>NC_141687.1:1585782622-1587155122 GCF_964263255.1 Lissotriton vulgaris
ATAGTGAATACATATATTAGCGAGTATTGTTTCAATATTTAAATGTTTGTATCAGTGTTTCACTTTGTGTATAAGTGGGTGCATGGGTTGGTGAGTAGCTACATGTGTGTTTCTATGGCTTATTAGATGTTTTTTTTAGTATCAGTATAAATGTCTGTATGATTTGGTGGGGGTGTTACTTAGCACACAGATGCATCAATGACTGACTCACTGTTTGTATGTGTTTTGAAGACAGCATATGTGCAGGACTGTATGGGTGAGTGAGTGTGTATATGTATGTGTTAGTAAGTGAATGACTGTCTTACTAGTGTCTTTATCAGTAACTACATATGTTTTAATCTAGTATATGTGAGTATTGGTGTATATAAGTTAGTATATGTGAGAGTCAGACATTGAAAGAGTTCTTCTTTAAATAAGTATGTGTTTCTATAAGTGATTGTGTAAGAGAGTAAGTATGTGTAAGTTTCCTTAGAAGTAAGGTGGTAGTGTGTGTATAGCTGTATATGCAAAAAATGGATGTTCAATATTTTATTTGCATGTGTGAATATGTGTGTGAGCAACTTATGGAAGACTGTCGGTGTGTTAACGGATGTATAGGTGTCTCCCTACATATGATGAGTGAGTATATGTATGACTGACTATATAGAACTCCTGGTGAATGAGTGGATGTGTATGTAAATAGTGGAATTACTGAATTGGTTGTTGTAACTGGTATAGGTATCTCCACTTTTTTGAAAATGTTAGTTTCTATTTTTTAATATTTGTTTCAAGGGTTACTTTACAGTGAAAGGAGGTCAGTCTCTCTGTCACAAGGATGGTGTCATCAGTGATGTCATGAGTGATGTCACTGACCATGTCATGAGTGATGTAATATGTGATGTCATCAGCAGTGCATTTCACGCGCAAGTTATAGTGAGTCCAACTAACTATAACGTGGGAATTTCAATGGTTTTATGCCAGTAAAATTTCCGGGTAACTATAACTGGTGTGAAACCTATGGTTTCTTCAGTGAATTTAATAGGTTTTTTAAATGCTAATTCTAACTATAACTGGTGTGAAACCTATGGTTTTTTCAGTGAATTTCAAAGGTTTTTTAAATGCTAATTCCTAACTAAAAGTCTCACTTTATAAGTAAGACTGTTACCGCTCTAGTTGTTCTTTAGAACACTCTGGTACATACTATCATTGGGCTATAGTTGCGCTACATCTGGCTGATATTTGGGCTACATTTGTATTTTTTTGTCTCTGATGGCCATCTTTGGGCTACAATGGGCTACATTGGGCTACATTGGGCTACATTTGGGCTACATTTGGGCTCTAACATATATAAAGCCCAAATATAGGCCAATATATATTTTTTAAAAGTTAATTTTCTTAAAAACAAGTGGAGCATATATCTTGAGACATAGCTATCAGTCCTTACAATTTTTCATTTTTTTAAAAATAAATATTTATTTATTTATTTTTTTGTCCCCGGTGAGCGCCCCAGAAAGCTTACTATTTTGAAGCGCCCCGGTGCGCGAACCGGGAAGTGTCCCGTTAGCGCCAATGTCGCGATCGAAAACAACATCGTGACGCGTCGCGTAAGCGTGACGTATCGCGTAGCAGCGTGATGCGTCTTATGACGCGCTGCATAAACGCACCCGGAAGCGCTCCGCTGCGTGGCCCGGAGCGCGTAACGTAAGCGCGCCGGAGCGCGTAACGTAAGCGCATCGGGTCATGTGACCTGAAAATAACACTTTTCATTGGTTTAGAACTTTTTTTTTCCCAAATGATGAAAGCCCCCACCTTTTTTCCTCACTCTGACTTTCATCTTTGTGAGAGGAAGACCTGTTTCCGCTTGTTCAGTCGTGGCATCTGTAGTAGCTGCAGCTGGTGGACCCCCACCACCACAACCACCTAGGAAAGAAGGACCACCTGCACAGTTCCTTCCAAACCCAGAGGAAGAGGAAGAAGAAGAGGAAGAGGAGGTAGAGCCGAGGCAGTTCTTGCGTGAAGAGCCCCGGCAATCCCACCGCTTAGACCATTTTATATGGCAATTTTTTTCTTACCCTCGAGGGCAAAAAAAGGTCAATGCTCGGCTGGTGACATGCCTCATTTGCGATGCAGTTCTGTCCCGAGGCATAGACAAAAAGTATAGTTTTGGAAACTATACTATGCACCGCCACATGCAGAGGTGGCATCCAATCAATTATAGCGTTGCTGAGGTGCGTCACCTCCAGGATAACCCACCAACTCCTGTGGCCAGTACATCGTCACAGGGAACTATCGGGACCAGAAGCGAGGGAGACGGTCCCAAGCATTCAAAAAATGTTTCTCACATGAAGCTAGTGTGCATTTATTGTGGTGCACTAATTTGTTATGGGGAGATGAGTATCATTTTAATTAATAGAGCATTTGAAACCCACAAGTGCTCGAAACGCCCCAAGAAGTATTTTTTTTTCTTTGCTCCTGTTGAGCCCTTTCTAATGCCTGTTTTTCGTTGTTCCCCCCAAAAAAACAAAAAAAATATAAACTTGTTCAAAAAATACAAAAAAATAAAAAAATGTTCAGAAAAATAATAAAAAAAATACAAAACAACAAAAAGAATAAAAAAAGTTCTTTTCAGAACTACCTCCCATTTATAAAATATTGGCAAAAATTTTTAAACTCTGGCATTCTTTTTTCTCTGTTGTCCGCTTCCCGGTGCGGTCCCCGGTGCGTGTACCGGGCGCTCCCCACGCAAAAATCTGAATTTTTTTTTTCTTTTGTTTGCCCCGCAGGGCCCTTTTAAAGCCCCCACATCAAACCTAGGGGGTCTACTCTGCCCCCTTATGGTCAATTCCCCCTTTGTTTTGGACACCTCTTGTGTCTCCATCCTACAGAGACACAAAATGGCGGCCGCACCGGACTGTTTCGAATGTTTACAGACAACCAAGAACCAATCAGCTTTCTGCGCGCAAGTCGCGTGGCGCGCCCGGTGCGCTCCCCGGTGCGCGTACCGGGGCGCTGTCATAGATATATATATTTTTTTGAACCTAAATTACTCAAAATCCACTGGAGCACATATCCTGAGACATAGCAAAGGCACATCGGAATACCAGTTCCTACAATTTTGCCAAATTTGGTGTAAATCCATTCAGCCGTCCGGGCTAAAAGTGAGGTCGACCGCCCTATGGAAATTAACATGGGGAAAACGCGTTTTGGGACCCCCCTTTTATCTCGGCCCCCGCTTGACGCATCCCCCCCAAACTTTCAGGGAAGGACCGGAGCTCGACGAGGCCATTTTGAGGAAATTTTCAGGCAGATTCGTCAACCGGCGCCAAAGTTATTCCAAATAGAATTTTGAGATTTAACATTGAAAAAAATCCTAACTATAACTACCTACTGCCAGTAGGTAATATATATATATATATATATATATATATATATATATATATATATATATATGAATATATATATATATATATATATGAATATATATATATATATATATTCACTGAAAAAACTATAGGTTTGACACCAGTTATAGTTAGCTGGAAATTTTACTGACATAAAACCATTGAAATTCCCACGTTATAGTTAGTTGGACTCACTATAACTTGCGCGCCTGCAATGCACTGCTGATGACGTCACATATTACATCACTCTTGACATGGTCAGTGACATCACTCATGACATCACTGATGACACCATCCTTGTGACAGAGTGACAGACCTCCTTTCAGTGTAATGTAACCCTTGAAACACATATTCTGCCGGTGTTTTTCTTTTTTTTTTAAGAAGGAGGACTGTGTAGCCACCTTTCTTTATCAATTTTTTTGGGCCTGGGGACCCCATCCCCAGTGCCTGCCCCCTAATTCTTTATTTTTTATTGTGGAAGGGGCTGCTTGGCCCACCCCTCCTGAGGCTTCTTTTAGCCCCGGGGACCCCATTATATATTTGTTGGAGAGGGGGGCAGCATGGCCCCCCTCCCGGGCCACTTCTGGCCCTGGGGATCCCATCCCCCGGGGCTGGTTTGACTACTTTTTAATAATATTTGGGGAGAGGGGCCGCTGGGCCACTTCTAGCCTCGTTAACCTCATCTCCCGGGGCTGGCCCTCTTCGTTGGGGACCGTGGGGGGTCCCCAATCTTCCCACGGTCCCTGCCGGCTGCCTGCGTCCTGCGGGAGCGGGCATTGCCTTTCTACATGGGGAGCAGCTAACATGCTGCTCCCCCTGTAGAAAAGCAATAGTCTTTGGTTTTTGGAAGAGAGAGCAGGTTTCCTGCTCTCTCTTCCAAAAACCTTCCAAAAAACAAAGCAGATTGCTACGGTAACCATAGCAAACTACAGTGTCCCGGGGACACTGCAGGAGCCGGCCCTGGAGGGTGGCAGTCTTCAGGGCCACCAGGAGGGGGGTCGTGCTGCCCCCTCCCAACCTTTTAACATTTTAAAGGATGGTGGTCCCCGGGGGCTGGGGGGGCTTAAGCCCCCCACACCGTTTTTTTTTATGTCGGTCCCTGGAGGGTTGGGGGGCCATGAGCCCCAGGGGGTGGCGGTCCCCAGGGCTGGGGGGCCCCTCTGGGCCACCCATTAATATATTAAAAAAGAAGCCCCGGGGGTGGTGTGAGCCCCCCGCATACATAACAATAAAGCCCCGGGGGTGGCGGTCCCCAGGGATGGGGCCCCTCTGGGCCCCCCATTTTAATTATACACATTGCCCCTGGGATATGGCCCCCCCGGGTGCTAATTACAAATTAATCAGGCTTCGGGGTTCTTTTTTTCACTGGATACGCGTGGGACCCCCTGAGCAGGTCTTGGGGGTCAGGCTGTTTCTACCCTGCCCCTTTTGCATCTTTTGCACACTTGTTTTTACAGTTTTCTTGTGCCTCGGTTCTACTGAGACACCAGATGGCTGCCAACACTTCCTGGTTTGGAGTGTTGACAGACAGCGGAGAGCCCCTCCCTGAGGATGAGCAGGTCAAGCGCCGTCATGAGTACGGAGCTGCATTGAACATCGCGTTTTCAGTAAGGTGTATATCGGCATGGCTACAGTTTGGCGTGATGCAGCAACACACTATGGGAAAGGAAACACACCTAGGAAACAACAGCAGCTGGCCCTACTACAGGTTTAATACTACAAAGACTTCAATAACCAGAGTGCTTTGCCTGCACACGCCCACTGGATGGGACTAACCATTGCTGCATGATTCATAACACCTGCGAGCTGCTTTTCCTCACAGCCATCCCCAAGAAGAAAGGCGAGAGGAGCCTGAAACGCGTCGGGACTTTGTGGCAGAAGCTATTGCTGTACCTACCATTCTGTGGTTGAATACTGCCTTGCTGAATCAAAGAAAAAACGCGCTGTGAGAGGGCCTCTAAGTGTTTGGTTCTTAAATATGGATTATATATATATATATATATATGAGGCACATTTACAGCTGGCAGTTTTGCTGCTTTACAATATGAATTCTCTTGTAATAAAAATGAATATGCCCTTGGTTAGAATGAAGAGAAAAACTGCGAAGGGAACTACTTTCATGACACAAAAGGACGTGATTTAATGAACCGCACAATGAATGTATTAAATATCATATTTCTATTAAACGATAGCTCCATCACACATCAGCTCTTAAAGCTCCAACAATAAATATGCAGTTGATTAACTAATGCGTGGAGAGATGCCCAGATTTGTATACGATCACAGAAGTCTCAAATGCATGTTGGGAGTCTTTTATGCAGCCTTCTGAGGCATCATTATCAAATACAGATGGACACTTTTACAATGAGTGCAACCCTAATTGATGGGAATCGACATGGACAAAAAGTTCCCCGTTTTAAGTAATTGATACCCAAGTAAAATTCTTGGCGCCTTCGCCCCAAAATTGCATGTCACTTGCTGTGTAGAATGTGTCTGTTTGTTTTTAAGACTGCTGTGTTGGGGAACAGTTAGCATCTGTCAGCTTTCAGAGAGTGAGCAAGAAATTCTGCAGAGGAGGACATGCTTTATTTATAGAAAGTACCGTGGGATGCTCTTCTGCGTGCATGCACACAGAGCACAGAGCAGATGAACATTATTTTGTTTGCCCTTTTATGGAAACTTACTACAGAATTGCTACCCGGCTATCTTATGTAGGAAATGTGTTTTTTTTTTTTCAAGCTAGTACTTTATTGCATTTTTTTGTTTTAACTTTTTGTGTCGCTATTCAGGGTACAAGTATAGGTTGTGTGGTTTTTAGATCTGGCATTAGTTAAAACCTTTTGATTTTTCTAAAATTATATGTATAATAGACTTAGACAAAGGGGCATTTAGCCACCTCTCTTAATCCATTAGTCTGTTCTTGAGTCATTCCCGTTTCGCTTCCACACACTACAGCACACAGAATGGGGGAATAGGTCAGCCTAATTTAGGAACTCCCTAATTGCACTTTCAGTGACTCCATATAGCACTTTCACAAAAAGCACATGTACATCTGAGGTATTTCCCTTCAGTGGCAGTGCTTTGTTTTTTAGGTCTTGCGCCTAGCGTTGCAGTGCGCAGCATTGTTGTGAAGCGGGAGACATTTAGTACCTGAAAAACGGGGCTTCAGCTTTGACCTAGGAATCGCACACGCTTGTGCGTTTGCTTTTCCTTTTGTGCTACCCAATTGGCTAATGCGTGCGTCTTTTTATAAAAGACTGCACACATTTTGCCAAAGGCGGGCGCATTGCTCCGCCCATGGCCTATTAGTGTCTATTACTCACCTGGTGTGTGTAATATACACCAATAGACCATGTGATTTCAATTATCGTGCACAGACACAAGTGCGATAATTGAAAGCACATGGCTCGCAGTGGCACGCACACGTGCACCACTTGCGGGCTTCTTTGTTGTTCAAGCGGAAGTGAAAGCGACCGCTTTCCCTGCCGCTTGTTTTTTTAAGCGATCGCAAAAGTGAAAGCGATCGCTTTCCCGGCCACTTGATTCAATAGCGATCACTTTTGCGATCGCCTTCAGTCCCGCTTGCCACTGTCGGAGATCTCCCTTGTAAAAGATGCTTTAGTACCTGTCATCCTTTCAAATGAGCGGTCCCCTTAAAGTGAGGTTTACATCCGTATTCAAGACTGTCCTCCTAATTTGACAGACTTCATGATGTGAAGTTGCTCCATAATGTGAGAGTTCCCCTTCCTTTGAAAGATTCTGCTCCGATCCGTCTCAGAGTCAGGGGAGTCAGCATGGCTCCAGTGCAGTTCCTCTTTGGAGGTCAGTGCAACTAACTCTGTGTAGAGGAAAAGGTGAAAACTGGCTTCATTATTTTATTCACCTGCACCCCTAAATTATGATGTTCGGGGTGAAGTAGGAAATGAAATCGATTGTTTTCCATAGACCCTATTATTGTGCTGGTTCAAACATTGCACTTTGAGCAGGTACTTCCATTTACTCACTCGTTTTCAGATGTTACCACCACGCGGAGTGGCCCTTTGTGGGAATTTCTTTCGCCTCTTTTCAGAGAATATATTCTACGCGTGGGTTTTGCAATGGAAGCTGTGCCCAAGTTCCTGCTCGGGGCACGTACTGTAACCAGAGCAGCGGCGGGAGGACTGCAGTGCATCCAGATTTCACGATAACTTGGCTATCAAATGGGGCCCGTAAGGCAGCAGTGCCAGGTGCTACCATCTACCAGAATGTTTTCCCAGACAGGAAAGAACAGTGCCATTAGGAAAGAGACTAACGTGCCCAGGATATACACTTTAAAAAAATATATATTTATTTGGAAACATTAGTTTTCTGTGTTCTGAGTCAGCACCACTGGGCAACAACATGTTCTGATAAAGTTAAGATATTGAGGCTTTGCTATTCATTGTGGTTTCACACGTTTTTTTATGTGCTCAGAATGCTGCAGTAAATAGAAAGACAAGCACATCCCGACGTCAGTATTTCACCATCCTTCGCCTATCTCCAGGACCACTAGAATCATGCGTCAGGGTTACCAAATTATGCGTCATGAAAAGGCAACTTATACCACGTAATGCGCAACATTTTGTGACAGTATTTCTTCATTATTTAGTTATTTTTACAGATGGTACCACTGCATGAGCAAATATTTCACCTCATTAACAAACATTTAACAGACAAATATAGCTATAGGCAACTGCCGTTGACCCGTTTACCTTTGGGACAGGCCTTCAGTGGTGCGAGAAGACATGTCGCTATGTGTTGTAATGCAATAGGTCTCGCATTATAAAACTTTGAGCTATTGGCATTGCTAAATAATACAACACCAATAGCTCAAACTGTAATGATGCGAGACCTATTGCATTGCAAATGCTTATTATTGTATTGCTTCAGTGTTATCTTTGTTTGAAGAGGCTGATGCTGTTGCAGGACATTCGCTACCAGATGATAGCACAGGGCACCTTTCAGCTTTATCAGTTCCTGTCTCCTGCCAATACTGATGTACATTTCAGTGCAGTAAGTCCCCTTGCTGCTGTGCATGTCAGGGAAAAGGACGGACTGTATCCTATTTAACATGATACAGAGCATTTCTGACTTTTCCCAGTTCTGATGCACAATTGCTACATAGTGCCAACACAGGCACTCTTCAGCATGGTGCAAAGCTGTCTGCATTGTAGGTAAGATTGTTTTTAGCATGAAGGGGCACCTACCTGCACAAAAACAATCCTCTGAGGCATAGAAAGAGGGTAATATGGGGATAATTAAAGATATTTGTCCTCCTTCCACTTCCCCTGAGAAGGCATTGAATGTTGGCACAATCCAAGGTCCCCCAGTGTGGGTAAATATGGGAATGAGTCAACATCTATGGGTTTTGCATGGGAACACCCTGGGACCAGGGACCACCCATGGAACACCTCCTCTGTGGGGCAGAGTAACTCTATACAGTGATCTGTGCTACGCTGCTTTATTCTGGATTTATCAAGCAGCTCAGGGCCACACAAGGTGGCCTGCGTGGCTTGATAAATCCCATTTTAAGATTGCATTGTGCATGCACCTCATTACTGGGTGCAAAAGTGAAGCAAACTGTATATAAATATGGCCCTCTGAATATAAGCTCACAAGTGTGCTCTAGCTTTGCAGTCCTACCTGTCATTCTTTCTTTCTTTCTTTCTTTCTTTCTTTCTTTCTTTCTTTCTTTATTTCTTTCTTTTCTACCTATTTATGTCTTCCGGTATTTCTCACTCTTTTTCCTTCCTTCTTTTCTTTCTTCATTCCGTTCTTTCTTTCTTTTTTAGTATCTTCCATTGTTCTTTCTTTTCTATTTTTTCCATTCTTTCATATTTATTTCTTTGTTTTTCTTCCTCTTTCTTTCTTTTCTTCATTCTTTCCTCAATTTTTTCCTTGCCTATGACTTCCTTCTTTTCCTTCTTGATTATTTCTTTCTTATCTCTTTTCTTTCTTTATTTCTCTTTCTTTCTTTCTTTCTTTCCTTCTTTCTTTCTTTCATTTTGTTTCTTACTTTCTTCTTTGTTTTTTATTTCTTTCTATTTCTTCTTCACGTTCACTTTTTTCCTGACATCTGCTTCCTTTTTTCTGCTTTGCCTTGTTTCTTTCATTTGTTCTTTCCTTCTTTCCTTTTTCTTATCTTAAACATTCTCTTCTTTCTTTCTTTCTTTCTTTCTTTCTTTCTTTCTTTCTTTCTTTCTTTCTTTCTTTCTTTCTTTTCCCTTGCTTTCTTTCATTCTTATTTCTTTTCTTTCTGTCTTTCTCACCTTCTTTCCCAAAGGCAAGAGGAAGACAGCCAATGCCAGATGGATTAGCATTTCATAACTTCATATCTACACACCTTGGAGAAATATGTACTGCGTTGATACAAATATGTTGAGTTAGGTTTAGAATGCTTACATGTAGATATGTTAGGCGTAATTTACAAATAAAGGACGTAGTGCGGCGCTGCAAGCCATTTTGCTTCACCTAGTTGAACCTTTTTAAAAGCACATGGAGTCCTGACCAAGTTCTCCAGCGCCCTTATAGAAACCGTCACTTCAATGGCAACCTCTTCTTCCAACTTCATAATCTTGGGAGATCTTAATCTCCACTTTCGTGATCCCCAGGACTTGACAGCGTCCGATCTCCTACTCGACCTCACTTCATACGATTTAAGACTAGTGAACTCAGAGGCTACGCATGACAAAGGGCACCTTCTCGATCCCATTTTTACCAACATCAACGACCTAAGAACCACACCCCCCTCCCACTCCAGAGGACAGACCACTTCCTGGTCCCTATATCTTGGCAATCCAGCACCCCGCCACCGTAACCCCTCAAAACACGGGTCACGGATAGACCCTGGTCTAAGCTCTCGACTGAAGACTGGTCCGCCAGGCTTACGCAGTCCTTTCCCCCCCGGCGCTAGATCCAGTAACCGCAGATATGCAATTCAAAATCTGGCTCACCCACTCACTCGACTCTATTCTTCCTAAAAAAAGCGCTATGAAACTAGTCAAAAGAGCTAACCCCACCCCTTGGTACACTCCAGAGTTAAAACAACTACTGAAAGAATGCAAAAAACTGGAGTGCTCCTGGAGGAAAGACAGACAAAAAGTCCTCCAGCCCTGCTAGAGAAATCTTCATCATTATGAAAGAACTGCTCTAAGTGCCTGACCCTCCCCCAGCTCTTGACACCTCGGAGGACAAATGCCATAAACTGGCAAAATACTTCGACGAAAAAATTCACAACATCCTTGCTACATTGCCTCAAATTAGCCCGAGAGCAGACACTAACGGTCTACTCAACCCTGGAACAGACTCAAATCCTCAGCCGGCCAAACCAGCCATCCACCTGGACACCTTTGGTCCGGTAACAGTAGAAGAGGTTCTCAAAACGCTAGCCATGATAAAAAGTGGTTCTCCCAGCGACCCGGTTCCCATTCGCATCCTAAAAACGGTGGCATCTACAATCGCCACTCCGCTAACTGACCTCATTAATTCCTCTCTGTGTCAGGGAACGGTCCCTCCCGGCTGGAAGGCTGCCGTCGTTAAAGCCCTTCTCAAAAAAACGCTCCTAGATCCTTCGGATCAGGCCAACTACAGGCCCCCCTCTTCCAAAGAGGAGATCAAGAGTCTAGGGATCTGGATGGAAAAGGACCTGTCCTTTAAAACCCAAGCTAAAAAAACAGCGGGAATCTGCTTCGGCCTTCTCAGATCAGTCCGAAAAAATCTGCCCCTTCTCCAGCAAGCCTCCCGGAAGCTGCTCATCCAAAGACTGATCCTTTCCAGACTAGATCATAGCAACGCCATCTTCCTGGGAGCACCCGAATCCACCCTCAACTAACTACAACAAATTCAGAACGCCGCAGCCCGGCTTCTCACAAACACCCCGGCCAGAACATCTGCCAAACCAGTGCTGAAACTACTGCACTGGCTCCCAATAGAAGAAAGGATAACATTTAAATCCCTTTGTTTGGCACATAAACTTCTACAGGACAAGGGCCCCCCCATCCTCAAAAACGTAGTCACGCCCTACAAAGCCAAAAGGCCCCTCCGCTCGGATCATGAACACCTTAACACAGTGCACAGAGTAAAAAAGGCGATTCTCGGTGAACACGGCTAGACTGTGGAACGCCCTACCTCTCAAACTCAGGAGCGAACCCTGTCATCTCCACTTCAGAAAACTCTTGAAAACCCACCTCTTTCCCTGAATCCCTTTTCTCTTGGTCACCACCTCTTAATCGGCTGTCTTGGTTTTAGCGCTAGGATGCTTCCGGATTACTACGCGCTCTATAAAAAAAAAAAAAAGAAAGATGTGTTGAATTAAAACAATACAACACATTTGTGTGTATTCCTCTGCGCTAGCGCACCATTGACTGCAATGCACCTACGGAGGTCCCCTTGTGTCATGATACAAAGGTGCCTTTGTTGGGGGAGGATTGTTTGTGTGCAGGAAGGGACACCTTCCTGCGCAAAAACGACCATTGATGGCATTTTGCTCTTTCTATGTATGCTGTGCAGCATGCATAGAAAGAGGAAAATAGGAGGAGAAAGAAACGTATTTCTCCTCATTGTATCACTCCTATGCCTCTCCTGAGGAGGCATAGGATTCTGTCACATTCCAAGCTTTACACATCTTTGTAAATCTGGGAATGTGTCAGGTTCCACGGATGTTGCATGGAAACACCCAAAACAATACTCATGAAAAACCCTTTTCACGCAGAGTAGTGCGTGAAAAGGGCCCATATTTACAAGGCCATGAAAAGTCCCACAATGCGACTTTATGTGACATTGTTAATATGGCCAGGCACACTGTGCTGCTGCTTCATCTCAAAAATAGTGACACGCCGGCGGACCAATGCCTTGTAAATGAGGCACTTTATTTTTGAGATTCTTTCCTCGATAGTGTGTCCCATCGAAATTGGGGTTTAGAGATTCAGGGGACACAACCACAGCTCTATGTTTGTCGCTACAGCTTTTTGGTTTGAAGTTCCAGCACGCTAGCAGTAGCAATCACAAACAGTTAGCTTATTCTAGAAACTGATCAAACCTTCCATTTTTCTATACACAGATTAGTATGAGTTGGTTTGAAGAATTTGGTTAAGTTTCAAATTTGTCAGAACTTTGAAATGCCAAAACAATTAGGCACTACTCGTCAAGGATTCAAGAATCTTGAATCTTGTAAACTCAATATTTTTTTTTAATCTTCTTTGAAAAAATAGCATCAGACTTTTAATAACGGCCAATTTAAATAAATGTGTTCAGGAACGTTTAATTAGTATGATGGCTATTCAATCAAGACTAAGCAGAAGATAATTACAGGATTCTGAGCAATGAAAAATGCATTCAGACAAAACCCTAATTTGCAAACCTAAATCATATGCAGTGCCCAAAAGATGGAATAAATACATGCATTTATACATTGCACGCAGTCTATCCAGCAGAGACAAAAAGTAAGCAAAGGAATATGAATGCTTGTTTAAAATAATTTGTGTCTGAATAGAATAAGCATGTTTATGGTCAAATAAGTGTTGTACCAGTGAGCTAATGCATATGGAATTTGTACTGTGTGTTAAAACATGAAGCTGCTCATACAGTTGTAAATTAATGAATATTCAGAGGGCAATGAATACTCGTTGCCAGTTTGGCTATGCTTTTTTCTCTGTTTGTTAATCTACCTGTACTTTTCACTTTGTACATTTTTCTGCATTTTTCCAACTATTCTTTTACCTCGAGACTGTCATTTGATTGCAGACAGGCACATTACCTAACATGATTGTCTCACTCTGAACTTTAAAAAAATAAATAAATGGGTGATATCAATTTGGCAGTTCATACTGTAGGAAGAGTCTTGCTCTCTGTATGTGAATATGTGAGCCATTGAATCAATCTTTGTGGCACTTCACAAATTGCTTACTCTACTAAGGACGTTAAACCTCCCCTGAGGCTGGTGCCTTCTCAGCATGCATCAATGCCCTCTACAACGACAGTATTAACCTGAGTGTGAATTTCCCTTCACAGTCTTCTTGGCACATATGTATGATTTCATTTGCATTATAAGTAGATGGTCTTTAGAGTCATCTGAGAGAGCTAAATGGATGGGAGAGATTCAACAAACATGAGATGGATTTTAAACTAACAGACCTAAAATGAAGTGCATCTGATTGCTGTATGCAGTGTCACCTGTTTCCAAGCAAGAATAGGTTTAAAACCTTTTGGAAATCTCGTTTCAGGTGATTGGGAGTGATTTCCAAAGACTTGTGCTTTGACAGTGAGTGGTCTGCCTTTGAAATGTCTATATTTATTAGCTGAATTGCCTAAGGGAGCTTGCTTTATCTGTCTGATCAGCTGGTACTTTAAAATATCTGTTGGACCAGGTCAGGACCCTCCCATGCACGGCCTTGCTCAATGTGCACAGTATTGTGGACTGTGATTGTTTACTAGTAGCCAATATGAAGCCTGTGAGAAACTCGGTTACTGGTTGAGGGGGGTGAAGCCTTACTTAAGCAGCAATCACAATTTCTACCAGGGCGAAGCAACAAGCAAACCCACAACTAACCTGTGCTTAACCCAGTGGTAGCTTGGCACAAAAGCAAAGGCAATCAGGCTTATGCAGAACGTCAAACAGTAATAAAGTGAAAACGCAACACAAGAAAAACCCCACACTAATTTAGATTAATAGAGTCAATAAATTATTTGAGACCAAAAGAGCAAAAGTCCATCATTAGAACCGAAGACCTGCAATTTTCAAGGTTTCTGGTAAATGTAGTGACTATATGTAGAGAGAGCCACTTGTGGTTATCTAGTTGTGCGTCCCAGGTGAAAGTAAAAATATCAGCCTACTGTGATGGAGGGTGAACAGCAAAACACACAAGTTAATGTACGGAATGTTGCACAATGGCAAAACATTCACCCCCAGTCACAGATCTGGGTTTAATCCATCCGTATTTTGCTCACCAAACCATCCCAGTTCATACATGGCCATATGCAAATCTGTCTTGACCCTGTGCCACTTGGGAACATTGTAGACCAAACCGCCAAGCCATGTCTACCCTGGACCGGAATCAAGCATCGTAGGACCGGTTTTTGGCTATCAGCCATCATCAGCCAGGATAGTTTGACTCCACTGGCGTAGTGAGCACGGGACCCACGTCTGGGCATATCCTTCCCACATAGAGTGACCAGCAAAACACGCAAGATGATGGACGGATTGTTGCACAATGGCAAAACACTCACCCCCAGTCACAGATCTGGGTTTAATCCATCGGTATTTTGCTCACCAAGTCACCCCAGTTCAGACATGGCCATATGCAAATCAGTCTTGATCCTGTGCCTCATGGGAACAGTCCAGACCAAGCAGCCAAGCCATATCTTCCCAGGACCGGAATCAAGTATCCTAGGATCGGTGTCTGGCTATCAGCCATCATCTGCCAGGATAGCTTGACTTCAGTGGCGTAGTGAGCATGGGACCCACGTCTGGGTATACCCTTCCCACATAGGGTGAACTGTAAAACACACAAGATGATGGACGGAATGTTGCACAATGGCAAAACATTCAAACCCAGTAATAGATTGCAATTTAATCCATCGTTATTTTGCTTACCAAGCCACCCCAGTTCAGACATGGCCATATGCAAATCAGTCTTGACCCTGTGCCTCATGGGAACAGTCCAGACCGAACTACCAAGCAATGTCTTCCCTGGACCGGAATCAAGCATCCTAGGACCGGTTTCTGGCTATCAGCCATCATCACCCAGGATAGCTTGATTCCAGTGGGGTAGTGAGCACGGGACCCACGTCTGGGCATACCATTCCCACATAGGGTGAACAGTAAAACACACAAGATGATGGACGGAATGTTGCACGGTGGCAAAACATTCACCACCAGTCACAGATCTGGGTTTAAAACATTGTTATTTTACTCACCAAGCCACCCCAGTTTAGACATGGCCATACGCAAATCAGTCTTGACCCTGTGCCTCATGGGAACAGGCCAGACTGAACTGCCAAGCCAAGTTTTCCCTGGACCGGAATCAAGCATCCTAGGACCAATTTCTGGCTATCAGCCATCCTCAGCCAGGATAGCTTGACTCCAGTGGCGTAGTGAGCACGGTACCCACGTCTGGGCATACCCTTCCCACATAGGGTGAACAGCAAAACACACAAGATGATGGACGGAATGTTGCACAATGGCAAAACATTCAACCCCAGTCACAGATCTGGGTTTAATCTATCGTTATTTGGCTCACCAAGCCACCCCAGTTCAGACATGGCCATATGCAAATCAGTCCTGACCCTGTGCCTCATGGGAACAGTCCAGACCGAACTGCCAAGTCATGTCTTCCCTGGACCGGAATGAAGCATCCTAGGACCGGTTTCTGGCTATCAGCCATCATCAGCTAGGATAGCTTGACTCTAGTGGCGTAGTGAGCACGGGACCTACGTCTGTGCATACCCTTCCCACATAGGGTGAACAGCAAAACACACAAGATGATGGACAGAATGTTGAACAATGGCAAAACATTCACCCCCAGTCACAGATCTCGGTTTAATCCATTGTTATTTTTCTCACCAAGCCACCCCAGTTCAGACATGGCCATATGCAAATCAGTATTGACCTTGTGCCTCATGGGAACAGTCCAGACCGAACTGCCAAGCCATGTCTTCCCTTGACCTGAATCAAGCATCCTAGGACCGGTTTCTAGCTATCCGCCATCAGCAGCCAGGATAGCTTGACTCCAGTGGCATAGTGAGCACGGGACCCACAGCTGGGCATACCCTTCCCACATAGGGTGAACAGCAAAACACACAAGACGATGGACAGAATGTTGCACAATGGCAAAACATTCACCCCAGTCACAGATCTGGGTTTAATCCATTGTTATTTTGCTCACCAAGCCACCCCAGTTCAGACATGGCCATATGCAAATAGGTCTTGACCCTGTGCCTCATGGGAACAGTCCAGACCGAACGTCCATCATCCCCCTTGGTATTCCTTTGTTCGCCCTAAGTTGGCAGGGTATGCCCGGACGTGGTTCCCTTGCTCACTGTACCACTGGATTCAAGATAGCCTGGCTGATGAGGATTATGAATCCGAAACCGGTCCCAGGATGCTTGTTTCCGGTCCAGGGAAGAGATGGCTTGGCAGTTTGGGCTGGACTGTTCCCATCAGGCACAGGGTCAGACTGATTTGCATATGGCCATGTCTGAACTGGGGTGGTGGAGTGAGCCAAAGAATGGTGATGGATTAAACCCACATCAGTTGACTGGAGGTGAGTTTTTGATTTGCTCAAATGCTCCGTCCATCATTCTCTTTGGTATTGCGATGGAGGGTGGGCAGGACAAAGGGACCAGGTTAGGAGAAGTGAAAAAGTTACCATCTCAAACTCTGGAGCTAAAAATCCACTGTGTAGTGTAGCAGATGGTTGTCACTGTAGCGTGAAGAGCAGGCAAGGTCCCATGGATGGTCATCGCTGTAGGACGAGGATCTTGTTGTGAGTTCTGGACAGTCGCTGCTGGAGCTTCGTGTTGGTGTTCACCATGGGCTGTCAATGATGTAGCGTGAAGTGCAGATCTCACATTGCCAGTGGTCACTGGTAGTTGCTGTGTTGCAAAGAGACTGGGTCATCAATGCTTCACTTTGGCTGTTTGTGCAGACGGCAAGATCTTTGCACAAATGGGCTTCTTTGTAGTCATGAAGGACAGAAAAGTTTGGTATTTCTCCTTTTCTTGCAGTGAGAACTTCACTGATGCCACACCAAGGGTCGAGGAATTGAGGGGTGCCTCTTGGGGAAGAGGGACATACTCCAGCAGAGGCTAGCAGGGCTCAGGCAGGTCTAATTGCATGTCCTGGTAGCAGGTCAGTAGGGCAGATGCAGGGTGGCATAAAATCTCCAGTTTTAGGCACCTGTAGCTCAGAACAAGAGGTTAGTCAGATGACCCTTGGAGTCAGGTCAGCCTGAGATGGAGGGTGGAGGGCCAGTCTTCCTTCTCAGCAAGCAGGACAGCAGGCAGAAGGGCGGAAGAACAGCAGGGCAGAAGAACAGCAGAGCAGTAGAGTAGCAGTCCTTGTGGATGCAGAGCAGCATAGCAGTCTCTCTTCTGTAGTACCCAAAGATTCTAAGGTGTACTGAAGAGTTAGGTAGGAAATCCCAATAGTATACTTGGTCCCAGATTTGAAATAAGAGAAGGTTCTATAGGTTTCCACCAGCAGAGGTGTTTGGAATGTTCTGCCTAGCTTGCCTTGCTCAGCTTGTCTGGAGGCACTAACGTCTAATGTCAAGCCATTTGTGAGCGTGGTCAGGCAGATCCTTTGTGATGTGCAATTGTGGTAGGTGACAGTTCCTCCTCTCATCAAGTCAGAGATGGCCCATCCTTCCAACATCTACTCCCCTTTGTCTCACTGTCTGGGAGCAAAACACAGAGGCCAATTGCCATCTAAAATCAATAGTCATGTGACTCAGGAGCACCAAATAATTGGGACAAAAAAATGGCAACTTTCTAAAAGTACATGAAAAAACTAGAAATAGGTGTATTATTTCAATCAAAAATTGCTTTCAAATCAGGGTCCAGTAAATTAATTAACTCAGCCCTTGCATATATTCACAATGTTTTAAAATCATTTAGAATGCTGAGAACGGTTTGCATCTGAGGAGAGAGCAGATCACGGTGCAGGGGCTTCTAAAAAAAACTAAATCGGAATTAAGAGCTGTCTGCCTAACGGCCAATTGGAATAGTTCAAGGAGCATCAATTCACATGATATACAAGAACACAGCCAGTCATAGTCCTGAGGAGAACCTTGTTAATCCAAGGAGGTTCAAAACACATCGCTGAAAAAGTCTTTGTGAACATCTTGCAAGAATATGACATTTTAGTGGGAATCTGCGCAGAATGACTATCCCATGCTAACTAAATGCATTTGCAACCCCCAAGAGTCATCATTAACAAGAGGTTCACAGTTAAGAATAACAGTGATTGGTCACCTCTGTTTCTAGTTGAGAATTGTTGAATGGTGTTATGAGTACTTTCTCATGCTTTGTGTATTAATGTGAATAGAGAACGGCAATTTTCTTTGCATTTTTGTTTCACAATTCTTTTGCACAGTTTATTTTAGTCTATCATGTTATATGTTATTCATGTTCAGCACTGATTGATCCAAAAACGTTTCATGGTATATGTTTATGTATATACAAAAAAGTATAAAGTGTACCCTCCATCAAATGTTGTATGTTGTTTCACATGTAAAAATGATTTAAAAAAATATTGTGCATACATCCAGGGGTTAAGCCAATTAATTTCCTAGATCCTGATTTGAAAGCTATTTATGACTGAAATAATACAGTTAGGTTTAGTTTTTTCATATACTATTAAAAGAGGCCCAATGGAGCTGGTCCATAGGGGCACACCCATTTATATGTCAACTTTCTAAAAGTGTTATCCTCAGATTTGTGCCTTGAATACCAACTTTACAATTAAATAGGGGTTTCAGTTATTATTCTTCAGACACCAAAATTGACAATCCTACCTGTTTTCAGGTTATCACCTATTAAATGTAGTAAGGTAATCCAATGCTATCCTACGGTAGGAGCGGTAGGCCTTGCACTGCAGCCTGCCCTATGGGCTGTTTAGTGCCTAACATATGGGTGACTTACATGTATTAAAAAGGAAAGGTTAGGCCTGGCAAAAGATGTATTTGGCCAGGTCAAATTAGCAGTTTAAAACTGCACACACAGGCTATAATGGCAGGCCTGAGACATGTTTAAAGGGCTACTTAAGTGGGTGGCACAAGCAGAGCTGTAGGCCCACTAGTAGCATTTAATTTACAGGTCATGCATACAACTAGTATCACTTAAAAAGGATTTTCAGGTAAATTAAAGGCGCCAATTGGGTGTGAGCCAATTTCACCATGTTCAAAGAAGAGACCACCAGCACTTTTACATTGGTAAGCAATTGTAAAGTGCACAGATTCCTATCAGTCAACAAAACGGGTTCAGAAAACAAGGTGAAGACCCTGCAGAGCGGACCAAGTCCAAAAGATCACATAGTACTGCTTTGGTGTGTTCACATCTGTACATATTCAGCTGGACAGCTTGAGTTGCAACCATTAGCAGATTTCTGAAGGATTTCACTAGTAGTCCTATGTAGAAGTCATTGCAGAAAACCTAACTAAATATGTCTACTATGAGGACTAATATTATATGGAATGAAGGGTGATTCATAGAAGCAAGATAGCCTTGAGAAAGATTAATTTCGAAAAATGTTTTAGACTAAGTTGTTGACTTGAGCGATGAAAAACAGGCCAGAGTTGAATGTGACCAACAGTTTCACACATTATCAGGGGGATGAGGTGGAGTATACAAAGAGATCAGCCAGCTGAATAGGAAATTCAGAAGAACTGATCCTTTTAGAAGAGTCTCTGATTGATGTGATTTGTACGAGTGAAATACCCAACTAACTATCTCGTGCCCTGAAACCTGTGTTTTTTTTCAGTGAAAAAAAATTATATATATATATATACATACATAGTGTTAAGTAGTATTTGTAAATAGAAATATAGTATAATATAGTGAGTTTCCCGTTACAAGCAAAAGCAGTGACTGGGCATAGATTTATTGAGTTTAGTTTTTTACTTTGTGAAGTGGAAGTCTCTAGCTCACAGCACCTTTCTTGAGTAAGCCTTTGACTTATGTACATCACAATTGAGCTGAAAGTGATAAAATGGGGTACTTAGTGCCCTGTTAAAGGCTACACAGTATGGGTGCTCCAGAACATCAAGGACAAAAGACACAAGTTGTTACAATTCATGGTCAGTAGTCCCTCTTTGCCCGGGGTCCCTCTGATTGGTCCGGCCTGGATTTCTAACAGTAGTGATAACATTTTCCTGTTTACAGCTCAAATTGTCTTTACATGTTTTACTTTATATTCATGCATAAAACCAAGAGGAGGAACCTGCTATGTTCACTGTTGCAATGTAATAAAGCCATCTGTGCCTCATTCTCTGCCTGCAGCGTTTGCATTCTTTAGGGATATCTGTGCGTTCTAAGATAATTTTCTTTTCCTTCGATACGGCCTAGTAAGGTATTTTAAACTAAGCAACCATGATCTTGCATAACTCCTATTTTATATGTCATTAGTATTTCGTTTAAGTTTTGTTTCAAGCCCATTATGATGGCTTTGCATACTATTTGACTACAGAAGTCTGATTTAAATTGAAAATGTCATACAGGAACAATGTGCCATAGCCTCTAGACACTTTCTGCACTCCCGCTGGTATCACATGTGATTTTTATACACAGTATTCTCTTGTGGAGAAAAGTCCTACAAGATGCCACAAAATATTTCTAACATAGGAAAAGAAGAACATTTTCTGAGAAATGTATGCATGTTATATTAATTGAAATTTTTGCAGTTTCCTTCTTCTCTACCCTCTATTTCATGAGTGTAGGTTTACAAATTACTGCATAAATTTCAATTTGTTATATTTTGCTCCCTATCCCTGAGCTTAATGGTTGAACGTTTACCGAACTGACCTCTAGCTTGTTTATTTTTCAGAAAAGATTCACAGACATTCTTCATGTGAGAGATTCAAATAGCATGTCTATTCCCTCAAGAACACTCTATGGGGCGGATGTACGACCGTTCGGCCTGTTTGAAACCGCAAAATTGGTTTTGCCCCATGCACAAACCTTATTTTGCGAGTCGATAACCTATTGCCAACTCGCAAAATATGGTTTGCGACTCACTATTAGGAAGGGGCATGCCGAGGGCGAGTCTAAGAGCGAGTCTCACAGCAATGTATGATTGTTTTCTGACAGCATTTGCAGTTGCAAAACACTTGCAGTTTACCACCTTCTTCAAGTAGGTGGAAAGCCACTCACAAACAGGAAGCGGTCCCCATGGGATGCCTTCCACTTTGTGATTGGGTGCAAAAATATTTTTGAAAAGAGCAGGCAGTGGTCCTAGAGAACAAAGCCTGCTCTTAAAAAGTGAAACTGAAAAGTTACATTTTTCTTTTTTAAATGCATCCCCTTTTCCTTTAAGGAAAACGGGCTGCCTTAAAAGAATAACTGCTTTATTTAAAAGCAGTCACAAACACTGTTGTACATTCACTTTCGGGAGTCGCAAAGTGCGCGTAGCAATTCGACGCAATTTGCGACTAGCAAAAGTGAATAGACATACATATGGCCCTATATCCTCCTGAAAGTGTGAAATGATCCTTTTTTGCAGAAATTCAAATGTTTACACAATGTGTTGCTAACTTTCCTCACATCGATTCTCAATTCAACAGTGATTTGATGACAAAACAAACTAATCTGTCTATTGCTAGTCATCATTCGCGGTTTCCAAATTCAAGAAAGCACCCCTGCAAAGCTTTCTGCATTATCATGAAGCATCTCTAGACATAGACCAACCTGCCCATTTAACAATAAATTAAACACTCAAAGCTCAAGGTCCATAACGCCCATGTTGGGGAAAGTTAAAACTCTTATGTAACTGGTGGCAGGCATGTAAAAAATGTAACGGGTGTGGTAATATTATCAAATGGTGGCATGTAGTGCACTGGAGCACAGTGCTAAGGTGAGGGATGAACTGAGGTGGTGAGCATGGCGCGTAAAACCTATCTTGGGATCTCTCTCAGGGTCAAATGTAACAGTCTTATTTCCAGTTAAGAGAACGAGGGAAGGAAAACAGCTATGATTGCAGACAACAATGATGCCTTAATTAATGTAAACTTTATGAGGACTCTCGTCATTCTTGGCTGCCTGTATAAAACTCATATCAAACAAACACTAGACTGAGGCTGTGGGCCTCCTCCCTATTCAGAGCCTGGCTTTAATAATTGATCCAGCTCATTACTGTTCAGGCCCACTCTGATAGTTGGACTGTGTATTGACCTATAGTTTGCGGTGATCCTCCTCTTAGCGAATATTAGTAAATTATCTGCAAACTTGGTCTGTGCATTTTGTTTTAGAGGGTTAGGGGGCTAGCCCAAGTAGCAAGGGCTCATGTGCAATATAAAGGGTATGGCCTCTTGCATCCCAATGATGGTGCCTCCTTCAGAGCGAAATCAGACCTGTCTGCACAGGCTGTGCATGGGAATTTTTTGAAGTGTGCTTTTACCAAACCGGGGGCCATATGTATCAAGCAAAATTGCATTTGCAAACGCTAAAAATCGCAGAATTTTGGCGTTTGCGAATGCAATTTTGCCAAATGGTATGGATTAAGGCAAAATAAGGTATCGCAAAATTTGCGATTCCTTATTTTGCGATTGCATTTAAGGAATCGCAAATTTATCTATTCTATAAAAATGCAATGTAAGAAGCACCAAAAAAGTGCAATTTGGCCTTAAGGAATCGCAAATTACCACCAACTTCAAGTTGGTGGTAGTTTGCGATTTCTTAAAAAAAAGCACCTTTTTGCATTTTTCAAAGTGCACTGTGAAATACATACATGCCCTTAGGACATGTATGTGTGCCACATGTGCACCCATGCTTATTTCAGGGGTGCATCAGGGTGTCCTTTTGACACCCCTGCACCCTTGAAATTATTTTCAAATTGCAATTCTCAAATTGCGAATTGCAAATTGAGAATAACTTCCCATTCATTCCTATGGGCTTCCTGGCCCATAGAAATGAATGGGAAATCGCTAAAAAATTGCAATTTTTTTACATACATCCCTATTTGCAATTCTCAAATAGCGATTTCTAAAAAATCGCAATTTGAGAATTGCAAATCAGGATGTTGATACATATGGCCCCGGGTAACATGCTGAAAAAGCAATTTGGTCCCCTCCAAACGCCTCACAAAATGTTATCTAGGACAATATAACTTCTTTTTATCATAGCTCTAACGAGCAAATCCAATCTGGCCTGAAACCCATGGGACCTAGGGAAACTGGAAATGTGTTACTATCCTTCTTGTGTTCAGCAACTTGGAATTTTAACCTTTTTGATTTATATTTGATAACTGTAAATTCCCCCTCTACAATTATGCTGATATTCATTCTCTATAAACACTTCAACGAAAATATAAATACGCAGAAGTAATGGATAACCGATTAATACAACCAATCAGGATTACGAGGGCAGGTTAAAGAATGTGGTGCGCGAGGAGATACAAAAGAACAGTTTTTTTTATTTTAGAAAAGTATGGAAAATGAAAAAAAGGTCAATAAGTAAGAAGAGAGGGAAATGGACCGTGACTTATAAATACCGATGAAAGTGGTGCTTAGCTACAAAGCAGGGAAAAGGCTAGAACCTACTTGATGTCAGAGCAAAGCACCCAACTCAGGTCTTGGTTCAAGGCCTTGGTTCCTGACCTTGAGCTAGCTGTCGGTATCAATTTATCTGTCTGAGTCTGCACAATCATATAACACGAATACGTTTTGAAATCAAACAAAGTTTGTTGCCAATTATTAATGCATTTTTTCTATTTCCAATTATGTTTGCTATCATCACAGTTGGTACGATGAAATGCATGCACTAAATCTTGGCTCAAATGCTGAAAGGAAGAATTTTGCAAAATAAACCGGGCATAGGCGTGCATGGATTAGTAATACTGCACAGCTCGAAGTTTAGTGTGAAACTGCACATAAGACTGCAATTCACTAACATGAAACCATCACAATGATACAAATGCACCACGAGGATACACTTGAAGCAAAACATGATCACCATTTTTTCTAGCAATTAAAGGTTGAAATGTACCATACCAGTTGGCCTTTGCAGGTTTTTTTGTACAATTGTTCTTCTCATCGAACCATCCATGGCAGCTTCTTCTATGTGTGAATGGTCCCCAATAACTGTCCAATACATCATTCTAAATTGCACAAAACGAAGGTTAACACATGACATATCACACCAGTTAGGAAAACAGATAGAACGTTTTTGTAAGACATTTTCAAAATAGTGAAATGAAAACCGGGGAAAAACATAAAACTGAAAGGTGGCCACGAAAGAAACAGTGGACCTCATTACGATGTGTTTACACACAGAAGCGCAGAAAGCCTCCCTGCTGCGCTGCTATGCATCAAAATAAAATGGGATGAATGCGTTGTACCTACAAGATATGGCGCATTCCTGTCCCTCTCCCCTGCGCCGGAGCACGAACAGCAGTCGTGCACCAATGCAGACATCCCTGCTTCATTTTGGGCGGGTGCCTGCACTGAGGGGATGATCGTTTTTGTACAGGAAGGTACACCTTCCTGCATAAAAACAATCATTAAAGGCATTTCCTCTTTCTATGCATTCTGTAGCATGCATAGAAAGAGGACAAAACAAATAGTAATAAAAGTATTTCTCCTCGTTGAGCCTTCTGACGCATTTTCAGTATTACAAATTGTTGTAAATCTGGGAATGCGTCAAGTTCCATGGATGTTGCTTAGGAACGGATGTATGACGTTAAAACGCATGCTTTTACCACGCATGCCTTTACAACGCAGTTTTTACAACGCATGCCTTTACAACGCATAGTGCTTTGGGGCGCTGGATAGGGAATAGTTAAATTTACTATTCCAACTCCAGACCCCGTGGATAGTAGGGAAGGTGTTGGATAGTAAATTAAACCTATTCCCTATCCTAGAGCTCCCTCTAGCGCAATGCGTTGTAATGGTTTGCGATGTAAAAGTTGCGTCGTAATGGTAGTGCGTTGTAAAAGTTTTGTTGTAAAGGTTGTTTACCCTTGGGAACATCCACAGCAACACCCATGGAACTTCACGCAGAGTTATGAGTGAAAGGAAAATAAATGTACAAGGTAATGAAAAATCAAGCAGGATGACTTTACAAGGACTTCTAAATATGAGGAAACCTACTGTGCTGCTGGTGTGTCAATAAAAGTGATGCACAGTCGGCACAATAGGCTTGCAAATAAGCCCCATTGATTTTAACAATGCTGCAAATCAGGCATAACAAACACTTAAGCAAGAATTTAGGATCACATATTTAGGTTGCAAGACTGTAAAATCACTGTGAAAATGTATACCTTCTCACCAAATAATAATGCGTTTTAGCTTTTTATGTTTTTCACTCCTCCTTACTGGTCCAATTTAAAACATTTACTTTTTAAACAAATGTAGGAGTCAATATCATGATCACAATGATCAACGGTGTTTCAAGTCTACCGTGGACAGTACTGCAAGCAAGGAAATGTCACACCCTGCATCCCATTTGCGAAGTAAAAGACGATCATAACTGGGGCGTACACCACTGGGCCTCTGTGCCACTGCACTTGCTGCACCAATGGTACTTACACTCCTGGCAATAGTGGAACTTGATAACACTTACCCTTTCTTGGGATTAACAGCAATTGCATAAGGCTCTCCTGCGATGTTCGAGAGCAAGCGTGTACAGTTGGGTCCGTTGATTTGTCCAACATTGATAGAGTATCTTAAACTAGTCCAATGAGTTGTGTAGTAACTGAACCAGTGCATTCTCGAATGATCCGTCCAATAAATGTTTCCAGCTACCCAATCTACAGCAATATCCCTTGGTCTTTTGAATTCCGGGCACTGAAAAGGCAAAAATTATAATGTTATCAAATTACAGTTAAACATTGTGTTTGCATTTCAATCTTTACTGCCTTTTCTGTATAAATAGATTCGGATTTTAGGAATATAATCATTTAAGGAGATAAGTAGAGGATTCTCATGAAACTCGTCTTAGATGGGCCTGGGCGAAGTTCACAGAGTCGGAAGTGTCAGAAAAACTTTGCCACTCTCTGTGTAGTTTCACAAGTGTCAGAGTGTGGTAAGTTGCAAACTTCGCGCAAATGCTGGGAGTTTGTCCCTTGATGTTCTACTTGAGTGGAAGCTTTCTCACAGCAAGCGGCAGGTTTCTCCACGTGAGCGGTAGCGACCTGCCACGACCGCCCGTGTTGACAGCTAAACAATGCAAAAATAAACTAGACACTCAGGCGTCCATAGGATCTCATGAAAACCAAACAAAATAACTAAAGGCACCAACTAAACTATAAATAGGCAGTCCATATGCAGGCAGCCATGTAGGGATAGGCACCACTCTCCTAGACATGCATACAAACACATGACAGAGGTATGTATGAATGAATGGGTTTTATTTCAAAATACTGAGTTTTAATATAATACAATTTACTGATAATAAAATACTGTGGGGAGCATATTTAAGGCCAAAAAATCAACAAGAATAGAATATATAAGTAAGTATACATTTACTCTTCTCAACTTGATTGTCTATTTATAGATGTCATTATTGGGTTGGGGTTTGAGTCCTGGTCAAGCAGCAACCACAATTCTTGTGTTAGTGAAGTCACAAGAAAACCCCAAATGAACCGGTGTTCAGCCCTGTGGGAGCTTGGCACAGAGCAGCCAGGCCTTGCTTGGAGGCAATGTGTAAATTATTTGTGCAAAGCTTCAGATAGTAACACATAATGCCCTCACACCCATTTAGAAAAATGGAGAACATTTTTAATAAATTAAACAAGCCCAAAACGCAAAAATCTAATCAGTAGCCCTGGAGGTAATACATATTTTAGGGTCAAAAAGCATCATAAAGCACCACCTGTGGCCATCTGGTCGCGTAAAAGCAGGAGAAAGTCAAAGGTCCAGGATATTTGCAATGGAGGACAAGTTGAATACAGGGAACAGGTTAGTTCAGCTGAAAAGTTACCTTTTTCGTCCAATGCCATGAGACCCATCCATGGTAGAGGGGGCCACGAGAAGCAAAAAGTCTCACAGACATTTGTCAATGTAGCACGAAGAGCAGGCCGGGTGTCGCGGACAGTCATTGCTATAGCATGAAGATCCTGATGTTGTTGCTGACGGTTGAGTTGGTGCTTCAAGGTGTCACTCCATGTGAGCGGTTATTTGTGTAGTGCATAGGGTCGGGCTGACGGAAATTCATGCTGCCAGGCTGTGCGAGTGACAAGGATTTGGTGCCAACTGGCCCAATTGCGGTCGCAAAGAGCCTAAACACTCCAATTCAGCCTTTCTTAGGCCTCACCAAGGATCCAGTACCTTAGAGACACCGCTTGGGGTCAGAGACTTGCTCCAGGTGGCTCGGGCCCTGGTACAGGTGGTTGGGAGCCTGTTACGTCCATGTGGCTCAGAACAGGAAGCTAGCAGAACAGCCTATGGAATCACTCTGGGTGTCCTGGGTTCAAGAGGGGCTGGTCCAGTTCTTCTCACCCAGGCAAAGGGCAGGAGGCAACAGGCCAGAGAAGCATGGCAGCAGCAAGGCAGTAGGCCAGCAGGGCAGCAGAGTGGCAGTCCTTCAACAGCACAGCAGTCCTTCTTCCTTACAGATAATCCACAGGTCCAGAAGTGTACTACAGAGTTGGTGACTGAGATCCTGGATTTATAGCCAGTTGTGCCTTTGAAGTAGGGGAGAAGCTTCTAGACTTTTCCTTTTGAAGACCCCAGATATCCTGCCTTCCCTGTCCTGGCTCCAGACTAACTGCAGGGTGTATTAAGCCCTATGTACAGAGGCAGGATGTACCATATTTAGGTACAAGTAGAGCTGTACCCAGCTCCTCCCTCCTAACCTGCTAGTGATCGCCAATGCAGGCAAACCTAAGCTTCCCATTGTATGTGTCTGTCTAGGAGGACTACACAAAGACGTACTGTTAGTTACTCCCAGTTATGTGACCAGAGACTACAAACACTAAATGGCTGGCATAGGAAAATACCAACTTTCTAAAAAAAGGCATTTTCAAAATTGCTTTTTAAAATCCTACTTTGTCATGAGTTAGGATTTCTCATTTAAGTTTCAAAGACTCCAAACATGAACTGGATACTTGCTCTAATTTTGAAATTACATCTTATTCAAAGTAATAAGATAACGCCAATGTTAGTCCATTGGAGAGGTAGGTATTGCAGTAGTGAAAAGCAGATTTAAGAGTTTTTCAACACAAGTACATAAAAATTCAAAAGTACATCTCCTACTTTTTAAATACACTGCACCCTGCACTCTGGGCTGTTTAGGGCCTATCTTTGGGGTGATTTAAATGTATTAAAAAGGAGGGTTTGGCCTGGCAAAATGTGTATTAAACTGCACACACTGGAAGCGATGGCAGGTGTGAGACATGTTCTAAGGGCTACTTAAATAGGTGACAAAAACGTATGCTTCAGGCCCACTAGTATCATTTAATTTACAAGTCCCGGGCACATGTAGTACAACTTTACTAAGGGTGTATAAGTAAATTAAATATGCCAGTTTGGTATAGGCCAATGTTACCATGTTTAAATGAGGGATCAATGCACTTTTGCACTGGTTAGCAGTTGTAACGTGCACAGAGTTCCAAGGCCAGCATAAAAGAGATCACCAAAAATGGAGAAGGAGTGCAAAAGGTTTGGGAGAAGACCACCCTAATGCTCAATCAATCATTCAGGACTTATAAAACATGGCTAATCACACAAAAGAGTATCCAGGCACTGCAGGTGACAGAGGCTCATTCAGCAGTCACGTATTACGGGGCCCTCAGGCATTCCAGAATTGAGGAATGGCCAGGGCAGTTGACTCCAGAATGCAGGGCTCACAGTTCAATACCTGGCACCAGTGGCAGCTCAGCTCAGGACCATGCATCAAGTGACTTTGGGCAATAGCTAAATCTCTCTGATGGCCGACTGCCCCTTGAGACCCTTTGGGGTAAATAGTTTGTGCTTTACAAACACTGATTTAGGTGATGGTCCAGAGTTGTGTGGGAAGGCTGTTTCAGGTCTTTGCTGCGATGTAAGAGAAGGTGGTTCTCCACTTGTGCTTCAGTATATGCAGGCAGTATGGACAAGTGAAAGGGAGATGGAGCATAGACTTCTCAACGGTTGGTGGAAGTACTGGCAGTGTTTAATGTAAGTGGATCCTTGGTTGTGAAGAGCCTTGTGTGCATGTGTTAACAGCTTGAATTGGCATCTTTTCTGAATGGGGAGCAAATGGAGTTGCCTGAGGTAGGGGGTGATGTATGTTTGACATGTAAGATTGAGGATGAGTGTGCCTTTGGCATTTTGTATGGCCTAAAGTCTCTGTAGGAGGTGTGCAGTGATTCCTACATAGAGGGTGTTGCCGTAGCCTAATCAACTGTGTCACAGTGCATCTCTTGTGCATAGGAGCCATTTGGAGATCTTACGTAGCATGCACTAAGTGAGGAAGCAGCCGGAAAATTTGTTGTTGGTCTTTGATTTCATGGTAAGCTTGTTGTTAATGTGGATTCCAATGTTTCTGGCATGGTGAGAGGGAGTGGGTCCAGGACTTAGGCCTGATGGCCACTAGGAGTTATTTCAAGTATTACTGTTTTTGCCAAAGATCAGTACTTCAGTCTTGTCTAATATTCCGGTGTAGGAAGTTGTTCTTAACCCAGTTGACGATACTTGTCATGCATCTGTGGAACTTGGTTCTGGTAGTGATAGGGTTTTTGGTGATTAAGAGGATAAGTTGGTTGTCATATGCGTAGGAAATTATGTTGAGGATGGGGAATCAGACGATTTTGATCAGCGGAGTCATATATGCATTGAAGAGCATGGAGCTGAGCAATGAGCCCTCGGGGACATCACATGCGATCTCCTTGGGTTCAGAGGTGCAGGGTGGCAGGTAAATCCCCTTGGGTATTCTGCTGAGGTAGGAGGTGATACATCTGTGTGAGTCCCCTTGGATGTCGATGTGGTGGAGTCTTTTGAACAGCATTGTGAGAAAGTGCCTCTTTTGAAATGGTTAGCACCCACTTTTTGCCTGGTTTTTGATGTGGTTTTGATTGTAGTGCTCAGGGTCCCTGTACCACCGCTACTTCCCTAAAAATGTTCTAGAATTGGCCCTTCAAACCCCAGTAAGTCCCTAGTAAAGGGTACCTGGGTACCTAGGGCAATAGGACTGAAGAGGGTCCCCTAGGGAACCCTTCACCTAGGCCATGCAGACTGCCACTGCAACATTCATGGTCTGGTGCAGACAAAATGACAAAGTTGACATGGCACACTCCTTGTGTGCCATGCCAACTAGTACTGCCTAAGGTATAGTTAAGTCCCCCTTCTAGCAGACTTCACAGCCCTGAGACAGGGTATAATATATCACAGGTGTGGGCATATCTGCATGAGCAGATAAGTGCCAAAAATATTCAAGCCCATTCTTAGATATTGCAAGTGCTAGGGAAGCCATAGAGAGCACATGGGCTAGAAACTCAACAACTAAAGTTCCCCAGCAACATGATGGCTTCTCTGAAACCACTAGTGTTTGTAACTAAACTATTGGTCTCAATAAACCCACACTGATGCCAGTGTGGGATTTATTGAAACATATACTCAGAAGGCACCTCAGAGGCTTAAAGCGATATTACTTGCTTTAAAATTTATTCTTGTCAGTTATATCCTTGCACGCAATATTCCTGTATGAAGATATTTGAAACTCGATATTTATGTATCCCAATATTTAAATTCCGATATTTTGTCTGAATACCAATTCATCTTTACAGCAGAGAAAATCATTAATTTTCACAATGCAAAACTGTACTCATAGTACAAGTCTGCATTCGGGGGAGCACACACTTGAGTGCAATTGAATATTTTTTTTCACAATTATTTTATTTCTCCTGGACGAATACATTTTCCCTCAACATGTGATGTTCCACATCTATTACCATGATGGATGAAATGTACTTCATCCTTTGGAAATAATAAATCTATCCTAGGGTCGGACTGGAGCAAAAAAAAGGCCTGGGCCCCAAAATAAAAGTGGTCCAATAAGTGAAGCAGATTGCTGAAAAAGTGATAATACCATTGAAATAAAAAAAATAGTAAAAACAGTTCGACCTAGCTACGAAACCAGCCTACAATTGCTTAAAAACCAGCCAACAAATTGAACCTTTTGCCCAGCCCATCTGGCGCTGCCTGATTGCCGGACAGCCCAGTCAGACCCTGATCTCTTCCTATTTCAAAGGTGGGAAAATATGAAAGAGGACAATCTGAATGTGCACAAACTCAAATGTCATGGGTTTTCACAAACATACCTGATAAGCCACACTTTGGAACACCTTTTCCCTCGCCTTGCGGAGTGAACGCATTGCATCTCTTAAACACTCTTTCAATTTTGCAATGGCAATAGCCAATGCTCTAATCTACATTTAAAACGATGTGCCTAATTATGAGGTTGGGGGGTCAATCCGACTGCTAAATCCATTGCTGAGGAGCAGTGGTGGTTGGGAGCTGCCGCACCAGCAGTCTGACTTCCGAATTACAACTACGACAGTCCGACCATCATGGGATGGCCACAACTGCCGGCATATTTGAAGTTTCCTCCCCACCACAGCTTTCATGCCCCTAAGGCCACCATAGAAACTGTGACGAAACATAGTTGGACCTACAGGGCCCCCTGCTACCTCAAGGTCATGGGATGCATTTAAGAGGGCACAAGGTGTGCTCCCTGTCTGCATGCCCCCCCTTTCATTCACACCATGGACTCTACAGTCCATGCCATGCAGGAAAGGGCTTTGGCGCTCCAAATGTGGTCCCTTTTTAGTAGGCACTGCCGTGGGAACACGAGGTGACTCGTAATATGGCAGGTGGCAGGTGGTGAGGTTTGGCAGTGGTGTGGCAGCCCACTCCCAAACTCATAATCAGACCCTATGTCTGTTTAGCACACATATATCTTACTTCCTTGATGGGTTTAGGTGGATTTAATGGAATGTTTAGCATAAAAGTCAGATGTATAAGTTTCACATTTCATAGCCATGGGTCTGGCTAACACCTAGAAAAGAAACTGTGAATTTGACATTAAGAGTATAAGGTAAAGAAAAAAAACAACTTACATATAAAGCATGTGAAATAATATTTCATAAAAACAACTCAATAATAGGTTTATTACACTCTGTGTCACAACATTTTGCACCAATGTTGGTCATGTTAATAAAATAATTATTTTACATGAACAATATGGCTGTTTGACAGATGTTAAAGAGTTTCAATATGGCAATGATTAAAACTCATGTATATACTCTTTATCTTGGAGGCAGCATTAACATGTTCTCTGTTATTAATTTGTCATTGAAATGTGTAAGACTCTTTTATGTCTAGTTGAAGATGGAAAACCTATGTCTAGACTGTGCCTTTGTTTTTGCTTCACTTTCCCTAGATTTGCAAAATATAATATTACTGTTAACCACTTGAATGTTGCTGATTTAGATCAGTTAAAAATCCTTGCAAAAAATAATCTACACATTTCAGAGGTATGATTCTGAACGTATTTTCTTACCTCCATTATATCAATATATGGTGAAAGAAGCCAAGAAGAAGTATGGCCTGGTGAGTTTAATAATAGCTAAGGGTGTATGTATGTGATCACTAGGTCACAATTCATAATCATAGCAAAACAAATCTAACCTCCATCCTTCTGAGGTTAGAAGTTTGGGCTTCTGTAACATGGTTGACTGTAACATGTGTTGTTACAGATAAAATGCCATATAATGAATAAGATATTAGTATTACGCTTCCATTTTCAATGTCAGAGATGACAGTCACATCTTTACATATGTCGATTTTCTTTGTTAAAACTTACAATCACTCCACTGCTTGCTTGTCTTCTTTGTTGATCATGGGTTTTTTTGTAGAATATACCTCCAGGATTAAACTGTGTACTCCAGATAATCATGTTCCCTTCATAATAGATATCCATCCCTGTAATTCGTGAATTCTGTTCAATGCGGGAAATCTTTTGATGCACTTCACTGTAGTTGAATGGATACTTGTAGCTTAAGATCTCAGTGTCATTAGCGATGTACAGTATCTGCTCTTCAGAACCTACACGTTAGTAAACAGAAAAATGCAGGAATAAGTTAGATATTATTTATTTTGTCCATTCTTGGCATTTAAATGTTGTTCAGTTTAACAACATTGTTTGGTGGACTATCATTTTTATAGTAGATTCGTAGACTATACAATATGAAAAGGATAGATTATGTTGGCCAGCTGTAGTTTCTTTTAAGAATGTTAGTTCAACATACTTTGCAAGCTAGAGGGCAAAACTGCTCATTGGCAAAAGCTCATTGAAGCCTCACACTGGCTCACCACATTCATATTAGTGTGAAAAATCAGTAACGAAAAGACACCGGAACTACTCAATAGAATATTATTTCTTTGTTTATTTATTTCTTTTTGGAGTATTGTATATCAAGAAAATGAACTCATTTGGGTATCAGAGCACTGTACAAATAGCCATCAGTAATACAAAGATAGGGAAAGGAGAAACAAATATGACACTCAGAGAAGGAATAACCATGGGGTTACATATATACAGTGTTTCATAGAGCTTAATATTTCTAAGAGGCACTGGAAGTCCACCCAATGCTTGCCAGGCTGAAGAAGATTCATCCCTTCTGGAAAGGGGATTTAAGCATCAAGAGCTTTTTTGTTTCTTTTTTGAAGCAGGCAGACAGGGGATTTGTCCTGATTTCAGGAGGTAGAGTGTTCCAAATTCTAGGGGCAAGGCAGTAGAAGGAGCGGTTATAAGTTTTCATTTTTTTTTTTACTTCTGAGGTTTCAGTAAAAATGACTTGCTGTTTCTTAAGCAGTGCCTGCCTCCAGATAACTCAAGTTTATTGGTATTGTGATGGAGGGTTTGTGGCATCATGCATACAATCTTTAATTGCATTCTTGATTCAAATGGGATGCAATTAATATGCCTTAAGTGTGGCATAATGTTGTCTATTCTCCTGAAGCCTGTTATAAGTTTGGCTGTGGAGTTCAATGTGGCCTTGGACGGGGACATCTTTGCTTTGAGTAGGCCAGCAAGAGTGGCACTCCTCTAATTTAATCGGGAGATAACCAGAGATTAAACTGCTAATTGAAACTCTATCCTGAGCAGAAAAGAGCAGAAAGAGGTTGGCTCCGTTGATGGCTGCACTGATATGATCTTACATGCTAAGATGTTTGTCCCGGAGTGATGCCTAAACATCAAGTAGCATCAGAAATGTGGGGGAAGCAGATAAGAGCTGTGAGTTGTTTGATCCAATCTTCTCTAGGGGTCAAGAGATTGTGAGGGGCGATCAAAAGGAATCCAGATTGCAGGGTGCTGAGTATGAGGAGATTAAGGATCAGGCATTACTGGGATTTTGCAGTGCAGTCCAGAATTTTAATATCTTCAGGTAAAGAGATTTTCAACATACATGTGGTAATGGATGTTGGACTTCTTCAAAATGTCCAAAAGAGGTTCCATGAATATGTTGATTAGCATGGTTGAGATTGTGGAACCTTGGGCTACACAAGTTCTTACCAGTGTAGTGTGTTATACAGATTGGTTGATTTTGATTCTTTGAGTTCTGTTTTGAAGTAAAGAGGTGATCCATTTTAAAATGGGTCCCGATATCCCCATCCTATTTGTGAAGAGGTCAACCATGTTGTCATGTTTGATTGTATCAAACACCAATGAGAGATCAAGGAGTATAAGTAGACATGATTCATTCTGATTGAGCAAATTTCAGGGCAACATTGACGATATGCATTAGAGCTGTCTCATTCCTATGACCAAAATCTTAACCAGATTGATCTAGTAACTGAAATTGTTCAATGTGGCCCCAGAAAAAAAAATGCAGCTCTTTTTATTGAAAACCAGTAAGAAACAAAATAAAGGCTTTACATACCATATAGTAATCACATGGTAAGTTGCATACCAGTACGTATTAAATCTCATTTATTTCAAATATTTCACCCATTACATCTAGATATCTGGATGTGGCTGTTTTATGGCCTATCTAAATGGTATTTACCTCCATACCCTGCTACCAATCAACCTCCCCCAGCCCGCTTCAGTACCCTGGCCCAGTCCCCTTTATGCCATCAATACTCCCAAGACCTTTTGCCACAATCCAGTGCACCACATATTCTGCTTATCAGCACCACTTTAAGTCTGCTTCCTATTCAGTGTCTGTCTGTCCGTAGTAGCTCCCCATGCCAGTGCAATTTTCCTCTTAGCCACTCCGGCTGCTAGCCTTAGCCATATTTATTCATACCAGGGCAATTTGTGTTCCCCTTCAATCCCTAGGAGCAATTATTTGGCCTCAACAGGAATTTCTGTCTCCACCACCTGTGTCATTAATGTTGCTGCCCATTTCCAGGAGCTCCACATCAGCCAGCAATCCCATAGGATAGGATATGGAAAAAGGATCCTTCGCTCCTGCAGCCCCTCTTGCACAGGGAGGACTCCAGCTAACCTATTCTATGCAGGAGTATTTGTGCATAATAGACCCAATGGAGTACCTTAAACTGGAGCAGTATAAACTTCATCCTTATGCGAGTTCCCGGGGAGCCTGAAGGGCCTCAACCCAGTCATCGTCTTCAAGCATCCCCAGGTTCCCTTCCCATGCTGTTCTCATGGGACCAGACAAGCCTGGAGAGTTGTTCATTAGCTTCTTATAAATCATTGACACCCCTTTGGTCGACAAAGCCTCTGTCAGTATTCAGTCTTCTAGTGGTGAAAAGTCGGGTGCCGGGTTGACATCTTAGTGCATGTCCTAATCGCATATACGTAAAGTGTTCTGACTCCACTAGGTTGAATTTCCCCTGCAGGTCCGCAAATTTTATGCAAGCCTGATTCCTCCAAACATCTCCTAAGTGTTTTATCCCCATGAGTTTCCATTCACAGAATCCTTTCAAACCTCCAATATCCAGCAGGCCTGCCCTGCACTAGAAAGGTGTCAAGCCAGTGAGTTTCCCTTTCCAGCCCATGAACTTGGTGGCCTCGCTCCATACTTCAATAACCTCCTGTGTGTTTCGCAGCCAGGGACCCCTTGTTTCCCCCCCATCAAGGAGCCTCTAATATCCTCCTGGTTCCATACATGCTCGAACTAACCTATACACCGCTTCTAGATGATTGTTAAATGCCTAGTCATTCATGACCAGTTGCTGTGAGTCATAATAGAATTTCTGTATATCTGGGATGGCAAGGCCTCCATTACATCCTCGCTGCAATTTGGCAAGTGCTATTCTTGACGTTCCCAATGTGGCCAAAGAAATGTAGGTGTATGCATTTATCCAAACGTTTTGCTAGAGTCAGGATGCTGGGGATTGGGCAAAAAGGTTTGGGGGCAGATTGATCAGCATTCTGTTTTTTTTTTTAAATTGGGGTGACCTGTCCAATCTTTAGACTATCTTGGACCATGCCCTGAGACAGAGATGCTTTGATGATCTTCTTCCACCAAGGAAGTATGGAAGATCCAAGCTCCTTGACAAGTTTAGCTGGCAGAGTTTCATGTAAAAAGTTACATGGTATTACAGAGGTCATTATTGTGAGAATGTTAAATTTGACAGGGATTTTGAAGAAAGACCACATAGCCTTATTTATTGTTGAATATCCAATAGGAGGAGAGCTGACCGAATGTTGCACAGTGAGAGGATAGGGATGGTCAATGCTGATAAAAAGCTGAGATGCCAGTTGCAGTTCTAATTCAATCTGCCTTGTTGATGAAGTGAGCTGAGTACTCATCCCCATTTGGTAGTGTGTCCTTGTCAACAGAGTGTTGTTTAGAGTGACGTTCGTCATTTGATAATTTAAAAACGTTTTTGGCATTATCTAATTGCAGCCTGAAGTATTCAGCTTTTAATCTGCTTATGTGTTTGTTGCATGAGTTTCTTACTACCCTCCAATGTTTGAGGTTAGAGTGAGATGGGAAGATTCCCTAAGTTCTCTCAGCAAGTCTTAGATTGCGCCTTTACTCACTTAGATTGTCTTTGATCCATGGTTTGGTCTTTCTGCTCGGTAATCTCCAAAACTGCTTCGGACCAATTGTGTCCTCATCCTATGGTCTCTGGACCATTGTCTGTGTTTAAAGGGTTGCACCTTTCTAGATAGCAATTTTTCCAGGATATGGAAGGAGATTAAGAAGTGATCAGACCAGTCACATGGGATTATAGATTCAAGTTGAATCTTGTTGTGCTTAGCAATGGTAGAGCCTGTATTGTGTGTTACACACTCGCAAAATTGGGTGAGGTTGAGGTCTGTAATGAAGGCGTTGAAGGTGTTAAGAATGTGGTAATTTAAGTAATTCCAGTGTACGTTGAAATCCCCAGGGAAGATCTGATTCTTGATCTGGGTTAGAGGAGATGGTCTTTATCATTTTTCAATAAAAGGAAGGTTGTTACCCACGGGGGGGGGTTAAGATTGTGTGAAAATTGCAGATATGGTTGTTATTGCTCCACATTTCTATAAATAGATAGTCACATGGTGACATAGTATCAATTTTTGATTGTTTTAAGGTGAACATGGAGCAATAAATGCATTATATGCCTCCACCCATTATACTGGATCTGCAAGTCTGAAGATGTTGCAGGTGGGTGGCACAAGTATGTCAAATGTAGGAGGGGACGAATCATTGAGCCAAGTTTCTGTAAGGATAAGGAGGTCGAAATCTTGGGCGAGAATTAGATCAGCGATGTCACCAGCATGTTTTACCGCAGATCTGCAATTAAGAAGCAGAGATCTAGGATGAGATTTGGTAACTAATGTCTCCTGATGTGTAGTGTGGAATTGTAGAAGATTGTGCTTGCTCTAGAACATATTGTTGAGAGTGGGTTCTCTATGTGGGTTGGAGAGAATAGCCTGAATGATGCTCTGCAAAGTTGTTGAGTAATACTGAGTACTGGTATATGAGAGCTGAAGGGAGTGTATGTTGACATCGGACACGTCTTCAGTGACTCTTTGAGGTTTTGAGGTGGGATTGTATTAGGGTTGAGATCTCCCAAGCGAGTTAAATGAAATCTTGTTAGTTATTGAAACATGGTGAGAGAAGTTGGGCCATATCTTAGTGGATGGATTGGGATGATTATTATGGGTTTAAAAGTGATGTTTATAGAGTTCTGGAGATTGGCGTTAACTAACTAAAGGTCTTGACTAAGGTCAGTACATTTTTTCCTCAAGATAATAGGGTTTATCCCTGTGGATCGAGATGTAGTGTGTCATAGGTGCAGAGGGGAGTGAGTGTGTGTTTTCTGGTGTATTGGGGAGAACCGTAGCCAAAGGACAACCATCAGTGTTGTGTAAAGGAGAGGCTGGAAGAGGAGGGCTATGAGAGAGACTGCTGGGTGAGATGGTAGGGAAAAAGCTAGGCAGTGTCTTAATAGATGTGACATTGATAGGCAACCTCTTTTGTTGGGGTATCAGATCTAGAAAGTCTGAGGATGGCGCGGGTGATAGTATCAGCGCCCATCATTGAGTCGGGCCTATTGACTACTCTACGGCAATGATTATCAAGTGGGAGAAGAGCAGGAATCATCAGTAGGAGATGGTGATCTGGGTCAAGCAGTTCCAGTTTCTGTGATGCTAAGAACTAGGAGATAATGAGATGGCATAGTAGATAGGATGGAGGAGGGAGTGGAGTATACCTGTGTTTCTGTTCCTGAGTGAAGAGAGGTATACCTTGACCATGAGAGGAGATGTGAAATTTGTTAGGCATTGTGCTTTTGATCTTCATGAAGAATTTGTTGAAACTCTCTCGATTGTGATCATAAGATTTGATGAGAATGTTTCCATTGTTGTATAGGGAGATCGGTGCCACTTCATAGAAATCCGCTGAAGGACTTATGGTGATACGAAGCCCATGTGGAGTTTTCCTTAAAGAATTAATCTTTACAGCTGCAGTGATTGCTCATCTCTCATGTGTCTTCTGTTGGTGAAGAAGATAAGATCTGTAACCACCATTCCTTTATCAGCTCAAAAATAAGTGTCAAATATGAGGGTTTCTGAGTTTCGTTTTAAAAGATTATGCTTGAAGCACTTGGCCGCACTGCTGGATAGATTGTGTGAGTGGATAATCCTACAAGCATTATAGCTCATCACTGACAACAAGCTATCCTCAGAGCTTAGGTTGTTTGGATCCTTATAGCAACAGAGACTACAGTCTCAGTTAGTAGAAATTTCAGTTGATAGTCTGTGATTGGCCTAATACTCAGCAAGAGAATTGATGTAAGCTGGTGGGCTACCCGTGGGGTGAAGATATTGGACCAAAAAATGGCAATGGCCTAACTGTATTGTGGTGAGTTAAATATAAAGAGGGATTCACAGTGTGTCAATTTAAAAGAACTAAACGAGTGAGTCTCATTTTGCACGGAGTCAAATCTAATTGTAAAAAAAAGTAAATGGAAATGTGCATTAAGTACTACTTCAGTGACCATTGAGTGTCCTTCTTTTGTTTTTAACATGCTTGTTAGATATCCTAAGTCCTATTTTACTGTGTGGAAAAGTGCATCAAGTCCCATTTCAGTGACTATTGTTAAGAGGAACTGCCACCATCTTGAATTGGTGGTGAAGACAAAAATGATATAGGAGAGAAGCCTCCAAAATAGCGTTTTTGTGACATAAGAATAGTTAGCCATCTAAATGCCTACTTCATTGTAAAAACCTGTCACAGAAGTGAGAGAGTACTCAAAGCACCAAGAGGGACCCGAGCACAAAGTTGGAAATTCAGAGCAGGAGAAGCCCGCATAATGAGGGTGTTGGATCAGGAATGTCTGGGAAGGGCACGCACCTCCCCAGGTAGGTTCTGAAATATCTCAAATCCAAACAACAAGGGAAACCCCGCCGCAATCACGAAACAACCTCAAGTATCAAGGAGATGTGCAATGGGCAGCCAAAGGGTCACTGAAGAGAAGGAGCTGGGAAAAATAAAATAGTGGCTCCATTAAGGGCAAGAACATGGCATAGTATGTGGGCAGCACCGGTCGGAGGCCACACTCACCGGAGCCACGTACATTGGTGCTTCTGCTGCATCAGGACACCTCTGCAGCAAGCAACAATGGCAGCAGACCTCACGTCAGAGATACTGCAGAGCAAGGAATAGATCTACCCACAACCCATGGGACCGCCAACAGCCAAGCACCCTGGAAATATGGGCCAACTCCCTCAAAGGTGAAATGAGAGCTCAACCCAGCTGGGCAACCCCAGAGATGGTGGGCGAGATGCATCAGCAGCGGGCACTAATCAGAGCAGCAGAACAACAAGGCCCTCGCTGAAACGTGAGGGCTCCACATTACTCATAGTCCTAGCAGATTGTAGCGACAGTTCACCAGAATCCACTTGAACTCCTCCCGATGTATGCCGGGGCAGAGCCAGAGAGTGAGCACTGCTGCAGATCAGAACCAGATGACGATCAGGTCTCAACAATTGGCGAGAGAAATCCTTGTAGCATTGTTGTTCAGCCAAATATTCCCAGGACTGTTTAAATTGCACCACCTTGTCAGAATGACAGAGGCATGTTGGACTGCATCAGTCGTATAGCACAAAAACTACGAATATTCATACACAAAAATTAATTCAACCAACTATAATAGCAAACAATGTTAGGAATCACAATGCAGATATTGCAAACACTTCAGCATATCCTTAGTGATTCGCAATACCCATCTGTTGGAAAGTAAAATGACAGAAAATGCCCAGAAGTCCGGGCAGAGTAGTGAAAATGTGTTCCTTTGGCTCACCTCTGGTCGAGCCGGTAGAACAGCAAGGGGAACCACAGAGAATGTAAGTGATGTGTTAAGTGTAAGGCACAAACAAACAACAAACATATATGAATATTTTTGTTGATAAATAAATTACAAGAAAAAGCAAACAGAGACAACATCCAAGGCATATGTCATTGAAACCCAAAGGAAACATACTTGTCTGGAAATGATATTTCTGCTTCAACATACAAGTATATTCGATTTCCTAATGAGCGTTCATAAACTACAACCATTTTTAGGACTTGTGTCAAAACCATAATGCTCATTTGACTGAGTACCTTGAGGAGAAATTGATAATTACGACATTGATAACTGCTCAAGTCAAGTCAAGATAGACTTTATTTGATTTAAAAATGTTAAATCATAAAAGCACAATACATTAAAATAACCAAAAGTATATCAATTTATCTGGATAACATTTAGCAATATATTAAAACGACATTGATTAAAAATTACAAAAAGAAGGACTAAAGACTAATGTCCTGTGCAACCATGACATACATAAACATCATGAGCATTTCATAGAAAGAGGGATCTTGCAAAGTCTTTCTAGTTCTAACCACCCCTTTGAAATATTTTGCTATGTGGTCAGTGAAAATTTCATCATCTAGAAATTGTAACTTGATGAAAGCAGGTCGGCATAATCTCAAGCCTTGCAATTTTAAAAAAGGCAGAATCCATCTTTTCCTGATTAAAATATAAAACTTACAAAATAAGATAGTATGGATTGTGGGATGCACAAATTCAAGCCAGGCAGGGTTAGACAATTTAGTGATTAAACCTGCCATATTCCAGAAAAGAATATTCGTTAGGCTAGACCAAAATTCACCCTCAGTGCCACGCTTTGTGTAATCAGAATCAACATTAAGAGCGTTCAAATGGAGATCAATACTAATTAATGGGTATAAATGATGGGTATTAACAATTGTCGAACGTAATCCCTTCTCGTTGTTGCCAGGAGCGATAGAATCACCAACCACTTCAATATCTGGCTGGACATCAACTAATGGCCCGAAGCTATGATGGGTATGATTATCAGATACAACTTTTATAATGCTTGGATCGTTGTAAGCAGGCTCAAGATCAATGGTTATTCTTTTAGACTAGGAGGATTATTTGGAATGTCCCGCTTTGCTCTGCGTGTCTAGGTGAGGGAGTCAGTCAATCTATATCTTCCAGAGATGGAAGTATGTTGAATCTATTTTGTAAAGGTAAGCTAAACTGATGATGAATATTAGTGATTATAGGTCTCTGTTGTGCAGGATAATTAATGTGGTTCCTTAGGGGGTAGAAATATCAGAGGGGTAATACATCTATTCCTGTATGTATTAGTTGATGACTGCTGAGTCTACATAGGATCTCATGTACCATTCTCGGAGATCTAAACGTGAGGACAATGCAGTCACCGGGGAGTGTTTTTTCCCTTCTCCCCACCCATCCTACTCTTCTTGCCAGTTTAAACTCACCAAGCAGGGCCTCTGTTAGCCCGGTTTTTGTCCTGAGCCAGCAGAGAGCCTTGTTCCTTAATGCCTCCCATGTTTCATTTACCTGGGAGGTGGGATGCAGTACATTTGCTAAAATTATGGTATGTGGGGTGGCTTCGGGAGGCAGATTTAGTCTTGAATCCTCCCTATCCATGGGAATTGCACAGGGAACAGATGGTGGCCAAGTTTATCTAGGCTTGTTATAGGCTATGGCATTGTTATGCAGTAAACTAGTGGTGCTCTTGGATCCTACAAGTGATTTATCTAAAATGTGCACAGGAGTAACCAGGGAAGGAGAAGCTGCAATACCAGCAACCATTGCAAGTGTTTAGGGGTTGTACAAGGGTTGATGGAACATGCTCCATGAGCCTTTCTTATTAAATCCTCAACAACTGTTATCCTAGCCACCAATTTTTTTAGAGGTGCCTAGATTGAATTATGAGGTACCTCTCGACCCAAGCCCCCCCTTTGGTAGCTGCAATCTGGGACGACTCAATTTGGCCAGTCATATTAGTTATTACAGTGTCCAGGTGTTCTAAACGACCCCGGAGTAAAATGAAACTGTTATCTATGAGTTCCTTATATCATGCAAAGACAATGTCCGATTTAGTCTCCAAATTAGTCTCCCCAGCAGTATCCGGAGCTGCGTCCCGAGGAACACTACTTGCAGATACAAATGAAGCAGCATTGGTTTGTGCACTGAAGGTGCCGGTTTGTATCACCTCGAGATTAACTCACCGGGGCCGCTTCTGTTGTTTAGGTTTCTGGGTGACTGGGCCCCTGCTCCGCTTCTCAGGTGGCTCCCTCATCTTATCCTGTGTGTGAGGTTTAGGAATCCTTGACCTTGTGGCTATACTTGGCCCGTTTAAAGTGTCCCTGGAGAAAAATCCCAAGTCAAGTGTGGGGGAGGGCCGAGGCTGGTCTTGTATGGTGGGAGACTAACAAGATGGAGGGGCTTCAGCCAGGGCAGTAAAACCTAGAGAAGCACGCCTCTGCAAGGATAGGGGTTCTATAGAAAGGCACCTCTCCATGAGCTCAATCTCATGGCTGAGCATTGATTTGGCCCTAACAATAAAAGGGTTCAAGGTTCCCACAACTCCCTTGCATTTGCTCATTGTGAAATCAAAGCTAAACAACACCACAGTGCACAATTAATGATAAGCGACAAGAATACACCAACTTACCTAGAGATAGTGCAACCAAGGTCTATTATCCCATTGTTCTGATGTTATTGGAGTTTCCCAGCCTCTTTCGGGCTCTGACGGGCGTGTACGGGCCTGCCTTGGCCCCGGCGTGGCACGCATCTAGAGCCCTGGCCCCCTCTTAAGCAACTCCTGGCGTGTCCTCCAGAATGGCAGGGTGCAGGCGTGCTACTATTCCCCCGGGAAATATAGTCTCTCTATGCAGAGCAGGCAAATCCAGCAGCAAACATCGTTATGGGCTCCCATGCAGCGGGAGCCCTGGCTCCCTCTTAAGCTCCTCCTGGTGCATCCTCGGCGATGGCGGCATTCGGGCGTGCCACTATTCCCCCCAGGAGATGTAGTCTCTCTAAGCAGGGCAGGCAAATCCAACAGCAATTAGTGTTACGGGCTCCCACGCAGCAGGAGCCCTGGCCCTCTCTTAAGCGCCTCCTGGTATGTCCTCGGTAATGGGGGCATGCTGGCATGCCCCTATTCTCCTCGGGAAATATAGGAAATATAGTAAGAGTTCTCTTCTCCTTCATACGCTGGAAAGGAAGTTACTCCTATCCTTCATTGGTGTAAATCCCATACCATTACCAGGGTCAGAAGTGGTCGGAGAGAGGCTTGCAGATGCCCACATAGTCTCAACTTATTGCGTGTTTACTCATATTGCTGGCGAACCATGTTTAAAGCTAATTCTGGGATTTTCTCACACACAATATTAAACATGTGTAGGGTGATATTGTGCACGAATAAAAGGACTTACAACTTACAGTCCATGCAGCCATTTACCTGTAAATCCAGCTTAAAAGCCCAAATGGCTTTTTGAATGCCATAAATAGAGTGTCTTGGGAAGAGGATAACAGCAACTAGAAAAATTTAAAATCTTCAATGGAATGGTAATGTACAAACATTTTGTTGGCAATTTGTGCTGTTCAGTCTCTAGGTCCTAAGACCTTGGTCCCAGGACATCACTCTCCCTGGAAGGTCCGTGTTGCCCTGCATTGCCTTGACGCTAGCCAGCCCCTCCATGTAGGGTTCAAGGCTACCATGTCCCGCTTCCGCCTGAGTGACTGATCTGCTGTTTTTGGTGCTTGGCACTGGTTTCAATTCTTTAACTTTGGCAATTCTGCCTGCTACCAGTTATTTGTAATTTTGTTTACTTGTGCCACCTCGTTGTGTTCAAGTTTCCCTCCATTCCCCGCCGCCGCTGCTTCACTGTCCCCTCCCCTTTCACCCCGCTCCCAGCTGCTTGTCCCTCCCCCTCCCCTACAATTGCCGACCGCTGCGGAGAGCGCGTGTGATTCCTAAGACCTCGGTCCCAGGACCTCACTCTCCCCGGCAGCTCCGTGATGCCCTGGGTCGCCTTAACGCTAGCCATGCAGGATTCGAGGCTACCCTGTCCCGCTTCCGCCTGAGTGACTGATCTGCTGTTTTTGGTGCCTGGTACTGGTTTCATCAGTGTTTAACTTTGGCAATTGTGCCTGCTACCATTTATTTGTAATTTTGTTTACAGGTGCCCCCTCGTTGTGTTTAAGTTTCCCTCCGTTCCCCACCTTCGCTGTTTCACTGTCCCTCCCCTTCTGCCCTGCTCCCGCCTCCCAGGTGCTCATCCCTCCCTCCTCTCCTACAAATGCCGACTGCCGTGAGGTCACGCCAAAGGCAAGCCGAAGGCACGCCAAAGGCAAGCTGGTCTGCGTCCATCTGCACCTTGATGGCTCCAAGCGCCAGACCCCCTAGCCCCAACGACGAAGCAAACACCCTCCAAGCACTCAACAATGGCCAAAATTCCACCTGCTTCCAGTCCACCCCGAAGACCACCCACGGACCCTTTACCTGCTGTAACTGCAGCTACAACAGCCAGCGCACATCAGCACACCCTACCCATCTAAACACTGCAGGCCACAACAATCTCAGCTGCATACTGCTCAACACCCGCTCAGTCCACAAGCACGCCGTCGAACTCTGGGACCTGCTCGACTCCTCCGCCCTGGAAGTCGGCTTCCTAACAGAGACCTGGATGAACACCTCCTCGTTACCAGACATAGCATAGCTATCCCTGACGGCTACAAGATCACATGCAGGGGTCAGAACAACAACAGACCAGGAGGAGGAATCGCCATCATCTACAGGGACACCATCCAAATCTCAACCAGCACTGATGACGCCCTCAGCATGACCAAGCACTTACACTTCCAGATCTACGTCAATAACAACACTACCCTCAGAGGAACCCTCGTTTACAGACCGCCGGGCCCCCAACCACAGTTCAAGGATTCCATTGCTGACCTCATCAGAACGCACACCATCACCTCCACAAACTACATCCTCCTCAGAGACCTGAACTTCCACCTCGAGAACATCAACGACAACAACTCCACAACATTGATTGACAACCTCGCCAACTTCGAACTCAAACAACTCGTCACAACACCCACCCACTTGGCTGGACACACGCTCAAACCCATCTTCTCCGCCAATGACCACGTCACCTTCAGCCACACCACCAAACTCCACTGGACCGACCACCACTGCATCCACTTCTCCTTCGAGAAACACACCACACACAACCAACCGCAACGTAACCCACACCGCAGCTGAAAAAAAGTCATGGAAGACCAACTCATCACCACACTCGCCCGAAACCCTCCAACCGAGCCCTCCGAGACAGACGCAGCAGCCTACAACTTCAGACAATGGATCGATGACTGCGCCACACCCTCGCCCAAGTCAGGAAACCCTCCAACAGGGGCACCAACATGAGAGCCATCTGGTTCATCGACAACCTCCAGAATTCCAAGCACACCTGCAGAAGACTCAAGAAGCAATGGCGCAATCACCAGACACCAGACAACCATGCAACCCTCATGAACGCCAGACGCAGACACCACCAGCTCATCAGAACTGCCAAAAAAACCTCCTTCAAGGAACGCATCGAGAATACACACTATAGCAAAGAGATCTTCAACATCGTGAAAGAACTTGCCACCCCCAGCTCCAGCTCCAATGACATATTGCTGTCACAAGAACTTCTTGACTCCCTGACCACCTTCTTCCCTCTCAAGATTGCAGACAACCATAACAGCTTCAATACCCAGACACCGATCACAGACGCTGACCCCCTAGAACCAATGCCCACCAAATACACCAAACTTCTCTCGTGGAACAACGTCAACGAAGAAGATACCACCAAAATCATGAACACCATCCACTCTGGCTCACCCTTCGACCCCTGCCCCCACCACATCTTCAACAAGGCTAACTCCATCATCGCACCCCAACTATGAAAGATCATCAACAGCTCCATCGAGACTGCCAACTTCCCAGAGAGCTGGAAACACGCCAAGATCGACAACCTTCTCAAGAAACCCAAGGCACACCCAACGGACCTCCCTGCTCCCGGCAAAAGTCATTGAGAAGACTGCCACCAGACAACTAACCCTCTTCCTGGAGGAGAACAACATCCTCAACTCCTCCCAATCCAGCTTCCGTAGTAACCACAGCACCAAGACCACCCTAATTGCCGCCACTGACGACATTAGGATCATACTGGACAAGGGCGAAACCGAGGCCCTCATCCTCCTGACCTCTTGTTTGCCTTCGACACGGTCTGCCACCACACCCTGCACACACGCCTCCAGGACGCAGGGGTCCTCTGCAAAACCTGTCCTTCTACACCCCGATCTTCCAGCTTTGCTCCGCCGACCTCGACCTTGCCACTGTCCCGCGCATCCGCTGAACAACCACCGGTGGCAGATCTTTCTCCCACCTCGGCGCAAAGACATGGAATACCCTCCACGCCCACCTGCGACAGACCCAGTGCCTGCTGACCTTCAGGAGACACCTCAAGACCTGGCTGTTTGAGCAGTAGCTGCTTCCCCCACCCCTTAGCACCTTGAGACCCTCATGGGTGAGTAGTGAGCTTTACAAATGTCTGAATGATTGATTGATTAATGCTTCTGTTACTATTTACCTAATATCGTCCTTCTTTTCCTGTTCAACAATGGCACGGAGTAGACCAAATGTAAGTTTCACCCACAATTTATTGCTTTTGTGCTCAACAGGAATTATTTATACACATCACGAAAGCAAGGAATAAGTAGCAGTATTTGCAATATCTTTCTAAAAAACCAGACAAGATTCTAATCGATAATTCTCTAAATGTGGTACAACATAGCCCGCCCCACATCATTATTTACACTTTCAGAGTCACCACTTAAATGAAACAAAATTATCCAAATTGTAATTTGTAATATTTTTTGTTTAAAAAATAAATATGTATCAATTTGTGTAATGAGTGTAGCCCGAAATAATCTTATTACCATGCACCTCAAAGTTATATAACAAGTTTGAAAGTGTGAAACTTTTGTTAGAAAAACAACTAAATAATTCTGCTAAAGGTACACTTTTCAAAGATAGTGATATTTTATACGCGTGTATGTTTTGAATGGTGCTTGGTTGCAGTTGTTCATTATTTATTGCTATGTTTCTGTATTTTAATTTGCATATGGCTTTTATACCAAGAGCTTCACACACAGTTGACATCAAAGTAGTATATATCATAATGAGTAAAGGTGTGTTTGTGAACATATGATGAAGATCATAAAAGCAGTAGCATGTCAGTGCTGAGATGATGAAGGGGACTGGAAACAGTGGGAGGGCTTTAATAGGCTAGGGAAATAGATGAGATCGGTGTTGGAAGACAGGTATTTACAGGGAAGAGCATTTTAGAGGCAAAACATGCAAAGGAGAGCTTTTGCACTGTTCCCTGTGAACAAAGAGCCTCATTTACAAAGAACTAGCATAGGGCAGCATCGCAAGTCATTTGCTGTTCTGTCCTACGCCAGTTCGAAAGGGCAAGCATGCACTATATTCACACAATACGGTGCATTCCTGTCCTTTCAACCAGCATCATAGAACTTGCAGCTAAGCACCAATGCAGTCACCCTTGCACAAAAACAATCAAAAACGACGTTTTCCTTTCTATGTATGCTGCTGTTTGCTGCTGGAAGAGGAAAAGACGAGGAGAATTATAAACCTTTCTCCTCATTACGCCTGCTCTGGGGAGGTGCACGTTTTTGGCACTGCCCTAGGTTTACATGATGTAGTAAATCTGGGTCAGTGTCAAATTTCATGGATGTTGAGTGGGAACACCAACAGCAACACCCATGGAATGTCTCTTTGATTTAGAGTAAGGCAATTCAGCGGTTCTCCATACCAGGGTGGCTTTGCGTCGCCTCAAAGATATCGTTGAGAGGCATGTGTCACAATAGCATCACAAAAAGTGACACTTCGGTGGCGCACGCTTCTTGGAAATGAGGGTCAAAGGTTTTAAGCGTAATCTGTCGAGAAGATGTGAAATGGATGCAATGGTAGACAGGTGAATCAAAAAGGACATGATTAGGATCTGGGACCAGTGCATGTGAGAGCATTTGTATAAGAACCTTCCGCTTGATCTTTTGAAATATATTGTATTAGGTACTGCTTACAATTCGACAATAAGTTCCTTAAATAATTCTACCTCTGCCAGAAATAAGCTGTTAAAGACAGCAAGAGTTGGACTGGGGTAAAAATAAAGCCTGGGCACCAAAATAAAAGTGGACCCCATTCGGAAATCAGATTGATAGAGTGTCCTACATTTATTTGGGGCTGTTTTCAACTTGTAGAGACACGCTGTATAGGTGTTTTGCAATGTAAGTTAGATTGGATGCATTTGTGCTTGCTGCAGGCAATGTTTGTAGTGCTATAATTGATATCAAAAGAAGCAAGCATTTGCAATGCAAAAGATTTTGAGCTATTGGCATTTTAACAACAATGCCTTTTATTTATGGATTTAAAAATCCTGCAATCATAAAAGGCATTGTTATTTACAATACCAATAGTTCATAGTTTTGAAATTGTGAGACGCATCACATTGCAAATGCTTGTTTGTTTTAGGATGACAAACATTTGAAAAGAGGGTGACCCAATTTGAAGCACGATTAATGATCGTATTTCTCACGATGTGGTATATCAAATGAAAAGTGAGCGACACCCACCAAATGAGGGAACTTTGACAGGACCATGAGAGTGTTTTGTGTTCTCCAATAAAGTTAACTTCCACCCACACATAAGAGCTGGTGAAGTTGCTTTCTTCCACTAGGAATGAATCCACTGAGAAGGGATTACCCCAACTCAATAAGGAGAAGACTCGCAAGGGATCACTAGATTTGATTGTCAACTCCCACTAACATCTCACTAAGATTCTCAGTAAGTCGTGGAATGATTCCCTCCTCCCAGTAATGAACAATGTGTGCTCCCATGAGGGAGAACTGAATACAATGTCAACAAGCACGGTGGAGCTCGATATAACCCTCATCCCCCAAGATATTTCCCGTGCTCACTCACGCCAGCCTGCTTTCTTCAGAAAATCAAATAGGGATGACGCTTGGCCATGTCTCTGAGTCATTCTTGCTTTCTTGCTCCAAGGTGGCAAATTGTTCCAAAACTATTGACCTTTTTAGATGTGGGGAAGCATGTTACTGGCACACACACCCGCAGAGCTGAAGCATCGACATGAACTTATAAAATCCACCTGAGTGCGTATTTAAAACACGCCTCAGAGAAACGCGTTGTGCTCTGCAGACCATTGAAAATGCTAGACGCCAATACACTGGCAAGTTCATATGACACCAATTAACGTAAACAGGGCTGCCATCTGGAAAGGGATAATGGATCAAGTTTCTATTGGAATTCCATCCATTCGGCCACATGGAGAGCAGCTGAGTCATTGGTGGCATTTGGTCCCCAGTTTCCAGTGATAACAGGCTTTTTTTAATGTGAATTCAGGACTTGTAGTCTTGGATTTAAAATTGAAAACACGAGACTAAAAGACACAGAATTCAAAGGAAAACAAGCCCAATCCCTCATATAAGGAAGCCCTCAGACAGTACTAAGCCAATGCTCTCTGGGAAGAACATCAGAGAGAAAGGAGGGACAAAGAGGCAGTACTGACCAACAGCAAGCTAGAATTGTTAAAAGTGCACTGACATAGGCAAATGAAAAGCAGTGGCAAGAAAGGGGATGGACTAGAAGTACACAAGCAGATTACAGAGATCTTGAAGAGACAGCACATGTGCTGTCTAGCTCAACCAAACAGCCCACCAGACTGTAAAACAGGCCCACAAACAGCCAGCAAAAGGCCCACGCAATACCCTGTAACAAGAGCTCTGTGGGCACCGCCAGATTTACCTACAGGTCAGTCCGATCCTGAAAGCAGTGCAACTCATTTCCGACACATAGGGCCATATCATGAAGAACAGCACTATCCTAGTACATAGCGTAGCGTATACTTTTTTTTAAAGTTGAGGAGCATTGTTGAACTTTTCAGTAAGAGTGAAGAACTAAAAATAAATATTTTCTTATCTAATGTAAGTAAGAAACAGACAAGAAAATATAGAACAAAATGTAAAGTTAAATAATGGCAAGAGGGATATACCCAGATGAGTGTCCCAAGCTAATTGTGCCTTGACATTTATGACAAAGCTAAGAAAGATCTCAAATGTGGTGACTTTTTTAATGGCACAAACACCTAAAAATGATGGAGTTGTAAGTAATCTACTGTTCGTATGAGTAATTTAAAACTTTACTTCTATTACAATCAGTTGTCTGAGAAAAAGCCCTTCATGCTGCCCTCTCCTATTTAGCATAGACATTTTTTAGTTTTTTAACAAATCGATTGTACATAATTACAAAACTCCACCAGAAACCAGGAGCAAAATACATGAGGTATTCTAGGCTTGAGACATTCCTCACAGTGAATCTCATAGACCAAGGGCTGCCCTACAGTTGCCACAAGGCAGTGCAAGGTAAATAATGAGGGTATACTGTTAAGCTATTTCATGTGGCTACGGGAGATTCTTGTTGTTCTTTTTATATCGTTCATGCAACTCTCCAAACAAATTATTTATTGGTTTTGGGACTCTCGACAGATTCTCTAAATTATTTGTGTGTCGTTTTAATTGATTGTTTGCTCTTTTTTTCCTTTTTGTGCCATATTGGGTGGGATGATTACCGTTCAGGCAGCCATTTGGAGTGCTCAGGTATCCAGCAAAGTATTAACTGTCTTTCAGTGATAATCATATACCTGAATACAGACAATTACATAAGGGTAATTGCTATGTGGACATGCCAACAACGAGCTGAAGGCATGCTTAAGACAAACCAATCACTGCCCGCCCACATGGACTACTCACCTTAGGCAGCGCATGTTGCCTGCTTAAATTTTCACCCATTCCTTGACTACTTTTGTGAGCATTTGTTACTCTGGAGAAGCTGTCTCATAATCATTAACACTCTGGGCTCCTCTGTTTACTTTCTGACCGCTGCAATATGATGGCCAGAAAGTAAACCATCTGGCCATTCTGGCTGGTGTCCGACTGTCACCCATTCCTTGACTACTTTTGTGAACATTTGTTAGTCTGGAGAAGCTGTCTCATAATCATTAACACTCTGGGCTCCTCTGTTTACTTTCTGACCGCTGCAATATAATGGTCAGAAAGTAAACCCTCTGGCCATTCTGGCTGGTGTCCGACAGTCTCCTGGAGCCTGATGTCCAGTCAAGCTGGACAGTAATCTCCAAGGTGGGCCTTTTTGCCCTTGAGATTATGGTGCACGGTTTCCGGCATGGTTTCCATGCTGAGCTGCCGACATGGAAACCATATCGGAAAGAGTGTATAGGGGCACCCAGCAGAGCTCTTTGGGTGTGCAGCCTCCAGTTGGGTTGCGAGGGGGCACCTTTGAGGGGGAACCATTGAGGTGCCTGCCATGGGGTGCAGGGATGAACCACACCTCACATTTCCCTATGGGAGCATGCATTAGGGCCGGTTTATGGCTGTAATTCATGCTCCCACGGAGAAATGTAGGAATGCGACCAAACACTAATTAGGCCATCGGGACTGCTGACTGGGTGTTGGTCGGTCCCAGGACAGAGTCGGTGTGGAGCCGACATCGAAATCGGTAACTCTGTGATAAGCTGTGTAAATGATCTGCGTATTAGTTGGAAACACCGTTATCAGGGTACGGCTGAAATGTGAAGGGACTGTTAACGTGCAGTCTAAAATGTGATTTATATGTAAGATCCTTACCCAGCCGCATGTAGGAAGTCATAAATCTCATTGTTGAAGACCAGCTAGGCGCCATGTTTATTAGTGAATCCTAGATAGGCACTGTCCAGATCTGGATTTTGCAATTTCTAAATGTTTCAAAATGAGATGGAGAACTGTGGTTTTTAAAGCAATTTTAACATTTATAATCTCCGTGCTCCTTGACACACTAATGTGCTCATGACAGGCCTCCAAAAACCTTTTTGAAGATCTGGACATACCTGCTCATGCTACAGTACGAAATGTTCTTTATAACTTTCAAGATCTTCTCCATGACGTGGCATTAGTGTTGAATATGTTCTGATGATTCGGGCCTTAATTTTTATTCTGATGAGCTCAATGATAGCAACTGGCTCAGGTTTCCCCTATATGTGGAAGTACTCAGCATTATGCAATAGAATCAAATACTCAATTATATATAAGGCACATTTGTGATCTTGTATTTGCCCTGTGTTTTGTCATACATTTTCTGTCCATGTTTCCTGTCATTGAGTCAGATCACTTCTTGATCTATTTTGAGAGGGGCTGTACAAATTAATTTGAGGGGAGGTATGTAAACCAATGATCAGCCTTGGATTTCAAGAGGGATTATCTGGCAAACAGGCAAATGGCGTAAAGGAAAGGTACTCAGAGGAGCGATTAGCCCAATTTAGGACTCAAATCAAGCACTATTGATGGCTAGTAAGACATGCAAACACAATGCAGCCACCTGATGGAAATGAAACTTTGGTAAAGCTAATAGCTATGCACTCCTGCATCAAGGGTGAGACGTGTTTGCTAATGCTGGTTGTCTTGTAATCTCTCGTTTCCCTGTCTGCTCCACCTCTAATGTCATGCCCTCATAACCTTTATGTGATGAAATGGTATCTTTCTTGGATAAGAATATCCTAAAGATTTATGGGGAGATGAAACTCTCTGTCATGCCATCAATTAGGGATTTGTTACTGGAAAAGTTTGGGCATCCACTATGGAAATAACACCCATACAGGAAAGGACTCTCGTCAATGCCAGACATTATTGAGCCTCTGATCTAGGTCTACAGATGATCCATGCCTTATGGTTATAAACTTAAGTAGTGACACCCGTTACCACCTGTTCCATATATCACTTCTTTGATACCTCACTTACCTCTGATTTAGGCTGGTTGGAAGAGAGTAATCACAATTATACACAAAAACATGGCATGAAGCCAATGGATTTAAAAAACAAAAGCCCATCACTCTTCTAACAAGCTGTTGCCAAGTCTGTGGAACAACAACGTTTTCCTGACATATCTATGTTCCTTAATTTATTCCAGGCTGGATTTTCCTAGAGACCCAGTAATGAAGCTGCTCTGGATAGCTTTATTGCCATATGGAGACCGGCTGAACAGGCAGGTCTGCTGCCTGGGGTTTCTCAGCTGTGTTGGCTGGTCCTGCCTTGTAAATGTTTATATCCTTTCTCAGTAAACATACCCAGACAGATGTGCTTCTCCTTTTTGATCAACTGAGCCCCAGACTGCCTGTGGAAATCTCCTTGACTCTGCCACCACGATGCATCTAAATGTATGTGGTCATCCTTGGGGAGAAGGTGCCTTCCTTCACTTTGAAGGCACGCTCCTATGCCAATGATACTCAGCTGCTGCCGATATTTGATAACAGCCAACTCATTCTGTTGATTGGCTGGAGTAATGCCCTGCTACAATCAATAATTTGATGGCCATGAACTACTTCAAACTAAATGGTGATAAGACTGCAATTATAATTGTAGATAGAGACCTCTCAGATTGTTTATTATTTTGGGACCAAAACCTGGCCTTCTTATTCAATCCAGAGCTATCTTTAGAAACACAAATCCATAAAATATGATCCTCCATTGACTGACCTTGTGGGGACTTTGTGGATCTATACATAATGGACCCTCCTTCATACAGATGATTATACTGAGAAAGATCCATCCAATTAATCCCTATAATATAAAGCTACGATCATTAGGGCAATGGCGCTTTCATTTTATGACCCTTGTTAGACCTGACATCATTGGCTTGAGTCTCTCCTCCATTTTTTTTGTTTGCCTCCTCTGTTTACGATGTTTTTGGCTGGTATATTGCTTTGGGCACTGTGCCACTGCTGATCAGTGCCACAGCGCAAGTGCTCCCTATGTAAAATTGCTGTATTGATTGAATTCCATGTTTGGCTTATTTGGTTTACTGTCAGTCCCTAGTCTAGGGCACCAGGAGTGCCAGGGCGTGTAAATACAAATGCTGCTCGTGGGCTTGCAGCACATGTTGTGCCACCCACAAGAGCGGCCTAGTAAAAGTATGTCTAAAGGTCTGCCATTGCTAGACCTACGTGCAGTCTACTGCTGGCACGCTGACTGCGCAAGTACACCTACTTGCCCGTCCCTAAACCTTCCCTTAACTTCATGTTAGTCACCCCTATGGTAGGCCCACGGGCAGGGTGCATTGTAAGTATAAGGTAGGACAGGCCTGACCAAGTTGGCATGACCTAATAGTGAATAAGAGCCATATTCGTTTTTCACTATTGCGAGGTAACCTGCTCTCCATTAGTTAGAATGGGCTGCCAGGATTATTAATGCTATAATCCTAGCTGGCTCAGGGAGCATGGTGCAATGTCGAGTTTGGTATCCCTGAACTCGGGGTTTATTCACGCATCCGTTTGTGTGGATGGTTTTTGGACTCTGGGTTTGAAAATAGCACTTTTAGAAAGTGGCTATTTTCTTGTCTTACTATTTCTGGTTTCTGCTGGTTTGGTGTGTGTGTGACAGGAGCGGGGTGGCTCCAGAGGTCTGAATGAGTCAGTGTGGGATGAGTGGGACATTTGCATTGAGAGTAGGGGGAGAGTAGTTCCTGATAGCCTGCCCTGCCTGATACAATGCTGGCTCCACCTCCTGCCAGGTGACTGATGGCTCTGTGCCTGCCATGGATGATCCTGGCCCCACCTCCTACCAGGAGGCCGATAGCTCTGCTCCTGCCAGTGACAATGCTGGCTCCACCTCCTGCTGGGCGTCTGAGGACCCAGCCCTGCACAGTGAATAGGCCAGGTGCCTCTGTCTGGCTACACCCACAACAGACCCAGGATGTGGGGAAATTACCCTGCAAGGACAAAGGGATCAAAGCCAAAAAGGGGTATAAGAGAAGGACCCCTGAACCAAGAATTTAGATCACTTCTGACAAGGAAACCTGAACCAAGGACAAGAAGCCTGCTGATCCAAGGACTTGCCTACCCCTTCTGCCAGTGTGCTGTTTGTTGGGGAAATCCTGCAGTGCTTCTTTATTTTTGCCAAGGAACCAGGAGAGAGGAACTAAGTGTGTACTCTCAAGCTTTGCTAAAGAAAATCTCCAAGGGCTGGAAGAGTGCCAGCCTCCTGTTGAAGTCACAGGGCTAAAGGACTTCATCTGCTAAAAGTGCTTGTTGCTGGAACTTGAGAATCCAGCACCTCTGAAAGAAACCAGCAATCTCGACGCACGTCGCCGAATCCAGCTCGACATCGTGAGTAACGGCTCCAGTGTCCCGCTTCCTCGACGCCGGCTGCCGGGCCCGATCGATGCCAGCAGCAACGCCAGTGAGTAGTGAGTTCGGCACCAGCTCCAAGTGACTTCGTGTCTGCACCGCTGCTGATCGCATCGACTCCGAGCCCTCTCGACGCCGTGAGCGCGGCTCACTCTTGCAACATCATCATCGACATCGACGATGACGCCGTATCCTGCTTCACCTCGTGAGCGCTGCTCCTGCCTGACATCTGTCGACGCCGCTGCAGGTCGCCCCGAATCCGAGGCCGGATCGACGCCAAAGACGCGACGCCGGACATCTCGACGCCGCTGATCATCGTGTGCTTCGCTTTTCCAAGGTACTGTGTTGTGGGGGTCTGTGCGACTCCGGGCTCGATGTAGCGCTCCTCGCGGTCGACGCCGAACCCTTCCGATTAACTTTGCCTCGACGTCGTGTGACTCCCGTGTGGGTTACATTGTTGCCAAGAACTGTGTTTTAAAGAAGAAGAGTTGCTTTTGATACTAAAGCCTTTGTGCTAAGAAGAGACTACACTTGAACTATTATTTTTCCTTCCAAGAGTATTTATTAAGATTGTGGTATATTTTTGTCGTTATTTGGTCTTGTGCTAAGCCTTATATAAAAATCCTTATTTTTATAATACTATTGTGTCGTGTCCATCTGTAGTGTATTCACTGTATTACTGTATGTGGTCATAAATGCTTAACACACAGCCTCTGAGATAAGCCTGTCTGCTCTGCCAAGCTACCAAGGGGGTGAGCAGGGGTTATCATAGGGTGTGATCCCCTTGCCCTGACTAGAAAAGGTGTGTCCCTATTTGTCAGAAGTACATACCTCTGCCAACTAGAGTCAGCCGGTTCTAACAACCCTTGTAATGAAGTGTATCATAAACTCTCAGATCCTGTGAGTAGCAAATGAAAAAAGATGCAGACAGAGCAGACTGAGTCGCATCTAGGCTTTGAAAGTAGGATCATGTTTTCTTCGCAAACAGTTTGTTTCACTGGTTGCTTGACAAGTAACATTTCTGGTTTCAGGTGATGTTCTGAATTTTCTGAGCCAATTTTGGATCTGGCTTCCGCTGTCTGGCTAACCTTTTGACATGTCAGGTTATGGTGACAGGTGGCAGGATCTAGACCCTTCAGTTATTTTCCAAAGAAATTGATGTGGTAAAGTCATTGGGTTTCTGGATCCTAATTCCTGAAATGCACTTTTGGTCAAGTTGTGTCATATTGTGAATAATGCTCTATTCTGTAGGGCCTAAAAACTCCATCAGTTCTTGTCACTCTTCTCTAGGTCCCACGTTTTTACTATGGTATTACTTGGGCTGGTATTACACTGACTGATAGTCATACTGTTTAATTAAACATAGCAAATCCTGGCAAAGAGCTCATCTGGGTGTAAAATGTTTGGCTTGCATCAGTCCATCAGGAAGTATGAACTAGAGTCAGATTTTGCCCACACTGGTAACATTACATCTGCATTTCTAATGCCAATCGCTGGAGGCAGACATACGGGAACGGTATTGTTCATTTAATAAGCTGCGATGGAGCAGGAAGCCATAAACTCACTCAAACTCTGTGAGTGAGTTAGAATTAAGACAACTTTTCACTGGGTATGTAGTTGTGATTACAACATATATATCTACAGTGAATAGCCCGAGACTGTGATCAGAAGCTCAGGTTATTACACGAAGCAGCAAACCCGTACTTTAACAACTCCTAAAACAAAAACAAGTAAGAATAGACAGTATAAAGAATTACATTTTTTATGATGTGAACAGGCTGAGGATGTGCTTCATTTTTACACAGTTAGCTGACAACATGTTGAAGACGTACCCTTTGCTATGCAGTCTTTGTTTCTTTTTGTAAAATCTTTGTCACATGTGCACTTAAAGGATCCTTTGGTATTAGTACAATGGTGGGAGCAGCTACCCAGGAGTTCACACTCATTTATATCTGCGGAAGAAAAACACATGTGTTATAGTCCTGCTTCAGAGTTCACCAATAGCTTAATACAATGAGTAGCTGCATACAGAATGTTCTTATCGTCGCCTGGATATGACCAGCAGACCTGCTTCTCACAGTGATTCTTCATTTCTTTGAAAGGGATTTGAAATATGCAATGCCAGTTCAGGAAACAATTGCCAGCGGGGGCACAAGTAAAATACATCACATGAGATGCTTTTCACTCGCCTTTTCCGTTTTTCAGAATTGTATTCTTCCCACAAATACCCAAGGGCGATTTTTGTTGTCTAATCGCAGAATAACGCATTGAAAGTTATCATCTTCAGGCTGTTATTAAAGAATTGCCTAGAGTTGGCAGGATATCAACAGACCATATTGAACATAGTGTAAAATGTCTGTCAGAAAAGGGTGAAACACAAAGCTGACCTTTATGATAGCATTATCGTGTAACATGCTCATAGGGTCGCTCTACACATTCATAGAGCATTCATTCAAGATATGGACACCAAGCTCCAAAAGTATATGTCATTTAAAATTCATTATGTAGCCGAAGGGACAATCTTAGAAACTTCATAGTATATGTTGTGACAGTTCTGCGGTAGGTTTGTAATCACCTAGGATTAGCAAAAAACACTTTGACAACATCTCTAATAAAGAACACTAAACCCAGGAGAAGCACAACAGGAGGCACACATGCTTTCATTAAATGTAACTCATTTTGGCATACTAATTCTATCATTTGTAATGCAAATTTAGAATCATGTTAAAACGTGAAATACTAGAGGAATCCAAATAGCAAATCACATTTAGATTTTAAAGAAAACTGAAGTTTGTTGTAGGATACAGGAGTATGTCCACCTTCCTTCTAATGGCATGAGGTACCACACTATTTTGTCACAACTTTAGTTTCTTATAATATCTTTATGCATTTATTCGATGTTGCAATCTTTTCAGTTGAAAAGCGACAAAATGAAGGCTTGATTTAGATCTCAGTGGATGGGTTACTCCATCATAACGGTGACGGATATCCCGTCCGCCGAAATATAAATCCTATTATAATCAAAGGGATTTAAAATATAACTCCCATTATATTCAATGGGATTTATATGTTGGTGGATAGGCTATCCGCCACCGTTGTGACAGAGTAGCTCGTCCGCTGAGATCGAAATCAGGCCCTCAGTGTTAGTTGACATCGGTATACGTGGCATGCTGTGACTTGCGGTCTCCACTCCCAGTGCAGAAACAGCATTAGCAAGAGTGGCTATTCAGGCTAGGTCGCATGATTACACCCACAATTCACTGCTCATGTTTTCTCTAATCTCCACCCCCTAACACCTGTCTTTAGTACTTTGCTCTGGCACACCATTTAATCTCTCATTTTTCTGTTTGCTTTGATTGTAATTTATACCTTTAAATTTTTGATTTTGAAATTCTTGTACTTCTTATTTTGTGAGATGCCATCCATTCACTTTTGTAACTGCTGTTTGACTAACAAACTCACTAGAGATAGCCTGATCCTCTATGTCCTTCTGACATATACCCCTTTATGGGTTCCAGAGTAGTGTGCTACTCGCCAATAAAGCGTCTCAACACCCCATCAGGGTTACAAGCGGTATATAAATGCAAATCTTTTCTCTTTTCTACCCCTCCCCGACCCTTCTCAATCCAAATACCTGAATAACATATCCACCACTAAAATTACTTTTATGTTTCACCATACTAATTCAACACTAATACTTATGGGTTCCAGAGAAGCATGCTACTTGCACTTCAAAACCCCATCAGGGGTAGCAAGCGCAATATAAATACAAACCTCTTTTATCATCTATCCCGCCACCTACCCTTCTCTACCCAAAAACCTAAATGACATATCCACTACTCTAATTACTTCATATTTTACTATACAAATTTTCAACACTAATCCTTGATGCGTTGCGGCGTGGTGTGCTACTCGCCAGAAAAATGCTTCACCACCCATCAGGGGTAACAAGCGCAATATGAATGCAAACCTTTCTTCCCGTTTTATCCCTCTGCTTTCCTTCTCACTCCAAATAACTGACTAATATCCACCACTGAAATTACTTTCATATTTCACCATATTAATTCACCACTAATCCTTTATGGGCTTCCAGAGTATCATGCTTCAACACCCCATCAGGGGTAAAAAGCGCTAAATAAATACAAACCTTTTTTCCTCCTCTATCCTTCTGCTATCATTCCAAATCCCAAATACTGACTAACCTATCCAACACTTAAAATGTACTTGCATGCTTTACTATACAAAATCAACACTAATCCTCTATGGGTCCCGGAGTATCGTGCTACTCGCCGAAAAGTGCTTAGACGCCTCGTCAGGGTTAGTAAGCGCTATATAAATGTAATTACAATACAATATAAATTTGCAAGCTACCGCGGAAGCCCTCATTATGAGAGGCCTGCAAACCCTGATTTGATTGAAACTCCATTTTGTTCTGAAACAAGATTTTAATTCAGGTGCAAATTTTAGACACAGGAGCTTTTGTCTGAACGATTTTATCAAAATAAAACCTGGTGGAAATTGAGCAGGCAAATAGAGCTCATGGGGAGCATGTCCCTCTCCGACCAGGAAACCTCATGAACTAACAGCTGGTATTCCCCACTCTCTGGTCTTTAAATCAGATTTGGGAGTTGATTATGCACCTGCTGAATACTGAACCCAACACAATCAGTATGTACCAGGTACACAATCTGCAGCCCTCTGGGGGGGGGGTCCTCAGTGTTGACTTTTGCTGGTAAACTAAACCTTTGTAAATTGTGGGAAGAGATTACATATTTCTATCTAGGATCTAGGTGACATATCTCCAGTAACAGCAGCTGTGGTGCTTGTTCTGCCTCTGCTCAATAAAGGATGGAGTTTAATACATCCAGTAATAAAGGAAGACAGTTGCAGAGCTCATCCAAAGTCTGAGCATGGCAGTGGTAATGATACAGACTTATTCAATGAAACACTAAATACATCACTGCTAGAGGTGTTGAGAATAAACTTTGTCCCAAACATTTTAAAATGAACACATCTAGGGCAGTATTGTGGAAGAGGCAACCTACCCCTGTTTGCACTGGGTGTAAAGAATGTACTGTACCCAGGGCAATGGCTAACCTGTGCTGCCTGGTGGTAGTCCATTCAGTTAAATACAGAGGGCTGCTTCAAAGCTGCTCCATTTTTCACAGCGTAAAAGGATTTAGTCTGCACTTCAAAGAAGGGAGAGATCTCACTTCAGGCGGGTGCAGTGGGTGACTACACCCACCTACAAGGGAATGTCTCGGAGGGGACTCATGAAAGCTTCATGTGCCCCCACCAGATGGCTGCCTGCAGGAGGCACACTAGGTGTGCACCACTTTTTTGTGGAGCAGCAAGTGCACCTCCAAATGGCCTGTGTGCACTCGTGTCTTCAACGCAATGCAGAGGCAAAGAAATTCCCTTATTTGGGGCCATGCCTCCATGCAGATAAGGAAATACCAGCTCATGACACCGCTGGTGCTGCATGTGTACCAGCACCATCAATATTAAAGAAGGGACTGGACAAGGGTCTGTGCCCCCTTCTGTAAAATCATTATACCCCACAGGAACAAATGGCAGGTGAACACAACTCCAGATGTATCTCCCTGTGCATTTTATAGGGATCCAGAAATGTGCATGCCCCTTCTGATCCTACTCATATAGAAAAGAGTATGTTATTGCAGGAGCGGCTCTCTGTTTTGACTGACTGTCCTGTTGTTATTGATAAAATTGGATGACGAGGGGCAAGATGGTGGCTGTGTGAGGTGCTCCGTCCATAGCTCCGCGTGATTCCCCTTCACCCCTGTGACGGCTTGTGATTTCTCCCCCGATGGTGGCAGCAATATTCGTGTGAGCAGTTTACGGTGCTGTGCCGAGTGGTGGCTTACTGCTTTGAAGAGATTCGGAGTTCGCGGTGTGCACTGCAGCCCTGCCCGGTCCGGCACAGCCCCATGCCGACTTGACGGGCTCCAGCTGAGGCGGATCACAACTGGGGAGGTGCCGGCATTGACCGCTCTGACCGCGCTGGGCTCAGCATGGCCAGCTGCTGCTTCTATAGCTTCTATGCTCTCTACGGCTCAGATTTTGATAGAAAACACAGAGAATACAGAGAAGAAGTGGTGAGTGTGGCGCCCCTGACCCGAGGTGCTCTCGAGCAGCAGTGAGAGCGCACTCTATTTGATATTGGTGTCCCCTTTCAGGCGAGGCGAACAGTGTTTGCTTGCTGTGGCGCCGAAGTATAGAGGTGGTGTAAGGACCCGCGGGGGAGCATCTGCGAATACACCTACTGGTGAAGCTACGGAACCTGCTGTAATGGTCAGGGGGCATAGTGCTGCTAATGAGAATGGTACATTTGGAAACTGTGGCATGGGTGCGAGAAAAGGCAGTCACGCCAGAGATAATATTAGCAGCAGTACTGACAGCACCGCTATGATGTATGAATGCACTAACATCCAGCAGGGGCATGCGGCGGTCTCAAAGACACAGAGTATTCGCCAGAGCCATACAGCGCACCAGAATCAGGATACCCCTGCAAAGCAACAGACTGTCCCAGCAATTTTTCATAAAAAACAAGGAGTGTAGGCAACATTGGGTGTGGATCCAATAGGAGTGGTTCATGCAGCTCAAGCAGCTTCTGGCTTACAGTATGATCTGTCTCAGGAAGTAGTGATTACTTCTATTTCCACTGGTGCCCTACCGGCCCTGGCTTTAGCCGACCAAGAAAGTAGTATAAACACTATTTCAATGGCAGCCTCGGCAGTGAATGTAGGTAATGCAGCAACAGTCACAGAAGACAGCAGTTTACTGCCAGGGCCAAGCACTGATGCTACTGTTTCAGCGACTGAGAAGGGCAGCGAGTCTGAGTATGCCGGATCTGATGGCAAGTTCTACTCCATGTCTAATTTAACAACCGCATCAGTCATGGAGCATGATGAGGATAGGTCCAGTAATCCAAGCGATTGGGGGGACTTGCCAGATGACGAAGAAGGTGAGGATTTTGATTGGTCCCTGTCCCAAGAAACAGTAAGAAAGATGGTAGAGACATGTGAAGGATCAGTGCATGAGCAGAGCCTTCCATTAGCTCAGTTCAACTTGGATGAGGATTTGGAGGAGGATTCAATCACTCTTGGCCTAATTTATAAGAGTATAATGGTTCATCGCAGTGAAACCAAAGCAGAAGGCTCACGCACACAAGGGGCTGTAAGGAAACTTCAAAATTCAGTGCGGTTCTTGGTTAAGACCTGTGCAGAAGTCACCACCTGTGTGGTGGAGGTGGAGGAGAGAGTTTCCTCAGCCGAGGACTGCTTGGCTACGCAGCAATCAGCCATTGGGACTTTGCAAAAATCCAAAACAGACATGGATTGGAAACTCACGGACCAAGAGAACCGCATGCGACGCAACAACTTGCGCGTGTTAGGCATAGCCGAGACAAAAGAAGGTGCAGATCCACGGAAAATGTATTATTCAGCTCTTCAAGGAAGCCTTCCCTGAACTTAATGCTTGGAATTGGGAAAGTGAAGTGATTCGGGCACACAGGTTTCCATTCGTTGTGCGGCAGCGAGGAAAGGAGAGACAAGCTGATCAAAACTCATACCTGAGGGCGATTTTAATCTGCCTTAATAACTATCTGCTTCGAGAGGCTATATATGATCTGGCATGCCCTGAGAAAAAACGGAGTGGCATGGGGTGTGAGTTTTTCGTGCCCCCGGAGTTTTGTACTGCAACGGTGCACGAACGTTGGCAACTTCGGAAATTAATTGCACCCTTCCAAGCAAAAGGGGCCCTGGTCATTTTGCTTAACCCATCTAAATTAAAGATCATCTTCAGTGGCCAAACTAGATACTTTACATTCGGGACGGTTGCACAGGATTATTTGAAGGAAATGGATAAGGGTCCAAAAAGTTAAAGGGACACGATACAAATGACAGTTGTCAACAAGTGAGCACGTAGTGATAGTAGACTGCATATTGGGTGTTTCGTGGGGGGAAAGGGCACATTTTTCTCTAGATTACAGGGATTAGGTCTCTCATACAGAATTTTTTCTTTTTTCTTCTGACTCTTTTTTTTTCTCTCCCTCAAAATTGGAGCAAGTATTTGTACGTTTCCTAAGAAACTTTGAAACTTTGATTACTGAGTAATGGGGGCATACGGGAAAGTATGCCTTGTGAAGTTTATGACTTTTCATGAAATGCCTATCACATGTGATATAGGGAATTGGAATAAAGAGAGGGGAGGTAAACTTTTTTTGTTTGTTTTATTTTTTTTTCCAGGGTTTGTTGTCAGGCTGCTAGGTTGATTAATGAGAGAGATAGAGGGTGGGGGTAGTGGAGTCAAAAGGGGGGCCCTGGACAAAGCACTTCTACATCGCAGAGGACATGGTCCTTAAGCCTAATAATGGGAGGTCGGGGTCTGAGGAGGAGGTGAAGGGTGGTACTGAGGGGGGTGCGGGTAGGGGGTCTGGGGGTGAGGGGGAAAAAAGAAAATAATACATGAGTACAGGATGGAAGTAAGTTTATTCTGGGCAGTCTGCGTCTTTTTCAGTCAGTCTGTGGAGCTAGTGGAGGGAACTCAGACACAGTTAAATGGCGGGTAGGAGTATCAGGATAGGTACGCTGAATGTGAGGGGGCTGAATTCAGTGGATAAAAGACAGCGGGTGGTGATATAATTTGTCTCCAGGAGACCCACATAGTATGGTCAAAGCGGCAATTGCTTGAAGAGCCGGGATTCAATCTAATAGCCTGTGCTAAATACTCCGGTACGGAGTTGCAATTTTGGGCAAAAAACATATAGGCAACACAGGCAGAATTTTAACTGATGGATTAGGGAGGTGGGCAATTGCAGAATGTGTTGTTGGCCCTACAATATTCCCGATTTGTACAGTTTACGGGGCTAATCTAGATGAAGCGGCCACTTTAGAGTTTCTAAATGTTGAGTTAGCGACTTGGCCCACACCACTGATCCTGTGCGGGGATTTAAATATAAATCTAGTACCTAATATTCTATGCAATGAAAAGTCGAGTTATAGTGGCAGGAAACCAGGAGTCTTTAAAGCGCTGCAGGCACTAATGATCGCACATGGGTTGGTGGATGTCTGGGCTTTTTTAAGGGGGGCGGATCCTGGATATACTTTTTTTTTCTTTTCCCCATTGGAAGCTAGTGCGGCTAGATGATTTTTTTACTCCTCAATTGTTATTAAACCAGGCTGTTATTCAGGTATACCCAAGAATTACGTCTGATCACGGGCCGGTAGTTCTTTCAATAACGGGCATAGTAGCAGTCACACGGCCAAGGGGATTTTCTTTTGACTGTAAACTATTATTAGAGCAGCAATTCATTGAACATATGAAGCAATGGATTACTACTTTCTTTAATATTAATCGCGGGAGCAGCAATGTAGGCTGTGTTTGGGATAGTTTCAAGGCCTCCTTTAAAGCGGAAGCTTTAAGCTTCGGACTACATAATCAAAAAAAACAGGCAGCAAAATTCCAAGAACTATACCAAGAGTTGATAAAGGCTGAGGAGTTACTTATGCAGGGCACCCAGGCAGGCAAAGATATAACTGACTTGATCACAGCGGTAGCACGGCTTAAAGCAAGGCTAAATCTAAATTAGTCCCAGGAAACTGCAAAAAAAATTCTTATTAAACCTCAAATGCACTATGAGTATGGTGAGGCAAGTGGCAGATGCCTTGCCCAAAAATTCAGATTGAGGGAGGCAGCTCAACGGATAGACAATATTTTAGATTTGAATGTTGATTCTGTTGAAAATGAAAGCTGTATCTTGGAGGTGTTTAGACAGTTCTATGAGGTATTATATCGACGAGATGAGTACGATGAGAATGCTGCGGCTACTCTTATCAGCCAGTATTGCATGGCAGATCTCCCTGCAGAGGAGATAGAAGGGTTAGAAGCTCCCATTTCGCTAGAGGAATTAGAAGTAGCAGTAAACGGGCTGGCAAGGGGTGAAGCGGCAGGGCCAGACAAGCTACCTTTGGAAATTTACAAAACTTGTTTTTCTGTTTTGAAGGTAGATCTTCTGGCAATAGTGAGAATGGCTCAGAAAGGCGTTCCCCCTTTGACTTGGAATGAAGCATGCATTGTTGTGTTTCATAAAAAAGATAAACCTGCGAACCTCCCTGGCTCATATCGTCCCATCTCGCTTTTGAACACGGATGGGAAGATCTACTCGAAAATCTTGGCCAATAGTTTATCCTCTATTATCTCCTCACTAGTTTCCACTACACAGGTTTATTCCGCATCGAGGAACGGCGAATCATGTCAGCCGGGTAAAAACTTTCTTTGATTATGTTAACATAACCCGGGAACCACTCTGTTTAATTTTATTAGATGCCGAGAAGGCCTTCGACCGGGTCTCATGGTGCTTTTTATGGGATGTTATGAGGCGTCGGGGTTTTGGGCTAGAGTTCATTACATCATTGTAGACACTGTATTGTCAACCTGTAGCCCGCATTAGCACCATGGGACTCGAGTCGGAGGTGGTTCAAATACAGAGGGGTACCAGGCAAGGCTGCCCCTGTTCTCCCCTCTTATTTTCATTATACATCGAACCGTTTTTAAAAATGCTGGAATCTAGCACTAGGATTCAATCAATGACCATACAAACCTATCAGTTCAAGGTTCTCGCCTATGCGGATGACGTTGCTGTCGTTACGCCGAGTCCAACTATAGCGATGCAGGAGATCGAATACTTAGCCACTGAGTTTGGTGTGGCTTCTGGCAATAAGTTGAACACAGCCAAAACTCAGTTGCTTTACGCCAATATGTCAAAGTATTCCGACCCAAGGGTATGTCAAGAGGTTACATACTTGGGTGTCAAGCTTAGGGTTTCTACAACTGCCCTGGTTGAATCAAATTGGGAGGCTCTTCTATCGGGGGTAACGAAACAGTTAGATCCGGCGGAATGTTTGCATCTCTCCCTAGTGGGGTGATGCAATCTACTAAAAATGATGATACTCCCGAAAATGCTGTACTTTTTCAGATGTGTCCCCTTGGAAATTCCTAAGGCGAGCTTGGCACAGCTCCAAGCTATTTGTATGCGGTTTATGTGGTCCGGGGGCAAGCCCATCCATATACCAGATGTTACTGGGGGTAAAAGCCAAACATTGTTTGTTTTTGCACCTTGAATGGAGCTACTACAAGCAGACGAGATTAAAGGTCTTGGAGGCTGCATAAAAGGTATGGAAAGTATTAAGGGGTATGTTTGGCTTTGAGAAAATCTCTTGGTATACACCATTGGTATCCTCAATATTTTTGCCAGTTGATCTGTGGGATCGGGTGGTTCATAATTGGAGGTTGAACGGAATAAGGGTGGTGGGCGACCTCTACTCTGAAGGCTGTCCTAAATCTTTTGAACAATTGCGTGAACAGTACCAGCTCCCTAGGGAGAACTTTGCTAAGTATTTACAAATTAGGAATTACTTGGTGAATAGTGGAGACATTTTTCAAGTTAATCCCTTGATAGAAGACAATATGAAAGCAGCAAGGATAGGCACGTTATATGGTCATATGTTAGGCACTAAGGCCAATGATATCGAAGAACAAAATTCAAAATGGGGGATTAAATTGGGGAGGCAGGATATACAAATAGAAGCTTCTTTAGAATTGGCCAAGAATCTATTTTTCTCTGCAAAGTTATCTGCGCAACACTTCAAATCACTTTTTAATCTTTATTATACACCAGATAAGCTCTCAAAATGGCTTGGGGATTTAATAGGGAAATGCTTCCGCTGAGGATACCCATCTGCAGACGATGTTCAGATTTTTTTGGGGTGTCCATCTTTAGCTTGTTTATTGATGCAGGTGGAGAAATGTTTATAAGAGATCATTGGCACTCCAACACAATTATCCGCCACGCAGATTCTTTTAGGTGTAGAAATGGGATTTAAGGAGACAGGAATATCAAAGCAATCTGCTTACTTAATATTTTTAGTTACAGCGGTATACAGACTAAATATAGCCTCTTTTTGGTTGCAACAGGAACCGCCTTCTTTTGAAGCATGGAGGGCACGGTTTTTTGCAGTATATAATATGGAGTATAGTTTATATGCCCTCAAAGTCCATCGAAAAAAGAAGCTTGGTGAGAAAATATGGGGCATAGTATCGCATTACCTTGAGTCCGAAATTTGAATTTCGGCCTCCTCTGGGTTACCCGATGTTTGCAATATAAGTGCTGTATATCCATCGCTCCACATTGAAATCTAGAACTTATGACTGTTTATATTGTTTTTTAGCTCTTTTTTTTGTATTATGGACGTCTCAGTGTTATTAATAGTGTGTTGATTTTATTTTTTCCTTGTTGATTTGAATGCTAGCAATCATATATTCCATGTACTAGAGTGACTCATTCCTACTGACTCATGCATTTTGCAAAAATAAATTTAAAAAAAGATAAAATTGGATGACATTCATCCTCACCTTTCTTCAGGTTGTGCAGACACAATGTCACTGGTCTGTATTTAAGTGAAATATTATCTTTAAAATTTGGAGCTTTCAATGGCAGTAAATCACCTTATAACGTATTATTGTTATTAGCAACTTGTAATGCGCACAGCTACCACAACGGTTTCCTGGTGCAGGGCGGTCGTAGATTTGCTGTTCAACAACGAAGGTTCAGAATAGCCAAGTTTTCAGTATCCTAAGGTATCCTAAGGAAGGTGAGAAATAATTTGCAGTTCTTTAAGTCATGTGGTATAGAGTTCCAGAGCTTACGACCCAGGTAGGTGAAGGAGTGGTCCCTCATTTGGGTTAATCGAAACCTGGGGACACTGACCATGGTCTGGGTTGAGAATCTTAGTGGTGAGTGGGCAGATAAGGAGCTAATAGTTCCTGTATGTAGCGTAGTCCGAGGCTCAATTGTGCCTTGAACATGTAGCACTGAGCTTTGAATTCAATGTGTTTGGCCACCTAAAGCCAATGAAGTTCTTTAAGCAAATGAGAAAGAGCAACATATCTGGGTAAGTGGTAAAGCAGTCTAGCAGCAGGGTTCTGAACAATTTTAGGCGCTGTAGAGATGACTTATCAGTGACTAAATACAGCACATTGCCGTAGTCTACGTGAGAAATAACCAATGCCTGAATAACGGTCAGCTGAGTCAATAAGGGTATAAGCCATAGAATCTTTTGCAGCCATTTCAGGACTGCAAAACAAGTTGCTGCTACCTTAGCTGTCTGTGGTTTCATAGAGAGCTTATGCGCAATAAGAAAGCCCAGGCGGTTTAATTTAGATACCAAGGTCGGAGGGGTCCCTGGCATTTCAGGCCATTGTTTGGCACCCCAAAGGGAGCAGTTGTTGCCTAGATCTCGGAGCTTGGTCTTATCACTGTTAAGCTTCAGGGAGTTTAGGTTCAACCAAGCCACAATTTTAGTCATCCCTATAAGCAGTAAGGATTAGTTGTTTCTCTGTGCCGAAGAGAGGGAGAAGATGATCTGAGTATCATCAGCATTTGAAAACAGGGTAAGTCCACAATTCTCTATTAAGTCTGCCAAAGGGCGACCCTAGATGTTTGACATTAAGGTGCTTAGACTGGATCCCTGCGGGACACCTAAAGTAAAGGCTTGTGTTTGGGATCTCATGTTGGATTAAAAACTTGAAACGGGCCGTCCTTTAAAAAGGAGCTAAGCTCTCTAAGGGCTGAATCTGTCATCCCTATTGATTCAAGCCTATGAACCAGGATGGAGTGGGACACTGTGTCGTAAGCCACACTCAGGTCCAATAAAATGAGCGCAGCAGTGCCTCCCTCATCCAGGCATTGTCTCAGATGTTCAGTCACGTCATTCATTAGGGTCACCTCAACTTATGTAAGTTATAAATAATGTAATGTGATTTTGGGATCTTTCAACTAATGGCTGTTGAATTCAAGTTTTAAAATTGTTTTTGGGCCCATCAAATCCATTATGTACTTAATGTTATTAACTAAATTAACTATTTCGGGCATATTGAAGGGCATGGCTGTTCTAGCAAAGGAGTACGCTTCTCATCTATAATCAGATATGCTAACAGAACTATCAAAACCTTATGTATTCTTTGATAACAAAGTAAACATGAGGCAAGCAATAATACTGTAGTTCATGCAGAATTAACGTCTGGTACCTCTCCGCTTAGAACTCTAAATATTAATATAGTACTTGATGAATGATGAAGGCATCCCCTCCTGAGTACTACAAAGATTGTCGGTGGAGAGGGGAAGGCATAGCAATGGATCATATTGGTGTGACTGATGAAAACAGGAAAGGTGTCAATCCTTTCTCTAAAGTTAACACATAGGTAAATTATATGGCATATGTGTCTCTTCCATGATCGATTAAACTCAAAGTGGGATATCCTGCAGAGAATACTAGGATCCTGACAGGTAGTTTTGGTGAACTTTGCTGGAGGTCATAAGGAGCAGTATAGTCCTCCTTAAAGCAGATATTACTCCAACTAGATAGTAATCAAAGATTGAATGGGGTGTTAGATCACATACTAACCTTTCCCTGTACTGTGTTGTGGCTCAGCAAAGGAAAGATCAAACCAATGAACTGACAGAGGTTTACACACTTTTTGGTATATACCCACAAAGGTCCCTTGGAGTGGTGGAGTTACACCTAGAGTATTAAAACTGGGTACAAAGTCACCATCTGTGATTACAAATGTCTCCAGGCCTTGAATGATCAGAAATGCAAATTCTGAACTCTGTTATATAACTGTGCGCAGGAGCACAGCTCCTCCCAGTTTGACGTCTACAGAGCATTAGGTAGCAGTCAATTGTCCCCTGGGCAGGCACAAGTGTTCCCTGCCCTGACACTCCCAAAGACTTATACTATGACCCATACTCCATGGTTCGCCTTCTCATACTAACCTCATGTTCCTAACAGACAGAAAACATCAGTGGTTCTCACCCCAAAATCAGGAAAAACTGCACAGAAAAGTATCTGGTATTGACAAGTTCAGACATTAATTGGACATTCTAGGGACAAATGCTGTAATCACTAGAATTTGGTGTTTTAATATCATCAACAATCAGAGATTTCAGTCACCTTGTATTCCTGCTGAAAATTCCAGCACAGATATAATGAGGGCCCATGAAAGTTACTCATGCAGGTTGCCTCAATTATTATTCTCGTTGGCTATGACAAAGCGTGTGAGCGAAAGGCTCCGTAACCTCTCAGCCTGTTTCTGTTGTGAACAGCAAATCATCAGTATGACAACTCGCCAAATTATTTAACATGGCCGTGAGCCTGGTTTGTATTTTAGGCTACATTTTACTAGTGGCATGCAGGTGGTAGAACCAACAGCTTACAAATACTTTACATTTCCTCAGAAAACCCCAGTCTCCATGTATTCATTCCAGAAGCCTGTCTATCAAACAGGAGACAATACATACTACAATGTTTAATAAATGCACCGCTTGAAATGGAGTTCTTCAGAGGGAAAGTGCCAATCCAACAGTTTCTAGAAGGATATTCATTGGTTGTGCCTGCTGTAAAATGAACTACTCTAACTTGTTAAATATAATCAACAAATAATGAGAAAATAATCTGAACAATCATACATCCAGAAAAAAAGAATTCAGGTTTGGATGACACACTCACTCTATGACCTTATCATATAGCATAAATTTACTATTAACATCAATTATATAGAGGATTAAGGAGTATTGGGCTATTTTAATTGTTTATGTAAAACTATCCAGAATATTTACCTTCGCACTGTCTGGTGTTGAGGTCACGCCTGAAGCCCGGCCTACATCGACACTTAAATGTTGATCCAGTCTTTATACAGGAGGCGTCATCTCCACACGGATTCACATCATCTTCGCACGAATACTCCGTAGAAACTGAGAAAAAAGTTCCAACTCAAATTTATTTAAAAAAATAAAATAAGACAACATGAGCATCCTTCTTTTATTTTCATAAAATAAACGAATGATGGAACCGTTTTAAAAACGTTTCCTAAAATGTGATAATGACATGTATCGAGAAAGGAAGCCCAAACAAGACCCTCTCAGAAAAGATATACGAATGTTGATTTTTCAGTGACCAGAATTGAGTAACAAACAGTACGTTGGTGTAGTTCTTTCATTGAAAAACAATTTATTTATTTTAAACACAAACCATAAGACTCAGCCTATAAAATATTTGAGATCACAAATGTCAAATAAATATACATTTTGGAAACGACGTGATGTTGTTTTGAACAGCTCGGAAGCAGAGAGATGCAATCTCTGCCCTTGCTTCCGTGCTGAGCTCTCTGTGGTACATGCATTAACTTGGAGAAATGGTGAGTTATTTATATACGCTTTACACGGTGTAAATACATAAAAACAAACAGGCTTTCAGATCTACTTTGAAGCAGTACAACTGCTTATGATATGTCCCGATTTTGACAGATAAGGGAAGTGGGACATAGGGAAATAAGAGAATTAAAAAATAGACCTATATATGATGTCAAGTGGTAAACAACAGACTAGACCACTGGTGTTATAATTTAAATCCACGATAGTAGCAGGTAGACCGTATCACACCAAGCACTGCAGCAGGACATAGTAGATTATAACATTGATTTTAACGTAAATAACACAATCTATAATGAAGATGCAACATTTCACATCAGTATAGACCATGGCACATACCTAATTGTAAAATAACACAATGACACTGCAAAAAAAAAAAATGAGGTGGTAATTCATCGCTATAGTTTGTTAAATTAGCTTGTATAGCGCGTGGCTGCCCCAGCAACAGGGCGTCCCAGCGCTCGCAGACAGGACCAGGGGGGCAGGACACAGCAAGAGGGACAGCAGTATATGGTACCTTTCAGGAGTAAACAGGTGCGGCAGCCTCCCAAGATGGAGGCGAACAGCCAGGTTTTAATCTGTTTCCGCTCTGCTTTGCTCTTGCGCACCCTGACGGTGCAAGCAAGATGCAGGTCTGCGGAGCGCAAGGCAGGTGTAGGAACATAAAAGGTACAGAGTCGCTGCAGTATCTGGGGGCCCTGCCTGTGTAGGATTTCATGGATTAGGCAAAGGGTCTTAAATCGGATTCTCTGTTTCATGGGCAGCCAATGCAAACTGTGCAGTAGATGGGCGGTGCGGCAGTATTTGGGTAGGGAAAAAAGAGTGCGGGCAGCGGCATTTTGAGCCCTTTGGAGTCTTTTAATGACCGTTTTATTAGTGCCCAGTAGTAGCCCGTTACAGTTGTCCAGATGAAATAGAGCCATTGATTGAATGATTACTTGGCGGGTAGGGGGCTCAATAAATCCCAGAACGGGTTTGAGGCCCGAAAGCGGCTGAAGCAGGTTACAGCAACTTTTTTTGCATGAAGCTCGAATGAGAGGGAGTTGTTCATTAGGACCCCCAAATTCTTGACTGTCTCCTTGGGTTTAGGGGGAGGACCCATTGTCGAAGGCCACCACTGGTGGTCTCATATATGCGAGTCACGGCCAATCAAAAGCACCTCCGTCTTTGAGGAGTTAAGTTGAAGATAGTTCTCCGCCATCCAGTCCGAGATGGCCAGAACATCTTCATGGAATTTTAACTGGTCTGACACAGTGTTCTTAGAGAAGGTGAAGATCAGCTGCGTGTCGTCCGCATATGAAATCATTTTGATCTTCCTCTCTTTAGCCAAGCGGGCAAGAGTGAGGACGTACACGTTAAACAGCGTAGGGCTGAGGGCGGAGCCCTGAGGGACACCAAAGTTCAGGGGTGCATGCTGGATAGATATGGCGGGTCATGAATCTGGAAGGAGGGGTCAGATAGAAAAGACGCAAACCAAGCCAGGGCACCACCGCTGACCCCGATCTCCCCGAGGCGATGGAGCAGAATCTCGTGGGAGTATAAGGATTTTCCTACACAGATCACATTATTAATAAGGCATCCTTGTCTAGGCACTTAAAAATCCTCTCATTGAGGGCATATTATATTGATGTGCTCCATGATTAAGAAAATGTGTAACAAAATTAGATGCTTATAATAGTTGGTGTTCTGCAAGAGCTGTATATAAATGAGTCTCTAATTTGTTTATAATACATGGGACTCTGTAATAAACGTCAGTCGGGGACTTGTGACCACCCAGTCGCCCATTATAAAGAAAAGATGTCAGAACTCACTTTTATAAGTTATTACAGTCAAGTTCTGACATCACAACGCCTACTGCCAGAGCCAGCAGCAGAGGTGAAAGGCAGGTCAGGTCACAAGGCAGGTCAGGTCACAGAGCATAATTGAAACAGCTATTTACAGCAAAGAAAATGGAATGTTGATTTTTTTTGCTTCTGCTTTGTTAGGTCGAGTGTCAACGCGCACCTGCAAGACCTTTTGTGAACAATAATACAATGCTATTCCCTTATGCTAATTACCATTGTTTCAACGTCCGTGTGCTTCTTCTTTGCTGCCTCCTAATTGGTTCATGCCGCAAACATCACTTCCGTTTTTTCTTCAAAGGAGCACCGGTATAGTACAGTGTCCTTAGATTTGCATTGCTTTTCTGTAATTTGGGAGAACTCTTTCTTTTTAATTGTTGTGTCCGCCCTTCGCTTTTCTCCCACCACTTTACTCCGATCTTATCTTTGTGATGCTCACTCCAATTATGGCATTATCCCTTTTGTTTTGAGCTCTGATGCCTCCGGGCCAAGTCCACGCTCACCGCAGGGTTATTTAGGCATTCACTCCTCCCAGTTCAAGTGATATAAAATTAAATAATATTCTACAGCATTACTGCGCATAGATTTTATATATATTTTATAAACTCTCTGGGGCAGATTTACAAGCCCCTTACATCACTTTTGCGTCACTTTTCCAATGTTAAAAGTGATGCAAAAGTGGCGCAAGGGGCTTGTAAATCTGCTCCTCTTAACTTAGCGAGGGGGCCTGCCACCTTGCGCCAACACAACCTTTGATGACTTTGTTATGAGGCCTAGGTTAGCCTAGGCCACGCCCACAAACCTGGAAGTGAAAAGCTGGCCTGAGGAAGATGGCACCATCCGGAATGAAAGCAGTGGTGGAGAAAGTGAGTTTACTTACTGAGAATGCCCAGGCTCTGCCTATCCATACACCCATTTATTCTACCTCTGTATCTTTTTTTATCTGCTCCTTATGCCCCAGACCTGGTGTTACTGCACCTTCTGCATTAACTTGACCCCGGTGTTAGTGCACCTGCTGCATTAACTTGAATCATTTACCCTACCACGGCTAAGTGACAATCTCATTCTGTAAATTACGAGCTGGTGATTCGCCTATTCCGTTTTTGACTGGTTCCCAATCGGGTGGTGGGAGGTGTCCATTTGAGGATGCACTTTGATGAGCATAGACCACGGATAAAGGGGCATGAGGCCTGACTTCTCTCTCTCTCACTGTGCATGAAACAAAAAGCTCACACCACAGACAGCTATTGTGAAAGCCGGCAACATCTCCAGGTCACCCCTGCAAAGGCAAAAGCAAAGATTAACATCTTTTGTGACCTTTCCCTCCTGAGGCGGAAGCCGGAAGGTCTCGTTCTCTTCTTTCCTCATTTAAAAATCTGTGTTTGACATTTTTACCTTGCTGCCTCTTGCGCTTGACTAGGAAGCACCAGTGACATTTTAATGTTTATGTTCCTCTGCACTTGATTAATAGGCGCTAGAGATTAGGGACCTGAGACTTCCACAGCGCTCCTTAGCGCTTCGCTGTTACTTCCCCCCTCCCCTACCCCCGGACCGCCCTTGGCCGAGCATCGACGCCAAGGGCTGGCATCTGGCTTTGGCGGCCATATTGGGTGTGGGCCACGCCGTTCAAACGCTCTAGCAGCGCTATAAGAAGGTAGTTGAGACATCACCTAGGGATTAACATCTTTTGTGACCTTTTCCCTCCTGAGGCGGAAGCCGGGAGGGCTCGCTCTCTTCTTTCCTCATTTAAAAATCTGTGTTTGACATTTTTAACTTGCTGCCTCTTGCGCTTTATTAAGAAGCGCCAGTGACATTTTAATGTTTATGTTCCTCTGCGCTTGATTAATAGGTGCTAGAGATTAGGGACCTGAGACTTCCACAGCGCTCCTTAGCGCTTCGCTATTACTTCCCCCCTCCCCTACCCCCGAACCGCCCTCGGCCGAGCAACGACGCCGAGGGCTGGGATCTGGCTTTGGCGGCCATATTGAATGTGGGCCACGCCATTCACGCGCTCTAGCAGCGCTATAAGAAGGTAGTTGAGACATCACCTAGGGATTAACATCTTTTGTGACCTTTTCCCTCCTGAGGAGGAAGCCGGGAGGTCTCGCTCTCTTCTTTCCTCATTTAAAAATCTGTGTTTGACATTTTTAACTTGCTGCCTCTTGCACTTGATTAAGAAGCGCCAGTGACATTTTAATGTTTATGTTCCTCTGCGCTTGATTAATAGGCGCTAGAGATTTGGGACCTGAGACTTCCACAGCGCTCCTTAGCGCTTCGCTGTTACTTCCCCCCTCCCCTACCCCCGGACCGCCCTCGGCCGAGCATCGACGCCGAGGGCTGGGATCTGGCTTTGGCGGCCATATTGGGTGTGGGCCACGCCGTTCACGCGCTCTAGCAGCGCTATAAAAAGAACGTCCACGACTCCGCACAGCAGACGCGTACAGCGGACACGCCGGATCTGCGCCGGAGTTGTGCCAGTGTCCTGCCCGTCTGCGCCCGTCAGCGTCCCGGAGGCACCCGGAGTGGCAGGCGGGGCTCGACCATCGGTTTTTCGTTCTTCTTTCCTGGCGCTGCCATGATTTGTTATTCGCCTCAGGAGCTCCGCTCATTTCAAAAGGCCTGTTCAAGGGTTTTTCCTGGTCGTTATAAGGGCAAGCGGAAATGTCCAGGTTGCGGCTGGTCTCTGGCCAGTGCCCCCCTCCATATCAACTAGGGAGGTGGGTGGTGCTAAACACCTCTGCCTTCTTTTAAATACCAGATCTGTGCGTAGACATGCCCAGGATATCTTCGATCTCCTTGTTACTGAAAAACCAGCATGTCTGATGCTGACAGAGACCTGGTTAGGCGAGTCATCCAATCCTGATATTGTTACAGCAATACCCCCAGGATATAACATTTTTAGGCAAGACAGATTGAAAGGAAGGGGTGGGGGGGTAGCACTCGTGGTTAATGAATCCTTTGCATGTTCCATCATTCCTATGGATGTCATGAAGGGCTCTGAATCCCTTGCCTTTTCTATATCACTGACACCTCAACAATCTTTTAAAGGGCTCCTAGTTTACAGGCCCCCTGGCCCTGCAGGGTCCTTCTTTGAGGAGCTCCAGTCGATAATGTCAACGCTGATCCTTAGAGCAGAACACTGTGTGCTTGCCGGTGATTTGAATTTCCATATGGATGAGAGTTCTTACCCGGATACTATGAAATTGATGGATATCATGACACCCTTAGGCCTGACCCCCTTTCTCTTTGGACCGACCCTTGACAAGGGCCACACTCTAGATCAGATCGTCTCCACGTCCCCTATTGAAATGTCGGCATTGCTGCCGGTATTGTGGTCAGACCATTATCTGGCCAAATTCTATGTTCAGTGCATTAAGAAACCACCGAGCACTGTTCTGAAACACCAGGGACCAGTATCCAGGGCGTACCATCGGGTGACTCCAGAGATGCTGGCTCAGGCCTCTCTGGATCATCCTTTCCCTGTTAAGGGCAGTCTGGAGAAAGACTTAGACTCCTTGCAGCTGTGGCTGATGGATAGGCTGAACGACCTAGCCCCTGTGATTCCCCCCCGATTAACACCTAAACAGCCCTCTGCCCCTTGGTTCACCGAAGCACTGTCGCACTCCCGTAGGCAATGCAAAGTGGCCGAAAGGGCCTGGCGTTCTCAGTACGATACCGATGCTAGGCTTGTCTACAGAACAACGGTTAAAGCCTACCACCGGGAAATCCTCCAGGAAAAAAAGGCTGTTTCGCCAGGAGAATTGAGGCAGCAGCCAACTCCTTTAAGGAGATCTTTTCCATCGTTAAAGAACTTACGACTCCTAGGTCTAATTCGATTCAGATTGACCCCTCTAAGTCATGGGTGTCTGCCCTTGCCAATTTTTTCACCAACAAGATAAAGCTGATTCAGGACTCCTTCCCCACGAGGCAGACTTATGCTCCTCTTAGCCCCACGGATGGGCCAGCTCCACTCATCCCTGCAGGTCCAGTCCTGACGGTGTTCGCGCCATTCTCGATATCCGCGTCCTTAGTACTCATGGCTAATCTTAAATCTGGCTCACCTTTGGATCCTTGCCCTGCCAAAATCCTGGCGAAAATGGCGGATATTGTAAATCCTGCTCTTGAATCTATTGTTGAGTCAAGGGGTGGTCCCGCAGGCGTGAAAGCAGGCAACGGTCATTCCCCTTCTCAAAAAGCCCGGCCTTGCCCTAGGGGATCTCGCCAATTATAGGCCTATCTCGCATCTTCCCGCACTGGCTAAGATCTTGGAGAAACACGTACATATCATGCTCTCCAATTATTTGGAGTCCCACCATCTACATTCCTCCCAATCTGGCTTCCGCCCCAATTTAAGCACTGAGACGGGGTTGCTGGAGGTGTCTGAGGCCATTAAAGAGTCGCTGGATTCGGGAGGCAAAGTCATGCTCGTCATGCTTGATCTGTCGGCGGCTTTCGACACCGTCCCCCATGAGGGTCTCCTCGCCAGACTTTATGAGATCGGTCTGAGGGGGGCAGTGCTCAGCTGGTTTAGATCCTTCTTAGCTGTGTGCCGACAAACGGTCTGGGCCTCCTCGAGCTCCGCCGAGATGCCGCCATTGGGAGTTGGAGTCTCTCAGGGCTCCCTGTTGAGCCCGACTATCTTTAACATCTTTATGACCCTCTGGCGACATTGGTGGAGTCTTTCGGGGCCCAGATAGTATCTTACGCCAACGATACCCAGCTCCTCTTTTCATGTCAGAAAGGAGAAGATTTCGACGGAGAGAGTATCCGTGAGTGCCTTGGGGCTGTTTTTAAATGGTTCCAGCTAAACAGCCTCAAGTGCAACTCAGATAAATCCGAGATACTCTTCTTCGGTTGCTTATCTGACGCAGAGTGGCATGAATGGTGGCCTGCTGACATGTTCCCTCCAGCACACTCGTCCCAGATAGCTAAGAATCTGGGAGTTAAGATCGACAATGGGCTGACATTAAAATCCCAGGTTCTGGCTCTCTCAGGAACCTGCTTTGGTCTCCTCAAAATGCTCCGGAAGTTCTTCCCCCTGCTCTCGGAAGAGCACAGGAGGACTACGGTCCAGGCATTATTTGGCTCAAGATTGGACTATTCCAACATCCTTTATCTTGGCCTGCCTGAGTATCTCCTGCAACGCTTGCAGGTGGTGCAGAACGCGGCCGCGCGGGCTATCTTTGGCCTCCACAGACGTGCCAGAGTATCCAGCCTATTGCAGTCGCTCCATTGGCTGCCCATCCGGAAGCGGATAGAGTTTAAGGCCTTGACACTGGCCCATAAGGCCCTGCATGCCACGGGAGACTTGCCTTTTACCATCCGGCTCGCTCTCTGAGGTCTGAGTCTCTGTATTTAGCCGAGGTCCCCAAAGTAAAAAAGGCGCGCATTGGAGGCCGCTCTTTCAGGCTGCGAGCTCCGCAGCTCTGGAACTCTCTTTCACTGTCACTGCGCAGTACATCCAATCTTCTGGCCTTCAGGAAGGGCCTTAAAACTTGGCTCTTTGCCCGATAGTGTTCTTCCCTCCAGTGCTGGATCTTTCTACTCATTGCAGTAGTTCTGTCCTATGTTGTCGATGTCTGTCTTTTCTGGTCACTAATTAAAGCGCCGGAACACTCCTTTGGAGTAGCCGAGCGCTATAAAAGACCAACCTAACATCTAACATCTAACATCTAAATGCTGCTGTCCACTCTGTTAGAAGAAGCATCAACAGGCCTTCAGACCCAAAGGCGGTTGTCTGCCAACAAGTGTAACAAGATCATCAGAAATATTTTAAGCAATATTTCAGTGACAGGCTGGGCAGAGCAGAAAAAGCAGCATCCTGGGACAAAAGTGCGGTGAACTTGTATCTCTTTTGATAATTTAGTATTATGTGTTTTTTTATATTATGTGTTGTGACACACCTTTGTCGTAGTCACAGAACCATGCACTGCAGTTATTAATAGGCAGCAGGAAGGCGCAGTGGCACGTCAGGATGTACAAAGGACAAGATAATTACATGTCATTTCGAGGAAGGATGACGGCAACCAAAATAGCCCTTACTGTTTGAAATGATGAGATGGTTTGAAAAACTACAAACAGCAACTGAGACCGGGACAACAAGGCACCTGTAAACTACTCCGCTCCCTTTATGTAACATGCATACCTAAACTACTGTTCTTTCGACTTCGTGAGAGGCCTACATGACCTCTGATCTGTGGATATAACCAGGGCTACTAGTATTCTGTGGCAGGGGACAACCAAATTATGCAACATAATGTGGCACATTTTGTGATAGTATTACTTCATTATTTTGACACAGGCAATACGCTGATGGCTACAAGTGGTGCTAAGGATTGAAATAAAATATCCCCCACAAGCATACAAATTCTCATTTAGGGCCTGATGTAGGAAGCCAAATAGCGAAATTCCTAAAATCGCAATTTAGCTTTGAGCAATGTAGGTAAGATTAAACCTATTCGCAATATAAAGAATCGCAAAAATTGTGATACCTTATTTTGCGATTTTGCGATTGCATTTAAGGAATCACAAATTGAGATTCCTTAAATGCAATGTAAGTAGCACAAAAGAAAGTGCACTTTGGCCTTAAGGAATTGCTAATTATCACCAACTTCAAGTTGGTGGTAATTATCGATTTCCTTTAAAAAAAGCCCTTTTTGCTTTTTTAAAGTGCCATGTGGTACAGATTCAAGCCCTTAGGGCATGTATGTGTGCCACATGTGCACACATGCAAATTTCAGGGGTGCAACAGGGTGTCCTTTTGGAACCCTCATACCCTTAAAATTGTGCCCGGAATTTGCGAGTGCCTCTTGGTTGCTCGCGAATTGCTGGCGCAAATCCTATTCATACCTATGGGCCTCTTGGTCCATAGGAATGAATAGGATGGTATTCCTTGATTGCGAATCTCAATTTGTGATTCACAGTTAAGGAATATTAAGGAATCACAAATATTTTTAAGATTCCTTCCTACATTCAATTTCGCTAAATTGAATTTTCATACATCTGGCCCTAAATCTTTATTTTACGGCACAAACTTTTTTCAGTTTGGCTAATGTGAAGTATGCTTAGCTTAAAGAAAAAAGATGCTGAACTTTACTCACATACAGTTGAATTCCTATTTTACACTTTTAAAAGGTGAAAGCTTTAGGTCCTCAGTCATGAGCCCAGACTAATATTAATTCAGACATCAATGAATATTTGCTCCTCAACTTTTATAACAAATGTTGTGCAAATTACTTACACCACATGTGTTTTCCCATACAATTTGCGCAAAGTCTATGCTGGTACGAATTGAATTGACACATTGCCCGAGCTCAGAAATGGAGGAATTCGGAATAGTGGTGTGTGCTATTTATAAATTATCCCGTTGGTACATCCAAATATAATTCTAGTGTTGTAATATTACATCCAATAAATACTGTATGCTATGGCATCACATTTTTGGTGCAGTATTATCACTGCCAAATTTGCACAACCCTTGAAACGAGGGTCTCATTCAGCAAGACTAGTGTTTGAACCTTTTGACCTCTGAAGTATGCTCTGTTCTCTGAAGTGGGCTCTCATACCAGTAAGGTATGTTAAAAACTCACCTTTGTGAAATGAACCATCTGTAGAGTTGTCATATGCTAAATCCCTTCCAGTTCCTGGAGTCAGGTACTTTTCTATCAGTGGTGAGCTGTGTGTGACACTTGAGGAGGAAGGAATAGCCAGCACTTTTGGTAGGCAGCTTGTCTTCTCAAAAGGCTTGTGTTTTTAATAAGACAATAATCTAGTCATTCAATACATATCAATATCACACGCCTTCCTGACTAGAGCATAATAATTTTTTGGGATAAAAGTCAGTTTAAATTTGGATATGATTATTAGCATCTAAAATATGTCTGTTATTCTTTTGGAAGCATAGTGATAATGCTTTGTAATTTTTTATAAATCAGGGTCATCCAAAGCAGGTAGATCAGGGACAGACTACATACCAATTTTGGTTCCCATTTTCATTAACGGATGTAAATATGATTCAGGAGCTTATTGTGAAAACCTGACATGGCTCCAACCTCAAAGTCCTATCTGTCTAGGTAGGTTAACATGATGACTCCATTTCATTGAAAATGTGATTTACCAGCCCTGTGTTTTTCTTTTACAATGTCCTTCCTTTAAAGCAATACCCACTGCCACTTCTCCCCTGACCACTTGTTTTGTCTCCTTCACCTAAACGTTGCCCTTCCCTCCTCTCAGGCACTAGCCTCTGCCCCCTCCCCTAAATTTCAGGACACTCCTGTGTGCCTCTTCTTTGCTGCCTCCTCATTGGTTCACGCAGAGATACATCAACTCTGTTTTTCCACAGCTGTATGTGCTCACAGTATCCGTGCCTCTCTGCAATATGTTAGCTCTCACCAGTCATCTTCGCTCCCACTATTTCCGCTGCATGGGCCCCCAGCAACTGTGCCTTGATGGGTGTTCATCCTCCTCTTCCTACCTTATGCCTAGTTAATACTCAGTGCTCCAATATGTGTCCACCCCCAAAGACCCCACTTTGGTTTATGGTTCCTCACTGTGCCCCCATTGTGTGTCCACTGCATGGGATAGCTGCCTTCATAACCTGTAATTCCTGTGTCTGCTTCAGCTCACATTGTCTCACTGTAGCCCTATTCATCGTGTGCCTGCTCCACATGCCTATGCGTCCAGTGCATTCCCAGTCTATGTCCACACCCAGGGATCTGTCTCCATGCTCATCCTATAATTACAAGTTGGAATTTTATATTTATTCTGCTCGTTGTGGATCCCTGGCGGTAATCGCAGCAGATTCATAGAAGCCGCCCTACGTGGTGTTAAAAACATGGTAAAATCATACTGCTTAACGTTATTAAATACACACAAATAAAATAATCGGGTGACTCCAATTCTCTTGGATTCAATATGTCCATACCCAACATTTCCCATTATGTAATATAGCATTCTCATAGTGTTCTTAATAACTGCATAGTATCCATTTGCTAAAACATCCCCAGGCTTGCTTTAAACTATGTCCCAGTAAGCCCCATACATTACAACCCTTCCTTTTAGATTAATTGTAAAACACACAATAGCCAGCACATCCATCCACTAGTACTAAACTCATAAATACAAATATTTACATTTACTACGCCAATAGCTCCAACTCTGACCAATGCGTGATCTATTGCATTGCAAATGCTTGTTTATCTAGCTTACAGTGACAAGCAGGGAGAACATGTTTAGTTTTTGCACTCTTAGAGAAAAAATAGAATCTTTTTGCATGTTTCTACACATTCCAAGCTACTGCAGCATTTTTTAATTTAAAAAACTGACTTTCATAGAACTGTTTCTAATATCTGTTTGCAACAAATACCTAAAATATTTTTGATGGGTTTAATTTTACACTAGAGGTTTTGCTTTTTTTTCATGCTTGCAAACATCCTTGCTCTTTGACATGAAAGAACAATGCTTCAAGTGTCATATTTATCAAATATTCACAAAGCTGTGCGCAAGTCTTGCTGCACTGCGCTGCGTGATAGGGAAAGGGCAGGAGTGTGCTGTACTTAACAATATTCAGCGTATTCCTGTCAGCCCAAGTAGAAAGAGGATGTAGCAAGGAGAAATACATATTTTTCTTCTTGTTACACCTCACCTGTGGATGCATAGCATTTTGATGCATTCCTGGCTTTACCACTAATGTCAAATCTGGGAATGTGCCAAAATCCATGTGTGGATGCTTGGGAACACCCACCCTCCACCCATGGAATGCCACTGTGGGGTAGAGTAACTCTATATTTATCAAGCCATGGTGCCTTGCGCCCAGTTACAAGTGGAAAGTAACTCTTTGATAAATTTGCTCCCAATGTTTTTAGCTGTTTGTGGGAAGGGTGATGGAGTGACCATGTAATATATGGGATAATGCCCCCCCTGGCTTACATGATAAGGATATTGCAAGTAACCAAGTAGAATTCAAGCAGCTGCTAAAAGCATTGTAAACAAAGCATGCTTTTTTTCCTTCTGCTCTGTTTTTTTTTTAACTCTACAGTGGTATGCAGAAATTAGATATTTATGGCAAGCTGTTTATTTTTGTACTCATTGTAAAATTATGGAAGTTACAATCTTTCTGGATGTTTCAGCCGCGTCTTTTTTTTAACTGACCTCTACTTAACTGCTTAATTTTTTTTCAACAACTAGCGAACAGATTTTTTTGTTGTGTTTCATTTTGAACTAGTGATTGTATTTGTTTTCTTCATGTTTTCAAACATGCTCGCTCTATTATACGAAAGAGTAATGCATCAAGGATTTAAGTAGTTTGTGGGAAAGGTGATGATGTGACCATGTATTTTAAGGGACAAAAGACGCCCTGCAGCACATAATAATGATATTGCAAGTCACCTGAGACTCTATATTTAAACCTGCCTGTTTCTTTATACAAGCCTTGTTATTTAATAAGTATTTATTTCTACAACTTAAGGGGCAAGGCCAGATAAACAGATGATAACTTGACTTTTATGTTTTTTTCTAAAAGCCAAATAAAGTTTGACTAATTGATTGACGTTATCTCAAACTTCCTTAAGCTTATAAAGGAACTCTAAGGTGACTTGTAATATCCTTATAATGTACAGCAGGGCGTGCTTTGCCCCATATATATGTTTGCTCCTGCCTTGATGATATCTATTGAGTGATTACATTGTGGCTATTACATCAGGAGTGTTTTTACATTGGGACTATTTTAATCCACATCATTGAAGGTAAGTCCATTTCTAAATTAATATGTATTTAAAGGACTTTGTCCCTTTCTAGCATGGCATGGATGGTACTGTGCTAATTCTAAATTTAAACTTTTGCTTGAAAGTTGAAGATATTTTTGTTGAGCCGATTCAGAGTGTTGCTGGTGTTATGGATGCTCCATATAAAGGAGCTGCTCTCCGCCCAAACTCGGGAACTACCCAGAGTTCCTTGCTTCCTAGATTGCATGATATATTTGGCACTCTAAGCCCCTAAGATAGATATGTGTATATGGGAAGTGACTCAAACAGATGAACTCACCAAAGAGCAAACATATATTTCCACTATGACTTGTCAGCTTCCCCCTTCCTCAGGTAGTACACAATAGTTTGCTCTGTGGCTGCACAGCTGACTGCTGGATTTTCAGAAACCTTCATGAGTGAAAATTCCATTTGGAATGTAGAATCAATGCCGATCTGAGATCTCTTGAGATATGGGGTAATCAGGTGCTATTATTAGTGATGTTCAGTCCATCGGGATGCAATGATTTAAAGCAGTATATCCAGACGTTTTCTTGGGAGTACAGTAGTTCTTCCTTTAAGACATGTTCCAAAGAAAAAAAAATCTAATCTAATTGCAAATGGTCCACAAGGTTATACTGATTGGCTACACACTAGTAAAGCTTTTATTAATTCTTGCTAGTTTCTGGTTCCTGAATCATGTACGGAGGCCTTTCCCCGTTTGGCCTACATATTGTTTGTTACAGCATTGGCATTGACATTGCAAAACATAAATAATGCATGTTGAGCGGTATGTAAGATGCTATCTTATACCATATGTCCTTCTCGTAAGAGAACTAGTTAATGATAATGTTTGTAAAAGGTATTCATATGTGATGCACCTTTTAGAATCCCTCTCACAGTAAGAGAACATAAATTCGGAGCTCTGCGATGAGCAATGACTGGTGCTTTTTTAAAAAGCCTTTTGCAATTTTTCACAAGTGGATAATTTGTGAATTGATTATTGCAATATCTTTCTATAGTTGGGAGCTTATGCATGATAGTCAACCATCAATGGGATTCTGTCACTTTATTTTCTTCTGGTGTTATTCCAAATAAATGCTTCCCGTGGAAACTGCAAAGACTTGTCAATGTGCAGTTATATGATAGATAGAGCATAGCCCGGCATTTGAAATGATCTAGCATGCTCTTGTAGATGTCTTTTACAAGTTTCCTCATGGCTACAGATGCATCTTATTCTGAGTGCTTGGCTGTAAATGATGCTTAGTGTGGTGTGGGTGACATGAAGTCCAGTATAGATACAAATGAGCATCTGTAGGCTTGTGGTACAGCTCTGTTATAATGTGTTGCTCGTAAATGGTAAGCATCACATACAGGAAGAGGATAAGATGCCTCTGTTTAGTATTGCTGCTGGGGAATTTGATTGTAGGATGGATACTACTGATATACACTATAAAATTTTCCAATGTTCTAACTCCAGCATTTCATATTATAAATTTGTAATCAAAGTATCTTAGCCATATCAGGGGTTTGGTGCTAGAACTAGCAAGTATATAGTCTTCTAGTTTGCCTGTGAACATATTTGTACAGGATGGAGCCATCTGAGTGCCCGTGGAAATTCCTTGTATCTATAGATAGTGTTTATCATGGAAGGAAAAATTACCGGATTTAAGAATAACTCTTGGAAAATGGTAAGCATGTTGGTTGGTAGCTTTTTCACAGTTGTTTATGCAATGAGACCATCCCCATGTGGTATGTTGGCGTCTAATGACGTAATGCCAAATGTTGCCAGAAGAGTGTCATCATCTAATGTGTAAGTATGGTTGAATTTTTCAATAATCTGAAGGATGTGACTGATTTCCTTAACAAACTATGAAAGTTCCTGTACAATGGACTGGAGGTGCAGGTCAACAAATAAAGATAGCCTCTCAGTGACTGTATTGTTACCAGAGATGAAAGGATGTTCAGGATTGTTCCTTTTGTGAATTTTGAGAAGCATATAATATCTCTCAGGTCTAGGTTTGGGATGAACAAGAATACCCACTAGTTTCATCAATGAGATTTAAGCTCCTGTACTTTAGAACCCTGTTCTTAATACATAACAAACAAGAGGAAGAAGCCCTTGTAAGGACGTATTAAGGAAAATGGTTGAGTAAATGTCCAAGTTCAAGTCTTGAAAATGCAAGTAAGAATCAGAGGAGATCAAGTAACATTGGATATAGACATGACAAACTACACATGGTGAAGAAATGTAATTATTTTTTTGTCTGCTTCAACTTTAAAAGCCTGGATAAGGACACAGGCAGCATGTTTCATCCCGGGACATTTGGACTTATTTAGGGTGCATATATCTGTAGTGTTAAATGTACCATTCAGGGTCATTAGCTTCTAAGTAAATCCTCTCCATAGTTAGTGAGAACACCATCCATACAGCACACACATGCTGCCTGTAAGAGTATTGGCATTTGAGGGAGGATCATATAATGGGACTCGTTAGAAGGGGAGTTCCACCGTTGGGAACTATTTGACCAATACTCATAAAGACAGAATTTGTGTGCTATTTGATAGTGTTCTCACTAACTACAGAGATCATCTTATTTGAGAAACTGGGTTCAGAGAAGGCACAAAAATATAGGGAGGCAGAAAATTATGGCACAGCGCATTTAAAGCAGAACTGCTGCTTTGTGCTCAAAAGCTACCACTTGATTGATCTCACATTTAATATTGCAAACCTCAGTGAGCCAATCAGATTTTGCATGATTTTTGACTAGCTTGTGTTCCAGAGACAAGTCAATTTTTTTAAGTGAGATTGACTACACTATAAGCTTACAAATGTCATATTTATTGTATCAGCACGTTATGGCCTCTCCACTGTTATTTGAAAGAACAGCAGATATATCATACACCTCAGTCAGATTCTTTTAATTGCTGCCCACTCTGATTTCTTGGCATTTTACATACCTTTAACAAAGCTGCCCTTGTAATTTACCTGGGCTAACAAACCATTAACCTATTGTAGTTATTTGGTTTCTGGTCTTATGACTAAATAGAAATATCATTAACATTGCATTTCTCATATTAAAAGTGACCACAGGGTGTATTTTAGAGCTCAAAGTCATACATCAAATGTGGGTTTTAACTGCCGCTTGTAAAATGTTGCTATATTCCTTAACAAAAGCCTTAAAGGCTAAACTTAAAATATTTGCTACTTAAAAATATACAATGTACCTCTATCAGATTGGGGTTGGTTTTATGATTTTACTAATTTGTGCAGGAATGTTTCTTGTTTGAAAAGTCACAATTGCATCTAATAACCTGTGTTGGCCAAGGTACATTACAGTAGCATGAATTGTTGTCATAGTACTGGCAATCTAATTATACTCCATCAATATTGTCACCACTTTTAAATCTCTTGGCAGCATATATACATTTTTTTCTTAGTCATTTATATGAATTATGATTGTCTCCTCTTCAATCAGATGTCAAACACTATAATCCTTTGGAAACTAGACCCCTCATTTATTTCCTTCTATTCACTCACATTCAGTCATTTTATGATCTGCTAAATGTGGCACCATTTGTCACTAATTTTTCTCATGTCTTTGAGTCTGTAATTCAAAAAGCTTTTGTTTAAGTTCATATTGGACTTTTAACATGTGTAAATATATATAAATGCCCATTTACCCGTTATAGTGCAAAGCAGCTATTCAGAAGAATTAGCAGTAATTCTGCCTTATTTGTACTATGGAAGCAGGATTTTATCAGGAAATTGAATCAAATGTCAGTGAATACAGTGATGGAGGTCTCTGAGACACAGCAGAATTCCTTATCTGTATTTGCCTTCGCAAAATACCAAGAAAATATATACAATATATGTATTTTATATAATTACCTACCAGTAGGTAGTTTTAGTTAGGACCTTGTTTCTATTTAAAAAGAGTTTTTTTTTAGCCAATATCTTTGGCGTTTCACAAATCTTCGCAAAATTTTCAAAACTAATTTTCCACTCTGGTCAGCTCCTCTCATGAAAGTTTCGGAGTGATTTGTCAAGTGGGGGTTAAGAAAAAAAGGGGTCCCAAAGCATCTTTTTCCCCTCATTAATTTCCTTAGGACTTTTAAAACAGGTTATAGCCCAAACTGCTGAACGGAACTACACCAAATTTGGCAAAAAGGTAGGCCTTGGTTCAGAAAGAGACCGTTTTTTAAATGGTGCAAATCCGTTGAGTAATTTGTGAGAAATTGAAAAAAGAAAAATATTGATATCCGAGCACTGAGGAGAGTTTGCGAAAACTCCCAAGCATGAGCTTCACTCTGATTCAAACCAGGAAGTGTTGGCAGCCATCTTGTGACTCAGTTACAGTAGAGGAAAAGGTGAAAAAACAAGAAAAAGGGACAGGGTAGAAACACCCTGACCCCCTACTCTGAACAGCAGGCACAGAAAACCAATAAAAAATAATAATAAATTGGCAGAATTTGCGTGGGAATCCTGCTGATAAAAAAAAAAGAAAAACAAAGCGCGGGTTCCGCACTTCATTTTCCTTAAGCCCCCGAGTGGGCCAGGTCCCGGGGAAAATGCCAAATTATATAGTGGGGGCCCGCCACCTCCTTGGGGATATACTAAATATGCAGGGGCACGCGGCTCCCCGCAGCCCTCGGGACCGCCACCTCCCCTGGGCTTGTTTTAATAAGATGAGGGGGCCTCCCAGGCCACCTCCCTGGGCTTTATTTAAATATTCACAGTGGAACAGGGCCCTCCTGTTGCCCCGGGACCCGCAACTTCCCTGGGGCTTAAATTTGTTATAAGAAAATTAGGGTGGGGGCCTCACAGATGCCCCGGGGACCACCACATCCCCGGGGCTTTATTTAAATATGCATGGGTGCCCGTGGCCCCCCAGCTGCCCGAGGGACCGCCACCTCCCAAGGGCTTAAATGTGTTTTAAAAAAGATGTGTGGGGGGGCCTTGCGGGCCACCCCAAGTCCCAGGGCCCACCACCTCCATTGTGGTTTTAAATACTTGGGAGGCCCCCTTCCTGGAGCCTTTGATGACCCTGGAGACTGCCACCCCCCAGGGCCTGCTGCTGCAATGTCCCAAAGTTCCCACCCCTGGGACATTGCCGTTTGCTATGACAGGGCGGCAGCACGGATCGCTCCTGCCCTGTCATAGCAAACTCCTGCTTTTCTTTGTTGAAGTGAGAGCAGGAAACAATGCAAAGCAGGATTGCTTTTGAGCAAGGGGAGCTGCATGTCAGCAGCTTCCCTTGGTCAATAACAATGTTGGCTCCCGCAGGAGGTGGGAAGTCGGTTGGACGGTGGGGCATTGACGCTCTTCCAATGGTCCCCAACAGTGAGGCCAGGCCCATGGGGATGGTCTCCCCGGGGCCTTAAGTGGCCAAGGAAGGGGGCCATGCGGCCCCCCTCCCGCAAACAGAAAAAAAAAAAAAAAAAGGCCAGGATGGACCCCGGAAGATGGGGTCCCCGGGGCCAATAGTGGCCTAGGAAATGGGGGCTATGCTGTCCCCCTTTCTAATTAATATAATACATTTTAAAAAGGAGACCATACCCCAGGGTATGGGCTCCCAGGGCCATAATTGGCTTTGGGAGGGGTGCTGCACGTCCCCCTTCCAGTTTCTTTTTTAAAAAACTGCATCTCTCCCACGGAACCTCAGTATTGAAGGGACTGTAATTCCCCAACTTAGAACGTGCCAGGAGGAGCATTTTCAGAGTGTTGGAGAAAGGGAGTGTGGCCTGTGGCCACCTCTCAGCAATTCCACTGTTTAGGGCTTACTGAAGGTAAGAGGTAGGCTAGTTGATCCCTCAAGGACCCCTAGCAGCGAAGGGGACTTCAATCCCCATCCAAGAACGTGCCAGGGAGCGCGTTTGCAGAGTGGTGGGCATAGGGGGCATGGCAAACTTAGCAATCCTGCTGTGTGGCACTTACTGGAGGTAATAAGAGTGTTAAGTGGCCCTCAAGGATGTCCTTGGGGGCCAAGTACCCCTCTTGTTACCTCCAGTAAGTCCCACCCAGTAGGATTGCTAAGATGTCTTCGGAGGCCATGCCCGCTTTCTTCACCACTCTGCAAACACGCCTCCTAGCAGAAAACGGGATGGGGGATGAAGTCCACTTTACTCCTGAGGGACTTTGGGGACCAAGAAACCCTTCTGGTACCTCCTGTAAATCCTACACAGTGGAATTCCTGAGCGCTGGTCAGAGGCCCAGCACCCTTTCTCCACCACTCTGCAAGCACAACTACTATTTAAAGAAGTGTTTGCAATATAATAGGTTGAGCTATTTGCATGGTAAATGTAAACATTTTTTACTAATGTTTTTGGGAGTGGAGTGGATGTACATTGTGTGTAGTGGAATTATGTGGTATGTTGTGCAGTGAAATTATGTGGATAGAAAGTATGTGGTATTTAGTGTATAGGAATTATGTAGAGGGAGAGTATGTGTTATGGAGAGTAATTATGTGGTTAGGTAGTCTGTGTTGTGGAGTGGTAACCTCAGGTGTAGTCTTCCTCATTTCCATAGAAGCTCAACTATGAACTCAGTTAGACAAAAAAGTAGGAATCACTTGCCTCTTTCAGAACCTCTGTTGGTTCTTTCTGCACTGCTCTTACTTCTTTCTGCACCTCACTTGCCTCTTTCTGCACTTCTCTTGCTGCTTTCTACTCCTATGTTGCTTCTTTCACCATTTTGTTTGCCTCTTTCTGTACTTTTTTCCTTCTTTCTGCACTCCTCCTGCCTCTTTCTGTATCTCTCTTGCCTATTTGTGCACCCCGCCTAGTTTTTGCTGTACCCCGCTTGCCTCTTTTGGCACCTCTGTTGGTTCTTTCTGCACTGCTCTTGCTTCTTTCTCTACCTCACTTGCCTCTTTCTACACTTCTGTTGCTTCTTTCTAAACCTCTGTTGCTTCTTTCAGCAATTCTCCTAGCTCTATTTGCACTTCGCTTGCTTGTTTCTGCACCTCTCTTGTGTCTTGCTGCACCTCTGTTGCCTCTTTCTGCACTTCACGTGCTTCTTTCCGAACCTCTCTTGCCCCTTTCTGCACCTCTGTTAATTCTTTCTGCACCCCTCTTCCCTATTTAATCAACTCTATTGCCTCTTTCTACACCTCTGTTGCTTCTTTCTGCACACCTTTTCTTACTTTCTGAACCTCTCATGCCTTCTTTTGCACCTCTATTGCCTCTTTCAGCACTTCCGTTGGTTCTTGTTGCACTGCTCTTGCTTCTTTCTGAACCTCACTTGCTTCTTTCTACACATCTGTTGCTTCTTTCGGCAAATCTCTTGCCTCTTTCTGAACTACTCTTCCTTATTTTTGAAGCTCTCTACCTCTTTCTGTACCCCTCTTGCCTCTTTGTGCATCTCTCCTACCTCTTTATGTACCCCTATTGCCTCCTTGTGCACCTTTGATGGTTATTTCTGTACTGTTCTTGCTTCTTTCTGCACCCCACAGGCCTCTTTCTGCACCTCTCTTTCATTTATCTGCACCTTTCTTGCCTATTTCTGCACCCCAGCTCCATGTTTCTGCACCTTTCCTGCCTGTTTCTGTACCTATCTTGTCTCTATCGGTACCTATGTTGCCTGTTTCTACACGTTTCTTGCTCTTTCTGTACACTTCATGCCTGTTTCAACACCTGTTAGTTCTTTCTGCACTGCGTCTGCTTTTTGCTGCACCTCACTCGCCTCTTTCTGCACTTATCTTGCTTCGTTCTACACATCTGTTGCTTCTTTCAGCAACTTTCTTGCCTCTTTCTTCACTTCTCTTCCTTCTTTCAGCACCCCTCCTGCCTCTTTCTGTAACACTCCTTCCTCTTTGTCCACCCCTCTTACCTTTTTCTGCACCCCTATTGCCTCCTTTTGCACCTCGGTTGGTTCTTTCTGCACTGCTCTTACTTCTTTGTGCACCTTACTTGCTTCTTTCTGCCTCACTGTTCCTTGTTTCTGCACCTTTCCTGCGTGTTTATGCATTTCTCTTACCTCCTTCTACACCTCTGATTTAGAGGTACTTGTAATCCCCCTCCCTATTATGTACTAGACCTTTACAGTAGAGGTCATGCCAATCCCAGGGATACCCCTACCCATAGTGTTCCCTAGTGGATGTGGGTGTTTCCACTGTATTATAAGTGTCTATCAGCATAGCACTGGCTCTGGGCCTTGTTAGTTAGAGTCAGTTACCACCAGTACCAGTCAGCAAAAAGTTGGGGGCACAGTATGACTTTGAAACAGGCCTCTTTCTGCACCTCTGTTGGCTCTTTCTGCATATCTCTTGCTTGTTTCTGCACTTTTCTTCGCCTTTCTGGACTTCTGTTGCATCTTTCTGCATTTCTCTTGCTTCTTTCTGTGCCTTTCTTCCTCTTTCTGCACATGCCCTACCTCTGTAGGCATAGTTAGAAATTAGCATTTAAAATAACCTTTGAAATATACTGAAAAAACCATAGGTTTAAACAGTCAACAAAATTCCACTCTCTCTTACTTGATAAAGCCACGTTTACCAACAGAAAACACGCATGGATGGTAATATCAAATTACAAAACACTTGTGGCAGCCCCATACTTAACAATTACATTTCCAGCTCACAGAAAACAGAAATTAATGGGACTCCGTTTGGGGAAATTCCCATTGATTATGGACCAACCAACCTGGGTGCATAATGGACCAAAAACCTGCAGACTATGCGGGAGGAGCAACAAGGACTTTATTCATCTTGTCTGCATCTGCCCGAATCTAGCTCAAGCTCGAAGCTCTCTGTTAAAAAAGTCTATGAACGAGCGGGGTATAAGAACGTGCAGATCTGCAATTATGGCAACCTTGAACCCAGCAGACACGCGATTGAACTGCCTATTACTAAAGTTCCTTGCAGCCCACTCCCAAGCGCTAAAACACACCACGGCACCCTGTCAACAAAAGGATAACACAACTGTGGTAGCTCGGGCAGAGAGCTCTCCGGAACATAAAAAAGGAAAAAATCAAGAACTTCAGAACTAAGCTAGACAGACTGCATTTTTATTACACTTCATTCGATTTTAAATAACAAACTCGGTTTTAGACGGAGAGTGTTATAGAATATATTAACAGAGATTGTACATATATGTTAAGAAATTTTAAACACATTAGTCGATTCCTTTAAAATGTATTGTTGTGGTTTTAGTTAACTGAAACAATAAAAATCTTTCATTTCATTTCATTTCATTTCCATAGGTTTCAGGGACGTTATAGTTAGAAATTAGCATTTAAAAAACCTTTGAGATTCACTGAAAAAAACATAGGTTTCAGGGACGGTATAGTTAGAAATTAGCATTTAAAAAACCTTTGAAATTCACTGAAAAAAACATAGGTTTCAGGGACTTTATGGTTAGAAATTAGCATTTAAAAAACCATAGAAATTCACTGAAAAAAACACAGGTTTCAAGGACGTCATAGTTCCTTGGACACATCACTCGTACAAAACCAGAGAAATTCTGTTGTTATAGTTAGTTGAGCTAACTATAACTTGCTACCCCGCAATGCACTGCTGATGACCTCACATATTACATCATTCATGACATGGCCAGTGACATCACTGATGACATCTCAAATTACATCACTGATGACATCACGGATGACATCATCCACATGATAATCTGATACATTTCCTCACACCCTAATAATAACCGTTGATACACCCACTCTAAAATTCAGACTATCATTTCCTAAACCATCGACAAACCAATACCAGTTACTACATACCCACTCACTGATTCTTAGGTCTGCACACACGTCCACTCTTTCACCCATACAGTTACTCATACATGCAGTCACTCATCAATACAGCACACATACACCTATACAGATACTCACACACCACCACTCATTCATAGAGTTACTAACACAACTAGTCAATCATGCAAAGAATCCATCACACTCCCATTTACTCACCTATGCATTTATACACACACCACTTCACGTATTCATACAGTTACTAACACATACTTACTCTCTTCTACAATCACTGACATAAGCACACTCTCATCCATACAGCCACTCTCATAATCACTGACTTTCACATATAGTCCTTTATATACTCCAACCAACACATATACTGCTTTTCACATGTGTAGATACTCACACATGTACCACTGAGACATCCATTCACTTACCAACATGCCCATATACACATTCACCCTCCCATACAGCTCTTCACATATGCACTCTTGAACCCATATACCCAGTGAATTACCTACTCACACATCTATGCACAGAGTCACCCCCCCCCCACCCACCCACAGAGACACTCAGGCACCCATACAGATTCTCAGACAACAAATCTACAACCCACATAGACACTCATGTAGCTACTCACCAACGCATGCAGCCGCTTACACACCAACTGACAGCCTAATACAAACATTCAGTATGACACAATTAATCACTCACTTATACAGTCAGTCACGTACCTACTAAATCATCCATTCAGACACTTATACAGCCACTCATACTTCAATACACCTTGGTGCATATATATATATATATATATATATATATATATATATATATATATATATATATATATATTGAAGCTCGTTGGTCTCCCTCACAACTCGGGAAGAAGACTTGAAGCACTCCGGGTATGGCAAAATGATTTCATTTACAGCACACGGCAAAAGATGACAAACGCGTTTCGGACAGAAGTCCTTCCTCAGTGTCGCCGACACACAGTTTGCGGCACATTTTTGTACATAGAAACTGAGAGCGGACATATTTGCAGGAGCATTAGACGTGATGCCATACATAGGTTAAGCGTGGGAGCCATATTATACACATTTCATGAAAGCAAAAACGTTAATGTCAAATCATATTAAAACATTTACGATTTCTATAAGTATAGATATAAATCATAACCTTTGTGCAGACTATTCACCACTGCCAGAAAACAAAACCATATCGCAGTGAATCGGCATTGAACTGGCAGGATTAACCAGAGGAAATGTTCCTCTAACACCAAACAAGTGACTCACTGCAACTTAAATACCAGTGACAGAAAATAATCTAGCCGTGTATCGGCATAGCTCCGGTAACATAAAACTATGTGTATTCCGGAGAATAACCTGTCAAAAAATACATTTGATCATGCTTCTAAAGTACAGTATTTAGAAAAATTACAGTGTTTAGAAAAAATATATATAGTAGGTCACATTTCGCATAATTCATTTACATGGGATAGGATACCAGTTCTCTTATTCCTTATTAGTATTATTACTATCCATAAAATGATGCATGTGACGATTTCATGTAGTAATAGACAGGTGAAAAAACTAATTTAACACATACAGGGAACTAGAAGATGGGAGAATATTTACAAATGCAAAATCTGGATTCAACAGAAAAACTTGATAGTACAGAATGGGACTTATCTTAATTACAGGAGAAGTTACGTACAAAGACTGCATCAGGTTCATGGTGGGGTATATATATATATATGAAACATATTTAAATTTTACAGAAACACATAGTCACTGTATGATGTCATCAGTGATGTCATCAGTAATGTCATTTTAGTTTTCTTTGGTGATGTCATCAGTGATGTCACTGACCATGTCATGAACGATGTAATAAGTGACGTCATCAGCAGTGCATTGTGGGGGCGTGAGTTATAGTTAGCTCAACTAACTACAAAGGCTGAGTTTCTTTGGTTTTCTATGAGTGATATGTCCAACTAACTTTAACATCCTTGAAACTGTGGTTTTTCAATGAATAGCTCAGCCTAAATATGGTGCTATTTTATATTATGAAAATGTATTGCTGGGTCATCAATGAAGGTATTGTTTTAGGTATTATGAATTCAAATGAACATTATATCGCCCCAATATGTATAGTAGGTCCTTCGCTGGGTTTTCTTAATGGTGCAAAATATCAAGTTAAATTTAGTTTGAGTATGATTCAAGTCTTCCTAGTTTTTTTTCTTAACTGTTTTTAAATAGGATGGTTTTCGTTTTTTATTGATTGATGTATGTAATCATGCTTCATGTACCTTCATGGACGTTAGCACAAATAAAGTTACTTTTGATTGACAAATTGATTGTGAAATGAGCATGTTTGTAGATCGTGATGTGAGTTCTAGACCATTTTGCATGTGACCAGAGCAAGAGTGACACATTTTCTGGTGCTTCTTGGAAGCATTTTAAAGATCTTCCTCAGCATCTTCAAGGTAGTAAATCCTTCTAACTTTCAAGGGGCCCGATGTAGGTACCAAATACCGGTTGGAAACGGCCGATTTCGGCCGTTTCCGACCGGTATTTGGCCTACTGAGATGTAGGGGACCTTTTTTTGTCCGATTCGGTATTTTACCAATTCGGTAAAATTACCGAATTGGAAAAATACCGAATCGGTAAGTTTACCGATTTTTAAAATTCGGGATGTAGGTGGGACTACTTTCAGTCCCACAGGCCCTTCAGATTCGGTATTTTAACACCCAATCCAATTGGGTGTTAAAATACCGAATCCAGGTGTGCATGCACATGTGTGCATGCACACCTATGCCATGTGACAGACAGCCATGCCCTTAGGGCATGTCTGTGTGCCACATGGCACACAAGCCAGTATTGGGGGTGCTAGAGGGTGTCAAAGTGACACCCCCTGCACCCTTGCAGAAATCGGTAATTACCGAATCGGTAAATACCGATTCGGTAATGCCCATTGATTCCTATGGGCTTCAATGCCCATAGGAATCAATGGGCATTACTGATTCGGTATTTACCGAATCGGTAAATACCGATTCCTTCCGATTCGGTAATTTTTAAAATAATATTACCTACATCTGCCCTTCTCTTTTTTACCACTTCTTAAATACCGATTCGGTATGAATCGGTATTTATGAAGTGGTAAAAAAGATTTACCTACATCGGGCCCTAAGTAAGGTAACTGTAGGATCACCCAGCCATTTCCTAATTCTTTTTTTTTAAGTATGCATTATTCACTGATGTGTTCTCTATGGGTTATAATATAAAAAATTTCGAATGTGTAGTGCTCCGAATTTTAGTAAGATTGTTAATATTTGTTTTGGCAATGCTGAAAGTCTAAGATTTGTCACCTCTGTAATAGTAGCAAAAGACAAGTTTGATTGACAGAGAGAAAAACTATTTAGGCAGCTTTATACTTCAATCAATACGCTGTTTACTAGGCTGAGACGAAATTCTGTTTACCAGGGTATTCATGAGTCATTTCCCGAATTTTATGTTACATTGAATAACTGCTAGAGTTCATGCCATTAGCCAACGTTTCCTAATTGACATGTTGCTCAGGAAAAATTATCATCACAGGAGCAGGGGAACAAGGCTAACAGACAGAATGTGAGTTGTGTTGTTTGAATCACAAGCAATTTGCACTGCACCAAATATTGACATGAGGACCCATTTTGCACTGAGATTGGAATTTCACATAATTTTGGGGTAGTTTTACGTAATTTCCAAAAAGGACATTGTTAGTCTTGGCCCTTTTTTACAGTGTCATCCCTGAACTTTTTGCCTTTCCCCTGATATTTTTTCTGACCTGGTGTTGGTGTTTTTAGTACTCTAGGCACTTTATCACTGCTGTCCAGTGTAGAGTGCATGTGCTCTCTATGGTAAACATGGTAGGATTGGTCTACTCCTGTTTGGAGTATTTAATTTACCTATCAGTCCCCTGTAAAGTGAAATCTAATATACCTGGGGCCAGTAAATTAAATGCTACTGGTGGGATTGCAGCGCTGCTTGTGCCACCCACCAAAGTAGCCTTTCAAACCTGTCTCAAGCCTCTGCCATTGCAGGGCCTGCACGTGCAGTTTACTGCAGCTGTGACGTGGCAAATAAAGTGGGTGCCATGTCTGTGACTATCCCTTTTTCTACATATCATTCTTCCCTAAGGTATGCCCTAGCTAGCCCTGTGAGCATGGTGCACTATAGGTGAAAGTAGGACATGTGCCTTAACTGTGTGGCATGTCCAGGTAGTAACTAACTGTCATATTTGGTTTCTCACTACTGTAAGGCTACCCTCTCATAGGAATGCATTGGAGATTTCCTGATAAGTGTTTCAGTGGTAATTCCTGATCTGAGAGGTATGTTTGGAATAGTGGTAATAAATGCTGCGTAATGGGGTGCGCAGATGTATTGTCACTGCTGTGTGTGTGTTTAGAAGTGGGCATTTCTATGTGCTATGTGTCTATGCACCTGCCAGATGTGTCTTGCATGTCTGGCTCTGGAGTGACAGGGTCTGGGGGGGTGCAGTGGCTCCAGAACGGCTAGGTGAGTCAGCACTAGGCTGAATAGGCCCATCTGCATTTGGAGTAGTGGGAGAAGCAGCACCTGGGCCTAAATAGGACTGTGCCTGCCTTCCACAATGCTGGTGCCGCTCCCCTGTGGTGTGCCTGGGGCCAGAACCTACATTGATAAAGGAAGTGGTCGTGCACCTTTAGAGAAAGATGTGAGTGCCCCCAGAACTGGTTTGGACCGGGGATTGAGCCCTATCCCAGGGGAGAACAAAGGACATAGAATGTATAAGTATTGGGGCTGTGACCCCATGTAACTGCCTGGGACTTACTTGCAGCCAGGAGGTGGGGTTTGACCTGCTGTCTACTGGGAAGGGGAACGTCCAGGACTTCCCCTCTGCTGGGGGACCCAGTGTGCTGGCCTGCCTCTGCCCAGCGCTGTGTACTTTCTGGATCCAGCGTGGGGTGAGCACTGATAATTCACCCCGCTCTTCCCAAGAGCCTGTGGAGTGTTGCGCAGAGTATGGAGAGCTCTCCCCCTGCTGACCGTCTTTTTATTGGGGGAAGAGCATGCAGAGCCTTATGTTGGCTGGACTGAAAGTGCAAGGTGAGTCTCTAACTCGAGCCTGAGATGGGGGCTATGACCGTAACGTGACCAGGCCAGGCAGCTTGGCTTGACTGTGGACGCGGCCGTCTTCCTGAGAAAAGGAGCCAATCACGCTCTAGAGGCCGGAAGTCAGGCAAATCCACGTCTGATTGTGGGCAGGCCCCACAACGCCGAGAGGAGCAAGGATCGACGGAGGATTCGCCCAATGTGTGCTCCCAACTGAAGGAAGCTGCGCCGCTTCTATCTCGGCCAACGTGACCCAACCAGAGTCTTACCCCTGCAGAAGTAAGGTGAGCGGCAATGACAGCACCCCAAGTTGGCGGGCCACTACTGACATTCCATACTGGCACCAGTGGGGTTCCTGGAGACCAGAAAAGGCTAGGAGAGAACCCAGTGAGCGGGCCTGCGAGGAACACTGCTTGTGCCTGATTTCTGCTAGCTGCACCAGAAGGTAGCCCTGATGAGTGGAGTTAGAAGGCCACACTGTTGGTGCTGATTTTTGATTCTATAGCTGCACCTCCAGATCGCAGGCAGCTGTAGAATGGGGCACATGGTTAAGGAGGACAAGGGTGAGTTGCACCCCCTCCCCTCCTGTGAGGCTTGTGCCCAGAAGTTGAGCGCTGCATCGTCAGCCAGGAGAGCCCTTACTTTTGGACAAAGTACATTTGGGACAGCCCAAGACAGGCACCAGAGGAAGGCTATTCGGCCTGGCTCGTTTTGGTCGGGCGTAAGGCCCTAAGGTGATGTGTACACTGCAGAAGTGTTACAATGGTGCACTGCTAGGTTAGGGTGTTTTGCCTAACATGCGTATGTCTACGATGTGATGCATAATGTGTTTATGCTACCTGTAACATTACCAGTAACTACTGGATGTTTTCACTACTTATGAGTGGTGATGTGATAACAGTGGACCTATTGGCCCTGTAAGTGTATATAACCCCTGTACAGTAATATCTAGTGACAGGTGGCACAGAGTATATATGTGATTATACTCTGATGTGTTCTATGGATAATACAAGGCTATGTTTATATAACCTTGTGTAGAGTTTCCTTTGTGGTGTGCTTAGTGTGTCGCTGCTGTGTGTGTGTGATGCGCAAACGCTTTACACATTGCCTCTGGGAAAAGCCTGACTGCTCGTGCCAAGCTACGAAGGGGATGAGCAGGGGTTATCTTCAGGGTGTAACACCCTTGCCCTGACTAGAGTGGTGGTTTCTGCTTGGCTTAGGTTCTTGCCCTAGCCAACCAGAAATCCCATTTCTAACAGACTTTATGCAACGTTTGCCCAGGTCTGCTTTTCACAGAAATAAATTGGTGGTATTAGATGAAAGCCTCTAATTATTATTGCCAATGGATAGAGACCATGTATAGAAAAGAAACTTCATATACACGGGTTATAAAAAATATTTTTTCTTAACTTTCAAAGTACTGCCTTCCACTGTACTGAAGTGAGAGCTATGGTTGCTTTCCTGTGGCCAAACTATTAATGAAATCATTGTGCAATATGGTGGTGATGCCTGGAAAAAGATGCACTGCAGAGTAGCTGCTGTTTGCCTTGATTACTGACTGAGAGGCACCTCACTGATATATGGCTGAACAGGGATTTATTGGCCTTCTATCACAAGCACAGCTTGAGCCACCTGGCTGGAAGAAGTCTTCTCGTTCTGTACAGAGGAGCCTATGGTGAATTCTCAGCATCTGCGACTCCAGACTAAATTAAATATTCGTTTGCCATATTATGTTACTAATAAAACTGTCACCATGGTGATCGATACAGAGAATAAATCTGTTAGACACATGATTGGTGTAAGTCATATTTGAATTATCAAATAAGTTCATTTTTGCGTATGAAATATAAGTTTACTATCAGTAACAGATGAATAGAAGATAGCAGGAACTTTGGCTATGAAATTAATTTGTTTTTCCTACATCAACATTTTGTTTACCTGCATTAGCACTTCAGGCCCTTTCTGACAACTCTTTCAGGCTACTACTAATAGATTCACTCATTACTTTGGAGTACATTCCTGTGAAAAATGAAATATTTATTTTTGTTTCGGTTTATAGATCACATGTGCTAAGGGATTACATTATCCTTTCCTGCAGCTACCTCGTTCAATATGTGTAACAGTTTGTGATAGCAACCTTGTAGCTATGTTACTCACCTTAACATTCAAATGCTTATTATAAGGATTCTAGTTTGTGGGGTCTCAGGGAAGACTAATGGTTCTTGGGCCCAATTACACAGATGAGCTATTTTATCGTTAGTGTCTTGTGGCCCTTACTGTGGATACTCCCTCCCCCGAAATGTGAGTCAACTATCCCTTTTTTGGATTTGGCTATCAGAATAGTGAGGAAGAGCAGTCGTAGGATCACTAAGTGGTGGTGTCAGTGGCTAGAGACTCAGAACCCAGCATTATAGCAGTCTCCTTTAACAGTCTGCACAGCAACAACCCTTGTACCCTAAAACACTATGTGCCCATGAGTCCAATTCAACTTTAGGAGTCCATTTAATAAAAGTCAGCAATGGTAATATTGTCAGGGTATATAACAAACATGGCTTCAAAGCAAACATAGGAACTAGTATCAAAAATCCTTACACTACAGACGAAAATCCCAGCTTCAGATGTGCTGCGTTTACTGACAAATCACTCCTTTAGTCACTATTTCCCAGGAGACCTGGCATGTCAAACTAGAACTGACTTGAGGGTTTTGGTGGGATTGGAGGAGTTGGGCCACTGCTATGTCTGTGTGGCCTTGCAAATTAAATTCACCCAATGAGCAATGGCCTTGATGTCCTGGGGTATACCAATAAAATATACACATTTTAGATTTGTCTGTAATTTAAGGGGCGTGTCTTTAATCTGCAAGCTTTTCCAATTAAAGTGGTTATGGTCACATAAAATGTACTTTCCATCATTTCCTATCATAAAGCACCTTCTTGGCATGTTCTATTTGTTCTGGATGCAAGATCATGCCTCCACATTTGTGGCACCAATATGATATCTCACATAGCTGTGCTGGAGCCCAATCCTACATCGCCTGTACAGCTCCTGCCCATTTGGTGCTTCTCTGGAAGGTGGGGTTGCCACTATCTGATATTCCTCTGTCTACCTATGCACCTTTCTTAGTTGTAATGTTGATGGCAGGAAACACCACTCTTCCTTCACTTCCCACCCCTCGTGGCCACTCGAGGTGGAAGATTCTAAGCACACTCTGCCTGAGGGAGATGTCCACATGGCAGGCCACCCAGGTAGGCCAAGGAGCTCTCAGGGCCATGTTCATAAGAATGTGTGACACACTTTGATTCCTCTGATTTCCCAGGTTCTCTGGTTCTCTCTGGGAGAAATTGAAATATGGATAGGCAGACGTTCTCATGGTTGCTGTACCTCTGAAGCACTGGCCCTTCCCACAAACAATCTGTAAACACAGGGAATTTCCCCCCTAGAGGACGCAGATTAAACTACTTAGTGATTCATGGTTATTTGGCCCAGAGGCACTGGAGATCCATTGGGCAGCTCGAAGTTAGGCAAAAGAGACACCAGCAGATACCTCTACTTCCATTACGCTATCATACATTAGGTGTATTGAAATTTCTTTTTGACAGCAAGCTTCAACAATTCAGTAACACTGTATCAACTGCAGGAATTGCAAATCCAGAGATAGGGCATAGCACCAAACCTACGGCCTGTCAAACCACTACCCTTCCACCTCAAGAGAGGAAGATACAGCCTTACCTTCCCTGTGCTGAGGGCAATGGAAGCAATTAGTAATAGATTGCCACAACTCCTTACAACAAAGGTAAAGAACGTTCTAGTAGACCACACCAAGTCAGCTGTCATCATCCATAAATGAGGGAACTGGTGACCCAGGCAGGACAAATCACTTGAGCCTCAACATTACAATAGGTGGGTTCCAGTATGATAAGCAACATAAGAACCGTACAAGCCTCACAATCCCCTCTGGCTGAAAAATCTGCTGATTTATAGTGTGAACAACAAGGACCCCCTGATCAGAATAAGTAATTCGTAGGACAGGGAAATAGACAGTGTGTGTAATACTTAGGCATTCATAACAAACACGAGGGAAGGATATTGCAAGAGAGAACCTAAAAAACATCTGCTGAACTATCAACTTGCGAAGAAGGCTTTGCCTCTTACCTAAGCAAGAGATGCCTTCAGAAACAAAAAAAGAACTTAAGAGCAAATCAGGCTTAAATCAGGCAAAAACAAGTTAAATCTCCCAGGCACCAGTGGAAAATGTCGCTGTCTGTCTGTCTTCCCTGTGGATGGATGGATGGGTTTTTATATAGCGCAATATCACCGCCAGGTCTCAAAGCGCTTTGCATTGGGAACCCGTTCTGGTTTTTCCCTGTGAGATAGCCCCTACTGGGTATCCCCAAGTTGAAAGCCAGGCATCCCGCCGCGGGGGGCGGTAGTGGAGATTAAGCAAGCTATTGCCCAGAGTTGCAGAGTGTGAACCTGTGATTCGAGTAGGCACCGAAGCGAGAATTACCGAGTCCGTGGACATTTTGGGCTCAAGACCCTGCTGCGTCGGGAATTGAACCCTGGTCCCGGGTCTGATCTCAGCGTCCGGGTCTGCCTCCTCTAACCAGTGAGCCACACTTCTCCACTGTACTGCCCATACTGCCTTCTGGTGTCTGTGACCGCTGTTGCCTGTCTCCCCCCTGTGCCTGCATTCTTATCTGTGCCCATTTTCTTGCCTTCTGCTCCCTGATTGTGCTCATTTTCTTGCCTTCTGCTCCCCTGATTTGTGCTTGTTTGCCGCCTTCTGCTCCCCCTCGCTGCCCCTGATTTGTGCCTGTTTTCTTGCCTCCGGTTTCCTTAATGTGCCTGTTTTCTTGCCTTCTGCTTCCCTGATTGTGCTCATTTTCTTGCCTTCTGCTCCCTTGATTTGTGCCCGTTTTCTTGCCTTCTGTTCCCCCTTGCTGCCCCAGATTGTGCCCAGCTGCCTTGGTGCCCTCGCCGCTCCCGTTTCCGCCATTGCATCCCGCCCCCTCACTTCCCTTTTGCTGCCCCCGCCTCCCAGATGCTCCTCCCTCCCACATCCCCATATATGGCGGCAGCTGCACGGCCTAAGGCAAGCCCATCTGCGCCCATCTGTGCCCGGGTCGCACCCAGCTCCAGAACCCCTGGCCCCGTACCTGCCACGATGATCACCACTGCTACGATGCCAGCACACTCTATGCTCTCAACCCTGGACGGACCCACACCTGCTTCAAGGCCTCCCCAAAACGTACGCACAGCCCCTTCACCTGCTGGAACTGCAGATACACAAGCCTCAGAGCAGCCGAACAACCCGCCAAGAAAGACCTCAACCACCTCCGATGCATCCTACTGAACACCTGCTCCGCACGCAAACACACCGTCGAGCTCTGGGACCTGCTTGACACATCATCCCCGGACGTCGCCTTCCTGACAGAGACGTGGATGAATGACTCATTCGCACCCGACATCGCCATAGCCATCCCAGACGGCTACAAGGTCACCGGCAGAGACCGCACCAACGGAGTCAGAGGAGGAATCCCTATCGTCCACAAGAACAGCATCAGGGTCTCAACTACCACTGAGGACACTCTCAGCACCGCCGAACACATGCATTTCCAGATCCACACTGACCCCAACTCCACCCTCAGAGGCGCCCACGTCTACAGACCCCCCGGACCACGACCCCAGTTCAGCGACTCCATCGCCGACTTCGTCAGCACGCACGCCCTGACCTCCACTGACTACATCCTCCTCGTAGACCTGAACTTTCACCTTGAGAACAACAACGACAGCAACTCGATAACCCTGATCGATAACCTCGCCAACCTCGGACTGAGGCAACTCGTCACAACACCTACCCACTCCGCTGGCCACACGCTTGACCCCATCTTCTCTGCTAGCCCCCACGTCTCCTTCAGCCACACCACCGAACTCCTCTGGACCGACCGCTGCTGCACCCACTTCCCCTTCCAGAAACCCACCCAACAGATCCCTCGCCACAACTGGAGAAAAATCACCGAAGACCAACTACACGCAAACCTCGCTCTCAGCCCACCCACCGAACCCTCCAACACAGACTATGCTGCCCACAGCCTCACACGCTGGATCGACAACTGCGCCAACACCCGGGCACCGCTGAAGAAACCCCCCCACAGAGACACCAGCAAGAGGGCCAGCTGGTTCACCCCAGAACTCCTAGCCTCCAAGCGAGCCTGACGAAAACTAGAGAAGAAATGGCACAGCGAACAGACTCCAGACAGCCACGCAGCCCACAAGGAAGCCACCTGCAACCCCCATCACCTCATCAGGACTACCAAGAGGACCTCCTTCAAAGACCACCTCGACAACAATGCACACAACAGCAAGGAGCTCTTCAACATCGTGAAAGAACTCTCCAACCCCAGCTCCAACACCAATGACATCCCGCCGTCGCAAGCCCTGTGCGACTCACTCGCCACTTTTTTCCACCGCAAGATAGCAGACATCCATGACAGATTCATCACCCAAACAGCCCCAACAGAGAGCAAAAACACAGACCCTCCATACACCATCGACCATGACCCCCTGCTAGCCTGGGCCAGTGTGAGCATGGATGACACCATCAAGACCATGAGCACAGTCCACTTCGGCTCCCCGTCAGACCCATTCCTGCACCACATCTTCAACAAAGCCAGCAGCTCCATTGCAACCCACATGCGCAACGTCATCAATTTCTCCCTCAAGAGAGCGACCTTCCCAGAGAGCTGGAAACACGCCGAGATCAAAGCCCTACTCAAAAAATCCAAGGCAGACCCTAGAGACCTCAAGAACTTCCGGCCCATCTCTCTGCTCCTGTTCCAAGCCAAGGTCATCGAGAAGATCGTCAACAGACAGCTAACCTGATACCTCGAAGAAAACAGAATCCTGGACCAACCTGGGAATCATCCTCGACTCAACGCTCTCCATGACCAAGCAAGTCAACGCCGTCTCCTCCTCCTGCTTCAACACCCTCTGTATGCTCTGCAAGATCTACAGGTGGTTCCCGACAGATACAAGAAGAACAGTCACCCAGGCCCTCATCAGCAGCAGACTCGACTACGGAAACGTCCTCTACTCAGGATCCCCGACCAAGCTCATCAAATGACTGCAACGCATCCAAAACGCCTCGGCACGATTTATCCTCAATGTGCCATGCCACAGCCACATCACCCCCCACCTGAGAAACCTGCACTGGCTGCCCGTCAACAAGAGGATATCCTTCAAGCTCCTCATCCACGTACACAAGGCACTCCACGAGATCGGCCCAGCCTACCTCAACAGGCGACTTTCCTTCTACATCCCTAACTCCCAACTCCGCTCTGCCGATCTCGCACTCGCCACCGTCCCGCGCATCCGAAGAACAACCACTGGCGGGAGATCCTTATACCACTTCGCCGCCAAGACCAGGAACACCATTCCACGGAGCCTACGACAGACCCAAGACCTGCTGACCTTCAGGAGACTTCTCAAGACCTGGCCGTTCGATCAATAGAGGCCCCCTCCCCTCCCCAGCGCCTTGAGACCCATGGGTATGTAGCGCACTCTACAAATGGTTGATTGATTGAGTGATTGGTTTGCAACATTCCTAGCAGATTGAGGAACTACGGTCTCACAAATTAAAAAGCCTAAATACCCACATGTGCTCAGGAATGCCCAGTGACTCCTCACATTTAACCAAACTGCACTACAAAGGCCTAAGAATGAATGGATGAATGAATATTAAATTTATAAAGCGCTAAACTTAGCCCAAGGGCATCAAGGCGCTACAAAGCCAGGTTTTCAAGGCCCTGCGAAAAAGACATTGTGACACAAGACCTGATTTCCTATCAGGGAGAGAGTTCCACAACCTAGCAGCTGCGGTGGAGAATGCCCTGCCTCGCCATCTAAACTTTTTATACCTGAAAACTACTAGCAGATTCTTTCTAGCAGACCTAGGCTGCTATGGTAGCGACATAGTCCATAGTCCTAAGGACAGTAGGCCAGAGGTGGTGAGGAGCATCATTGCAAGTCGCTTGGATTACTGCAATGCTCTATTTCTCGGAGCACCAGCCACCTTGATAGGAAAACTGCAACGGGTGCAAAATCTTGCAGCCAAATTAGCGCTTGCTCGCCGCCTCCACGACTCCTCATCCCAGGCATTAAGAGACCTTCATTGGTTACCGATCCTTCAACGGATCGATTTTAAATCTTTATGTATTGTATTTAGGGCCCTTCACGGACACGGCCCAGTACCACTTCAGAACATGTTTCATTGGTACACTCCGTCCAGATCTCTTCGTTCGGCTTCCGCTTATCTTGCTGTGGTGCCTAAAGTTCTGAGATCACGGTTGGGCGGCCGATCTTTCAGCTTTACGGCAGCCAGATTATGGAACACTCTTCCGCTAGGATTGAGAAGTATGAATGACCTTGTCTCTTTCAAGAAAAATTTAAAAACACATCTCTTTCCTAGGACTGCATCTTTCTAGTTCCTAAATTCAGTAGGGTGCGCAGCAGGATCTTTTCAGTCAAAGCGCCAGGATACCCGTGGGGTGACGGACACGCGCTATAAAAGATTACAAATACATACATACATACATACATACATACATACATAGTGCTCAAACATCACTTTAATAGCACCAGGGCCTAAGCCATATTAGGCATTATGGGTCAGGAAAAGAATCTTGAAGAGAATTTTGCGATCCAGAGGTAGACAGTGCAATGAAATGAGGGAAGCTGAGACTGAGTGGTACTTTGGCAAGTCCATCACCAGCCTTGCTGCAGCATTCTGCACTAACTGTAAATGATGCACCAAACCCTTGTTCATGCCCAAATAGTGGGCATTACAGTAATCAAGTCAGGACATTACCAAGGCAATCACTGTCTGCTTTTGTAATGCAAACGAAAGTAACTGGGAAATTTTCCTAGGAAGCCTGATTATCCCAAAGCAGGTGGACACAGCTCTGCTAATCTGTAGGTTCATGGACAAATATGTGTCAACTCTAACACCCAGATTTTTCCCATGGGATGCAGGGGATGGGCAGCTGCCCAAAGCATCAGCCCACCATTCAGTAGACCATATGTTATGTTGGTTACCAAAAATCAAGATCTAGTTTTTTTCCCCATTCAGTTTACAATAGTTTTCAACCATCCTAGCTGAGACTGCCTGGATGCAATTGTTGAAATTTGCAGCAGATTCACTAATGCTGTTGGTAATGGACACCATAATTTGTGTGTCATCAGCATAAGACAGCACCTCAAATCCAAAGAATCTCACAACCCTAGCCAATGGGGCAAGATAGATATAAAAAAGTGTAGGGCTTAGGGAGGAGCCCCGCGGCACTCCATATATCAAATCGTTGGAGGCCGAGTAGAAATGACCCATATTCACTATCTGTGCCCGCTCACTAAGGAAGGAGGAGAGAAGCTCCAGGGCTGTGCCCTCAACCCCTATCTCTTTGAAGCGTTTTACCAGCCTCAAAGGAGACAGGGTGTCAAAAGCTGCGGTGAGGTCAAGCAGGACCAGCAGGGTAGCGTACCATGCTTCAACTTGGACCCGGATGTTGTCAAAGACCGCTGTTAGAGCTGACTCAGTGCTATGATGGCTTCTAAAGCCGTGCTGCGAGCCATCTAGCAGCTGGTGGTCCAATAGATAGGCGCTAAGATGAGAATTCAAATATCTTTCCATAATCTTTGCTGGAACAGGTAGCAAAGAAATGGGGCAATAGTTGTTTTAATTCCTTAGGATCCAAAGACATTTTTTTTTTAAAGTGTTTTAACCACAGTGGTTTTCCAAAGGGTGGGATACTGCCCCTCTGTAATAGCTATCTTAAGTACTGAAGTGAGGAAATCAGGAAAAACGGAGATCCTCCTCATCTCCAACAAGAAAGAAAACCCTCAAATCGCAGAATGGCTTAAAGCTTTAGTAGCTCTAAACAGTAATCTCACCCTGGCTAAATCCGTAAAAACATTAGGAATCACCCTAGACCCCAAACTGAACATGACAAGCCACATCACAAACTCTGCAAAGACTGCCTTCCTTAACATAAAACTTCTATACAAAATCAAACCATTCATCCCTACTAAAGACCTCAAACAAGCCACCCAATCGCTGGTGCTATCAAGGCTCGATTATGGCAACGCAACCTTAACCGGCGCCACAAAATGCAACCTGGCTCCCCTCAAATTAACCCTCAACGCAGCAGCCAGAATGGTCGCTGGAATCAGGAAATATGACCACATTTCACCAGCACTAAGAGAACTAAAATGGCTCTCAGTTGAACAGCGAGCTAATTTCAAAATGGCATGCCTCACACACAAAGCCCTCCACACTGGAAAACTAGACTATCTGGCCAACAAACTCAAGAGGGCCGGGCAGACAAGAAACGTCAGGAGCTCGAACTCCCTTCTTCTCATTCTGTTGAGAACACGCAAACACAAAACAGCTGCAAGGTCATTTGCTGGAACAACATAAAAAATCTGGAACACCATCCCAGCAGATATCAGAACTATCCCTTTCTTCACAAAGTTCAAAAAACACCTCAAAACCCTCCTCCTGAACCGCGCCCTCCCGAATGAATAGCCACGCTATCCCTGACGCCAGTGCTCTTTGACTACACACTGCTCACATCCTCCTCAGCCCACCTCGAGACTAATGTGCAATATATCAAGCTGCCTCAAGATCTTCGGTCTACCTCAATTTAGCATTCAACAAGGACACCTCAGGACTCTATCGCTACCTCCAGAAGCCTCAGCACTCTTGGACTGCCGAACTTTAAGTTCAAGACTGCTCTAATATGTTTAACTATCATGATACAATGTTGTAAAGCGCTCTGATACCCCCGGGTCAGGTCAGTTCTATATTAAACTCCAAAAGTAAGAAAATAAATAAACAATAACATCACTTCCAAGTTTTAAAACCTTTAGGGGGCATGCATCCAAAGGAGACCCAGAGTTAACTCCTTCTAGTAGCTGATCCATCATTTCAGGTGCGATGCAAGGGAAGGTGAGTAGCTTCCATGGTTATTGAAACATTAGAGTCTATTTTAGGAGGAGCAGATATAGCCTTTCCAGCATTATAGTCCTCAAGGTGGAATAAATATCCGTGATCTTAGTGTGGAAAGATTCTGCCATTCTGTTACAGAGTTCTTGAGAGAAATCAGATGAATCAGCAACAGGAGGGGAGATAAGAGAGTTTCCTGTTTGCGGCAGGATTGTCTCAGCCTAGACTCAAACCTTATGAGGCTCATTACAAAATGTCGGAAATGGAACCACCGACAAGGAGTGGGTGGTCCAGAGCCAATATTATAATGTGACCACCTTCACAGCATTCACAAAGTGTATAATTTCCATTGTGACTTGTGCTGCAGGCTATAGCACAAGGCACAATTGAAAATATACACTTTTAAAACATCTCTGCACCATGTGGCTTACAAGATGTGGTTCCTCCCAAGACCCATAGCATAGGGCCTTAGGGGAAGGGAGCCTTGCTAGGGGCCCCCAAAATCACTTTCCACCTTCCTTTTCATGGAGGGTGACCCACCATGAAAGGACAGGTGCAAAGGGACATTGTAATCTCTACAGCGGTGCCTGAGCTGGCACCACCTCTATTGCAGAGATTAGTGTCCCTCGGACAGGCTCCTTGCGCCCATTGGAAAGCGTTGGACGGCCCCTACATCTACTAACTCTGACCACATGCATTATAATGTGGCGGTCGGACCACAGCAACAGAGGCCGTTCAGACAGCATCCAACAAGCCGTCAGTTGCAGTCCGACCAACATCAGAATGAGGGCCTATATATAAAATTCACTGCAACAGATATCACATCCAAAAGGCAAACGATCTTATGACCAGAGAATACATGGCCAAAAAAACATTTTCTGCTTCTAACAGCCATTCAGTATACCTAATGCACCACAACGTCCAGAATGCTCAATTTTATATTAATTTGTTGAACATCGCAGGTTTTGACAGGCTACCAAATCCCTCAGGGCAAAAATAGTTAAACTTCATTACTGACCACTGTGTGATATGTATGAAATAAACACAGTACACTTCAAATTTAACAATATTGAATTATACTATCCACAAAATCTGGGAAAAAAAGAATGGAAAGGGGCGACCACTCGGTCCCCCCGAACGTATGGTGGAGTACCCCGATCCCCCCGGGAAGCCATTTTGGGCGGGAGGCGAGTCTCGGCTGGTATGCCCGAAGCGGCGTAGCCGGGGCGAGCCTTTTTCCCGCCCAAGAAGGGGCTGTCCTAGACACACACACCGATGGCCACGCCCTGGAGGTGGATTGGAGGAGGGTCTACGCCCGCCCGAAGAAGGATAAAAGGAGCAACAAGCCAAGGAAGCATCCTCTTGTTCCTGTGCTCTGAAGCTGCACCTCCCCGTTGCACGTGAGCTCGAGACGGAACGAAGAGCCAATTTTGAAAATTTTTAATTTTCTGTTTTTTCTTTTAGCGCTTCAAGCTTTGGTTCCAGGACCTTTTGGTCGATTATCGTGAGAAAATGCCGGGCAAAAGGGTCGGAAAGAAGGTTAGCACCGACCAAATGCTTCGTATGCTGGTAAAGGACATGGCGAACATGAAGAAGCAGATGGCGGCCATGAACGGCATGGGCCGGCCTAAGAGAATCGTCGGACCAGCATTGCCGGGGGTTGTCCCTGCCAGGAGAGGTAAAAGGGCCAGGAACAGGGCGGCTGGGGATGAGGCACCGGTTCCCGAGTTTCCTCCGGCGAGCCCGGTCAGGCCGGTAGAGGCCCCAGTTCCGATTCCGGACGCAGGACAGCCGATCCCTGTAGTAGTTACACCCGTGTACGAGGGGGATATGCCACCTGAGTTGGCCGCCCAGTTGGCGGCGTGGTTGGGCAAGAATAGTGAGGGTGCGAATGCTCCTGGTGATACGGCCGAAGAGGCCAAATTAATAATGAAGCAGTTGCGGCAATCACGAGATGCTGCGAAGGCACCCTCTCCTTTTGTTCCCCCTCAGGTTCCCGCGGAACAACCGTCTTCGAGCGTTGGAACAGCGGCTGCAGCGAGTTCAGCTGATTCGGGTAAGAAGCCATTACCAATGGCTGGAGAGGGTTCGGTACCCTCGAGGAGGGAAAAGGTGGTTCAACATATTCCGTTGGCCACAAAGGAAATGATATGGGTGGATAAATATGTGAACATATTTTCGCTATTGACTGATCATTATGAAATAGAACATGTTAAAAATCAGAAGGAACTGTTGCATCCAAATGTATGGCGAGCAAAGATGGCGGGTTTCAGGGTGGATGAGACAATTGCTAATTGGGCCAGGGCTTTTGGGATGTTCACCGCAATCATGGGGGAACATAGGCCCGAGGTGTTGACTGAACTAGCTTGTTATCAGACATGAATAATGGAATTTTATGAATCGTACGAAGGTGATCAATGGCTGGGTTATGATAACAAATTTCGTAAGGCCAAAGAGCACGACTCATCCCTGACGTGGGATTGTTTCGACTCCATTTCATGGCAGAAGCAGGTTAGGGCTAACCAGGGGAGGCCGTCTTTGTTTGGCGGGAACGGGGCAGAGCCTTCCCGCCATTCCCCGTTGGCGCCCTTTCGAGCGGGCACCGGGGGTGATCAGCACACAAAGGGTAATGGGAACTCTGGCAAGAAAGGGGTCTGTTGGAGCTTCAACAGGGGTAGGTGCACTAGACCGCAGTGGACGTGCAAGTTCAGGCATGAGTGTGCAGGGTGCGGAGAGGCTTCACACCCCGAGAGTTCATGCCGAGCCAAGAATGGCGATACAGGGGGCAGAGGCGGCGCCAAACAGGTCTAATGACGGCCGAGGGGCGCTGCTACCTACTCCCATCGACATCATGGCAATGATCCCCTGGCTGAACGAATACCCTGATCATGTCTCCGCCGGGGTGTTGAGAGACGGTTTCTCATGTGGTTTCCGCATCCCGGCGGGGGATTTTCGGGGGGAAGCACTGTGTAAAAATCAATTGTCGGTTCAACAGAATACGGTTGTAGTACAGACGAAGATTGCAAAGGAGGTGGCCCGAGGTCGGGTTGCGGGTCCTTATGCGAACCCACCTGTTCATAATTTTGTTTGTTCACCGTTGGGTGTAGTCCCCAAGAAGGACCCAGGTGAGTTTCGGTTGATACATAATTTGTCCGCTCCTAAGGGTCTTTCCGTGAATGATGCGATTGACCCGGGAGTTTGTTCGGTGCGGTATGCTTCCTTTGATGAGGCTGTCGCCATGTTCAATCGCCTGGGGCCCGGAGCGCTGATGGCAAAATCTGATATCGAGTCAGCGTTCCGGTTGCTCCCTGTACACCCACAGGATCAGCGTCTGTTAGGTTTTGTGTTTCAAGGGCGCTACTACATGGATAAATGTATGCCAATGGGTTGTTCCATCTCTTGTGCGTATTTTGAAAAATTCAGTAGTTTTTTACAATGGGCGTTCACCAGAGCCACAGGCTTTACGCAGGTTATGCATTACCTCGATGATTTTCTGTTCCTGGGGGCGGCCGGGGACACGGAATGTGCACAGGCTTTGAGTAAATTTTGTGATCTCATGAGAATGTTTGGCGTGCCACTAGCACCGGGTAAAACAGTGGGGCCGTCTACTTCACTCGAGTTTCTAGGAATTGAGCTCGATTCTGAAGAGGGGTGTTTCCGTCTGCCTAAGGAGAAGGTATTGAAATTTAAGGCCTCGCTCGAAACATGTATTGGCGAGACGAAAGTAACATTGCATCAATTGCAGCAGGCTGTGGGTCAGCTTAATTTTGCCCTTAGAGTGATCCCAATGGCTCGCCCCTTTTCACGCTCTATTGCTCAAGCCATGGTTGGCCTTAAGGAAGGGCATCACCGCACAAGACTCTCGGCAGAGGTTCGCCAGGACATGCGCATATGGTTGGCATTCCTGGCGGATTTCAACGGTCGTGTCCTGTGGAACAAACCAGCAGTTTCCTCAGAGGTGCTGGGTTTGTGGACCGACTCGGCAGGGAGTGTGGCTTTTGGCGCCATTTTTGGTACTCATTGGTCAGCACAAAAATGGCCGGCATGGTGGCACGAGAGTGGGCTCACAAGTAACATTGGGTTTCTTGAACTGTTCCCTATTCTAGTGGCCTTGAAGACATGGCCAGAGGGGTTTCGTGATCGCACTGTGGTGTTCTGGTCGGATAACATGACCATGGTAGACTGTGTCAATAATCAGGCAGCACGCTGCAAATGGATCTTGAGGTTGATGAAGGAAATTGTCCTGTTATGTATGAAATTGAACGTTCACTTTAGAGCAAAACATGTGCCTGGGGTACAGAACCAGGCGGCTGATGCACTCTCTCGTTCCCACATGCAGGCCTTCCGGGGCCATCTGCCCTCTGCGGACTTGGTGGCGGCACCATTTCCCGAAGTTCTCTGGTCTCTCGGTGCCCCGGATTACAAAACCTCGTGGGAGAGAGTCTAGCTCCCAGGACAAGGAAGGCATATGAAGGGGCGTTCCGTTCTTATTGGGCATTTTTGGGTCCGGCTAGGGGGGAGCATTGGGGGCAGGAAGAGTACGTCCTGAAATTTCTAGTATCATTACATCAGGCAGGCCGATCAGTGGCAACAGCCAATAGACACCGAGCCGCCATTGCATTCATGGCGCAGGCTCATGGTATTCAGGACCCCACAGCATCCTTTCTGGTAAAGAAGGCGCTGCACGGGTGGCAACGCCTTGAGGGTCGTAGAGAAGACGAGAGGCGCCCGATAGGGTTAGCAAGGTTGTCCCAGTTAATGTCCGTACTCCCTGCGACTTGTTCATCTCAGTCAGAGACAGTGCTGTTCCGGGCCGCTTTTGCATTAGCATTCCATGGGGCTATGCGGATAAGCGAACTGGTAGCAAGGAACAAGCAGGATACGGAGGGAGGTCTGTGTCGAGAACACATCCAGATTAAAGGTGACACGATGGTAGTCACGATAGCCAAGTCCAAAACCGATCAGGGCGCGATCGGAGACAGTGTGGTTGTTCAGCGCATGCTAGAGTCCCACATGTGCCCAGTGAAATGCGTAGAGGAGTACTTAGCGCAAAGGGCGGCATCATGGGGGGGGACCTTGCTGAGACATACCAACGCCACCCCACTGACCAGGTTTCAGTTTCAGCGGGTGTTAACAATGGCAATCGCGGCAGCGGGCTTGAACCCGAGCGATTTTGGGACCCACTCATTCCGGATAGGTGCTGCTACAGAGGCTACAGCCAGGGGTTTGAGTGTGGATAAGGTGAAACAGTTGGGGCGTTGGTCCTCGAATTGTTATAAGAGGTATGTGCGGTTGCACATGTTGTGAAGCTAATGTCATGCACTCACGCTTCTTGTTTTCTGTTTGGTTTTCAGTTTCGCGAGCAGGCTTTGCAGGGCGGACTGTGCAGTTGACCCGACACTTGGGGACCAGCGGTCAAAGATCACCGGCTGAGGAAAGAGTGGTGTGGGTCGTCGGCCACTCATACGTGAGGCGCGCCGCAGACGTATTCAAAGCAGGTGACATGATTCACATGGCTGGGGAATACGGGTACAGGGTGACCTTCTACGGAAGGGGCGGGCTCTGTATTGACCAGTTTGAAAATTTTATGGAGGGCTTGTTAGGGCGGACAAGGTCACCGCCATCTGTAATCATAGTGCACCTGGGGGGCAATGATTTAGTGTCCACGGGGCGACGAGTACTTCTCGAACTAATACTATCCACAGTGAGCTGGTTGGCGAGAAGGGTTCCGGGGTGCACGATTGCATGGTCCCACATGATTCCACGGAAGGTGTGGCGGGGGGCTATTTCTGTGTCAGCTTTAAATCACTCAGTGAAGAAAGTGAATAACAAACTTGGTAGGTTGTTCCGTACAGGTACATTGCATTCTATTCCTCATGGGTGTATCAGGGGGGAACATATGTATCTGGAGGATGGGGTTCATTTGTCCCGGGAGGGGAATGCTTTACTCATAGGAGACTTCGTAGCTTGGTTAAAGAGTTTGTGCAGCCATGACCTTTAAGTAGGAGTTTTGTGGGGGGTCCGGATAGCCGGTCAACTATCCGGCCTGTGGCGGTAAGGTCATGATCGGTGAGCAGTAATTGGAAGATCCCTAGAGGTGGGGCGTCACCCATTATGGATGGGAGCGCCCGGGGGGAGGCGGCCATTGCCCCCTCAAACGGGGAGGCGGTCCCCATCTAAGGATGGGGACGCCGAAAGGGAAGGCGGTCAAGGCCCCTCCCTGGGGAGGAGGGGCTACGGGCCCCTCCTGGGAATTTCCCGGGGTCAGGACATCTGCGACGGCAGATGTGGTAAGCAGTGTGGGGTGGGAGGGGGGTCTACGCTACCTTCTAGACACCTCACACGAGTCCTCGGACGACCACTAAGATGGCGTCGAGTAAACACGGGCCCCCGTTAAGACAAGGGAAATTAGAAGTTGGCACAGAGGTACAGTCCTCTGTGCGCCCGCCCCTCACAAGTGAGGGGGGAGTTCTGGTATTAGGGATCTGACACTGGTTACGACCTTGCCGTTGGCCCGTAATGTTAGGATGTACAATTTCAATTTTGAGAAATGCATTTACAGGATGTTTTAGTATCGGCTAGGAGAACCTTTGTATTAGAGATATGTTAAGGTTAGCCAAGAACATCGTAAGGTGTAAATGAAATTGTACATGATATGAAACTGTTATTTTAATGTTTTCAATTTTGTTTCATATTTTAATAAATACGGCCAGGAGGGTAACTCTCTCCCGCCTTCCAAAAGTTCAGAACCGTTTCCGTCTTCCCATTCTTGGGGATTGTGTTGAGAGGGGGTGTCGGGTATCCCAACCATATGGAAAGGGGCGACCACTCGGTCCCCCCGAACGTATGGTGGAGTACCCCGATCCCCCCGGGAAGCCATTTTGGGCGGGAGGCGAGTCTCGGCTGGTATGCCCGAAGCGGCGTAGCCGGGGCGAGCCTTTTTCCCGCCCAAGAGGGGGCTGTCCTAGACACACACACCGATGGCCACGCCCTGGAGGCGGATTGGAGGAGGGTCTACGCCCGCCCGAAGAAGGATAAAAGGAGCAACAAGCCAAGGAAGCATCCTCTTGTTCCTGTGCTCTGAAGCTGCACCTCCCCGTTGCACGTGAGCTCAAGACGAAACGAAGAGACAATTTTGACCCACCCACCAGCCCCTGATGACAGCGATTTGTTCTGAATAAAGTCGAGTGACATGATACTGTTTCTCTTACAGGTTGTTGTGAATAAAAGTTGATGATTTTGAGATGTAATAAAGTGGTCGATCTTTCAGCAGGTGTTTCGGCAAAGTAATTGCAGCAGAGCTAAATGTAGTGCGTAGTAGAAGTTATACGTTGAATTTCTCAGTATAATTGTCTGTTTTATCTCTCTCTTAGTTTAAAAAATGTCGTATTTATTTTTGGTCGGGCGGTAAGGTCATGATCGGTGAGCAGTAATTGGAAGATCCCTAGAGGTGGGGCGTCACCCATTATGGATGGGAGCGCCCGGGGGAGGCGGCCATTGGCCCCTCAAACGGGGAGGCGGTCCCCTTCTAAGGATGGGGACGCCGAAAGGGAAGGCGGTCAAGGCCCTCCCTGGGGAGGAGGGGCTACGGGCCCCTCCTGGGAATTTCCCGGGGCCAGGACATCTGCGACGGCAGATGTGGTAAGCAGTGTGGGGTGGGAGGGGGGTCTACGCTACCTTCTAGACACCTCACACGAGTCCTCGGACGACCACTAAGATGGCGTCGGGTAAACACGGGCCCCCGTTAAGACAAGGGAAATTAGAATTTGGCACAGAGGTACAGTCCTCTGTGCGCCCGCCCCTCACAAGTGAGGGGGGAGTTCTGGTATTAGGAATCTGACACCGGTTACGACCTTGCCGTTGGCCCGTAATGTTAGGATATACAATTTCAATTTTGAGAAATGCATTTACAGGATGTTTTAGTATCGGCTAGGAGAACCTTTGTATTAGAGATATGTTAAGGTTAGCCAAGAACATCGTAAGGTGTAAATGAAATTGTACATGATATGAAACTGTTATTTTAATGTTTTCAATTTTGTTTCATATTTTAATAAATACGGCCGGGAGGGTAACTCCCTATACTATCCACAAAATCTGGGAAAAAAAGAATGACTTTGGGAAAGCAAGTGGAAAGTTGGCAGCAGTGATCAGTAGCAAACTCCACATAAAAAAGCATTACATTATAATCATCTCCTGACTATATTTGAGCAGTCTTATATCGTGGCACACTATCGCAAGTTTTCTGATCATAAACATCTATTTTCCCCCTCATCTCCTAAAAAACAAACACAAATATAATGATGTACTAGAAAAGCTAGATTTTTTTATGGAAAAGTATGAAAAGCTATTTATCATCACTGGGGATTTTAATCAATGTCTGCTCCCTCCAGCAAGTTATTCCCCATCCCGTGAGGACCCTGATTTAAGTTATAATATCCCTTTGCCTAAAGTAATGCGATCTTATAAACAAAATGGCCTAAACTTCCAAAACAGAATCACTTACAAACACCTGAAGGATATATGGGAGAACCAAGCATTCTCTTTGTAATGCACGCAGTTAAAACACTGCTGTTACAATGTACATGCCATTAACACGCATACATTTTACTATCCATGTTTTTACAATGAATATGCTTTTACCATGCATACCTTTACACCAAATATCATTGTAAAAGCATGAATGGTAAAGGCATATGCATGAAGGATTCACAAGCAATTGTAAGTATTTCACAGGCAAGTATATAAGTATATATGTGATGTGATGTGATGTGATTGGGTTCTTGTATAGCGCGCTACCACTCCACGGAGTATCTTGGTGCTTAAACTCCTAGTTGTCAGATATATGCTGAGAGATCATGATGGTGAAAGATCAAAAACACAGAGAGGGTCATAGCAACGCTTTGCAACCTGATTCCGACAAAGAGTAGATCCAGGTTTTTAAGTCTTTCTTAAAGCTGAGTTCAGTTGTACTTTGACACAGAGGCAAGGGAAGCTTGTTCCAGGCTTTCGACCCGATGACTGCAAGGGATTTCCCTCCCTTGGTCGTTAGCCTAAATCTGGGGACGTAAAGCAGATTGGTTGTGGATGACCTAAGAGTTCGTTTCGGCTGGTAAAGTTTAAAATACTTCCTCAGGTACAGCGGGCCATGTTGGTGGTAGGATCTGTAGGTGATGGTAAGTACCTTAAAAAGGATGCGCTTATGCACCGGAAGCCAATGCAGTGCATCCAGTGCTGCCAATGCCGAGGACCTTCTGGGCAGTTTCAGGACAAGCCTGGCGGCTGCATGCTGGACCATTTGCAGTCTGTGCAGGGCCGATTTATTCAGTCCTGCGTACAGACTGTTACAATAGTCTAATCTGGAAATTATGAGCGCTACTGCCACTGTCCGCCTGGCACTCAGAGGAAGAAAATGGAAGAATTTCCTGAGGCTTTTAATAGTTCTAAAACAAGCCCCTGCTACTTCTTTGGCTTGTAGATTGAAGGACAAAGTGTTGTCGAACTTGATACCCAAGTTACAGGCAGCATTAATTGTCTTAGGAGGGGCTTCCACCATTTCCGGCCACCAGTCCTGTGGTGAGAAACAGTTATTGGGGCCGAAAGGGACGATCTCAGTTTTTGCTGAATTACATTTTAAGTGATTTTGAGTCATCCACTCAAATGTTGCTGATAGACACTCTTTCAGAGTTTGTTCAGCATTAGTTTTGGTTCTTATCAAGGGTGAGCACCAGTTGGGTGTCATCAGCATAGGCAATTGTACTGATGTTAAAGGTAGAAATAAGTTCCAACAGGGGTACCATATAAAGGTTGAATAGGGTTGGGCTCAAACTTGAGCCCTGCGGCACCCCAGAGGTCAGGAACTTTTCCTCAGAATGAAAATTGCCTAGCATGACAACCTGCCGCCTCTGCTCCAGATAGTTCTTAAGCCATTCGAACACGGTTCCTGCTATGCCAGCATTGGTCAGGCGATGTAAAAGGATAGCATGGGACACCGTGTCGAAGGCTGCAGATAGGTCTAATAGGATCAGGACAGCCATTTTGCCCTGATCCAAGGCAGCACGAATGGTTTCAGCTGATGATAGTAGATGTCATCAGTGATGTCACTGACCATGTCATGAATGATATGATATGTGACGCCATCAGCAATGCATTGTGGGGGTGCGAGTTAAAGTTAGCTGAACTAACTATAACACGGGAATTTCTATGGTTTTGTACGAGTGAAATGTCCAACTAACTGTAGCATGTTTGAAACATATGTTTTTTTCGGTGAATTTCTAAGGTTTTTTAAATTCTAATTTCTATCTATAACGTGCCTGAAACCTATGGAATTTCAATGTTTTTTTAATGCTAACTTCTAATTATAATGTTTATTGAACCTATATTTTTTTCCGACACCCAAGAAAGACACAACCCTCAGGACCTCCCCCCCACCCCCATAACCCCCCTCTCCCTACTACCACCTAGGCAGTGCAGAACAGGACAGCAAACCCTCCAAAAACTGCATGGTCTCTCAGCCATGTAATAGCTCAATCTTGGGAAATGTGGCAATCATTTTTTCAGTAAATTTGATTTTTTTTTTAAATACTTATTTCTAACATTAATGTTCCTGAGACCTATGTTTTTTTGTGAATTTCAAAGGTTATTTAAATACTAATTTATAATTATAATGTTCATAAAACCTATGTTTTTCTCAGTAACTGTGAAAAGAAATTGTTGATATTTTGTAACTTTATTATCCTAAAAATAGTTGTGATTTTTTCTATTTGTTATTTAAACGATATAATGTCTTCTTGTTTTTTAAAATATTAAACAACTACATAAATTATGAAAGGGAGCCCAGCTCAGAGCCACATCTGAAGACAAACACATGTTATATACCTACTGATCACGCAGCTACGACACCCAAGATCGCCACAACACCGGCCACCACCCCCAGGACCCCCCTCCCTCTACCACCAAGGCAGCGCAGAACAAGACAGCAAACTTTCCGAAAACGGTATGGCCCCTAAGCCACACAATACCTGAATATTGGGACAGGTATGAACAAATTATATGTGAAGGAAGTAATTCAACCATGAATAACAATGCACATAATGCAAAGTGTAGCGACGATATGCTGGACACATCTCAATATGCAGAACACACACCTCTCAATGTGCACAAATACTACTGGTGCTTGTAGTGTTGTGGACAGTGGACCCAACCATGTTACATCAAACACTAGGGAACATCTCAGTCATGTAGGTGTCGTCCCCCCCTGTGAGCATAAGCGTAACCGGAGTGGGCTGATCCGACGCACGCCATCTCAGCGTAGGAGTGTGAATAAATAGGCCGGGGATGTAGGTGTGGTTCACTTGTGGGAAGGCCAAAGAATCTGCCATGGCGGCAACCCTCACCCTGCCACGAGGCCACCGTCATGACCGCCAGCCTCCTCAGCTGATTGCTGGCTTCCCTCACACAGGCCGCCAGCGGCACAACCCCACGGACTTATGTCTGTACAAACTACCGCCTTCGATATACACTGCAGACAGCAAGGCTCACAATTCTGATTGAGTCTCAATTGCAGATGACGCAGTCCACTAGGCAACAGACATTGCTCAAGTGAGCAACACGTTGCTGTGGGCCCTTCCTGACTGCTGCCTCCAGCCTACACTGTGGTGAGTAGGGCTCACAATTCAGATCGAGTCGCGATTCAAAATGACTAAGTCCAGTAGGCAACAGACATTGCTTAAGTCAGCATGAAGTGGCTGTGTGCCCTTCCTCACCGCTGCATCCTGCCTCCACTGCTGTGAGTATGGCTAACAATTCAGAGCGACTCACGATTGCAGATGATGCAGTCCAATAGGCAAAAGACATTGTTACCTTACGGCCTGCCCGGACGACGGATCATCGGCACAGTAGATCCCACATGTGGAACTGTGTCCTGAATGACAGTGAACCCAAATCCATGGCAGTGACCACAGCACTAACTGTGTGGCTCAACTCAACGCCATGTGGCTGTGCGCCCATCCTGACCGCTGCCTCTGGCCGACACTGGAGTTAGCACGGTTCGCAAGTCAAGATTAGTAGCAATGCAAATTGTGTAAGAGATTGTAATCAGTTAAGAAGACCAAATGCTCCCAATCTGTGCAGCTCAAGTCAATGTCATGTGGCTGTGGGCGTTTGCTGACCGCTGCCTCCAGTCTACACTGTGGAAGACCTGCGACACGTGCTGTCACTGAACCTACACTACGCAGGCCAGTGGGGTCACCAATGTATGGACCCTTGCCCACCGCTACCTATGCCCTACACTGTGGAAGACAGCCAACACATTCTGCCACTAACCCTCTTCAACACAAGCCAATCCCATATGTGGAGCTGTGTCCTGAGTCCTGAATGGCAGTGACCCCAAATCCATTGCAGCGACCACAGCACTAGACTCCCTTCGATCAGTGAGGTGTATTTCCATATGGAAGACAGGTGACACGTTGTGCCACTAACCCTGTTCGACACAAGCCGGCGACACGTGGTGCCACTAACCCTGTACAACGCAAGCCACAACACATGGTACCACTAACCCTGTTCAACACAAGCCGGCGACACATGGTGCCACTAGCCCTGTTCAACACAAGCCGCGACACGCAGTGCCACTAACCCTGTTCAACAGTAGCCGCAACACGTGGTGCCAATAACCCTGTTCAACAGAAGCTAGAGACACATGGTGCCACAAACCCTATTCAACACAAGCCGACCCCACATGTGGAAGTGTGTCCTGATTCCTGAAGGGCAGTGACCCCAAGTCTGTGGCAGCGACCACAGCACCAGACTCCCTTCGATCAGTGAGGCATGTTTCCATATGCAAGGGGGGCCACACGTGGTGCCACTAACCCTGTTCAACATAAGCCAATCCCATATGTGGAGCTGTGTCCTGAGTCCTGAATGGCAGTGACCCCAAATCCATTGCAGCGACCACAGCACTAGACTCCCTTCGATCAGTGAGGTGTATTTCCATATGGAAGACAGGTGACACGTTGTGCCACTAACCCTGTTCGACACAAGCCGGCGACACGTGGTGCCACTAACCCTGTACAACGCAAGCCACAACACATGGTACCACTAACCCTGTTCAACACAAGCCGGCGACACATGGTGCCACTAGCCCTGTTCAACACAAGCCGCGACACGCAGTGCCACTAACCCTGTTCAACAGTAGCCGCAACACGTGGTGCCAATAACCCTGTTCAACAGAAGCTAGAGACACATGGTGCCACAAACCCTATTCAACACAAGCCGACCCCACATGTGGAAGTGTGTCCTGATTCCTGAAGGGCAGTGACCCCAAGTCTGTGGCAGCGACCACAGCACCAGACTCCCTTCGATCAGTGAGGCATGTTTCCATATGCAAGGGGGGCCACACGTGGTGCCACTAACCCTGTTCAACATAAGCCAATCCCACATGTGGAACTGTGTCCTGAGTCCTGAATGTCAGTGACCCCAACTTCATGGCAGCGACCACAGCACCAGACTCCCGTTGAATAGTAAAGCGCATTTGCATATGGAAGGCCGGCGACACGTGGTGCCACTGAACCTGTACTACGCAGGCTGGTGGGGCCACCAACCTATGCACGTGGCTGTGGGCCCTTGCTCAACGCTACCTCTTGCCTACACTGCGGTCAGCAGGGCTCATAATTCATATATAGTCGTGATTGCAGATGAAGCAGTCCAATAGACAAGAGACATTGCTCCAGTGTGACCCTTCCACACAAAGCATCATCACGAGCTCATACAACCTCAATACTTCTGGTGCCACTAACTGTGCACCTCAATTCAATGCCACGTGGCTACGGGCCCTTGCTGACTCCTTCCTCTGGCCTACACTGCAGTCATCAGAGCTCACAATTAAAATTAAGTCTTGAATCATTAAATATAGAGTCCGCTAGGCAAGTAACTATCACAGGCCTAAAACCTACATAATATCATTTTAGTATCCTTGCTTCGACAACTTTTTTTATATCAGTTATAGCTTTAGTAAAATCACCAAATTCATCTTCAAGTGCAAATGAACACTCGATTGGCAGTCTACACTGAGGGCAGCAGAGCTCGCAATTCGAATTTTGTACACTTGTGCCACTAACCCTGTTCAACACAAGCTGTGACATGTGGTGCCACTAACCCTGATCAACACAAGCCAGTGACACCTGGTGCCACTGAACTTGAACTACGCAGGCTGGTGGGGCCACCAACCTATGCATGTGGCTGTGGGCCCTTGCTCACCTCTACCTCTGGCCTGCACTGCGGTCAGCAGGGCTCACAATTCAGCTGGAGTCGCGATTACAGATGACGCAGTCCAGTAGACAAGAGACATTGCTCCAGTGCGCCCTGTCCGCACCATGCATCATCACAGGCTCATTCATCCTCAATGCTTCTGGTGCCACTTACTGTGCACCTCAACTAAATGCCACGTGGCTATGGGCCCTTGTTGACCGCTACATCTGGCCTACACTGCGGTCATCAGGGCTCACAATTAAAATTAAGTCTTTAAAATTAACACTTTCTTTCTTTCGCAGGGCTGGCCCATTAATGTATACATACCTACCAGAGCATGGGGCCTGAGCAGAAGTGGCCTCATTTGTTTTTAAGTCACCAGTGCAAACAAATGTGTGCATTTTTTTATCTCCCCCACCCCCACTTCTTTTAGGAAACATTTCTTTGAAGCAGTGTTTTGAGGAAAGGCAATATGCAAATGTGGGTCATTTTTTTAGCGTGCCCGGATCGATGTTGAATCCTAATCCAACCCTGCCATTACTAATTCTGTACTATCTTTTGGATGTGGGAGCTTGAGAATACCACTAGGCTGCGGCACATGGTTGAAGACAGAGCGGTGGCGTAAAAGGTGAGCTGTGATGATTTTGTACACAGTGTGCGCACTCAGTATCCCTCCTCATCTCTTCATAACTCTCTCCATCACACGCCTTCTATCTATCTCTTACACTGTTTGTCTCTTTCTCTCTCTCTTCCTCTATCTCTGTTTCACTCTCTCACTCTAAATCTCTTTCTCTGTTCCTCTGTCTCACACTATTTCCCTCTTTCTCTCTCTCTCTCTCTTCCTCTTTCTCTCACTATTTCTCTCTCTCTCTCACTGTTTCTCTCTCTTCGTCTTTCTCACTCTTTCTCTCTGTGTTCCTCTCACTTTCTTTCTTTCCTCTCTCTCTTCCACTCACTATTTTTCTCTTTTTCTCTCCCTTCCTCTCTCCTTTCATGGACGCATGACAGACAATCTTAGGGGAACATCCTTTACAACAGAAATTTTACAATGGGGTACCGTTACCATGCAGGTTTTACAACGAAAGTCGTAACAACGACTTGCGCTGGAGGGCGTTGTAGGATAGGGAATAGTTTAATTTACTATCCAAAACCTTCCCTACTATCCACGGGGACTGGAGTTGGAATAGTAACTTAAACTATTCCACTATCAAGCGCCCCAACGCAAGTTGTTGTAACAACTTGTGTTGTAAAACCTGCGTGGTAACGGTACACGTGGTAATACCACGCGTTGTACCGCCATACATCCCAATTTTTATCTAACAGGCTGTGAATCACGAATCAACGTTCACCCCCCAACACCACCAAAGCTGAATGCACGGAAAATCTTGATGCATGGCCATCCAGACAATCAACACCCAATCTGAATTGCGAGTTCAGATAGACCGCATGTACGCAACGGCTGAGGAGGTTGCTTCGGCATGTAGTGGGCCCTCTCACATACACGCCAGTGGCGGAAGTTGAGCTGGGAGTCTTCTTTTCGCAGAGGCGGGCAGTCACCTCTGGGCGGTGGGAGTGGATAGTGTGCAGCAGTCTGTGCGCAGGAGAGCACACAGACACCGCCAAGCAGTGGGAGTGGATGGGGTACACCACCCTTACTGCACATTATTAAAAAAAAGAATTACACGTGTTCAGTTGTATGTACTCTGCAATTACTAATTCTATACCATTTTTCAGATCACTAAACTTGAGGGCCGCACTATCTCTTGGCACATGGTTGGAGACACACTGGTGGCACAAAGGTGAGCTGTAAAGATTTTCTCCAGCCTCAACACTACCTCTCCATCTCTTCCTTTCTCTCTCTCACGCTTTCTATTTTTCTCTGTCTCATTGTTTCTTTCTCTCTTCCTCTCTCTCACTCTTTATCTCTTACTTCCTCTCTCTCACACTGTTTCTCTTTTTATCTCTCTCTTCCTGTCTCTCACAATGTTTCTCTCGTTGTCTTCCTCTCTGTCACACTCTTTCTCTCTTTGGCTGGCTTCCTCTCCCTCACTCTTTCTCTCTTCCTCTCTCACTGGCTCTCTCTCTCTTCCTCTGTCTCACTCTTTCTCTCTCTCTTCCTCTCTTCCTCTCTCTCACTCTTTCTCTCTCTCTTCCTCTCTCTCACTCTTTCTCTCTTCCTCTCTCACTCTTTCTCTCTCTCTCTTCCTCTCTTTCACTCTTTCTCTCTCTCAAACTTTCCCTCTCTTTTCCTCTCTCTTACTCTTTCTCTCTCTTCCTCTTTCACACTGATTCTCTCTTTCTCTCTTCCTCATACCGCACTCTTTCTAACTCTTTCCCAGTCTTCCTCTCTCTCACACTGTTTCTCTTCCTTGTACCTCACTCTTTCTCTCATCCTCGCTCTCACTCTTTCTCTCTCTAGCTTCCTCTCTCTCACATTGTTTCTCTTTCTCTCTTCCTTGTATCCTACTCTTTCTCTCTCTCACTCTTTCCCTCCTTATATTTCAGATCATTAAACTTGAGCTCTGCACTATCTCCCGGCACGTGGCTGGAGACACACTGGTGGCAAAAAGGTGTGCTGCAAAGATTTTTCCAGTCTCAACAATCCCTCTCCATCTGTTCCTTTATCTCTCTCACACTTTCTCCTTTTCTCTGTCTCATTCTTTCTTTCTCTCCTCCTCTCTCACACTCTTTATCTCTCTCTTCCTCTCTCCGACTGTTTCTCTCTGTATCTCTTCTCTTCCGGTCTCTCACACTGATTCTCTCATTGTTCTCCTCTTTGTCTCACTATTTCTCTCTTTGGTTGGCTTCCTCTCTCTCACTCTTTCTCTCTCTTCCTCTCTCTCACTTCTTCTCGCTTTCTTCCTCGCTCTCACTCTTTCTCTCTCATCCTTTCTCTCACACTGATTCTCTCTTTCTCTCTTCCTCGTATCTCATTCTTTCTCTATCTTCCTCTCTCACAGACTGTTTCTCTCTTCCTTGTAGATCACTCTTTCTCTCTTTCTCTCTTCTTCTCTTTCACTCTTTCTCTCTCTGTGTTCCTCTCTCTCACACTGTTTCTCTTCCTCTCTTCCTTGTATCTTACTCTATCTCTCTCTCACTATTTCTCTCTTTCTCTGTCTTCCTCTCTCTCACTCTTTCTTTCTTCCTCTTCCTCTCTCTCTCTCACTCTTTCTCTCTCTATCTCTTTTGCTAGAGGCATGATGCACCATCTAATCTTTCTTTTGAATTGCAGGCTGTGAATCAAAATGGACTAGCGGTGACATGCCATAGCTGTACATAGTTTTATTTGTTGTTGTTTTGTTTAAATAAAATGTTTTATATGTAAATCTATACATGACTATGATTCTTATTTGTCCAACTGCACAGGGACACTTCTGGGTCCAGGAAGGTTGTTGGGGGTATGCTGGTGATTTGGGAAGAGGGTGTGTTACCTGCCAATGTGGGGAGATATAGCGTGAAAGGGGTGTCTCTCAGAGAAAGAACTCCGATATGTTTTCAGAAATGCCTCGGACAGATGCCAGCTGACGTACTGAATCATAAAATGGCTTTTCAATACTCATGCAGTGTGACTTATTAACAGTTCACACCCAGGCTCGCAGAGGGACAGCTGAGGCCCAAGGACTCGACTTGCAGAGGGAGGACCACGGGCTGTCCGCTCACAAATGAACAGCAGCGTAGTACCTCGCAGAAGTAGAGGCACAGCAGCGTAGTAGCTCGCAAAGGTAGAGAGCTGCGAGACAATGCACAGGCTTCTAAAGGCATAGCTACGAAGTGGTGATGTTGGACGGAGGGAGCATGAAGGGGGTATCTTGCAGAGAGAGACCTGCGGTGTATTTCCTTTCTTGACTTCACAGATACAACTGCAGCCCCGAGAAGTCCCACCGGAACAGCTGCGAGCCCACCACTAGCTCGAAGAGGCAGAATTGCGGGCCCAATAAGGTTGTTGGGGTATGCTGGTGATATGGGAGCAGGGTGAGTTACCTACGGATGTGGGGAGAACCAGCGTGAAAGGGGTATCTCTCACAGACAGAGCTCCAGTATATTTTCAGAGTTGCTTCGGACAGATGCGAGCTGACGGACTCAATCACAAAATGGCTTTTCAATGCTCATATAGTGTGACTTATCAACAGTTCGCACCCTGTCTCGCAAAGGGACACCTGCGCCCTACAGCAATGTACTAGCTTACAAACTTAGAGAGATGGGAGGGACTAACGGGCTTCTAAAGCCATAGCCACGACCTATAGATATCAGGAGAGGCAGCGTGAAAGGCATATCTCACACAGATGCCAGGGTTGCCTCGCAGAGGTAAAACTGCGGACCCAATGGCTTCTACAGGGAGACATGCGAGCTAACGGAGTAAATCACAAAATGGCTGATCCAAGCACTACATTTGTTCAAAATTTTGTGTAATTCCATTCTTCTCTCCTGCCTGATACAGTGTATCCAAGTCCGTCTCGATACTGCTGAGCCGCTCACCTCACATCTCCTCGTAGATCAGGCTCAGGCTCAGGCTCGGTAGCAGTTAATCTCTTTACAGACAGGGCACGCCGGTAGTGGAATTAACAGGGATTCAATGCCGATCCTGAAAATGCAGCGCCCAGCAGCAAGCAGCCCGCCAAACTGCAGCAGTAGCCATCGAACTGTAATTCCATTCAGCAGTTTCTGCTGTAGCCTTGCGCAAAGTTTCCTATGGGAAAATGATTTTTCGAGTCTTATGAACCAAGCTCTACCTTCCTGCCAAATATAGGGTAATTACGTTCAGCACTTCGGGCTGTAGCTCATCGAAAAATTTCCTATAGAAATTAACATAGGGGAAAACGTGTTTTGGGACCCCCTTTTTTCTCAGCCCCCCCTTCACGAATCACCCCCAAACTTTCAGTTAGGAATCTGTCTTAAGTCTGTCTTAAGTCTGTCTGAAGCTTGTCTTAAGACAAACTTAAGACAAAATCCTAATTTCTGTGAATACCAAAAGTAGTACGTTTAGGATTTTGTCTTAAGTTAGTTCTGTGAATCGGCCCCATTGACTTTAAGTTAAGACTGTCTTGTTAAAACCACAGCTATCACTGGGTTGAGCACAGGTTTAATTACTTTTTTGATTCACCCTAACACGGATCGTGATTATTATTTGAGGTGAGTTCTAACCCCCCTCAACTAATACCCCAGTTTCTTACAAATATTTGTTTTTAATTGAAAAAGAAATAGCTATTTTTTATCAAAGTAATGTAAATCTATTTATTAATAGCAGGATTTTCCAAGGTAGAGCAGGCCAATTCAGGTGCAAGGAAATCTCCCACTACTCTAAATGTGGCTGAGGTCTATTCATCCCAGCCCTGACTTAACCCCCATCAGTGGCTGTCTGAAGAGAACGCACATCCTCAGCCCCTGTCACTTAAAGCCAGACAGTCAATGCACAACCTAGCAAAGGCACATAGGATGACTAAGCAAGAAAATTCCTACTTTCTAAAAGTGGTATTTTCAAACAGAGAACATAAAAAATTGCATTTCTACTTTATAAATTAAGGCATACTAAACTCCATTTCTTGATTTTGTCCACATGGAAAGAAATATACTTGTAAAATGTAACAGAGCATTTCCCTTTCTATTAGATAGCCTTTTGACAGTGAAAAATTAGGACATGTCACACACACCAAGACACGCCCTGCTTTTCACATACACTGCACCCTGCCCATAGGGGTACCTTGGGCCTACGTAGGGGTGACTCACATGTAATAAAAGGGAAGTGGGTGCACTTGCCAAGTCGACATGGCAGTAAATACTGCACAGAGGCACTCCAGTGGCAAGTCTGAAAACCCTTTGAAAGGCCGCTCAAGTCTGTGGCACAATCAGTGCTGCAGGCCCACTAGCAGCATTTGATCTACATGCCGGCACTCTCAGTGCACTTTACTAGGGACTTACCAGTAACTCAAATAGGCCAATCATGGAAACACCAATCCGTAATACAATTTACAATAGGAACACTTGCAATTTAACACTGGACAGCAGTAAGAAAGTGCTCAGAGATACTAAACCAGTAAAAACAGAATCAAAACCAGAAGGTCAGAAAGCAAAAAGACTGGGGAAACACGACAAAAGATGCCAGGTCTAACAACGACCATATCAAAGGCAAAAGAGGCCCAGCCCAGCCTGCTCCATGCTTCAGCAGGCATGGACAGGCCCGCTCATGCCCCGGGATTTTCATGGGCAGAACCTGGTGTGCATCCCACGATGAGGACTGATAAGGTGTATTTTATGGCGTAATGTTCCTGTGTTGTTGTAAGCAGATGACACCATCCTGTTATCGAGGACACCCACTGGCCTGCAGAAATTGATAAATGCATTTGGTGACATTATTGAAGTTAGAAAAATTAAAATTAACAGGACTAAAGCATACACAATGGTTTGTGGGAAATAGGTGCAGAAGTGCATGATGTTTTATATTGGGGGCTCACTAATTGGGAGAGTAAACTAATTTTCTTTTCTATGGGTTTTATTTACCAGTAACAGCGTATGGTCTCAACAGATTTTAAATGCCTATTTCAAGATAAGTGGAATTTGTGAAGTAGTGTTCAGGTTCTCTCACAAACTAGGTAATCTCCCAGTCAAAGAAATGATTGTTATATATAAAGTGAGAAGGTTGTCAACGTCTACAACTTCAACATTTGCGGAGACCTATGGGGTTATCCACCTAGTAATTCTCTTCATGTTATAGCGAATTCCTTCCTTAGACATTTGTTGAGTACACCAGCCTCTGCATCATCTTTTATTGTCTATAAGAAGGGTGGGTTGCACTTTTTGGAAGACTCGAATTCATTGAAACCACTAATATGTGTTCTGTTTGGACAAAAGCTGAAACAAGTTTTAATAAATCTGTTAGTTTAGCTTTCTTGACTCTAGATTGCATTCCTAAAATTCTTTGGCTTTTCTATATTAATGAATTCTTTAAATTGCTGTTCAATATACCAGTATTCCAAGACACCCATATAACTTCATCCTTTGGTAAGACTGTAATTAAAGCTTCCTTTTTAAATTATAGTCAGCAATGTAGAATGCATATAGAATCTAGGAAGCCTACAGTTGTATATATATGCTGAGTGATTTGCAGGAGGGATTTCAACTTTATTTTTACAGGTTAACTAATACCCAGCATTGTTTTGTCTTAACCAAATTAAGGCTAGGCATAATACACCTTTTGGTGCGCCCCTGAAATGAAAAAAAACAACCACCAGACATGATTTATTGCCCCTGTGATGGTCTCCTTAAGCAAAGCACACAGAACTTTATGGCATTTTGTGGTTTCCATGTGCAGGAGATATTATCTCAAACTGATTTTGCTTGCACAGAATATAAAAATGTGCCCTACAATATTTACTTGCACGTGGGAACTCGACTGTATGTTTTAACACTGCACTCTTTTTATGGGGAGCAATACAGCTCAGGAAAAGTATTATATTGCAGCGGGTAATATATGTACTGTTTTCATTTTTTATTAAGGTGTGTTTTATATTTTATATTTATTGATGATGTGTTTTATGTCAATTTATGGCCACCATGATGGTGCCGAATAAAGATTTTGAATTGAATTGAAAGAACATTTTCAAAATATCTTCCTGGGTTGTTGCACACATGTCCAGTGGGGAACATCCATTACCACGCGGTTTTTACACCGCACTACCATTACAATGCGGGCGCTCTAGGCTAAGGAATAGTAGATTTACTATTCCAACACCTTCCCTACTGTACGTAGGCTGGTGTTGGAATAGTAAATCGTACTATTCCTAAGTCCAGCACCCTGCAGCGCAAGTCGTGGTAACGACTTGCGTTGTAAAGCCCGCGTTGAAATGGCACGCGGGGTAAAAGCCTGCGTTGTATTGACATACAACCTGTCCAGTTTCAAACTAATATGGTTAACACAGATTTACAATTGTTTCCCACCATCAAGAAGAGGGTAACATGTTTATTCCCCCTTCTCAATATACGTTAAAAGTATTTCTTAGTAATTGTTGTTCTTCCTTTATTTGACTGCTCGCTTGTGTTAGTTTCTTGGATAGGTGTTTTTATAAAACATGCACCTTGCTTTGAGTTAGTCCATTGTGCCTAGGAATTATCCTATCTGTTTGACATGGCCCTCTCTGCAAGGTAAGTGGCTTTATCTAAAATAAAATGTAATTTAACTTATCCCGTTGTATATCGACTTCCCCAACTGGCATCCCAACCCGTACTCACCCGCGTCACGCCCCACCACCACACCACTGACCATGTCATGAGTGATGTAATATGTGACGTCATCAGCAGTGCATTGCAGGCGCGCAAGTTATGGTGAGTCCAACTAACTATAACGTGGAATTTCAATGGTTTTATGTCAGTAAAATTTCCAGCTAACTATAACTGGTGTGAAACCTATGGTTTTTTCAGTGAATTTAGTAGGTTTTTTAAATGCTAATTCCTAACTATAACTGGTGTGAAACCTATGGTTTATATTTGTTCTAATAACCGACAAATATTTTTAACCTGAAAGAACTATCAGGGGATTGTCTGTTACATGTAATTGAATCGACCTCAATGTAAACTCAATAAAAATCGCAAGTAATTATATTCCGAGTCAACGTTAACGTATTGAATGAAAGTCGATGCGGCCAGACTAGGATGAGACGCACCAAAGCAGAAAAAAAATGGACTGAAAATTCTAAAACCACCATGTTCTGTCACTAAGTCGAAGGCTGCAAACACATTACTTCAAATCAGCCCGCGGCTGTACCACTAACTACACAGTCAAACGTCTGCGACAAAGTTCACCAAATGCCTGGCTCGGGACCTCACGTCTCCCCCCTGTTGCTAAGGGCTTTCAATCAGCCGCAAAACTATGCCCCTCACATGCCTCCCTCCCCTGTCGCTAAGGGCTTTTAATCGGCTGCAAAACTATGTGAACACCCCATGCAAAACCAAATAAAATGCAATCAAATTGCACCATTACTTGATCTGAGGCCTTATTGAAAACAATTTTGCTGCCTAGAAATTAATAAGCATTTTAAATATGAGGAGGATGCGTGTGGGAAACTTGTGTGTTCTATAGAAGGGTAAGAGGCAAGGCTTTCACTTCTCTTATTTGAGAGCAAGCCTCCGCCTAAAGTGGAGGCCGCTTTGCTACAAAGGAGGTCCAAGCAGTGAACAAATCCAGCAATTGAACAATTTAAACAAATACATTTCCCATTACTGACTTCAAGGAAGTTGTTTCATCCGCGTCATTTACAGAATGGGTTCATGTCAGTTGTGCAACGATGCCTTTAAATCGTCCCACTCTATATTCAGTTGAAAGTTGGTTGTCGCTTTGTAATTTTCTCTTCTGCATTATGTTGTAAAATTGATTTCGTTTGGCTCTGTGTGAAATAAAACTATCTGACAGCGCTTATATGTTTCATTTCGAACTAATAATACAAAATTGTAAGCTATTAATCAAACTCACTTGTTTTGCAGTTGTGTTCGTCAGAACCGTCAGCGCAGTCGTCAAACCCATCACACTCGAGCTCTGCGGCGATGCATTTCTTATCTCCGCACGTAAACTCATCCTTTTTACACGGTCTTGGTTTATATCTTGTTGCGGCTAGAACATTTAAGAAAACATTGCAATTTTAGCATTTCACGCATATTTCAGAGGGAAAAAACTCAGAAATTACCAAGAAACACTTAAGCCTCTAAAATATTGAAAATTATCTTTTCTGATTGCTAGAACCGAACCATGTACATTATCGGTTAAAATGTATTTCAAGGTCAATAAAGTAATTGTAATTGAGGCCTCTTTATCTCATGGTCGGACCGTCTATATTCCACTTACCACAGAGATCTTCGTCTGAGTTATCACCACAATCATCTATTTCATTGCAGATCTGCTCAGGGCGCAGACACACTCTGTTGTTTTTACATCTGAATGACCTTGTTGGCGGACACGGAAACTTCACTTTGAAATAAAACCAAGAAAGGGGCAATTAACACAGAGAAAAGTAATCAATGTAGGTTTCAGATAAGAGTAGGTGCTGTCTATTGTTAATGACATCTTCATAAAATGAGTATAGTTACATTCAAATCGGAATTGCTCAATAATTAGAAAACTATATTTTGTATCACATGACATAGTATAAACAGAGCTCGAGTCAAGTAGACGCGGGTACGCCATCTACCCACTCATTGCAGAGGGTTGGACACCGTCTACCCTGTTGGAAAGATGGCCGCTTTCAGTGCAGTGCCAGTTTCTTTCCTAATTCTCCCAGAATTCACAGAAATAAGATGAACTCGTCCGGGTGTTTTTTCTGTCACGGGACACTGTCAGCAGTGCAAGCACATTGTCTGCTTTAGATCTGAGCAGCAACATGCAGACAGGGAAGGGGGGCATCAGATTCCAGCTTCGCCCATAACAAAAGCCGAAGTTAATGGGTCATTAGGCCTTTTTTTGTTGGGTTATCTTGGCTGGGAGCTAAAGGGAGCCTCACACCTTGATGCAATGGACGGGAAAAAAAGCTCGCATCTTATCACTTCACAGGTATTAAAGAGAGAAATTCTTTTGACTTTGCCCAGTCCCTGCATATTAAGAGCTATGTAACCACTCTACGAATGTTTGGTGTGTTGGTCTCCCCAGTATTTACACAAATAAAAATGTAAATACCACTATTTACTTCTATTTCTTTTACTGCACTTTAGCACAATTCATCCGAATGCAGGGTGTCAGAGTGCTTTACATCGCACTACAGTTTTTACGTTAACAATAAATCATATGTGCGTACATCAATATAAAGGATGTCTAACATAAGACGTGAGGTTTACAAGTTGTCGGAGCCACACGTCCATCATAACTCACTGTTATATTAGAAGGAATTACGTTTATGAACTGCAAGTACCAAAAAGATCTCTTTCTTGAAACTGTAGCACACTAAACCATTCACATAAAATAAAAATCTGCCATCTGTGTGTTACATGCGCTCTGCAGGAGACATATTAACCCTCTATGCTACTTTAATTCAAAACTAGGACTGGCAAAACGCAGATCTCTCCAGCAAATAAGTCAACTTCCAGAGTTACATTACCATTATTATTTTTATTATTTCCTGAGATTTAGCTACCACACAAAGATCTCTGTAGCAGGTGCCTTAACACCATAAGTCATTTTAAAATACAGAAAGTGCAACCAATTAAGCAGCACATATTTACTGCAACTTTTCTCTTTGTTGCCAATTTCTTTGTAGCAGGGTTTATAAAAAATAACTGAATGAGATGAGGTTCAGATTTTGCGTCAGGGTTACGTCAATATTTTGGCATAACCCCAATGCTAAATCTAGTTTGCTAAATATTGTAATACTCTCAAATGTACTCATGATAGTCCTGCTAAATGTATGTGAGGTATTTATATCTGACATCACTTTGTGTGAGTTCATGGGTTGTGATGCCAATTCCTGTGATGCTGCATGGGATGTGATGTCTCTTCCTGTGATGACACTTCCTGTGATGTCACACGAGGTGATGTTGCACCCATTCTGCATATCTTGGTGAGTCCCCCCACTTCTTTTTTAGGACTTGAGCACTGAGTGTAAATGATTATTGAATATGAGTCAATGTTCATCACATGCTAGATCAGTGTGTTTCACCTGATGAATGCCATTGTTTGGCGTATTACATGAACATCTGTCCTCAGGAGCACATTGGTATAGCATTAGAATGTAGGACTGAGAACAGGTGTGACCTCACTGAGCAGCAGTGTCATCTGTCATTGTGGAATAGTGTGTTACTGATGACTGACCGTTACGAGGGGAGTAGTTCCACGCTGCCCCCAAAGGCTGGTCCAGGGGTAATTTGGCCCAAATACAGGAAGTATGACACCTGCTGCACGTCCTGTTGTCACGTCTATCGAGTGTTGAGGCAGAATATATTCTTAAACTTTCTCCGAAGTTGCATAGGCTCTGCTAATGGGATGCTCACATGCAAATGAGCACATTCCCTTCTTTAAAAAAGCCAGAATTATGTCTTTGCCTGTGCAGTTTATATGAAAGGGCTGCAATGTCCTCTATGTAAATTAAAGTTTTGCAGAAATAAGACAAATTAGCATAATCAAATAATTTCCCCATTTTGCAAAGAATAGACCACTACTATATTGCTGGGGTTGAAGTAAAATAGCTGCTATTTTTTTCTTTCTGTAGGCCTCAAAGGTAGGTAGTATGCAATAAAACCCAATTAAATTCCAGAATCCACACAACTTCACCATTTTGATAATCCAGTTCTGACATCATAATTTCCGCACAAAGTAAATAATCATATCTCCTCTGATGCAAGACATGCCTATTCCTCAAGTGACTGAGAAAAAATGGATACCACACTGTATTCCAATGAGCTCCCTGTAAGTACGTTATGCTAAAGAAAATTTAAAAGTGCTACAGTCTGCGTGTTTGTGCCGGGATGTAAAATACAAGTTATGAAGTACAAATGAATTCTTTAAAGAGAGAACATCAAATATAGCATAGAGCTATATCGATTGTTTAAGGCCCTGAAACCGAGTTATAGGCCTGATCCGCAGGCTAGATAGAGATGGCCTTCAACAACTGGTATAGCCCGAGGCAGAAGGGCAATACGGAAATTAGGGCCTTGTAGGTGTGGATCAACATCTTGAATTGACATCTCTTCTGTACGGTGGCCAGTGGAGTTTCCAGGGGTGAGGTGTGTTGTGGGTCCATTGGAGATGGTGAAGGTTGAGTTTAACACTGTAGTTCTGAATGATCTGAAGTCTCTTCAGGAGGTGGATGCTGATTCCTCCATAGAGTGCGTTGTCATAGTCAGATGACTGGTGATTAGGACCTAGGTGATGTTGCGTCTGGTGTTGATGGGGAGCCACTAGAATATTTTCCGTAGCATGCGACGTGTGAGGAAGCAGGCAGAGAAGACTATGTTGGTCTGGGACTTCATGGATAGCTTTCTGTCCAGTATTAGGCAGAAGTTTCTTGCATGGTCAGTCGGAATGGGTGAGGGCCTTAGTTCGGCTGGCCACTATAAGTCATTCCATGGAGAATGGCCTTTTCTAGGACTTTGGTGGGGAAGGGGAGCAGCGAGATGAGACAGTAGCTTTTGAGGTCACTGGGGTCAGGAGTAGGTTTCTCGAGAAAGGGCTTTTACTTCTGTGGGTATCCATCCTTCTGGGAAAGTGGCTGAGATGAGAAAGGCATTGAAGAGGGTAGTCAGCTTACTGCTGATCCTTTTGGTTTTGAGGATGAAGATGTGGTGTGGACAGGGTCTGTAGGGGCTTTGGAGGGGACAGAGTTTATGATGGCTGTGGTGTCCAATGGGGTAAACTGGTCCTAGTTGGTAACTAGGTGTCAGGGGTAACTTTTGTGGGTGCGTGGTGAAAGAAGTTGAAGGGAGTGGGTCAGGGTTCAAAGTTTTTGTAGATGGTGTAGATCTTGTCATGGAAGAAGTCTACCATGGAGTAACATGTGGCCTGTTCAGTAGATCTTCTATATCTAGTGTGTCTGATGGGGACTATGCTGTCTGGGGTCCAGGTGTTAAAGTTTCTGACAGCCTGGTCGAGGTTTGGGCGATGTTTCCAGATGGGAAGTGTTGAGGGCATTGGACCACTGGCTCTCTGATACTTTGGGTCCCCTGCAGTGGGGGGCGCTGGGAAGCTTGGGGGTGGTGGCGGGGGCTGGTGATGCTGAAGTGGTTGATGATGTGTTCTGTCCAAGTGAGCTTGGAGACATTGTTGAAGTTGACTCTGTTGCGAAGATAGGGTCAAGTCTGTGTCCTGCGATGTGAGTGGGGCTTGTGGCTAGTTGGGTGAGTCTGATGTTGTGCATTCTTTCAAGGAGATTGGTAGTGTTGGCGTCCTTGAAGTCGTTGTAGTGGAAGTTAGGATCTCTGAGGAAGATGTAGTCCTTGGAGTCTATTTCAAGCAGGTCTATGAAGTTCGCAATGATGTTGCAGAAGTTGGGGTGCCCCTTATGGTGAATCATCTGTCTTTTTGGGTTTGAAATTGAGGTATTCCATGATTGGGGTGGCGTTGTCTCTGGTGGTGGTGCAATGGATGGTGTCTCTGTGGATGATGAGGGTTAGGCCTCCATATTTGTTAGACCGGTCCTGTTGTGCTATCTTCTAGCCATCGGGTGCTGCTGAGGCGATGTCAGGAGCAGATGCTGGGGGGAAGCCAGGTATCGGTGAGGAAAATGACATCGGGTGAGTCTTGTGATGGTGCCCCTGCTTTGCTGGCATGCTTGCAGAGTGATCATGTGTTAATCACTCTAATCACTCTGTGTGGTTGGTGGGGGGTGCTTGTTGTGGTGACAGGTCCAATAGTAATGCAAGAGAAGAGGCAGAGAGGCAGTGCAGGCAAGAGAAAGCTACTACTGTGGGGTGCAGCATTGTTCAGCAACAGTTGTTGTTGCAGTGACCGATGTTCAGGGCTCAAAGTTCAGCAGTGTGGTAGCTGCACGGGGTAAGAGATCCAGGGTTCCTGATGCTGGGCGAGGGTCAGGCACTGACTGGCGCAGACGAGCTTGCCTTTTGTGAGTCAGGGCCACGCCCCCTGTGCTCAGCCAAACTGCGTCCTCCATTACGTAGGTTCAAGGAGTTAGGAGGGGCACTGGGTGTTGGGGAGGGATTGGCCGTAGGTGGATGAAATGGGTGGCAAATGAGCATGAAAGATGGCAGGCACAAGGCAAAGGGAAAAGCAAAAAGCAAAAAAAAAGGCACAGAAAGGATCAAAGAAAGCGATGTAGACTAAAGGCCCAGAAAGGGTCAAAGAAAGCAAGACAGAATAAAGCCACAGGAAGGGTAAAAGAAAGTGAGTCAGAATAAAGGCACAGAAATGGTCAAAGAAAGAAAGGCAGTATAAAGTCACAGAAGGGAGGTCTAGTGCTCATTGGTGGAGTGGGGATATGGCCAAGGACCTGCTAAATGGGGTCAAGCTGTGGCCTCCAATAAGTAGGTCCTGGGAGGAGGGAGTGGCGCTGGGTGGTTGGGGGTCAGGGTGATAGGCAGGTGGGAGGCAGGAAGTCAGCGAAAAGGTGGCAAACAAGCGGAAAAGACGGCGGACACAAGAGAATGGAAGAAGCAAAAAGCGAGGCAAAAGGCACAGAAAGGATCAAAGAAAGTGAGACAGAATAAAGGCACAGAAAGAGTAAAGGGAAGTGAAGTAGAGTAAAGGCAAAGAATAGGCAAACCAAAGCAAGTCTAAGTAAAGGCACAGAAACGGTAAAAGAAAGCAAGATAAAATAAAGGCACAGAAAGGGTCAAAGAAAGTGAGGCTGAATAAAAGGCACAAAAAGGGTAAAAGAAAGCGAGGCAGAATAAAGGCCTGGAAGGGGGTTCGAATGCTCAGTGGTGGCACAGCGAGCTGGCCAAGTACTACTCGATATTAGGCAGAGCTTCAATGTATCTTGAAGTGAAGTTAACAATAGCAAATCTATAATTTTCTATACACATTTATGTTCAGAATATTTGGGTTCTTGATACTTAGCCCACAATATATTTTAGGACGATACTTCTACCCTCAATAATAGGACATACAACCATTGCCTAATGCCGTAGTAAACTCTGGTCTTGCCCAAAGCACTTTTGATGAAGTTGAAAAATTCCCATTTAGGCTGAGTTTAGCCCATGATAAAAAGTCAAATGATTCCACCTCCTCCCAGTGGATTTAATGACATTTATAGTCACCTTCATAGAAAAACAACACTTTTCCACTACACCACACAAAGAAGCAGCAGCTTTTACTGACCAAATATAATCTTTTTTGTAGCACAACATGTTTCTGAAATGCTTATGTTGAGGATGAATAAGCACTTGTCTTCTCTCATCCCTTGGATGCAATGAATAAAGAAGTAGTGTCCTTTTTTCATAAAGCTAAGAAGTCAACCAAATTACAGTAGAATTCTGAGCAGTCATGCCTCTTTAACCACCAAGGAGCTGGTTTATAATAACATGGTTGCCCTCATCTTCCTTCTGTTCTTTTGTCAAAGACTGCTTGCACTTGGAGAGCTGGGAGCAGAGAGATAGCATAATTGACCTTTTCTCAAGGCTCACATACTATTGGTACATGATTCAGCTTACATCTCTTTCACTCTCCCTCCGTCCTTCTGATTCCCCACTTTATCTTTGATCGACATAAGTGCCTCAAAGAAAGAAGGCTTGAAGAAGCAATAAGGGAGAGATATTAGGACTACATGAGTTTGAGGAAAGTGTGTGACACAGTAGTTGAGCAATGGTGCAATGGTTTTAAAGCAATCTCTCTTTTTTTCTTTTAATGATCATGGAATTTAATTCATAGTTAGACAATATTGTTTGCTGTGGGGGCATGGCCAACCAGAATGGCTGATAGGACGTGACTCCGATCGGCTCCTCTCCAGGCCCTGCAATGTTTACCCAGCCTACAGCACCTTAAGCACCCAAAATCTCCTCACCCAAAGGTTGAGGATGTCTGACGGTTAGAGGAGCCACCGGAGGCAATCTGGAAGCCCCGGAGTTCAAGTTTTAAGGAGGGAGCCTTCCAGCGATCAGAGCTCGCGGCGCCTCCAAAAATGCCAGGAACTCCTGATTCTGCTTCCAAATCATAGTGCGGTGGCCCGAGCCATAAGAGGAGCCCTGCGACACCCACAGAGGCAGCAAACATCGGACTGACTACTTTGCCGACCCCACAGTCGCCCTTGCAGCTCCTTTGGCTGTGCAAGACCAGCAGTGGCACCCGCAACTAGACGGTGATGCTCTAGGTCTGGACCCCCACCGGATAGAGGAGACCTTTGGGGGCACGGTGGCCATCAGCTCCTGTCAGTAAGTGGAGCACCAGGTTCGGAGAGAGGTGGGGGTTTCCCGAGTATGAGCAAGGACACTGGGAGCACTCGTTAGCAGACTGGTGCCTGACCTGAAGGTGGCGGTGGTCAGGCGTCATTTCACAGCCTTGTGGGGGAGCCGCAGGGTGAATCCCTGTATCGAGGATGCTGCCTCTGCTTCTGCCTTGGCCACCCTCTCAACGTGAATAGGGAGTTCACCCTCCAAGAAGTAAGTGCTACTAAGACAAGGTTCCTGAGGCAGGGAGCTCTGTGACTCCAGATCGGGAGGCATGTGGTAAGCCAAGCAGGGGGACTCACTGAGGCCCTTGGGGGCAGCGAGGCAATCAATCAATCAATCAGTGACACTTATAAAGCGCGCTACATACCCGTAGGGTCTCAAGGCGCTGGGGGGGGGGGGGGGGGGGGGAGGTGCCGCTACTGCTCGAACAGCCAGGTCTTCAGCTTCTTCCTGAAGGAGAGGTGGTCTTGGGTCAGGCGCAGGTCGGGAGGGAGGGAGTTCCAGGTCTTGGCGGCCAGGTAGGAGAAGGACCTTCCTCCTGTAGTCGCTCTTCGGATGCGGGGGACGGCGGCGAGGGCGTGGTTGGCTGATCGGAGGTGGCGTTTGGGAGCGTAGAAGTTGACTCGGCTGTTAAGGTAGCTCGGGCCTTGGTCGTGTAGGGCTTTGTGTGCGTGGGTGAGGAGGCGGAAGGTGATTCTTTTGTTGACGGGGAGCCAGTGAAGGTCTCTCAGATGTCCGGAGATGTGGCTGGTTCGTGGGATGTCGAGGATGAGTCTGGCTGAGGCGTTCTGGATCCGCTGGAGTCTCTTCTGGAGCTTGGCGGTGGTACCGGCGTAGAGGGCGTTGCCGTAGTCCAGTCGGCTGGTGACGAGGGCCTGGGTGACGGTCTTCCTGGTCTCGGTGGGGATCCACCAGAAGATCTTCCGTAGCATGCGTAGGATGTTGAAGCACGCCGAGGAGACGTTGTTGACTTGCCTGGTCATGGAGAGGGAGGAGTCCAGGATGAAGCCCAGGTTGCGTGCATGGTCTGTCGGTTTGGGTGCGGTGCCCAGGTCGGGAGGCCACCAGGAGTCGTCCCAGGCGGAGGGTGAGGGGCCCAGGATGAGGACCTCCGTCTTGTCCGAGTTCAGTTTCAGGCGGCTGGTCGTCATCCACTCGGCTACCTCTTTCATCCCTTCGTGCAGGTTGGCTCTGGCGGCGGTGGGGTCGTTGGTCAGGGAGAGGATCAGCTGGGTGTCGTCGGCGTAGGAGATTATGCTGAGGTTGTGTTTGCGTACGATGGCCGCGAGGGGGCTCATGTAGACGTTGAAGAGGGTGGGGCTCAGAGATGATCCTTGAGGGACGCCGCAGATGACTTCGGAGGCCTCTGACTTGAACGGAGGTAGGCGGACTCTCTGTGTTCTTCCGTTGAGGAAGGAGATGATCCATTCCAGCGCCTTGTCCTGGATTCCGATGTTGCTGAGGCGCCGTACTAGGGTGCGGTGGCAGACCGTGTCGAATGCCGCGGAGAGGTCTAGGAGGATGAGGGCCGCTGTTTCTCCATTGTCCATCAGGGTTCGGATGTCATCGGTGGCGGCGATGAGGGCGGTCTCGGTGCTGTGATTGGCACGGAAGCCGGACTGTGAGGGGTCGAGGGATCCGTTCGTCTCGAGGAAGGCGGCCATCTGCTTGTTGACGGTCTTCTCGATGACTTTGGCTGGAAACGGGAGGAGCGAGATGGGGCGGTAGTTCTTGAGGTCGGTGGGGTCCGCTGTTAGTTTCTTGAGTAGAGCGCTGAGTTCGGCGTGTTTCCAGCTCTCAGGGAAGATGGTGGTGTCGAAGGATGTGTTGATGATGTCTCGCAGGTGGGGTGCGATGACAGCGTCGGCCTTGTTGAAGACGTGGTGAGGGCAGGGGTCGGTCGGTGATCCGGAGTGGATGGAGTTCATCGTGCGCATGGTGTCTTCGGTGCTGATCGGGGTCCAGGCGTGGAGGGTGGTGGTGGGGGGTGGTAGGTCGGTCATGGTGTGCGTTGGTTGGTTGTAGAAGCTGTTGTGTATGTCCGCGATCTTGTTGTGGAAGTATGAAGCGAGGGAGTTGCAGAGGTCTTGCGATGGGGTGATGTCGTTGTTTCCTGCGCTGGGGTTGGAGAGCTCTTTCACGATGTTGAAGAGTTCCTTGCAGTTGTGTGCGTTGTTGTCCAACCGGTCCTTGAATGCTGTTTTCTTGGCGGCGCGGATCAGCTGGTGGTGTTTCCGGGTGGCAAGTTTGAAGGAGGTCCTGTTGTCCGGTGTCGGTTCCTTTCTCCAGACTTTCTCGAGGGCTCGGCAGTTCTTCTTGGAGCTCTTGAGTTCGTCGGTGAACCATGGCGCCTTCTTGCTGCCGGGTCTGCTAGGCGGGGTCCTCAGTGGGGCGAGTTCGTCCGCGCAGTTGCTGATCCACTTCGTGAGGTTGTCGGCGGCCTGGCTGGGGTTCGCTGAGCTGGCAGGAGGGTGCTGGCTCAGGGAGGTGGCGAGCTGGTCTGCTGTGATCTTGTTCCAGCTTCTGCGGGCGGCCTGTTGTTGGTGGTGGTGGGTCGTCGTTCTCTTGAAGGTGAAGTGGACGCAGCTGTGGTCCGTCCATTGGAGCTCTGTGGCGTGGCTGAAGTCGATGTCTGTGCTGGAAGAGAAGACTGCGTCGAGAGTGTGTCCTGCGAGGTGGGTGGGGGTGGACACCAGTTGCTTGAGTCCCAAGTTGGCGAGGTTGTCGAGCAGGGTGCTGGTGTTGCGGTCGTTGTTGTTCTCTAGGTGGAAGTTGAGGTCTCCCAGGAGGATGTAGTCAGCGGAGGGGAGGGCATGCGGGCTGACGAAGTCGGCGATGTCCTCGCTGAATTGTGTGCGTGGTCCAGGGGGTCGGTAGATCAGGGTGCCTCTGAGGGTGGTGTTCGGGTTGGTGTGGATCTGGAAATGCAGGTGTTCGGCGCTGGTCAGGGTGTTGTCGGTGCTGGTCGTGAGACGGATGGTGTTCCTGTGGATGATGGCGATTCCTCCTCCCATCTGGTTGGCGTTTCGGTCCCTCCGGACGATCTTGTAGCCCTCTGGGATAGCGATGGCGATGTCGGGAGCTGAAGAGGCGTTCATCCAGGTCTCCGTGAGGAAGGCAACGTCAGGGGCTGTGGCGTCTAGAAGGTTCCAGAGTTCGATGGCGTGTCTGTGGACGGAGCGGGTGTTGAGCAGGATGCACTTGAGGTGGGTGCTGCTGGTGTTCGACTTGGTGGGTGCTGGTGCGAGGCTGGTCCGGATGCAGGAGAACTTGCAGGCGTGGCAGCTGAAAGGTCCGTGGGTACGTCTTGGAGTGGCTTGATGGCATTCCGGGAGTCGGCCGGTGTTGAGAGCGATGAGGGTGGCGGCTGAGTACGTCAGGCGGGTAGGTCGGGGTCTTCGGGGGCCAGGGGTGGCACAGACGACACCCCTCCCCAGGCATCCCTGGTCAGCGGAGCCGAGAGCAGGAGCGGATAGAAAGGGGCTGCGGCAAGTTGAGGTCAAACTGATCGGAGGTGGTCCCTGGGCCTTGGGAGATGGGTTTCTGGTGAAGAGCGATCCGGGCGACAGCTGGCAAACTCCAGGCAGTGAGCCCCCAGCTGAGGAGCCTGAGCAGTTATCTACACCCCATCAGGAAGATAGCTTGACCCAGCAGTGGCCTGTGCTGTCATCGCTGCTTGCACAACTTCCCACCCGAGAGGTACTCCCAGCCTATGCAGGGGCACAGTGATGGGGTGACAGGACAAACCCCAATTCCCCCCAGGTGTGGGGGTTATTCTCCTTCCAACTGCGGAGCAGCCCCGACCAAGCAGAGTGCGTAGGTCCCTATACCACCCAAAAAAAGTGCAACCCACAAAGGTCTCCAGCTTCTTTACCCACAGTCCTAAAGGTTCGGGCAGTGAAGGGGTGGCGCACCCAGATGAAGCGATCGCACTCACTCAGGAGGATTTGATGGCCTCACTGCATGAATTCAAACAAGAACTTAGAGACGACATCAAGGCTGACATGGGAGCCTCTTTCGATGTGTTCAAGGTTGAAATGGGGGGGTGACTGGTGTCACTGCAGGGGGATTTTGATTCAATAGGACCTGGAAGCACAATTTCAGGAACTGGAGGATCATGTAAGTCCTTTCAAGGCCTACTCTCATGACTTGAGCTCCCAGCCTAAAGCCATGGTGTTTCGATGTGAGGACCATGAGTATCTCTCCCAATGGGACAACATTCGGGTGAGGGGCCTGAAAGAAGGTTGCAAAGGTACCGATCTGAAAGCCTTCATGGTGGGTCTCTTTTTGACGGTGCTGGGAGACTCTGAACTGGAGGTGCGTCTTGAGCGGGTCCACAGAGTGGGGCCCCATGCTGCAGGTGAAGCCAAGAATCCCAGGGACGTCCTAGAAAAATTCAGCTTCTTCAAAATCAAGGAGCGGCTTCTCCAGAAAGCACGAGGAACTGACAAGGTATCCTTCTAGTGCGCAACATTCTTTCTTTACCAGAATGTAGCCCAAGCCACACTTGCCAGACAACAGATATTCCGCCCAGTCACAATGGCGCTAAGAGACCGCAAGACGAAATATAGATGGACTTACCCCTTTGGATTAGCCTTCTCCCTATATAAAAAGAACTATCACTGCACTGAGTTGGAGGAGGCATCATCTATTCTGGGTATCGAGTTGCCAGCTCCAACCCAAGCGTCATATTCAAGAGCGATGGAAGAATCAACGGGTCCAAGGAAACAAGGGGTCCCTGGGCTACAGCAGCGGAGGGTTGTCAAGAACACTACGGGTTGATGAGGGATCTGCTCCCCGCTGTACACATGACGTACTGCATGCAGGAGCCTTGACTGGGTTTGCTTCTGGTGGCTCCTGACAGGGCCTCAGACTCCTGTCCTTCGGATATCACTCACTTTGACGATTAAAGCTGAGATGGGGGGATTGTGGCAAGGGTGCTCCAGCCTCATTGTCACTGAGGGTTTTTCCTAGCTCTTATCATGCAGGTGCCTATGTAACAGGTAAATGGGTCTTGTAGGCAGAATTTGGACTGCCCCAGATAATGCTCAATTTATGGTTCTCAGCGACAGAGAACCCATAAACTTACAGTTATGGTTTGTTTTTGTTTCTGTTTGTGTTGTTTGGGTGTGACAGTTCTTAATGTTTTCATTTTAGATTGCTGTGCTATGACGGGAGGGGAGAGGTGGGAGTGGGAGAGTAGCGTTCCTCAGAGCTCAATGGGTGCAACAAGCGGAGGGGTCGAGCACTAGCTGATGGGTGTTAACTGCTTAACAAGGAATGTAAAGGTCTTAATTACCCTAAAAAACTGAACCAGGTTTGGAAATTCTTACATGATCACCAGATTAAAATAGCTGCCCTGCAGGAGACACATCTCCCGCACAAAGAGGAACTGCGCTTTAAGCATAGGGCCTATCCACTGATTTTCCGTTCCTCTGCACACGAAACACAATGGGGTGGTGCTCATTTTTCAAACCTCTGTACCATTTCATCACCATGACACTAAATCGGATAAAGAGGGGAGATTTGTGATGGTTTGGGGAGAGCTGCGGGGGCAGACCTGCACCATAGCCACGATTTATGCTCCCAACAGAGGGCAACACAGCTTTCTGTTCTCTTTTTTAGCCACACTAGAGGGGTTTGCAAGGGGGACATGCTACTGTTCGGGTTATTCATCCTGAAGTGGAACTTGGTGTTGGATACCTCACACTCCCAGAGGGCGACAGGGGGGATATTCAGCAAAACACTAAAGGAAGCTCTGATGGGGTTGGGACTAGTAGACACCTGGAGGACGACTCATACCACGACCCGGGATTATTCTTTTTGTCACATTCACATAGGACATACTCTAGGATTGACCATGCATTGACGGGATCCTAATTTCACCCGGTTTGCCTCTCGGATTATGCCCCTCTAGAGCTGGTTCGTGACTGGCCTGCCTCATGCTCCAAACTCACCAGGTGGTATTTTCCCAACTTCGTATGTAGAGACAGGCTCCTTAGGGACGATTTGAGAAAAGCAATTACAGAATTCTTGACCTCAACGACCCGGAGCAAACCTCTCTAGCCAATATTTGGGACACCTTCAAGGCATTTATTAGGGGGAAGTGCATTGAACTAGAGGCTATGCTCAAGGCGCAATGCAAGGGAGAACTCCTTCTTCTCGAGTGTGAGCTTCGCTCTGCTGAGAATGACCACAAGTCTAATTCTTCGGCACAAACCCTCCATAAGGATACACACATTACAGGGAAGCTTCAAGGTATTTATACTAATGGGGCTGAGAAGACCCTCTTACAACTACAAGCCCACAATTATGAGGGAGGGAACAAGATGGGTTCACTGTCAGCAACGGGTGTGGAAGGAGAAGGACTACATCATGTGCATAGTCAATGGGAGGTGGGTCTCTCACCAGAGTGAACTGGGGAAGGCAAAGACTTTTGGGCACTTACCAATCCATGTACATTGCAGACCACCTAAACACACAAGTTCAGGATCAATACTTGGAGGAACTTTCCCTGCCCCAGGTTCCAACCTCCACCAATGAGGAATTAAGTAGCCACATTACAGCTGAGGAGGTCCAAAAGGCGATCGGTTAACTTAAGCTCCAAAAAGCACTTGGTCCTGACAGCCTTAATGCCCACATCTATCATACATTTGCTAAGGAACCTGTCCCCTGCCTGGTGAAGCTTTTCAATCATATCACTGCCACACACAAGGTGATGCCTTCGATGGGCGAGGTGCTTATCTCCGTCATTCCCAAATAAGGGAAGACCCCTCCAAATGCGCTTCTTACCGACTTATAGCACTCCTAAATCTGGACGCCAAGCTTTACTCCAAAATCTTGGCAGCCCGCCTGTAAAACATCATGCCGTTCCTCGTGCAGCTTGACCAATCAGGCTTTATCAAGGGGAGGCAGACCCATGATAACCTCCGAAGAGTAGGTCACATGATTGAGAAAGCACAGAGTAAGACCATCCCTGCAATACTTCTCTCGCTCAATGCGGAGAAGGCCTTTGAATGGGTCGACTGGGCCTTTTTGACGTGCACCCTATGTCGGTTTGGCTTTGCTCTGACATTCATCCGCATAGTCCGGGCGAATTATTGCACACCACGCTCAAGGGTCATGGTAAATGGGGTCACCTCAGAAACTTTTCACCTCTCAAAAGGCACCTGTCAGGGGTGCCCTTTATCCCCCCTCCTATTTATGCTCAGCATAGAACCCTTCACGGAGCACATTCGATCTAACCTGGACATAGGGGGGTACCATTTGGCACATATTAGCACAAGATATCCCTATTTACAGATGACGTGCTTCTCCCAGTTACAAGGACGCAATCCTCTCTCCCAGCAATCCAGTCTGAGCTTGTGTCCTATAACCAGGCCTCGGGCTTCAAGGTGAACCTCTCAAAATCCTTCCTCCTTAATCTGACGGTGCCTAAGGAATCCATGTGGGCTATTGCAGGTGTGACCCCCTTCCGGAGTTCGCACAAAGACATTACTTACCTGTGCATCAAACACACCCTCAAACTGGAGAACCTCTATGGAGCTAACTACCCTCCTCTTGTACATCAGCTTAAAGCTGATTTGATCAGAATGGACAACATGTGTTGAAATGGGGTTTTCCCCAAAAGCCGTTTAAGTTATAAAGATATGATTGTGGCAAAAAATGCTGCACAATCAGAGATTTAGGATCTACACTGGTATTCCTTCCAGTCATGTATCTGACAACGTAATGTGAATTTCCCCAGCATGGCCAATTCACCATTGTAGAATTGCATGCCTGTACAATTTAAGATTGATGAGAGACAGACAGGATGTACAGTTGCACATTTCTGTCTTTTTTTTGCTCTTCTGAGAAATTATATTCATGCTAAAGAAACCACTTCCTCGACAGCTCCATGAAGTTTCGGGTATTCAGTTTCTCTTCTGGCCCTGCAAAGATATTTATTCCAGACACTGACTAGTTCACATCTCTGGCCATTCTCTGTGCATGAAAGAGTCGTAGAGGTGTTTTGAATGTTAACAAACGTGCATGTTTGTCAGAGTTCATGCACTCACAAGAGGAACTATGGCATTCATTCTTTGTGTGGGAGTTCCTCGAGCATAATTGTACATTGTTGTTATACAACTCAACAGGAAAAAGTTAATTTATGTCCTCCAGGTCACCTTTTCTAAATACCTAATAGATGAAAATCCAACCACTTCATGGTGGGAAACGGTCAATATTAAAGGTTTATGTCTAAAAATGCTTAGATCTCTTCTATAAAGTAATGTTTCATGCAATACAAAGATGGAAGGCATAGGATAACAAAGCTTATATAACGGATCGCAAACCGTACCACACATTTCAGGAACTTCGTCAGAATTGTCTCCACAGTCATCTTCTCCATCACATAACCAAGTGCGTAGCTTACATCTGGTATTATTACACAGAAACTCATCACTTCTGCACATATTTCCCCCTGTAACAAAGGCAAAAGGTGATTGATACAAAAGTTCTTTGTCCTATCCAAAAATATCAATTTACTTTTTATAAGCAGGGTTTGGCTTTGAGGTAGCAATATCTGACGATTTCTAACTTAACATTCCTGCTATTGACAATTTAGTAATGTTGTGCATGTACCTGTTCCATGCATATTCACTCCTAATACCCGACAAATTGAAAACATGTTTTTGTTTGAATACACTAATGGCTAGTAGCAAATAATTAGAGTGTAAAAAACACACGCTGATCGTTTAGGAAGAACAAAGAAAGATAGTGGTCATAAATATGCACTTGAAATATGTGAATCTCTTTTAAGGGCATTTCTACTTCTAGACAATTACATTGTGTAAAAAAGGGTAATTTTGTGTTTTAAGACATTGAAATGGTGCACAGAATCATGCTCAAAACAACATTTAAAAGTCACACGTGGGCCAGGTGAATACTTGGCAGCTATGAACATGCTGCAGAATGAAATTACAACCACTATATTCCATTGCCAGTCACTTACCGACTTTCTATATATGGTAATTAATTACATGTTTTCAGTTAATGGGTAATTTTTGTTGCAATCCAAGACCTCAAAATCTTTAACCTGTACTGGTTTGGGTGAAGTTTGTAGCATTGTTCCCCTCAGAGTGATGGTCTCAAACATTATGTTAAAGATGATATTACAAATGTTATCGTTGATGATATCCCTTTGTGAAAGAAATACCGAATCAGAGTGCACCTAACCTACTATATCCTAGAAGTCATAGTGCATGGTTTTGCTATTGCCCTGTGGGAAGCCCTGTCACACAGGGCGACTTTTAGCTAATCCTGAGATCCACTTCTTGCAAATTTGCCATGCCAAAATTCAGTAGCGGGACGGTTTAGCCATTTTTCATGCTGTCAGCCGATTCATCACAAAGACAGCACTGCATGATCTTTAGCCATGGCTATCTGGCTATTGCTACAGAAGATAGCATTTCGCAACTCCAAGCTAATTACTCCTATTATCATTGTCCTGAGAATGACCCAGCAGAGTGTCATGCTTTGTAGCCCCAGAGCCATTGGACATGGAATTTGACTATTCTCAACTAGCTGTCAGAGCAGGCAATGGCATTGGACCACACACTGTGCCAGCCCCCACTTTGTCTGGAGTCTGTAGAGAATGATCTACTAGGCATAGTATGTGCCTTTCAGCCACCCACAGCCAGTCAGTGGCCCATGCAGGTAAAGGAGGTGGTCGGTGGGGCGGGACGGGGTGGCGGTGTAAGTGACAAATGGCAGAATTGGGAAGATAAAATAAATAAATAAAACCACTTACCTTGCCCTAGCTGCATCGCTGAGTCGCAATGCAGCAAGCACAAGGGAAGTGTTTTTTATTTTCCTTATTCTGTTTGTCACTTCCACCCCCCACCCTGCCTTGGCCCACCGTGCTTAACAGCACGGGACGCCACTGCCGACAGCACCAGTCCACCAACTTCTCGATCATTTTGGTGCAGGGGGGATCGTTTGTCCATGCACTGTGCTCACCTTTCCTACCTGCTGAATCTGCATGGTCAAGGCAAGAAGATCCTAGGCAAACAATCAGCAATAAACTTTCCAAGATTAACCTTTTAGGGACATGCTTTTTTTTATTTTTTCTATGCAGAATCCTCTTACAAAGTCAAATTAAAGCAGAAACAATGCAAACACCTTTTGTACTAGAACCAAACTCTGAAGGGGTTAGGGAATGCATTGCACAGTACACATTGGTAAAAGTCAAGAGTTCAGGTGAGGGTTATAGTTAAGAGTAGGGTGAAGCTTATGTCTATGATAGGGTCACTGGCTTAAAGGCACATTAATACCAACGCCACTCACCTTTATTTTTAACAGAAAAAATCAGGTCAATTGTTTGAGCACTGTTGGAAAGAACAGGATGACTCAGTATCACTTTTCAGGTATAGCAGGGCACTTCTGCCCACTTGGAGTAGCCGCAAAGTCCTTACTGCTAGATGTGCATACAAGTCCCACATCTGCATTGTCCCTCGAAACATACTTCCATCAATAGGTCCTCAGACTGATGTTGAAAACGGCTGAGGATATTTAAATCTGAACAGTCACTAATATTCCTCAATTACTTTGGAAAAGTAGCCTACACATGTGGGCAGCTAAACCTTTCAAAATAAAAGTATTGAAAAATACTGAATGTAAATACAACCAATTTGGGAAAAAAAGCACTGAGAGGCAATTGGTCTCATCCTGCATGCCATTACTTAGCTTGTTTCTGTACTTAATACCAAAACTCCCTAAGGGAGTTAAATGGAGAATGTTTCAGTCCTCCCAACTCCATATATATCTCCGCCACTTTCTGATACAATTTCCAAAAACATGTCAATGTTGAGCAAGAAATACCTATTGAAAGGTTTTTTTTATACCTGTAAAAACGGTCAATCTTATTGACAAGACAGAAAAAAACATAGCGTGAGATCTAATGACAACCACACTTCTATAAACTGCTGGTAAACTATATGTGTTATTTCCCATCAAAAATGCAAACAATGGTATAAGCCGATTTATGAAGTAAGCTTTGATAGACACTGATTCCTTGCATTGGCCTCTCCTCCTCATTAAAAATTATGTTTGAAGCATTATGCACTTTTTACTTGTACTAGTGTATTTCCTTTTTTGTTATGTGCCTGTTTTCTTCAGACATGTAACTAGGGGCACTAGTAAGAATAGACAACGAACAGTGAAATGGATTTGTGATCGACCTATGCTCAGTAAATATGGGACCATAGACGCCATCTACAAACATTCCTTCAAAAGATCCATGAGTACTCATTTTGTATGTGAACATCTTATAGATCAACTCATTGTTTTTAAAATGCATGGATTTACTTGTGTATAATAAATCAGATGAATTGTTTAATGAAAAGAAGACAGTCTAACCTCATGGATTATTAAACCGCTAAAAGTTACTATAACAATGTATGTATGTGTTCTCAATTTATTTTGTAATGTTAGAGTTGTTAGACAGGCATCATTGTATGAAAATATCTCCTAGCACTGCTTGGAATATTTCTTTGATGCTTTCAGAATTATCTTGAGGGTAACATCGGTACTCAGACAACGGGGCATGGCCTTATGTGAACAGAGTCAGGTCGGATCTTTCAAGCTCCCGGTCTAACTCTTCAATCCCATGTCATTCTATGGCTCGCCTGGGCTGAGGTTGCTGAAAACCTCAGCCCAGACCTTGCTGAGGTGGTGGCTCCTGGATGGGGTCTGAAACACAGATTCACCTCTTTTTCATGTGGCGGAGCAGGCAGCGTAGCTTGCGACGCATGTGCGCTGCAAGATGGTGGGGGTGCCGTCGCAAAGAGGTCATGCCATGGATAAGAGCTGAGGTCCGGAATACTTCCCCCCTGAACAAAATGGAGGGGAGATCCTTCACTGCTGATCCTGACTCTGGTGCGCCATCCGGTGAGAGGATGGTGAGGCTCGCCCACCAAAGAGAGCCGGAGGGAGGAAGATAAGCCCCAGAATGAGTGCCTGCAACAAGACAGGCCATGACAGTGTGATGAGAGCAGCACAGAGATAAAGGGTCTTCCCTACCAGGAGTGACAGACTCTAGAGGACCAGAGGATCTGGTGAGGCTTAGGTGCAGGAAACAATGATGGCTGCTCTAAGGCAGCCTGGCCTGGCCTGATCTGAGATGCTGTGGGACCACACACAGACAGAGGAGATGTGAATCAAGGAGCAACAACAGCGCCCCAGGAGAGTAGCAGGAGCAGTGATGTCAAACTGGGAGCAATTGCCTTTGTGAGCCCCCCATGAAGGAAAGAGGTGAGCTTTAGGGTTAGCCTAAACCTGGATAGAGGATTGGCTTGCTCACACTGTGTGAGCAGCAGCCTCCCTGGTTCTTCAACTGAACTCCTGCGCCCAGATGGATCAGCTGCACCCCCAGTACCTTAAGACTCTCATGGGTGAATGGTAGTGCTATATACACCCCTGATTGATTAACTGATTGAGGGGACTGGAAAAGCGATGACCCCTGCCTTGGAGACTGGAATTCAGGAGGGCCACCCTGGGGACTTTGCACAAGCTACTGGACCCTGGTGGGGATGCTGCTAGCTATCTGGAGGATTAGAACTCTTGTTAATGGTGGGGTTGCGGTAACCTTCTTACCCTTGGTTTGAGCATTAAGCTGGGGTGCTGCCCATGAGTCCAAACTGATTGTTGGGCCTTAGACATGAGTGTGCCCTAATATTGCTTCCCCTGCTGATGCTTGGTGCAAAGGGAGAAAAGAGGTTACTAGCTCAGCACTGGATCCTGGAGAGGTATGCCTACACCCTGGGAATCCTAGTGGTCTAGAGAACTGAAGGCTGGGCCGACTGGACCTGGGATTGGAGGCTCCTGCTGGAAAGAATCCTATAAGCCCACAAGGGGAGACATCGTGGGGAAGGCCTCAAAGAAGACTGAGGTGGATCCCTGCCAAACCCCCACATCATGAGTCAACAACATGGAGGATGGTAGGCTCTGCCCCAGCTGTAGGTCACAAGGGGACAATGTTGGATGATATCCTACAGGCAATTACTGACTACCAGAAAGCTTTTGAGTTAAAGATGGACACAGTTGTGGCGGATCTAGGGATTTTGGGGGATGGCCACTGGTGCCTGGCAGAAAGAGTCATGGCCATAGAGTGAACTATGAATGAAATATGAATGAAATATCCCCAGAAGTGAAGACCATAGTGGGGTGACTAGAAACCATGGAAGGAAAAGTAAAAACTCTGGAATATAAGGCTGAAGATGCCAAACACAGTGACTGCAGAAACAATATCCAGGTGATAGGTCTTCAGGAGCGTACTAAGGGATACAATGTGCTGGGGTTTCCAGAAAACTGGCTAAAAACAGAGGTGGCACTTGAGGGCCTGTCCCCCTTCTTTGCAATGGAAAGGGCGCATCAAGTACCAATGTGATGCTCGCCACTGGGGGCAGCCAAATTACTCCATCATAAAGATTAGGAGGATCAAATTCTGTTCAAGGCCAAGCTCAGAGGGGATCTGCGGATTGACAACCATATGATCATGCTGTACCTAGATTTTACTAGAGACATCCAGAAGCAGCAGGCCACATTCCGGAAAGCTAAAAATTGCCTCTGCCAGATGCAGGTTCAGTATGCAATGTTCTTCTCAGCAGGATTCTAGGTGGCCGCGGAGGATGGTGTGCAGTTTTTTTCCCTCATCGCTAAATGCTAAATGCTTGGGAATGGATAGTTGGCTGCCCGCACTCAGCAACTCTCCCCAGTACCACTGGGATATCAACCTCCCAGAGATCATCTAGGGGAAAGCGTAAGTAGTGGTAGTCAAGTGATACCTTCTAAAATGCAGGCACAGCAAGAACAATTGAAAGCAGTGGGAGTGGCATGAATCAGGAGTGTGGTAGGGAAGAGCCATCCCTCAATGGCGGGTGATCATGGGACTAGAGACATTGATTCTGACAAGTTCTCGATATCTACAGTGGGCTAAGATGTTGCATTGCCCTGAGTGATGCCCCACACAGTGGATGATCCCCTTTGAATCCTTCTGGAGTTCCCAGATTGCAGGTTATTGTTCTGGAGGATTCACAGGGGGGCAAGTGACTTCAGAGATGTCAGTATGAGGATGTTTGAAAAGGATATACATGGATGAAGTGATGTGAGGTCAGGAGGCACATGCACAGATGTTCGCCCCCTTATCTAGTTCGAGAATGTCGACTGCACTTGTGGCCAGAGTTGTGATGATGGTTTGAAGGGTGAGACTTACCTTCTTGTCCTTGGGTTGGGGTGTTGGAAGTGTTTTGTGTTTAGTTAGGTTCAGCTGTGCTGCTGGTGAGGCATATACTTTTCCAAGAGCCTGAGAGGGTCTGGCAAGGGTGAGGGCATGCCTGCTGCCTGGCAATTAAAATTTCTCATGTTAATGTGGCATGGTTGCCTCCCTGAAGCATAAATTATATCCTGGAATTTGAGGGGGCTCAATAATATATCCAAGTATTACAAAGTATATTCCTACCTCAAAGGTGGGGGGCACATGGGGCCTTCCTACAGGAGAACAACCCCATGGCTGCTGAAGGGTTAGAGCTCCACAGGTGCTGGCTGCCCAAACTTACTACACCACTTTCTCAGCATTTGGATATGAAGTACTTATCTGGGTACATCCTGGGATAAGTGGTGGACTCGGTTGGATGATATGTGGTGGTAAATGGGAGGTTGGTTGGCTGGGACTTAACAATGGTTAGTATCTATGCCCCTAATCTGGACAAGGTAGACTTTCTGGAAGATTTGTCTTGGGTATTGGTGCCCCATCTGATGTACTCTATTCTCCTTAGGAGGCAATTTTCATGGGTGCAGCTGTTCAGGTCCTACGATGCTAGTAATTTCCCTGCAGCTTCATTCGCTTACTCTGCAGTCCATGGTGGTACATTGTAGAATATTTTAAGAAATTGAGTCCATAATAATTGCATGTGAGGTTCGGCACAGCGATGGGTGGTGATGATAAAGCTACAGGACCCGGTCACAGATGGTGATCTGGCAGCCCTGGATTTTGAGGCTTACCATCTGGTGGCACAGAGACAGCGGTTCACCGAGTGGATGTTGGGTAGATAGGCAATGAAAGTGGAAAGTTCCTTGGCCCCTCTTCACTGATACTCTTCAGCTTCTCCTGAATCTCCGGCGGGTGACTGGAGGTGGCATTTCCAGAACTTCAAGTTGTGAGGCACTTTTAGTTACATAACCTACAGAAAACTCAAACATCATTCCTGTACTCCCCTGATATACTGTTGCAGAGACTGAAGGTGCTGCCCCTCAAAGGTGACTGGTGGGGACTAGCAGAGTGGGTGGCATATGGTGTCACACAGGTTAGATAATTGTATCGCACAGGTGAGATGCTCACGTTGAAGACATACAATTGGAGCAGGATTTCCCAGGGGTATTTCCTGCTTCATGTATCTGTGACTGAAGTGATCAGAAAACACTGGGGTGCTGAAGCGGCTGATCCACCCATGCACCTAAGCTGTCATGCTATAAGCACAACCAATGGCACATACAAAGAGGTAACATGCTTTTACAGAGCACTCTGGACAGATTACACATCAGATGGACCTATGGTAGAAGATCTGGGGATCCTAATTCCAGAAACAGATTGGGCAAAAATACTGAACCAAGTTCCTAGGATGTTTAGGAATTCCTGTTTTAAATCGATAAATGTCTGCTTTCTTAATAGGGTATATCCTACAGTCATGAACGTGAACAGTTCTACCATGCAGCTGGGGAAAATAGCCCTTGGTGCAGGTTAGTAGGAGCTGTAATGTTTTCTATGGTTTGGGCATGTCCTCCCTTCTGGGGAGGGAGTAGCGAACTGCATTAAGGAGTTCACACCGCGCAACATACCTTGATCCCTAGGCCCCTGCCTGTTTGCCTGGTTCCTGTGGCCGGCCACGCATAAGCTTAGATCCAGATTCTCTGGCTCTACTTTGGTCCTGGCGAAATGCAAGAACACAAAACACTGGATAGCCCATGGATAACCTAGGGTAAATATGTAGCAGGGTGAGCTTCTCAAGTGGGACTCTTCAGAAGTGGGGCTTTTTCCAGAGAGGCGAAAAGCTTTTGCAGCTCCCTTGAGGTGGCATGAGCATCGGACAATCTGGTTGATTGCTTGAGTGAATCAGAACTGCCAACACAGATATGATCCCCAGGGAAAATGGACAATGTGAGAGAGACTGGTGCATGAGAGTGAGGAGCGATCTCCAGAGCTTGGATATGAATGGCTGCCACTCCAAGCGAAATTGTAGAGAGCAAGACAATGATGATCCTCTTCAATGAGTTCCGACAACTTCAGACATGCATTTTTGAGTAGTGGCAGAGCTTTGCTGGGTTGTTTGCTTGTTAATTGATTAGGCTGGTGAGTTGGGGAGGGCTTCCCAAAAGGTAGCCCGAGTTGATTGTGGTGGGGGGAAGGTGAAAGGAGCTGACTACGAGAGGCTTGGCATGAGGGTTTAACTCTGGAATCAACCCATTTGAAAGTATTAATGGGATTGCAGGGGGAGGAAATGCAGCTGGAGACTATTGCGTGGCTGTTGTAAAATGACTTGCCATGCCTGAGAAAAGATAACAATAATAATGTTGTGTAAAAAAAACTTTTCCCTCAGACACTTTATATCGGTATGGGTAGGAGAATGATTTACTGTGAACCCATCACTCGCATTTTCTGTTAACAGTGATATGTTATAAGAGATTAGTCACCTTTCATAAGCTATCTGTGAACTGACTCATAAGTCAGAGATTTTTTTCATGTGAAGCTCATGAGAGAAACAACAAGCTTTGCCGTTTAACACAGTTGTTGTAATCAAATGGTAAAATTGATCAGCCAACAGTGCTTAGGACATTTTTGGTTGTTTGAGGCTGTTTTATGGTCTGGTTGGCTGTTTGTACTGTTTATATCCCTGATATGAACACAAATATTGCCTGCAGAAAGCAGAAATTCATGCAGACTCCCTACCTTGCAATAGAGATGCAGAGCTTCTGAAAATTTCACAATACTAAATCCTCGTTGTAATGTTCATTACCAACCCTTATCATGAGCTTTACTCCCACGTAAATGTACTCTGTTGTGGGGTACAATTACACAGAGGTAAATGGATTTATGAATGCCAGGTATCCTTATTTGGTAAATCAAAGTACATTTATCAGTAAACATGCACTTAAGCCCACAATGGCTTTGTTTACTGGGCACAAGCTGCACTCTTTAAAGAACACAGCCAATTGTCCCGAAACATAAAGGGGCTTATTTACAAGCCCAGTGTGCTGCAGGAACGTCACTTTTCTTGATGTTCCGGTGGTGCACTGGGTTACCCATATCTACGAGGCCAAGGAAAGTCGCCCTGTGATGCTTCATGGCCTCTTGATATGGTGTAAGGTAGCGCAGTGCAAGTCGCTACATTGCCTCACACTGTGTGGGGATGTGTGCCATGGAAATTGCGGTGGGTGTTTCCACTCAACGCCCATGGTATGGACACATTCCCAGATTTACAACCTAGGGTAAGTCTGGGAATGAGTCAAAACGTGCAACTGCCCAGGGCTGGCACATTGTTTGTTTTTGTAATGGAAATTGCCCCTTCCTGCACAAACAGAATCCGATTTCAACGCAAGCACCCTTGCTTGGTTGGCGCATGGCAGTCCTTTGTGCACCAGTGCTAAGAAGGAGCACAGGAATGCACTGTACCTCATAGATGCGGCTCATTACTGCCCTTGATGCAAGGCAGTGCTGCAAGAAGCCTGCCATGTACCAAAATGTTGTAAATAAGCCCAAACGTGCTTAAAATGGTTATGTGAGTGATGTAAACTACTGTCTGCACGCAAAACCTATGGATTTCAGCAGCACGATTTAAAACGCTCGACATATCTTTAACTGAAAATTGCTTGCATTAAAGGAGTAACTCCCACACAAGAGCCAGATTATGTACGCGTGCCAATGTAGAGCGCATTTGCATTTCCCTTCTACAGAACACGCAGAGTTTACACTCACTCGTTATTTTACTTTAAGAATTTTCACGTGGGGGTCTTGGGAGGGGACTGGGACTGAATTGAATCTTAATTGGCACCCTACATTAACCATCTTTTTAATACCCTAGTAGCGGGTGCAGATTTTCCTGACAGTTGGAGGGGCACAGAAATTGTTTTGATTTTTAAAAAGGGCGATAGGAATGACCCGTCCAACTATCGCCCATTACGTATGAATTCTTGAATGGATGAAAATAACATACTTACTAAGTTCCAATCAGGTTTTAGGAGTAGTATAAGTACTATTGATCAAGTTTATAGATTATGTTGCCTTGTTTGGAAATATGTTCACTTAAGGAAAGGGCACATATATGTTGCATTTGTAGACCGTAGTGCTGCATTTGATTTAGTTTTGCAAGATCTTTTATGCAACTGTCTCTATTCGCAGGGGTTGCCGGTCTGCTTACTTCAACAGATCATAAGGCTGCACGATAAAAATTATGCGAGAGTGCGCTTGGGACCAAACGGTGAACTGACAAAGCTATCCGGGTAATGCGTGGCGTCCGCTAAGGGTGTGTGTTGGCTCCCACGCTTTTCTCCTTGTTTATTAATGACATTCCTGCACACTTGGAGGATTGTAACAATGATTCCCCCAGGCTGAACGGAGTAAGGGTCCCGGCCTCTTATTTGCAGACGATACAATTTTAATCTCGCAAACACCAAAAGGTCTGCAATCCCTTTTAAACTCATTCCAACTCTATTGTAATAAAAAAGGCTTGGAGATCAATACGAAAAAACCAAAATGTATGGCCATAAACCCCCATAAAAGCTTCATGGGGAATTTATTTTTAAATGATCAAAAATAGGAACTAGCGTCGAATTTCACCTACCTGGGTGTTTCTTTAGATTCAAAGCATTTGTGGAAAACACAAGCAGAGAAGAGTAAAATGATTTTATCTCAGAACACCTTTCCTATTTTAAAGAAACATGGGGAAAGTCAGAGTAAGGCAGTATCCCCAGCATTAGAAGTGTTTACGTTCAAGGCCCGGTCCGCAGCGCTATACGGCGCTGAAATATGGGGGCCAATAGCGGGGAATCTCTTTACGAGAAGTAAAAATAACTTTTATAGAAGCCTTCTAAGATTACCTAAACGAACCCCACTTTTACCTCTAACGCTAGACCTAAATATCAAGCGCACGGACCATTATGCAATCCTACGGCCATTATCCTTTTGGGTGAGACTCTGGAGTACTACAGAACTTGAAGATTACAGAGATGGCCTTCTTGAAGTAATGAGATTCGATTTGCTTAAATCTTATGCATGGTTGAAGCATGTGCGAATATGGTTTTGTAGAATTGACTTGTCCCATTTTTGGGAAGATCCCTCAAGTCTAATGCAAAGCTCCAAGAAATTAGTTAAAACTAATTTCTGGGCTTATATAATATGCAATCTTTCTAACTGCCTTGCTGATGGATCAATGATAAACACCTTTTTGGCCTATAATGATATTCCAAACTTTGAGGACTTCTTAGACGAGGTCAGACCACCCTTGGCCAAAAGCCTATATTTGAAATTCAGGTATGGAACACTAAAAACGAATGTAACTCTATCAAAGTGGTCTAAGTCCTTGGGTCCGACACCAAGTGAGACATGCATGTGGTGGCAGAACTGTACTAAAGAAGATGACATCCATATCCTCTTTTTTTGTTCAGCATATGTGACTGCCAGGAAAAGATGGATTAAGCCACTGTGCAACGCTATAGGCGTACGCTCATATAATGAAGCATTTAGAATTGTAAAAACGGACACCAGACAAGTGATTGTCTTTGGCGTCAGCAGATTCCTTTTGGCAGTAAGCTTTGAACGTAAAAAAAGGGGTCTGGACTTATAAATGATCAGGAATGTGTTTTAGTACTCGGTTTTCGTTTTGTGTTCCGATTTATGAAATGGCTGTACAATTATGACTCTATTTAGATGAACTTAATATTGGAACTGTGAAAATTGATTTTATATTGTACACGTTTTCATATATTGCTTTTTTAACTATATTATGGATTATTGTATTTATTTCTTAACCTCATCCAACTGTGTGTAAATCTACTTATTCTTCTATGTTATGCACTGTTGTTTTTATGCATCTTTTATGGCTCTAAAGGACCGAAATAAAGATGTATGAATGAATTAATTGTTTTTGAGTGTTTTAATAAATATGTGCCCTTTTACAATGTCAAATATGAAAGTCACTGTGGGAATATTCAGTTTCACATCACCATCATAGCAGAAATAGTGTAAAATACGTTTTAGCAGAGAACTTTTTGTTATTGGTTTGATTGACGTCTGTCTTACTAATGCAACATTATTCATAAGAAAAAATGGTGCCATATCTTTGTTGGTACATTTCCTAACCATCTTTCTTCATTTGTGTCGTGTCAGAGATATGTTTTCTCGATTCTCTTCTCTGTTATGAGAGCAGAAAAAATGGTAGAAACCCAAGTTCGCTCCATTTTTCTACCATTGCAAATTTTCATCATTGTCTACACAGCAAAATGTAAACAGGGAGGAATTGAGTATCCCCGTGTAATTGAAGGATAGCTCACCAATTCGCTCTAAAAAGTAATGCCGCAGTATCACACACATTTTGAATATTAGTCTTTGTGCTTGAAAAAAATCCTCCCTCAAGCATGGCCAATCGCCTACTAACTAAAGTCTTCTTTCCAAAACCAGAATAAAGGTCTCATAAACAATTAAAGCATACTAATGTGTACAAAGACAAACTGAAGCCATCTAGGAATTGAGAGAAACCAATGGACAGAATGTAAATAAATGTTTACAAAGGTTGAACACAGTCCATTAGACAGTTGTAAGGTATAATAGAGAATAAAATGAATAGGAAAAGAATATAGAAGTTAAGAAGAGTAATGTAATCTATCCAAATGTGCCTGAAAGGAAAAAAAGCAAAAGTTTGTAAGTAGTGAGGGGCAGCTATGAAATACAGTGTAGAATCTATGCTGCTTTTTGCATATTACTTTCTCTTTTTGATTTTCAAGTAAAGCAGGCATAATTCAGCACAACGGTCTGCTGACAATGATGAATAACACTGATGACTTTGCACATTTCAATATCCCTTGAAAATATTTTGGAAGTAACAAAGTCACTGGAGCCAAGGATATTGTGTCCATCTGCCTACGCAAAGTTTACAAACTCATTGGCAGATACACTGAACATTTCAAATTCTATTAAATGTCTGTGTCATTGACAGGTTGTGTGAGTCAAGAACTCTTATCCTGAGAGTTGCCATGAATTATGACATTGTTTCAGAGAAACTCAAAGTCATATACAGAGATGGAAGAAAAGCTAGGCATGAGACTGAAAAAGCTTAAAGTCTTAGGGCCTCATTTATGGCATTTTGGCATAGGGCAGCGCAGCAAGGCACCCCACACCAAAGTGAAAAGGTAGGAAGGCACCATATTTAACCCCTTCCATGCTGATGATGAACCCCAGCCGTCATGCACTACGGTGCTCGTGTGCTGATGACGGCTGGGGTTCGTCACGGCCCACCCCTGTTTGTGCTGTTTACAGCACACCAGGGGAATCGCGGTCGCATGGAAAGGGTTAAGCAATATGGTGCATTCCTGTCCTTTATACCTGTGCTGGTGCGGTTTTAGCAACCTAGTATCAATGTAGGCACCCTGCCTGCATTGGAGACAGGATTCTTTTTCTGTAGGAAGGGGCACCTTCCTGCTCAAAAACACAAACCTAAGAGGTGTTCTCCCCTATTTGTGCTGCATAATACATGGAAAGAGGAAAACGAGGAGAAATTAAATTATTTATCCTCGTTACGCCTCACCGTGGGAGACATAGGGATTTGGTGCGTACCCAGGTTTGCATGTTTTTGTGAATCTTGGGCAACATCAGATTCCATGGGTGCCGCATGGCCAAACCCACTGCAATGCCCATGGAACGCCTCCCGGGCACGGAGTAAGGAGACGCAGCGCTTTGTGCTGCACCATCTTATTCATGATGTCTGAGGCCACTCAAAGCTAAGCCTTGCGTAGCTTCATAAAACATTATGAGAGCCCTGCCAATATACATGCTGCAAAAGTGATGTTGGGCTCCCCAAAATGATACCCTTAGGCTCTAACAAAAAACAGGCTGGTTATTTGGGATATGATCAGAATCTGCTGTTACTGCACTTATCCAAATTATGAGGTTTGTGATTTGTGAACAGCCAATCATTATCGGGGGACAAATGCCCAGTATTTACTGAAAGAATAGAGGACTCCGTTATGATAAGCACCAAAATCAATGTTATGCCCCAAAAACTCATAAATGGGTGGTAATTATTCCACTGACTCACAGGAGTCGGATTTTGGTCAGGTGCAATAAATATCACACCTATTACTGGGACATGCATAATGAGAGCCTTATAGAAATTATGATCTCGTAGGACCTCGTTGCAAGTGCCTAATTGGTTGGTAATCTTGCACAGTTAAGTGAGGATTTATCTCATAAATGAATGGGGCATAAAGCAGAAAGCTGCATGTTTTTCCTTTCTCTGAGATGTGTATTCTGTGGTTGAAAAACCACCAATCTAGGCAATAACTGTGTACTAGTTGTAATCTCACTTGAGGTGCAAACTTCAAGTTGTGCCTAAATCAAGATGGATTACCCAATCGCATACAGGATTTTAGTGTGCCAATGGGTTCTTCTAATACAGATTGGTCTGGAAAGCTCAAGCTGCAGAGGAAAATATATCTGAACAAAACAACTGGTATTCATACCTGTCTCACAGACTTCTTCATCACTGTTATCCACACAATCATAGATTCCATCACACAGCCATCGGATGGGGATACAGTACGCTTTGTTTCTGCATCGAAACTGATCTTCTTTACATTCTGATATGCACTCCATCTGTATAAATACAATGTTTATGTAAACAGTGGGTAAGTTTTGAAAAGCATGTTACGTTAGAATTTGAGACATTAAATAAGGTGCTGAAAAGAAAATTAATGCTTATATTTCTGCCACTGAGGGAGTTGAATGATAGTAAAAATAGCAAAAAAGAACATATATGTTGTTAATATAACCTGATGAAAGAGTAATAATTTCCTTGATTAAAGTGACAACAGATATTTATTACACATAGAGCATCAAAAAGGTTTGTACATTTTTCACATTTTTGTGCACCAACACTATTAGTAATGCTCACTGTAGAGCCATAATTGTCTTAACAAAGTGTACATGGCCTTCAGTATGTTCATTTATGCTGCACATTCTAATTTACCACAAACCACCCCACGTGTACTCACACATCATAGGAAACAACAAAACTCTCCACTAGACACTGCACACACTGAGCATTGATTTATAGAGCAACCGTGGCAATATAGAAGCGGGTATAGTGCGCGCCTCAGTCCTGTTCCAAGGAGAACACAACATGCATGGGTATGATTCAGAAAGGCAGCTTAAGTATTGGAGAACAGCCTTATGGTGAGAGCAGGAGCTGCCAGACATATCCACTCATAGGTCTCCATTAGGAGCTAACCCGTTGGCGAGTGACCAGCACACGTGGCAGAGTTGTCAAGAGTTTGCCCTTCCACAAGTCACGAAAAGTGGCACAAAGCAGTGCAAAGTCTTAATAAAGTATTTATTCCCCAGAAGAGAATTTGTTTTGTTCTGAAAAGTTGCGCTAAAGTAGCAGAAAGAAGGCCTTGCACTACTTTGCATCAATGGGGCCTTCCATGGCTCGCTTTTGTGCATTTCAACACTATCACCCATGGTTTCGACACGCAGCAAGATTTACAAACATTGTCAGTGTGCTAAAATCGACAGCAAACATCCAATGTGTGAATTGCTTTAATATTTATCTTTGTACCTTATTTTGTACTTGGAGGGTACCATTCCAGTACCAAATATATGCAAGACATCATGAATACACCCATGCACTATGGTGCCAAGGTGTGTTTGTGTGGAGCAGTGCTTAATTTGAGCTGGTGGTCTCCGGGGCTTGGCACAGAACGTAATTGTCAACTTGTGTATTTATGATAAACTGTAACATGGTGGCGCAGTTTGTCTAATTTAGAGACGACCATAACAACAGTTGTTAAACAATTTAATATAGATTAAAAATGACTAAAACCTGCCAGGCAAGTCATTATTACAGCTTTGGGGACCTGAAATAGTCTGAATTGTCACACTTGTAGGAGTGTGATGGATGGTAGTTGGGATAGTACTGTCCTTGGCAGGGCGGGCATGGTCAATGGGAGGTGCAAGCTGAAGTGGCCTCCTAACGAGGGCTTTGGTACTTATTTTTTTACAACTAAGCACTAGCATGGAGTTAGACAGTGTCTTTGTGCACCAGAGCTGGGGGATTTTAGGTGAATACAGCTGTGTGCTTCTGTCTCACTCTAGTGTTACACAACACAACAATTTGGTTACAGTTCTGCTGTTGCATTATTTTCTAATAAATCTTCCTCACAGCTTTTTATTGCCTCCCATCATGCTTCAGATAAAGAGTGTTCTCTTTATAGACTGTAGTACATCCTTGACAATGATCCAAGTGAGAATTGTGGCAACCTGCGAATATGTTTAGGGTAAAGAACTATACCTAGATAAAAAACACAAACCATGGATAAGATTCCAAACTTGTTTTTTAATGACTGTTCCAGCAATAATTGGGTGTTTGAAACACTGGGCTATCTGGTAATTACACCTTTCTGAACAGGCTGTTTTAAGAGTTGGTCAAATCCCCCTAGCTTAAAAGACTAAGGGCATGATTAAGATATAGGTCGGAGATGCCTCCGACCAACATCGCAGTGTATGCGGAACCAACTGACCATAGGAGGGCGGCTTGTGCTGCAGTCGGAAAATTACCCCAGCACAAGCTCCGATGAATGGGAGATTTTGTGAATCCTTGCACCCTGTGGCCCTTAGGTGCGTGCCACATGGTTCGGGGATTAACAGGGGGACCCTAGGCCAGCAACTAGAAACCGTTGAGGCAAGGGGGCCCTGCTAGCGGCCCCCTATGTCACTTTCCTACAGGCTTTTTGTGTCAGGAAGCCCGACATGAAAAGCCTGTAAGAAACCGACATTGTATTGCGACAGCGGAAATGCCATCCTTATGGGATTATGTGATGGTTCTAGCTAGCCAACGGGCTCCTTGAGCCCATCGGAAATGAGCCGGAATGACGCACCAGTTTGACTTTCGACTGTCTACAATTTCATTAGGAGGTCGAAATTCAAACCAGGGAAGTCCGTTGGTAAGCCTCCAACGAGTGATCAGAGGCTTACCGACCAATATCCTAATTAGGCCCCAAGGGTTAAGCTTTACATCTTATCTTTATTTATTTGCAGAACTCAAGGAGATAGATAGGGCTTCACTTAAATGTAATGCAATCTCACTTTGGAAATACCTCCATGAGATTGTTTTAGTATCATGATGATTAAATAAGCCTAAACATCTGCTTAACTTGAAAATGATGGAGGCAGTGAAGTGGCCCACCATGAGATTGCTTTGATTTTAGAAATGCCCTGTTATAGACCAAGAGGGACCGGAATTAAAGACATGTGTGACATTTTCATTTTGCTTTGATCAAATTAGTGAACTGACTTGTAATTTGTATGTGTGAATGTGTTGTATATGTGATGACTTTAGTAATTGGAAATGGTGCGCTTTGATATATAAATTGTTGTAGACTATAAAAGTTTCCAATTAAGCTTTTGTAACACGCTTGTGATGTGTACTTCTGTATAGGGTGTTTTGAGTATGTTATTTTGATGATGATGATGCTGGCTGTCACATAGATGGAAATCATAATTCCACAACATTATTCAACCAGTGCTGAATGCTGCACATACTGGTCTACAGATATCTCTAACACGGGTTGTGAATGCCAGAAATGTTAGGAGCAATGTGGAGTTGTTTACCTTTGTGTAGCTTAAGTTTGCGGACATGTTAATAAATAAAAGACAAATAATTGGTATTGGCAATGATTGTTATAACTACAAGTGGATTGCAATCCCTGGGTCACTGCTTTAGAAAGAATCGGGAACGAGTCATCTGTGCACTGCTGTAAAGCAACAGGTAAAAGGAGAGGCCGGCATTGACATACATGGTTGTGGCCCAAAGAACCAACATGAATGGTCTCACATCAGGTGTGAGAGTTCATAATGACGAAACTTGACCATTACTGTAATGAGCAAAGGGCATTGAAAATGCGAACCTGTAAAAAGTTGATCAGAGGAATTCTCACCTTCCCATAGGTGCTATACAGCCAATATTTAATTTATGATAGCGATTTTAAGTGCCTGTGTGTGCTGTCATATTATAAAATGTATTGCATATTTCAGATCTAAATTCCATTATTTCATTCTGCCCTCTTATTTTAAGATGGAGGCTAGCATTAGGCCTTAAGTCTTTTAAAGTTACTTCTCCTGGAGCAGTCAACATAAAGAGAATTAATTTAAACAGAAACATAGCTTTTCCAAAATGTTCCCAGACATTCCAGAAATGTCCTGATGTGAAGCAGCTCCTCAATCAGCCGCAAAATGTTTTAATAATCTGTAATTGTTATTAGTTAAATGATGTGGAATTGCCGTTTGTTGAGCATATGACACTTGGGACTGTTTTGATAGTGATGTGTATTGATTTTTGCTTGCTTCTTCTCAATAAATCTATGAATTGTTTCTTGCAGTTCTATAACCATGTGTACTATTACCAGGCCATAAAAAATTGGTTATTCTTGATAAAAGGAGACTTTTTCACATTTTAGGAGGGTGGAAAGGAAGTTAAAAGAGAACAATAAACCATCTAAAGCCATTTATTTCCAGACTCTTTTGAGCATAACATCTTCAATATGACCACTCAAAATGAACTGGCACTCCTAAATGGCAAAGTTGGTTATCAAAACACAAGGGAATCATGTGCCTCTTTACATTCCTCTTACCACCCCTACCCCAGCAATAGGACATAACGAGGTGCCCGAAATAGATGGGGGTGGAGGGGTTATTTGAAATCGAAATAATTTTTTTTTTTATTCTTTCAAAGAAAAAGTGATTCAGCACGTTTTTCTGGTATATTGATCGGTTTCTTGCTTTCAAAAAGAAAGCAAGGTTGGGGGCATGGCTTGCGCCCAGCGGTGATGGCGGCGTCTCCATAGTTCCCCGAAGAAGTCGGGAGTGGACACGGACCGACGCAAAGCCTACTCTTCATGCATCGACTCCACAGCGGAGGATGGTGAGACGTGGCTCTACTGAACTCCCGGCCGCCATTTTAAGACGACTGCCGAGAGACCGGTTCTACTACAACGCCTGCATTCCTTCAAGTGCTGCCCACTCTTCGACTACCCTGTGGGCCTCCATCCGCCATTTTGTGTCTTGTTTTCTTCACACCGCTGACGGAGATTACATCCTATGCTGCACCTCTGCAATTTCTTTCTTTCTCACACAAAATAAATGCAATTTGAGCTCCTTGACGCAAGCTCTTTAAAAATTCCTCACAGATGCCATACTTACTGATTACACCAACTGTCTTTTTCTATTACAGTCGCGCTGATTCCTATGTTGTGGAACTGTTGACTTCCTCATTATTCCAGCCTGCTTATTACATCGCTACCCTCAATTGCCTCAATTGTTATCTATCTTTTATACAAACAATGCCTGCTCTCTGTTATACGCCTATTGCTATTCAGTGCTTTCTATGGTTTGTTCCCAGGCTTGATTTCAGGCATGTTTCTTTTTAATTTAATTCATATCTCATTCAATCCTCTTTCAATGATTGTATGCTGTGTGTTTACTTATGTATTGGTGTAACTACAATATTGCAAGATTCTACTTGTACGTGAATTATATGCTTATATACATGTTTTCTACTGGTCTACAAAGCCCCTTCTCTAGACTGTCTATCTTGAGAAGGCGCCAATATTGATTTGTCACTGCAGTCTTTGTCCTCTTCATGAGAAAACAACTTAAAGTGACACCTCAACCCAAATCCCCCCCTGCAGATTTTTACTCCATACTAGCTCACGCTAACAGTGCTTAGATATGGATGACGCAGCTAATTCTTCACCAAAAAGTGCGTCAACGCCGGTGTCTACCTTGGCTTTTGGTGGTAGTAAAATATCAACTAAAAGATTGAAGAAGGATCCTCCCTCTCCTCCCAAACAAGCCCCCTCTTCAGTCACAATGGATTTACTGTTAGAGGAAACCAGAGCCTTTATTTTATTTTATTTTGGAGATTTATAGAGCGCATGGCTGCCCGAGAGCGTCCCAGCGCTGACAGAAATCCACTATGATCTCCAAGGGAGGGGGCCGGAGGGGAAGCTAGGGATCAAGGGAACAGCCATGTCTTCAGGGATTTGCGGAATGCTAGGAGATTAGGTTGGGCCCGGAGGTCCGGTGGAAGAGTATTCCACATCTTGGACGCCTGAAATGAGAAATGTCGACCTCCAAAACGTGATTTTTTGATCTTGGGTATTTTGGTCAGGTGGGCATTGGTAGAGCGTAGGGTTCTGGTTGTCGTGTGGGGAGTCACGAGATCTTTCAGAACCGGGGGGGCTTTTCCGTGCAGGATTTTGTGGGTTAGGCACATGGCCTTGAAATGCACCCTTTGTTCCACCGGGAGCCAATGGAGTTCTTTGAGTGCAGGTTTGGCAGAGCAGCGTTTTTTGGTGCCAGTGAGGATTCTGGCGGCCGCATTTTGCACCACCTGAAGCCTGGAGATGACTTTCTTTGGGGATCCAAGATATAAGGCATTGCCGTAGTCCAGTCTGGACAGTATGAGGCCCTGGATGACCAATTTTCTTGACTTGAATGGTAAGAGTGGGAGAATTTTGCGGATGGAGCGGAGCAAGCCAAAGCAAGTTCCTGCAGTTTTTTTGGCCTGGGTGTTGAGAGTAAGTTTGTCATCTAGCCAAATCCCTAGGCTTTTGATATCAGTTTTGGGGATTGGTGGTGGGCCCATACTGGGAGGCCATAGAGACTACGGGCGGAAAAGGGATTGGTTACCTAGTACCATTAGCTCGGTTTTTTCCCCATTGAGCTTTAAATGGGAGTCGCTCATCCAGCTGACTATATTCTCCAGGCAGGAGTACAGATCGATGGAGGGGGGTTCTGACTGGCTCAGGGAAACGGCCAGCTGTGTGTCGTCCACGTAGGTCAGGAGTTTAATGCCATAGGGGACGACGATTTGTTCCAGAGGTGCCATATATACGTTGAAGAGTGTCGGGCTCAAAGAGGAGCCCTGAGGCACTCCGCAACGTATCGGGGTTTCCTTAGAGATACAGTCTCCATCTGCCACCTGAAAGGAGCGGTTGTGGAGGAAGGATTTTAGCCATTTGAGGGCCGTCCCGGAGATGGCGAGGTTTTCTAGGCGTTGGGCAAGGATGCTATGGTTGACGGTGTCGAATGCTGCGCTGAGGTCCAGGAGGATCACCGCCACTGATCTTCCTGCATCGATGACTTTCCTGGTTTCTTCGACTACCGCCACCATTGCTGTTTCTGTCCCTTGGCCCGGGCGGAAGCCCGTTTGAGAGGTTTTTAGCAGCTCATTGGACTCCAGATAATGTGAAAGCTGGGAGTTTATGTGTTTTTCCGCCAGTTTACTGATACCTGGGAGGAGAGATATAGGTCTGAAGTTGGCCAGGTTGTCCGGGTCAAGGTTAGGTTTTTTTATGAGTGCCTTCACCACCGCTTTTTTCCAGCTTGTGGGCACTGTTCCAGATTCGAAGGAGGTATTTAGTAAGTTGGTCATAAGAGGTAGGATGCTCGGGGCCACCTGTTTAAGATGTCTCATCGGGGCTGGGTCATGGGGCGATCCGCTTTTGAGGGCTTGTAATATAGAACCAAGAGTTTCTGCGTTGATGGGTTGGAATTTGCTTAGCTCAATGCCTTTGCTCTGATGTTGGGAGGTGGGAAGGGGGGAGGGGTCTAAGGGGGAGAGAGGTGGAAGTTGTTTGAGTATAGTTTGAATTTTAGAGTCAAAGAAGTTGGCTAACTCATTACAGTGTTCAGTTGTTGGGTCTCGCGCAGCTGCGGGAGTGGGGGGTTTTAGAAGCTTTTTCAAAGTGAGAAACGTCTCCCTCGACGAGTTTGCTGCTTTGCTGATTTTCTCGCTGTAAAAGGAGATTTGTGCGTCTTTCAGAGCTTTTTTATAATTGAGAATCATCAGTCTGTACTTGTTTTTGCTGATGGGATTAAAGTCTTTTCTCCAGACTCTTTCTGCTCTCTTGCAGGTTTTCTTTAGAAGGCGTATTTCTTGGGTAAACCATGGAGAGGTAGCTTTTGTCCTTGGTTTACGATGAGGTTTTTTTGGGAGGGCTAAGTCTAGAGAATTGGTAATCCAGGATGAAAATTCCCTATCTGCGAGGTCGATGGTTGAGCTAAGGGTGGGGACTGTATCCTCGAGGGCATGTTTCCATGTAGCAAAATCTAATTTCGCCCAGGGTCTGGATGGTCTGCCGGGGGCTTGGGTTTGCGGTGGTTTGGGGTAGGTGTGCCAACTGAAAGGAATAAGAAGGTGGTCGGACCATGGCACGGGAGTGGGGGGCCTGGTCACAAGGTCCTGGAAATTACAGAATATGGGGTCGAGCAAATGTCCCCGTTTATGAGTAGGGAGGGAATTCTGTAAGTGCAATTGGTGAGTAGCCAAGTCTTGGATCAGTTCTGAGGCCGTATTGTCTTTGCTGTCTTCAAAATGGACATTAAAGTCCCCTAGAATGAGGAATTTGGTCCGAGTGCTAGATCTGGCCAAGGAGCATTCTAGGAGGGAGTTAAGGAATTTTCCCATAGAGCCGGGGGGACGGTAAATAAGGAGTCCGGAAAGAGAGGAGCAAGAGGAGATCTGCAAGGTGAAGGGGACATTTTCACAGTCTACCAGAGGACTATCAAGGAAACGGCATGGTATTGAGTCCTTGGAGATGACAGCAATGCCACCACCTCTGCCTTTGGGCCGGTCCTTACGCCCATTCATTGAAGAAACCACTGCTACACTTCAGGAAACTACTTCTACACTCCAGGAATTATCTAATAAGTGGTTATCTGTAGAACATCGTGTCACCACTCTGGAAAAACATTTTGAATCCTTAAACTCTTCTACTTCCAAAATCGACTCCTTATGCTCTCAGGTATCAACCTTACATAAACAAATAGAACATTTTGAAAATAGAAATAGGAGAAAGAATCTACGTATTTATGGTTTGCCAGAGGGAACAGAAGGGTCGGATTCAATTGTTTTGTTTAAGGTCTTTATTCCCAAACTTCTCAAACTTCTGGAAGGTACCAGCTTGAACATCCAAAGGGCTCATTGACTAGGTTCACCATCACACTTAGCATCTGCTTCTTCAACAAGTAAACCAAGAGATGTGATATTGTAGTTTCTTGAGTACACTGACTTACTAAAAATGTTATCTGCATCCAGAGCGTTGAATAAAATTACATGGTCGGGAAACTCATTATTTTTTACTCAGGATTATGCTAAACCAACAGCAGTTCGTCACAAAGAATTCTTAGCATTGAGACCTTAGCTACGTTCGATAGGCGCAAGATATGGTCTCTTTCACCCGTGCCTATTTAAAGTGACTATCAATAACGAGACTATAACTTATGAAGACCCACTAAAACTTAAGAGCTTCCTCTACTCTTTTCAGGCTGATTCAATGGATTCAATGGTTCTATCTCCATTTTTCTTCATCAGCCTTGCTTTGCTCATGATGTAATTACACGTATATCCATTGTGCTTCTCATGGATTGTTTTTCATATTGTTAAGGTTCTATATTTCTCATTATTCTACATTTCAATTTGTGCTTTGTTTGTAGATTATTTATATGTAAACTTAGCAGTACTTTTAATTATATTGCATTCAATATATTTATTTAACCTCCTTTCTCTGTCCACAGTTTAGTCTCAGCGTGTTTCTCCTTTCCTCATGTTTCTTACAGTCAGTTGGTACTGTTTTCCTTTCCCGTATTCCCTCGTGGGTCTGGGTCATGTCATTGTTCCGTGTGGCCTTCCACCCCTCTACCCCTCGTATGGTTTGGAATTCATGTACGTTTTTTCTCTCATTTATCTTTTTCATCATCTGTCTCATTACCTTTCCTTTCCATATATTTTTTCCTCTTTTTTTCTTCTATGCCATTCAGTTTCACTTCTATGTGTCTCACAATCTTTCTTTTTCTCTCCGTGCTTCCTGTCTTTCCAAACATTGTATCTTCATTGCATCTTCAATCAATCAATCAATCAATCAGTGACACTTATAAAGCGCGCTACATACCCGTGGGGTCTCAAGGCGCTGGGGGGGGGGGGAGCCGCTACTGCTCGAACAGCCAGGTCTTCAGCTTCTTCCTGAAGGAGAGGTGGTCTTGGGTCAGGCGCATGTCGGTCGGGAGGGAGTTCCAGGTCTTGGCGGCCAGGTGGGAGAAGGACCTTCCTCCTGTAGTCGCTCTTCGGATGCGGGGGACGGCGGCGAGGGCGTGGTTGGCTGATCGGAGGTGGCGTTTGGGAGCGTAGAAGTTGACTCGGCTGTTGAGGTAGCTCGGGCCTTGGTCGTGTAGGGCTTTGTGTGCGTGGGTGAGGAGGCGGAAGGTGATTCTTTTGTTGACGGGGAGCCAGTGAAGGTCTCGCAGATGTCCGGAGATGTGGCTGGTTCGTGGGATGTCGAGGATGAGTCTGGCTGAGGCGTTCTGGATCCGCTGGAGTCTCTTCTGGAGCTTGGCGGTGGTCCCGGCGTAGAGGGCGTTGCCGTAGTCCAGTCGGCTGGTGACGAGGGCCTGGGTGACGGTCTTCCTGGTCTCGGTGGGGATCCACCAGAAGATCTTCCGAAGCATGCGCAGGATGTTGAAGCATGCCGAGGAGACGTTGTTGACTTGCCTGGTCATGGAGAGGGAGGAGTCCAGGATGAAGCCCAGGTTGCGTGCATGGTCTGTCGGTTTGGGTGCGGTGCCCAGGGCGGGAGGCCACCAGGAGTCGTCCCAGGCGGAGGGAGAGGAGCCCAGGATGAGGACCTCTGTCTTGTCCGAGTTCAGTTTCAGGCGGCTGGTCGTCATCCACTCGGCTACCTCTTTCATCCCTTCGTGCAGGTTGGCTCTGGCGGCGGCGGGGTCGTTGGTCAGGGAGAGGATCAGCTGGGTGTCGTCGGCGTAGGAGATTATGCTGAGGTTGTGTTTGCGTACGATGGCCGCGAGGGGGCTCATGTAGACGTTGAAGAGGGTGGGGCTCAGAGATGATCCTTGGGGGACGCCGCAGATGACTTCGGTGGCCTCTGACTTGTACGGTGGTAGGCGGACTCTCTGTGTTCTCCCGTCGAGGAAGGAGATGATCCATTCCAGCGCCTTGTCCTGGATTCCGACGTTGCTGAGGCGCCGTACTAGGGTGCGGTGGCAGACCGCACCTCTTTCTCTTTCTTCTTCTTTTCTCTAAGGTTTCACTATTTATACAGTTGGTTTTTTGTTAGTGATGTTTTCATATATTCAACATTTTGCTTATCTCGGTATTTACTACATTAATACAGTCTTCTTTTATGCCTTTAAAAACTATATCTTGGAATGTCAGAGGTTTACATTCACCTATTAAGCAACAAAGAGTTTTGACTCATTTAACTAAACTAGGAACTGATATTGCCTGTCTACAGGAATCTCATCTATCAGCTGACGAATCTGTAAAGTTGAAGAGAGGTTGGATGGGTGAGGTCCTCTTCTTCCCGGGTGATGGTAAACGAAAAGGTGTCCTTATTCCTATTAGGAGATCCATTCCAATTAAAGTAATCTCACATTGTACGGACCAAATAGGTAGAAGGCATCTGTAAAACCTTTGGTAGATAATGCCCCACTTTCTTTATTGAATATTTATGCACCTACAGTTAGCGACCCCTCCTTTTGGACCTCTCTGTCCCAACACATTACACAACACTATGACGATAATTTTATCCTTGCAGGGGATTGCAATGAAATCTTTCATCCTTTCATTGATCGGAATTCCTCAACCCCGTTTATCCCTCATAAATCTCATAAATCATTCATACAAATGATTCAAAAACACAAATTTATAGACACCTGGAGATTATGCAACCCCACACTTAGAGAATACTCCTTTTACTCGCCAACACATCACACTCAGTCACAATTGGACTACTTTTTTCTCTCTCACAACCTTTCTCAGTCATTAGTCATGGCATATATTGGCTCTATCTTGATATCGGATCATGCTCCCATAATTATTCATATTGATGTTTTGCGACCGCCTCTAACTTCTCGCAAATGGCCCTTTAAAAACACTTTGGGGCAGATTTATGAGTTCTGGCGCATCTCTGCAAATCAGCAGGGATGCGCCAGAACTGATGCGTCACGCAATTCCCTCCTTGCGGCACCACAGATGCGCCGCATTGTAAATGCGGCGCACCGTGGTGCAAGGAAGGGCAGATGCGTGACGCATCTTGTGGTGTACGGGCGGCGCATTGCTGGAGTAGCGTCGCAAGTGCGACGCAACTCCTGCAATGTACAGAGGCCACCCATACATAACGTGGTGCATCACTCCTTACGCCTGCTTCAAGCAGGCGTAAGGATTTGACGCAGCAGACTCGTAAAACTGACTGAGTGAAATCTTGTAGATTTCAGTGCGTCAGTTTTACGGGGCTTTCCTACGAGGGAACGCCCACCCTGCGGCAGATTGCCCACATGAAACCTGACGCAGGTTTCATGTGGCGCAGGGCTTTACAACGTGACGCATCTGCCTAGATGTGTCACGTTGTAAATAGGTCGCAGGGATGCGCCACATTTCCGCGCCGTTGCGTCACGCAACGGCGGCGTAAACGTGGCGCAAGTCCGTCATAAATCTGCCCCTTTGCTTTTAGATCCACTATTCACATCGTCTTTTATTTCTTTCTTTATTTAGTATTTTCTTTTTAATCAAATGGGTGACACACCTTTTCACATGGTATGGGACACTTTTAAGGCCTCAGCTAGGGATTTCATTATTAATTTTGTCTCGAAAAAGCGTAACAAATCCCAACAATGTAATACTGCCCCATTACCAAAATCAAACAGTCAGAGCATTTCTATTATTCTTCTAAATCAAAGGAGTGCTTATCTGACCACTGATCACTTTGCGCACTTACTACTTCCTAAATGACATACCCTTATCCTAACTTTTTTACATTCCGGTGAATCTCACGGCTCTTTTTCTGATGCCTTTAATTGTATTATACCTAAGGAAGGCAAGGACCCTCAATTTTGTAAAAATTATTGTCCTATCTCTCTGGTAAATATTGATTATAACATTTTCTCCAAGGCATTGGTTTTACGTCTAGAACCTCATATGCCTGACTTGTTAGGAACTCAGCAATCTGGTTTTGTCAAAGGACGACTTATCACAAATAATACCTGTTTATTTTATGATATTCTCTCAAAAGTCTCACCTACTACCCATTCATTAGCAGCCATTGCCTTGGACGCAGAAAAGGCATTGAACAGAGTTGAATGGCCCTATCTCTTTAGCACAATAAAATGGTTTGGCCCAAAAATCACTGCTATAATATCTATTTTGAATTCTAATCCAAGAGCAGCCATATCTGTAAATAATGCAGTTTCTTCATACTTTTCTATAGGCAGGGGTGTCAGACAGGGTTGCCCTCTTTTCCCTGTTCTTTTTAATCTTGCCTTGGAGCCTTTTTTGTTGCGGATTCGTCAAAATGATAACATTTACAGTTTCACTTTTAAGGATACTACTGTTAAAATGGCAACTTATGCTGATGACATCCTTTTATTCCTCGCACAACCTCAGACTTCCCTTCCCACTTTTTTAGACAAAGTAGATTCGTTTGCACCTGTTTCTGGCTATAAATTAAACAAGGATAAATGTGAGATCTTATCATTCACCAAATACACTTTCAAAGCTGAATATACTACTACAGGGTTTACGTGGAATTCTCAGTATATTAAAAATTTAGGCTTCCATTTTACCTCTTCTATATCAGGAACGATATCCGGCGGTTTGGATGACTGTATACAAAGGTTTTCATCTCTAACAGCAAAATGGCATCCCTTGTATTTGTCTTGGTGGGGCCGCTTAGACACCATAAAAATGATGCTTTCTCCCATAGTTTTGTACACAATTTCTAATATTCCAGTATATATCCCTTCAAAATATTTTAGAAAGCTAAATTCCATTTTATCTTCATTCTTGTGGCATAATAAAAAATCGCGTATGTCAATATCAAAATTAATTCACCCAAAAACGGAAGGTGGAGCAAACTTCCCCGATTTTCCAGCTTATCACAAGTCCTTTTTACTACATCATGCTTCAAATTGGTTCTCTGAACCTTCTATTAATCAACCTCTCTGGACTACACTTGAACAATCTTTTCTTTCCCCCTTTTCATTTCAGGAATATCTCTCTTTCACGTGTAAACCTCAGTCTGTATCTTCCCCTATAATCAAATTTACCTCTAACATACTTCTGCCTACTCCCCTCACCTCTTTTCTTAACTCTCCTTTTTGGCATAATATAAATATTGTGATTAACAACAAACTTTTTTTCTGAGAGACCTGGAGACAAGGGAGACTGATTTGGGTGCATCAATTATTTGATAGCGGTCAACCTTTGTCTTTTATGCAGGTCCGAACCATATTCACCTTGCCTTCTCACCTCAGTTCTAACTAGTGTCTTTTATTGAAAGCTGTTCAAGATGCTTACACCCTTTATGTACCTTCCCCACCACACTCTCCCCATAGAGATAAATTGAGATCCCTTATTATTAAAAAATTCCAAGGCATCTGTCATATATAGATTTCTTCATACTTCATCTGGGTTACAAGAAAAAAACAAAATAGAAACCTTATGGGGAAAAGATTTAGAATCTTCCTGGGCTGTGGACTTTTGGGATGATATATGGCTTAAAATTAGAAAATCTTCTATGGCTGCGAACACCACACAGACACTTTTCTTTATATATAATCGGCTCTTACTTTCTCCATTACTTCTCAATACATGACACTTCCATCTTCCAGATACCTGTTGGTCCTGCTCATCACCACATGCTGACCTATGCCATATGCCTTTTCACTGCAAATTCGTTAATGATTTTTGGGAAAATGTATGGTCTCAAATCAATTCCATCTTTAGTTCTACTCACTCTCTCTCTATACCACTTATCTTTATATAAAGCTTGTCCCCTATTTGGGTAGGATGTGACTAATGTTAAAATCATAGATTTATTATTGGCAGTGGCCTTTCAATTAATTACCAAAAATTGGAAAGACTTTACTAAATTATCTTATCAGACATGGTGGTATGCTGTTTGTTATTATCACAGACTGGACACGTCCTTTGTATACCCATTACACATGGGAACTAAACGTTTACATCTGTGGTCCCCTGTCACGACATTCATTGATATGAGCGCCAGACATTCTATATCTCGTACTCCTCACCATCATTAAGTACCTAAATCTCCATGACTTGCCTCATGTTGTTCTTTTATAGTTTATTCTAATTGTATTTTATATTGCAACTTTTTGTATCTCATCTAAGTTTCCTTTCTCAACTGATATTCAATGTATTATTGTTCTCTTATTTGTAAATGATATAGCTGAATGTATTTGACTTAGGTTTCTCTTCTTTATTTATTCTCCATTGATATTTTATATGTAACTCTTTCTTACTTGTTATTATTCTGTTTTTCACATTACTGTTTTACTTCATCTTAATAAAATTATTTGAACTTAAAAAAGAAAGCAAGGTTTCTGTTCTTATGTATCTCTGACAACAGCTCCATTCCTTCTGTTGGTATGCTAAAAATGTGATGTTAGGTCCCCTTAACAGAATTGTGTCAGTGCTATTTGATCGTGGCACTCATATCTTGTGCAGTGTTTGATTTATTATTCAGTATTACCGGTGGCATTGTAACAAAGTGAGTTGTGACATGAATTCAAATGCTGACGGAAACTTTTGCAGCCAACACATTTAAATACCTGCGACTGAAAACAGTTCGCAAGATGCAGCAAGTTCCACTGACAAATTCATATATTACCAAGACAAAACATTAACAGTATCAGGTGATTGTTAAAATCCATTCAGAGGACAACAACCTCATCAACTGTTGATTTTCTATAAATATTACTGAGCAAAAATATTTCCTGTAACAAATTAATAGAAATCCGATGAGCACACGTTTTTCTACTTTTAACAAGGAAATACATTTCTCACAATATTGTACACCATTAGTCTCATCCTGGAATAATTCTCACAGCAACATAGAGCTGTAGATCAGAATCAACCAAGGCAGACAAATGTATTTGTAAGTATGCTTCAGTCAAACAGCTATGGCATGTCATAGCAGCAGGTACTGATAGTTGAAGAATCGTTTTAAGACATGCCCGAATTGCAGATCTTTGATAGAATTTTATAGAATGACTCTGTCTCGCACTCCAGACCACAGATGTAAACTGGTTGAATACAGTTCCATATTTGCTAAATATTCATTAAGTAGCACCTATATATTCACTTTTTTTTAAATTGAAGTAGAAGCAGATAGCTGTAGGTATGATTCATAGAGGACAGAAGGGAGGAAGACACCATTTTATTCCTAGTTCCAAACAAGTTCTCAAGTGCCAGTATGCCCAGCAGGGGTTCTTAAACAGGAAACAGCATGGAATTATTGGGTATTGGTAAACCAATCTATGAATGGTGCCAGCAGTCCTAAAACTATCCTTAGCTAGAGTAATGAAAACATTTGAAGTGCCAGCAAAAGTATTGAAATGTGCCTGTCGTTATAAAATTCAAGATGGCGGCAGAACCTTTGTAAATGTATTTTTTATATAAATAAATACTACCACAACATTTAACCCAGCCCAGTCCTTTTAGGTGAAGCCTAGCGCAGTGCGCATGTGCTGTGCTAGGAGGGCCTCTTGGAATCACTACAGACTTCTCAGTAAACTCGCGCTTGTGCCTTTACATTTTTCTCACATTTTATTGGCCTTTGCGTATAGCTTTCAAAAATGAAAGCATACAATTGACCAAAGCCGGGTGCATGTTCACTCCCATGGCCTTTGGGTCTCAGGCAAGAGCAGCGGCGCTCACAGGCTGGCAGCTGGACGTGGATCAGGTTACTAATTATAACAAAGCACGGTCGCTTTCACTTTTGTGGCCACGCTCCATTTCACTTACATAAACAAATGCAGTCATTGACTCTGCTGGCGGTACAAAAGGGGGTGGTGATGGACGGAGCATCTGAAACAATCAAACACTCACACCCAGTCAAAAGATCTGGGTTTAATCCATCACCGTTCTTTAGCCCACTTTGCCACCCCAGTTCACACATGGCTATAGGCAAATCAGTCTGACCCTGTGCCTGATGGGAACAGTCCAGCCCGAACTGCCAAGCCATGTCTTCCCCGGACCGGAAACAAGCTTCCGAGGACCGGTTTCTGGCATTCCAACCGTCTTCAGCCCGGTTTGCTTGAATCCAGTGGCAAAGTGAGCAAGGGACTCACGTCTGAGCATACCCTGCCACACTTATGGCGGCCAAAAGCGGTACAAAAGGGGGTGGTGATGGATGGAGCATCTGAATCAATCAAACACTCACACCCAGTAAAAAGATCTGGGTTTAATCCATCACCGGTCAGAGCTGATTTGCATATAGCCAGTGTCTAACCCAGGGTGGTGTGGAGTGCAAAAAAATGATGGATTTAGGCCCAGATCCTTGTACTGGGGTGAATGCATGACATTGTTCTACATTCTGTCCATCAACTGTGTTTTTTGCAATTTTCCCCCGATTGTGCTGGGTATACTCAGACGTGAGTCCCAGGCTCTCCAAACCACTGGAGTCAAGCTATCCAGGCTGATGAAGGCTGATAGCCAGAAACCGGTCCTTGGATGCTTGATTCCGGTCTGGGAAAGACATGGCTTGGTAGATCGGACTGGACTGTTCCCATGAGGCACAGGGTCAGAGCTGATTTGCATATAGCCAGTGTCTAACCCAGGGTGGTGTGGAGTGCAAAAAAATGATGGATTTAAGCCCAGATCCTTGTACTGGGGTGAATGTATGACATTGTTCTACATTCTGTCCATCAACTGTGTTTTTTGCAATTCTAACCCTGCTGGCACCAGTCAGTTTTTTTAGGCACCCATGAACAGAAGTCACTTTGCTCTGTTAAATGTTTAATGTTGTTTCAGACCTCCAGCCCCAGAAACAAACAGCGCTTACTTTAAAATATTAGTCAATTAACATAGTTTTGTTAGTTTTACACTTGATACACAAGTCACAAACGCGTTCTGACCCCCAGTGTGTGAGCTGATACAAAAATCACAAATGCATCCCAACCAACAGTGTGTGAGCTCCCACTTCCATGTTGCCTTTACTGGCCATTTCTATATTTAGCCTCAAAGTCACTTCTGCCTCTCACCCCTCCTGTTGTTCTGTGCTACTCCCCTCAAACTTCTGAAGAGTGCCACTAGGAGCCTAGCCATGGATGAATATCTCATGTGCAGTGCTGGCAGTTCGTTGCTTGCAAGGTCCCTCTGTGGATCCTCTCGCTGGTCTTGTCCAGTCCTCTATGCCTAAAGGGACCGGGATGCCCCTGTGGAATGGACTTAGAGGAGGTGGGTAATGTGCATCAGAAGCTGCAGGGAAACTGTCTTGTGTAGAGCAAACTGCAACCCCCTGCACCCCCCACTCAACCCAGCATGCCACTTGAACAACCTTGTGTAACGCTTAATGTGTTTTTGGATGCAAATGAGAACAAAAAAGATCTGTTTTGAACTCTAATATGCAACCCTTAATTAAGCCTTATTTTGCCTCAGTATTCAGCTGTGCTTCTGATTTCTTTCACTCCAATTTCCTCGAAAGACAGTAAGACACTCCTCCTGCAGTCTCCAACTCCAGACGTGCTGCAATGTTGGTCTGATTATTGCCCTAAAATGAAACAGTGCCACTTGGCTGACCATAAAGCTGAGCTTGCTGTGCTATTGACACTGTTGCAGCCCTTACAGTTTATCTAATGTAGTAACGTGGCAACTCTTAATTTTGGGACATAAACTGGGAACCCATGTTTAAATCTTGGTGGGAGACTCCATATTTTATGTTTTTGGGCAAATTCCTTAATCACCCTGTGTCTACAAATAAATACCAATAGCTCTATCTAAATACTTATAAGGTCCCAAAGGTGAGACCTATGTGTTATGCAAATGCTTGTTCTTACATTAGGGTTGGACAGCTATAGTTGCAGAGGAGTTTCTCTCCTGGGACAGCCATCGACAGAAAGAAATGTATTTGAATCCTGCCCTATTTAGTCATAAATGTTGGTGCAATATTCTCAGAAGAACTCTGTCACATTTTCCTCACTATCCTGTTTGACATTTGAAACTGGAGTGCCAGAATCCTTCAGGGATAACTAGCTAAAGGTGTGTGTTGAAGCTGGGTCTTTTAGAAAAATACAAAATAGGTTTGAAAGAACCTTAACTTTCAATGTTGTCTCATTGGGGATTAAAGAGTAATTAGACACAAAATATCACTTGCCTCAAAACAGTACAAGGTAGCTCAACTTGGAACATAGATATCAGTGTGGGAGGACAAATAGTGTTGAGAATTTGTGAATGTCAGCATCTATCATTCTCATAAAATGAACTACTGGCAAATTGGCATAATGTCTTAGCCAAAAACTGTTAATGTTTCTGGACTGAGTTCCTCATACTTTTACAGGTTCCCATGCCAGTTTAGTGCGTTGATGGCATAAGTAGCAGGGCCACAATAGTGGGTGATAAACTGAGTGCCGAATGAGCATGGGTCTATGCGTCCCCATTCAGCACACAATAGTTTTTCAGTCGCCAGGGGGCAGATAATGGGTGTTTATCCTGGGGGGCAGCAGAGAGTGTGCACTTCACTGTCGTTGTAGGAGAAAGCAATCCCAGATAGGCCTGGACCTACCTTCCCCAGGGATTACCAGTCTTTCTGCTTCCCCGGTGGTGGATAGGGAGGGTTTATCTCAATCTGTCCCTAGGGGAGGGGGAGTAAACAGCCTACTAGACACCCGGGAATGGTAGCTGTACTGTTTTTGTGAAAGGGGATTGGCCCTATGGGCATAGGCCTGTCTTCCATTTCAACCCCATCACAGTCGTTCAGCCCACAGGCCTGATTTGGGGAATTTACTCACAATTTGCCTGAACACAGACAATCCCACTAGACCACCAAGAAAAAATAAATAAAGCATAATGAGTAGGGAGGCTGTTCGCTCAAGCATTGGGCCGTGCCCCCACCTCAGATAGGGCCTAACAGCCTTAATGGTACATAGGGGAGTGTACCCCAAACTGGACCCTGGGGATCAGAAAACCCATCAGACCACCAAAGTGAGGTTCCGTGACGATTTGAACCCGTGTTTTCAATATTGTCGGAAATACATAATATTGGTATCAGCGAACCGCAAATGATCCATTTAGTATATACTGGTGTTTTCGCTACGCTACGAGCAAGAGCACTCCTTTTATAAACACATTTCCGATCTACCCACGGCATCCATTTTAGATCATGGCCGCCATTTTGTGTTTCTTGCCCTCACATACGCAATAGCCTCTGATCACTGCATTTCGATTAAGGACACGTAGCCTTAGCCGGAGATTCACCTCTTACATGACACGTGCACCTTAAACCAGATCACGCTGTAGCTGCATGACTCGGCAAAGGCTGCCTCCTCTGCCCGAGGCCAGTCCTGCCAAACTGGTCTTCGTATCCATTGTTCTGATCACGATTTGGTGGCCGAAGCCGGTAGCCTTGCCCATTTACAACCCACAAACATCCCTTATCCTGCTTTTCTATCTTCTGCACCTGGCTCTGCTCCTCTCCTTCTGGGCCTTTATTAGGGGGAGGTAACGAAATTTACGATGAGGCGGTCCGGGTCTTGAATGAAAAGTTGACATGGGATTATGATGGAAAAGTGGGAACCCCTCGTTCGTAATGTTTTGACATCAGATATTGTCGACGATTCCTATGTACGCCAAATATTTATTGTTTATGACACAAAGGTTTGGGAATGTACTAACATGTGAAGAATTCGCCTGAAGGCCAAAATTTAGTATATAAGGAGCAACCCTCTTTGTACAATTCGAACAGGCTCCTAGTTACTGCCCATGCGTAGTTTCTGTGACTTCTGTGTCCCTGCAGTAATAAACCTTTGGTCTTTGACGCCATCACCGAGAAGCCCGTGTTTCTGTTCATTTGTGCACCAAGGCAGGTGGAACTCCGGGGTCTTTGGGTGTTGTTCCCTGACACCTCTGGACGGTACCAAAAAGTCCAGAACTCCAATTGGCGCCCAACGTGGGGCGACGTCATTCGGTACCGGTCCAAAAGCCTGAAGAGTTCGAGAAGCTTCGTGTGAAGATTCCTGAGGGAGGCGCCCCACTTCATCGATCCCGGCATATCGCAAAAGTGGCCCGAAGTTCTCTTCCACGAGGGTTCCCGTTCAGGACGGCTGCAGTGGGCCGTTGCCTTGACCGTCGCCCTGTCTTGGACCCGAGGTGCAGTCCTTAGTACAGCGAAACGTGACGGGTTTCTCCGTGGTGACGTCTTCAGTGCCTCAGTTAAGTATTTAGTGATAGCTAGCAGGTTATTTTGTGAGGGTTGTTAAAATCCTTGATTGGTTCTTGGTTTGGTTTGGTCTCGTAAGATTATCACTGGTTGTTCTAGTTACGATAATCTATTTTGTTTAGTTTGGTTATCGATACATCAGTTCGTTTTGGTAGGCCTAAGTTCTTGGTTCGAGTGCACATATCTGTTCTGTGTTTTGTTTGTTTTGTGTTCCGGACTGAAAATGGTAAGTCGGAAAAACCGTATGTTGTCTTGTTTTGGTTGCAACAGTGACTCACGATTGGAGGACTCCTGTCTGGTTCCTCCGATTGGGACTCCCCTATATGATGTGTATTGTAAACATGGTGTGGGTCCTATATCTTATAATGAGGTGTGGGTCCGTTACTGTAAGAAGGATGGTGTCCTTAGTTGGCCACTGCATGGTAGTTTTGACCCCGAAATTCTCGACAATTTAGAGGCGAAATTGTTTAGAAAGAAAGCCCGGCCGGCAATGTTTGATTCTTTCCGTTACTGGCGAAAAGAATCCAAACAGAGAGAAATGAGAAGGTTAAAGAAAGAACAAAAAGAGCAAGAAGAGTTGACCCTAGAACAAGCAACTAAGCAGTTGCAGGCTAACGAGTGTGAGAAAGCCATAGAGGTGGCCATTAGAGAGCACAATTTAGCGATTGACAAGTGCTATCCTGCCTTGCCATCGAAAACGGCTAAGATACTGGAAGATTCCGAAAACGATCCTCTGCTATCTTATTTGTTACGGTCACCTCCACCGTATGCACAAGGTGCTACGGCTCCACCTTTACCGAATGTTCAATTGCCGGTTGCTGGACAACCTGGTGTTCCTGCTCTTGTCCCTCAGAATCAAGTTCCTGTACCTCCTGTAATTAATGTGAATGTTCCTACGGCTCCTCCTCCTCCTGGATTGCCGACTTCTATACCTATATCTGTCTCGCTTACACCTACTGTTCCACAAACTATCTTCCTTGATACTTCTACTAATCCGTTATCTGTTCCTACCTCTACTGTGTTTTCTGCGTCTGCGAGTGTGTTGACTCCACTTTCTGTTCGTCGAAGAATCACTGATTCTGTGTCTAACATGCTGTCTCCTTTCTATAAAACTTTAATCAAGACTCCTACTCCTGACTCTGTTCAGAGACGTAGTCAGCTTCCGAGTACTGAGGAACGGGGAATTTTAGATTCCACGGCTCTCAGATGGATTTCGAAGAGTAGGAGATATAATACGAAAGATGTGGTAGATACGTTTATGCAGTGGAAAGAGCCAACGCAACGGTATGTCTTTGACGAGATGTGCTCGTTGTTACGTGAAGAAAGATTTAATCAAGGTTCAGAAAGAGTTTGCTGCAGGAATGATAGTGGGTGATAATATAGAAGAAGCGATGGAACTAATTTTAAGTTTTAGGAATGATCCATCACTTCGTTCACCAAGAGATTTAGAGAAAGGAAAAACGAAGCTGAGTCGCCAATATCCAATGAGGGAAGTTCCTCCGATTTGGCGCGAAGCTATTCAAGCTGATGCGGTTGCTGGTATTGCGGCCGCTCCAGCACAATTCCAAAGAGTGTGGATACACATTCCGTGGAAGCGAGCTGAAGTGTTAGCAGTGAAGCAGGCCTTGCCAGATCCGCGTAAGAATCCTGCTGGATACTATAAGGAATTAACACAGACAGTTGAGGCTTGTATAATGAACTTAGCAGACATCGATATGTTATTTGGCAACGTAGTTCCGCAACCAGTGTGGGCTAAAATTCGTAGAGAGGATCATCAAGTTGCCTTAGGTGGTGATTGGGCAGCTATCACTGCAGCAGATGGTCAGCAAGTAGGTGGTGCAAAACCCGAACCCTTAATTGCTAACCTTCCAGGTAGAATAATTGACCTAATGAAGACTCTGATGCCCGCATTGCGTGTTAATTGGGACAAGTTATCAGCATGCAGGCAGAAGAAAGACGAAAGTGTCTCCGACTTCTTCACGAGGTTTGAAGAGACTTTTGTAGATCATAGTGGTCAGGACATGAGCACAGAAGGAGGACAGAGACTGTTTGTCGATAAATTTGTGCATAATTTGTTACCTGAATTATGCAATAAACTGAAGGATTCAGAGAGTGCGTGGGCTGTGTCCACAACTGCGCAAATACTTGCGACAGCACAGTACTACGAAAACAGGGATAAAGAGGAAAAGGAGAAATCAGAGAAGAAAACAAAGGATTTAAAAACCAAAGTTCTTTTGCAGCAGGCGTATCCGCCCCGCACGAATCAGACTAATATGCAACAGAATTCATATCAAAGAACAGACTATAGTACATCAAGGTTCAATATCAGTGGAATCAATGTGCTTACTGCAAGAAAGAGGGTCACTATAAAAATGAATGTCCAATCTTAGTGCAAAATAATGCAGCAGCAGCTCAGAGAGGTCGTGGTGGTTTTGTGCAAAATTCTAGAGGTCGAGGGCGAGGTACTATGCCTCCACAAACGAATGATCGTCCTTCCAATCACTTTGATCAGCGAAATGGGCAGTCTACTCAGCAAAATAGACCTCAACAATATCTTGTTGAAGATTATTGTGAAGTGGATGAGGGATTTCAGCAAAATGGGTACTAGGACAGCCATGGACAGAGAGAGGGAGTAGTATCAGTTCCAGTGGATCAGAGTGGGCCTTATGTCGCAGTAGCAACATCAGGTGTAGTCGAACCGTTTCTGTTGGATACTGGTGCCGCAAAAAGTTCTATCATTCATGCGAAACTCCCTGGCGCACCTTTGTCCGGCTCAACAAATGTTTCTGTAGGTTTTTCAGGCGCCCCTGTTTACAACCCGATATCTGGTCCTTTGTCTATTTCTGTTGGACCGTGTCACTTGAAAGCACCTCTGATCTTGACGACAGGTTGTAATGAAAATCTGCTTGGTTTAGATTTGTTAAAACGACTATATGCGACATTGTACTGTTCTCCGGAGGGAGTACAGCTTACGTTGGGTAAAAATATCACTTCCCCGATGTACTTGTCAATGGATGCACTCCCGCCAGAACTACGTTCACTCCCTGATTCTCTTTGGGCGACTGGTCCTAATGATGTAGGCCTTTTGGAAATACCACCATATGTAGTAACTTTAAAAGCGAATGTAAAATTTCCAAGAATTCCTCAATATAAAATATCTAGTGAAGGTGAGCGTGCACTTTTATTGATTGTGCAAGATTTGATTAAGAAAGGTGTGGTTGAAAAAACGAGAGGAAATGTTTGTAACAGTCCTGTACTACCGATTTTGAAACGAACTGATCCTACAAAACCTCCAGTTTATAGGTTTGTTATCGACCTTAGAGAGGTTAATAAAATGGTGGTCCCGCAGTTTCCTGTAGTCCCAGACATTACTGCCTTGTTAACACTGATTCCTGCTACAGCTACTTGGTTCTCAGTCATCGACTTGAAGAATGCATTTTTCAGCATTCCGATAGCCGAAGAAAGCAGAGATATTTTTGGCTTCTGTCTAGGAGGTCGCAGTTTCAGATTTAAACGCGCTCCACAAGGCTATTGTGAAAGCCCATCTATTTACAGTCAGGCATTAAAAAGTCAATTAGATTCCTTTGTCCTTCCTCCAGGTTCTGCTCTAGTACAATATGTAGACGATCTTTTAGTGGCTGCCGATGACAAGGAAACTTGCAAAGCAGCTACAATTTCGTTATTGCATCATTTGTCTAATTTGAATCACAAGGTATCACCTTCGAAAATGCAATATTGCTGCCAAGAAGTGACCTACCTAGGTCATCTCTTGTCAAAGGAGGGAAGGAAGTTGACCCCAGAGAGAATAAAAGCAATTACGCAGATGAGTGTTCCACGCACACAGAGAGAAGTGCGTGCTTTTCTAGGCATTACCTCTTACTGTAGGCAGTGGATCCCAAATTTTTCTCTTTTAGCAAAACCGTTGGTAGCTTTGACTGGGAAAAATGTTCCGAGTCCGGTGCCATGGTCTGATGAATGTCAAGAGAGTTTTACTGAATTACGAAAAGCCTTGTGTTCAGCTCCTGTATTGGGTACACCTGATTACAGTAAGCCATTCACGCTCTATGTTCATGAGAGAGAAGGTTGCGCGTTGAGTGTTCTGACACAGAAATTTGGTGATAAACAACGCCCTTGCGCATATTTTTCATCAACATTAGATCCGGTAGCTAGAGCGTTACCTAGTTGTTTGAGAGCTACGGCGGCAGCTGCGGCTTCCATTCGACAATCTGCTGGTTTGGTGATGAATAACATGCTAGTGGTCATGGTTCCTCATGCAGTGGATACACTCATGAATCGATCAAAGACACAACACCTTACCAGTGCGAGACTATCTGGTTACGAGCTGACATTGCTAGCGAGTCATATTCAGATCAAAAGATGTAATGTATTGAATCCAGCAACGCTGTTGCCGACTGATCAAGAGTCGAGTGATTCCGAGCCACATGATTGCTGTTTTAAAACGGAGGAAGAGACAAAAGGACGCATCGACTTAAAGGATACTCCGTTATCCGATCCAGATGGTACGCTGTATGTGGATGGGTCATGTTTTAAATTGGAGAATGGTGATGTGACTGCTGCTTACGCAGTAACGACTTTGAAGACGATTGTGGAGACTGCAAGAGTGAGTCAGAATTCTGCCCAAGCTGCAGAATTAATAGCCCTAACAAGAGCGTGTGTTTTAGCTAAGGGAAAGAGAGTGAATGTCTTTACAGATAGTCAGTATGCATTTGGCGTGGCCCATAGTTTTGGCCGTTTGTGGAGAGAAAGAGGTTTCATTACGTCCCATGGGACTAAGATCCAACATGGTCAGCTAGTTAACGACTTGTTGGAATCTCTAACCTTGCCGACTGAAGTTGCGATTGTAAAGTGCAGTGCTCATAAAGCAATCACGGATGATGTTGGTCGTGGGAATGCTTTTGCTGATGAAACTGCTAAACAGACAGCTAGAGACATGATGAGCAGAATGTATGTTGCTACGTCTGCAAGATGGATTGCTGAATCTGGAATGTGTGAGGATACTATGGAAAGTGTGAAAGAGATTCAGAAAGAAGCAACTGAGGAAGAAAAACGTGCATGGAAAGAAAGTATGGGCAAGTTGGATTCGAATGGATGTTGGATTGATTTGACAGAACAGCAACGTTGGATGCTGCCTGATGCGTATGTGCTAGCAGTGGTGACAATGGCGCATGGGGTGGCGCATATAAGTTCTAAAGGAATTTGTAAGATGTTGGCTCCAGTCTGGAAGAATGATGGGATCAGTAAATGTGCAGAGAGAGTGGTGAAAAATTGTATGGTGTGCCTGATGCATAATCCTGGCAAGGGAACTCCAACTCCAGCTGGTCATTTCGCTCCTCCTTCCTGCCCTTTTGAAGTGATTCAGTTAGACTTCATTCACATGGAGCGCTGTAATAATTTGAAGTATGTCCTGGTGGTAGTTTGTGCTTTTTCCAGGTGGATCGAAGCATATCCACTAAAGGACAATACTGCCCTATCAACTGCCAAGATTCTTCTCAAAGAATATTTCCCTAGGTACGGAATGCCACGGATTGTATGGTCAGATAACGGAAGTGAGTTTATAGGGAAAGTTATGCAAAGTGTGTGTGCTGGTTTAGGGCTGAAACAAAAATTTCACAGTGCGAACCATCCCCAGTCTGCTGGTTTAGTGGAGGGTTATAATGGCACCCTTAAACTAAAACTTGCTAAAATACAGGCATCCACAGGTTTAGCCTGGCCAGACGCACTTCCTTTGGCTTTGTTATCCACGAGAGCAACTGTACATTCTAGAGTGGGGCTTAGCCCTTACGAGATCATTTTTGGCCGCCCGGCGAATATTTGGGGTGTGCCGAGGCCTAAAAAGTTTTGTTCCCTAGAATATCCTATGTTGATAGACTACCTTTACGACTTGACTGCTAAATTGAGTCTTATTCATCAACAGGTTTTCGATGCTTTGCCAAAACCTCCGGAGAGTCCAGGGCATCAGCTGAAACCAGGCGAGTTCGTAGTCATCAGGAACTTTGCGAGGACGAAGAACCTTCAGCCGAGATTTGTCGGCCCCTTCCAAATCCTACTGGCAACGAGGACAGCGGTTCGTGTGGCCGGACGCAAGCACTGGGTGCATGCATCCCATGTAAAGCGTGTGCCTTTGCCACTTCCTTACGACGACTGGGTGAAGAAGGGAATTGGTTCCTCCGAATTTCAAAGCACTCCAAAATGTATGCCTTTCAGCGATGCCGAATTGATCACTGACACTCCAAGCTCTGACTCTCCTCCAGAAAAGACTCTTTCGAACACTGAACATTTGTCTCCTGCATCAGAAAGAACTCTGTCATCTGCGAACTTGAACACTGCAACAGCTACCAGTGAAATGCTATTTGCTGATCAGACAGTACCTGCGAAGCAGAGATATAACTTACGAAACCGTAATATGGACAAATAAAGCAGGCAACTGCCTATTGCGATATTTTGAAATTTTTAACTTTTGCCTTCAGCCAGGAAGTTTGCTATTGTTTTATTGTTTTTAAAATATTGCCTTGCCGTCTGGGTAGCCGTAGGGTCGTGGCTGTGTGCCTAGTTGAATTTGCAGGGGTCTGACACAAGGTCGATCTTTCTGTTGGTTTTGGGAACTCCCAGGGCCGATAGAGGCATCTTCATCTACGTACACATCATCAGTGGTCGCGAGCGGATTGTAGAAGATGGAGCTTCCTGCGCTGCAACGAGAAAATGTGATTTACGTTCGCAGAAACAGACTTTATAGAATTCTTCGCAGCAAATGCTTTTTGATGCAATGTGCCATTACATTCTTGATTGTCTTGATAACGTTGGTGGGTGGAATCGTCTTCAGTATAAATTTGATTTTTGTGCCAGTTACTACACTACCTCCCCTTGATCCTGCTACTTCTACTGTTTCGTCTATACACTCTTTCCATTCGTTTCCTGAACATGAGCAAGCCCGATGCTCAGAGTTCATCAATAACACTTTTGTACAGCTCTTGCACCAACACCAACTGGTAGTTAACACTACAAACTGCTGGGTGTGTGGCTTGATACCCCACACTATGGATAAAGGTATTCCTTATCTGGTTTTGCCTTTCAGCTACAATGGATCATTTCAGGCCCTTCAAACCATCTTTGCTTATGCCCTTGAGACCTATCCTCCACGTCCACCACGTTCCACTAAATATAACTCTGCCAACAAAGCTTTAGTCCAGGGAATTATTGACATGGTCAAGGACGTCAATAATACTCCATCTTACCCTAGAGACGAATTGCGAGTGTATTTAAGTTGGAATACTTCAGAGTATCGCCTTAGTTTAGGAGAAAGCAAGCGTAAAAGCTCAACTCCAATCTGGGTCGTGCCTCACCGAGGTCAGGTCTGTTTGCAAGGGAATGGGAGAAATCCGAGAGCTCAGCTAGGGAGGAGTGAGTGCGTAGAGACTTATGTGTTTCCGGCTAACTCTTCCCCTGCTTTTCTTACTGCTAGGGGTACCTACTTCATCTGTCGAGATAGAGCTTATACATGGTTGCCTGCCGACTTTTCAGGATCATGCTATATTGCTCGGTTGTTGCCTCCGACATACACTGCTTCACCTGATTACCATAAAACCAGAGTAGCGAGAGGTGTCTTCAGCAAGGAAGATACCGCTGGTCAGGAAGCTGGAGACTTCTTCAAAGGCTTCCTTCCGTTCTGGGGGCCTATGGCCAATAGTAGAAACATACGTCAGCTAACACGGGTAGTTGAATCTACTATTACCGAAACTGCTGGTGCCCTTAGCAATTTGACAGCTGAGCTTCAGGCGGATAGACTCATGACGTTGCAGAACCGTATGGTTCTAGACGTTATCCTTGCAGATCGAGGTGGGGTATGCAGAATGATCCAATCGAGCTGCTGTGTCTTTATTCCTAATAATGCTCCAACAGTCTATGAGGCGATCTCTAAGCTACACAAGATTTCCGACTCTATTCACGTAGACAAGGGAAACTGGTCCTTCATGGAGTGGTTTTGGACTCTGATCTCAGCGTGGGGATGGAAGGTTCTAATGGTCATTGGTGTCATCTTGGTATTCCTATTCTCATGTTGCCTGATTATCCAGTGTGGTCCTGCTCTGTGTAGTCTTTGTGCTGTAACTTGTTTTAGGAAGCCACCTGCGTTTGGAGAAAAGGCACGAGAAAGGATGATGATACAACAGCATGTCACTGACCTAATGAGCATAGAATTAGACTCTGACATAGACTGAGTAATTGCCTATGTAAGGGCAAAAGGAGGGTCTGAGGTTCCGTGACGATTTGAACCCGTGTTTTCAATATTGTCGGAAATACATAATATTGGTATCAGCGAACCGCAAATGATCCATTTAGTATATCCTGGTGTTTTCGCTACGCTACGAGCAAGAGCACTCCTTTTATAAACACATTTCCGATCTACCCACGGCATCCATTTTAGATCATGGCCGCCATTTTGTGTTTCTTGCCCTCACATACGCAATAGCCTCTGATCACTGCATTTCGATTAAGGACACGTAGCCTTAGCCGGAGATTCACCTCTTACATGACACGTGCACCTTAAACCAGATCACGCTGTAGCTGCATGACTCGGCAAAGGCTGCCTCCTCTGCCCGAGGCCAGTCCTGCCAAACTGGTCTTCGTATCCATTGTTCTGATCACGATTTGGTGGCCGAAGCCGGTAGCCTTGCCCATTTACAACCCACAAACATCCCTTATCCTGCTTTTCTATCTTCTGCACCTGGCTCTGCTCCTCTCCTTCTGGGCCTTTATTAGGGGGAGGTAACAAAATTTACGATGAGGCGGTCCGGGTCTTGAATGAAAAGTTGACATGGGATTATGATGGAAAAGTGGGAACCCCTCGTTCGTAATGTTTTGACATCAGATATTGTCGACGATTCCTATGTACGCCAAATATTTATTGTTTATGACACAAAGGTTTGGGAATGTACTAACATGTGAAGAATTCGCCTGAAGGCCAAAATTTAGTATATAAGGAGCAACCCTCTTTGTACAATTCGAACAGGCTCCTAGTTACTGCCCATGCGTAGTTTCTGTGACTTCTGTGTCCCTGCAGTAATAAACCTTTGGTCTTTGACGCCATCACCGAGAAGCCCGTGTTTCTGTTCATTTGTGCACCAAGGCAGGTGGAACTCCGGGGTCTTTGGGTGTTGTTCCCTGACACCTCTGGACGGTACCAAAAAGTCCAGAACTCCAATAGAAAAAATGGTCCAAAACCAAAAGTAGGATTGAGACTCTGCCTTGCAAAGGCATGGGGGTGGGGCCCCACCCAAAACTGAGTCCAACAGTGTTTTTGCTTCATGGGAGTTAATTTAGCAGTTTACAACATTTCTCCCATTGGGAGGCCGGGCAAAAATACCATGAGACACCAAGGAAATATTTTAGTTTACAAAAGAAATGATGGGTTTGTTCAGGCTCCACGGTTGTCCTATCCTTCATCACTAATGTCCCAACTGTCCCAACACAATTTCTGCCTGCCTGAGGCACATAGCATACCCGTGGCAAGCTTTTTGGCGTGGTTATGTTTACATGAACTGGCAGAGTAGGGATACATCCAAATATCTTTTCATTGCCATGATGAAAGTCTACATTATTCTGGCCTGGGCTTGGCTCCACCCAGGGAAACATATTAGACCGAGACTTTTTTAAAACAAGCCATCCATTTTACCTACAATGCACTGCAAACCTCAACCTTTGCCTACAATCCCACATTTTCCTCACATTTCAGAAATTAACACCTCTGGAATATGCAGGGATCAACCGATCCCTACCATCCAACATCCTCTCAACATCCTCACACTTCTTCCCAAAAAAAGGCATCCCACTTGTGTGGCCTGGCCTAGCACACACAACACAGATGTCGTCAAAAACACAACAAGGAGAACTCAACAATATAGACAGATGGGTTTAGGCCCAGTTCTCTGTACTGGGTGAATGTATGACATTGTACTGCATTCTGTCCATCAACTGTTGTTTGTTCATTTGTCACCCTGAGTGGACGGATATGCTCAGAAGTGAGTACTGTGCTCTCCATGCCACTGGAATCAATCTATCCTGGCTGATGAGAGCTGAAAGCCCCAAATTGGTCCTAGGATGCGTCTTTCTAGTCCAGGGAGGACCTGGCTTGGCAGTTCGGGCTGGACTGTTCCCATGGGGCACAGGGTCAAGACTGATTTGCATATGGCTGGGTTCAAACAGGAATGGCATGCTGAGCAAAAACGATGTATTTATGCCCAGATCTCTGTACTGAGGTACATGTATGACATTGTTCTGCATTCTGTCCATCCACTGTTGCTTTTGCATTTATCACCCAAGTGGGGCGGGTATGCTCAGACATGAGTCCCGTGCTCTCCATGCCACTGGAATCAAGCTACCCTGGCTGATGAGGGCTGAAAGTCCGAAAAAGTTGCTAGGATGCTTAGTTCCAGTCCAGGGGAGGACCTGGCTTGGCAGTTCCGGCTAGACTGTTCCCATGAGGCACAGGGTCAAGACTGATTTGCATATGGCTGGGTTCAAACTGGAATGGCACGCTGAGCAAAAAAAACGATGTATTTATGCCCAGATCTCTGTACTGGGGTAAATGTATGACATTGTTCTGTATTCTGTCCATCCACTGTTGCTTTTGCATTTGTCACCCGAGTGGGATGGGTATGCTCAGACATGAGGCTCGTGCTCTCCATGCCACTGGAATCAAGCTATCCTGGCTGATGAGGGCTGAAAGTCCGAAAAAGTTCCTAGGATGCTTGGTTCCAGTCCAGGGAGGACCTGGCTTGGCAGTTCTGGCTGGACAGTTCCCATGGAGCACAGGGTCAAGACTGATTTGCATATGGCTGAGTTCAAACTAGAATGGCATGCTGAGCAAAAAAACGATGGATTTAGGCCCAGATCTCTGTACTGGGGTGATTGTATGACATTGTTCTGCATTCTGTCCATCAACTGTTGTTTTTGCATTTGTCACCCGAGTGGAATGGGTATGCCCAAAAGTGTGTCCTGTACTCTCCATGCCACTGGAATCAAGCTATCCTGGCTGATGAGGGCTAAAAGCCTGAAACCGGTCCTAGGATGCTTCTTTCCAGTCCAGGGAGGACCTGGCTTGGCAGTTCGGGCTGGACTGTTCCCATGGGGCACAGGGTCAAGACTGATTTGCATATGGCTGGGTTCAAACTGGAATGGCATCTGAGCAAAACAACTATGGATTTAGGCCCAGATCTCTGTACTGGGGTGATTGTATGACATTGTTCTGCATTCTGTCCATCAACTGTTGTTTTTGCATTTGTCACCCGAGTGGAATGGGTATGCCCAGAAGTGAGTCTTGTACTCTCCATGCCACTGGAGTCAAGCTATCCTGGCTGATGAGGGCTGAAAGCCTGAAACCGGTCCTAGGATGCTTCTTTCCAGTCCAGGGAGGACCTGGCTTGGCAGTTCGGGCTGGACTGTTCCCATGGGGCACAGGGGCAAGACTGATTTGCATATGGCTGGGTTCAAACTGGAATGGCATGCTGAGCAAAAAAACGATATGGATTAAGGCCAAGATCTCTGTACTGGAGTGAATGTATGACATTGTTCTGCATTCTGTCCACCAACTGTTGTTTTTGCATTCAACAATATAGATAGCTGTTGTATTTGGATCATGGTGCAGCAGTCACCTAGGGAAACCTACCAGACACAGATATTTTTGATAACTAGACAACTCTAACTGTTTCTGAAAGTTGGAGATGTCCACACAGCAAACCTTTCATTGATGTTGTTTTAGAAAAAAAACTTGCACTTTCTTGCATAAATCTTTTTCATGTTGTTTCCAAAAAGCCCCACCCCCAAAAAAAATAGTCAATATTTTGCCTTTAGGGAAATCCATATTCTCAATGTAACTATAGTATACCAGGATGTTTGGAAAAGAAGACTCATATTAACCTAGATTCCTTTTGTGTAAAGTTATAAAAGCATAAGCACAAAGTGTCCTCAAACTTCAAAAAAGGGCTTGGCATGTAAGAGGTCTACCATTAAGGTATTATGGAACTTCAGTAATGTTAACTATTGTGTTGTCATCAGAGTTTAGGTCCTGTGACATCCCTCCCTGGGAGGATTCAGGGTCAGAATTCATATGAAATACTTTCTTGTGATGGCATTATTCTTAAAGGGATGTGTGATGTCATTCCCGAAAAGCCTGGTAGTTTGGTGAATCGACATCCATAAATAAACAGCACATTTGTACTTTACTGGCACATGATGTGAAGGGCGGTCCCAGAGAACAAAATGGTCAATGGCTGACACAGCTTCTAGTCTCTTTTAGTCAGTTCTGTTGGTTAATTCTGGCCTTTTCATTCTGTGAAATTCTAACCCTTCTGATTCTGAGTCTGACTCAGATACCAGTTACAAGGAAACTTCCATGTTCAGCTAATTTAATGACTAATGGCTTTCTAAATTCTGTTTTTAGAATTAAGAGGAACATTTTTCTTAGAATATTCAGTGCAGTCCATTCTCTAATTGAGCTGTTTGTAGTCTTTTTAAAGGGAACAATGATACCAGATGGATATTAAGAAGAGAAAAAACATTTCAAATCTTACAAAAGATATTTTGTTGCTGATAGATGTAGTAAACACAATAAGTGCTCATGGTCAATATATAGAAGAAAAAGAGAGTAGGAAGGTCTGTAATGATATAAGGCTGTTGAGCTGAAAGGATGGTAACCCTTATCCACCTCAAGTGGTATACCTCATCAAAGGACCACTTCTCATAACACAATCAAAATAGCAGGTGGTGTAGTCTACAAACCTCCGCAGAAATGAGCTCTTGGGGTGTCTGACTAGGGCAGAGCTATGCCCCATTTCTTTAATCCCTACCCAGTGGGGACAAGAATAACATATCATAGGTCCACCAGGAAGTAGTTTTAATAGTTTTTTCCCTCGTATTCTTCTCACACCCATGCCTACCTCTACAGAGAGCTTCCACTTGTCTGACTAACACCCTACAAGCTCCCAGCTGTGAAGATCTGTAGCCCACACCACCTCCTTTTTGGGTTGTATGGGGAGGGCTACCATCCTTTCAGTTGAACAGACTGGAATAATTACAGGCATACCTAACACCCTTTATTTTCAGGTATATTGACCACAAACATGTATTATGTTTACTATTATTCATAGGAGGTTGTGCTTTGTGGTTTTTCAAACCTCCTTTATTTCCTCTTTGTGTTGATGTGATTCATAAACAGAGACACAATACAGATTCAGAAGTAAATATAATGGGCATTTGAGAGATCTAAGGGGCATATGTATCAAGCCCTTTTCCCGTTCGCAAATGGCCTGATTCTCAGAAGTGGCCCGTTTGGGAACGCGAAAAGGCCTTTTGGGATGTATCATCCCAAAAGGGCGTCACAAATTAGAGAATCGCAAAGTTTGCAATTCTCTATTTCGCGATTGCATTTAAGGAATCGCAAATCGCGATTCCTTAAATGCACAGAAAAAGTGTGATTTGGTCTAAAGGAATTGCAAATTACCACCAATTTGCGATTTCCTCGAAAAATTCACTTTTTTGCATTTTTCAAAGTGCCATGTGGCGCACATACATGCCCTTAGGGCATGTATGTGAACCACATGGGCACACATACATATTTCAGGGGTGCAACAGGGCATCTTTTTGACACCCTGGCACTCTTGAAATTGCATTCTCACTTTGCGATTCTCTAATTGCGAATCGCAAATTGAGAATGCCTTCCCATTCATTCCTATAGGTTTCCTAGTCCATAGGAATGACTGAGAAGTTATTCCTTAATTGCGATTCGCAATTTGCTAATCGCAATTAAGGAATGCCAAGGAATCGCAAAATATTTGCGAATTTTTTATTACATTCTGATTTGCGATTCTCAACAACAGCTATTTGCGAATCAGATTAACAGTATTTGGCACATATGCCCCATAATGAATAATACAAGTGTCCCCCCTTCATGAAACTCAAATCACAACTAACCTAGAGTGGCTTTGTGTATGCACAGTATGTATTAAGGTTTGGTTGAGTGATTTTGGATGACAGTGTTTAAGAAACTCTAAATATTGAAATCTATATTTGTTTCATAAGTGCTGTATTTTGTATTCTAATAATGTATTAGGTACAAGTATTTAATTCACTAGATGCTGCATACATCGACTTAGATTAGAGAGTTCATTACTGTGCGTGTATATCTGTTGTAAAGTTCACGTCACGTTAAAGTCTCAAAAAGGTTAACTGAGCTCTCTATTTTTCCAAGGTAAATTGAGTGCCATTATCAAGATGTTAAAACATTTTGGTATAAGGTATGTAAAAAATATATTGTCTTAGATCTTCCTGTTAAGATGTACCATTTTTCAAGGGAAAAAAACACTGCATTTTCTTAGGGAAATTGAAATCAAAACTTGTGCGAATGATATAAAAACGAATACGCTCACTTGTGTCATGTCTTTCAAATTATATAAATGCTTTGGTGATAAAATGTGAACAATTAGGACCTGAAACAGACTTTATTCTGTAGTTAATTTGAATATGAACTCCAAGCTAAAGAAAGTCATGCTTGTTGTGTGGTATATCATAAAGTGACTGAATGTGGGGAAGCTAACTGAAATCACAGCTGGAATTGTGGGTCATCCACTTTTACCCACTCCCGAATCGTGTGGGTTGGGCATTCACCCTAAAGCATAAGGGGACAAATATATGCATTGGCTTATAGACCTAGATTTCATTCTATTTAAATGCCAAATTGGTATGACTTGGAAGGCATTCACAACCCCGGATATTAAAGAGTGGTTAAGGATGCTCCTGACATGGGTTTGAGCTGAGTCAGATGTGCTTGCAGGGGTACATCTCTGAGAGGGGTTCACAGGACAGGGGATGTTGGGATGCCTACTTTCAGAAGATAGAAGCAAAGAATGATGAATGCCTTCTTTGAACATAGTGTGCACTCCATTGACTGCCCACATGTGCTATGGTCAATGCCCCGGGGGCTCCTTGTGCTGGGAGGCCCTTCATTCTCAGGGGATTTAACAGGAGGGTGTTGGTGATGATTGAGTGATAGGTGTCCTTATGGATGATTATGTGAGCTCTGTCAGCTGTATCTGCTCCACTTAAGGTGTTACTAATACATGATGACACAGATATAGAGACACCATGGGAATGAGTGCACAAGATCAGCCATTAATGTAAGTGCTGCTATTATGTCTGAACATAGAGCTGTTTTACTGTTTACACATTGCCGCAACGATGGACACCATCTAGATCTTTTCTCGTTTAGGTTGTTCATTGACATCAGAATTGAACGTGAAAGACGTGATGGTTCCAATTTGTGTATAGTAGTTGTTTCCATGTTTACTTTTCAGTACGTCTGAGAATTGGAGAAAATGGATACTTTGATGTAATTCCTTTCTATTTAGTGCTATTTCACTGTGTCATAAACCAATAAAATAAATGTACAAAAGAAATCACAAAGTAACTGAACTGTTAAATAAACACAATAAGCAATATTTGCAACAATCTTGTCATGGCAATCTTTGAGGAGACTATATTTATAGATTAAAGAAATCTTTGTCTATGTCCACTTTGTCTATGACTACATGTAGCTCTAAGTTAATTCCTAAGCAGGTAGTACACTAGTCACTTAAGCGATTCACCTGTGCACTCCATGACAGGGTTTGAAAGTTATACATTCTTAGTATTTAAACTTTACTAATTCAAAAAATTGAATGCTTGCATTTTAAGAGACTGATGTTCACTATGTAAAAACCTTGATAGACACAGTATAGATTTACAATAAAAATACTTATTTCACATTTCACTGGCACATCAAGGCAGCATGTTCTTGAATTTTAATGGGCATTTTTCATCTGTTTATTAAAACTCATATTTGATTTACAATATGTGGGTTATAATTCAGTATGTTATCTATTTTGTGTACTGTCATAAAGTTGTTACATTTTAATAGTCAACTAACCAAAGAAAAATAACCATATTAAAGAAAAACAAGCTTAGAACTTGTATTTGGATGATTACAAACTAGAAAGTTCTAATCACATTATGTATGGTACAAAACAGATCTATCAATTTACCTCATCTGAGCCATCACTGCAGTCAAATTCTCCATTACACCTTAAAGATGCTGATATACATCCTCCACCTGAACACACATATTCACTTGACGAACAAGTTGGAGATGCTGAAAATGTATCAAGAAAAGTATTTTGATTATTGAAGAGAATTGTTTTAAAGACACAGAAAGGTAATATCATGAATTTCTCCTCTACTTTCTCTGTCTCCGTACAGTTGAATTAATTAGCCCAATAAAATGATGCATTCTGGCAAAATACATGGGGGCAGATTTACAAGCCCCATGCGTCACTTTTGCATGGTTGTTGCATCACTTCTGTGACGCAGCAGTGGCGTAAAAGTTGTGGCCAATTTACAACGTGACGCATCTAGAGAGATGCGCCACGTTGTAATGCCCTGCGTGACATTATACCTGCATCAGGTATAATCTATGCTGGGTAGGCATTCCCATGTAGGAAAGCCTCGTAAAAGTGACACACTGAAATCTACAAGATTTCACTGCATAACTTTTAGGACGCCACTGTGTCAACACATAACGCTTCCTTGAAGCAGGCATAAGGAGTGACACAGTGTATTTGGAATAGACAGCAACCCGCATGGCTGGAGTTGCGTCATGTTTGTGACACAACTCCAGCAATGCGTGACCTTTCCGCCAACAGATGCGTCAGAATTTCTGACGCATCTGTCAATCCTTGCGTGAATCCAGGTGAATATCATGAATTGCTCCTCTACTTTCTCTGTCTCCGTACAGTTTAATTAATTGGCCCGATAAAATTATGCAATCTGGCAAAATACATGGGGGCAGATTTACAAGCCCCGTGCGTCACTTTTGCATGGTTGTTGCATCACTTCTGTGACGCAGCGGTGGCGTAAAAGTTGTGGCCAATTTACAACGTGACGCATCTAGAGAGATGCACCACGTTGTAATGCCCTGCGTGACATTATACCTGCATCAGGTATAATCTATGCATCTGACGCAACTGTGTCAACACATAACGCTTCCTTGAAGCAGGCATAAGGAGTGACACAGTGTATTTGGAATAGACAGCAACCCGCATTGCTGGAGTTGCGTCATGTTTGTGACACAACTCCAGCAAAGCGTGACCTTTCCGTCAACAGATGCGTCAGAATTTCTGGCGCATCTGTCAATCCTTGCACCATGGTGTGCCGTATTGTAAATATGGGGCATCCATGGTGACGCAAGAGTTGTGCATGGTGGCATTTTCTTGTAAATCTACCCCATTGTGTACTTCCTAAAGAAAAAAATTCATGAGTTAGGTTTGCAGATGAATTAATGTTAGTCTATATTCCAATGTTCACTTATTCTCAATATTGAGACCCTAATGATAATCTAGTCTTAAATATAGTGGGTATAGCTTCTCTGGTTTGAACATTACTGGAAGACAAGTCTGCACTATCACCAGGAAATGAAACATTACCCACTGTGAATATGTAACATTACCAATGAAAAAACAACATAACATATTATATGCATATCACAATTGTGTAAACGCCTTGTCAAAGGTAACATGGTCTCTGTTCAAAATTATGTGACACCCATAATTGAGAAAAGCTTAGCAGATATTCTCCATGTATATTACATGTTAGTGTTCAATTTTAATTTTTCAAAGGTTTCGTGAGGAGGAAACTACAAAATTACACACTTCAACTCCAAACCTTAAACTACATAAACTATGGCTCTAGCTTTATAAGCAGAGTGAAATTTCAACTATAAGAAAACCATTTTTTCTGTATTGCAATCAATTGCAATGATTCTTATAACATTTATAACATGTATAAAGTAATTCAAAACCCAGGAAAGAACAACAGGAATCAAGGGTTAATATAACATTTGCTACTATTCAAAAATAGAAACATAACTACTAGAAATAAATTGTGCTGTAGATTGGCATCAATGCCCTTAGTTTATGTCTCAGATATAATAATGCATTCCTATACCTTGTAAAAATGTATTTTATTGAATCAGTCTAACTTATTGTTTTTGACAATAACAAAAATTGATCTGTCATTGTGTACACATTGTATGTTTACCTGGTTCACAGCTATTTTCATCTTCCCCTAACTTGCAATCTTCGTGACCATCACATCTCCACTTGGAAGATATACATTGCCCATTTGCACACTGAAATTGATCCTTTGAGCATCCGCTTTCACAATGTCTCTGTGAGGGTAAAAATATATAAATTACATAATGAATAATATGACGTTGAAGTTGTAAAAATAAAATGTCATTACAACTTTCACACAGAGTAAAGTCAAACTGAAGAGACATTTAGAAAGTATGCACTCAATAGCAAATCTTCAAATTTATATGGACCCAAAAATACCTCAATATATTGTGGGTAGTTCTGGTAAATTGTGCATTTCTTTGTTGCAAATGTGTTGACTTACTGAGGCAGTGGAAAACTAATTTAAATTATAATTCAAAGTTTATAAAGCACAAGGAGCTGTGGTTAAACCTCAGACAATTTAGACATTACTTAATAATGCCTTTAAAGTATTGGTGATTATAGAGGTATTCAAAACATGAGCAACCACGTTCATGATTTTCATTCTGACATGATATTGGCTTGTGAATAACCTGAGATATGCATATTCAGTTTGCATTTATTTTTTAGGCGAACATGATGTAAACTATTTAGAAACAAAAATTGTTTCAGATTTTATTGACTTTAAATTACAGGTAGAGGTCATTCTGTTTGTTGGTTTGAAAATGTTCCACATTTTACTAGAAATTACCGTTCTTTCTCTTAGACAATGCATTGATTTGCTCTGATTGGGTATTGGTCTCTGGGTATACCTGATCTTAAGAATTCCAGAATAAAACATGCATGACTAGGACATGCTATGCTGTCTATTAGTAATTCACAGCCACTTGCACTCTGTAAAAATGGAATACTGCTGCTCTGCTATGTAGTGGAGGGAGTAAATATGTGGCATCAAAAAGAAGTTAATAGTTTTCTACACATACTGAAAATATATGGGGTATTGGAACTTTCTGTTGTCAATCTTGATGGCATAATCTTAGTGTTAAACATTCATTAGAAAATTACATTTGGAAGGTTTATGGGGAAGTGCTACCAAAAGCAAATGTACAGCATTACAGCAAATACAGCTGAAAAGACCAATGGAAGGTTAGATATGTAAAACCTGTAAATCTGTAACAAGTTTGTGATTATGACATATATTTTTTTATATCTGAGCACAGCTGAGAGATCATCAAGACTCTAACACTTCCTTCGCTAGAGCCCTCTCACTTCACATACAGCATGCACCTTGGGTCGGCAAGAGCCAGCAGTAGCCAATACAAAGGAAAACCACATAATGGACAGGGATTAGTCCATTGTCTGAGTCACATCTGCCTTAGATTAACACTTGTGACACAGTTCCTCTTTCCCATTTTAGGACAGGTTAGGTCATGGGTGCTAGACCCAATAGAAATCCTGAAGTACATGTGAACACATCTAACATGGGTTCGATTGGAATTCATAGAGCATATTATCAAGGCCATTATCGCCGCTTTATCAGCAGTTTCCTGCCGATAAAAGCGGCGATTATGTATCGCCTGTCCTTGATAATATGCCCCTGAGTTGTTTTTGTTTTTATTTGATCAATATTGATAATAGCAACTTTATAAAGCATGTATGAGCTCATTTTAAACGCCTATTTGCCTTTCATTTATAATAGCAACTTTATAAAGCATGTATGAGCTCATTTTAAATGCCTATTTGCCTTTCTAACAACTTTGTAGCCCATAGGAGCTAGGCCTATGTCCCATGTCTATCTACCTACATTGCAGGATCATTAATGCTAAGCTGAGGGTTTATTACAGGTACAGGGAACTGAATGTTCTGTATCCCCTTGGGCGGAACTCAACAGTAGAGGGGAGGAGTTTGGCAGATATCAATCAAGAATCAAAAGTAGCTTTATTCAATGTATAAATAAATTATAAAAGCACACATATAATGCACAGTTTACAATAAAATCATATTAGTCAATTGCACATATCCTTAAAGAAATACATTAAATGTGCGTAATTAAAAGTCAGACTTCCAATTACACATAGATTTCCTTAACTTAATGACACTTTTAAAAAAAAGAGCAACAGGCTTTATAATCAATTCATTATCCAGAGTTTGTAACATCAGTAGAGCTGCCCGACATTTTCTTAAACCCAAAGGTTTACAACTGGGCAGTAAAAACCTTTTTCTAGGGTTAGAGTAAAACTTACAAAATAAAAGAACATGCAGCGTAGATTGGCTTGATACGTCATCACATAGGCATGGATCCAAATTCCTAGACCAATCATTTAAAACTGGGAACCTTATAAGTCTATGGAAAATCCCCAAGCAAAAGCGTATCAGTAACATTCGATCATAACTTCCCATCACTTGAACCAAATATGTTTGAATGCCAGCACATGACAACATCAGCTGATTATCCATAACAGTCGATTTTACGCTCTCAACATGCCATCTCTTAGATTGTAAATGAGCAAGACAATCTGCTTTCAGTATCTTTCTCGAAATACATCCCATACTATCAGGTCTCTCATAGTATTCAGGGTAACCCATGGATATATCTGAACCAAAGAATACAAGAGGTTTGGTTGAGCCTTAAACAATCCGTAATAATATCACAATTAAAACTGGTCTCATTTGACACCCAGACCTTATGCCATAGAAAAATTGGTTTGATTTTAATTAATTCTGAGCCAAATGAGATACCAAGCTCCGAGTGACAAATATAATTAGCAGTGGAATGCCGGGCAGATAGCAAATATCTTGCTAAATGAATCACAGCACCTGTGGCTCTTAAAAACAACAGTTTCTGAGCCTGAAATGCAGAAGACCACGTCCCCTTACAAAAACTTGTTAGTACTGCCAATTTTACTATTATTGATAAAAATGTCACCACATTTGTCACTCTTCTTACCATACTTCATAATGTAGATTTTAGTAGTATTCGCACTCAAACCCCTAGATTGCATAAAAGTGACAAAGCTAGTTACAATTCTTTTTAGCCCTAAAGAGGTTTGTGCCATTAAAACTGCGTCATCTGCGTATAGTAAAATTGGAACTGGACAACTGTTAATACTCGGGACATCCTGACAATGTTCTATTAAAAATTGGCCATGGCCAATAATGTATAAAGAAAAAAGAAAAGAAAAGGGGAGAGCACACTGCCTTTCCTAATTGGAAACTTGGCTGTACATTCACCCCTTTTTCCAAACCTAATTCTCGCCCCTGCATCTTTATATAATTATCTCATAAAAAGTATAAGTGGGGGATCAACTCCCATCTCCTGAAGGATATTCCATAACCTTTTATGCCTCACACAATCTAACGCAGAGCTGAGGTCCAGGTATGGTCCAGAACATGACCTTGTTAATTTTGTTGACTTCTTTAGCTCAGAGGGGGCATTCTTGGCCTCTTTCAGAGAACATGGGTTTGGCTATGGTTATAGATTAAATTTTTGTAACAAAGAACTTCCCTTCATGGTTCTTGCACGGTTCTGTTCCAGCTACGGAATGGGGGCACCATATTGCTCTGTATGCTGTAGGACAATCCTCACTGCATAAAACGATTTCCCTGGAATAGTAATTCTCATCACTCAGCACTCTTGCAATGGTCTAAGGCTTATATGGCATCTGAAAGACCCATGGGATACCACTAATACACTGCTGAAGTTTCACCTCAGGTACTTTTTGCATTGTTTGTCTGATGAAAGGGGGACAAAATGCTAGCCCATTATAATACCCTAAGTTTGAGTATTAGACAGCTATTGCTGTAACCAAACAGGTGTGTGCAGGAGAACCCTCGCTGATTCAATAGCCATTTCTCATTAGCCAATCACAGGTTAAGGAATGCTCTCTCTACAGTCCCAAAAGACCCCAATGCAGTTTGCCTAGCTTGTAAGATTAACACAAGCACCTTGAAGGATAAGGAAGATGCTTTAAACAGTAGGGTCTGGGAGTTTCTGGAAAGTGTGGTGCTTATAAAGGATAGTAAGGTATGCTGGGTCTTGGTCAAAAAGAGTAGACAAAGGAAGGCCCCAGCCATTCCCCTTCTCAACTGTAATGTTTCAGGCACAGATTGTGTTAAACACCTCAGTGCCATTTATCATTTAGTGAAAGAGGATTACCTGGGAGAACTGCTTAGGTTAATTTTTTTCACTCTCCCACATTGTCTGTTACAATTCATGAAGTGGCCAATGCCATTAGGCAAAGACTGAGTGACATTGCCCCCGGACTGGATGGGATTCCAATGGACCTTACCAAGTGTAAAATAGATCTGCTGGGTCCCTTTTTAACAAGTGGTTTTAATAATTCATTGTGAAACAAAAAGATGATGTTGAAGAATTTATAAAGCGCATCAAATGCCCTAGGGTGTCTAGATGCTGCCCTTAGCACATACAGATCAGGCTGGAGTACGTTTAAGAATTATACCTTAAAAGGTCATGCTTTTAAGCCCTGTCAAAATTTTATCAGGTTAGTCTCTGTTTGAGCATCATTGGAAAGAGTTACACAGTTTAGCTGATGTGGAAGTGAAGCTCCTTCCACCCCACCTAGCCCTACTAGGAACAGCGATATTTCGAAGTTCGACTGACCTAAGCAATCTTGCTGGGATATATGGCTTAAGAAAGTTTGCCAGCTGCTTTGGCCCCAAATTGTTCGGCGATTTAAAGGCAATGCAAAGTGATTTAAACAGGATCAACTTTGCTACGGGCAGCCAGTGCAGATGGGATAAAGCTGTGTAAGCAGAGTCGATATTCTTATTGCTACTTTTTGAACTGTCTGCAGCTTTTGAATGCTGCGTTTGCGGGAAATGGTAAAAAGGGCATTGCAGTAATCCAATCTAGATGATATCATTACAGATACCACCATTTTTCTTAAATCCATAGGTATTGAGGGAAGAATCTTCCTCAAAAATTTAAGGTGAAAAAAGCGAGCAGAGGTGAAGAAATTGGTTTGCACTTCAAAGGACAGCTGAGTGTCAAAGACGGCTCCTACGTTTTTAGCTTTAGACACTAGTGAAGGTAGAAGACCAAGTTGTACCGGCCACCAGCTATCTGTCCAGAATGAGGGGTTGTTGCCAATTTAGTTCAACTTCAGATAATTGTCTGTCATCCAATTGGCTATATGGCTCATACAGTCATGAGAACTGATGGCTGTGAAGCTGAATAAGCGGCTCACTGAAACAATAATTTGCAGATTGTCTGCACAGCATACGTGGGCAAAGCCGCAGCTTTTTATCAATTTGACTAGACATGTGACATAGAGATTGAAAAGCGTTGGGCTGAGGGAAGATCCTGGGGGAACTCCACATGGCAGGGAAAAGGAGGGTGAAACATAGTTTCCTAATGCAACCAACTGAGACCGGTCAGGCAGAAAGGACCCCAACAGGGAGAGCGCCTTATGCCTGATCCAAATGTAAGCTAGATGGACCAGCAGCAGCTCATGATTAACTGTGTTAAAAGCTGTTGATAAGTCCAAAAGGATCAGGGCTGCGAACTCCCCACCATCTAAAGTCTGCCTGAGCTCCTCAGTAGCTGTGATAAGTGTCAGCTCTGTGCTATGGTGAGCACAAAATCTGAATTGGGAGGGATCCAGAATATTATTTTTACTAGCAGCCCGTCCTGACGTTGTCCGGGGATGGCCGATGTTCAGTGTTGCCTTTAGTTTTTGTTTGCGTAGTAATGTGTGTTTAATTCATCCGCAGGTTTTCATTGAGCCACACCTAATTTTGTTTTGCTGTCCTTGTTGAGAGTGTTCCCCCTGTGTGCGAATGTTGTTGTGTCCCAAATGTTGTAATTTGCGCCGCAAGTGCAGCAAGTGATACAGTGGTCGGTCAGATGTTTTTGCCTTGTTTGTGTTTGTGAAAGGGGCTTTCCTTGTTTACGTTTTCGATCCCTTTACTGATGTCTTCTTTTTTGGTTTTATCGGCGCAAGTATTGGCAGTGTTCCACTGATAATGCAGAGTGTTTGAAATTCGGAAGTGTTTGTGTAAGTTTTAAATTTCGTCCGCACCATACGTAATTATTCGGAACCTTGTGAGTAAAGTCTCGTTCATGTTCCTTCGATTGGCTTTCTTGTCTAAGAAATGGGCGCCTCTTTTGTTTACGTTCCTCCCCCTGTGACAACGTTGTCGTTTGTCAAATGGTTCAACATTTGTTATATTTTTGTATCGCAACTCATGTGTGTGTTAATCATTGTGTGTCGTGATTGGTGGGCTGTGCGAAGCAATGCGAATGATAGGCGGCCCTTTTTGTAAGCCTGCCCCCTGTGGCACTGTATTATTATGGAAGGCGCGCCCCTTTTTGGATGTCATCCCACGAAGGCGTTAATGTTTGAAGGGTAACGCTGACGAATGCACAAATGTTGAGGCGAGTGATAGGCGGCCCTTTGCAAATGCGCAGGATGCACAGTTAAGTGTGTGCCTTGCACAGTGAACTCATTGAAATCGCATTTGCGCTATGCACATTGAAGTGTGTGGTGAAGTGTGTGCCTTGCACAGTGAAATAAGTGAAATCGTTTGGCTTATGTTTATTGTTTGTACTTTGGGCCATGCCCCTAAAAACGCCCACATCTTTTGATTGCCACGCCCCTCTAAACGCCCACATCTTTTCTTTGACACGCCCACGCTAACGCCCTCAGGGGACTACTTTCCCACTTTTGACGGTTTTGCTTTTTTAATGTATATGGTGTCCACATCTATAGCCTATGTCCTTCTGCTACATCTCCCCTTTCAAATGGTGTATTGGGTGATGTGATTGGTGCAGTACTTTGTGAGTTTACCTGGCTCAAAGGTTTGTTGTCTCTCTTTATAATAGTAGTATAGATTAACAAAGGAAGTCAGTTCAATGTTAATGGCTTTCTCTATCCCTTTTGGGGGAAAGGGTAGTGTTGATATAGGTCTATAGTTAAGAGTCTCCATAGCATTCAGATTAGAGTGTTTTTAGTAACAAAAGTATAGAGGCTGTCTTCCACTCAATTGGAAAACATCCTGATTAAACATGGTGTTAAAAATTGCTGTGAGGGGAACAGCTATGATTTTAGGAGACAAGTGCAGAATTTTTTGGTGGCAGGGATCTGAGGGAGAGCTTGATTTGCTTCCACCAATGATTTTGGTAGTCTGTTTAGTAGTCAAGGCAGTGAAGAATGAAGGATTGGGGTAGCCGATTCTAGTGTGGATTTTTTCATATTGAGTTGGACCGGGGTCTGAGCCAAACAATTGTCCTGAAGCACAAAGCTGTCAAAAACAGACTTAACCTGGTGCTGAACTCCTGAGTGGCATTAGTGTCTAGTGTATCTGGCAGCTTAGACAAATTCTTTACCATAGTAAATAGAGCTTTTGGGCATCTATTGACTGCTCTGATTTTCTCTGTGAAATAGTAAACATTTTCCCAGAGGATACATTTCTTACATATTTGAAAGGATGATTTATATTCTGTTTTAGTGAGTGAATTATCCTCAACTCTCCATTTCCTCTCAAATTCATGGCATAGCTGTTTCTGGGCTTAAAGAATGTCATTAAACCAAGGTTCAGAGGGTGAGCACCTGGAATGTTGACTATGTTTAGGAGAGGCTAATTGCATCATAGCTGAATCAAGCCAGAAGTGATAGTTAGCTGCCGCTACATCAGGGTCGGTGGACGAAGGCTGTAGAGTTTCCAAACGAAGCGGGTTTAGCAGTTTAGCCTCTAGTGTATTCCAAGAACTACTGAGTGCCTTATGATCAGACTAAATCATAGGCAGGGATCTAGTCTATCTTAGATCAGGGTTGTCAGAGAAAATCCCATCTAGACAGTGTCCAGCGATGTGTGTCAAACCCTTTACAAGTTGACATAATCCTGCGCTGATCAATTAAGCACGTCGGTGTCCAGGTTGGTGAAATTTTCCAAGTGAAAATTAAAGTCACTTAACACAGACAAATTGAAATGTTCAGCTTTGCGAGTTAGGAGGGGACCTAGATTGTCAATAAAAGAGGCCTTAGAACTAGGAGGACAGTAGAGTAAAATGCCATTGAAGGAATATTGACCACCTAATTCAACTTTAAAGTCCAGGACTTCACAGTCCTGATTGTCTGAATTCGCTGTAATACAAGATTTAAAACTTGATTTAAGAATAAGAGTTGTGGCACAGCCTTTTCTTTCTACTCTGTCAACTTTATGAATTTTAAAATCTGTTGGTATGGCCAAAAGTAGATCCAGGTCAGATGAAGCATCTGCCCATGTTTCCATTATAAAAGCAATTTCAATTTGATCCGATTCTGAGAAGTCTCGCAATAGCATTCTTGAATAATGATCTTGTGTTAATGAGTACAAATGATATTGAGAGTCTCGGTTCCCCTTAGGAGGAGCGGCGTAGCTGGTGGGTATATTAGTAAGTAATCAAAGGCACTGGAAAATAAGGCCACAGTGAGAGCAATGCGATGTGCCCTTAGCTTGGTAGGGGTCAAAACACAAACCAAGACAGGTCTGACCATTTCAAGTCCATTAAAGTGTTCCTGTTATACTGAAATGTAGGCTTCCTGAAGGCGATGTCGGGCTCAAACTCTGTGTGGTTGGCACTGAGCACGGCCCGAGTGTGGATGGGCACAGACGGGCTTGCCTTTGATGCGCCTGCTGCATGCGTCCGCCATGCAGCCAAGTTTCTATCCAATTTACAGTGAGTGGCCGGAAATGCCAGAGAAAGGCTGGACCATCAAAATCCCACAATGAGAGCCAGAAGCAAGATCAAAACATCTCTCTCCTCAGCAAACGGGACACCGCGCAGATGAACAGAGAATTTAAATTGGCAGCAGGTAAGAGCACATTTATATTTAAATAGAAGCAGAATTTAAAAGGTATCCTTTAAAATTATAAAAAGTTCTTACACTCTCCCCAGAATATCCAATAAGTAGCATTTAAGGATTAAAACAAACAGCGGTTCCTTACTCAAAGTCCCAAGTTCCTTCCAGAATCGTCCACAATATAAAAAAAAAAGATTGCATGTTGCCGAAATACTACTGTCCTATTTCTCTCATTAAAAGTACTTTCAAGGTCTTCGGATGGATGATATTTAACCGCTTATAATCATGGGCAAAACACAATCATCTTCTGTGTCCTTTTCAAGTAGGGTTCAGACAGGGGCTGGGCACAGTTGAACACTACTTAAACTTGAATTTGATCATTGACAAGTATACCATCGCTAAGTGCTGTACCTGGCCTTTTGTGGACCAGCAATAGCATTTGACTGCATTAATAGAATTAAAATGTGTTCATTCTACATGAGAACCTAGTAATGGAGTATCACTTTGGCCTGTCAGGAGAAATGTCAGACACCTTCCCTTTACCTCGCAGGGTGCCTCAAGGATGTTTCCTGGCCCTGTAGCTTTTCATGATTTATATTAATAATTAATGTCCCACTCTGACTAATGCCATCAGAAAAATCCCTGTGGTTTCCCAAGTTCCCATACCAGTAAGAATTTATGCATATGACTTGGTAATTATGGCACAAGCTCCAGGTGCAGAACACATGCTGTGTAATCCTTTGTATCTTTTATGATTGAAATGGACCTGGACACCTACAAATTATAAGAAATCGCAAATTATGGCGTACGGGCCAGGCAAGAAATATATATTCAAATTAACGTTGAGGGGGCACTCACTTGGTAGCGTGTGCGATTTTAGCTGCTTGGTTATTGTTTTAGGTACTGCAGGCGCAGATCAGCAGTTTTTGAAACTCAGCAGATCGGCTGGAGCACTACTTAATATGCATCAGGCTGCACGTAGGGTGACAGTTTTACTCTTCTTGAATATGTACAATAGTCAGTGTGTATCTGCTGTGGTATATGGTGGTGGGGTTTTGGGATGTCATAATATTACCTTCTTATAGACTAAGGAACACTGCATTTGTAGGCGGCTTCTCTAGATTCCTCCCACAAGTTCTCATTTCATTATTAATTCAGAGCTAAACCTTTTGCATATATCTGATAAAGCTAAGCTGGCCCCTCTTTTACTCTGGGTCAGTATCCAGGTTAACACTGAGGCTAGCTTAAACAGGGATATCATTTTGGACTGTCTTAAATTTGACAAGGGCTTCTCTTTTCCCCGGCTGGCTTATGTTAAAAAAAAACTTCATGCATTCAGCTTATCCAACATATTTGATGCACCTACTACTCTAGAAAATAGGCCAATTAAATGCAGGTGAAGCTCCACTTCTTAGATCTTTGTCATACGCCGAGGTTGCAGAATGAGCTGAGCATTAAAGATTATTTCTGGATCCTTGCACTACTTGATCCTGCACTATATTTGACCCTAGCTCTATGACATTTGGAAAGATCTTCAGTTTTCTGCTTTAGGGCTGTCGCTGTGTGGCGTCTTTTGAGGTTTACCGGTACCTGTTGTTTTTTGGGTATGTCAGTATTGACCTGCCCCTGTGATGGGTCGTCAGAGAAAACTTTGATGCATTTTACACTTCTTTGCAACTTTTATGATAGCCTTTTAAAGTTACTTACTATGCCAATATAAAAACCCATGAGGCCTAGGAAGCGCAGGGTTGCTCCTATTCAGCCAAGATGTTTGTTTTGGTGTTTGTTCTTTTTTTTTAAAGCAGCAATGAGATGTGAGTTATCAATGGAGTGCCAGGTGTAATATCAGATCTCATACCTTTGAAAGTAAGTCAACTAAGTTGTGTTTCTGGCTGCCTTAGGTGGTTGGAGGTGAACTATAACCTTGGGATGAATGTGGTGGTTGTTGTATTCTGATCAGAATATTAATTTTTAGGCTGCTGTATTGCCTGTCATGGCCAGCAGAGATTTGTTTGTACTCTATCCATTCTAATGTCACGTTGTCTACTTATTTATTCATCTTGTACTGTATTATATATATGTTTTTATTATTTATGTACCTTTTATGGCTGTTCTTGTTTCAAATAACGTTTTATGAATTTAATTGAACTGATGAACGCTTTTGGTGCTTCGTCAAAAAAAAGCACATGCTGCTAGGGGTAAAGGCACTGTTAACATATTTGAGACATCAGACATCAATAGAAGTCTCTTCCACACAGTTAATGTCCAGGCATGCCTTCTGCAACCCATATTCTGTTTGAACCACTGTTCTGCAATGAAACAGAGTGCTATAATTTTGCAAGTACACACATTACATGAGTGTGATAGAAAAATGTACAAAGCATAGTTAGAACCAAATTGACATCCCAAAGGGAGGAGTAGTGGGGAGGAGCTGGTAGCAGTAAATGGCCATTCTCCTCACATGAGTACTATCAACAAGAGTATGATTAGCAGAATGGCAGGATCTGTCAAGTATTATAGTCAATAAACATTTACATTAATAAAGAGGAAGTCTAGGAATTTGACCATGGATTTGCAAATATTGGGATTCAAGCACATCATCATACTGCAGCAAACAAAGTTCGTACAAGAAGGTCTGCAGCATTTGAGAGTGCTAGTATCCTAACAATCATAAATTAGCTCCACATACAGACACAAGTCCTGACATCACGTAGGAAGACCTGACATCTTCCAGACGATGCATTTCAGATGGTGATGAAGTACGAGGTCATGGCAATCTCTTTTGGTGCGGACAGAAAGACAAGAAAATGTCTAAAAGGGATGAGTTGATGGACATCCTTTTGTACGATGTATAAAAACTGAGCTTGAAAACCTTCACATAGGAGCAAATAATACTACAGTCACTCTGAAATACTTTATCCTGGGTATTAGATGAAATATAACGCGGAAAATTGGAAAAGCATAGGACTGGAGATTGGTTCCTCCCTGAACAAATGGCATCTAGAGTATCCTCCTTTGAGACCATGTACCAGCTGCAAAAGAAAAATGCTTGATGTTATAACTTAAGGCTATTAGGACCACAGCTAAGAGACTCCACATAATAGGCAGCTCTTGCTTCTCCATTTAGCATCCATTAACTTACTCCTTGAAAAAAAAGCACCAATTAACAACTAGCTTCTGAGGTCAAGTAAAGGATTTTGCCAGTCCATGCATATATGCTGAACGACTTTTCTGGTGCCTATCAGAACTTGGAAGTGGGGACCTCCCAACTCCATGAGGACATATCATCGAGCTTTGTCTGAGGTCATTATCACATTCTAGATAGACAGAATTTCCAAAGGATTTGTATGAATGACTCTTTTAATAGATGTTCATATGATGCCAGTGTCTAAAGAGCAACAATAAGCATCCTAACATCCTTGGAGAAGTCTTACTCAATCATAGATTCTGTAAAAGAGGCATAGTATGTCCATCTAAACTTAATGTGCGACATCCATCACAGAATCCAGAGACATGCGGCCTGTATACAATAGGTCTAGAAGAAGATGAGTGCCTTCTTGTTGCTGAGGAGATCCCTCAAGATGTTAAAATGTGCAATGGTTATTGGGGTTGCAAAGTTGGCCTACACCAGAATGTGACCTAGGTCTCTGAGAGATTTCCACAGATGACTGCGTGAGTCATGGGAAGTATGTGAATTACACTCAGAATTGATGTTGTAATTGTTCCTACCCTTAACTGAAATGTAAAATGTCCTGCAAATGTCTTTTTAATCCAGACTTGTGTTTGGAATCTTTTTAAGAAGGGGGTCGAGCAGAGAATAATTAAACATCATATTTTGAAGGTTTGTCAGCTTGGTCATGAATCTTGCAGTTAGAAACTTCCTCAGAAGAGCCAGCATCCTAGCTGTATAACATCAACATCTCCAACCCCCTTGAGGAGTTGTCACAAAGAATTATAATCTAAAGCTATGCTGCTGTGTCTCTCCCGAAATGGAGAGGATCTTAGCGATCTGTTAGTTGTCTTTGGTAGCAAGCAGACACCCCCAAGAGAGACTACTCTCTCGGTTTTGGGATCGCTGAATGACCCACCTAATAAATATAAAAAAACTATGCTTGACCCCCTGTGATTAACTGCAAACACATGGATGCTAGACAACAATCCACGTGTTTGCATTCCACAATGGAAGGTATTGTATTTTAAGGCAGCCTGTGAGTCTGCCATGATGAATTGTAGAAGGACAGGTATCCCAAGTTAACACCTTTCCTTTGCAAATCAGTCAAATAAACCCCTCCCTCAGTGTTTGGTAACTCATCAATAGTTTGCAATGGAAATTGTTGTTCCAAACTCTTGATGTCATATGAAGTGGTCTCAAAATGTATATCTAGGATGGCAGAACATCTTTCAACCCACCCTCCTCTTCCATTTGTGATTTGGAACTTCTCACATAGCAATTGTAAGATTCCAAATGGCATTTGTGTCCCCTAAAAGGGCTTTATACATGTGGATCAAGTGCCCAAACTCATTACCATCTAATAAGACATTAGACATTGAGTCTTGATATGGGAGAGTTGCTTGTTTGCCTACTCAAGTTGACTTGGTCATGGATTTCCAGAGCAGGAAGTGCAGTATGACACCTAGCATGAGAGCTGAAAAAGTCCCCTATACGTTTTGCTATACATGGCTGTCTTAAATCAATGTTATCATTAAGAAAAGGAAGGGTGGGGACTCTCTAGGAGTAATATATCTTATAGGGAGTAAAGGCTCAATAAAAACTGAACAGGAATAGTTAAACAGTGTGGAAACTGAGAGATGGCTAATGACCAGGAGAAGTGCATTCTAACAATATACTTAACAAAAGGGTTAATTATTAAGCCCCAGTACAATAAATCATCTTTAAAATGCGACTTCACTTTTCCTCTTTTTAAAAGGGAATGAAACACAACCAAAAAAGGGACACATGCTGTCACGCCATAAGCCAGAATACAGACTACACATTTGTTGTATTCATAATGGCTGAAATTCCAAGAGTTAAAGGCATTCAGCAGCGATATAAGTAGGTGCTGCATAAGCCTGGCCATAAGATGCAAACTGTTATTGTCTTCCATCCGACTGTGCACACCATCATTAGACAGTAGGTGGCCTCAAGAGGAGGTTCCTGATGCTTGCTGTGAGAAGGGGGCTGTTTCACGTGAGTGGGGTTCTGGAAACCTTGAGAAGATTAGGTGGTACTACAAGAGAAACTTCAGCACTTGAGTCAAAACTTCAAAATATTTAAGTAATATGAGACAAGAGTGGCAGAGAAAAATAATATTTAAGGTGGGGAAAAAGCAAGCCAACAGAAAATCAGGGCTGAGGGCTGTCAGCAAAACTGGATATTATCATGAGCTAAGATTGTAAATTGTGGTTATAATAATATCTTGAAGAAAAAACCCGAAGTGGAAGCTAATGAAATGGGGTGCAATAGGTAACACATATGATTAAAGAATTCAGTGAAAAGTCAAAAATAACCAAAATGTTGGTAAACAGTGAAGACAACTTTAGAGTAATTATCTGCCTGCTAAGAAGCATTACAGAATTCTTCTATATGGAATTGACTCTTTACAAAAAGTTGGTAATCTTTATAGTTGTTGTCCCTCCTGGCTGGGTTGCATTACATAATGTAATACTTAAATGTTAACTGTATTTGTGTGTTTTGTGTGGATTTTTACTGACTCTTTCCATGCATCTATAACTTTATTTCCACTTGATAAATATGGGAAACAAATACTTTTATTGACTTTTGTTTTGTAGACAATACCTTTTTTGACATCTTTGAGGAATCCACAAGAGTAGCTCAAATGAGAATGTAAGGTTAAGGCACAGGCCATTTCCATTCTAGTTATTTGATCTGCATTGTAGTAATGGACTATGTCATTTGGTATCACACACCTCTTCAAATTTGCATGTCATTTTTTTCTTCAGCAGTCCCCTATTCAGAAATTTCTCATTTCATAAAATCCTAGCTACATTTGTTACTGTTATCCTATTTAATCTCACAGATACTATTCACTCAAAAAGAATGAAGGGCTGAGTAAGCCCCAACTGAATGCAAACATGTGACCTTAAATTTACTCTTAGAAATGAAGGCTATCTTCTCAACTCAATAAGCCATCTTTTTAACTGAAATTCTGCTGTAGCTATGCTCTTCATTTGACTTGCTTCTTTCTTGGATACTATTCTACACCAATTCATTAATCATCCTTTTCTGGTTTCAAAGGATAACTGTATGTTTTCACTCTATATAATAAGTATGTACATTGGTCAGATGATTTATGAATTTATCAAGGCATTTTGTGATGTGTAACGAGGCATACCTCATCAGAGCCATCTGCACAGTCATATTCACCATCACACCAAAACTTTGCAGAAATGCAATCTCCATTTGCACAGAGGAAGTCTTTGACAGTGCATGTCTGAGGTTCTAAAGAAAAACAGAACAATTGGATATAATGTATTAATCTTTTGTGTTTTTTCTTCATTTTAACCTCAAGACATCACAAGCATAAATTAAACAATGGTTTCTCGATATGTAGCTATTTAATTACCCATGGGGTATATTTATATTAGCCACAATATTAGGTTGAACACGAAAATTACTCAAAACATTAGTTGTTTCTACCATCAACTGTTGAACCCATCAGCAGTGTACAGCCAGTTGGTATCAACCTCTTTAAACTCCAATCCTCATAAAGTAAATGTTGCTTTCGCCTATACAGAAAAGGTCCCTTTGACAAGAACACATAATCCTATTTGACCCATTTCAAAGAATTGCAAGGAGTCCAGAAGAGATGAAAGTGCATCTTCAAAATGATAAATGGTTGTTCCTCAGAAACCTCTGTGATAAGAGGAGTAACAATGTGAAAATAATTGGTGGCAGGTATACATTACTGCATGTGAATTGGACAGAAATACAAATATAGAAAAAACACAGAGCAGCTGAAGGAGAAACAGACAGTCATTAAAAGCCACATATGCATTTGTTGCAGTACAGCAGATCCACCATAAGGACATTCGTCTGGCCTATGTACGGATAAATCACTGAACACTTTGAAATCTGTGACTTTTGTTAAGTTACATGCTGGGGATAGTTCGTATCTATACAAAGTCAGAAATCTACAGTGATGTTTTTACAAAATCTTTGTGAATGAGGACCCAGGCATTTCCCTCTGTAGGTGAAAGCAAAATGGAAATGAGACAACAAAAGATAGGCAGAAATGTTATTATTGAACACCAGAAACCTCAGACACATTTGTTCGCTAGAATACTCGCAATGTAGGGGTGTGACAACCAGTGTTGATGTCTTTATTTACTTCTTAAGAGACATCAAATATGTCTAAAAAAATGGAAAGGGTCAAATCTTATATTTGAACGGTTATAATGGTTTTATTTAGGGCATGATTTTTAAAGGAAACTACAACAGATGTGTGTGATTCTATTATGAAATCTAAAAGTGCCTAAATGTTTCTGAACTATTTATAATTGAACTATATTTTATGTAGACAAATTAGTGGTAGATATGCATAGCATAATTATAAAGTAACTGCCACTTCAATTTGAGAGTAAAACGATTCAATGATTTGTAGGGTAAGACTAGCTCAAAAATCCTCCCACTATATTAATATAAATGTATTGGTGACCACTTCCTTCTCTTATTTAAGTATCCTATTTGGTGATAAATATGTATGTAAACCAATATTTCAAATAGGAAATCCCTCTTTGAGAAATCTATTATTGGATTGCAATGTTTCTATAAAACGTAGGTATCCAAACCACTGAAAGAGATTTCCGTGATTTATTCTAGCAAATGTGTGGCAATTGCAACCTATTGTTTAGGTATAGTAGACATGATTAATGCAAAGATGTTACCACAAGTAGAAAATCATTTTGGTAAATTCTACTGAATGTCCTACGAAGTTGCACCAACGCCATTTGTCGCGCTGAATTGGACACCCCTTAGATAGAAGATAGAATTAGATAATACCCTCTTTTATTGTGGTATTCGATCTGCGTAAGGGAGGAGACCACATTTAACAAGCTGGCTGTATAGGATTGTCTCTGACTCCAATATGCCCTAGATATCTAGTGGTTTGCATATGTGAAAGCTGCCTGTGAGATGATTGGTCAATTGTGTTTATTTCCCATCCCAGAGTCTTGCCACCTTGTTATTAAAGCGGTAGAAAATGGGGTGGTGATGGATGGAGCATCTGAACCAATCAGACACTCACACCCAGTCAACAGATCTGAGTTTAATCCATCACCCTTCTTTAGTCCACTCTGCCACCCCAGTTCATACATGGCCATATGCAAATCAGTTTGACCCTCTGCCTCATGGGAAAAGTCCAGCCCAAACTGACAAGCCACGCCTTCCCTGGACCGGAGACAAGCTTCCTAGGACTGGTTTCTGGCATTACAGCCGTCTTCAGCCAGGCTTGCTTGAATCCAGTGGCAAATTGAGCAAGGGACTCACGTCTGAGCATACCCTGCCAACTTACGGCAAACAAAGCGGTACAAAAGGGGGTGGTGATGGATGGAGCATCTGAACCAATCAAACACTCACACCCAGTCAACAGATCTTGGTTTAATCCATCACCGTTCTTTAGCCCACTCTGCCACCCCAGTTCAGACATTGCTATATGCAAATCAGTCTGACCCTGTGCCTCATCGGAACAGTCCAGCCCGAACTGCCAAGCCATGCCTTCCCTGGACCAGAAACAAGCTTCTTATGACCGGTTTCTGGCATTACAGCCATGTTTAGCCAGGCTTGCTTGAATCCAGTGGCAAAGTGAGCAAGGGACTCACGTCTGAGCATACCCTGCCAACTTATGGCAAACAAAGCGGTACAAAAGGGGGTGGTGACGGACAGAGCATCTGAACAAATCAAACACTCACACCCAGTCAACAGATCTGGGTTTAATCCATCACCATTCTTTAGCCCACTCTGCCACCCCAGTTCAGACATGGCCATATGCAAATCAGTCTGATCCTGTGCCTCATGGGAACAGTCCAGCCCGAAGTGCCAAGCCATGCCTTCCCTGGACCGGAAACAAGCTGCCTAGGACCGGTTTCTGGCATTACAGCCGTTTTCAGCCAGGCTTTGTTATTAAAGGTATTTGAAAACAAGAATTCTAGGATAAGGCCTCTTTGATGAGATAGTTTTCTGACAATCAAAATTCCACGGTGCACTCTTACAACTTGGTTCACACTTATGCAGGCCTTCAACAGTATATTTTACCCTAAATAGAAAGCAGTATGTCGTCCTCACTAGGTTTGTTTTGTTTTAATCTTTTACCTCTTCTGGTAGGGTTTCCTTCTGTTTGTGGCAATTTGTTGTATTGAGTCCCTGTCCCTATGAAAGGAGGTCTGTCCAGTCGACCTTACCTGTTGGGGATTTTTTGCTCCTTTTATCAAATGGCCAGAAAAAAGTTTTTATTGCCAATTTTTTAAGATTTTAAATTCTGTCAAAGTAGCCCTCTGAACTGGTGCTTGGTTGCCTCTTTAATATGGCAAATTCTAAAATTAAGGAAATGTGCATATTGCGAGCTCTCTTGTATATTAAGCATAGCTGTATTATTGTACTTTGATGGACTGCTATTTATTTTGCGTGTTTATACTGTGTGTTTTAATGTTTTCTTCTTTATAAATGTGGCAAATAAAGATATATTTGACTTTGACTTGACTTTGGCTCCAAAGGTCCTTAACAAACCTGGCAATTTGGTCAACCTGACAAAGGTGCATTGCCACTGGACAAAAGAATCAGGTTTATCATTCTCAGGGCTTTTTATGCATCCACAAATCAGCTTCAGCAGGACATTTCAGTGAGGGGTCTGGCCTCATCAAGCCCTGTTCAGCTTCGCTTGCAGCTTTGCCCCGCTTGGGTAATCTGAGCTCACACAGCAAAGTACCTTCCTTGGGCACAAGTTTTTCATTTCACCCACTTCCGACAATGGGTTTGGAGAGTTCGTCCGCCAGTTGGAATGCAACCAGTAATCCCAAGGGTGGCTCTTGGGATTATGACGTCAGGTTTTGGCTGACTTTCTGTGCTGGCCTTTCCGACACAGAAAGGCTGTCAGCACTCGAGGTGCCTGCCACAGGGTGCAGGGATGAACTGCACCTCATATTTTGCAATGGGAGCATGCATTCCGCCGGTTTATAGCCAGGATACAAGATGCTCCACTGTACAGTATCGGGGTTCGGTCGCATCCTAATTAGTCAGTCGAGACCGCCGACCGGGTGTCGGTCAGTCCCATGACCGAGACGATGTCAGGCGGAGGAAATTCCACCCAACACCATAATCAGCCCCTAAGTTAGGAGGTAAAACTTCAAACTGAGACAAACCTTGTTTTGTACCTCATTCAATACAGCTATTTAAGATGTTGATTTTCAATGTAAAAAAATGAATGAAAGAGCATCCAGTAGAATGACAACCTGATTTGTATAACGTGGGTCTGGTCTGGTGAACCAGTGATCTGCAAAGTGAATAGTAGATGTTTCAATAGTGTTCTTGGTATGAAAGTTCTAGAGAAGAACCTTGTGTCTTTCTTCGATTTCAAAAGCATGCACAATGCAACAAGTTTATTTGTTTTGTCTTATTCCACATCGTGAGTATTACTGTTAGAAAAGTCGAAGATGCTTTAGCAAGTGCTTTCATATTAATATAAGAATATTGATCATAATTCAAAGCCCAACTTGAAATGCTAATGACAAATCATAAGAAGAGCATGTGACGAATATATATTTTTTAAGCTGCATTCCCAGAAGGCAAAGTTAATGATTGTGCTTGCAAGAAGGATGCCGCATATTGTAGTTAGTTGTTACATATAAAGAAATAGTTTGGCCAGTATATTTATTTTAACCATATGGGTTGCTGTGTAAAATGTAATTAGAAGTTCAGCATATTATGTACAAGTCTTCTCAAAATCAAGACCATGTGGCCACGTGGAAAGGGAAACTTACTGCAGTTTTTTTCATCGGAATTATCTCCACAGTCATTTTGACTGTCACATCTCCAATGATCTGGAATACAGTTTTTGTTTGCACACTGGAACTCATGAGGTCCACACGTTTTCTTATCTGTAATGAGAATGGGTTAACAGTTATCATATGTCATCTAACCTGTGTGAAAAACTCGAAGATACATCAACTAATGTATGCACTCAAGAGTGAAGTGTCCTGTGCCCTGTGAACTCAGGGTGCACGTCACACACTCAAAGCCAAATGCTCAACTCTTCCTCTCCCACAGTATCCTGCAGTCTTTTTTTAACATTTCACTATACTTTCCGACCAGATTTCAGACCCTACACTAAGGGCCACAGTCCCACAGCATCTACAGTGATGTTATTGTAGATGTAATTTCCAATGTAATCAATGACATCATATGTTTCATGTGTGAGACCACAACAGGTTTTGCAAACATGAACTAAGGGATGATGGGTATAGTGGGAAAGGGTTATGGTAATTTATTTAAGCCATAAAATAAAATCTACTATAACATTTTTTAAAGCACATCAAAATAAAAACCATCATATGATCCAAAACGGAATACCGCTTAATATGGCTTTTAAGGTGAGCTATGTAAATCATTGCCCTATTATTGTACTGCATATTGATGACATATTTAATTAGATAATTTCTTCTGAGATCACTGGTAATAGCAGCTATATCAAGGTTACCATTATCAAAAGTTTTACTAATTGCCATTTCCATTGCCAAAAGTGCAAACAAATATTTGATCCCACACCAAGCTCCAGAAAGCATAGGTCTTGGCTAAAAACATTGATCAGCATAATCTGTTGTCTGGGTACCTGGCATAGCTGACAGTAACATCCTTTACAAGAGCTTCTTGGATTTGGCAAGAGCTATCACATGCGAATCTAGCACCCAGAGTCTTTTTCCAAGTGTTTGGTACAGATTATTTCTCATAATGACGCAACACTGGTGATGGAAGAAGTGAATTTCCAGTGGGCTCTAAGCTACAAAAACATCATCAAGCTCTGAGTTCCGTAAAAATGAATGACCACATCTTCCATGCAGAGCCTGCAGGGTATGACTGAAGGCTCTGCAGAATAGACAATAAGGGAAGGGTTGTGCATAGTGAATGGCAAAATGCACCATCCTGTGACTACACCATCTGGACAGTGCCATATATACCTTTTGTGAACTCTTAATCTAGGCATAGGGCATGGTCAAAGGTCTCTATTACCCTAGAGTTCAATGGCCACTGCCAAATGCCTTGCTATATGTTATGTTGTGATAGTGGGACATGACGCATGTTGTAACCAAAGGGCAAGGTATGTTGGCATGAGGTTAATGTGGTGGCTTTAAGAAGTCACCATGAAAAGAGTCCGATTTCATAAATTCCATAAAATGATTAATTGATGAGACAATATGATTGTCATCCAAGATTCAACAAACATTGTAATAAACATTTAGGATGAATTACGAAACGCGTAGGTGATTATTGGGCTTCGTGTATTTGTCCCATTTTTTGCTGATGCTCTTTCTTAGCATAATATTTGTTTACAAGAATATTGGAGGACGCAGAAAGATTTTAGCAGGAACTGTGCAACTGGTTGTTTTTCAAGGCTGTATAAACTGTCCATGCAATGTTCACCATGTGATACACATTGATATGAATGTGTGTGTGCCATCAATTAACAATGAATTGGTTCCTGTGAGCGCACAGTCTCCTCCTAAAATGGTTTTACCAGCTTCATGTTCTTCAGGAAGGAATGGGTGTTGGCCATGAGGGAAGTGATCAGGGTGCAAGGCAATGAGAGTTTGTGGGCTGTAGGGAGAGTTGTTTTTTACATTATTATTTAGTGTATAATAAGCCATTTAGCATCTCTGCCTGCAAATTATGGTTGATGAAGTCATCTTCATTTACCAGTGTTTTATTAGTTCTATACTACACAATAAACTAGCACCTGCTCAGTTTCTTCAGGTACTCATATTGATGCTAGGATCTGCATCCACTTTAGCCCACAATCTTTCAAAATGTTTAGCAATCAATAAATAGTGATAGCCAGTAGGTAGGAATAGTTAAGACCAAAGTTTCCATAGGAAAAGCGTTTTTTTGTTTTGCCAATAACTTTCACACCACTAGATGGATTTTCACGAAAGTTTCTAAAATCTTCCCCTTTGTGTTTCAGCTGCCGTGTTGGAAGTTTCAGTGTGATTAGTCAAGAAGGGGTTGAGAAAAAAGGGGGTCCCAAAATCTTTTTCCCCATGTAATGTATATTGGGAATTTTCAATTCTTGACTACAGCCCAAACCGCTGAACCAAATTTGGCAGAAAGCTAGATGATGGGCCAGAAAGCGTGCTTTCTGTGATTTGGCTTAAATCATTGCAGTAGTTGCAGCAATATTAAGTTTTAACAATTATAGCTATCTGAGGACGCAAGTCCTTGCAGTGGACACTCGGAATTTTCCAGAAATTTGATTGGCTGTCAACACTTCGACCAGGAACTGTTTGCAGCCATAATGGGACTCACCTTGAAGCTGAGTCCCACAAAACAAGATTACAACATATATTGAGATGTTATCAGTGATGTCACTGACCATATCATGAGTGATATGATATGTGAGGTCATAAGCAGTACATTGTGGGACTGTAAGTTAGTTAGCTCAAGTAACTATAGCTGCTGAATTTCACTGGTTTTGTATGAGGGAAATCTGATCCTAACTATAATGTCCCTGTAACCTTTGTTTTATTCAGTGAATTTCAAAAGTTTTTTTATGCCAGTAGCTAACTATAACATTTCTGTAACCTTTGTTTTTTTGTGTGAATTTCGATGTTGTTTTTAATTTTATTTCCTAACCATAACCTGTAACCTTGAGAGTAGGTGTGCACGAGTGTCTCCGGGGATGTCTGAGTGAGTGTGTGAATGTCTTAATGGCTGTTGAGTGGGTTTGTGAGTTTCTGAGTGGATCTGGGAGTGGGTGCATGTGTGTCTCCCTGAGCATGTGAGTGGGTATGTGAGTGTCTGAGTGAGTGTCTGAGTGGGTTTGTGAGTGGGTATGAGAGTGCCTGAGTGGGATTTTGAGTGCTTCCAAGAGTGTGTGAATCAGTCTCCGAGTGAGTGCATGAGTGTCCGAGTGGGTATGTAAGTGGGTGCATGAGTCACTCAGTAGGTCTCTGAGTGGGTGTGTGAGTCTCTGAGTGGGTCTGTGAGTTGGTGCATGAGTCTCAGAGTAAGTCTGTCAGTGAGCATGAGTGAGTATAAGTGGTTCTGTAAGTGGGTGCAGGAGTGTCTGGTTGGGTTCGTAAATGGGTATATATTTCCGAGCAGGTCTGTGAGTGGGTGTCTGAGTATCTGAATGGTCCTTTGAGTGTCTCTGTGCATCTGAGTGGTTCTATGAGTGGGTGCATGAGTGCCTGAGTGGGTTTGTGAGTAGGTGTGAGAGTGTTTGAGTATTTCTATGAGTGGTTGTGTGAGTGTCTGAGTGTGGGTGTGACTGCCTGAGTGTTTGAGTGGGTATTTAAGTATCTGTGTGGGTGTGTCAGTAGCTGTGTAAGTGACTAATCTACAACGTAACTCCACCTGCCCCTTTATCCAAAAAGAGTACACAGTTTTACTCAAAATACCTACCCAAGCACTGTACTTTTTACTGGTTAATTAGTAAATGCTACCTTCTTGGGTAAATGCCTGTTACATATTGTACATGTGTAAGGGCGCATGAGTACATGTCACCAGTGAATCTGTGTGCATTTTGGCAATTTGATTGTTCCTCACGCATCTTTATCCAGAAAATTGTGATAGCATGAATCTTCCTATAGAGAAGTTGACGAGTGTAAAAAGAGGTAAATTTCTACCAAACAAGGGTCCTTCCTCTTAGCTATATGAGGTAAGTGCTTCTTTGCTTGGTGGAGATGTCCTCATATTCCTCACCATCAAGGACTCATCACCAAAATCGATGGAAAAGGCAAAAGGGGCCTTTTAGTAAGCTGCCCATCATCCTGGCAAAAGGTGAGAAGACCACTGCATACTACTAAGGTGGACGGGGCGGGGCCAAACAGGTGGAGATTCCAGTGGTTTTGCAAATTTGTTTACTCAGAGTCATTTCAAGGGAGAAAAATGGGCTCTCACCAGGTACGGACAAGAAAGAACCCACTCACTAAACATTGCGCTCCAAATGATTAACAATGCAATCACCTCCCCGTCTCCTTTCAGATCATCTTGCAATGTATAATTGCCAATTAAACACACTTGCTTTGCCTTTGTCAAGCCCAGAAAACAGGCTTATTTGTACTTTACAGAAGTGGAGCTTCATTTGGGGCACCTGCTATGTTTATATATATATGTTTCTCATTGAGGATTAATTTCTGTAAACTTTAGCAGATCCTTTTTCTGGCTCTCCCTGCAACAGTTCTCTTGTAAAGCTTGCCCACATACCAATATTCTCTGCTGCCTGTCTGCCTGCTGCTCTCTGCTTCTGCCTCCTATGCTCCTTTCTTGCTCCATTTTGCATTTTTCTGCTCTTTTTCCTGCCCTTTGTTTTGCCTTTTCCTCATTTTTCTGCCCTCCATTCTGCTTTCACTGCTCATTTTCTATCCACTTCTACTCTGTTTTGCATTTTTTGCTAGTTTTTCTTTCCCCTGTTTTGCCTTTGCTGCTCACTTTTCGTCCCTCAGTTTTGCCTTTTTTGGTTTTTTTGCTGCTCTCTGTTTTGCCTTTTTTGCTAATTTTCCTGACCTCTGTTTTGCCTTTCCTGCACATTTTTCTGCCCTCTGTTTGACTATTCCTGCTCATTTGTTGCCCTCTATTTTGCCTTTTACTCTGTTTTTTTCTGACATCTATTTTGCCCTCTTGCGCTCTGTTTTGCCTTTCTGCTTGTTTTTCTGCCCCCTGTTTTGCCTTTCTTGATAGTATTAATGCCCTCTGCTTTGCACTCTTCTACTCCGTTTTGTCTTTTTGCTTTGTTTTCCATTCTCTGCAATGGGGAGGGAGGCAGCGGTGACCCCATCCCCTAGTGCCTGAGAAAAATTAAATGAGGGACGGGATCACATGTCCCCTTCCCTGGGCTGATGGCGGCCTGGGGACTCCATCCTCCTTGGCCTGACACGTCGACTTGGGTGCACTGTCTCGACCCAGGATACCCAGTGTACTACGCTAGGGACCGTGGGGGGAGCCTCAATGGCCCCGCGGTCCCTGCCAGGTCCCTGCCTCCTGCAGGATCCAGCACTACTCCTGCACGAGCTGCTAAATGTGCATGCAGGAGCAATCTTTCCTCTGTTTCATGACAGTGATCAGGAAAAACGATTAGAACGCAACTCCCCGCATTCAGGAGCAATTTGACAGGTCCTGCTTTCAAAGAAGTGGGGATAGTGTTTGCTCTAGCTTGGCAACAGCTGTCACAGCTCCCACCAAGCAATAGTCAACAGCTATCTCCTGAAGGTGGGTACCTCGGGAGATAGCAGGAGCCTGCCCTATGGGGTCATAGTATTCTAGGCCCATTAATGGCTCCAGAAATATGTATAGGCCAGCCCAGGAGGTGGCCCGCACGGCTCCCTCCCAGTTTTATATATACATTTAGCCATGGGAGGTGGTGGTCCATGGAGCCCAGAGAGGTCCATGCAGCCCCCCTGCATCTTTATTAGTTTAGCAGTGGGGAGATGGTGGTCCCCAGAGCATATTAAAACACCAGGAGGTGGGTCTACGTTGCTCTCACCACTATTTTTCTGAATTCCTGGGGAGGTTTTGTTCTCCAAGGATCAAAGCGCTGAATGGCAGGGGTACACATGGCCCCGTCCCATATCATAAAGCCCTTGGAAGGTGGTTGCCCCCGGGCTTAAAAGAGTTCTTGAGGGGGTGCCATTCACCCCTCCTTAATATAATATATATTAATCTGCTCCCGGATCTGGCCCACTTGGGAGCTAAACTTAAAGGAAGCGTGTTGAAAAATGTTGTCTCAAATTTGTGAATATTTACAATTCCGCTGGATTTTATTTTCTAAAAATGCATTTTTGTCCTGACAGAGTACCTGGGGGGCCATAGGACCAGAGCTAGGGGGGTCAGAGTAGTCCTACCCTGCCCCTTTTTCTTTAAAAATGGCTGCCAATACTTCCTGATTGAAATGTTGGCAGCCAATCAAATCTCTAAACAATATTATGATTATTTGCAATGGTGTAGTGACCATAGATATACAAATCTGGCTTTCCTATAATATCTCAAAAAGAACACAAAATAACAAAAAGCAGGGTTTCTGAACCAAGAGCTACCTTTCTGTCAAATTTGGTGTAATTCCATCCAGCAGTTCTGTGTGAATTAACATGGAAAAAGCACTTGTTTACCCCCTTTTTTCTCACCTCCGCTTGACAGATAATCCCGAAACCTTCCATGCCCAAAAAGAGTCACTAGTACACTTTTTTTGGAAATGTTTGTGAAGATTCATCAAATGGCGCCAAAGATATAGTGAAGTCACAATACACTTTTCCCATGGATACTAGGGTCTACCTCGAACTATATATATATATGACTTGTTTACAAAGACTGTGTGTTGAAACGCGTCGAGTCAATAAATACTTTTCCTAAACTTTAAAGATCCTGAGTGCGACCCGTTCTTGTGTTGCTTGCAGCGCAAGATATTCACATTTATGTCAGCGGGTCCAGAGCCCGCCCGTCTGCACCAGCCCCGCCAGGTGGAAAAAATCGGATGCAAGGCTGTTCATTTTACACAGACTCATCTTTCCCGATTCCCGCTGCTGCCACAAATACCCTGGAAGTGATTTACCACGAAGAAAAAACCGTAACGGAGCATGAAGGATTTCCGGACGGGAACACAGAGGACGTGCACTGACCTCATTCCGGGGGATGTGCACTCCGTGTCTGAATCCCGCATTGAACCCTCGGTGAAACTCCAGGTTTATTTCATGTTCTTGGAAGCAGCAGGGGCGCCACCGTCTCGATTACACGCAGCCGCGTGCAATCACGACCACAGGGGAGGATCTTTCAAACTAAATGGAAGAAATCGCTTGAGGCAAGGCTCGGGCGTATGCAGTGCCGCTGGTATTCCTAAGCATTGAAACAATGTGTGAGGCGATTCGTCAGAGATTGGATGTGGCAAGATCTCTGTTTCTAGAGGCTGACGTGACAACCAATGATAACTCTGTAAGACCAACTGCGGGGGATACCGGGCAAATCGGACTTTGAAACAGGCCTTTTCAAACTTGAAAAACTATGCAAGAAAGAGATCAATCGAAGCTGGGAAGTGATCTCCTTGGACAATTATATTGAAGTTCGGCGCGTCCCAAGGGGACTGAGTGTCTTGGTGACCCCCACATATCAGAACCCTAACCTCAAATTACTGGAATAATGGTCTGCCCTGATGGCAGGCACCTGCAAACAGATGCTTGGCATCCTTTCCAAATATGCAGTGATGGAACCGCAACACATTGGAGAGGAACTTAAAGAGCTCCGCGAAGCGCTGAGCAAAATGCCTAATCAAGAAGAAATATCAAAGTTCATCAAAGAAATGAAGATAAGGCTGACCAAGTATGAAGATGGGATCAAGGCAAGGAAACGCTGTACATTCATAAGGGACAGGAATGATTATGCGCTAGGACGCATTCTTACTATCAGCAGAAAATATGACACCATAAGAAAGGATTATAAGAAGATTGAAGCACTCAAAGCACAGGAATCAGAGACCTTGGGTTCAAGTTCTGCTGCCCCTTTGGATGATGAGGACAGAAATGCAACCATGGCGCCGCATAGAGGACCATTCACATCACTGGAAGAGTACCTTTTTATGCAACTGAGCCTCAGTGCCACCAAAAAACCAGCACGGGGAAGAGGAAAAAGAGGAGGCAAAGAACAAGACAAAGGAGACAAACAAGGAGAGGGGGCGAAGTCCAGCGACAACTCAACGCCACATGGGTGAGGCATCAGGCGATCAAAGAGGAACAAATAAGGGGTGAGCAACCTAACTTTACTATCATTAATCTCTTCCCTCATGCTATCAGCCCCCCCAGGAAAGATCGGTCTTGGAACTAGGCCTATCTTTCTGCCCCACAGCTAATTTTTACTTTGCCAAAACATGTATCGACCTTTTTTTGTTCATGTTCAAACTTAAGCTTTTAAAGATGTACGCTTCAAAACAAAACATAGGTTCCTCAAACTCTAGACTAGTGGACACCCCCCTGTCCCTACGGATGCTACCTTATCGATAAGGGACCTTGACACCATGGCAGGCACGAGGGAAATCCAACTGGGTGCCAGGGATTCCGGAGACGGACAGTGAACTCTTGATCAGCATGGAAATGGAGATCAACAAAAGATCCAGGAACGATTTCAAACCCAGATCAAAATTCAATCCTATAACCCTACATGATGAAATTGACACATTCCATGAGACTGTTTTACTTGATCTGTTGTCCTTATGGAAAAAGGAGGATAACAACTTTGCCAGAAACTTAACTGCAAAACACACAAGATGAACTTAACTGCAGCCCAAAGGGCTGGCTTCCAGTCTTTGAAACAAGCAACCGACTTTGTAATAAAACCCTCTGACAAGGGGGGTAATGTGGTCCTCTGGGATATCAATAAATACCGAACAGAGGCCAAGAGACAACTAGAATTCTCAGGATTTTACCTGAGATCCAGTTTGGCAAGATATAACAAAACCATTCTGGAATACCACAAAATGTTGAGTGACTGGCATGAGAACGACTTGCTGAATCAAAATGAGATCCTGTTCTTACTAGTAAAGAAACCCGTTACCCCAGTTTTCTATATGTTGCCGAAGGTACATAAACATTCTACTGATCCCCCCGGCAGACCCAATATATCGGCCAAGCAGAGTCTCCTTGAGAACACATCCATCTATCTGGACTACTTTCTTTGCCCATATGTTCTGAATCTACCCTCATACTGCAGGGACACCATGGACTTCCTGTCCAAAGTGCAGGAAATCCCATGGAAAGACAAATACATCCTGGCAACAATAGATGTTGTTGCATTGTATCGAACATGACCTAGGCCTACAAGCCTGTAAATTTTATCTGAGAGATAGGCCAACCACCATGTATGACTACACTGCACTGCTGATGCGCATGTTACACTTCTGCCTACACAATAATTGCTTCCTGTTCGAGGATGACTGGTATGAACAGTACTCTGGCACCGCCATGGGAAGTTGCTTTGCTCCTTCGTACGCATGCCTGTTCATGGGGTGGTGGGAAGCGGAGCACCTATGGCATGATGGCAACACACAGAACATGAACAATGTTATCCTGTGGACCCTCTACATATACAATGTCTTTCTTATAGGGGATGGTCCACAGGATACTTTGAACACTTTTATTCGAGAACTCTCGGTGAACAATTTAAACCTACAATTCACCAGCAAAACTGATCGGACTAGCATAGAGTTCCTTGACATCCTACTGGAGGTGGATCATGAAACACTGAACACCATTTTATATAGAAAGCCAACATCTAGTAACAGTATCTTACATGCATACAGCCACCACCCGACAGGCCTAAAGAACAGCATCCCCTATGGGGAACTAATGAGAGCTAAGCGCAACTATAGCACCAAAAAAGAAGCCAAGAACATGAAGGGGCGTTTTAGGGGCAGGGGCTACTCAGGTAAGACTATCAGAATAGCAACTGAGAAAGCAGACAAAATAAACAGAAATAGCCTCCTGATACCAAAAGTGAAGGACAGTGGCAAACAGGAAGTGAGGCTCATCACCACTTATAACCATGCTTCACAGGAAATCCATCAGATAGTACGGAAGCACTGGCACATAGTCAGAAATTATGTGGTGATAGGGAAGTTGGTCAGTCCGTCACCACATGTAACATAGAAAAAGTGTCAGCCCTTACAAAACATGTTGGTACACAGCCACCTATCCATGAAATCAAGATCACGTGGGACCTGGTTGGGGAAACTCCCAGGATTCCACAAATGTGGGAGGTGCAGAGCATGCAACAACAGTACACATGTCAAAACTTTCACCCTCGCCAGGGAAAATCAACTGTTTTATCAATTGCAACACTGATTTTGTCGTTTATGTTTTGATTTGCATCTGTGGCCTGCCTTATGTGGGAAGCACTATATTCCCGGTGAAGAAGCGCGTCCTAGAGCACCTGCGTGCGATCAAAAATGGTGACATGACATATGCCATAGCCAAACACTGTAATCTGATACATCCCAATGCCAAAGATGCCAGCTCTAAAATCTAATTTTTTGACATTGACAAGATCCCAGTGCCAGCGAGAGGAGTTCGGGAAAGTCATCTGCAATGCCTGGAATCTGAATATATTGTAAAGTTACAAAGCAAGACCTCGGGAGGCCTCAACCATGAGGAGGACCTGCATGTCCACCTAGGCTGAACCTATAGGGAATTCTGTCCACCATTACATCACAGTATTGTGAGGACTTCCCCCTTCATTCCTCCCTCCTTTTCCTCCTCCCCCATTTCTGTTAATCCAGATTGAATTTCTGACCCTGATCTGCCCACACACTGCTAGTTACATCTAGCATTAGTTTATCCACTATGGACCACAGGACCACGGTCATTGTCTATAAGGCAAGAGCTTGACCTGGCCTACCCGGCTACCCAACTCCTAAGACTGCTGGTCTTTTTCTTTACCTTTTAGTAGTCATATTAGAACACATGTATATTTTTTGTCTATCACTTACTGCCTCACCATAACTCTGATATTTATTTTCACCCCCCTTTAAAAAGACCACAAGTGGACCCAACCCAATTTCTTTTCTCCTCTGGACATCCTGTGTTTTAAAAGGTACATATATTGTACCTTTAGTGGGTCCTTGGTTCTACCGAGGCACAAGATGGCTGCCAACACTTCCTGGTTTGGAGTGTTGACAGACAGTGGCAGCCAATCAGCATGCCTTCCCGAGAAAGCAGCATGCACATTGGCTGCCAACACTTCTAACCAGGAAGTGTTGACATCCATCTTGTGCTAGGTAGACCGAGGCACAAGAAAGCAGAAAAACAAACATGCAGAAAAAAAGGGGGGAAGGGTAGAAGCACCCTGACCCCCTAGGCCTACTCAGGGGGTCCCACAAGGACCCCCAAGTCCAAAAACCTGGTATGTTTATTTAAAAATTACCCCCCCAGGGGGACCAAATCGCGGGGGCATAGTGCTAAAGAAGTGTGGGGGATGCACAATCCCCCCCACACTGCCCCAGGGACCGCCGCCCTCCGGGGCAAAGCAAAGCAGCCCCCTGGCGCAAACTGGAGGCTCCTGGTGGGCTAGTTGCCCCCCAGGGACCCCAGTATGCAAGGGGAATGAGTTGCCCCTCTGCAAACACGCCCGGGGTCTGCGTTGCAGAGAGGTGTAAAAAAGGGTGTGGCCTCATTACACCTCTCTGCAATGCAGCCCACTGGCTTATACTGGAGGTTCCATGTGGGCTAGTTGGCCCACAGGTACCCCCAGTATGCAAGGGGAATTCGTTCCTCCTCTGCAAACGCGCCAGCGGTTGCATTGCAGAGAGGTGTAAAAAAGGGTGTGGCCTCATTACACCTCAGTGCAATGCAGCCCCCTTGGTGCATACTGCAGGTTCCAGGTGGGCTAGTTGGCCCCCAGGGACCCCCTTTATGCAAGGGGAGTTAGTTCCCCCTCTGTAAACACGCCCGGGGGCTGCGTTGCAGAGAGGTGCATAAAAGGGTGTGGCCTCATTACACCTCTCTGCAACGAAGCCCCCTGCCGATGTTCCAGGTGTGCTAGTTGGCCCACAGGGACCCCCATTATGCAAGGGGAATTAGTTCCCCCTCTGCAAACACGCCCGGGGGCTGCGTTGCAGAGAGGTGTAAAAAGAGGCGTGGCTTCATTACACTTCACTGTGGCGTGTTTTAAGTTGGGAATTAATTCTTCTTCAATCCAGAGGTCCCCTAGAGGGCAACTAGTCCAACAGGTATATCCAGTAAGCACCATGGAGCTGCGCTGCAGAGTGTTGTAAAAAGGGGGCGTGCCCTCTGAACACCTGCCTGCAAAAATGTAGTAAATCAGTATAAAAAAAATAACAATTAATACATTTAAAAATTGTCTTTCAAAAAACCTTCGAAATTAAATGAAAAAACAGAGGTTTTAGGCCTGATATAGTAAGGAATTAGCATTTAAAAAAACATTGAAATTCACTAAAAAAACATAGGTTTCAGGCCTTATATAGTTAGGAATTAGCATTAAAAAAACTTTGAAATTCACTGAAAAAACCATAGGTTTCAGGCCTTATATAGTTAGGAATTAGCATTCAAAAAACCTTTGAAATTCACTGAAAAAAAACATAGGTGTCAGGCCTTATATAGTTAAGAATTAGCATTTAAAAAACCTTTGAAAATCACTCAAAAAACTATAAGTTTTAGGGGTGTTATAGTTAGCTGGACATTTCACTCATACAAAACCATTGAAATTGCTCCTATATAGTTAGTTGTACTAACTATATTTCGCACACCCGCAATCCACTGCTGATGATGTCACATATTAGATCATTCATGACATGGTCAGTGACATCACTGATTCCTAATTATATAAGGCCTGAAACCTATGTTTTTTTCAGTGAATATATATATATATATATATATATATACATACATATATACATACATATATAGATATATATATGTATATATATATATATATATGAAAAAGCAATCCCAACCCGTCAGTGGATGACAGGCAACATCAGGGTGCAGACCTCATTACGCCACAGCAAACAGCCAAAACGAAGCTCACAAAGGATCCAACTTGATATATATATGTTACCACTCGATACCGGTAATCCAGGGCTCTAGCAGCGTTTTTTGTAAATATAGCAGCAAACTTCCTGTAAACCTCCCAGGTTCAGAAAGGGTCGGGACACTCCGGGATGCTTACAATAGGTTTATTTAGCAACAACGGTTACAAAAGCCGATGCGTTTCGCCGTAAGGATTGGTCACGGCGAAACGCGTCGGCTTTTGTAACCGTTGTTGCTAAATAAACCTATTTGAAGCATACTAATACAGTTTTTCATCAATAAGTTAATTGACAATGTTGCAGTGATATTGCAGTGATTTATTAATGATGACATGAAGATGGCATGAGCAATGTGAGGTAATTAGCAGTGCATGCATGACTTTGTTAGGAGGAAGGTGTCTTTCTTCCCCCCTTTGCACATTTATTGAGAGATTCATGATCCTGTGGCCAGAACAGAAATAAGGTCAATATCAATGATTTAGAATTACATTATTTGAGGATGACCATACCAGAATGTGCCCTATACAGAGTGTAGGCTACTTTATATTTTGTATTAGATGTAATTAGTTATTTAACTCAAAAAATAATATGACTACTGAGCATACATTTGTTAAAGTTAAATAGGATGAACTCTGCTTCTAATATTATGTTTACTTCAATTTGAGTAATGTTAAAGGCAAAATCTAGAATGCTAGACAAGATAAGAGAAATTTACCTTACGTAGACAGGAGATCAAACCCAAGGGCCAAAAAGCTTTGGCTTGCAATTTGTGAACAAGGCAATTTCGCTAAAGGCATCATGGCTGCTGTGTCACACATGCATGATAAACCTGCTAATTAAATGATGTGTTGGAGTGCCTGCATCTTCTAATCTGGGAAACCGCCTATGTAAAAGTTTGCCCTCCCTTGGTTGTGGCACATTTAATGCAAAATAAATCCAAATGTGAATGAGGAAGTATTGAATTGCATCTTAAGGTATTTCTATTTACAGATGCTTTGATGATTCTATTAAATGTGTCAGACTTGTAAAGTGGTAAACAAATACAGTACATGTTATAATGATAATTTACGGACAAAGAAGTTTAACAGTAATTTCCCACTCACCCATGTCCATATGTTGCAGCTGCATTGCATTTCCCAATGTACCATCTAAAAGAAGGAAAGAGGCAACACTGGAAGTGAGGCAACATTTGGAAATGAAATGCAGCTGAGTATTCATATGAAAATGAAATTGCGTTGTAACTACTGATGTTCAAAAAACTTTAATTCATTGTTAATTTGGTATGTGGTAAATATGCTGTTTCATCTATAACATTCCTAATCTTCAACAGTCTGTCTTATTCTGCATGAGAGCTTTTAAAATAGTTAAAGTTGAGTAGTGTTTACTGACATCCATTATTTAGAGCTTGCACAGATATGAGGAACTACACAGAACCTATTTCCATAATAACATTCAAATTCCTTTTAAGGCATTGCAATTAGCGTGGCACCGGTGATACTATTCTGAAATGACCAAAGATAAAGCTCCTAATCAATAGTCAGTGGAGTCACTAGCACTTTTAAAATATTTTCACAGGCTCAAATTGATTAGATACTCTGGGGGCCTAAATATTTACAGTATTGCATTGTGGACTATTTTAGATTAATAATATGCAGATTATGGTAAATGCAAGTTTATCACAGTGATGGTTGTTCAGCTTGTTTTACACTATTGTATTGACATGCCCCTCTTCGTTCACATGCAAACCTTTAACAGCGGGAATTATCATAATCATGTGAAGATATCAGATTCTCCAACAAAATTTTCTCTGAACAAAATGTGTGTGTTCACATTCTTTTCCTTGGGGACACTTTTGATATTTTGTCTTCAAACTTATATATTGCAAATGACAGGCTGACATGGATTTAAAGAGCAGTAATAATTTAGCATGTAAATCTGGCAAAATTCCTAATCCCACTTTAGTCACCCAAGATGAAGTCAATAACAACCCTTTGGTCTTATCTGCCATGAATGTAGTCATTCTTGACACTCTCACTGCAAAATTTCGTTGTACCCTTACTTCTTTTCTCAACTCACCTAAAGAATATATACTTTAAATTTATTGAAAAAGAAACACACCATTATACTTCATATAGAGAAAGGTAATAATAAAAAAAGTACCATGTTATGTCAAATGTGTCTCTCGTTCGATCATAAAACTTAACTATTACCAATTTTAATTGATTGGAAAGTATGTAGCTATTAATTCAAGAGGCACACCAAGGTTTCTGTTGAAGATTTGCATGACACTTTGAGTACACCCACATTATGTAAGTTTTTTTCCACTCTTTTTGAACTTCTTTTTAAGGCTGAGGCTTGTTCACTAAATTCCATCCTGTGAATGTCTTTTGCAATAAATTGTTACCGACAACCATTCATCCCCTTTATCTAGTGAGGCTCTGTCTTTAAACAGATCTGTAGTGCTGTGAAACTAGAAATAAATTTAGTACACACATCAAGTTGTCCATATATTTATCCAGTGGCGGCCAACATAGGTAAGTGCGGTAGGGCAGGGCGGGCAGGGCCGGCAGGGGGAAGTCGACAGACTACAGAATAGGTTTTATTTATTTAATTATACCTATTCGTTTGTCTCCTACCCCAGCCTGCCCCGCTGCACCACATTTAACTGTGCCGGCCGTCGCTGTGTTTATCAGTCAAGACTATATTCCATAGTGTAACATTCACAGAAACACTAAAAACAAACTGTAAGATTTTCTATGTTGCAAAATCATATCTTCAAAATGAAACAACCAGCAATATTTCAGGCCATGTTATATGTTTACCTCTCAAACATTAAAGTAATATATTGGGTGTAGAGGGTGACAGCTTTCAATACACATACAAAATAAAAATTGTTTTCTAATCCTCGGTTATTGCCCTAGGAATGGGTTTAATTGCACTGTAGGTGGTGACTGTAAATCACAACAGTTTACTGTTCTGGGCTATTGTGTTACTTAATAGGTTTTATTACAACCAATCCAAACATGCACTATCCCCATTTAGAAAAAGGAAGTAATGCGTAATCCCATGACATAATGAAGTATTGCTTGACATGCTTAGTTGAAGATTTTTTCCAGGACTAGGGAATAATTACACAATGAAACTATTCCCAGGAACAATTGTTTATTTACCGCAGATGGAAACTTGGCTTTGCCTTGATTAATTGCTTATCCAAAAGTGCAATTATTAAGTGAAATTATTAATCTGAAGATATGGTGAAGCTGATTAGAGAAAATAACTTGCATTTCAAGCACAGCACTGCCAAATAAAAGAAGTCTAGTATTTAATTCAAAGAGAATGAGTTAGAGAGTGTGCTTACTCTGATCAGGTACGAACAGTGACGATCAATAAAAAAAGAGAACGCTCCATTAATAAAATCTAAAAAGAATATAAATAGAATTAAAGATGAGTGGAACACGAGGAAACCATGAAACCTGGAGTCTCATTTGAAGTTTGGTGGGTGCGGGACATTTTTCAAAAACATCACAAACGTCTGGACTGTCAAATTCTTATCTCACTCTATATATAGTTGACAGAACAGCCATGTTTCTGGCAGTCAACCTTATGCTGTCTCTACTGTTGATATGTTGCTGTTGGCAAAGTATATCAGACCCATTTAGCGGTGCATATATCAACAACCTTTGCACTGTTTGGAGTTGATGGTCCGAAACAGGAAAAAACAATGATCCCATGCACTGGATGAAAACTTGCATTCTCAGGGACACTTCTTACTTTTGTTTTTCAATAGCAAATGTTTGCTTTGTGAGTTTGTTTTTTAACAAATGTAAAAACTTTGCTAAACAGAACAACAAACATTGCGCCTGCTCAGAAAAGTTTCAATGGTTTTAGTGGGGCTCTGTTAAAAGCAGAGTGATCTTCCCCTGCCTCGCAGAAATCAAAAAGTCCTGGCTCACTAAGATTTTGTATCAGGCTTGCAGCACTTTTTTGGCACAACATGGACACAAATCTATTTTGGGATTTAGAAAGTCACTCAGAGCCCAATGCGGGTGGGTTTGAAAAAAAAAACAACAATTAATGCAAGGCAGTGAATAGCGCTACTTGTGCTATCCTGTGTCAGGTAGGAGTTACATGGCTGGAGCATGGGCGTTATTGTGCAACAACACATATATTTTGATGCAACCCCATATATGCAAAGATTTGTTAAGGTGGACTTGTACCAAAAAGATGTGCATGCCCAAGGATGGCCTAAAAAGGAGAAATATTTATATTTTTCTCATTACTTTCTCTTATGTATGCTTTCTGCATTTTGCATCACACATACAAAAAGGAATATGCCCCTAAGAATACCTTTTGTGCACAAATTTCTGCCTTCCTGCACAAAAGCTATTTTGACCACTGAAGGCACCCTTGCATCAAAGCAAAAGGGTGCCTGTATTGTCACTAGGCAGCCAGAAGTGAGCAAACGCTACGAGAAAGCAGAAATGCACCATATCTTGTTAGATGTGACACATTTAATCTCTCCCTTTGATGCAAAGCAGCACAGCAACTTACCTTGTTGCATTGCGTCAAAGTTTAGTAAATATGGCCCTAAGTAGGGTGGTCAGTTTTCTAGCAGTCCCATAGAGTACATTTTTTTCTCTGCCCCAAGACTACCATTACCAGGTGTTCTGGTAATTCTGAAGGCAGTGAAATAACAGGGATTACGTTTTGTGAATTGACATATAGAAATTGATATTTCCCGAACTTCACTGCCGAAATCTCTGTGCAAAAGAATATTCCACTTTTGAATCTGATGACTACAATAACTGTAATTATCATGAGAATGTATACACCACTCAGATTAAGGGTCTAAATGTTATAAACTCTAATGAAGTACTATATAATCTTCATCTTCAGTCTATCATAAATCAAGTGCTGTTTTTGCTTGGATGAAAATATGATTACACATTTAAAATAAACATTTACAGTAAGAACACAGTAAAGAGAAAATAGAGTGAGACATGTAACCTTAGTAGGCATTTTCCCTATGTGATGGACTAATAAATTATACAAAAAACAATTTGATGGACAGAATGTAGATCAATGTCTTACATTCACCCCAGTACAAGGACCTGGGCCTAAATCCATCGTTTTTTGCACTCCACACCACCCTGGGTTAGATAATGGCTTTATGCAAATCAGCTCTGACCCTGTGCCCCATGGGAACAGTTCAGTCCGAACTACACAGCCATATCTTTCCCAGACCGGAATCAAGCATCCGAGGACCGGACCGGTTTCGAGGTAACACCTCTCATCAGCCCGGCTAGCTTGACTCCAGTGGTGTGGAGGCTCTGGGACCCACGTCTGAGCTACCCCAGTACACTCAGGGAGAAAATTACAAAAAACAATTTGATGGACAGAATGTAGATCAATGTCTTACATTCACCCCAGTACAAGGATCTGGGCCTAAATCCATCTTTTTTTGCACTCCACACCACCCTGGGTTAGATAATGGCTTTATGCAAATCAGCTCTGACCCTGTACCCCATGGGAACAGTCCAGTCCGAACTACACAGCCACATCTTTCCCATGCCGGAATCAAGCATCCGAGGACCGGACCGGTTTCGAGGTAACACCTCTCATCAGCCCGGCTAGCTTGACTCCAGTGGTGTGGAGGCTCTGGGACCCACGTCTGAGCTACCCCAGTACACTCAGGGAGAATATTACAAAAAACAATTTGATGGACAGAATGTAGATCAATGTCTTACATTCACCCCAGTGCAAGAATCTGGGCCTAAATCCATCGTTTTTTGCACTCCACACCACCCTGGGTTAGATAATGGCTTTATGCAAATCAGCTCTGACCCTGTGCCCCATGGGAACAGTCCAGTCCGAACTACACAGCCATATTTTTCCCAGACCGGAAACAAGCATCCGAGGACCGGACCGGTTTCGAGATAACACCTCTCATCAGCCCGGCTAGCTTGACTCCAGTGATGTGGAGGCTCTGGGACCCACGTCTGAGCTACCCCAGTACACTCAGGGAGAAAATTACAAAAAACAATTTGATGAACAGAATGTAGATCAATGTCTTACATTCACCCCAGTACAAGGATCTGGGCCTAAATCCATCGTTTTTTGCACTCCACACCACCCTGGGTTAGATAATGGCTTTATGCAAATCAGCTATGACCCTGTGCCCCATGGGAACAGTCCAGTCCGAACCACACAGCCATATCTTTCCCAGACCGGAATCAAGCATCCGAGGACCGGACCGGTTTCGAGGTAACACCTCTCATCAGCCCGGCTAGCTTGACTCCAGTGGTGTGGAGGCTCTGGGACCCACTTCTGAGCTACCCCAGTACACTCAGGGAGAAAATTACAAAAAACAATTTGATGGACAGAATGTAGATCAATGTCTTACATTCACCCCAGTACAAGGATCTGGGCCAAATCCATCGTTTTTTGCACTCCACACCACCCTACATACAAACCAGGCCTCTCAAACAGAACGAAAAGAATCAAAGGACAATTTGACTGCAAAACGGAGTTTTCGATATATGTTTTGTGCTGTGGATGTAATCTACAGTATGTTGGTAGTACAATCAAACCCGTCCACCAACGGATACTACAACATTTGAGGGCAATAAAAAACGCTGACAGGTCATATCCAGTCGCCCGACACTTCGAAAAAGTCCATGATAAAAATGTGAGCAGTCTATCCTACTATGTAATTGATTCCGTGCCCTTGAATGAGAGAGGGGGGGATAGGGTGAAGAAACTACGCAAACTGGAGTCATGGTACATAGTTGAATTAAATACAAAAAGCCCGTATGGACTGAACATTGAAGAAGATCTGTACACTCACCTCTGAATTGTTTTATGACTTTAAAAATCATATTTTGTGTGGTTTACTTGACTTCCTGCATAGCAAAGTTCATTTTTCTCCAGAAGAAAAGTTGTAGAAATACACAGAATTGTTTTTAGAGAAGTGTTCGTACAGTTATCGAATAGGACTAATTGGGTTTGCCCACTTGGGCTTTATTCTTTAATGAATATCTAGCGATTCTTCTGAGCACAAGGGAGTACTATTTAGACTACATTAATTTTGGATGTTGATTATTGACTATGAATTGCCAATAGAAGTGGTGTTGGTTAATCAAAAGCCCACTTGGGCTGAATTAGTTTTCCAAGGAACGGTGTTAATGTCCCTATTTGGGATAGAGGATTGGGTACATAAAAAGGATACATTTATTGTTTCTTATCCATTCTTTCACTGTATTTCGCCGCTTCGAATAATGGCTTTATTTATGTATATTGCACTTTGATTTGTTTTTACCAAAATGAAATCGAGAAACTACCCATTAACTTAATGTTCAGCTCGAAGAGAATCCATGTAAATAACTCTTTTAGTTCTATGATTTTGTTAATCACGTGATGCATCACGTGAGTACTTAGCACTTTAAATGTTTGTATGTTTGAAACAAAACTTTATCGTGACCAAGCCTGCTGGGTCAGGCGAAACACGTCGTAAGCGACTTATGAAATAAAGAGAAGGTTCTTCCACTACGCTGTGTCGTCTTCTTCGATAACTGGTTCGAAGGTTTTGAGCGCTTTATATATATATATATATATATATATATATGTATGTATCGAGTGCAGAAGCGGCGCCGCGAAACGCGTCTCAGACGACTTGGGTGAATAAAATTTGAAAGGCACACAAATTTGGGTCCGTGTCCTGTTTTGCTGGTACCACGCGATTGAAGACGCAGCAGCTGTGCAGGATTTATTCATATATATATATATATATATATATATATATATATATATATATATATATATATATATATATATATATACATACATACATACATACATACATACATACATACATACATACATATATATATATATATATATATATATATATATATATATATATATATATATATATATATATATACACTGAAAAAACACTGGTTTCAGGGACGTTATAGGTATATAGTTTGGAATTAGCATTTAAAAAGCATTTGAAATTTCGGGTGACATTTCACTCACACAAAACAAGAGAAATTCAGCTGTTATAATTAGCTGAGCTAACTATAACTTGCACCCCTACAATGCACTGCAGATGACTTCACAAATTACATCACTCATGACATGGTCAGTGACATCACTAGTGACATCTCAAATAACATCACTGATGATATCACCCACATAATCTCTGATGCACCTAGTCAAACCCCAATAAAAGCTATTATACAACTACCCCAAATTTCAGACCAGCATTCTTGTAACCATTGACAAACCGATACTAGTACATATATACCCACTCACTGAATGATAGGTCTACATACACATGCATGTATTCACCCATACAGGCACTCATACAGCCAGTCACTCACCAATACAGCCGCTGCGATATACACTAATACACCCATACAGCCACTCATACACTCTCAGTCACCCATAGCGCTACTCGTTTACCTACTCACTCACCCAAACACAGCTACATACTCATCCATACAGAAACACACACACCTTCACTACTCATACATATACTAACAAATACTTACACTCCTTACTGTCACTGACACAAGTTATAGTTAGCTCTGTTAACTATAACAGCTGAATTTCTCTGGTTGTATTTGAGTGAAATGTCACTGCAACTAAAACATCACTGTAAACTTTGTTTTTTTTCTATGAATTTCTAAGGTTTTTTAAATACTAATTCCTAACTATTAGACCATGGGAGTAATAAATAAACTATTTCCACTCCAATACATACAACAGTATGGAAAGCATTGGAATCAGGAGCGGTAGCATTTACTAATCCCACTTCAGTCTGTGGAATGGTAGGGAAATTGTTGAACTCAGGTGGAATACGATTTACTATTACTACTCCAATTGTACAACAGTATGGAAAGCATCAGACTCAGGAGGTAGAACAATTTCTATTTCCACTCCAGTCTGTGCAACAGTAGAGAAAGCTTTGGACTCAGGAGGGATATTATTTACTGTTCCCACTACATTATGTGCAACAGTAGGGGAAGCTTTGGACTCAGGAGGGATAAGATTTACTATTCAATTTCTCACTCTATTCTGTGCAACAGTAGAGAAAGTGTTGGACTCAGGAAGGGAAAATTAACTATTCCTGCTCCAATCTGTGCAGCATTTGGAAAATCGCTCAGGAAGGGTACAATTTACTATTGCCACTCCTGACGGTAAAATAGTAGGGAAAGCACTGGGCTCCAGTGGAGTAACAGTTTGGAAAGCCTTGGAAACCAAAAGTGGCAAAATCAACTAGTCCCACTCTAAACTTAAAAACGATTTATTACACAATTCACATAATTGGCAATTAAATAATTAATATTATTAAAGCAATATATATAATAATTAACGTCCCACCCTTTACCACTACACACCCTGCAACCTGTACCTAAATTACAAGTAAAAAATCAAATTAATTACACAATTTCCATAATTAATATCAATTAAATAATCAACTTGAATTAACTATTAATTAATTAAAAATAATTAACTCCTCACCCTTTACCACTACAAACCCCATAACCCATATTGTAATTAAAACTTTAAAAAAATGTAATACTCAATTAACATGATTGATTATCAATTAAATAATTAATAGTAATAAAAATGAAAATATTAATTGATGATAATTGCATTACTTCCCACCCTGTACCCCTACAAACCCCACAACCCGCCGCAACATAACAAATTACAATTAACAATTAGAGATCTTCACTGGGAGAAGATACTGAAAGTATTTTGCTGATGGGGTAACTTCCCTGGGCACAAAGTTTGAATTTAATTGTTCCCAATCTGAGCTTTCAATTCAAAAGTCAATAGTTTCACCAGGTTTTTGTCCGATGGCTATCCAGCGTCATGGAACCCATCTCCTTGCCATGCTGAGGATATTCAACTGCCAAAAATTGTCGGTGTCAGAAGGTAATACTTTTCACCGGACCAAACTTGGTACCTGTATCTGATCTGTGTTCCATCATGGTCAGCCTTAACTTTTCACTTTGATGTGGTCTACTGTGACCAGATATCTGGTTGGCTTTTTGCTATTAGAAACATCTAAAACTTTGAAAAATCACATCTCTGATTCACTACACCTGATTTTGTCACATTGGTGTCTAGTATTCTACTCTATTTTTATAAATCAAAGTGTTTTTAATTGTATTGTGTTTTCTACCTTTTAACTGATAAATGTTTAACACATTCCCTCTAAGTTAAGACTGTCTGCTCTGTTCTACAGCTACCAAGGCTTCAGATCAGATTTAGAGTACTGAGACCAAACAACATTATTCATCAAAGAGCCAAGATATTATGTTTATTTCTGCTTGAGAATGTACTTGAAAGAAAATTGTAGCGCTGTCAGACTATTCATCAGTATAATTTTTGGTAAATGACAACTCGATTTAAATTAGTTACTCTAGTATACATGCCACTTCATAAATTATATCTGTCTTTGTGAACTGTTTTTCTGAATGCAAGAAAATGTTATTATTTTTCTGCAAAAACAGGTAATAAATTGGAAAATGTAGTGGTCTATATTATTGGGGTTTGGTAAATATAAAATGCATTTTGAAAATGTTTTCAGGGTTAAGAATAGAAAGTATCCCAAGGTGAAATTATTGAATTTTCTACAACTACATCTCCTTCAAGTGATATTAGGAGTAAAAAAAAGAAGAGATGTGAGTGTTTTCCATAATCAGTTCTGTTGATGGCCAGCCTCAAACTGTGAGAAGAGAAAATGAGTATTTAGAAATAATGGATTCAAGACTTCCATTCTGCTTTCTGCTAAATTGACGACAGAGAATAGACACCTCTACTTAGATATTTCTGCATTGTGATCAGTCTAAAATATGGTTTCTTAAAGATGTATTCATTCTCAATCAGTGAAATGTGTATACGCATTTTTCATAATTTAAATATTTTATATGATTTTACGATTATTAAAAATATGTCAAGTAAAATTAAATTCACAGATGTTTTATAAAAGTCGAATATACAGAGCACAATACGTTCTAGCATGTGCTAATCAAGTACTCCTTATTATGTGGACTCTGCGTGGGGGCTTAACCTAGAATTCTAGAGCTCCCTACATAAATGAAAAAACAAAGTCATAGGCAGTGACAAATCAAGTTTTCCTCAGTGTAGGAAAGTCATTCTTTTTGCCCTGATCACTCCCACTTTTTTACAGATGCTGGTGGTTACTAACTCTGAAAGTGCCCTGTGCTCTGCTAATCATGCCCAGTCCTCTAGCCTCTAATGGTTTATGGCAATTTATGTAATTCTAATGGGCAATGACAACCTATCTGCACGTCACAAGCAAATGGCAGGACATGTAGGTTTAGAGATCCCAATAGACTTAATGCCCCTAAGTGTGCACTGATGTGGTTTCTGGGGTCATTTAAAGTCAGGCCTGCCTTGCAGGCTAGTTTATAAATAAAATTATGACAAAACTTAATTCTGGAATTAATGTGGAATTAAAAGTGTTTCCAAAGTCTAAACCTACCTGTTTATGACTTAGGAATCACCCTTAAAGTCTGCCCTAGGTGCCCCAAGGGTAGGGTAATTTGTAATAAAAAGCAGACACAATATAAAATATATTTTATATGCCCTGGTAAGGAAAAATAGCTAACATCATTGTTTTTCTATTGTAGTGCTGATAACTCCATAAGCCAACATGGGCAGGCTTTTGTAAACCTAATAAGTCTTCTATATTTTCATTGGAGCGAGCCAACAATACATTCAAAGTATCAAATCAATGGTTAATATAAATCCAAAAACTTGCCAAGCCCTGAATTATTATAACTATTACAGGAAGTAGTTTTAGAACTTACAATCCGGAAATTACCCAAAATAGTCAGTCCTCTAGCAGCCTCTTCTTATTCATTAGCCTTTGGAAAGACCGAGCCAAGCTGCTCCCTGAGGGGGTGCACAGAGGCCCGGCGCTGCAACAATACAACCATTTGGTGGGAGGAAATGGTGACAGGAGGTGAGTGTCTGAAAAGTTTCAGCGCTCCGTACATCATCTCCTTATGTTTGCTTTGTTTGCCCTAAGTTGGCAGGGTATGCCAAGACATGGGTCCCTTGCTCACTTTACCACTGGATTTAAGCTAGCCTGTCTGATGAGAGCTGTTACCCCAAAACCGGTCCCAGGATGCTTGTTTCCAGTCCAGGGAAGACATGGCTTGGCTGTTCAGGCTGGACTGTTCCCATGAGGTACAGGGTCAAGGCTGATTTGAAAATAGCTGTGTCTGAACCAGTGTGGCGAAGTGAGCTAAAGAACGATGATGGATTCAACCCAGATCAGTGAATGGGGGTGAGTGTTTGAAAAGTTTACGCGCTCCATCCACCATCTCCTTGTGTTTGCTTTGTTCGCCCTTAGTTGGCAGGTATGAATGGTGTAATTGGGTTTTTAGTTTTATAAATAAAATAATATTTTAGATGTTTAGAATGATTTAAACATGTTATAATTGTATATATTTTGGACGTTTTGCAATTATTTAAAATAGTGTACAATGATTCTGATACTCATGTGTAAATAAAACGTTGAAATACATAAAGATAAAAGTGTTTTTTGTTTAGTCACTATTCCTTCTTTAAGCAATTTGTTTTATTATTAAAAAAAATGCATACAGAGTATCATTTTATAAAGCATGTCTTTTGCTGTAAAACTAGCTAACTGAAACCTATTGGTAATACTTTTAATATTGATAATTGTGCAACTGAACAGACATTGTGGACAGACAAGTTACTTGGTAATGGTAACACAATTTACCACCAATAGAAGGGTGGAAGACTGAGTGAGTCTTATGGTTGAGATTCAAACATACAACCGTTAAATGTCTATAGATGATAGCTTAAAGCATTTCTCTCATTGATCCATATTTTAATGGAAATTAAAAAAAACAATGTCTATAATTAGGGTGTAGATGCAATTCTCCCACTTTATGTACAGGTGCAAGAACTGTAGATTTACCAGTGGAGGCACTTCTCCTTGCTCACTGGGAGGAAACCTTTTGAAGTCAGCCCGTCTACCATATGACTGGACAGACAGTATGAGAGGAAACAATGACCTGACATGCAGACAAAAGACATCCAATGCATCAGTGCAAATTTGTTTCTTGCTTTTCCGCAGCAAACCACTCTTTTGGCAAAGGAATTCCCTCCATATTATAATATTATTTTCAATGATAATCTAAATTACATCTGCTTTGTTGTAATACTCACCACAATTTTCTTCATCTGAACCATCTGCACAATCTGGATCCTCATCACAAACCCACAATTTAGATATGCAGTGCTTTGTTGTTTTGCATTGGAAATGGTCAGGAGAGCAGCTGTTTTCAGCTGTAACAAGAAAGAATAGAGTAATATAAATTCTATTGATACTCACTGAGATCTTAATAATTTAAACTGACATATCCACTATGATTCAATTAATTGCATCTACCCGAAGCAAACATCCTTCATGAAGTTCAGTTGGTTAAATCTTCATACATCTTTGCTTTTTCAACTGACACATAAAATGCAGGTCCCTAGTTATATCCATGTTTAACATTAGTTCCACTCAAAAATGCTTTTGGAGTTGTATGTCAGAATATCTTAAACAAAAATATGGCCTGAAATAATACATATTTTCCTAAATATCTTTTACAAAAACATTGTTACTTTAAGTGTAGATTTTCTGATATGAAGTCCATTGTACTTGAAATATACATTGTATCGATTATTCACCACTGCACTGTTTTGATTGAATATATGGCACTGTGCTTTTTATTCAAAAACGTTTTATCTATTTTTGTATGTATTGTCTTTCATGATTAATTTAATCGAAATAAAGACATAAATATGACAACAAGACGCAGCAAGGTTGAAACCCATCAGGTTCTAATTTAAATGATTTAAAGCACTTTAACAGGAACTCTGAAGTGGCTTGTATTGTATTCACTATGGACTGGGTATATGGGTGAACTTCTAAGAATGTTAGGATACTGGGCCCTTGTAAAATATAAATGGTGGAGTTCCAAAATAACTTCACTTGTTGCCTTCCGTTACCCCACTTATTGTTTTTTTTGTAATCTTACAGGTAGTGTTAATGTGGCTAGTTGAACAGGAGCAATATTAGAACGTTTCCAGCAGAAAGTAGGCTGGACTGTCCAGCAAAAGATGATGTGCCCCTCTTCAGAGGTTTTTTCAATAATAATAATATCCACTTAATGGGATGAGTAAAAGTAGAGATCCTGCAAAAGAACAAATTAGTTTCAGGAGATGATGTTGAAAATGCACAACGAAGTAGCACTCTTTCTCATGGTAAGGCAGGCCAATATGGTGCTGTAACACTTCGGGCCCGACTCCGATGTGGTTTGGAAATCATTCTGACCGAATCGGTTTGGGAATGGTTTCCGACCCCCTCTGATCGGGAGAGTCTGATCAAACATGTACGATGCATCTGGATGCTTCCAGATACATTTCGGTTGGACTCCCTGGTGCCTACCACACTGTGTATGGCTGGTAAAGGGGGCCAATTGGTACCCCCATGAGCCTGACTGGGAAGGCTCCAGGTGCAGGGGGTACTGCTACGGGCCCCCAAAGTCTGATTCGGACTACCGATTTGAGTCGGACGATTCAATTAGAAAAGGCTGTCCTAATCCAGCATCGTAATGAGTTGTTTGGAAACACAGCACATAGAGATGTACGAGTCTGCTCCATATGGCGTGGTCATTCCAAATGCAGTTGGGTTCAGATTAGGATATTTCAAATGCCTAACTCACATTGTACTCGGGCGGTCGGAAATCTTTCTGATTCAGTCAGAAAGACACGTTCCCGATCCGATTCGGACAGAGAAAATGCCATTAGGATGCCTTCCTAATCGCATCGGAATCAGGTCCTTTGTAGTAACTTGCATCTTCTCATTTGCACTTGATAAACTGAACCAAGCCAGGTTATGTAAAGTTCGTCACATAGCATGCTCAGAAGTTCTTCATCCATATAGTGAGCTCATTAGATAGTGGCCAAAGACCCGAAGTAGGTGACCAGGAATTAACTGGATGTTAGTAAGCTGTAAACACCAATAAACCATGATTAATAAAGAGGCAGTGCTAACCCATTGTCTTATAAAAGGACATCAACGATTTTATGCCTAATTTGCATTGTACTCGGGCGGGCGGAAATCTTTCTGATTCGGTCAGAAAGACAGGTTCCTGATCCGATTCGGACAGAGAAAACGCCATTAGGATTCCTTCCTAATCGCATCAGAATCAGGCCCTTTGTAGTAACTTGCATCTTCTCATTTGCACTTGATAAACTGAACCAGGCCAGGTTATGGAAAATTCGTCACATAGCATGCTCTAAAGTTCTTTATCCATATAGTGAGCTCATTAGATAGTGGCCAAAGACCCGAAGAAGGTGACCAGGAAATAACTGGATGTTCGTAAGCTGTAAACACCAATAAACCGTGCTTAGTAAAGAGGCAGTGCTAACCCATTGTCTTATAAAAGGACAGCAACGATTTTTTGAGGTAGGATAAGCTAAGAAGGCATTACTCACAAGGTAGGAAATATAGTTAATCACAGCTACATTTTATGTACATAAACTGCTGTTACGTAATGCTAATGTGCTTGTCTCAAAGACTTCTCAGTTAACCTAAACAAAATGTATTCAGGCATTTTGTTAATGGAACAATAATTCATATTTAGCTCAAGAGAGCAACTAATGGCCCCATTACGATGTTGGGTGGAGTTTCCTCTGCCTGATATACATAGTCTCGGTCAAGGGACCGACCAACAACAAGTCAGCAGTCTCGACCGGCTGATTAGGATGCAACAGAACTCTTTACAAATGGAGCATATATTCCGGCCGGAATGCATGCTCCCATTGTAAAATAGGAGGTGCAATTCATCCCTCCACCCCAAGGCAGGCACCTCAAGGTACCTGCCACGGGGTGCAGAGATCAACAGGGGTGCCTCCACGACCTCCAACAGGAAGCCGTGCATCCATGGGGGCCCTGCTGTGGCCTCTAATGTTGCATTCTAACAGTCTTTCTGTGTTGGAAAGGACGGCACACAAAGGCTGTCGAAATCTGACATTGTAATCCCAAGGGCAGGAAGAGCCGCCCTTGAAATTACTGACAGGATTCCGACTTGCGGACGGGCTCTCTAAGCCCATTGAAAGCCAGTCGATTTGACCGCTTGGAATCCTTTCCATCTGCCTCCATCATAATGAGGTGGTCGGAAAGGAATCTGACCAACAGAATACGATGCGGTTAGAAAGGTTCTGACCAGCATCGTAATCAGGCCCTAAATTGGATGTGGTAATCCTTTATACCAATTTACAAGACAGTATATTCACATTGGGTCTTTGGCTTTTGCCAACTGATGTAGCATAATTGATTTGGCTTCTGGTCTTGGTAGATTTAACATATTTGATAAAAAAGACTCATGAACCCAGGTATTATAGAGCAAAAATTCACTCTGATCATAAACTTGAGAATCTCATAATGGAGTTTAATATATGATAAATCTTCTAAAGGCAGTAAACCATATCCGTTGATTAAAGAGACAATTTCTTAGATAAAAATCCTCTATGCAAAAAAAGACCATTGCATTATGGCTTAATTACGCAGGTAGTGTTTCACCCTTGGTGTATTATTTACCAACCCACGGCTACTAACCTCAAAATGAATGCTAGGGACTTCTACATTTAGAACAATTTGCCCTTGATCACTAACTCAGGGGCTCATCAGGATGGCAGATGGACTTGAGTCAGCCTGCCATCCCCGCAGTGTTTGGATGGGCTGCCAGACATGCGGGAGTCCTGCAACATGAATTAGGATGTGACCGCCACCATGGCGGTCGCATTTCGCAATTTAACATTGTGGCATTTGCTGCTGACAGCAGCACCCGCCGCAATATAAAAATCGCATGTCTAGCCTTTCACTGCACCAAATGGCATGCACCACACGGTGCCTGCCACTTGGTGCAGCGAAATGTAGGGTGTTACCATAGGTATCCCCCAAGTGCACCCCACCTCCTCCAAACACAAGTGAGGGCCCGCAACAGGCCGCTAGACCCACTCTCCACCAGCATTTCATTGGCTGCAATGCTGCCATGGAATGGCCTTTCATTTCCCACATCCTAATATGGCGGAGAGTGCCTGTTAGGCACCACCACCCTATTAGTGGCCCTGCTCCGCCCACCAGGCAATCAGCGGTAAAGTGTCAGACAGACTTTGCATCCGCCGTAATACCCCCCACCATCCTAAATCTCATTACGATGGCGGAGTGATCGCCACTGCTGGGCCAGCGGTGGCGATCATTCCGCCATCAAAATGAATCCCTTAGTCCTGATTTTTGCTGGCACAGACCAAGATGTTAAACCCAATCCAACCTTAGTAGTTTCCAATACTGAGTTAGTAGCAAGCTGCAAAAGCTGTTTCAATCATGTATCCACATACAGATTCTCTATTATCTCTTGTAAAAATTATGAGAGATTCTGCCCCCCAAAATAGCTCAATGATCAATAAAGCAGGTACATTCATTGATTTTGAAAAAGATTCAGTAGTACAGGTTGATGAATTTGATCCAGATTTATCTAAAATCAAGCATCTTGCTTTGTGATAAAGAATATCTTTGTAAAAACTGCAAGAATCAACATTTAATTGTTCAGTGTTATGGAAGGTATTTTGGTTTTGATGCCAATCTAAGTTTTCTATCCATTGAAATGCACAGGAACCTTTAATAACTACTTGATGCAGATCATTCTTTTTGAAAAATATGTTTTCTTTAACTATTTCAACATATTTTATACATTATGACATTAAGTCTGAGTGCAAAACACTAAGCTGATAATAAAGCACAGTCTGTCTTTCACCATGTTCTATAATTATTGCGGTGGAGAAGTGTGGCTCAATGGTTAGAGCGGGAGACCCTGGTGCAGAGGTCTGGCCCGGGACCAGGGTTCAATTCCCGCCTCGGCGGGTCTTGGGCTCAATTTCCTCGGACCTGATAATGCTCGCCTCTGTGCCTATTCTAATCATGGGTACCACTCTGCAACTCTGGGCAATAACTTGTTTAATCTCCACAACGGCCCCAACAGCGCTGGGATGCTTTGCTTCACCTTGGGGATGCCTAGGAGTGGACATTTCACAGAGAGAAGTCAGGATGGGTTCCACAGCGGTATGCGTACAGTGCCAGGAAACCCCGATTGGGGTATAAGTGTGCTTTACAAGTACAAATACATTTCTTTTCATTTCATATTGCTATGATTAAACATTTATTTTTATTCATTTAGTTGAGTATATTCAACATACATTCCGAGAACTCTGATTACAGAACATTATCCAGAAAAGGGATATTTACACATGTGTACATTCACATGTGTAAATTCACTTATACACTTTGTAGTAAAATTACTGTCTTTGTCTAGTTACCATTTCAAAGTGTACGGTTACTACAAAGGGTCATACTAGGATGTTGGACCGTCCACCAGATTACGATGTCCTCAGTCAGGGCAATGTTGTCAGAGGGACTGACCGCTCCTTCCAACAAGATCAATGATCTTTTCGGGGAGAAGGTGCCTGCAGAGGCACCGCTGTAGGGATTATGATGTCCCTTTCTGACAGTCTTTGTATGTCAGCCTTTCTGAAATGGAAAGGCTGTCGGAAAGCGGCTTTGGGGAACCCTAGCATGGCCCTGTCCCCCCAAGCTTCCACTGAGTGGCCTAGGGAGCACAAGTGGTGCCACCTAAACATCGATGCACCGAGTGCCAGGCACCATATGGTGCCTGCCACACAGTGATTAGATGTTTAGAAACATACCTAGGCTGTGGGGTTTTAGGTTTAAACCTATAATAACTGATAAAACCCCACTGAAAGAAAAATAGCCCTCACCGGTGAAAACATATAAACACTGAAAAAACACCTGCACAACCACAAACTAAATGCCATTCAAAGAAAGGAAAAAGAAAGTGAAAGAGTCATTTTGTTCTTACTGAAGGGGTCAATAAAATGTAACTTTGTTATACAAGCTAGCAGTAAGAAACACTGGCTAACATTATTCTGCTTGAGTTTTGTTCTTTAGGGAGAATCAGGACATATCAAACTCACATTTGATATTTTGGCTGCATTTGATTCTTTCACTGATAGGTAAAATGGCTAGTTTCATAAAAATCTTTCCTAATATGTCTCATCACATTTACCCACAGAGAATGGGTAAAAACCCTTAAAACATCAGATCATAGTTTCTAGTGGGTCAATATTGATAGTAGGTGAATTGCCAACACCTCAGGCTTTAAACATTAAATGCAAGGTATAGTGACAAGTATATATATCACCAAGCATCTGGGATAGTGATGAAAACGTGACACCAGACTTTTGGAAAACATGGAACGCAGTGTCACTTGTTATGCTCTGCAAAAAAGGTTCTTTCCAAGTTCAACAAAGATTGGAGTGATATTGTTTGTATTGGTAGTGATTCAGCTACGTATATAAAAAATGTGCGTGATGACCTATCAAAATTGATACCAGAGCTGAAGTGATTCCCTGTAGGAGATCCTTGCCACTTGTTAGATGGTATGCTGAAAGCATCTTTACAATCTTCAGAGTTAATGAGGGATGCTATTGACTTTTTAGTCCATTCTGGTGCACTGTTTCCTATGCCCAGGAACTAAAACGCAAATATTTATCATTTCGTGCTTTATGAGGCATCAAAGAAAGAGTCATCCCAACTGTGTCCCTTAGCTGACGGTTCTCAGCCCAAGGGGCTATGAATGCTGAGAGGGCCTTTTCACAGAAGTTTAGATGGGAAGGAAAGCGCGAGCGCACATGACTAAAGACTCACTGAAGAAGTATTGTATGGTGTACTACAATAAGATTAATTAGCAAAAATCTCTTTGGACCTCATATACACTATACGTACACTGTCTATATACCATGTTAACATGTCTATCAGTGCAGAAAGCAAGCAATGATAAAAGCAAAACGTTCCATAAACACCGGAAAAACACTTTTTCTGTTGTTTTGAGTGGCGTGAAAATATGTAACCACTGATAACAACTGTTTTTTAAGATATTGAAAACACTGAAAAAACCCCACCAGAATTTACCAAAAATAGAAACTGAAAACAGGACAGCCTAAACATACCCTTTACCATTGCAGCCATTTTCCAGTCTGCAGCATCAGCTGCAATGGTAAAGGCTATGTTTCTGACTGCCGTGCTGTCGGTCACACCATAATACTGGGAGTGGAACCACTGACTACTTTTTGGGTGGTTCCTCTCACGATACAATGTCGGTCAGATGCTCGTCTGGCATCGTAATAAGACCCAAAGTGTAGATTTAGTTGTCCTCACTTCCCGAATTCAGGGCGTGAAGCCTAATTTATGAATGCAAAGTTACTACTTGTAACTTTTAACACATGGACCGAAATTTGACACCGTGTTGGAAATAATTGTTACATAATTATGTAAATAATCTATTTATTGATTTTAAATGTAGAACATAAGTTTGAAAATGCTACATTTGAATTGAATATGTAATTAGTTTAAATATATTAAATGAAATTAACATTTTCATAGATATTATTTTAAAAAACACAATGTGAAATGTTAATATTTATTCATTAATTCATTTTTAAAATGAAGGTACATTACTTTTAAAATTTGAAAAATTACTAAAAGGACGGCGTGTGGGTCCCGTCTGGTCATCGTGGTGGCTGGCCACCAAGCTGACCAGACGGGACCCACATGCCGTCCTGCGGTGATCACATTGAGGATCACAATGAACAGTTTCGCCCCATCGTGCCGCGGCCGTTCATAAGCCCACGAAGCCTGCAGTAACTGAACTATTGCAAAAGGTCACACAATCGGTTTCTGGGAAGGAACACTATCGCAGTTTCTTCAATGAACCGCGACACCGCTCAAAGTTATTTGCTTGGCGGCCAAGACTGATGTCTCCACTTGCCTCCACTTGTTACCGTCGTGACTGCACTGCAATCTAGTGCTTAGGCTTTTAAAAACACAATAAGGCAAAATTGAAATTTATAGTACTGAAGATGATCCGAATTTAATTTTGGAGACAGGGATCGAAACGTTACGTCGACTGTTTGTACATTACTGCTTCCTTTTCATTTGGTAATATGTGTTGCAGTCACTGACGGTTTGAGCTTACGTAAGATTTCACTGTATTGTAAGCCACCTTTTTCTCCAACCTGTTTGCCTGTTATTCTTTTCCCCATGTATTGTTTTTCTTTCTGACTTGGTACAGGCTTGTGCCCAGTTATTAATTTGTGGTTTGTTCCACTCTAAAACTCTGTATCCTTTCACTCAATCTTTTGAAATAAATACCTCCTTGTCCGGCTGGACATTGGAGGAAAAAGACGCACAGTTCTTATTCTAAGCCTGTGCTTATTATTTTGTTATGCATCTAAAAGTTTAGGACCTTTGTTTTCTTTAAAATTAGTATTTACCCGAGGTCCTCTGCTACCTAGACGGGTTCCCTTGTTTCGTATAGTGGGTCTACAAACAGCCTGAATATGCTGGGGGTGCCAATGCCAGCACCGCTAGGCACATTATGAACTGCATATCCATCGCCCTTTTCATTGGGGGGACCCGCCATGAAAATGGTGTCAGATTTGCAGGTAAGGTGGCTCTAACAGGGCCTCTGGCCAAATCGGGTCCTATGGATGTGTGCAGGGGCACATGTTGTGTCCCCCTGGGACTGCACTGCCGTTCCTGCAGGGCGTGACATGCATTGCCTGGTGCATGCCACAATGGGCAAAAACATACTCCAGACACTCTTAGGATGGCCGTATGCTGTTTAGGCTCTCCTATGAACCTAACACAGCTGCCGCAGTGAGACCGCTTCCACACTGCGCACCCGTCCTGGATTAAACACATAGGCCAGTGGGTGGGCTCACCACAGCCTTGGTGGTCTTCTTGGGACTGCTGCAGTGGCAATCCTATTGGAGGACTGCCAAAGTCGTAATAAGGCCCTTAGACATTTTTGTGATTTTTTTAAATATAATATTTTGTCTAAGATTTATCATCCTTTCACAACTACCTGTTATAGTAAATAAAATCAATAAAAAAATTAAGTCACTGTCATGATGATGATTTTATCTCAATCCTCAGATTACATTTATTTTATAAACATTTTCTTAGTATTTAAAGGTCAGCATTAAACATGCGGTCCACCTTCATAATCCAAAATAAGCGACAGGCACAGAAAGCTATAATTGGATGCAGAAAGCTCCACGTGTCCATCCCCATTGAAAAGTGCCTGCTCCTTCTCGTCTAGGCACTACTTACAAATGTAGCAGTCCCTCCCTCGCCCCTTTCTTCTGCTTTTCCCCTGTGTCTACAGCGCTGCAGCCATGAGCTCGTTCCTTGGTTATATCAATGGAAAAGATCTAGGGCCTTATTTATGAAGGCCTTGCGCCGTCGGTGCGTCACTTTTAACATGGGAAAAAGTGACGCACCGGTGGCGCAAGGCTTTCATAAATGAGGCCCCTAGTACCTTACAACATAGTGGGCAATGTTACACTAGGCGCTACCCTGCTCACATGTCTGGCTAACTGCCTCCATTTTGCGTCAAAGTCCAAGTGGAAACCCAGCTTATTGCTACTAAATTTTTCCATCTGCAAAATAGCCCACAATCTTCAATGCCACAACACAGACGCGGGGCATTAAGATTTTTTCCAATGGTACACTATCATTAGTTTTGCAGCTCAAAGGCATTGGAGGCACAAATACCACTTGTCTTTGGAGAACTGGGTTAAGTTAAGGAGTTTAAGGTCAAGGAGCATCTCTTCCGGTGTAGTGGGTTTTGGATGCTTAGGGACCTCCTGAAGTGGTTGTATTACTTCTTCCCACAATGTGTAAAGGACTAGGAATCCCCGCCAAATGTAAAATGTATCTCATAATGCCCCACAACCCTTACAGCACCTCAGCAAGGCATTGTGATATATGCGATGTCCCCTGTGTGGAAGGGGTGTTGTCATCCATACTATACTTTATAGTAGATTTCCCGCCTCAACGACAAAGTGGCAGCCACCTGTATGTCCCGCTGCATCATGTCTCATCTCTTCTGTATCATTTGGATTCCCAGTTTCTGTTCTAATTCTCTATTATGTTGCCAATTTTGTGGGACCTCATGTGGCAACAAAGGTTTGTACTGTGCTGAGATAGTACCCCTCATGCCAATTATTTTAGGGAATTGTTGCTCAACCAGGGTTTTGGTTCTAGTGAAACATGCTTTAATGAGTGGCATCCTACGTAATGATATCCGGGCCATAAAGAACTAAGTCCACGTTTTTCTACATCCTAGGATATCTTGCAGTTAAGGTATCTGACTTTTGTTATTTGAGTCTTCTTTTTAACTCACTGCTAATCTTAAAGACTCACCAAACCAATAGGTTTGGTCTGCCCTGTTCCCATGATGCACTGGGCCAGGGCCAGACTAATTTGCATATAGCCAAGTTATGAGCTGGGATGGTGCAGTGAGCTAAAAAACGGTGATGGATCAAGCCCTGATCTTTGGACTGGGTAAGAGTGGTCTGCTTAATTCAGACACTCTGTTCATCACCACCCCCTTTTCTGAATCAGTTTTGTCCACCATAAGCGTGGAAGGGTATACTCAGATGTGAGTCCCTTGCTCATTGCACCATCAGGATTCAAGCAAGCCGGGCCAAAGACTGCTGAAATGCCAGAAACCGGTCCCCGGAAGCTTGTTTCCTTCCCAGTATAAGAATTGGCTTAGTAGTTTGGTCTGCCCTGTTCCCACGATGCACTGGGCCAGGGTCAGACTAATTTGCATATAGCCAAGTTATGAGCTGGGATGGTGCAGTGAGCTAAAAAACGGTGATGGATCAAGCCCTGATCTTTGGACTGGGTAAAAGTGGTCTGCTTAATTCAGACACTCTGTTCATCCCCACTCCCTTTTCTGAATCATTTTTGTCCACCATAAGCGTGGAAGGGTATACTCAGATGTGAGTCCCTTGCTCATTGCACCATCAGGATTCAAGCAAGCCGGGCCAAAGACTGCTGAAATGCCAGAAACCGGTCCCCGGAAGCTTGTTTCCTTCCCAGTATTAGAATTGGCTTAGTAGTTTGGTCTGCCCTGTTCCCACGATGCACTGGGCCAGGGTCAGACTAATTTGCATATAGCCAAGTTATGAGCTGGGATGGTGCAGTGAGCTAAAAAACGGTGATGGATCAAGCCCTGATCTTTGGACTGGGTAAGAGTGGTCTGCTTAATTTAGACACTCTGTTCATCACCACCCCCTTTTCTGAATCATTTTTGTCCACCATAAGCGTGGAAGGGTATACTCAGATGTGAGTCCCTTGCTCATTGCACCATCAGGATTCAAGCAAGCCGGGCCGAAGACGGCTGAAATACCAGAAACCGGTCCCCGGAAGCTTGTTTCCTTCCCAGTATAAGAATTGGCTTGGTAGTTTGGTCTGCCCTGTTCCCATGATGCACTGGGCCAGGGTCAGACTAATTTGCATATAGCCAAGTTATGAGCTGGGATGGTGCAGTGAGCTAAAAAACGGTGATGGATCAAGCCCTGATCTTTGGACTGGGTAAGAGTGGTCTGCTTAATTCAGACACTCTGTTCATCACCACCCCCTTTTCTGAATCAGTATTCTAAATACGGCGCATTCTTGGTGGCGCAAGGGTATCGCACGCTGGTGCAGGGAAACTGACACATCTCTACAGATGCGTTCCTTGCTTGTACAACACCCCCTAAAAGCCCTTAATGCACGGTGTGATGTTCATATTTTTTTCTGTTCCTGATCATCATGGATTACATTACAATCACAATCACGAAATCAAAACATTGGAAGCCCCCATTATTAGGTCTGGATTTCCAAATATCTAAAGTCTGCAGAATTGTGACGTAGGAACTATCGACTAAGGGGCAGATTTACAAGGCCTTTGCGACACTTTTGCATAATTTTTAACATTGGAAAGGTGACGCAAAAGTGGCACAAGGGGCTTGTAAATCTGCCACTAAAGGGGTATGTCTATGAAAACAGGTGAGGCATTGGTAATGGAAACTAACAGCTACCTCTCTCGCACATGAGACAGGGTAGCAAGTCGAGGATTTAGCATTGTAGGATCGCCATACAATTTCAGTTAATGTCCCTTTCCTGTCAATCCCTAACTGAACTCAAAATGTTTTGAATATCTCATGAAGAAGTGGCATCAAAACCTTCAAAACAGATATTAGCAAAAGTCTGCATTAAAAATATTCACATATTCTTCGCATACTTTGTCAACAGTCTGCATGTGTCTTCTGTGTAGACTTCTTTGCAAATGTTTCTTTTGTAAGAAAAAACATTACCAATGAGAAAAGGCATCTATTTTGCCCACCCTGAGAACTAGAATTTCCATTGCTGATGTGGTAATTATGGATTAGTGTCCTAAATATAACTTGTGCATTTCAGTTCTTATTCAGTTTTAATTTGTAGCTCTAAATACTTGAACTTTGGCTTTTAGTTGAACATTTTACATTATTTGTGATACATTCATAGTTTCAGATGAATTGTTCAAAATGCTGATAATACACAATACATGTTGTCAATTGAACAACTTGATGACTGTGTAGTTAATGATTTTCACTTTTGTGTCACACTTTCGCAATGAGGTACAAAAGGGGGTGGTGGTGGACGGAGCATCTGAATCAATCAAACACTCACACCCAGTCAAAAGATCTGGGTTTAATCCATCACCATTCTTTAGCCCACTCTGCCACCCCAGTTCAGACATGGCCATATGCAAATCAGTCTGACCTTGTGCCTCATGGGAACAGTCCAGCCCGAACTCCCAAGCCATGTCTTCCCTGGACCGGAAACAAGCTTCCGAGGACCGGTTTCTGGCATTCCAGCCGTCTTCAGCCCGGCTTGCTTGAACCCAGTGGCAAAGTGAGCAAGGGACTCACGTCTGAGCATAACCTGCCACACTTATGGCGGTACAAAAGGGGATGATGAATGACGGAGCATCTGAATCAATCAAACACTAACACCCAGTCAAAAGATCTGGGTTTAATCCATCACCGTTCTTTAGCCCACTCTGCCACCCCAGTTCAGACATGGCCATATGCAAATCAGTCTGACCCTGGACCGGAAACAAGCTTCCGAGGACCGGTTTCTGGGTGTGAGTGTTTGATTGATTCAGATGCTCCGTCCATCACCACCCCCTTTTGTACCGCTTTTGGCCGCACCAAGTGTGGAAGGGTATGCTCAGATGTGAGTCCCTTGCTCACTTTGCCACTGGATTCAAGCAAGCCGGGCTGAAGACGGCTGGAATGCCGAGACAGTGGTTATGGAGACTTGAGGGTCACTGTTAAAGAGTGCTAGTGAGGGAATCCGTGGCAGAGGTGGTAATTGGGTGGCGTGCCAACAGATATTGTCGTACAGGGCGCCACCAGCGCTAAAGCAGGCCCTGAATAGACATACAGACAGTCAGCAGTAAAAGAAAATGTGGCTCAATAACAAAACACACATTCACATATTCAATACTAAAGTGCAAAGGTTGAATTGCACTCCATTAATACAAAAAGTGATAATCGACATGAGAAGCACACAGTTTACGGTTGTACACATTGCATGTCACAATTATTCTTCAAATGGAAATGGCTTTTTGGAAATAGCGTATTTTTAATAGTCTGGAGAGCTCTTCATTGCGGTCATCTCACTGCACAAATGTATTCATCCTGGTGTTTGTTAATTACCTTTTTATAAAAGAAAGAATTATGAAAAATGAAATAGTATACATAATGGAAAGAGACTAATATGTTATTTATTACCATTGTATAGGAATTGGAGGGGTGTTATCACTTACTCAAAGGCCTTTCACACTCTACAAGGTCAGTAAATAAAATATTACACCTGCATCCCTATATCGTCAAATGCTTACGATGCTTGGTGTCTTGTTTGCATGTGAGGTTGGAATCTTTGAAGTGTACATATATTTATATACATGTTTTTCCTGCTCATAAAGTTCATGCATAAATTCTCGCTCATAAATGTCTAAAAAAGATATCTCTCAAAAACTTACGACAGTCCATTTCATCCTCTTCATCGCCACAGTCATCCTGTCCATTGCATCTAAGATTTATTGGGATACACTTCTGTTTATTGGTGCACTTGAACTGACCTGTTAGGCAGATATGTGTGTCTGAAAAACAAGGAAGTACCAATTAGCATGATCTAATTCCCACTTATTTGAATTAGTATTCACTTAATTTTATACATTACCTCTAGCCACTTACCACAGTTCAGTTCATCCGAATTATCCCCACAATCATTCTCTCCATCGCAGATAAATGCTGGGAGAGCACACAGTCCACTTCCACACTGAAAACGCCCAGGCTGGCATTTGAACTCAGCTGAAAGAAAATAGTCACATTTCATAGCGGATTATTACATAAATATGGACCTTTTGGATTCACAATTGATATATAGCTTAAAAGGTAAAAATGTAAGACTATTCCTAAAAAAATTGACCTCTTGGATTCACAATTGATATTTTAGCTTGAAAACTAAAAATGTAAGACTCTCCATAAACACAAAAGCACGTGAACCTGGAAACACAAACAGGTTTTGGAGGACCATGTGATGCACCATTATATGACATTTTTTTCATCTAACAGTTGATAGGAATGCATATCCCAAGGTGTAGTTAGTTTGTCAATATACTTTTATTTCGTTCAAAATAAGGCCATTAAAAGACATCATACGAATTCAGTTTGAAAGCAAAAAAGCACAATCACCTTGAAAAAATGTAAAAATTATACAAAATGTGCAAACTCAGTAAACAGTTCATTTCAAGGCTCCGAACTATTACAGTACTAGCAAAGTTTAAAACCTGTTAAGATATCTCTCGGGAGCCCAATTTCTGTCAATAGATCAGGGTGCTTATGTGTTGTCTAATATTAGCATGTTTTAAAACTTGTATTTTAACCTCTTCCGAGGTACTGTATACAAAGAACAGAAAAGCATAAATTTCGGTAAAACTTTGTGGAGTACAATTATCTTAAAGCGCCGGGATACTCCGTGGAGTGGCCGTGCGCTATAGAAGTATAAAAATAACATAACATAACATCTCATGGACAGACCTTTAAACCAGTTGCCCTGGAAAGGCACAAAGGATTTGGGGGCATATTATCAAGAACGGCGTTAAAATTATCGCTGGTTTAGCGGCAGAAAACTGTTGCTAAAGCGGCGATTATGGGCTTGATATTATGCCCTTGAGAATTCCAATAGAAGTCCATGTTCTGGTGTGAACATCGGCTTCTATTGAAATTCTCAAGGGCATATTATCAAGCCCATTATCGACCCTTTAGCTGCAGTTTTCTGTCACAAACCAGCGATAATTTTTAAAGCCGTTCTTGATAATATATCCCCAAGATTGTGCTCAAATCTCAATCTGGTCAAATAAAATGAAGTGTGTAGTTGTTTTGTGCCGTTGATTTGTCTCATGGGCAAGAATAAACAAATGCTATCAAATCAGACAGTTTACAACATCGCGGCCATCGCTATGAAGATTACTTAATTTTTTATAAGTGTAAATAAATGTTAATCATCTGCTTAAATCACTCATTAATAGTAAGGCTTTCTTACCACATCTAGCAGTACAGGACATTGTTCTCCCTTGACAATCAGTGTATAAAAAGAATGGGGCATATTACCAAGCAATAGCGATAATTATCGCTATTGCTTGGTTAGCGAGAAAAAATTATCGCCGAGCTGCGGCAATCTTTATCGCAGATAAACCTTGGTATTACCAAGGTTTATCGCAAATGCGATAAAAATCGGAAATAATGCATGAATATCGCTGAAAAGTCAGCGATATTCAGGCATTACCGAGCTAATGCTCTTAGCCATGTTATCCACCTACCATTGGATAACATGGCTAAGAAATGCTCAGGGGCAGGTGTTAGCTTTTGGAGATATTCGCGCTTAGCGCGAATATCTTCAAAAGTTGGTATTAGGAGATAGCGATGTTAGCGACTGTTTCCAGACGCTAACATCTTGGCACGCCCACTTTGCATGTCATTAGAGATAAATATCACAGACATGCAAAGCGGGGCCGAAGATGGTCGCTATCTCCTACTAGCTGTCGCTAGCTGGTGTTAGTGACAGCTAGGTAATAGGGAGATAATTTTATCTCCGCTTTCTTGGCTTTTAAAGCCAAAAAAGCGGAGATAAACCCCTTTGATAATATGCCCCACTGTTTTTTTAACTAATGCAAACTTAACTCAAGCTCAATATGGTTTTAAAAAGTAATCTTTTATTTTATCTACAAGTTCATTTTGTTTATTCTAAATGACAAATGTTGCCTTTGTATACGGCTTCTAGAACATAGCTAATAATATTCTGCGTATCTTTGCAAAAAGATAAGTGTGGTTGAACTCTAGAGAATTAACGTATTTTCTTTCACCTGTTGGGTCCAAATTAATATTATAGCTGTGGTGTTGAAAAGGAGTACCATCTTCAAAACGAAAACATCTTTTTATTGAATGTTATATGACAATAAAATACAAAAAGACATTGCAGTATAATCACTGGGCCATGAATGGGCCTTACATCATTTGAGCAGTCCATGAGGCATATGCAAAGTAGAAAGCATTGGTTAATCAGGAACAACTCATTGACAAGCACATTGATCACCAACATACGTGGTTCTTAGTCATCCTGGGGGTTACTCCCCATCCCTCAAAATTATCGCCAAGGAGACCAAATAATTTCCCATTTGGTTGATCAACCTCTACCCAGGTATGTAGTGTTTTCTACCAGCATGCACCAGTTCATGTCGTGTTCCCAATATGCCACTGCTGGTATACATTGCACAACTCATATGAGTGCTATGTTTCTTTTGGTCATGGATAAATCTAATGATAGCCAGAGATTTTTGTACCTGGATGGAGGGTCACCCCCATATGTGCAGATAGCATGTTTAGCATGTTTTAGGCGAGTCAGGGATTCCGACTCCTAGGACATCCTTCATCATTCCCTGCAGTGCCAACGATACAAATGGCAGGACCAGAGCATATGAAGGAGTGTGCCCTGCTTCATACATCCTCTGAAAAAAGATCAGTGGGGCTTCAGCCCATGGAATGTTTGGTGGTGCAGGAATAGTAGGATTGGTGTAGTATACGTTGCTGAATGAGGTGAAATCCTGATTTAATAGCAATCTCTCTGAAGGACCCCTAGCTTCTTCCCATTCGCAATCTACATAATTTCCCACCTCGGTTTCCCATTTGGTCTTCAAGCTAGTGATTGTGTCTGGCGAGTTATTAATTATTTTCCAGTAAATGAGTGAGATGGCCCCTTTAGGTAGCGGTCTTGTGAGGATGCCATCATCAAGAGGGGAGGAGCCTCAACCAGAATTAGACAGGGAATGTTTGTCAGTAGTGCATGGCGCAGTCCAATGTATTTAAAGGACTATGTGGGTGCTAGTTCATATTGTGCTTGCCCTTTGGTCAGACTGAGTATGAAATTCCTCTTCCATACATCGCCCAGAGTACATATACCATTGGGGTTCCATTTTGTGAATTTTCGTAGTTTCCCCACCTCTTCCAGGACATCACTGGACCATAGAGGGGTCAATTCTGTAAATTTTCCTTTCCGGCTCTAAATGCACATCTCTAGAATCAGTGGTATAGCCTGCGTGTGCTGTCATCCTGTATGCACATCGTGATATGGCCTTGCAGGATTTCATCAGACGTACCTCTCCTGTGGTAGTACAATGTCAGGGCTGTGTCATTTAAGATATTGAACTATCATTTCCCAGCTGATCCTGTCACCCATCTCATTTAAATTCACAACGGGATTTTAAGACGGGTATGAGGGTCGTGTGTCATGGTGGTGTTATGCATGTTGATTCCTGGCATGTGGCTCTCAGGAGATGTCATAGAAGCTGCTCTGTAACTTGAAATTAAACATCCCATCATCAATACCAAACACCTCCCTTCCTACCGCCCTGCCTGGTGGGTTCGAAACTACCCACCTGTCCCCAACTAGAAAGGCACCTTTTGCTCCTGACAACATTGTAGCAAACTTAAAACTGGGGGTAAGTCTAGCCAACATATCTGGTTGCCCCCGCTGTGGGCGTGTATTATGGTTAAGTTTAAAAGAGCTTCTCTGCAGTCCTGACCCTGACTGAGTTGTTGCTCTGAGAATCTTATAAGATATAGAAGCAAAAAGAGGAAGAAAAACAGAAGAGGGGGAGAAACGAAAGGACAAGTTTCAATCGATTGCCAGGATTATACATTGAGTTGTCTCCTTCATGATTGGCTGATGCCAGCTTGTCCTTGGGGGGGCCTTGCCGTCTGCATCCCTACATGTCTGACAAGGAGCACTCCTACTTCCGCTGCCAGGCACCAGACACCAGCCCTACAGCCAATTCCAGGCCACCTCAGTATTTTCAAAATACCATGTCTTCCCCTCAGCAAGAACCTGAAGATTGGCAGGGAAGAGAATCATGTACTTTAACTCTTTGTTCCGCAGTGCCTTTTTAACTTCAGTGTAGCTGTGTTGCTGTTGCTGGAATCTGAGGGTGAAGTCTGTATACAGACTGTTGCGCATGGACCTTACCTCCATGTCCTCCAGTGTTGCTTGCATGGAGGCTTTATCTTTCTGGGTGTGGTCCAGTTGTTTTTGGAGCGTGATAGTAGTGTCAGAGATCTTCTCCACTTGATTTTCTGTGTTTTAGAGGCGGTCCTATATTTTATTGATGTCAGTCTGCATTAATGATATCTCCACTACCTCAGAATACATTTTTGGTTTGAGTGTACTCTTCCACTCTGGATGGAGGGCCATAGCTCTCAGAGAGTAGGTTCTGGTGTCTCTTCCCTTGAGCCAAATTGGTCATCGGGTTTGGAGATTCATCCTCTCTCTGAGCGATTGTGGGATCGCATATTTGTTCATCTTGCATTGTTGTGTGCTTTTTATGCCTTATCTGCCTTGGGGATACCACCTTACTTTTCTGGTGACGTCTACCTCATGAAGGCAGACAGAGCGGTGTTTACAGCTGCCTACCGGGTCAAGGGGAGAGGGGGATACCGACATTGCCCCCCCAGGATTAGGTCTGAAGGCTGTGGCCTTTCAGCGTTTATGTCTTTGCCTTGCCCCTGGCCTGCGTGGTGTGGTGGATTCTGTATTTTGCCTCAGGGAAGTCCCATTCAAGCACCAACAAAATGACTCAGGACCCCTCTTATCTGGGCCAGTATCACGTCCGTTCAAGAGATATGTGTCTTGCTGCGACCAAGAACCGCCATCACCGACCCCTATCCCCATTGGGGCTGATTAAGGTTAGTAGGCAGGCTATGTCAGTAGGCCTCGATTTCCACTTTCACTGGTGGTGTTGGTTGGTCTGAGCCCCAGCAGCCCATACACTCAGAATTTCTCAGGGCACAGTAGTATTGGAGAATACAAACTGTGTCTCAAATTGCCTCCACTGAATATTAGGGATGGGCGAAGGGTAAGCCATCCGTATCAAAGACTCTTGTGGGCATCTCTTGCCAACCCCCATTCAGACCAGTCCCGCCCTCTCCCGTGGCCTGCACAAAGATTAGGTCCTCCGGTCATGGGGCTCGTCACAAGTCTCTGCTTGCCTCAGGCTGCTGAGCGGACACCGCAGGCATTACCCACACTGCCTGACTCTGCCTTGGGAAATTGTGCTTTCTGGTCTCTGGATCCTGATGGAGTTGAACCACTCAAGGCTGCCACGTCTTGTCAGTGGGTGGTGGGGATGAGGTCCAAGGAAGAAAGGTGGAGGAGGATGCCCCCACAATGGTAGCAGCAGAATAAGCCCCCCTCCTATAGGCTGATCTCAAGGCTGGGGCCCAACACCAATGGCTGTCCTGTCAGGCCACTTGATCCACACTTAAGTCTCCAGTGCCTCCCTCTTGCCAAATCAACTCCAGTCAGACTCATTGTCTTAAGGACTTCTGTGTAGGTCACCCATCCCAGAGCACTTCTTTCAGCAGCGGGCATCATCAGCCCAGTTCCGTGTCCCTGGTGACGGCTGGACGTTATCATCAGTGTCCCACACTCAATTGTGGCTTGGGGGTCACCAATGGGTGGCCCATTCCTGCTCTGTCTGTGGGAAGGCAGTGTAAGCAGGTTCTTGGACAAATAGCGGTTTGATGTTGGGGGGAGGCAGCGCAAGTCCAGTAGCCATGCTAGACTGCAACTGCCATGTTGGGTTGCTAGCCATGCCCCCATTAGTACCATCTTAATGTTAGAGGCTAATCACTTTTAAATTAAGCTATCATTACTGTCTATGCCTTATGAATGACTACATTGCACAGAATGCATTTTCCTCTGCTGATTTACATTTTCGAGAAATGAAATGTACTTTATCAACTTTCCGTAAAACAAAATTATCATGATACAGTCTTTGTAACCGAAGGGCTTATTTATGAGAGCCCTGCATCACTTTTGCACTATGTAAAGTTGTACATGCATGATGCAGGGCTCTTGTAAAGATTTATGAAGCCACGCAAAGTCACTCTGCGTGGCTTTGAGTGGCCTCAAATCATGAGTAAGGTGACGTCTTAGCATGCACCGGGATGTATTCCATGTGACGCAATTCCAGATTTACAAAGTGATGTAAACAATGGGAAGCATTACATCTGTAGGCCTGCTGAGGTGATGTGTAACGAGGAGAAATGTATTTATTTCTCCTCGCTTTTTTCCTTTTTCGCCATAAAGTAGCAAAGAAGGTTAATATGCCTGCTGCAAATAACAGATCTGTATTTAAAGTGGACAGCTTAGCAGATTAGTAAAACCAGCCTTTACTAGCACTTTAAAACATAGGAAATGTATGTGCGCAAGGGGCTATGGAGATATGAGCGGCCCTTTTGCAGAGTGTTAGTGAGGGAATCTGAGGAGGAGGTTATGGAGGAGGTAGCGCTAAAGGGTTTGTTGCAATGGGCCCCACAGGCACTAAAGCCGGAAACTGCCCTGGCACCATGCTGCAAGGGTACCTACGATGGCTCTAGGCTGCCAAAACGCAGGCAGAAGGGCAGTAATGAACTGTATTGCTTAAATATGATGCATTCCTCTCCTTTCACTTTGGTGCCTTGTTGCGATGCCCCACGGCAAAATGCCATAAATGAGGCCCAAAGTTTATCCATGCCTCCTCCAAGAACTCAGCTTCAACATATTTATATGAGCTCGTTTTCAATTTTATTATATACATTTATTTTGATTTTAAAACAATGAAAGTGACATTAAATATTTAAAGATGGCAAGCTTTCCAATTTTACTACATCATGTAAAGCCGTCCAGTGTCTACCATACATACATATATAGGTATATTAATTGACCGTTGCTTTATTACAGTTCACCATGGCGCATAAGTCAGCTATGCATCATGCAATAAGTTAAATTGTATATGTTCTAGGCCAGAGAAAATCCACTAAGAGCACACAAAAGACTTTCTAGAAGATTATTTACATCAATCAAGCATACGGTTGAGTGGAGGAGAAACGGAAATAATAGTAAACACTCCAAGTTATCTATTGAGTCGTGCTTGGTCTTCTGTGATTAGTCTCTTTTCAGCTCCATGAATTTAAAATAATCTGTGATAAGCTTTATCTGAGAATGATTCTAGGAAACGATGTATGTGTCTATGTTTAGGTGCTGGTACACTGGCATGGTCATTTTAGTGTGAAAATGGCTATAGACAGTAGCGGCTGCTACCGGACTTGGGTGGTGCGGAGGGGGGATAAAAAAACAAACAAACAAAAAAAACACATATCTGAAATGGCCACTGCCTCTCCTTCATCCTCTGTATCTCCGACATCCTCCTCCAATCCCAGCCTGCAGCAGAAAGCCCCCGCCCTTCCAGCCACCCCATAACCAATCACAACACTGCAGTGCAGCGTTGTGGTTGGTCTGAGCACAGTGGATCGGCGCTCAGACAGGGACTAGGAGGGATTGCATCTTCCTCACCAGGCTGTGTAATGCAGCCAGGTGGGGAACAAGCAAAGTGCGCAGGAATGCTTGGGATGGCCCGAAAGGGCCAGTCATAATAGTCCTATGAACTTCAGGAGTGAAAACCACTTCTCTTCCTTCTCCACCAGCCACGCCCCGAGAGCCAATGACATATATAGAAAAAGTAAAATGCTAATAACAATAGTTATTATCATTTTATTTTCCCTTTTTTTCAGTAGGGCGATGCTCCTCTGCCTTAACAGGGGAGCTGCCACTGACTGTAGAACATTTTGATAAAGGTACGCATTTTTTATGTTTTTGTATTTTTTGTCTCTTTTTTTGTAAGTTGAAATTTATAGAATTGTGTCATGATGTTATACAATGAGTGTGTACATTGTTTAGTGCGTGCTTTGTTCTTTTATGATACAAAGCTCAACAGTGTTTCTTATGACTATCATTGGATCATAAGATCAGCGGGAGCCATATGCAGACTGTACGATATGTCATTTCATATTATAAAAGCTGAGGTATAATTTGTACAATATACTTTAACGTGAAACTCAGCTACACTTTCCTTCAGCCCCGTAATGTTATTATTATTCTTTGGATAAAAATATTATTTGATCACAATGACGAAGCCCTATTTAGTTTACAGGTGCATATGGTTCCAGTTCTTGCCTATAATATTATATCCTTCACCCTATACACTTGTTTCTAGAATATGGCCAATATTACATGCTATTTATGTTCTACTAGTAATTTACACCTTTTTTTAATGAATAAAACGGATCTCCTTGTGCTACAACCATAACCAATTCTGTTATACTGTTGTATAAATACATGCTGCTTGATATGTGGTTTTTATATTATATAAATTATTAACAGATTTCAGAACTCTTTATAAAGATTTAGAGCACTGAAAATCATTCCTTTAGTATTGATTGTTCTTCTGGGACTGCTGATATATCTGTAAATGATTTAAGAAATGTGTTACTGTTGGGAACAATGCGCTAATATTTAAAAACTGTTTTATACAAAAATGTTCTTTATGGTCAATAACATTTAAAATGCAAAGCACATTGAATGGATGATAAAAACCTGCATTCTTAATCTGCATTTCTTTTGTGAGCTTGTAGTAGCAGTGACTTATATGATGTCATCAGTCAAGTCATCAATTATGTAATTTAACATATCATGAGGGATGTAAATATGTGAGGTGATAAGCAGTGCAGGGGGGCACAAGTTATATTTATTACACTGAATTATGGCAGATGAATTTCAGTGTTTAATTGACTTATAATTTCTAATTTTAACCCACTACAATCCCCAACAATGACATCACTTTAGTGTTTGTTTGTTTCCAGCAAATTCCTTTTTTTTTAAACTTTTTATAAAAAGGATCACATTATCAAACCAAACTATAGCGTCTCTTTAATTGTAGTTTTTTCAGTGAATTTGTGAGTTTTGTTTGTCATGTTCAGCCAACACCCAATTTGCGCTAATCTTTGGCCATGTGCAGCAGGGGATGTACGCTAGCCTAACCCTGTGGCTGGCCTTCCCAGACCGTTTTGCTCTCTGTGGTCAGCTTGCTACCCCTGCCCATCCAATGTCTACTCCCTGTTCTCTGCCTGCATGATCCTGCCACCTTCCTCCTATCATCTAAGTTCAGCTTGCTGTTCCTGCCCTTGATGACTTACCCCGAACAGTCAGCTTGCTCTTGCCTACCCCAGCTACACCCCTGTCTGTCCTCTATTCTCCAAGTGCAGGCCTCTGACCTCTCCTGCCGACCCTTTGTGGTTAGCCTGCTGCCCTGACTAATGCCTCTCCCCCATGGCCAACTTGCTGGCCCACCTCCTCTCACCTGCACTATATTATCTTTTTGTGTGTCCCAGGCCCTCCTGCCTGCCTTCGCTGGTCCATTGTACTGCCCCTGCCCATGCTACAAGCTTACCTGTTCTCCATGCTCAGTTTGCTGTACTTGCCACTACACCCCTCACGGCCCATTGCCCTTCCGCTGCCTACTCTGTCCTGCCTTCATTGGTGGTCGGGTGTGCTGTGTCTGCCTGAGCCAAACTGCCCTCCTTGGTCACTTGGCTACCACTGCCCCTATCCTTCATAGTCCATTTTGCTTCTTCTACCTGCACTGGCCTGCCTGCTGCCCCAGCCTCCCCCTCTGCCCTCCATTCTCTGTCTTCATGTGCCTGCTCCCTCACGCTTGTATTGAAAGTGTTTGATTCAGTCTGCAGGTTAAATTGTTTTACTTACATGGAGCAAGAAATAAATTTGAGAGCTCATAGAAAATGTAATCTAATTTTAGCTTTCTAGAGCACTAACCAATATTTCCATGTCAAAACAAATCCCTTCATGTTTTACAGCTTTGAATCCATCAAGTTGGCTTCAGGTGTGCTGCACTGTAGGCATACATACAGAATGTTGGCACTCTAGTTATTCATTAGAACTCAGTGTAAGGCAGCAATGGAATATTGGGGAATCAACGTAAATGTTGCTGATTCTGTTAGAAGTACATGTTTTACTCAGAATGTGAAACTTTGGGGCATATTACCAACAACTAGCGATACTTTTTGTCTCTAACTTGTTTAGAGACAAAAATTATCGCCGCACATCGGCGATTTTTATCGCAGATAAACCTTGCTATTAGCAAGGTTTATCGCAAATGCGATAAAAAACGGCCGCAATGCATAAATATCGCTGAAAAGTCAGCGATATTCATGCATTATCGAGCAAATGCTCTTAGCCATGTTATCCACCTCCCATTGGATAACATGGCTAAGAACTGCTCAGGGTAGGTGTTAGCTTTTGGAGATATTCGCGCTTAGCGCGAATATCTCCAAAAGTTGGTAATAGGAGATAGCGATGTTAGGGACTGTTTCCAGTCGCTAACATCTTGGCAAGCCCACTTTGCATGTCATTAGTGATAAATATCACTGACATGCAAAGCGGGGCCCAAGATGGTCGCTATCTCCTATTAGCTGTCACTAACTGGTGTTAGCGACAGCTTGGTAATAGGGAGATAATTTTATCTCCGCTTTCTTGGCTTTTAAAGCCAAAAAAGCGGAGATAAACCCCTTTGATAATATGCCCCTTTATTCTCACATTGTTGAGGAAGAAAGTGTGAAGTTATCGAAAACGTATTCTCATTTCAGCTTCTGATGCACCTTCAATATCCTGCATGAGAAAAGTTTTCTCTCTAACACCATTCATTAATTGCAGTATAGGATCAGCATTTTTCACTGGGGAATATTATCTTAGAGCACACCACTATCCCTAAAACGAATATGGTATCACCAACAAATCATTTATGTTGTGACTAAAATCTTTATATGTGCTCCTTTTGTAACCCTCAAAACCAGCCTTTTGCTACAATGCATTTGAATAGGGACCATGACCCTGAATAGTGTAATGGCTTCCACAACATGTTGCTCTTGTTGCGGCTGGCAAATTATGAGGGGGTCCTTCCCCACATGGCCCATGCTCACCAGGCTTCTTTAGAAAAGTTTTTACTTTGTTTTCAGAACTCCTGAACTATGCCCCTGAGTCATGTAATGGCTACCACAACATATTAATCAAACTGTGACCAGCCAATCAGGATTAAATGAGCCACTGAGAGCATATCTAGGCACCAAAATACCAGATATCCAAATTTCTTCAAAACCACACTGGCAACTCTTTAAATACAAATTTCCTGAAAACAGATTTAAGGATTTATACCTAATAACAAACAACATGTTTTCTGAGTAAACAAACCTTCTCCCAAATTTGATGTAATTCTCTTCAGTTGTTTTTTCTGTATTGCTATCCAAGAATACGTCTGGAAATTAACATAGGAAATCTATGTTTTGAGACTGACTTTTTTTCTTGGCCCCTTCTTGACAGATCACCTAGAAAATTCCCAGGAATGAGCATTCTGTAGATTCATCAAATGCTGCCAAAGTTATTTGTGAAAGAAAAAATGTTTGCACAAAACTTTGGCACCGTTTGAAAAATCATCACAAAATTTTCCCCAAGAAAAGTTCATCCTACTTTGCATGTTACCTGAAGTTTTCGGGTGATCTGTCAAACAAGGGCAAAGAAAGAAAAAATGCAATTTCCCCTAGGGGATTTATTAGGATGTCGGGCGGATCGCCAGCGCCTGCATGGCGGTGGCAATCCGTCCACCATTTACCTCCACCCGCATGCCATTTTCCCCAGCCATATCACTATGAAAAGGGGGACCTCGGCGGACGGAAAGACCGTCGGATGGTTTTCCACAGGTCGACATGTCGACCGGGTGGAAAAGGGGCTGGATAAGGTGGCGGTGTCTGGAAGACACCGCCATCTATATTACCATACAGGCGGGGAAGTGCAGTTCCATGGCGGCGTTGCTGCCATTGAAAGGCATGCGGTGCATGAATGTGGGGGCCCGTTGAGGGCCCCCAGGGTGTTGGGAAGTGGGGGTGCTTATGGTAGGTAACTATGGTACCCCCCTGCATTTGCATGCACAACGTGACAAGCACTGCGCAGTACCTGCCACGTTGTGCATGCCAATGCACAAGATGCATTTATGGTATTGTGGCGGGCGGTGCTGTGAGCACAGCGTGCCACAATGTTGTGGATGGGGTATGCCACCACCACTGTGACGGTGGCATCCTGATTGCCGATGTGGGACCGCGGCACCACTGGCCGCAGGTCCCAGCACCGTTAGGGTGGCGGGCGGACGACAGTCCACCCGCCATCCTATAAGACCCCTTGATCTTCGCCCTGAAGTGTGTTTTGTATAATTTGGTGTATGCACGGTTTTCTCATCAATAATTTTATTGCAAATGTTGCAGTGATAATTTCAATGATGCTATAGAAAATATCATGAATGATGCAATTTGCGGGGTAACTATCTGTGCATGGCATGAGTGATAGTAACCTTGAGGCATGAGTTTCGGGGCTAGATGTAGGTAATTTAGATTTACCGATTCGAAAATACAGATTTTTACCGATTCGGTATTTTTGAGTCGGTAAATGCAATGTAGGTAATTATTCGGTAAAAAATACAGAATCTTTAAGATTCGGTATTTACCCAATCGGTAATTACCGATTCGGTATTTGCCATTCATTCCTATGGGCCTGGAGGCCCATAGGAATGAATCTCAATTACCGAATCGGTAATTACCGATTCAGTAAAATTGGAAAAAAGTCAAGGGTGGCAGGGTGTCACTTTGACACCCTTCTGCACCCCTGATTAGTGCTTGTGTGCACATGTGGCACACATACATGCCCTAAGGGCATGTGTGTCTGTCACATGGCCAAGGTGTAAATGCACATATTTGCATTTACATAGGAATTCATTATTTACCACCAACTGATAGTTGGTGGTAAATAACGAATCCTTAAAGCCCAGAAGCACTGTTTACAGTGCTACCTACATCTCATTTACAGATTTGTTATTTACTGAATCGGTAAAAAAGCCTCCTACAAAGGAAAAGTCTATTACCGGTCGGTAACGGCCAAATTCGGCAGTTACCTACCGGTAATAGCCTACCTTCATCTGGACCACAGTTATTTAAAATACCTCTAACAGCTGAATTGCTTTGGCTTTGTGCATGTAAATTGAGAACCTAACTATAATGTCCCTCTAACCTTTGTATTTTTCTGTGATTTCTATGTTTTTAATGTAGCCAGGAGGGAGGGTCCATGTTCCCCTCCCATTATCAGGTTAAGCTTCGGGGGGGTGGTGGTACCCTGGGCCTTTAAAGACCTACAGAGGGGGCCACACGCACCCCTCTTCATGATTTTAGTGACAAAGCCCCAGAGAGGTGGCCTTAGGAAGGAGGGCCACAAGCACTGCTCCCCTTGTTAATATGTCATGTTCCCGGGACATAGCCCACCCGTTGAGTGAAAGAGAAACAAGCATGTGATTCTGCACTTGCTTTTTTTATGTTGCCAAGGGAATTTTCCTGATTCATGCCCTTATAAAGGTACAATTCACATTGCCCCTATATAGACATATAAATCAATCCCTTATTTAGGCATAGCCCATGCAGAACAAATACAGGCATGGCTACTTCCACCCGTATCAAATGTCACAACGATTTCTTGGAAAATCGGCTTAAGCAGTTAGGGAACTTCCCCTTGCTTGAATATTGATTTGTCCAAGTACTCATGTACTTTGCAAAGAACAACTATTCCTTCGGGGTTCTTTACTGACGTTATTATGCCTGACTTTACGTCAATATATGACATTCCTAAACACCTTCAAGGTATAAATATACATTCACTTGCTATGGCAAACAACAGTGGTTCAGAGCAGTTCGGAGCAGTTCGACTATCTGCTTGCCCGACGCAGCTCTCTACAGCAAGTGCCACAGGAAGCCGACCCTCCAGTTGACGCACTGTTCAAGAGGCTGCCTCTCTCTCGCCGAGAATCCAGCTCCAGTGTTTCCAAGCTTCCCTTGCGGGGTGTTGTGAAAATCGAGTCTTGAGACAGAGATACCAGACCTCCTTCATTCTAAACCAAGGTATGGAGCTAATTAGAACCTAGAGAAACCTTTGGTAGATTCTTGGCAAAAACAACTAAACCTATGCTACACAATACTTACTTCTTCCTGCGTACTAGACACAGGTTAGGTACATTGGGCTAGGCGTATTTAGAAGCACCAGTTGAGTATTTTAGTCAATGTTACTCATGTATGTATTTTTATATGGCTTAGAAACCATACAATGCGTTTATAGTATTATTTTATATTACTATTCTCGCTGTACGCATTATACTTTGCAGTCTGCTTAACGATTGTAGAAGTTCACTTCTCTTGCATGAGAAAGAAGACTTTTCAATAAACCTTTATATTGAAAACGCCCGTCTCTCTATTTCTCTGCAAACTCTGTTTAAACGCAGCATGCACGATTGACTGAGTGAAACACTTATTTATTGTTTCCGCAACTCTAGAGATATATTTCATATTCTTGGGAAACAAAGTTGTCATGTTTATGCAGTTGTCAGAAACTAATCCCTTCTTGTGAATTGGAAAAGTTTCTAGTGACCTCTGAGCTAGCTGGCACTCACTGTTAAGTTTAGTATATTCGATAGAGACCGAGTCGACCTAAGTCCTATGTCTAATCTATAGGATATATTATTCCAATGCGCAGAGCCTATTGGAAATATAGGAACTACACTACAGTTGGATGTGTGGAGGGCTCGCGCCCCTGGTTTCACCAATTAGTTTTTCCTTTAGTGTTTCATAACCTACTGAACAGATTTACACCAAATAGCAAAAGACACTTTCTGGACCAAGAGCTTCCTTTCTGACAAACTTGGTGTAATTCTGTTGTGCGGTTCGGGCAGTAGTCATGTTCAAAATCCTACTAGAAGTCGCATGTGAAAAAAGCCTTTTGATACACCTCCTTTTACTCAGCCCCACCTTTACGAATCACCCCAAAACTTTCAACACAGCAGCTGAACTGCCTGTCATACTAGTTTTGAAAATATTGGGAGGATTTGTCATACGTCGCCAAAGTTATTGCATGACCGAAAAAAGATTTTCCTATGGTAACTAGCTGCTGGCAACACTTTACTGTAAAAATATTTGGTATTCAGGCCAATAGTTGGAAGTCATTATAAAATCCTTGGACACGAAACACTGTTTTTGTAAGCAACATGACAAAAATAGGCATCATCTGACAACGGATTGGTGTCAGTACAACGCGTTGTATTACAACGCGTTCCGTTACAACGCAGATTTTACAACGCGGGATCCATTACAACGGATGTCATTACAATGCATGGCATTACATCGCAAATGCTATTACAACGCATGGCATTACATCGTAAGTATAGGTAAGTATACCTTCTTAAAAAAATGTTATTTAGTTTATTGTAATTAATTTATTTAAAATAATTTAATTAAAAGACATTTTAAAATTGTCATTAAATTAATTTAATTAAATAATATCTATTTAATAAATAATAACTATTTAATAAATGTAATTTTATTAAAAATAGTAATTAATTTAATTTAATAAAAAAAAGTAATTAGTTTAAAGTACATATTTTTTATAATGAAATTAAATTAAATTAATAATAATTATTTATTTAATTTAATTAATTTAATTTAAAAATGTAATTAGTGTAAAATAATTAATTTCATTTGTTAAATATATTTTAATCAATTTTAAAATGGTAAATATAATTTAATTATCCCTAAACCCAAACCCTGCCCTAAAACCTAAAAACACCCCTGTACCCCAAAACCCAAACCCTGCCCTAAAACCTAAAAACACCCCTGTACCCCAAAACCCAAACCCTGCCCTAAAACCTAAAAACACCCCTGTACCCCAAAACCCAAACCCTGCCCTAAAACCTAAAAACACCCCTGTACCCCAAAACCCAAACCCTGCCCTAAAACCTAAAAACACCCCTGTACCCCAAAACCCAAACCCTGCCCTAAAACCTAAAAACACCCCTATACCCCAAAACGCAAACCCTACCCTAAAACCTAAAAACACCCCTGTACCCCAAAACCCAAACCCTGCCCTAAAACCTAAAAACACCCCTGTACCCCAAAACCCAAACCCTGCCCTAAAACCTAAAAACACCCCTGTACCCCAAAACCCAAACCCTGCCCTAAAACTTAAAACACCCCTGTACCCCAAAACCCAAACCCTAACCTAAAACCTAAAAACACCCCTGTACCCCAAAACCCAAACCCTGCCCTAAAACCTAAAAACACCCCTGTACCCCAAAACCCAAACCCTGCCCTAAAACCTAAAAACACCCCTGTACCCCAAAACCCAAACCCTGCCCTAAAACCTAAAAACACCCCTGTACCCCAAAACCCAAACCCTGCCCTAAAACCTAAAAACACCCCTGTACCCCAAAACCCAAACCCTGCCCTAAAACCTAAAAATACCCAAACACCCCAAAACATATACATCAGTACCCCAAAACATATACTCCTATACTCATACTTATTTAAAAAATTACTTAAATTAATATATTTAATTTATAATATTTAAAAACGAAATAAATATTTTTTTATAATTAATAATAATTAAATCAATTATAAAATATTAAATAAAATAAAATAAAAAATTAAATACTTACCAATATTGGAGTTCTGGACTTTTTGGTTCCGTCCAGAGGTGTCAGGGAACAACACCCAAAGACCCCGGAGTTCCACCTGCCTTGGTGCGCAAATGAACAGAAACACGGGCTTCTCGATGGTGGCGTCAAAGACCAAAGGTTTATTACTGCAGGGACACAGAAGTCACAGAAACCACACATGGGCAGATTCTAGGAGCCTGTTCAAATTGTACAAAGAGGGTTGTTCCTTATATACTAAATTTTAAGCTGGGGGCGAATTCTTTACATGTAATACATTCTCAAGACCTTTGTGTCTAAAACAATAAATATTTGGTGTTACACAGGAACCGTCGATAAAATCTGATACCAGACATCTACGAAGAGGGGTTCCCACTAGTTCATCACAATCCCTTGTCAATATTGCATTCAAGAGCCGGACCGCCTCATCGTAAATTTCGTTACCTCCCCCTAATAAAGATTCAGAAAGAAAGAAACGGAGCCAGGTGTGGAAGATAGGAAAGCGGGATAAGAGATGTTTGTAGGTTGTAAATGGGCAAGACTACCGGCTTCGGCCGTCTAATCATGATCAGGACAATGGACACGAAGACCAGTTTGGTGGGGCTGGCCTCGGGCAGAGGAGGCAGCCTTTGTCGAGTCATGCAGCTACAGCGTGATCTGGTTTAAGGTGCACGTGTCATGAAAGAGGTGAATCTCCGGCTAAGGCTACATGTCCTTAATCGAAATGAAGTGATCAGAGGTTATTGCGTATGTGAGGGCAAGAAACACAAAATGGCTGCCATGATCTAATATGGATGCCGTGGGTAGATCAGAAATGTGTTTATAACAGGAGCGCTCTTGCTCGTAGCATAGCGAAAACACCAGGATATGCTAAATGGATCATTTGCGGTTCGCTGATACCAATATTATGTATTTCCGACAATATTGAAAACACGGGTTCAAATCGTCACGGAACCTCAGACCCTCCTTTTGCCCTTACATAGGCAATTACTCAGTCTATGTCAGAATCTAATTCTATGCTCATCAGGTCAGTGACATGCTGTTGTATCATCATCCTTTCTCGTGCCTTTTCTCCAAACGCAGGTGGTTTCCTAAAACAGGTTGCAGCACAAAGACTACACAGAGCTGGACCACACTGGATAATCAGGCAGCATGAGAAGAGGAATACTAAGATGACACCAATGACCATTAGAACCTTCCATCCCCACGCTGAGATCAGAGTCCAAAACCACTCCATGAAGGACCAGTTTCCCTTGTCTACATGAATAGAGTCGGAAATCTTGTGTAGCTTAGAGATCGCCTCGTATACTGTTGGAGCATTATTAGGAATAAAGACACAGCAGCTCGATTGGATCATTCTGCATACCCCACCTCGATCTGCAAGGATAACGTCTAGAACCATACGGTTCTGCAACGTCATGAGTCTATCCGCCTGAAGCTCAGCTGTCAAATTGCTAAGGGCACCAGCAGTTTCGGTAATAGTAGATTCAACTACCCGTGTTAGCTGACGTATGTTTCTACTATTGGCCATAGGCCCCCAGAACGGAAGGAAACCTTTGAAGAAGTCTCCTGCTTCCTGACCAGCAGTATCTTCCTTGCTGAAGACACCTCTCGCTACTCTGGTTCTGTGGTAATCAGATGAAGCAGTGTATGTCGGGGGCAACAATCGAGCAATATAGCATGATCCTGAAAAGTCGGCAGGCAACCATGTATAAGCTCTGTCTCGACAGATGAAGTAGGTACCCCTAGCAGTAAGTAAGGCAGGGGAAGAGTTAGCCGGAAACACGTAAGTCTCTACGCACTCACTCCTCCCTAGCTGAGCTCTCGGATTTCTCCCATTACCTTGCAAACAGACCTGACCTCGGTGAGGTACGACCCAGATTGGAGTTGAGCTCTTACGCTTGCTTTCTCCCAAACTAAGGCGATACTCTGAAGAATTCCAACTTAAATATACTCGCAATTCGTCTCTAGGGTATGATGGAGTATTATTGACGTCCTTGATCATGTCAATAATTCCCTGGACTAAAGCTTTGTTGGCAGAGTTATATTTAGTGGAACGTGGTGGACGTGGAGGATAGGTTTCAAGGGCATAAGCAAAGATGGTTTGGAAGGCCTGAAATGATCCATTGTAGCTGAAAGGTAAAACCAGATAGGGAATACCTTTATCCATAGTGTGGGGTATCAAGCCACACACCCAGCAGTCTGTAGTGTTAACTACCAATTGGTGTTGGTGTAAGAGTTGTACAAAAGTGTTGTTAATGAATTCTGAGCGTCGAGCTTGCTCATGTTCAGGAAACGAATGAAAAGAGTGTAAAACAGTAGAAGTAACAGGATCAAGGGGAGGTACTGTAGTTACTGGCACAAAAATTAAACTTATACCGAAAACGATTCCACCCACCAATGTTATCAAAACAATCAAAAATGTAATGGCGCATTGTATCAAAAAGCATTTGCTGTGAAGGATTCTGTAAAGTCTGTTTCTGCGAACATAAATCACATTTTCTCGTTGCAGCGCAGGAAGCTCCATCTTCTACAATCCGCTCGCGACCACTGATGATGTGTACGTAGATGAAAATGCCTCTATCAGCCCTGGGAGTTCCCAGAACCAACAGAAAGATCGACCTTGTGTCAGACCCCCGCAGATTCAACTAGGCACACAGCCACGACCCTACGGCTACCCAGACGGCAAGGCAATTTTAAAAACAATAAAACAATAGCAAACTTCCTGGCTGAAGGCAAAGGTTCAAAATTTCAAAATATCACAATGGGCAGTTATCTGCTTTATTTGTCCATATTACGATTTCGTAAATTATATCTTTGCTTCGCAGGTACTGTCTGATCGGCAAATAGTGTATCACTGGTAGCTGTTGCAGTGTTCAAGTTCGCAGATGACAGAGTTTCTTTCGGTGCAGGGGACAAATGTTCAGAGTTCAAAGGAGTCTTTTCAGGAGGAGAGTCAGAGTTTGGAGTGACGGTAATCAATTCGGCATCGCTGAAAGGGATGAACTTTGGCGTGCGTTCAAATTCGGAGGCACCAATTCCCTTCTTCACCCAGTCGTCGTAAGGAAGTGGCAAAGGTACACGCTTAACATGAGAGGCGTGCACCCAATGCTTGCGACCAGCTACACGAACTGCTGTTCTCGTCACAAGCAGGACCTGGAAGGGGCCGATGTATCTGGGCTGAAGGTTCTTCGTCCTCGCGAAATTTCTGATTACCACTTGATCTCCTGGTTTCAGCTGATGCCCTGGACTCTCCGGAGGCTTTGGCAATGCATCGAAAACCTGTTGGTGAATAAGACTCAATTTAGCAGTCAAGTCGTAAAGGTAGTCTATCAACATAGGATATTCTAGAGAACAAAACTCCTTAGGCCTCGGCACACCCCAAATATTTGCCGGGCAGCCAAAAACGATTTCGTAGGGGCTAAGCCCCACTCTAGAATGTACAGTTGCTCTCGTTGATAACAAAGCCAAAGGAAGTGCGTCTGGCCAGGGTAAACCTGTGGATGCTTGTATTTTAGCTAGTTTCAGCTTGAGGGTGCCATTGTAACCCTCTACTAAACCAGCAGACTGGGGATGATTCGCACTGTGGAACTTCTGTCTTATGCCTAGGCCGGTACATACACTCTGCATAACTTTCCCTATAAACTCACTTCCATTATCTGACCATACAATCCGTGGCATTCCAAATCTAGGGAAATATTCTTTGAGAAGAATTTTGGCAGTTGATAGGGCAGTGTTGTCCTTTAGTGGATATGCTTCGATCCACCTGGAAAAAGCACAGACTACCACCAGGACATATTTCAGATTATTACAGCGATCCATGTGAATGAAGTCTAACTGGATCACTTCAAAGGGGCAGGAAGGAGGAGCAAAGTGACCAGCAGGAGTTGGAGTTCCCTTGCCAGGATTATGCATCAGGCATACCATACAATTTTTCACCACTCTCTCTGCACACTTACTGATCCCATCATTCTTCCAGACTGGAGCCAACATCTTACAGATTCCTTTAGAACTTATATGCGCTACTCCATGCGCCATTGTCACCACTGCAAGCACATACGCATCAGGCAACATCCAACGTTGCTGTTCCATCAAATCGATCCAACACCCATTCGAATCCAATTTGCCCGTATTCTCTCTCCATACACGTTTTTCCTCCTCAGTTGCCTCTTTCTGAATCTCTTTCACACTTTCCATTGTATCCTCACACATTCCAGACTCAGCAATCCATCTTGCAGACGTAGCAACATACATTCTGCTCATCATGTCTCTAGCTGTCTGTTTAGCAGTTTCCTCAGCAAAAGCATTCCCACGACCAACATCATCCGTGATTGCTTTATGAGCACTGCACTTTACAATCGCAACTTCAGTCGGCAAGGTTAGAGATTCCAACAGGTCGTTAACTAACTGACCATGTTGAATCTTAGTCCCATGGGACGTAATGAAACCTCTTTCTCTCCACAAACGGCCAAAACTATGGGCCACGCCAAATGCGTACTGACTATCTGTAAAAACATTCACTCTCTTTCCCTTAGCTAAAACACACGCTCTTGTTAAAGCTATTAATTCTGCAGCTTGAGCAGAATTCTGACTCACTCTTGCAGTCTCCACAATCGTCTTCAAAGTCGTTACTGCGTAAGCAGCAGTCACATCACCATTCTCCAGTTTAAAACATGACCCATCCACATACAGCGTGCCATCTGGATCTGATAATGGAGTATCCTTTAAGTCAATACGTCCTTTTCTCTCTTCCTCCGTTCTAAAACAACAATCATGTGGCTCGGAATCACTCGACTCTTGATTAGCCGGCAACAACGTTGCTGGATTCAATACATTACATCTTTTAATCTGAATATGACTCGCTAGTAATGTCAGCTCGTAACCAGATAGTCTCGCACTGGTAAGGTGTTGTGTCTTGGTTCGATTCATGAGTGTATCCACCGCATGAGGAACCATGACCACTAGCATATTGTTCATCACCACACCAGCAGATTGTCGAATGGAAGCCGCAGCTGCCGCTGTAGCTCTCAAACAACTAGGTAACGCTCTAGCAACCGGATCTAATGTTGATGAAAAATACGCACAAGGGCGTTGTTTATCACCAAATGTCTGTGTCAGAACACTCAACGCGCAACCTTCTCTTTCGTGAACGTAGAGCGTGAATGGCTTGCTGTAATCAGGTGTACCCAATACAGGAGCTGAACATAGTGCATTTCGTAACTCAGAAAAGCTCTCCTGACATTCATCAGACCATGGCACCGGACTCGGAACATTTTTCCCAGTCAAAGCTACCAACGGTTTTGCTAAAAGAGAAAAATTTGGGATCCACTGCCTACAGTAAGAGGTAATACCTAAAAAGGCACGCACTTCTCTCTGCGTGCGAGGAACACTCATCTGCATAATTGCTTTTATTCTTTCTGGGGTCAACTTCCTTCCCTCCTTTGACAAGAGATGACCTAGGTAGGTCACTTCTTGGCAGCAGTATTGCATTTTCGAAGGTGACACTTTGTGATTCAAATTAGACAAATGATGTAACAACGAGATCGTAGCTGCCTTGCAAGTTTCCTTATCATCAGCAGCCACTAGAAGATCATCTACATACTGTACTAGAGCAGAGCCTGGAGGAAGGACAAAGGAATCTAACTGGCTTTTTAATGCTTGACTGTAAATAGATGGGCTCTCACAATAGCCTTGTGGAGCGCGTTTAAATCTGAAACTTCGACCTCCTAGACAGAAACCAAAAATATCTCTGCTTTCCTCGGCTATCGGAATGCTGAAAAAGGCATTTTTCAAGTCAATGACTGAAAACCAAGTAGCTGTAGCAGGAATCAATGTTAACAAGGCGGTAATGTCTGGAACTACAGGAAACTGCGGGATCACAATCTTATTAACTTCTCTGAGGTCGATGACAAACCTATACACTGGAGGCTTTGCAGGATCAGTTCGTTTCAAAATCGGTAATACAGGACTGTTACAGACATTTCCTCTCGTTTCTTCAACCACACCTTTCTTAATCAAATCTTGCACAATCAATAAAAGTGCACGCTCACCTTCACTAGATATTTTATATTGAGGAATTCGTGGAAATTTTACATTTGCTTTCAAAGTGACTACATATGGTGGTATTTCTAAAAGGCCTACATCATTAGGACCAGTCGCCCAAAGAGAATCAGGGAGTGAACGCAGCTCTGGCGGGAGTGCATCCATTGACAAGTACATCGGAGAGGTGATTCTTTTACCCAATGTAAGCTGTACTCCTTCCGGAGAACAGTACAATGTCGCATATAGTCGTTTTAACAAGTCCAAACCAAGCAGATTTTCATTACAACCCGTCGTCAAAATCAGGGGTGCTTTCAATTGACACGGTCCAACAGAAATAGACAAAGGACCAGATATAGGGTTGTAAACCGGGGCGCCTGAAAAACCTACAGAAACATTTGTTGAGCCGGACAAAGGTGCGCCAGGGAGTTTCGCATGAATGATAGAACTTTTTGCGGCACCAGTATCCAACAGAAACGGTTCGACTACACCTGATGTTGCTACTGCGACATAAGGCCCACTCTGATCCACTGGAACTGATACTACTCCCTCTCTCTGTCCATGGCTATCCTAGTACACATTTTGCTGAAATCCCTCATCCACTTCACAATAGTCTTCAACAAGATATTGTTGGGATCTATTTTGCTGGGCAGACTGTCCATTTCGTTGATCAAAGTGATTGGAAGGACGATCATTCGTCTGTGGAGGCATAGCACCTCGCTCTCGACCTCTAGAATTTTGCACAAAACCACCACGACCTCTCTGAGCTGCTGCTGCATTATTTTGCGCTAAGATCGGACATTCATTCTTGTAGTGACCCTCTTTCTTACAGTACGCACACTGGTTCCACTGATATTGAGGCCTAGGTGAACTATAATCTGTCCTTTGATACGAGCCCTGTTGCGTATTAGTCTGATTCGTGCGAGGCGGATATGCCTGTTGCAAAAGAACTTTAGTTTTTAAATCTTTCGTTTTCTTATCTGATTTTTCTTTCTCCTCTTTATCCCTATTTTCATAATACTGTGCAGTTGCAAGTATTTGCGCAGTTGTAGAGACAGCCCACGCACTCTCGGAATCTTTTAATTTGTTGCATAGTTCAGGTAACAAATTATGCACGAATTTATCTACAAACAGTCTCTGTCCTCCTTCTGTGCTCATATCTTGACCACTATGATCTACAAAAGTCTCTTCGAACCTCGTGAAGAAGTCGGAGACACTTTCGTCTTTCTTCTGCCTGCATGCGGACAACTTGTCCCAATTAACACGCAATGCGGGCATCAGAGTCTTCATTAAGTCAATTATTCTACCTGGAAGATTAGCAATTAGGGGTTCGGGTTTTGCACCACCTACTTGCTGACCATCCGCTGCAATGATAGCTGCCCAATCACCACCTAGGGCAACTGGATGATTCTCTTTACGAATTTTAGCCCAAATTGGTTGCGGTACTACATTACCAAATAACATATCAATGTCTGCTAAGTTCATTATACAAGCCTCAACTGTTTGCGCTAACTCCTTATAGTACCCAGCAGGATTCTTACGCGGATCTGGCAAGGCCTGCTTCACTGCTAGCACTTCGGATCGCTTCCACGGAATGTGTATCCACACTCTCTGGAATTGAGCCGGAACGGCTACAATACCATTGACTGCATCAGCTTGTACAGCATCGCGCCAAATTGGGGGAACCTCCCTCATTGGATATTGGCGACTTAACTTCGTCTTACTTCTCTCTAAATCTCTTGGTGAACGAAGTGATGGGTCATTTCTAAAACTTAAAATCAGTTCCATCGCTTCCTCTATATTTTCACCTACTATCATTCCTGCAGCAAACTCTTTCTGAACCTTAATTAAGTCTTCTAAATTTGATTCAACATCATCTTCTTCTATTTCCTCACGTAACAGCGAGCACATCTCATCAAAGACATACCGCTGTGTTGGTTCTTTCCACTGCATAAATGTATCTAGCACATCTCTCGTACTGTATCTTCTACTCTTCGAAATCCATCTGAGAGCCGTGGAATCTAAAATTCCCCGTTCCTCAGTACTCGGAAGCTGACTACGTCTTTGAACAGAGTCAGAAGTAGGAGTCTTGATTAAAGTTTTATAGAAAGGTGACAGAATGTTAGAAACAGAATCAGTGATTCTTCGACGAACGGAAAGTGGAGTCAACACACTCGCAGACGCAGAGAACACAGTAGAGGTAGGAACAGATAGTGGAATAGTAGAAGTATCGAGAAAGATAGTTTGTGGAACAGTAGGTGTAAGCGAGACAGATACAGGTATAGAAGTCGGCAACCCAGGAGGAGGAGGAGCCGTAGGAGCATTCACATTGACCACAGGAGGTACAGGAACTTGATTCTGAGGGGCAGGAACAGGAATACCAGGTTGTCCAGCAACCGGCAATTGAACATTCGGTAAAGGAAGAACCGTAGCACCGTGTGCATACGGTGGAGGTGACCGTAACAAATAAGACAACAGAGGATCATTTTCGGGGTCCTCCAGTATCTTAGCTGTTTTCGATGGCAAGGCAGGATAGCACTTGTCGATTGCTAAATTATGCTCTCTAATGGCCACCTCTATGGCCTTTTCAGACTCGTTGACTTGCAGCTGCTTAGCCGCTTGTTCCAGAGTCAACTCTTCTTGCTCTTTCTGTTCCTTCTTTAACCTCTTCATTTCTCTCTGTTTGGATTCTTTTCGCCAGTAACGGAAAGAATCAAACATTGCCGGCCGGGCTTTCTTCCTAAACAATTTCGCTTCTAAATTGTCAAGAATTTCGGGTTCAAAACTACCATGCAGTGGCCAACTAAGGACACCATCTTTCTCAGTGTATCGGACCCACACCTCATTATAAGATATAGGACCTACACCATGTTTACAGTACAAGTCATATAGGGGAGTCCCAATCGGAGGAACCAGACATGAGTCCTCCAATCGTGAATCACTGTTGCAACCAAAACAAGACAACATACAGTTTCTCCGACTTACCATTTTGCAATCCGGAACACAGAACAAACAAAAACAAGAAACAAGTATGTGCACCTGAACCAAGAACTTAGTCCTACCAAAACGAACTGATGTATCGATACCCAAACTAAACCAAATAGATTATCGTAACCAGAACAACCAGTGATAATCTTACAAAACCAAACCAAACCAAGAATGAACCAAAAAGGATTTTAACAACCCTCACGAAGTAACCAGCTAGCTATCACTAAATACTTAACTGAGGCACTGAAGACGTCACCAAGGAGAAACCCGTCACGTTTCGCTGTACTAAGGACTGCACCTCGGGTCCAAGACAGGGCGACGGTCAAGGCAACAGCCCACTGCAGCCGTCCGAATGGGAACCCTCGTGGAAGAGAACTTCGGGCCACTTTTGCGATATGCCGGGATCGATGAAGTGGGGCGCCTCCCTCAGGAATCTTCACACGAAGCTTCTCGAACTCTTCAGGCTTTTGGACCGGTACCGAATGACGTCGCCCCACGTTGGGCGCCAATTGGAGTTCTGGACTTTTTGGTTCCGTCCAGAGGTGTCAGGGAACAACACCCAAAGACCCCGGAGTTCCACCTGCCTTGGTGCGCAAATGAACAGAAACACGGGCTTCTCGATGGTGGCGTCAAAGACCAAAGGTTTATTACTGCAGGGACACAGAAGTCACAGAAACCACACATGGGCAGATTCTAGGAGCCTGTTCAAATTGTACAAAGAGGGTTGTTCCTTATATACTAAATTTTAAGCTGGGGGCGAATTCTTTACATGTAATACATTCTCAAGACCTTTGTGTCTAAAACAAAAAATTTTTGGTGTTACACAGGAACCGTCGATAAAATCTGATACCAGACATCTATGAAGAGGGGTTCCCACTAGTTCATCACAATCCCTTGTCAATATTGCATTCAAGAGCCGGACCGCCTCATCGTAAATTTCGTTACCTCCCCCTAATAAAGATTCAGAAAGAAAGAAACGGAGCCAGGTGTGGAAGATAGGAAAGCGGGATAAGAGATGTTTGTAGGTTGTAAATGGGCAAGACTACCGGCTTCGGCCGTCTAATCATGATCAGGACAATGGACACGAAGACCAGTTTGGTGGGGCTGGCCTCGGGCAGAGGAGGCAGCCTTTGTCGAGTCATGCAGCTACAGCGTGATCTGGTTTAAGGTGCACGTGTCATGAAAGAGGTGAATCTCCGGCTAAGGCTACATGTCCTTAATCGAAAATTTGTTTCTTGTACTACAACAGTAAAACAAAAATCTTCCAAGTTATGTTTTTTTATAAAGGCTTTTTGCATACCTGATCTAAAAAAATGTCTGCACAGTCTAGCCAGCCTTTTATTTCTGTCTCTCACCAACTGACGAGGCTCATATACCATTTCAAAGTGCCGAAACCGCTTTCTAGTCTTTCAAAAGAGTAAGATACATTGACTGACCATATTTCTTTGTGATCTTTAATGTTTTCAAACTCCAGAATTACATATTATTGGTATAGCTCATATTGAGATGCATAAGGATTAACTATGTGTGTTTCTAAGTTGTTCAATGCACTGTGATAGTACTGCAATATACAATACGGTATGCTAATATAAAGTGCGACATAATAGTTACAGTAGTTAAGCACAATTACAAATAGATTATTTACAATTTCATAAAAGTGATTTTTCAATGTGCGTGTGTCAAAATGTTTAAAGCTGCCAATTATTAAAGATTTGGTTACTAAGAATACCTACAGTTACTGTGCGGAAATATAAAAACAGATTGCAATTTATGGTCCCATTTTGAATTTGGAGCCTGATTACGAGTCTGGTGGTACATGGACTGCCATACTCATGGGGGCACGGTGGTGGCGGTCTCTCAACCACCCTAATATGATTTGGGCGGTCAGACTCCCACAGCTCCACTGCAATATGCTTGGCGGGACCTCTGCCATGCACACCATAGTGTAGAGGAAACAAAGGGGGAACACATGGAGATACACACAGGAGGGCACAACATGTACCCCCTGTGCGCATGTGCCCAGTCGCTGCACGGCATGGACTTTTCAGTCCATATTGTTCATGAACTGTTTTTGGCATTCCCATTCTGGTGCCCATTTTTAGAGGCAACGGCATGGGAACACCAAAAAAAAAGCCTCCCAGACAAGAGGAAATTCCTAATTTTTGGGTGGTCTGACCATGGCTTTGGCAGTGTGGCAGTGGGGTGGACCCGGTGCCACAACACCAAATTCGTAATAAGGCCCATAGAGTTGAAGGAACTGCAAGGATTCGGGCAACAGAGCCTTAGTTGCATCTAGAATCATAAACCCTTGACCTGAGAGCCAATGAGCCACCTGGCTGTAATATCACAGTGATGTTTGCCCTGTCCCTGTCTAGATTTCCATATACAGCCTGCCATGAATGAAATGGCAGACTAGAACAGGGAAACTAAAAAAATTTCACATACACAGAAAATTTATTCTGGATTAAGGACTTCCATTTCTTTGTTTTAGAGATAGTCTAACTTTGAGAGTTTGTTTGTATAAACCAAGAAATATGCTATGTAGTCAAAAGAAAGGGGCATCAGTTCAGCACTGCCTACAGAGCATCTACCACACCCCAGGATACACTATAGACAGTGAGAGCCCCACAAAGTAGTCTGTGATATATCTAAATGTGTTACGTCTTTCTCCACCACCTGAGCCTCTGCCGGCCTTTTAAGTTTGATGGGTGCCCGTCTTATTATAATAGATAGCTAGATAGCTAGATAGATAGAAGATATTTATATAGTGCGAACATGACTCTAATAGGGTATCAGAGCACTTTACATTTACATATCTTTCCACTTAGAGCAACACGAACACCATGCAGTTTCAGTAATTCTAATCAGTAACCTGCAAGTTACTAGAAACAGAAATGCTACAAAGTCATAATTTAATTGTACATTGAAATGTGAGAGAAACATTTCTACTTGAGATTCATATTTACAAGATCAGACTGATGTTAGTGGTCGATGTGTGGTAGCATGTGCATTGAACAAGAAGGTCCTCTGATAATTAAGTCTACTGGAGTTATGGAATGAATTTTCTCATAAAAAAGGATTTGGCTGCCTTTTTAAAAGCAGCAATGGACAAGATTTTTCTAATGTTAGGGGGAAGAGCATTCCAAATTCTTGGTGCTGCACCAGAGAAAGCTCGGTCATAAGTTATTTTCCTGCGAAAGAGGGCCGGTTTCAGTAATTGATATCCATGACTCCGGGAAACCGGCAAACTCCACGATAGAGTGATGTTCTCGGCTAGGTACCTTGGTGAATTGTAGTGTATCGCTTCGTGATTGATACATGCCATTTTGGTTGTTTTCTTGCTTCATAGAGCAGCCAGTTGATTGCTTTCAGATGAGGGGTGACGTGGTTGAACTTTCTGGATCCAGTTGTAAGTCATGTGGCCGCTTTGAGACAGGCTTTTAGTGGTGCTGTTAAAATCTTAGGAAGACCGGCTAGTGTTGTGCAACCATACTCGATCCTTGATATGACTAGTGACTGGACTGCTGTTTTAAGGTCTGAGTTATTTAAGAAGGGTTTCAGTTTTCTGAGGTAGCTTTTATCTAGCATAATGCCTAGGGATTTGGTTGAATCTACAATCTTCGGAATACAGTTTAGCGCTGTGATTAGTTTGATCCGCTCCACGATATTCGTAGTGCTTTTCTGGGGAAATCAAAGGGGATTCAGTTTTCTGTGGGTTAAGCTAGTTAGCCAATGGGCAGTTTTCTTTGGTGCCTGGTTCATGATATCAATCTCCTTTTTTCAGTGTGATCTTGATGTAAAGCTGTGTATCATTAGCGTACATATGGAAGGTGATGTTTGCTTGCTGTAAGATTTCCGTGAGTGGCTCTATGTACAAATTGAATAGAGCAGGGGATAGTATTGAGCCCTGTGGTACTCCAATAACATTTCTTGATTAAGCAGATAATGTTTGGTTCACTATGAATTTTTGCGATCTTTTTTCTAACAATGAGCTAAAGCACTTTAGGACTGTACCCTCTAAGCTCATCCTTTTCTTCAGGCGGTCTAGTATTTTGGTATTGTTTACAGTGTTAAATGCCGATGAAAGGTCAAGCAGGATTAGGAGACAAGTTTCATTGTGGTCAAGGGCAAGTAGAGCATCATCCACAATGCGCGGAATTGCTGTTTCAGTGTTATGGTTTTGTCTAAATCCTGATTGCAGTCATTCAGCAGTGTGAATTCAGAGATGTATTGGCTCAGTTGTTGTTGTACACATTTTACCAGGACTTTGGCTAGCATTAGAATGTTTGTTACTGATCTGAAGTTGTTCAGGTCAGCGGAATTCTCTGTGTTTTTTTTGACATAGGAGTGACTTGCCCTGTTTTTAGCCAGTCCAGAAGGGAGCTTTGCAATAGGGATGTGTTAATAACTTTTGTCCATGAGGGGATGAGCAGATAGTTTATTGTAGACCAACTATTTGCAGGTGGAGGATCATTGAAGTTGTTGTTTGGTTTTATGGTTGAGATAATGTTTGCCGGAAACAAACTTTACTATGCGGTTTTTACACCGCAATACCATCACAATGCGGTTGTTATATCGACCGTGCTGTTACCACGCAGAGTCTTTACAATGCAAGTCGTTACAATGACTTGCGCTAGATGACGCTCTATACTAAGGAATAGTATGATTTACTATTCCAACACCTTCCCTAGTGTTGCACACACTGGAGTTGGAATAGTAAATCATACTACTCCTAAGTCCAGCGCACCATTTAGCGCAAGTTGTTGTAACGACTTGCATTGTAAAGGCACTGCATGGTAACAATGTGGTTGATCTAACGACTGCATTGTGATGGTATTGCGGTGTAAAAAACTCAATGTAAAAGTATATGTTTAATCTTTGCGATATCTGTGTCAATGACGGAACAGACTTGAATTCTCACCATAAGGCATTATTTGTAGGCATTTCCAGTGCTGGTTGATATTGAGGCTTGGCTGGGGTGATCATTTTGATTGAAGGGCAGTCCCTTGCTTTTTTGAGCTCCACCTCCATCGATATAGCATTAGCTGTAAAGAAGGAGGAGAATTCTTCAGTGCTTATGTTTGATTTCATAGCTGTTGGTGCAGATTTTGCCATTTTATTGGAGTGGATTTTATTGGATTGATCTTTTAGTATTTCAAATAGATTCATAAGTCTGTTATTTTTAATTATCAAGGTTCTTTTCCTAAAGAAGTTTTTTTTAAATTTAGAATACTTTTATTCTAGACCTTTCTGGACTGTCTTTGTTGGATTAAATGGGGTGAGGAAGTGTGTTGTTGCCATTTCTGCTCTCTGAGTCTGAGTGATCATCTTTCTTCGTTGAGGGATCCGTTAAACCAAGGGTTTTTATCTTTGTCTGGGACCCCTTAGAGTTTTAATGGGGCTATGACCTCTATTATGCTCGCCATCATATTAATGTTGTAATCCGTGAGGTCATTGACATTTACCAGTGCAAGTATTTCCATATTGAGCCCTCTGGTGTTGTGAATCAATTTTCTGGGTTTTATTGATTGTGAGGAGGTTTTAGTTTTTATGTGGGGTATTTGGAAGGTAATGTTGTGATGATCAGACCAGTCGCAAGGGGTGATCTTGATTGTCATTATGATCCTCCCAGTGAAGATTGAAATCTCCTAGGAAGATATCATTAGAATGGGGAGTAGTGTTTGCTGTGATGATTTCTATCAGCTGGTCTATGAATATGGTGTTTTTACCTAGAGGGTGATAGAAAGTGTGTAATTTGCAAGTTTGATTGTCTAAGGATCTTAATGACAGACCAAGATATTCACAAGATTCTAAGGGGTTTGATTGTACTTTGGTAATGGCAATGTCAGATCCATATATGCAGGGGATACCTCTGCCCTTTTTGTTTGGTCTGTCTAGTCTCACAATACAATAGTTTGGATGGACTAATAGATCTAGGCATGGGGAGGATGAATCGGATAGCCATAATTCTGTTAGGATAGTTACGTCTATTTCCTGGTTTAAGATGAGGTATGCTATGTTAGCGGAATGTTGCTTTGCTGACTGACAGTTGAGAAGTAGACACAAAATGGCTTTCTGTGGTTTGATCGATAATGATTCTTGCTTTTTGGGAATTAGTGTCACATTTTTTAGGTTATTGAAATTTGGATTCTAAGGCTAGTCTTTGCAATTCTGCTAGCGTTAATTGGGACTTACTGAATGAGATGTTCGTCTAACTTAGTGAGAAGATTGGGGGAAGGTTCATATGATAGCACAGGGTTGACAACTCAATGTCTATCAGATATCTGAATTGATTGCAAGAGCTGTATAGTCTGTTAGTCACTGCCATTGGAATAAACTTTAGTTTATTATGGGTATTGTGATCGGATTTCTGTAGGCGTTCCAGTTTTTATAGACATTTTTCTGATAAGAGTAGTAGGTTCTTCCTATCCCAGATAGCTAGTTGCATGGCTTCATAAGTTTTGCTCGATTGGGAGCTGAGATTATTGTACTCCAGACTGGAATGAGGAGAGGTGAGATTATCAAACTCCATTCCAGGTTGCGGAGAGACCGGAGGTAGTATGGTTGACTCTGTTGGTATGTTAAAATAGGTTGTCTCTTGAGGATTTGGGGTACTTTTGGGATTTTCTATGCATATTTTCTTAAATCTTGTTGCTTTTTCATGGTTCTTAATGCCTTTCCTCTGAGTTCAACTCCAATTATCCTGGTCAGTGCCTCCTGACTTCATCCTAACAACATTTTCCATTATGGGTTAGGACCTGTGTTGTGGCTTGCTTCAGAGATATGGGTACTGTGGTTAGTAGGGGATAAAGTAGATTTGGGTAGATGAGGGCTGTTACTCTTAACTACAGAGCTTCTGGATTGAATTTTCGACTGTTGGGGCTCTATAGCGGTGATGATTTCTATCTTGGCAGATTGAATTATGTGTGGAGAGATGGCTTACGGTTTATTATTTGGCGGGTTTATTGAGTGAGGGCAGTTAAGAACGTGTTCTTTTAAGGTTGAAAAATACTAATCGAAACGTTCCAAATCTTTGTTGGAGGCTTGTGTGAGAATCGTGCTGTTCATGTAGCGTGTTATATTCAGTGTAGCTCTTAGTTTTTGAGAGGGTGCTGTTAGCATCTTAATGCCGTAAGGAATGTTTCTAAATTCCTGTACCTTCAGCACTTTATTTAGGGTGTTGCACCATTGAGCCATTTTAGTAGTGAAAAATATTAGGTTGTTAATAATGGCGCCTTTTTCTATGTTGAAGAAGGGGTGTGTGATTAAGGTTTCAGGGTTTTTCTAAGTAAGTTGTGTTTAAAGGATTTGGTGGCATTTTTGGAGATATTAGGGGGGTATGAGATTGTATAGGAGTTCCTTCCTTCGGATTTCAGATAGGTCCCAGTCATGATTATGAGTAATGATTACGATCCTTATTATTCTTGAGTCCTCTATCTGTCTTGTAGAAAGAGGAAGAATAAAAATATATCTTCAATTATATATTTCCTTGGTTGTTATGTGTTCTGTGATGTGGGAACTGATACCTCATAGAAAGGGAGCTAATCCAACATGCCTGCCTTAATGTTGTTTCTTGCGGCATCGATCTGTTTTGATGTTCCACAGTTGTATTAGATCTCTCCAGGATAGACCTGTTTCAATGATCGTCTGGATTCCTCAAGGTGAGTTTATTCTTTCTTGATTGATCTTATTGAGGTGTGTGGTTAGTCCTAATCATGTGGGGGGATTGACGAATATTGACTAATCCAATATGGCTGCCATAAATGCATGAAGATTGAACCCTTCTTCTATTTCCTATGAAAGTGAAGTAAAGACCAATCCAAGATGGCTGCCATCCTTGGAAGAATGTTGCACTCTATTTCTGTTTCCATGGATAATGTGGTGAGTATCCAGGGAAGAGGGCACCGGTTGCCTCTTCTATTTCTAATAGAGCTTTTACTCCCAAATGGATGCCCGCAAATCCAAAGTTTAAAATGAGCGCCTCTCCCTGGCACACCATTCACCTTAGCCCCACACGCAAAAAATGTACCTCGGCCCCCAGCAACCCCACTGCTCAAAGCCAGAGAGAACCAATACAAGCAGGCCTAGTAGCAAACATTGTGTGCGAGGAAACAGGAAGGCAGCACGTAAATCACCACAAAGCGCTCCAATGCAACCAAACAGCCTCCACTCATTTATCCATGGCTATGGCGTGGGGCGGCAACGCAGGCAAAGCCAGCACGATGCAGGCGCCAGAGTGACTCCTGAAGGGCAGTGAGCACTCCACCCCAAAAAGTCACAGGATTTGAGCACCCCCGAGTCCAGCGGCCCCTCCAATTTCGCACAACCCACCAGTGGCTGTGCCCTGTAGTGAGAGATCCGCAGCCTCGAAGCAGAAAGCCTCACCTTCGAAATCGGGAGTTGCTCCTCCACTCATTCGGCAAGGCAGAGGGGGATGGCTCCCCTACAGGAGTGCAGAAGGTCAAATCAGTGGCAGCTCCCTACATGAAGGATCCGCAGGCCAGAAGCGGGCAGCCTCGACCTCCTTGGGCAGGAGCCGCTCCTCCAACTCGGCTTGGCACACCCAGCAGTGCAGCAAGTGGGTCCCGACCTCCTAGCTCCAGCTGCAAACTCCTCAACAGTGCCACAGCATGCACAGGCTGCAGGGGAGTCTGGCACCGATGATCACTGGGACAGGACTTCAGACCGCCCAGCACCAGAATCCGGCATCCGAATTAAGTCTCTGAGATACAGGTATAACCTCCTTCGGTTCTAGTCTAAGCGGTGGGAGCATGGTGGGTGGATGGCATGGGCATTCAGGGATATATATCGAAATGTGATCCCTGCTCTCAGGAGTTCACAGAGAAGCTCCCTCTCAATCGGCCATCATGAAAGTGTTTATAGATAGATAGATAGATAGATAGATAGATAGATAGATAGATAGATAGATAGATAGATAGATAGATAGATAGATAGATAGATAGATAGATAGATAGATAGATAGATAGATAGATAGATAGATAGACAGACAGACACATATGGGCATTGTTGCCAACAGTTTATTTTTTATATAAATGAACAAAGTTAAATGCTTTTTGTTTGTCGTCCTTGTCAAATCCTGATTTATCACTGATTATCAGCCACGTACCAGGAGATCTCTTTTCTGTAGACTTAGTTAATGGCAAACACCAGTATAGGAACCAATGAATACATGTGTTATGCAATATAATATAGCAGGGAAGACATGAAAATTCTATCAAAGTGTCTTACAGTAAAGTAAGTATTCAGAAGTGTTTACCTATTGGGGAAATGTAATGTTTAAAATACATGTTTAAGAAAAAGTTTGCTGTCCATACTTTCATAATATTTATGCGTTTTCTTTAATTTCTTAGCAAGGTCGTCCATCATTAAAAAAAAGAAAAAAAAAGCAGCAACATATATATAAAGAGAGAAAAACATGTCAGTGTTTTCATGCAATTTGTAACGATTTGCCCATCATTTAACATAAAGAAAAAAACTATGTCTATAGAAAGAAAATCATTCCTTACGGCAATCAACAGGTTCATCTGATCCATCCCCACAATCATCAACTGTGTCACATTTCCACCAGAATGGAATGCATTTGTCTGTGTTGCAGCGGAACTGCAAATGGGAAATGTTGCAATACGTTAGATTTTGACAGATAAAAAAACAACATGTTCTTTCAACAAAAAGCACATTTTGAAAATTAAATACTGGAACTAAAATAAAGACATCATATTTTATTGATCCATTTTTATTATTAATAGGCTAGTGAGTGGCTGGGACGGTCTAGATTCCATTATGTAAATCATTATGGGCCAGATGTATCAAGATTACATTTTGCAAGTCTATATTAGCGAATTTTACTGATTCGCTATTATAGACTCTCAAAATACAATGTATGTAGGTTTCTGCAAATATTTTGCAATTCCTACATATTCCTTAATAGCAAGTTGCCTAGAGGCCCATGGGAATGAATGGGAATTGCATGCCAATAGGTACTCGCAAATTGAGCATTCAATTTCAAGGGTGCATGGGTGCCAAAAGGACACCCTGTTGCTCCCCTGAAATGTGCATGTGTGGCAGATAGGAAATTGCAAAACTGTGCATTTTTCTAAGGATTTGCAATTTACCTCCAACTTGAAGTTGGTGGTAAATTGCGATTCCGGCATTGCATTTAGAGAATCGTAAATTGTGATACTCTAAATGCATTCACAAAATCGGTAATCGCAAAATTTGTGATTCCCTATTTTGCAATTGCTTTTGGGGTGATACATCCCAAATGGTTTTTTCCCATTTGCAAACGGGCCTATTCTGCAAATTGGCCTGTTTAGGTATCGGAAAACGCTGGATACATCTGGCCCTATGTGTTTTATATTATGAATGTTATAGATTTCAGGTTTCCCATTCGGAGGATCTATGTATGACCTCCATTTAGAGGAACTAAACAACACAGGAGAATGAACTACAGATTATGAAACCATTGAGTTTTATGCAATACCATTAGTGTCAAGGAACAAGCAGGGTGAGACTGGGACAAGACTGGAATGGGGGTGTCGGAAAATGGGATTTCTAGTGCAGCGGTAACACATATGCAAGAAAGTACCTGAAGGCTGCAATGGAGGGGAGAACAGAGGCCAAGTAATGGAGTATGGACAGTGTTTGATTAGGATACTGGCGGTCTGTAAAGGGAAACTATACAATAATACAAGTTCTATAACAAAGGGAAACAAGGGAGATGCTAGACGAGTTATCATAAATGATAGTTTGTATGCCCCTTAGATAGTGCTCTCTCTGTGAAGTGAAAAGATATTATACCAAAGCAAGGAACAAATTAATCTCAGAGCATTCAGGGAGATACCCAGCAGCTCCTACGGTGAAGGTGCTCATTGTAGTTCTCTGTGCCAAAGGCACAAGCCTTGTAGTCTAACTGGTAACCTTGGAAGCTAGGACAACCAAAACGACATAATAACCACAAGACAGGACAACCTGTAACATAATAACGAACGCCAAAACAGAACCTGGGCTCATGGAAAAACTGGTTTGGAATCAAGGTCAGGAGCAGGACTGTCAAGGTAAACAGAGACACAGGAGCAGTACAGGCAAGACTAAACACAATGACAATCACAAAAATTAGGAGGCAGGAACAGAAGATGTAGAGACTAAATCAACATGCAAACCACATATCACAACAGCAAGTATGTGACAGAGCACAAGAAGAGTTAACAACCAAGTCAGTTGCAGGCCACGGCACTCTGCAATCACAGGGCTGAAATAGCTGGAGGCTCGGGTGAGAAGTACAAGTGCAAGGAAAGAGCAATGCATTTGGTGGAACAAATCAGAGAACCACGAATTAAAAGAAGCCTGATCTGGAACTTGTAAAAAGAAACACCAGAAGAACCGGAAGACAGAAGACAGGGAATAGGTAGGCCAAGCAAGAGAAAAGTTCAGAATGCAGATATACAGTTGTTGGAATATACTTAGGAACTAGGTATCAAGCTAGTGAATAGGGAACCACCGCTTGGTTATCTCCGAAGGGTCTGAAGACAGAGAAAACTACAAGGACCATAATGCATCAGGGAAGTGGGACAAAACCTGTACTGTAAGATGAGGAGAAACTAAGGCCCAGATTTATCAATATGTCATGCAATGCAACTCAGCAAGGCAACGGTGTAAAAGACAACATTCTTTTATATTTTTTAGCCAAATACCGAAAGTATAAAGTTTGTGTTAATTATGATTCCTTTCATTCTAACATTTCAACTATGTAAGAAAGTAAATTCGTTTTTGTGGTGGATGATAATCCACCAACAGTAAAATCATCAATCGCCTGTTAGACCAAGTCAAACATTTAGATAATTTAAACTTGAGCTCAATCCCTGGTAGTTATGGATATATCCAGAGCATTAAAAAAAACAGTTATAAGTCAAAGGCTTAGCACAATAAAAACCTGACTACAATTTATACAAATGAGAATGTTATAAATTGAGTTTCTGGTTGGCAGAGGTATGCATCCTGTCCAAGCAAGACCCACAATCCTAGTCAAGGTAAGTCATTAACACAGTCTAAATTAACCTGTGCTCACCTTCTAGTAGCTTTACACAGAGCAGTCAGATTAACAAAGAGGCAAAGTTTAAAGTATTTGTGTGCACAAAACACAGTAACACAGTGAAAACACCACAAAAGGAATCCACACTAGTTTAGAAACATAGCCAAAATTGTATGAGTAAAACAAGACCTAACACTGAGCCGTGCAAAGTTGGACATACGTCGGGAATCGCAGATGATGCCTCGAGCTGTCAGTGGTGCGTCGTCAGAAACAGAAGGTTTTGGATATAGAGATGCAGGTCCAGACCTTCTCATTCCCAGGCAAGAAGCAACAGGAAGCAGCCCAACACAGCAAAGAAGTTCAGCAAAGTGGCAGTCTCTCCTGGCAGCACACCAATCTTTCTTCCTGGTAGAATGTCCTCAGTTCAGAAGAGTTCTGATTTGGTGGTGTCAGGGGTTCAGTACTTACACCCAGTTGGGCCTTCGAAGTAGGGAAACTTCAAAGAGAAGTATTGAAGTTCACAGGAACCTGCCTTTCCTGCCCTGGCTCCAGACTGACTCCAGGAGGGTATGCAATTCTTTGTGTGGGGACAGGACACAGACCTTTCAGGTGTAACATGTCAGCTTCTCCCTCACATCCTGCTCAGAATGACCCATCAACAGGCAGATGGCTACTCAGTCACACCCACTCTTCCTTTCTGTGTAGTTGTCTAGAAGGAATACAGGAAGCCAGCTGTCACCCACCGTAGGCATATATTCTAGAGACAAGCAGAAGGCCGAAATGTTCTAAAAGTGGCCTTTTCAGGACTGCAATTTAAAAACTAACTTCATCATCAGTTGTGCTTTCAAATTGTGACTCCAGGGACACCAAATATGGGGGAGTCCCATCTCTTCCCAACTGGAAATTACACATATAAAATGTACTAAGACAATCACAATGTTACCTAATGGGAGAGATAGGGTGTGCAGTAGTACACAATGAATTTAAGAGTATTTCACTACCAGGACATGAAAACCTTAAAGATACATGTCATATTTTATAAATGCACTCTGCACCATGCCCATGGGCTGTTGAGGGTCTACCTTAGGATTGACCAGTATGTAATAAAAAGGAAGGTTTAGGTATGAGCATGATTTGAGGATAGTTAAGAGTCATAGTTATGACCTCTAACTTGCTTCCTGCTACTCCTGGCACTTCCTTTGTGACCCCTGGCCTCAGAGGATGCAATTTGTGCTAGGGCTCAAATGGTACTCAATGCTTGTGGTAGACTGCAACCTAGTTTCAATTTGAAGTTGACCATAATGTAGCACAGGTCGAATACATCAAGTAGATTGGTCACGCTAGATCCTGGAAGTAGAAAAGTTAATAGAAAATTCTAAGCCCCAATCCAAAAAGGGGCCTTGATGTTTTCTGAGGAAAAACATTTTTTTACAAAGGACAAAGCTTGAATTGTAGCCTCTAAAAGGGAATTTGAAGGTTGGATCAGTTGGTCCCACTGAATCTCTGTAGCTTGTGAGGGAAAAAAAAGTTTCCGAGTCTCAATGCACAAAGGGACTTCATTGTTGTTTTAGAGGTATGAAGATATATGCACGGGACACACCTGAAATTCAATCTGCTTGCATGGAACTGCCTTTCTGATACTTTTCATGATATATCCCCTTAATACTCACAGAAAAGGTTGCCAGACTACTTTCAGAACACAAACAACCACAGGATGGGTGGTGGGGCACTTAGAGACTCTCCCGCTGTCAGGCAGGGTCCACCAGCGAAGTATATTCCAAGTTTTGAATGCCACTGGTGAGCTGAGATTTCCCATGAACAAGCCTCCTATAGCATGCTGTCTCACTGTTGCCACACAATAGGTTTCCAAACTTAACCTTGGAATCCACTTCTATGTCCTGAGTATAAGAAGGAGCAGGTCCAGTCCTTCAATGCTCCTCTCTGGTGACATGCAGCAGATCCAGTCCTCTTTGGTTCTTCCGCAGGTCCAGAAAGTTTTCTGAAGATGTTACTTCGGGTGTGCCACATTTATGCTTATCAACAGCTAGTGGTTGGGTCTGCCTTCTGGGCACTCCCTAACCAATGCAATAAAAGTTCCTTGGGCCATTCTGCCCCACTTTTTGAGTAGTTCCCACTTGCTATACCGCAAACAGTCCTAAACTGTCATCTGCTGGGCATTGTCAGAATTCAGCCACACTAAACTTGGGCTTTGAAGGCTAGAAATGTGCAGGGGGGTGGACTGTTGAAATCACCGGCGTCCACCCACAAGAAAGTCCAGTTTGAATCAGGCTTTGTATCCACATCCAACAACAAAACAGAGGTCAGGAAAGACAAAAGCAGGGTCCATCAGCCCTGGGCAGAAGATACTTAAGAATTGTCTGGGAATTCTCCATGCCCTCTTTCATGTGTGCCAAAGTGTTACATGTCAGTCCAAAAGACCTGTCAGGCAGAATTTTACATTGTGCCAGCAACAGGATGGCACACCTTGTGCTGAGCTCAAAGAAGTCCTGCCCATGGCGAGGAGGCGTGAAGGAATCGGGACGTGAAGTCCGGAGGGATACTTGTGGGTTGCGAGATTAAGCAATGGGTGAGGACCGGCGTATTCCGTGTCCTGCCAGGACTTCACCATCCCGATTCCTTCACGGCCTCCTCGCCATAACTTAGGGGCCTCCCAAAGTACCTTAAAACGTTCCCGCGCATAAGTGATAGTTCAGACAGGAACCAGTCCGCATCCTGGCTATCTCAGCTGACCCCCGATACCAAACTTGCCTCTACAACTTACGGGATCATTGGTGCTCACAGGCTCACGTGCTGATGATGATCTCAGTAACCTAAGAAATTCCGTCGACCTTCCCAACAAAAACTCCAGCACCTAATTCATTTAACTGTGCACTTTTGAAAAATCAGATTGTTGTACAATGCGATGTAATTTTTAATATGTCACCTACACACCTTCACTTCACGCACTTTTAAATGGTTTCTGGGAGCACAATATATCACAAAGCAAATATTAGATAAAGCAAATTTATGGAGATAATACATTTGTTGTCATAAACTATCCACATCCTGTGTCCCTGCAAACTAAGTAACTGAGTCCTCTCTGGACCCCTATGTGAAATATGTTTAAACTGATTTAACATCCCCTTTCAAAACTTATTCAGCCCAGGTTGCTAGAGGACCGGATAGGCCTCCTCTAAGACCATTGTTTCCAGAAACATTATACTTTACCCCTGGTCTTACTACAGGGTTAACCTTGTTTTGCTAAATCCATAATTTTGTTCATAGCAAGACTTACTGTAGCATAGTAAAAAAACATAATAGCCAATTAGCTATATTTATTTTGCATGTAAGATGAACTGCAAGGATGCACTTTATAATAAAGGATATGAATAGGTTTTCTAATACATTTTATTGTTCTTATTTTACATGATGTTTTCTGTACTTAAAAGCCTTCTAAACTGACCTTGTTGCCAGTGCTCTGACCATTAAAAGGTATATGTTGGATTTGTTCACCCACAATTGGCATAAGTTACCTGACTTATAAGTCGCTAACATATGGGTCGGAGGGTTCCCTGGGCCTGTAAGTTAAACTGTACCTTGTTAACTGCAGCCATTATTGTGACACAGTGAGTGTGACAACGTAAAGTGTGACTGCTAGCTCGCCATTGCTGGCTGGTTGAGTAGTTTGAAACGGCTAACTCTACTTTCCTAATTTAATTAATGGAAAAGTCAAAAAATTCCTTTTTTAAATGTATAAGTCGCCCCTAAGAAAGACCTACTGAGCCCAAACTACAAAGTGCATTACATTAAAGGATTGGACATATAGTTTTTATTATTACTTGTCCTGAGAGTAAAAACCCTTCAATGTTACTATTACTGTGGAAAGGCTAACAGCTCCACTGTTGAGTACAGGGTTAGACACTGACAATTCAACAGTACTAAGTTCTGCATGGGCCTACTAAATAGGAAACTTCAGGTTAACAAACAAATCAATTGATTAAACTTGACTTGATGCTCAAGCCGAATTTAATGTAACTTTTGCTTCAGTGCCAAGTTTATTTAGTTGTCTTGCATTACATTACATTACGTTATGTTATGTTATGTTATGTTATTTTGGTTTGCAGGGAACATACCTTACCTGGGACAGTATCCTGGTACCTTGAAGGAGAGTTATGGGCCTGCCTAGGGCCCTAATGTAAGATATAATCAGTATCCATTTTGACTTTCTATCAACAAGACAGAAGGCCCTTCCAATTCCACATGAAGATGAAATGATTTAACATTGGGCTCATCCTAGCATCGGTCAAGTAGATCCAGGTGAGAGCTACTTCCTTTAATGGGGAGCACCAGAGAGAGTTTTTGACTGCCAAGATATGATTGGATTGCCCATGCAGTGTGCCAAGCCATTGTTGGTGTGAGGCTTGTGGAACAGAGGGGAAGAGGAGTGCTGTTAATAATACCATGCACATCATGGTACTCCTTATGAAAGGTAGAATCTTCTAACCGGATCTATATGAGTGGTGACAAGAGGGAACCAATGATGAAGACCTCATCACTTCATGGTGAGCGAAGGCCTTACATTCTGTTGATAGAAAGTCTGAAAATAATCTGACGACTGGATCAGCTTTAAAGTATTTTGGCTCAGATCAAGGAATTTTCTGTGTTTGAAATTATTATAGGTGGTCCATCCCTTGGATTCTTCTCTACCCACAACCACTCTTTTGTGATTAAGGCCTACTGGTAAAGACAAGGTTTTAGTTCTTTCTGAAATTCAAGGATGGAGCTGACAGCCCTGATGTGATAGAGGAGTTCCTTCCAGGACTTGGGGATGACATAGGAGAATACTCATACTCTGGCACTGGCCCAGTGGAGTTGTGGGAGATGGTTGAGTAGGAGGTTGGCTGAGTGGAGCTGCCTGACCTGTTAGTGGAAAAAGAGGTGGTTGTTGCATGTTGTCATGGAAGTTATACCATGATCGTTCTATCTACTTGCAATAATGCTTCAGGAGCCGGAGGTCCAGAGTGTACCATCTTGCTTGTGGCTCGGATCAGGGTGTTGGGGTGCTTCTCAGATAAGTCATGGATTTGCAATGGAGGTGATCCATGTGCTGAAGTTTGTGATGGAGCACTCTAGGTCATAGTGGTGGGGGGATCGGGACTGGAGCTCGGAGATCCAGTTGTCTTCTGAGATCTTTTTCCATTGGCACTGGGAAACCAGGGTATGGGTGGTTCTGGGCAGGATAGGCAGGTGCAGAATTAAATGAATGAGAAAAGGACCGTCCTTGCGTGCAGTTTAGTTTTCCCTACCATGGTGTAAGGTAAATTGGTGAAGATGGTACCAAGGTTGTATCTTCCCATGTGAATGGGGTCGTTCACTCACTGGGGAGTCCTAAAATGTTGAAGTCTTCCATGAGAGTGGTGGAGATGGGGTCGGTCTGGTCCTCTATACGGAAGTTGAGATGGCCGAGTAGAATGAATGAGCTGGAATGCAAGGACAAGAGGGACAATAAGGTCAGTGTGAGTGGAGCTGGAATTTGATCTCAGTCTGGGTAGGCATTAGAGTTGTGTCCATCTCAGGGAGGTGGTGCCCGAAGTGGCGATTTTGAAGACCGTGTATTTTATGCAGTCACTGGTGTGGCCTGAGCATTGAAGTTCAACAGAAGGAGAAGAATCAAGCAGTCAGGCTGGGGCCATGCAACCTCCTGGTTGATTGTTTAACCTACAAATTGGATGGGTGCATATTTTCTATAATAAGAATTCAAATATGTAGAAGCACTCCTGTAGCTCTACTTGATGTGCTCACCAATGAAATGTACAAAGCTACATTATAGAGCCATGCCTATGCTGATCCTATCTCACATATGTACAGGTCCTTGCCAACAGTGCATAAGACCATGCACACATCGATCTATGTTTTAGGTGTCAAAGTGGGAGTGACAAGGGTGAGTGGTTGGAAAATAGGAAATGTCTACTATAAAGGGGGATAATAAAAGGAATAATAAAGGAAGAATGTATACTGGAATACTAAAACACACTATACAGGGTAAATCAACATTTATTTACATTCCCATCTAGTCAATTAGGAAGTTGACATGAGTAGGCAATAGATATTTCTGTGGCTACACACGTCAGAGATATGTATGTTACCTAATTCAATTAATATTTATCATGTATCCCACAAACAGGTGGTCATCAAGTGGGCTGGTTAAATTGTTTCTTTTGTTTTGGAAAACTAGACTGTGTCTTAGTACGAAAGAAATTTAGGTCATTGCATCTTCTTCCAGTCTCTGGAGACATTAATTTCGAATCCAAGTGTCTGTCTCTGCAGTCTTCTGTGAGGACTGGGTGATGTAGCTACTTATACAAGGGCCAGCTCAAATATGATTCCCCAGGAGGTTTCTTACCATCGCAAGAGTGTGAATAAAAGACCAGCCACAGAAGCTTATTATTTTTGGCAGAGGGAGAGTTTATTATTGAGCTTCTTCCAAGCATTCATATCAAAGCTGTTGCCCAAATTAAATTAAATATAAGTTAATCTTTATGGTTTTGGCTGGCTTTTCAATACACCCATTCAGAATGAGGATTTTACTAATATTAAAAAGTGTACTGCCATGAGATACATTTGATCTGTTGAAAAGCAATTTCAATGTGCTGTAGTAGTAATTGTGCTGAAGGCTTCAAGCTTATGACACATGCCTGTCTGTCATCTCATGTGTGGCACCTTTGCCTCTCACAAGTAAAGAAAATGTGTTTCCTGAATACAAGTCACATAGTCCTGTACAGGATAACAATGTTTGCTTAGTAAAAAACTGTGACTCAGAGTAAGTAAAACTGAGTAATGGGGATTACGAACGTACATGCTATTTCCTATCACTACATAGTGATAATTATTGGAGAAAATAACTTTTTTCTGGCTTTCCTTATTTTGTGATTTAATTAATACATTGTTTTTTCTTCATGTTTGTACTTTTACTTATAATGTAATCGGTCTGGTTAGAGATCGTCTGCCAGAACTCATGTCATCAATAAATAAAAAACAGTGACATTTGAAGTGTTTGCATTGTATTACTTTATGTGTGCACAAATGCATTACATGCTGCCTGTCTGCTCATGCCAAGCTACCAAGGGGGTAAGCAGGGGTAATTTTAGAAGTGTATCCCTGTTATCCTGACTAAGAAGAAGGGTCCTTAATATTAGGTCAAAGGGACAAACCAGTGCCAAATAGAAACCCACATTTCTAACAATCACTATGTGACCCATCCCAGTGCATCATGGGTATGCAAATGAGCACTGGCACAAATGTTTTTTTACAGTGCATGTTAAGGGTTACTCATAGAAATTAAACGGAAATCCACCTGCTCGTGCCAATGAGAATTTTCATCATACCTAGCAGGAATGACTTCATTCCAAGTTGGTTGAATTTTAAACCCTCATCTACTGACTTTCACCTTTATACGACAAACACTAATTGGTGCTATTTCCCTTTGCATGTTGCTGTTATATACATTTATTCAGATGTGTTACATTCCACAGTCATTCAAATTTCATATAAACATTTCAGCACACATCCATTATAAAGATGTCTCTTTTAACGTGACTGTGACTCAAAACAGTTGAGGGTGTTTCTTCTAATGTGCCTGTAACTCGAAGCAGTTGAAATGTAAAACAGATCTACACACATGAAGGCTTTCTTTGAACAATGATTTGCTTCACTGTATATTTTGAAAAGCACCAATACTTCTTAGACTCTTCATTATCCAAGAAAGAGAACATACATGACTTTCTTCTCTTTCTGAAGCTGTTTGACACACTATGCATTACAGCCTGGTGGGGAACATGCACATTGCACAGGAATGTTTGGCCGACCTGATACGACCAGCCAAACCATTTTGCATAGTTGGGGCTTGCCTACCACTCCTCTTTTGGCAGCCAAACCTAGAGATCTACTAGGAACAATAAAATGATAATACCCTGGCGCAATTATCATTTTATTTTACTTGTAGAGGGATGCTTCTCTGCTGTCACAGCAGTTTCTTTGGGTTATGTTATTTCCACAGCCCTGTCCTTCCCTAAAAACTCATTGAATGTTATGGAATGAAATGCTGTTTTGAAGGCACTGGTCTCAGAATATAAAACACGCAACTTGCATTTCATAGTATTTTTTTGATGCTGGGCTGTTTCAAACTGTTAAAATATGGGAGACAAAAACACATTGTAATTTCCTGATATGGGAAGGGAGAGAATGTTAATTAAATGGGACTTCTGGTAACTGATAATATTACTTCACTCCCAAGCTAATGTTGAAGAGACTGTCAGTTGCAGAATATACTGAACGCTTTCAATAGACTGCAGACAAACATCTTGTAAAATCCAGAGGCTCTGTAAACTTTCTGACCTCCTACTTTGCCTATGGTGCTGCACCCTTTTTGCTCTCTTTGTAGGTGACATCTACAAATACCCTGTGGAACAGCACTTTTCTGGGGTGGACAGCATAGGGAAGAACGGTGGGAGAAATATGACAATAGGAAGGTTTGGAGTAATACAGTGTCATCAGCATAAACACCAAGGGGCTGATTCACAGAACTAAGTGTAATAAATAAGGAGAAAATCCAAATCCAGATAAATCCAGGATTTATTGAGCTGCAGCACAGTACTCCCAACCTCCAAGTAGTCAGTCCAAGTTAAACATTTTAGATCATAACAATTCTAAATGGAATCTCATGGACAGTGTGCATGTGCAGCTAAGTACAAACATTCTATTAAAAGGGAAATATGTACAAGGAAAAGAAAGGTACGTTAAAATGGAAATACATTGTAAACCAGAATATAACACATTTTCCCCCTTAAAGAAATAAGAAGGGAAATTGACATCTATAACTGCTGGAAGAAAAAATCAAGTATATAGAAAACTAAGATACACATTTTGAAACTCTTCTAACATTCCATCTTTTCCCATCTTGAGTAACCACACTATTATGATAAACTTTCATAACTTTCATAGGTTTACCAAATTTGGTTTCTCCCTTGGCAATATAACCTGGTTTACGAATCCTAACTACATCACCCACCATGAATGCTGGTTGCTTAACATTCATCCTAGTATCATAATTGCATTTGTATTTACCTTGTTTGAGTTCCACTTTCTCAGCCACATCCTTGATATTCACATCAATCATTTGATGACTACAACTCTTTTTAAACCACCAAGGACATAAACAAGAAACAGGATCTCTACCTTTTAGTAAGCGAAAAGGAGAAACCTCAGTTGTGGCATGGGGTGTTATACAGTATAACCATAACTTTTCTCTCAATTTTTCTTTCCACAATCTCCCAGACTTACGAGCCCAAACTATGTCTTGTTTGAGAACTCTGTTATATCTCTCCACTAGTCCATTTACTTGCGGTTCATACAGAGCGGTGGTACAATGCTTTATACCATACGTACTCAGAAACTCTGACATCACTGAGGATTTGAACTGTACCCCATTATCAGATACAATACATTCTGGAAATCCTTCCCTAGAAAAAATCTCTTTTAAAAATAGGATAACACTCTCTGTATTAGGATGAGGTACTAGTTTGACCTCAGGCCACTTGGAGTGATAATCCACTGCAACTATAGCAAACCTACATTCCTGTGGTAAAAAATTAAATGGACCAGCAATATCGATCCCTAACTTTTGCCACGGATGATCTGGCCACTTCACAGGAACTAAAGGTGCTGGATCACACCTGCACGATTTATCACTTTCAATGCACTCAGGACACTCTCTGACAAACTTATCCACCAATCTATCATCTCCTGGCCACCAGAAATTAGACCTAATCAGTCTTTTCATGGAAGACATGCCCATGTGACATTCGTGACTCATTTGTAAAATAACATCTCTTACAGCCAAAGGTGGAATACATTTCCCAGCTCTGAATAGGAGATTTCCCTCAATGGCCAATTCATCAGCAATATTGTAGAATGGTATAATTTCAGCAGGAATGCGTTCCTTAGAGGGCCACCCCAAATTCACATAATCTCTGACCTTACACAACAAATCATCCTCATTCATGCTTTTCATCCACAGGTCCTCTGATATAACATTGTATTTTTCTGACAACAGTTCAGAAATACTAGTTATCACCTCTGTATCTTCTTCATCTCAAGTACTTGGATATGGCAATCTAGACAAACAATCTGCAGTTACATTTAGTTTCCCAGGTACATATTCAATGTCAAAACTATATTCCTGCAAACGTGACATAAGTCTAGCAATGCGAGCTGTAGCATTTAAACCTCCACCAGGTGAAAGAATACCCACCAACGGTTTATGATCAGTACTTATCAAAAAACTTGCACCCCAAATATAATTCCGGAAATGCTCAACGCCCCATACACATCCCAACAATTCCTTTTCTATGACAGCATACCGTCTTTTAGTTTGATTCAAAGATCTTGATGCGAAAGCAACATTCCAATCCTCCTTGCCTGAACGTTGTGAAAGCACACAACCCAAACCATAAAGACTTGCGTCTACAGTCAAAATGCAAAGTTTATTCAAGCAAAAAGGTCTTAGAGTAGGAGCTGACACCATATCAAGTTTAACACTCTCGAAAGCATTTTTCTGTTTAGGTCCCCACAAAAATTCTACATCCTTCCTTGTTAACTCTCTTAACGGCTCCATCTTGGTTGCAAAACTTACAATAAACTTACTGTAATATTCACAAAGTCCTAGAAACGATAACAACTTGTCTTTACAATCTGGTGCAGGAGCTTTTAGAATCGCATCAACCAATGATCTTTTTGGAGCAACACCATTACCAGAAATGGTGTGTCCCAAATACTCTATAGTTTTCTGAAATAACTTGCACTTTTTACTCTTAATAGTAAGACCAAACTTATTTAACATCTTACACACATTCCTCAAATGCTCCATGTGTGCCTCATCATATTTAGAGAATATCAAGATATCATCTTGAAAACACTTCACATATTCACTCATGTCCTTAAAAATATGATACATAGATCTCTGAAAAACAGAGGCTGCCGACGCCAAACCGAACGGCATCCGTTTAAACTGAAACAAACCCTGTGGTGTGATAAAAGCTGTGAGATGACGTGATTCCTCTGCTAACACCACCTGATGATACGCAGATCTTAAGTCCAAAGTGGAAAATATAACACCTCCCCCTAGCATGCTCACAACTTCGTTGATATTGGGCAGGGGATGACAATCTACCACTATGTTTGCATTAAGTGCTCTCAAATCTATGCATAGTCTCAAAGATTTGTCTGGTTTGCGTGCCAAAACCACTGGCGAAACCCACTCGGACGATTCTATCTCCTCTATGACATCATTTTTCAACATGTCATTGAGTGCATCACTTAACTCTTCTCTAACATTCAGTGGTACAGGTCTAAGTTTTTGTACAACTGGCATAGCTCATTGTTTAAGTTTAATGACATGAGTGAAACCACTTAGTCTACCTAACTTATCTGAAAAAACACCAGGAAACTCGTCCGAAAGTGTCTTCCAAACATTACTCTCTTCTACAGACCTGACTCTTTTCTCTAACATATCAAAATCATGTGACACCATGACAGGATCTTTGTTGCGTGGATTCAATGTAATGTGAAGTTTGAATTGATCCCGCCACCCCAAAACATTCACTCCCTTTACAACAACATACAGTTTGATATATGCAGATTGGTCCTTAAAATAAATCGTGGAAGCAATATGCCCTATGAAATCAATACTAGAACCATTAAAGCCTTTCGCCATAACATCAGGAGGACACAACTCGCTCTTAGAAATTTTATACTTGTACATTTCATCAAAATACTTCTCAGTTATGATGGTCCAAGGAGACCCAGAATCAGCCATCAACTCTAATTCTACTCCCTTAAACCTAACAACACATTTAGGGGATTCTAAAACATCCTCCTCAAGCAAACTTAAACTTATTAGAGACACAATCATCCCACTTACTCTATTAGATTCATCAGACACAACATGTTCACATCTAACTGAACTTGAATCAAAATCTGTCACATCTCTCACACGAGAAATTTCTTTTTTCTTGAAATAGCTACTTTTGTCCCCACTTTTTTTTTTATCCTCTCTACAAGAGTTAGAAAAGTGACCAACCTTACCACATTTGTTGCACTCCTTGCCCAAAGCAGGACAAAATTTGAAAGAAGCTACATGATTGTAACTCCCACACCTAAAACACACAATGCGGTTACGTGATCCGTACTTATAATTTTGGGGACCTCTTGCAACATTGTTCATCGCACATACTTCTTCAGTTAATTTATCATTCTTACTACTTTTATTGCTTGTTTCTTCGATGGTTTTCATCCATTTGTTAGACTGTTCAAAAGCTTTAGCAGTAGAAATACATTCCAACAAAGTTGGATTGCCTACAATCCACAACTGTTCTTGTGTTTTCTTGCACTTAACATTCACAATTATCTGATCCCTAAGCATCTCATCTGTCATAGTACCAAAATTACATGGCACAACTTAAGCCCTCAGACCTGTTAAAAAATCATCAAATGATTCATTTTCCTTTTGGGCTCTGGTATAGAACTTGTAACGATTTAAAGCTATGCTAGTTGTTGGTTTAAAACGCGTTTCTACACGAAGCATAGCTTCATCAAAGACACCAGCATCACCAGGAACAGGTGGTAAATTTCTAAAAATGGCTTGCCCTTCGGAACCCAGACAATGGAGAAAAATATTTTTCTTCCTTTCATTTCCCATCCTTTCTCCATCAATAGCCTTCAAATAAGTCAAAAACTCCTCCTTCCATCTGTTCCATGGAATGGGAGGATCACCTTTACTTTGTAAGAATTTTGAGGGCAGATCAAACTGCATTGTGAGGATGTATAAATATAACTAATCACAAATAAATGAAAATAAAAGAAATGAAAATAAATAAGAGACAAAAATAAAACTAAAATATTAAATTAATTCTTGAGTACATGAGCTGTGTACATCAGCGCTGGTGAAATTAGCTCCAGAGTACACAAGCTGTGTACATCAGCGCTGGTGAAATTAGCTCCAGAGTACACAAGCTGTGTACATCAGCGTTGGTATTTCTTACGAAATTTTGAAGACTTTATCACGGATATAACCACTTTATGAATAACAGTAATCTTTGATGTAATCCGTGTTTTTTGTAAAATCTGTTAACAGTACCTCAAAAAGTGTCCGATGCTCTCGAGCGCAAAAGAAAATCCGGATGTAAACAACTATGGCCGCCGTCAATTTACGCGACCTCACGCTCAATGCGTGTAACCATAGCAACCAGGAATAACAAATGCGCTTCATGCTCCAAAACGGCGTATGGTAATCACGCTCCAACGCGGCATGTCCACGGTGACAGTACAGTGGCGCATGGAGACTCTGTTGCGCTGAAAGCCTTTGCTTGCGAAAACCCTCGCTCGTTGAGTGCTGACAGTCTTCGCTCGTGAAAGCCTTCGCTCGTTGAACTTTAAAAGTAAACACAGCGTAATTATTGGCAAAATTACGTGAAATTGTAGCACAGAGTCTCACGAAGCTAGCAGTTCGTGTGAAGAAAAGCGCTTTTCACCATGCAGTATAAGTTGTTAAAATAGTATTCCAAGTGCAAAAGCAACGCAAGATGGGATTAAGCCTCAAATATCCAGTAAGATATCACTTTCCACAAGACTCCAGTCTTCAGAATAACAATGAAATTGCATCTTTTCTAAAAATAAAGTCCATAAAATCCAATAAAGTTGTAAAAAATCCCAAATTCTTTAAAATCAGATGTACCACACCTGCGCTGCTGTAGTAGTAGTAGGTACTGGTCACCCTCGTCGCCAATTTTGTAATAAATAAGGAGAAAATCCAAATATATCCAGATAAATCCAGGATTTATTGAGCTGCAGCACAGTACTCCCAACCTCCAAGTAGTCAGTCCAAGTTAAACATTTTAGATCATAACAATTCTAAATGGAATCTCATGGACAGTGTGCATGTGCAGCTAAGTACAAACATTCTATTAAAAGGGAAATATGTACAAGGAAAAGAAAGGTAAGTTAAAAGGGAAATACATTGTAAACCAGAATATAACACAAATCTGAGACAAAATCCTAAACTTACTACTTTTGGTATTCACAGAAGCCATTTAGTAGTAGTAAAGTTAAGATTGTGTCTTACATTTGTCTTAAGTTAGGATTTTGTCTTAAATTAGGATTTTGCCTTAAATTAGGATTTTCTCTTAAATTGGGATTTTGTCTTAAATTAGGATTTTGTATTAAGTCAGGATTTTGTATAAAATCATGGAGTGACCAAGTTCAAAAAGGTGGATTCCTTACACTGCCCATTTCATCCAGCCATCTAGCAAAGCATTCACTTATTCAGCCATTCTGTCATTCATCGTATTCTTATCCATTTACTTCTTTGTCTACTCATTCATTCATCCATGCACGCAATTATCCATACAACTGTTAAATCAATTCCACATTTACCAATTCAAACATTGACACAACCATATGCAGACTCTACAATCAAAGCAGAATCTCTTTCACAAATAAAAAAGGCACACATATTGGGCCAGATTGCTTATGCAACTGCGCTGCCATTGAATTATGCAAGGTGACGTGAGGCGAAGCAAGGACTTACTTCAGATTTACCAAGCCAAACAAAGCCACCTTGCATGGCCCTACATGACTTGGTAAATCCAGAGTAACGCCAGGCACTGCAAGATTCTGCCTTTCGTTACCCTGCACTGGGAAGGCGCTACCTGGGTGGAGAATAGGTGTTCCCACGCATGCTTGTGGGTGCATCCCCAGATTTACTAAAAGTAGTTAACCTGGGAATGCGTCAAAATTGTATGACTTCCCATTGAAAATACAATGAGAATAAATATTGCAGAGAAAGCAAGAATGCACCACGTACGTGAATATGGCGCATTCCTACTCTCTTCCTTTCACGCATCACAGCGTAGTAAGTTGTCTTACTGCATTGTGTGACAGATTTGTAAATCTGCCCTATTTTTTTTGCCAGCATTAGTGTTTGTTTGATTTGCTGATTTTTCCACACAGCAACACAATTACGTCTCTCCACAAGTCAAGGACAGATAAATGGGCCTACCATCCAGTTCACTTAATAAATAATTATCTGGGTTTCAGATAGATGTCTAGCATCTGAGTCAATAGAAAACAGATATATGGGTTTCAAGATTATCAAGTAATGTCATCCTTATTCCAGTCAACTACTTCAATTAATATGAATTTTGAAAACATTTAGGAAAACTGCGGGAAGTGGGGTGTCTGCAGATGTTCTAAGGGGCATATTCACAAGGAGCTATCGCCGAATTAACGGCACTTTATCTCATTCAAAGTCATGATAAATTTACCCCACCATTCACAATCAGGTACTAACAGCCCACAGCACCACTTTTCCTGTGATATCAGCCGTAAACAACATCACCACAGAGGACCCCCGCAACTATCGCTAATGAGATGCAGAGTAGGAGTTTCCATGCACAAAGCAAAGACGATACCACACCTCAACATTCACAATGACCAGACAGATCGGCGATAAGAACACAAAACACGCGATACGGCGTGTTAGCAGCAGGATATTTGCACCTGCTCTGACCTGGTGTAAAGTCAGATGCAAGCCTGCACCACAATAGGGAGCCCGCCCAGGGCGTCTTCGGAAGGGCAACAGATGCCATGGAGCCACTCATCATGCAGCAAAGACACCCAAGAGGCCCACAACACCCACCTGGCACCCCCCTCCCGGACCACCACAGAGGCAGTGCCTCCCCCCTGGAAACGCAACTGCCTCACAGGCCCAACATTTGACAATGTCACTGTCCACTACAGGCTGAAAGGGACAACCATCCTATGCATCCTGGCCATCATCGCCTAACAGGCCTACAGCACCAACACAGCGGACAAACAACATCCCACCCCACACCAAACTGCTGGCTCTGCACCACTTGTTGGCCCCTGGCACACCCTAAACAACACCTGCCAGAGTCGGCGGAGTCTCACAGCCACCCACATCCAAGACCCCCAAGCATGTCCTGGACCTCACCATCATCCTGACATCCCAGTTCCAGTACAGCCAACACAATGCGCAGGTAACCGCTGGAGACCAAGCAAGGACCATACGCCGTAGCCGGATGCACGCACATGTAGGGGGAAATCCACTGCACACATGTCCCACATGTGCCCCCTGGTGACACAGCACAAAATCAGCACAACAGGAAGCACAGGTCACATATCAATGTGCAGGCAACATCCGAACACCGTGGGACCATCACCCATGTCGCTTTCAAATACACAGCCAGTGTGGATGATCCCTTCACCCTCCGACAGTCTAACAGCAACCAGCCGTCCCATGATGGCACTAAGGGAAATGCACAGACCCATGGCAACTTCCCAATTAACACCCCACTCACCTCAACTCCACAAACTTACAATCCACAACTCTGGCAATGCACAAGTCACAAGTCCAGAACCAAGATGCTCAACAAAATGCCCGCCACCAGACACGATAGAACAACTCACAACGGTAACCTGGGGAAGCTGTGAACATGACTAATCTATGGCATGGCACCTCAGCCAAACAATAGACAAATGTTGGGAGAGAAGGCAACCCGGCATATGTGAAGGATATAGTGGAACCATGATTGGGAAAGTACACAATGCCAAGAGTGGCGGTGAAGTGCTAAACAAACCGCAGTATGCAGAACACACCCATATCCATGTCGACATACACCTCTGGTGAATGGAGTGTAGTGGACAGTGGATGCAACCATGTCACCCAAGCCTTGTGGAAATGTTGCCTGTTACGCCCCACCCGTGAGCGTGAGCAGAGTGGGTTGAGCTGGCATACGCCAGCACAGCTTAGGGGTGAGAATAAAAAGCATGTTGCCCTGGGTGTTGTCTTCTTCTGGAAAGCCCAACGTCTCTGTCTGGGTGGTGCCTCCCACCCCGCCACGAGGCTGATCCTGTGCGCCTGCCGTACCCGGGCATGTTGGACCACAAACCCTTCAGGGCTGACCCTACGCAGCCAGGCCACACTAATCATCATCCCACCACATGCTAGTGTAAGTTCCAAGCCCGAGGCCAACGACACGACCAGCCTTTCAGACCGCCGCTGTCCCCCTAACGCTGGCCCACATTAATACTTTCTTGTTTACATATTCTACCAGTGACCTCTGCGGCCCAGTGGGTCCCATATGTGAGACTGTCTCCTGGCTCCTGAATGGCAGTGACCCCAAATCTGGGACAGCGGCCACAACACCAGACTCCCTTCGATCAGTGAGGCATAGTGCCATATGCGCATCTTGCGACACATCCTGCCACAAACCTTGCCCAAAGCCATCTGGCAAGCCATGCTGCCACAAACCCTGCCCAATGCCAGCCATTGTGCCGTGGATGAGGGATCAGGACAACCCTGGGGACCAATAGGTCTCACATCCAGCACCTAGTCGTGAATCACGAATGGCTGAGTCCACACCAGTGGATACACAGAGAGGAGTAAGAGGAAGATGCAGTTCAGTCCGGAAGAAAGCCGGGTCACAGTCACGGAGGTGACCGAACACGTGGTGCCACTGAACCTAAACTACATAGGCCGGTGTGGCCACCAACCTATGATGGTGATACTCGGTGAATGGCCCGTGCTGACCGCCGCCTCCGGCCTACACTGCTCACGGCCTAGGCTGTGCTCAAGTAGGCCACAGATTTGGAAAAGAACATTAAGTATTCAAAGGCAGATTACACGTCATTGTACGCAAGGAGAGGCTTAAGAGGATGTTGCCTTGCAACTTGGCGAAGAGAAAAGGATCATAGTTACGGAGGTGTTCGTACACTACTGACAACTGCCCTGGTGTCACTAGCGCTGTGCATTGCGAGCCAAAACACATGGCTGTGGGCCACTGCTGACTGCTGCCTACTGCCTACACTTCCATCCAGTAGGTCACAGAGTCATGATTCAGCAATGGTAAAGTCCATATCAGTGTACCGGCATCATTGCAGTCTGCATCCCCACTCAGCCTCAGTGCCACTAAGTCTGTTCCATGACATTCATGGACACTCTCAGGTCGAACAGTGTATCCATGTAGCTGATACAGTGATAACAACGGGCTGTCGCATTCCACTCCTTTATATGCTGCTTACTGATAAAATCAAACCTTTCAGCATCTTGCCCTGGAGGACACCTTCCTCCGTCCCCTGAAACACTCCGAAACATACACCTCTGACAGTGATGGTTACCCATTCAGGTCCCATGGCCCATCTGACTACACCACAAGTCACCGTCCCGTGGCTGGGTGCCTGTGCCAACCGCAGTGCAACCGGGGCCACTAACTCTGTGTTGGTCAAGTCCGGGACCCCTTCTCCGGAGACATGGGCTCATCAACACCATAACTCTGTGTAGGCAGCCTCTGGGCCCAAATGTGTCCCACCAAAACTCACACACCAAAGCAAGTCCAGACCGGCCAGGAAGATGCATCACCGCAGGAGGCACATGCCACCACCGCAAGGACCACCTCCAAACACCATCTGCCAGAGTTGAAGCGGTGGACCTGACAGACTTTGTAGTTGCCCAGGCATGTTGTGGATGCCATCATCGGCCTGATCCCGTGCTCAGCACTCCAGGGGCCAGTGACTCAGTGCACCGCAGGCCATTGTCCATAGCTGATTGTGTTTTGTACTGTGGAGCGGTTGCGCAGGTATGTCACCTCAGACAGTGTGGGAGCCCTGAGACATTGATGGGGAAGATAATGCAGGTCTGACACACCCCACTGCATCTGCATCAGGAATATATTGAAGGGACACAATCCAAGACTTTTTCTGCACATGACTGCGCTCATCTCTAATGTCCACAGCCCAGTGCACTGCGACTCACGGACACTTCTATTTGCATTTTAGCTGTCCTCTGGACTTTATCCGGCTCACTCCATGTTGATCATCAGTTGACTCTGTATTGCATGTGTTTTCTGTTTGCGTTGCACTGGTGTCCAAAGTGCAAGTGGTTGCAACACCAGACATTCTGTGCAGGTTGGCTTACACTCACCCCACACACATCTAGCTCAGGTTTCACTGTACACGTGGCCCTGCCAATAAAGGGGCCAGGGGCATGTGCTCGTAGCCAGTTAAACATGATCTTTGCATGTGTCCCTGTGGTCTTGTATTATGCATGTGGGCCTTGGGCCCTACGACTGTATATATTGCGGTGTACCACTGATGCAGACATGTCACCGAAGGCAGCAGTTTGGGGCTTGGACATCTAACTTTGTCATCACCCACTCCATTTGTGAGGGGAGTGGCCAGGGCCGTCGTATGCACAGCCAACATGGGTGTGTGACTGCTAATTGTGCGCCCCTGGGAGTGGTTCTGTGCTGTGCATGTGCATCTGCATGTGTCTCTATGGTAGCATGGGTCTCCTTAGTAAAGTGTGGGAGGGCCCTGTTGTGTGATAGACCCCTACGTATGTGTCCTGTTGGGCCACCTCCTTTTGGCATGCTGACATGCCATTGGGGTGCCATGTGTGGGTTGGTGAAGTGTGAGCCAGCTGTGCCCGCGGGTGCTTCCTGCTGCGTGGTCTGTTGCAGACTGAGTGTTCTCCTCTCAGTAGCTTGGCTGTCCGGGTCCTGGTGGGGGATTGCAAGGGATATCCATGGGCTGTTGTAGGGTGTCAGTGTCGATGGTGTAGTGGTCCTCTCCGGCATCACAGGTGCGATGTGAAGGGGAGGTGCGTGTTGTCTTTGTTTTGGCATATATGTTTGCATGAAGACTGTATGGCAGTGTACATTGTGACTGTTTGGGGGCACTGGATTCGTCTGCGGGTATGTGTACATTTGAACTACATGACAAATGTGAGGTTGTACGTGTATATTACCATTTTACTGTTACTGGCTCTGTCAGCTGTAGTGGGCATGTTTCTGTGCCTGTGCGGAGCCAGTTGTGTCCTCTGTTCTGCAGTGTCGGCTATGCGCGTAATTCCACGGTGTCGTCAATGTGGGTGTGTTGTTTGTGCTATGTGTGTGTGCTGCAGTGTGCCAAGGGGATCTGAGACATGATCCTGGGTGTTTGTGGGTGTGCAGTGTGCGACGCCTCTTTGTACATGTGTGCCCATCTCCCCCCGCCCCCCCCAGGTCCTGTTTGTTGCACTCCCTGTCGGTGTTGAGTCTGGTCCTCTCGAGCTGTGTCTGTACTCCCTACTCTATGCACCGTCTCCACACTGATGACAGTGGGCTGGGTTTCCACCAGCTGCTCCGGTGGCGCTGGTCTGCCACATCCTGTTGCCATTGCTGCCTTCTTGTTTGCAGCGGGTCGGTGCCTGGTTAAGGTTGTCACGTCATGCTGTCGCCTATTGGCCTCCTGGATTGGCCTCCTTGGCACTCCTATTGCATTCCAGGTGGTCTGTTTGTGGGTCAGTGGCTGGTAGTGTTCTGTCACCTCTGTGACGCTGGTCATGTTTTCCTGCGGTCTGCATCCCTTCTTACTCTCCCTCTTCTCCTTAGCCTTCCCCGACCCTGTTGTTCCTTGCTGGTGGTCTGTGGGTTTTGTGGGGTTCGAGTAGGCCTCTGCGCTGGGTCAGGGTGCATCCATGTTGCTACGTGCTTTGGCTTGTTTCTGATGTACTTTTCACTAGGTTTTTATGGTGCATTGTCCCGCCAGATGCGTGGTATTAGCAGGCCAGTGGCTGGTTTTCCCTACTTTTTGTCCCCCGGTTGGCCTCATTGTATGTTTTTTTGAGTTTGCGTATCTCATTTTTGCAGCGTGGTGTTTATTTTCACGCTGACATTTGCTGCGTTATCTGCTGTCTATCGCATGCTACCGCCTTGTTGTGAATTCCACGTTGACACAGGGTTATTTTCCCGTGATAGGCTGCGATGTTGAAAGTTGTGTTACACTACTCTTGCTGTAGTTATCACCCGTTCTTGTGAATATGCCCCTAAGTTACTACTTTCTCCTTATGGCACAGCATTGTACATGAGGCTGACGGAATTGAGATTCACAAAAATGGACAGCAACTGCGTCGATCGGCATGTAAGAAGCCTTTGTTAGGTATTTTAGTTGGAAATGTCTCCTATTTAAACTGAGAGAGCGAAAAGGTGAGGGGTTTTGAAAAAAATACCGTAAACCTGAAGGGAATATTTTCAGAGATTTAAGGTGTCCTAGATTTCGAAGGCTTTGCATTTCCAGGGGGATGCCTGGCTACATGGTGTCATTGTGGCGACTTTGCAGAATAAATGATTTTCTATTACATTGGCGAGCACCTGCTGGCTATTGTCTTACATTTCTGTCCTTCAAACGTTTCCAGAACTCTGAATGGATATAAATGTGGAAGCATGACATAAGCGAAGGCATAAAATGTGTACCCCGATTTTGATGCATTCTAAAATGTTGAACCAAATATGAACATAATTTATTAGAAGTGATCAACTGAACGCTGAGAACCACTGGATGCCTCGACACTGTGCGCTTTGTATTATGAGTGTATCTTCAAGGCCATCACTATTATTATTATAGCAAGTGTGTTATAAAATAACTTCCCTAAAGAGTCTGCTTTCAGGAGCACAGAGACTTTCTCAGTTCCAGTAACGGTATGGTTGAAATATTAAACACGTTCTCATCACGTGGGCAGTTAGATGGATTTCAGTTATTTATGGGAAATTCAGGCCCTATGGGAAAAGAGCACTGAACTTCCATTTAAACTGTGCTTCATTGCGCCCCCAGGTGTGACACGACCTTACAGTTGCCTTTGCATCAAGTTTTATTACCTACACATCAGAAACTATAAGAAAATCTAAGTCGTGGAAATGTCTAGAGTGTGGTCCACATAATGTAATAATGAGCCATTTATAATAATATAAAATAATGATCAATCTATATAAAACAGTCATGATATTCTCTATTTGGCCATTATATTACATATGTAATTGGATCAGGTCCCTAGGCAAACATATGTAACTCGATGACACTGGTAACTAAAAATGTTAAGCTCAGGCGCCTGTCAGAGGCAAAGTATTTCTCAGAGTGGCTGATTCTTCAAGAGGTATCTCTGAACAAATTATAGCCAAGATATGCACTGTACTATGCACATAATAATATTTTTAGACACATAATAATGTATCATAGTTTGCTAAAGTAACTTTTGCTTTCGAGAGATGGCAGGTGGTTTAAATGCATGCATTTTTCTTTTCTATGTAATAAAAAAATGAAGCGAGACCAAGATTTAAAGAATTTCAGATCAATTTACCTTTGCGAGGTAGCAATATATCAAGGGTCCTATGGGCAGTAACCTTGGCAAACACCCTGGAGCAGTGCTTCCCATACCTTTTAGAAACTCCACCCATTGTTTAGTACAACAAACGTTTGCAACTCATTTAGCTCTAATGGACATGAGACCCAAAGGGTCATATTTTTGGGAGATGTGGCGCAGGACCGTGCAGCACGTTACCTTGTTGCACTGCCCGGCCTCACGGTGAAGTGGGGGGAATGCACCATATTTATCCAATACGGTGTATTTCTGTACTTCTTCCCTGTGCTGGTGCTTTTCAGCACCATAGAGCCAATGCAGACACCCTTGCACTATGGTGCAAGGGTGCCTCGGTTGCATGAAGGATTGTTTTTTGCAGGAAGGGGCACCTTCCTGCACAGTAACAATCTGGAGAGGCATTTTACCCGTTCTATGTTGGAAAGAGAAAAGAAACAAGGAGAAATAAAGATATTTCATCTCATTACACCCCACCTAGGGGGAGCGTAAGATTTTGATGCATTCCCAGGTTCATAAGTCCTTTTAAATCTGGGAGTGTATTAAACGAGATGGGAGTTGCGTGGGTCCCACAACAATGTCCATGGAACGCCTCCCTTGCTCAGCATAAGACAACACAATGATTTGCACAGCGTTGCTTTACTCCATATCTGTGAAGCCATTCAAAGCCATGCAGTGTGGCTTTGCATGGCTTTCTAAATATGACTGAGAGGTTTGTGTCGTGCATGTACCACCTTGTGTGGTGCAAACATGAAGTAAAACTCTCATAAATATGACCAACAATTGTTTTATGTAACTAAAGCTTCCTTTGGAAGATTATTTTCATTTACACACAGCACATTTTCATTGAAATGGCCACTAGCTTTGCACAGACATACAGTTTTACTGATAAAGCTATACTGCACACACAGGATAACGTGTGGAAATCTGCTTTCAGCGAATATTTGTAATTTGTGCATCATCAAGTGTCTTGATTTGCTCTGATGCTATGAAAATATTTTTTCCAACACACTTTAGAATTCCAAAGAAGGCTTCATTTTTGCTTTCCTTACTGCTGAATGTGAACAGTTCATTTACTGAAAATTATATTTAGTTTTCTGTTATGAAAAAATGGCCTGTAGCTGTTCCTTTCACACTTCATATACCCAAGCAAGATAGTCACATTATTCCACTTTACTTTTCTTTGTCTGCAAAGTGAGAGGAGATTGTAGACGCCAATCCCCAGGTTAAAAAATCAATAGCAATTTGTCATAAGACATAGCCTGAAATTTGACCACTGTCTTTGAAGAGCATTAAATGTGGTAAGATAAATGCAGAATTTAAAGGCACCTTCATTTATTGCTTGAACTTTTGCAACTGACCAAAAATCGTCTCTCAACCCACGAGAGGGTCGGGATCCATAGTTTGGGAAACACTGCACTGAATTAATACAAACCATTTTTTATTAAATGCACATCTGGCAGTCTGAAAGGGCCCTAATGTTTAAAGGGATATTCCATGGCCTGTGATTGGAGTAGAGAGGAAATGGCCTAAAGGCTAGGGCCGGGTTCGAGTTTCAGCAGTGACGCTCAACATCCTGTGATTCTAGGCAAATCAGTTAATCTCCCTGTGCCTAACAAAAATTAATGTGTCGTTCTGTAACGCAGCTGGTGCTCATGTGAAGCGCTCTGATACCTTTGGGTCTAGTTTGCGCTATATAAAACTCCCCGCCCCCAAAAAAGTTTGCCTTTTTATATTTGAATCTCAGCTCTGGAAGGTATTACACTGTCCAGTATAAGACCAGCCTTCCCTTGACTTGCCAGCCTATAGTGTTCAATGGGTAAAAATCATTAGATCACTTTACAATTTAGGGCACTTGTGTATGTAAGCTACAGCATAACATACATTACACACTGTGTGCTTGTTCTGGCTCTAAATATGACCTAGGGAACAGTTTACATACTGTGCAGAGAGAAGTTTTAAATGTTAATGCTTTTTCATTTGCACTTTGCTTTTGCATGAAATACCAGACCAATATTTCCTCTATTGCTAGCTATCTCTACTCCAGGTGAAAGACATTGTGTAAATGCTGGTTCTTTGTTTTCAAGATCTCAAATATTAGCAACTTGTTAGCCAAAGCTTTCCGCTCAATGATACAATGTGTTTTCCTCAATATCAGCTACCGTACTACAGCAGGGCACCTATCAGCCTTGGCCTATGTATCCAGGAAAAGGAGCCACACGCTCTTCACCTTTTTCAGGAGAAGGAGAGTGTCTGTCAGGCTGTACAAATGTCAACCTGACAGACACTTTTCTTGTTCAGGCCGGGCAAGCAGGAGCTAGACATACTCTAAATTAACAGGCTACTGGTAATCTAAGCTAAACTTTGCCAGGCTGAGAATTTCAGAGCCCTGTGGGCATGACCTACTCAGCCTGGAAAAAGTGCTTCGAGGCCCACCCTCATTTGATGAGAGGGATTGCCTCAGACCTGGGCACTTCATTTTTAAGCCCTCAAGTGCCCTGGGCCAAGTGTCAATCAATGACATCTCATCACAGAGTGGATTGGGATCAATACCTTTCACTGACCCCATCCCACTGCTAAGGGCAGCCAATGAGAGAAAGGAGCATTCCCAACCCTCTTGGGGCCTCTGAGGCTTTTCTCCCCAGGAGCTGCTGGCCAGGCAAGTTTTATGTTTTTAAATCCCTGGTGCATGTGTGCATGTATAAATGTAAGAATTTGCTGCGAGTGAGTGTTGTGAACGGGTGTGTATGAACACATTTGTGAATGCATGGATGTGAGTGAGACTAAATGTGTGTATATGTGGTCTGCTTGCTCCCATCCCTGCCAACATTTCCACTGTCATTGGTACCTCTTAAAACAAAATGTAATCAATTTAGTCTCTCCAATATACTTTGAAGTGACAAGCATTCAGATCTTTCCATAAAGCTAGTAGGTTAGGAATGAACGTGATCATTTTAGGTAGATACATCTACCTTGGAGATTTTAAGTAGAATACCTGGTAGTGAATGTTTGTTCTTTTAGAGCTGGTATGGAGAGACCATTCAGCAGTAAATTGCCACTTTGAAGATATGGGAGTTTGACCTTCTACAGCAGTCCAAGGAAGAAATGGAAAATTTTCATTTTCTGAGGAGGTGTAGATAAGAAAAGCACTGCTTTGATTAACGATGAAGGCAGGTGGTCTGCTAGAGAGGGCCAGTGAGGGTGAGATTCCTATAAATGTAGGAACTAGACGGTTGTTTGAATAGTTGGTGGGGATTGTTTAAAGTAGAGGAGAAGGGAAAGGAGGTGTCTTTTCTCTTTGCCATCAAGAAAACGTGTTTACTTCTGCTCCTGATATTAGTAAATCTGCAACTGATCCCAGGGAGTGAGGGAAAGGAGTCGACAAATGATTTAATAATCACAAACCTCCAAGCCATTCTCACCCTACAACGCTCTATTCTCAAACTCAGGTGGAGATTTTACTCGAAAATGACCTTTGTGTATTTCAAACATCATTTGCATTTGTAAATGTCAGACTTGCATGTGAAAATAGTAATGCAAAGGAGGCTTTTTAAGATCATTGAACAACTTTGTTCATTCCTTTATCATTAGCTTCAAATTGGGAGTTAAAATTTATATTTTTGTAAATGTGTGTCTCGGATAATTGAGACAGCTATTTTGGTAATTCAGGTTTTTAGAACAAATGTATTAAATGAAAAGTGTTTATCTGTATTCCTAATTTTCACAAAACTACAAAACAAAACAGTTCAATATAGTTGTCATACTATTATGAAAACATTATCACAGCTAGCAGAGAGCCTCTAATTTACTTACCTGACTTGCTGTGCAGTTGGACAAGCAGGTTTTATTATCAGCAGCGAGGTAGAAGTTAGTCGGGCAGGCACATGTGTAGCTTTTGCTGGGTGACAGCAGGCACAAGTGACTGCAGTGGCCATTATTAATTTTGCATGGGTGGTGAGGCACTAGAAATGGAAAAAGCACACAATGATACCATTATTAAGAACAAAAATATTGATATTGTCTTTTATTCATCTCATCATTCATCATTAAGACCAAGAAGCACAAGGGTACAATGACTTAGATCATCACTTGAAATATTTTAGAGCATGTATTTATTTATTTATAGTCCTTTATAGCAAGACCATTGGGTGGTGGAGACATTACACAAGGATTATTTGACAATAATAATTGAAGACATTAAGGACCTGATTTGGTCAGGTGCCAAATTCATGTGCAGATTGCACACCATGAAAATTGCAAGTCTATCCCTGTCAACATTAGAAAATCTGGATCAATGTGGGGACATTACTACATTTGTACTTCTCAATCTATTCATACTATTCTCTGTTTCCATCATTCTGCAGTGATCAAGTGTGTCATGTGTCCCCTGTAACATGATAAAAAATCAATGGTCATTCTAATCGGAGGGATCAGTTACAATTTTTCTTCTAAAAATTAGAGTATATAGTCGAATATAAAAACAACAAAATGTCAGCTCAGTCAATCTATCACAGTAAAATACACATTACATAACACGTAGTGCAAATAGGCAAAATAACCTATGTCATATAGGTACAAAAAGTGCAAACTGCTATTATATGTCATAATGAAATACGCAGTACAAACAATCAAAGTGACCTGTATTAATAGGTACGTAAAGTGCATTGTGATATTAAATGAATATCCCTATGAAACTACAATAAGATAAAGAAAAAGGCGCAGTACAGATTGAGGAGGCGTTCCACCCCATAAAGTGCATTGTGCTATTGCATGTCCCAGTGTGCAGTACATATCGTAATTACATACACTCATCTGGATTTTCATATACCAATGCATCCTTCTTCTTATTGCATTATTATAAACGAGATGACTGCATTTGTAATGTTCTCATTTTCTAGACCACATACCAAATTAAAAGCATGTTTATATTGGAAAAGCATATTAGATAAAAATAAAGGTTTTAAAACTAATTTTTAGAATATCCTTATAAAAGCTACAAAAGAGTAAAAAATGCAGCATAGATTGGGGGGACTTTCCATCACACGGACAATTTGGAAGTTTGTAGCACCACTTTTCCATTCTAGGGAATGCAATAATATAGTGAAGTGTGCCAAGCCTTGTTAGATAAAATCTGTGTTGGACATTTCTTACCTGTAAAGATATATTTGTATGCCTCTTACAAATGGGCATTCGCAATAAGAGACAACACTGTGTGTTGGCTAACTTCAACCCCTCTTATCCATTCCCTAGCATTCATATATCTTAACTTACGATCACTTTTGCTATAATCCTGGATAGATGCAGGGTTCTTTCTATCAATATCTATTTTACAGCATATTATAATGAAAAAGATGTACTCTAACCAGGGGATTTTCCTGCTATGGTCGAGGGTCAGACAGTCCAAGATCAAATCCTTTGTAAATGTAGTCTTGTCTTTGGCCCATATCCTTTGCCAAAGAGCGATCCCGCCACATTTATTTGATCACTTAAGTATGGTACGGATAACTATTTGTGAACTGTCTAGTTTGCTATACTACCAACAAATTTAAGGAATTTATGTTCTTGAATTTGAAGGGAAGCAGTATTGACTCCCCACCATATTGCAGCCCCATAACATACTCCTGTAACACTTACTTTGGTATAGAGCAAGAATTTCCTGTATGGGTTTGTTTCCTATTTTTGCTGAAAATCTATGAATAGCTTCAATGGACCTTAACAATTTCCTTTTACTAGATTCTAAATGTGTATTCCAAGCCCCAGTCCTATTAAAAATCAGACCTAAATATGAAAAAATTAAAACTCTATTTATGACTACCCCTCCTACATGATGATGTCTATTTTTCAGCCTATTGCTCCCACATGTCATCACAAAAGTTTTTTTGAAGTTTAGTTGGAGATCTTTTTCAGACATATACAGGGCAAAGTTATCTATTAGATGTTGTAGACCGTTCGCTGTCCTTGATAACATGACAGCGTCTACTGCAAATAGGAGTACTGGGGTTGGGCGTGTACCTACTTTAGGTACTTTTGCTTCATCATCTGGGATTACTGAAGAGATGGTCCGAATTTGGGGCCGCACACCTGATGGTATTGTGTGTTGCTCCAATCCAAAGGAACCACCAGTGATGGATCATACCATAGAATATTTGTTTTTCTGTGGTGTGGGATGGAATTTGCAGTGTTGAAAAATGTGTAGGAATGATCAAAAGTGCAATATAAAATTGGCTACCATGATATAGGGAATGCATTTTTATTGGGGAGATATCATGGTGTCAAAGGTTGGACCATCTCTTCAGTAATCCTAGATGATGAAGCTCTGCCATTGGGTGGGCTGATGGGATTCATTTCTTTTCTTTTGTGAACACATTCTGGGTAACCACTGAGCTTACTGTTTTCTTCGCCCACGCCGATTGATAGACCAGTGACATTTGTTGTTGTTTAGCTATATTGTGAATGGGGGTATAGTGTTCCCTGGTCTTTGAATATTTTCCCTTTAGACCCTCCACTAATTGTATATTGTAGAACCAACAGTTTACCTACTGCCACCAGGTCCATTGGTGAAGGCGGTAGTGTAATCTAAAATGAAACTGACTGACATGCTGCAGTCACTGCCCTGCCGACATTACGTATGATAAGATCCTATTCAGTGTGGTTAATTGTTACTCTTGGGTACTTGAATGTAGAAAACGCCCAAACCAATCTGGTGTAGGGTACCATTGTGCACTGTTCATCGATTATTCGATTATTCATCTAAGTGGGAATAGCAAGACTTAGGGCCTGATTATGAGTTTGGCAGTTCATTGGACCGCCAAACTCATGGTGGAGGTGTGGTGGTGGTGGTCGGGGACCGCTGAACCAGAGGTCTAACTACCATATTATGAATACAGTGGTAGACTTCCAGGAAACTACTGCGACCGCCAGGGATTCGCAATTCCTGGTGGAGACAGAGTGGTCTAGGGAAGCAATGAGCTTGGCGGTGCCCCTGTGGCACCAAGCATTTTACAAGTTTCCCCACCGCCAGCCTTCTCATGGAGGTGAGTACATCATGAAAATGCTGGTGGTGGGGAAACAAAGGGCCCCTGTGCATGGGGATGCATGCACAGGGCACATGTTGTGCCCCCTATGTGCATGCACCCCTTTTCCTGCATGCCCCATGGACTGCACAGTCCATGCCATGCAGGATCGACCTTTGCTCCCATTGCAGTGCCTTTCTTATAGACACCCATGTGGGACCCCTCTCGCCACCCCCTGCCCGCCAGACCACGAGAAAACTGATAATATGGCAGTTGGTCCGCTTTGGCAATGTGGAAGCAGGGCCGTGGCGTGACGACCCGCTCCCACAGCGCCAAATTCATAATCAGGCCCTTAGTCTCATTCCATTTCAGACCTCAGAAATTCAACATGAGACCACCTTGCCGCCTGCCCTCCAGACCACGAGAAAACCTGTAATCTGATAGGTGGTCGGCAGTCAGCTTTGGGAGCTAGGCAGTGGCATGGAGGCCCACTCCTATAGCGCCAAATTCGTAATCAGGCCTTTAGTCGCTTTTTATTTCAGACCTCCGAAATTCCCAAATTTGTTCATTAGTAACATGACCCCAGGTACAGTAAATGAGTGCATTGTCAATGAATAACATTGTAATATGCCAGTTCCCACTTAAATCTATTCCTCAGTCTCAACAGGAATGCTAATAATTTCATGTCCAGTGTGAAAATAATTTTACAAGTTTATTCAGTTCAGGGACCACATAATATGTCTCTTGTAGGTAGGCTATGTGGGTATGTCTACACTTTAGATGTGACCATTCTCTTTATTTTCCATGTCTATATTTAGTACTTGTTGGAAATAGTGAAGCACGTATCAGCCATACTCGCAGAGTATAGAGGTTGCCTCTATGTGGGATGTGATCATCTGCAACCCTATTTATCAGTCCACTCAGTTGTTTGATAGCCTTATCACCACAATGTTAACCTTCAACAATTGTACTCCCAACTCCTGTGCCCTGGCTAATGTAACAACATTTACCTTTCCTAAGTAAAACCAAAACTAAACTTAGAATAGAAGATGTCTTTTTCAGAAATCGTTGTTTGTGTGCAGCAAAGCAGCCCATCATTTTGTTTGGTCTTATTTCTGCCTCATGTTCCCACTTTTCCCCCAAACAACCCACCTGGAGCAAAATCATCAGGAAGCAGCTTTCAGTTCCAATAATGAATCAGTTTCTTTGCTGTATATTTGTTGCTGTATATATTATCTTCAGCTGTCACAGAAGTTACAGGTTAGGCAAAAGGTTAATGGTTCATCTCAACACTTGGGATAGCGTCTGGCCAATACTGAACCACTACTGCAGTACTATTTTACAGATCCAAACAATATAAAATATATCACCAAGCTCTGCATGGCACCTAGTACTCTTGCAGAGGGAGCTTTGTTCATCTTCCTGCGGCATTCAGGATATATAGTAAATTCTGTGCAGGTAGTTAAGGTGGGTTTACCGCAGTTTTTAGGGGATCATCTGAGCATCCTTCCAGCCCTCCCCTTCTAGTGGAACTATACTACATAACTATCTCTGCACAACATAGGGATCTGGAGTGCTTGATATTAGGGTTCAGTATATTCTTAAGATCTTTCTCCTGCCCACTCTTTCAACAGTATTCTGGCTTCTAGTGTATTAAACTCAGAAAGGTCCATGAAATCTGCCCTATAATGCTTGTGCATGCCTTATAGATCTATCTAGCTTAAATTCCTTTTGTAGCGCCATGAATGGCTTCATATTATCCCCTTCTCATATATCTACAGGTTTTTAGATTCCTTAATTTTGACATGCCCCACATCCCACTAATATAACTGTAGCAGCCATGCTACTTGTCATGCTAGAGATTCTTGTGTCCATTTATCATGCTGTCTTGTCCAGAAAATGTGCACTAATCTATTCTTGAGGGTCAAGGTTGTGCACCTTGGAGTTTCATAGAGAAGTACCAGAAGGTCAGTGTTTTCAGGCACGCCTCTCTTGAGATGAGAGGCAGGGTTGCTCCTGTCTTCAAAAAGCAGTTCACAATGTCCAACTGGGATGCTTAATAATAGAGGTTTATGTCTACCATTCGCTGACACCTTTCTTGAGCTCTGAAACTTTGGTTTATAGCTGTGGTAAGTAGATTCATCCTGCTCTGTTTCTAACATTACATGGAGCACCAGCAGTCAAAATATAACCATGGCTGGGGCATCCAATACCACAACACTCAAAACATCCAGCCTCCATTGAACAGGTTATCATATAGACTAAGAGAAAAATTCAGAATAATTACCGAAAATGAAATACTACCATTGTTGAAAAAGGTGGGGCACCTTAAATATGTTTACTTTAACTGATGAGTAGAAGAAACTGGGGTTCTGTTTGTGGGGGTGGAAGCCCCACTCAGGCAACAACCACAATCGTTTTCAGGTTGCTCCACAAATGTCACAAAATAAACCTGTGCTTAACTCATTGGTAGCTTGGCACAAAGCAGTCAGCTTTAACTTAGAGACAAAATGTGAAGTATATATGCAGCAAACAAACAATAACAAAGTAAAAACATAACACATGACAAATCCCAAACAAATGTAGAAAAACAGAGTACATTTATAATAACTAAAATGATACAAAAATGACAAAAATCCAATCAGTAGAACCAGAGACATGGAATTTAAAAGTCTTAGGCAGATATAATGTCTTTTAGCACAAAGCATCACTTGAAGTCATCTGCTCCAGGGGAAAGCACCTGTTCATGACAACTGCGATAGATTGCAGGTCAGTTACAGGGAGCAGATAAGTCCAGATGAAAAAGTTACCTTCTGAAAGTTGGGTGCGCAATATTCTGTTTGTGGTTGTGGAGACAAGGAGGAGTAGGGAGAGCGTTTCAGCATGAAGAGCTGCCAGGGCAGCACGTCCTGTCATCGCTGTAACACGAAGAGCGAGTTAGGCATCATGGAAGTCATTGCTGGAGCTTTATATTGGCGGTCACCTTGCATTGTCTTGCTGTACATGAAATGCACATCACACATTGTCTGCAATTACTATCAGTCACTGTAGCGTGAAGGGTTGGGACTGCTGGAGCTTCACGTTTGCAGTTTTGCGGTCTGCAGATTTTTGGAGCAAACAGGCCTGTACGTGGTTGGGTTACAAAGAGCCCAAAACTTCAGAATTTTACCTTTCTTCACAGGAGGAGCTCAATTGATATCAGGCAAGGTCCCAGGACCTAGAGAGGCACATCTTGGGGATCAGGAACCAACTCCAGGAGAGGCCAGCAGGGCTCAAGCAGGTCAAATTGCAGATCCAGGCAGGTCCAGTGCTGCAGGTCACCTGGGCAGTTGAATGTAGGGTTCTGGAGCTTGTTGTGCCCCAGTAGCTCATACAGGAGGCCAGGAAACTGACCCTTGGAGTGACTCGGGTTAGCATGGGATGAGGGGAGCAGGTCTAGTCTTCCATCTCAGAAAGTGAGGCAGTCCTTAAGCAGCAAGGCAGTTCTCTGGTAGCACCAGGGCAGTCCTCTAGGCAGTTCTTTCTCTGTAATGTAATGTCCACAGGTTCAGGAGTATACTGAAGAGTTGCTCTAGAGGTCCAATATTTACCCCTGGTGCCAGCCTTTGTGTGTTGGGGGAGACCTTGTCTTACCAAGACATCTGTTTCTGGAACATTTTTCACTTCCCCTGTCATGTCTCCAAGACGTCTGGGGTGACAAAAGACTTGTGACTAGTTCCATTAGGTGTGCTACAGGCAATTCATTTGAAGTGCAAGTTGGGCAGGCCCACATCTAATCCCTTTTTGTGTCACTGTCTGGGAGGAAAACACAAACCCCATCAGCAGCGCAATTCACTCTCATGTGGGCCAGGACACTGGCAGAGGCAAAAATGGTTAGGACAAGAAAATGCAAACTTTCTAAAAGTGAACAAAGAACAACTGCTAGACAGAATGCTGAACACATATTCTGCCCAGTACAACAATCTGGTACTGAATCTGTTGGTTAAAGAGGGGTGATACCCTGTATTTGGACCCAGAATACTTGTTTCCGGTCCAGGGAGGGCCTGGCTTGACAGTTGGCACTAGACTGTTCCCATGGGCCCAAACTGGGATGATATGGTGAGCAGAAATGGATTCAAGCCAAATCTCTGACTGTGGGTGCATCTTTTACATGTTCAGGATTCCGCCCATCATCATTTTGTGACTTAAAATCCAACTTTAAGATTAAAGATGGTTTCAAATTACACTTCCTTAGAGATCAAACTCAACTTTTATACCTGCTCCCAATTGAAAGTTATCACTTATTAAATGCAATAATAAACTTAATGTTATCCTACGTGAGCAGCAGGCCTTGCAGTAATGAAAAACAAATGTGAGTGTTTTTCACTACCATGATATGTAAAACCTAAATGTACATGCCCTGCCTTTTAAATACACTGCACCCTACATTATGGCTGTTTAGGGTCTACCCCAGGGGTGACTTATATGTATTAAAAAGGAAGGTTTAGGACTGGCAAAAGGTTTCTTTTGTGAGATCGAATGGCAGTTTAAAACTGCACACACAGGCTGCAATTGCAGGACTGAGACACGTTTAAAGGAATTCTTAAATATGAGGCACAATGTGTACTGCAGACCCACTAGTAGCATTTCATTTACAGGCCCTTGGTACATGTAGTGCCACTTTACTAGGGACTTGCATGTAAATTAACTGTGGCAATTGGGTATAAACCAGTGTTACTATGGTTTAAAGGAGTGAGCACAAGCATGTTAGCACTTGTTAGCAGTGGTAAAGTGCGCAAAAAAAACATGAGGCTGGAAGGGAAAAAGTTGGGAGAAAAACATGCCAAGGATGTTAGGTCTAACACACATGATTTAAAATCGGCCATAAACACTGCCTGTGCTTGACTTTAACCATACTAACCATAATTGCTACAACTTTGCAGAGGTGCTTGTGTGATGCAAAATTTCTGAAAGGTCAGTGTCGATCAACTTTCCCAAGCAAAATATATTTTGAACCAAAATATTGGTGCTCATGTAGTGCAAAATTGTTTACTATGGTTTTAAGCCACACCATTGATCTAATCCTTGCATTGGTAAGTTAAAATGACGAACTTTACGCACAAAACGAGAAGTTAAGAAAGGACTACTAAACTAGCAAGACCTGGATTTGTATTAGGTTTGGGAGCCGAATGAAAGTGGATGCAAACAAGAGGCACACGGAGCATCATCTTATTTTCCCATGCATACAATGCGTAATTTATGTAATATTACACATTTTAACGTAAATTAATGTGTGTGCTTGTCATAGCATAGAAATATGTGCTGAAAATGTTCAATTAAGCACTTTTCTCACGTGTGATGCTACTTTTTTCACTTTAAACTATAGCACAGCCTTAAGTATCACACTGAAACGCCTTTTTTGACTGAGCAAGGTATTATAAATAAGGTAGTCACAAGGTCAATAAAATAATAGACTCATGACTCTTATGATGCTTCACATTTCAGCACTGCAGTTTTGCAGGCACGCTTTGCCGTGTGAAGATTAGTAAGTCTGTACAACTGTGGTACTCAGGAATAATGATGCTGCTAGATCATGATGGAAAGGAAAGAGTTAAAAAAGCAGGCTTATTTACCATCTGGCTGTCTGTAGGAATGATACACTTGTATATCGGTTATGGCATGCCACGAGTTAATCAGTGACTGTTTTTCATTTCCAGAGGTTTTGTGGGCGCAGCTGAGTGATTTTGTTTTCCCATCTGTCCAGTAGATGTAGTCTTCAAACATTGTTATTGCCATCACGCCCAAAACATCTTGCATGGGGACTGCAATAAAGTGTAAAATGATTAATGCTGATTCTGAAGGAGTGTCAAACCATGTCAACTTTTGCAGTATTCAATACTGCATAAATTGACAGACATATCCACAACATAACTTCATGAGAATAATTGTCATGACAACCTGTCAAGCTAACAGAATTTTTTTTTTATTATCAGTTTACATAATTACAATGCGAGCACAGTGTCTCCAGCCTACAAACCAGGTACAGGCAAAAAAGAAATCCTTGTTAAATTGGTACGGATTTAAACAATATTCGCCTGCATGCAAAAACTTACCAAAATACCAGACATAATTATGCCAAATAGCATATGATCAGATATCACATTGAGAATTTTTAGATTTTCTTGGTATGATATAAACCATAGGAATAGAAAGGTAAACAATTCAACTATGAACAGTAAAAATAGCTGTATTCATCATGAAAAAAGCTGATCTTAGTACATCGTCTTTTCGTTATTGCACTGGACATGCTATTGGGAACCCACGTTTATTATATTGTGATCATCTTTGGAGGAATCGCCCCCGGCGATCTGGGCAAATGAACTGGCTTGGTGACAGCCTAGTCTACCGTTGAATGTAAAAAAACACAAGCTGCCATTTCTCATTGCAGCACAGACGAGGAGAGGTAGGAAGAGTTGCTCAATGGCAGCCATTTCTCTGTGACGCTTTTGCCTATGCGGTCATTTTTTATGTGAAAGAAAAGTGAGAAGTGAAGGGCAGTTTATTGTGAAGTTTATTTTACTATTTAAAACAAAACAAGATCAATCGACTTAAGTAATTTATAGTGAAGGTGGTGTAAGCCCTCAAGAAATTGCTGACAACTAATAAAGAATGAAAGATGGGCATGTTGGCACAGAAATCAGTGTCGCCATTGTGACGCTCAAGAACAGCGTGAGCCACAGTGTTGCCCCTGAAATGGTCAGGACCGGATTTATTCACTGTTCGTAGCTACTCAATCTAAGGGAGTCTGGAGGGTGGGCAGAGTGCAGCTCGTTGACACGAAAATGAATGTCATGGACTCCAATACACTAGCAGAGGTCAACCCATTGGATTAAGAGATCCCTTCCAAACAAGCAGGAATCTTGGGGGCAGATTTAACATTATTTCATGCAGCTCTGCGTGAAAGGGGAAGGACAGGAATGCGCTGTATTTAACATTATACTGCACATTCCTGTTCTTTTCTTGCACTGGCGCAAAATGTGCTGCCTAGCGCCAATGGTGACACCCTTTCGCCACGGTGCAAGGCTGCAGGTATTGCAGGCAGGATGGTTTTTGTGCAGGAAGCGATACCTTCCTTCACAAGAACAGTCCTCAAAGGCATTTTTCTCTTTCTTTGTGTGTAGCAGAATGCAGCACACACAGAAAGTGGGAAAAATTAGGAGAAATACACCTCACCTGTGGAGGAGTAACATTTTGATGAATTCCCAGGTCTACCAGTAATAGTAAATCTGGGAATGGTCCAAAATCTATGGGTGGATGCATGGAAACACACACTCTCCATCCATGGAATTCGTACCTGGGCCAAAGTAACGCATCAACTTAACAAGATGCGCTGCATTCCATTACTCTAGATTTATCAAGCTATGCAGGGTCATGCAAGGTGGCCTTATGTGGCTTGTTAAATTTGACTCAGTTGTTGAATTGCCAGTGGGCGCAAGTGCGATGCAATGATAAATTTTCCCCTTAGTTCCTTGAGTAAAGCAATCCTTTTGCAGCTCCTTACAGGGCAATGATCCTTTGATGAATCTGCACAACGATTGATGAGCCCACTAAGCAAAGATTTTTGTTTTCTGAAAGCAAATCAAAGCATTAGTTCATTTTCAGAATTCAAAACCAATAATCTTGACATGAAGGGAATTTTCTCCCTGTGTGTAGAGACAATTGTTTATTTTTCCTTTGCAGTACTGGCATACCTTGAGAGGCACTCCTAGGTAGAGACCAAAAGTAACAGTCCCTCTTGCCCTAGAGACTTGTGCCACTGTGCCGTAGCAGTCCCATGGTGGATGCCGTCTTGTGTGTCGAGCTTCCCCTCCTGTATGCCGGTATTTGAGAACAGGAGGGGAAGCTCGACACACAAGATGGCAGACCACATGAGGTTCTGAATCCGCAGACAAACGCTAAAACCAGCCACCCCCTGTAACCAAGGCTTTCTCTGTGGGCTAACGTGTCAAAATTTAAAAACAGATGCCCACGAAGTAGCCAGACGTGGATCCCGAAGAGCAGGATACATTACCAATTAATTTACCATCATTTGAACCAAATGTAGCCTACTAAATTCTCCTACAGAAGACTGAAATGATCAATACTTCTCAAAGCGATTCCAGATCAGAAGAATCCAGAGAATCTTGCCTTTGAGGGAAAATGTAAATACATCAGTGGGCCTTACGGTCAAGATCCCAAAAGGGAGAAATACTTTTACCTTATGAAACCCTGGACCCCAAAATTAATTGTCCCGAGGAAGGTGTAACCGTATCAAGGGTACTAACACCGAAACGCGTCGACGCCCGGAAAATACTGAGAATCCAAGAAAGCCTAGAAGATACCAATTGCATACAAAATCTAATAACTGTGGTATAGCTTTACAAATTTAATAAGGCTATTGGATCCCTTAGATCAGTTGACACAAGATTCGAACTAGTGTTACTAGTGGGGTTTTTGTTCTTTTGTTTTGTATATTCTGTGTTAGTGCTATTTCTGTACTGTAATGCATATGATTTATGTCTAGATTCCCATATGTTCTTCTTTTTAAATTTTGAATATGTTATGTATGTGCTTTTTAACAAAAACGTTTTAGTATGAAATGTAATTTACTTTGTTGACACTGTATTTTTCTTAAACGGATTGTATGTTTTCAGAAGAATTGTGTGATTCTCTTCTGAAATTTTAATATTAGATAGTCATTTTTTAATAAAAGATTGTAAACGCCATACTTTGATATTTGGTGTGTCCCTTTACAATAGACCTAAGGGCCTTGTGAATGTAGAAAGTACATTTGTCCCTTATTCGCTGCAATCTCTAATACTATTCCAGGGATTTTCTCTAGACTTACAAGGTCCTGAAGTCAACCAAACGCTGCCAGACTTTCAGTCTGATATGAATCTAGCCTTGGATAAAATTGGTCTAACACTTCACTCTGACCTTTGGCACCCTGGTCCATGGCAGAGCTGAAAGTCGGGAAAGCACAATGTATGCTTTTATGAGACTCTGGTGTCGCAACTATGATTTAGATGACAAAACTGCCTTTAAGGAGCCACTCTCTGGAAACCATTGCAACATTAAAAAGGCTACCAAAAAATACAACTGGAAACGAATCGATCAAGCGGAAAACTGCTCTAAGGAATTGTTTAAAATCCTCAAATAATTTACTCCTCCTTCTGCCTGCACACAGCTACTCCAGGCAGCACAGGAATTATGTGACTCCATTGCGGACCACTTGGATCCTTCACAATCAGGTTTTAGAGCAGACCACAGCACCAAATCAGCACTGGTGACTGTGACTTACGTCTTAAGGTGCTCACTAGTTGCTGTTATGCCTTCTATGCTCGTGCTCTTAGACCTATCCACAGCTTTCGATAATGTGTCCCATGTGGAGCTACTCCAAAGACTACATGATGTTGGGATTGAAGGGCCTGCCCTAGCCTGGTTCTAGGACTTCAGGACTTCCTGAAAAGTAGGATGCAGTGAGTCTTGCTGGGAGCCTACAAAGCCAAGCCCAGGCACGTTGATAAAGGGGTCATGTCTGAGCCTCACGTTGTTTAACCTTTATGTGCTCCCCTCGCAAAAGTCAGCAGAGCATACGGGTTTGAGATCCTGTCAGACACAGATGATACTCAGCTAGTTTTGTCCTTTGGCAAGGATTTTGACAAATTAAAGGGAAGCTTCTTGGAGGGCATGAAGGTGATTGTTAATTGGATGTCAGATAATTTCTTACAGCTGAACCCAAGGACAACAGAGATTACTCTGCTCCGGAAAGCTCAAACCTAGTTGACTCCAGATTGGATGCCACCAGAGTTAGGCAAGGCCTTCATCCCTAACAAGGTAGTAAAAAACCTAGGATTCAAGTTTGATCAGGAACTTGACATGGAGGACCAAGTCCAATTTACCTCACAAGACTTGTGTCCACATGCTGCGCTACTGAAGAAAGTTGTTCCATTTCTTAAATATTTTGCAAGAAAACCCTTGGTACAGGCTCTTGTCGTGAGTCTGCTGGTCTACAGCAATGGGGTACTTTCCTCTGCAAATGAGTCTCCATTGTCGAAATTTCAGGTTGTGTAAAACCCAGCAGCAAGGTTGATTTATAATCAACCACCTAGATCAGCTTCTGCTCCCCTCCTAAAATCCCTTCAGTGGATGCCAGTAAACAACACGATAATATTCAAAATGTTCTGCCTAACCTATAAAGCCCGGCTGGGCATGGGCCAAGAGTATTTTTGTCAGAGGCTCCAACAAAATCACCCAGCTAGGTACTTACGTTCCAGTGTGAAGGAACTACTGGTAGTCCGCCGCATTTGACGATCAAGATGGGGTGGAAGATCTTTCTCCTATCTGGGTCCTACCCTTTGGCACAAATTATCATTTAATTTCAGAACCAGCCCTGACTACAAGAAATGTAGGAAAGCATTAAAGGGCTTTAATTTATTTCAGTTTCAACTTATACTGACAGTGTGACGAGATACCCATGTGGGGTTGATTCATTTATGTTATCAAATAAATAAATTCAGTCTTTCAGTGCACAGGGTTTCCCTCATCTCTCTTGGCAAGGATCACCTTCCTTTGTTCCGATCCAACAGACAGGGTGCAGACCAATGGTGCCAACTCTTTTCTGTTGCTCATCACACGGGGCACTTGGCAGGTGTGTCCCCATTTTCCCTTGCTTTTTGCTCTGGCTATGGAGACCCTCGCTAATATGCTTCAGCAACATCACTGCAAATATGCAATCAGATGTCCTACCAGACACTTGCTGGTATCATGGTATGGGAATTAGATCAAACTATATTTGAGAGACTTACAGGACAGATTGAATTTGGTCCTGCATGAGTTTGTATATTTTGGGAGACTGTCAGGCACTCAAATCAACTGAGAAAAATACAATATAATCCCTCTCAGTCCAGCATTTGGCATGGTGTCATACTGAGATCAAATAGTTGGGCATAGTTGTGTTGCAGGATAGGGAAGAGACTATTCAAGTCAATTATGGCACAGGTCTCTCCAAAATAACAGATGACATAGCTCACTGGATATTGTTTCTGGTGGGATGTGTCTTTCTGATGAAAAATGATCATACTCCCAAAACTCTTCTATCTATTTCTTATCATTCCTTATCTGCCAGGACAACATTCCTTCAAGGAGTTAAAAAAAGTAACTATTACGACTGGCCAGAGCATGAAGACAGCCACGCCGTCAGTGTGGCATGCTCAGACAGCCTGTTTCTTGGAGGCCTTCAAAGCACATGATATGGAGCTCTACCATTTGTGTGCTCAAGTGCACTATGCCATACATTGGTACAGGTCTACCCCTTTTTTACCATACATAACTATAGAATAAGGATTTATGGCCCTTTACCTTCCTCTTCCTACTTGGGGACATAGCAGCTCCCTTGAACTCAATTGTGCCTGTAAAACTGGGGAATGGAGCAAGCTGGCTTGACACTTTGCAAAACCCATGCTTTATTTTCTGTTAACTCCTATATATTTTCACCCATACTTTCTGGTAACACACAATACAGCATGCAGACAGATGCTTCAAATGGTCTGGACCTCCACATGGGGTGATCTCTAGTCTGGCAGCACAATTATTACCAGTGAACAATTATGTACAAAGGGATCACCAACCCCACTGGACCAAATACTTTACATCCGGTTATGTAAACGTAAACGTTGCTACCCCTGGCTTCCTGCAGGAATCACCCATGCTAAACACTATACATACTATACTATACATCTGGTCTACATCTTATATCACATGGCTCAGCTTGAGGCATCAATCCTAGCTGGGTACGCCCGCACTGGTTGGGAACAATAATTGGGTACATCCCTTACAGATGAGCAATGCCAGGACTGTTGTATGCAGACAGGTGAATTGCCTTTAGCAGCAGACTTTGAATCATACTTTATACATTTTTACATACAATATATTACACCTGTTAGATTACACCACCATCATCTCTGCCTAGATGACAGCTGCTCCCACTATGGCATAGCAGGTGTGGATTTCCTCCATCTCACATGGATATGTGGCCCAATACAGGCCTATCGGCAGGAGGTTAACTCTGCTCTTTCTCTAATTATCAACCAAACGGTTAAGCTGTTTCCACTAATGGCAATATTGGGGCATGTAACAGATGTAAAACCCAGTATTAGGAAACGTACAGCACTCTGGTCATTATTGGCTAAATGAAGGATCTCATGCAGGTGGGGAAGGGCATTGAAATGTAAGAAATGGCTAAAAACCTAATCTACTGAAGGGATCACTTGACCACTTATGATGCTGAATTGCTCCCTCGGAGCTCTAGGCCCAGATGCATCTGGGACACCTTAAAAAATTACCTCCTGGCTCTAGCATATGAATCCCCTGATGACACCTCACGACTCCCCCTCCTGGGGAATTACTGTAGCATACTGTCCAACGAGGAAGCGAATAGAAGGAGAGTGGGGGTAAACAAACAACTATTGTTATGTGCTGGATCAGGCAATGCCTGTAACAACATTCCACAGAAGACGTCCTGATAGTAACATGTTCTACATGTCAGCAAATGTCCCTTGTCACACTGAGCACTGCTGTTTTTCCTTACCAAATGCATAAACAAATTATCTGACCCACAAATACACTCTAGTGTTAATACTTGTATAGTGGGGGTAGAGGTAAACCGGTTAATTATGCAAATTGTATAAGATGTTGTGATGATGCACTTCTATGTTTGCCTTATTGGTTAACTGTTGTTGGCTGCACAACCAGGAGCTGGTTCCCCTCTATCTATCGGCAGCTTTTGACACAGTTCACCATAACCTTCTGGAGGACTGTGTTGAGGCTGTGGGGTTGCAGGGTACAGAGTCGATTGGTTCATTTCCTTCTTAATAGATAGATCACAATCTGTCTGCCTGATCCCTTTCAACTCATTCAAAGTTTATCCAACTTGCGGAGTACCCCAGGGATCTTTCCTCTCTCTACATCTCTTTCATCTGTATATATGCCCCCTAGTCCACACCCTCAAAAAATTATTGAACTATTCAAATGACACGCAGCTACTCTCTACATTTGACAGTTCCTCTGAATCAAAGGAGGTTTTCTAAAACACAATGCTGTTCTTCCATAATTGGATCAACAGCAACCATCTAAAACTAAACCCAGATAAAACTGAGATTGTCATCACTAGGAGTTAGCTTGACATTTAGAATGCATAATTGAGATGGGTGCCCCTCGCTCCCCCAAGAAATCAGAAAAATGTTTAGGGGTCCTCATTGACGAGGAACTCTGTATGAAACCAAAGCTTGAAGCAGTAATCTCTTCCTGCTCTCTACTACTTTGTAGAATCCTGAAAATTGGAAAATTCCTCACACCTGAGGCACTTATTCAAGCTATAATAGCCCTATTCATCTCCAGAATAGATTAGGCCAACTTCCTCTATGTGGCCTACCAAAAGCCTCAATCAAAGGTTTCAAGTAGTTCAGAATCAGACAGCCCGGTAAATCTCTCAACAACCCAGACATTGTCACATCACCCCTTTGATGAAAAAGTTCATATGACTTCCTGTAGATCAAAGGACTATTTTTTAAAACTGGCTGCATTATTTTCAAAGCGCTCAATGGAAAAAGCTCAGCCTTCATCACAGCCCTTATTAAAAAAAAACACCCCCAAACAAACTCTAAGATCCACTCATATAAACTACCTGACAAAACGCACGTTCAAAAAGAAGAGAATGGGTGGTTCCAGAATCTCAGTAATTGTCCCCCTCGAGATTAGAACAATTCCCAACTATATGAGGTTCAGACAACTACTAAAAACAATGCTTTGAAGACAAGTATGCGGCCAAGGCTCCTCCAGCAGCTTGATCAGTTCCTATTACCCTAGCACCAAGAAACTGACTGGTGAACATGACATTAACAGTAACATAACATAACAATTTGAAAAAACCCAGCAAGCATATTGTGTTATGGCAAAGTCACCATCATTCCACAATACAAGCAATGAAAACAGTATATACATTCAAAACACTGAAAGTGCTTTATATTCAGAGAAGTGCGCTATTTTAGCTAAGCTAATGCAAGGCCCACATCCTTTAAAATGATGAACCACTGCCTCAGACATTGACCAATTAACTTTTTTATCCATTTTAACATTGATAGTGATGACTTAAGGAATGGGTATGCAAAATAAAATGGTAAATTGTAAAACCAGTAACATTTTCTCCTGAGAATGTGTATCTGAAGTATTCAATGTATGCATTTTAAAAGGAACGCTAAGATGCCTTAAATTGTTAGGTGTTAAAATTATCAAAGCCTAGTGACCTATTTTAAAAATGATTCATTTTCTTAATTTGCATGTGTACCACCAAGACTGGTGCGTCAGATGATGAGCTTCTGGCTTCTATGTACCCTGAAAGAAATAATTGGAGCTAATAAAATATTACTGAACTGGAAAACTATTCCACAGAGAATACTCAACCTGACATATACTTTTCAGTGTGATATGCTCTTTAAATACCTTGCTGCAGTCTGAATCTAAAAGTTAATTTTTGGGCCTTAAATAGAGTCATAATTTTATCATTAGCTATTTAAAGTACTAAATAATAAGCACATTTCAATGTAAAGCCTGACCGGACTCTTGTCCACTTATGCAGTATCCTTGTTTTGTCACAAACAATTTTACAGTTATTTTATATTGTTGTTTCTTAGGTTATGATTCATATACACGGTTAGAAATTGTAATCACTAGTTGTGTGCACAGTTTGATAAATAAATGTGAAAATTGCGTTACTAGTGCATTAGTCTGTGAAACGTGCTGTGCGAGCATCTGTATAGTGCTATTCAAACGTGCGACCCTTGTGTCAGCTCAGTTAACTTACAATGAGTCAAATGCCTTTTTTCAAATCACTATGGCTATAATGAGTCAAACATGCAGATGAGTGGGCGAAATTAGACAACATTAACCATTGCAGCTTGAACCCATGGTAGTATGAGCATGGCTTACTGCAACAATTTTAAGGACATCATTCAAGTCACTTATGGTATAGTCAGCACAGAGTTTCTCAAAGTGTTGCGCACAGTGTTTCAGGATAGCACTACACAACCCCTTGTGGTCATGTGGTTTTCCCAGTGCAAGATACATGACTTCATAGTTGAATAAAATACTCCATCTATGCCTAATGGGGCACAGTTAACCTGTTCTTCTTGAAATGGGGTTAGGGCTAAGCAACATATTGTGTGGATGTTGATATTGATGAACAGGAAGCTACAAGGAACTAAGGGCCTATATCTGTGTATTTTGTAGTATTTAGTTGCCTCATGTGCATCAGGCCCGGACTGGCCATAGCGGACACCGGGCAATCCCCCGGTGCGCCGCAAGGGTGGGGGCCGGTTTTGAGCCCCTGGGGGCCGATTTTGTTAAAGGGCCGTAAGTACAATATGGATTTTTAGGCTAGGGGGTGTCCTGAACAATTAGCTGTCAGGTCAGCTATTCCCACCTTCTGGTCTAAACCTTGTACTCCATCCAGAGCCCTGAAATTTGGCAAATGCTACTGATGGTACACTAGGCAGGATCCTGCATATGATAACTTAGAAGGACTGAGGGAGGCAGAACAGAGTAAAAATGACCACATTATGGATATCTTCCCACGAGTCCTCTTCTTCTGGACATCTGATCCATATGTCGAGCTTAAGAGGTGAGGAGGGGGTCAATGGCCACTATACATAAATTACATTTTAGCTAGGAAGCTATATATAATAAGTAGTCTTCTCTCCCGTAGTACCTTGTGACATTCATTCTCATTGTATATGATATCACAAGAAGCTCTGTGGAAAGGAATCCCTTCATTGGCGTGTAGCCAGCTATACTTCTATATATTCCCCAGTTATAACCCCTATATCACACAATGGGTTGTCCATTGGTGCTTTAATTGTAGGTGTTAATAATACCAGTCTGAAACTCATAGGTTTATTTGATAATATTAACTGTGTTGTTGATATTTTTAGCAATTAGGTTACTGTTTGAGGGGGATGAAACCCTTATTAAGCAGCAACCACAATTCGTCACAGGGTGAATTCACAAGCAAACTCGAAATAAACCTGTGCTCAACCCTCAGGTAAATTGGAACAGAGAAGTCAGGGTTAACTCAGAAGCGGATCCATTGGATACTCATTAATTAAAGTGGCCTTGTCAGTTAGGTGGAAGTTTGGGAACATCCGTTAAGTAAACAACCTTTCCCTTATTTAGAACCCTAGCTGTAGTTTGTGTGGTGTTAGGTGATTTTACCAAAGAAGTAGTGACAGCAGTCACGGGTGGAGGGGCGATGTCAAAATCAGTGTAATGTTGTATGCCAGCTCCCTGATTTACAGGCCTACTCACGTGAAGGGCCCCTTCCTGCACAAAAACACAATCGTGAAAGTTTCATTTTTTTCTGGAGTTTTATGTAGCGCAACTTGACCCAAAGTTATCTAAGTGCTTACATGATCAACAGTTGCTTATACAAGGACACATTTATTTTTCTTGTTAGGCATGGGGAGATTAAGTGATTTGCCCAGAATCACAGGATGTTTAGCATCACTGTCGAGATTTGAACACGGTTCCCCAGATTTGCAATCGACCGCCCTAGCCATTAGGCTACAACCTCTCCCCATCTCCCATCTCTTCCTTTTTTATGTGTGTGGCAGAAAGTAGCACACATGAGAAGAGGAAAAAACGAGGAGAAAAAAAAATATCTACCTGTTGTGCCTGCTATGTAAGGTTTTGGTGCTGCCCTGGTTTACATGAATAGGTAGATCTGGGGCAGCGTCAAAATCCATGGGTGTTGCATGGGTAATGCAACACAGCGACTTGCACTGATTTTTCTTACTCTATATCTTTTTCTTACTCCAAAGTGGCTTTGCGTGGCCTCACAGATTTGTTTGAGAGTTTTTGCCACCGGAGCATCAGAAATAGTGAAGCCCCGGCCCCTCTGTATCTTTATATGTAATTATGACACCTTTATTATCCAAATCTAAATAAATCTATCAAATGAATTTCAAATATTTTAAAATGATCTACATTAGGGTCTTTAAGTTTAAAACCACTTTAAATTAAGCAAATGTTGGAAGTGTGTATTCTCCTATTATTGTCATAAAACCTTAAAATCACTTCAATATAAATTCATACAAATAAGATGTACATGAAAATAAGTTTACATGCATTTGAGTACACACAAATTTCTACTTTGAAGCAAAAGGTTGATGCTTGACACAAACCTTTATTTCTATTAGAACCATCCTTGTTGGAAAATTCAATATGGTTTTCATCTGCCCAGTAGAGTCTGTTATTGGTGTAGTCGATTGTAAGAGCCATGGGTCTTGATATCATTGTTTTTATGACAACACTTTGGTTAGATCCATCCATTCCTACACGACCAATAAGTGAATTCTCACAACAGTCAATCCAGTATAAATATCTGTAAAGAAAAATATTGTATTCAGAGAAGCAACAACACGATGTAATTACATTATACAAGGCTGGTACTCTCTTATTTGTTTGCTTTGAGTATTTTATTTGCAATAACAAGATAAATAACTAAATCATACTTGCCTTTTGAGCTCATGTCTCTTTTGTGGTCCATCTTTAATTCCTAAGCTCTTTAGAAAAAACAGTTAAAAGCCGGCATTAAGTTCAGTGCAGAGCGAGGTAAGTGTGAAAATGAAAGATTTATGACAGTGCTCCCCGCAGAGCTCCCACTTTCTAGGTCATCAGCAGCATAAGAGATCTATGAGGCTACAGAGCCTGGGAACAAATGAGGAGACAGTATAGTGTCCACACTGGATGTGTGCTTACAGAACTTGTTGTGGCAAAGAGTGGGATGAGGCCAACTGGTCTTCTTTAGCAAGGACTGTTGATGCACAATGCACACTCAACTGTGGAGTAACGGGGCTCCTCTGATTAGGATGGCTGATGGTGCTCCAGTGAAAATACGAATGGAATAGCTTTCTAGTGTGCCAGGAGTAGTATCATGGTATAACTGGGGCTGTGATGCGAGAAAGTGGCCTCAAGGGGGTCATGGACAGGTTGGGTAGTGAACTGGAGAAGAGTGACATTGCCTGCATGATGGATGGAGACCCAATTCCAACATGGGAGAGGGTGGGCCTAATATCATGCCCTAGAGACTTTCTGCATAAGGTCCCCATGAGACAGTAGCATAGCGGTGTCCAAATACCAGTGAGACCCTTGAATCTGTCTGTCAGTGTGAAAACCCTGGGGTTGAAGCCGAATTTAGAACTGATTTACTGCCCATACATGTTTTTTGAATTTCATGACTATAAAACGCATGTGCAAACAAGATTTTTTGAGCCCAAAAGGTGACAGCAAAAAGTGCCTCTATTTCCAGTTAGCATAAAGCCTGGTACAGAAGGCATGGCGCCAATCCATAAATGTCCTTCACAACAACACGATGAAAGAAACCAACAACATCAAAGTGGCCCATGAGAGAGGCAGAAAATAATTTGGTGAGGCTATAATGTAGAATCATGGCTGTGGAACAGAGAGTACTGGAACAGAGAGTAAGGTAAACTAGGTCTCAGGGTGGACCGATAGTTCACAAATTTTGCACAGGATGTGCAAATCCTAAAATATATTTATTTTAATGTTAATGCCCACATGAGCCTGTGGGTCGGGGTGTGCCTACCATATAACTTATGCCCTTTTTGTTTGTATTTTTCCTAAAACAGTATTCAGTGCACCATGTTGAAAAATGTTGGTTGAATTTTCCCAAGATCTTTTCTGTAGTGGCGTGCAAATGTGGGAGCAGTGGAGTTCTGAAATCTACTGCCAGGTTTGAAAATAAGCAATGGATAAAATGCTCCCTTGCCAAATGATTTTATTTTTTTATTTTTATAAATCTGTGGAGAATCCATGATTGATTGTACAAAATATCACTAAAATCTAATTTCGTAATGAACAACCCAAAGTGGACGAACTTTTTTATTAGAAAGTTTTGTGTAGCTTCCACTAACGGTGCAAACGTTGTTAGCAAAACGGAAAATTACTTTCGAATAGAGCCTTTGGTCTAACCATAATAACACAGGATGCTAGAATTTTCATGTCTGAGCGTTTTATGCTGACATGTAGAATTTTGGCAGATTTGTGGGCCAATGTGGATGCAATTCTAGCATCAATGTAAGTCCCTGAAGTAATGGAGCAATTGCTGGTTAGTTAAGTACAATAATGTAAAATATACACTAGCAATATCACTACAGAAATCTTGAAATGGACTCCAACTATCATAATTCAATAGCATAGATGCTGGAAGAAAAGCTATAGAGGCATATAGGGTATGCCATTTCTATGTGATAAAATAGCAGTAAACCCTCTAGTATGTTGGCTAAACTGCTGGTTAAATAATGATGTACCTCTTACTCAGCTCATACTGAGGGAAGCGTTAACACGGGAAAATAGGCTTAAGGTTCCTTGGATAAAGTATTTAAGTAACTGCTTCAATGAAATAGGGCGCCCGAACTCTTTTTAACTCCAAAATCCATTACGAAACTGGATGTTATTCTTGTGAAGAAGGCTTTTATCTCTTCCAGGTATTTAGTCAGAGAGGCTGGTGAAATAAGGAAAGGAAGTGTACGAAAACATGTGCTACTAAAAACAACTTTGCTCATGGAACCGTACCTGTCATGGCCGATGTCAAGCTATGATCGTTTCTTGTTGACAAGGGTCCGGCTGGATTTATTTCACTTACTTCTGGCTGTGCCTAAGGGATCCTACTGTGGACAAGTGTTGCCGCCTTGCGGCTGCGACGAAAAGTCTCCGCAAGACCTGGCACACTTTTTATTATTTTGTCCATTTTATATTATACCACGGAGGTTATACTTAAAACCCTGTCTTAAAAAATTTAATTTCTCTCAATTTAGACCAGCACTTTATTATCTTCAGATGCTAAGTTGTGATTGTACCTTATTTGTATGCAGTTTTTTTTTTAAATTAGCACTCAAATTTAGGAAAAGTATGGAAGGATAATAGCGCTGGTACTAGATATATCTCCAGAAAAACACTAACCTTTTTATTTCCTCATAACATTCTGTTTTAACATTTTGAGTGTACATTCTGCCTGTAACTTTTTGTAATCTATTTACTTTAAGCCGTTTTTAACTTCTTTATGTAAGTACGAGTCAATATACTTTTGGTGTGTAATGCTTTTATGGTTGTTATTTCAAATAACCAAATAAAGTTATTTGACTTGACTTGACTATAGACTCAAGCCAGTTAAAAGGAGAAAAGCCCACTCATTTCCATTGACTTGCACTTTGAGCACTTGCTTGATGGGCAACGCCCATTCCTTCGGGAAAAGACTGAAATCAGCTAACACTTTTTAAGAAGATATTTTGAACAACAAAACATTTGTTGGTGGGGTGGCAAGCATGCATTAAATTTTTCTAAAGTTCTAAAATCATAGGAGTGCAAGCCATTTAATTTGAAAATGTGGGTGTGTATTATTTGTGTGTGTAGCTCCAATTGAAAAAATATTAACAAGAAAAAAAGAAAGTTGCAATTCTTAGCCAACATTGTTAATTTTGTGAGTAATTGTCCCAATTCATCTTCAAAGATTTTCATCTCTGCTGTAATGATGAAACTGACAAGACCCTTCTGGGCATTGTTTATTAAACCAATACATGGAGTCAAGTATCTATATGATTCTCAATTGTGGGAGAATAGATAACAGCTTCCACTGGGTCAGCCATCTCTATCATATGATATAATCACAATTTATAAAAGCACAAATCCCTTTAGGCATCGACGTGCCATAGTGCTGCTATGCCAATCGGTAAGAAGCTGGTTCCAGAAGATCTCAATGGAACAAGTGGCCTGATTTAGAGTTTGGCAGACTGGGTTACTCCTTCACACATGTGACGGATATATCGCCAACCGTTTTACAAGTCCACTAAATCCTATGTTACTTTTAATACAGTGGACCGATATCTGTCACGTGTTACAGAGTAACACATCCACCAAACTCTTAATCAGGATCTTAATCTCCCAACAGGTGAAAACGCCAGTTTATTAAGGCCTTCCTAAAGGGAAAATGCAGACTCAGACACAAAAGATGTTAACATAGACCATTCCAAAGCCTTGCTAGATAAAAGATACCTTCTAGAAATGAGGTAGCTATCGAGTATGAACAAGTGCAAAGGGGCGTAATGTTAATATTTACATTTGAATAAAAGTTTCTTCTAAAAACGAGGAAGCCATCAAATAAAAACAAGTGCTAAAGTGCATGCATGTTTGTGGGCCAGTACTAAATCAAAATGTTAAGGTGTTGCAGGGCTTAGTACTATGTTGTCTAAAAGTTCAACTGTAAAATATTGAATGGTTAAATAGAAGCTCTAGGTCGAATTAGCTTGTTTCGTGCTGTACTGCCGCACTTTTAGTGAGGGGTTCAGAGTTACAATGATCAATTACAAGTCAAGATGTTATGTCTTTTACGCCACCGCTGTTTTTCAATTTAAAACAAGTATTCTGTGTTGCACATGGCAACTCAATGAGATAGGAGTCACCAAGTCACCGGATCAGGAGACTAAGATTCGGCAAAGTCTTCTTCCATTGAGTAAGTGGCTGAAACATGTTAGTACAGGCGGATGGGGTACTGGAGATGTAGCACCTCCTATATACCTACTTTTTAATTTGTAACCCTGTCAAGGGGGCCCTACAACAAATAAACATATAGGCACCCACTTGGATAGTCTTCAAAACAATTCTTTTTGTCATAGGGATCACTCATAATAAAATATTATTTTCTTCTATACAAAAAAAGCAAGCGCTCCACTATGAGTGTTCATCTGCACCAGGGTGTGGTAGTTGCTCTATGATAAAGCATGCCTCTACAAAGTGGGTGAGGGCATTCTAAAAAACCTTTTGGGTTTCCAAGTAGGTTTCTTTCTTTTCTTTTCTTCTTTTTTTACCCCTTCAAACATTTCTCGTTTAGGATTTTCCCAGCTCCTTATTTCAGGAGCAGGGATTTGTCTTTCGTGTGTAGTGAGTTCTATAGTGAATTGGCACATCAGAGTGGTGAGTTTCAAAGTCCACACCACCTCTGATATCCATATGAGATGTCACCCTGAGGAGGAAACAGACCTCCCTTTGCTCCAGATGCACTTTCACCCAGGCGAGGTGGGAAACAGCTATGCAGCAAGTATACACCCTCAGGAAGAATGCTCTCACCGCTAGGGCGGGCAGCCTGATCTGTACACCTAAAATACATCTTTAAGAGGGCATAAATAGTAACTCTAGGTACAAAAGGTGGCTAACCTCACGAGCAGACTAACTGCATAAACTAGCTGCCATTTGGCTGCTGGCTCCCACATCCCTAATTCCCCTGAATATAGGATTTAATGGATCCCCCTGACACCAGAACCTTACTTCAAAGAAGAAGCAAGAGCAAACCTGTGTCACTGATAACAGACTCTGCCCACCAGCACAAAGTGAAAGAGGGATACTTTGTCCCTGAGGCATCAAACCTGGAACTGGGTGAACAACCCTCATCCTTGGCCAAACTAACTCGACACACCCGAAGAGAGGGTTCCTTATGGAAGCCAGACGCACCCTCAGTCTCCCCTGGACTAGTGGTACTAGTCCCCTGCAAACTGCAGGTAAAAAAAAACACCAGATCCAAAGTACTACTCCCTCCAAGGGATCGCCCGATCCAGGTGGTCTAGTACATTGCGTGATTTGTAGTCTCACCTGCCCCAAAGTCTCAGGCCACTACATTACTCCCCAGGAACCAGTGAAGTTCCCAAAGCGTTTTGTTGTGCTTGATACTCACAAGGCTTGTTCGTCACCAGTCGCGTAACCACAAACACCGTAACAACTACAAGGAGAGCTACGTGCACCCATCACCCAACATGAGCATCTGTTTCCCTGTTGTGTGTGTGCAGTTTTGTTTCTTATAGCACCGTTAAGAGGTAAAAACAGCACTATCGGTGGCTTCCATTCAATACCAAGGATAGCCAGAATAACTCTGTACCCAGACTCCTTGGGCTAGCTAAAACTGATCTGACTGTTGTGGCCTGGCCCTGGGGCCCGCAAGACCATACCCCAATAAGGGTTCCAAGAAACTCAACCTGCAGGTGACTGATTGTCCCTAGTGGATTTTGCAATTGACTGCAATGCTATTTTGTTTATGTATTTTACTGCACTGACTTAACATTGCTTGAAATATATATAATATTCCATTCATTTTGGCGTCTAAATTAAGATGAAAATACACTCTACTTTTATAAATTGGATTTCATTCATATCATGTCAATTACTTATTGTCCATGTTGGTACTCTTAAATGCTTAACACATGTTTCTCTAGTAAAATCTGACCACACTTTACCACTCTACCAGGACTGAGCTAAGGATTTTTTAGTGTGAATCCAAAGACTATATTTGGGGTATTGTGATAATATCACATTTTAAGGCCACCTAGCCATGCATAGAATATTCAGCTTATTTCTTTAACTTCCCCTATTCTTCTCCCACTTGAGTCTTCAGGCTTTCACCCGGTCGGCGGTCAAGAACATTCTTTAAACTATTTTAAGGCTCTGAGACTTTTCATCCGGTTCATATTGCCAGAAATATTTCTTGTTCTAATTCTACGTTTAAGCAAAGGCACCTAAGGAAGATATTACATAGTGGCTAATTATACACATGTAACTCGACGGATTACAGTGTCCATCCTTAGTGCATACTGCTAAATTTTAAGTCTGCTTACATTTTAATTCAGCAGCGGAACTGTTGCAGAAAAATATTATATTTTAGAAACTAATTTAAGCAAATTTCTGCTTGATTGTTTCATGTTTTCCAAGCTTGTCACGCATTCATAGGCTCAATACAATCCTGAAAACGTGAAATAACCAAGATTGGAAATGTATAAATTGTTGTAGGAAAGTGCAATAATTTCAAATATATATATTTTAAGAACGCTTTCAAAACATACCATAAATGCTAGCCAGCAACAGCACTATAAATATTGACTCAGTAACAGACAAAAAACTCTAAAGCTCTGTTGAGATATACCATGTAAACAGCATAACGCCTCAATTAACATTTTTAAAAAAGAAGGAAGCCAAATAATGAAATGACTTTGTTAAGGGATCTGAACCACACCGACAATTATGCTATGATGCATGCAAAATTAGTATTATTGTGATAATTACAGTCGGTGCAGGATTTACTAACATAAGAAAACGACTATGAGCAATGTACTGTTTACAGGGCTGTAACATTTTTAATGGCATTTTCCCAACCGACGTAGTGCAATAAAACCATGTAATGCTAACGTATCCCACCGTTGCCTAATCGTTTTTTTTTGTAATTTGGCACCTTGAATGCTTATAATTACATATACAATCGCTATTAATTTCGTTGTTTTATCTTAAAGTCTGATTTGAAATGATTTTCTTTTTTTAAGTACAGAACTGCATTGTTTGGTATTTTGTATCACCCCTGTGAAAACATGACATTGAAATAGGATAGGCAAGCACAAAGCTTGAACATACAACAGAGACCAATTGTAATATTTCAAACCTCTGTAAATTTATTGGCAAAGCTGCAAAAACTGATGGAAAGATGGAAACACGTTTATTCTGCGTATTATTGCAGCTCGTGGTTTGCAACCACATGGCCTGACTGGATCTAAACATTCAGAAGTAAAATCTTCCCCATGCAAAGCTGTTTTGGCGAACTCCTTATAGTAAAAAGACACATATAATGTCTTGTGAGAGTTGACTCTGGTTTCCTATCTGTATATGTATTATTTCTGAAAAATAATTTAAAATAGTATTGCAAACTTCATTCCTGTTTTTAATACCTTACATTTTGCTTTGGGTAAATCAATTTAATAAACATGCAGCACTATAATATTAAATATTATTCATACCCAGCTTGAGGATCCAAAGCGAGGTCTCTAGGGAATTTCAGCCATTTGCTCACAAGAATGGTCGAGTACAAGCCATTGAACTTCGAAACTTCTATGACTCTCTTTTCGGTATCAGACCAATAAAGGTTTTTGCCAACCCAATCAAAAGCCAGTGCATTGGGTACAGCTGTATTATGCACCACCTAGAAAATGGAGATCCAAACATCAGTCGCAGTCTCTATCATTTTCTGAATAAGCATTGCTCTTTTCCTATTAAAAATAGCTGCAACAAGAAAGCTCTTTACTAATGCATGCTTCAATTTGACTTTGTGCTTTGGAACTAAACAGAATTATCTTTACGATTGATGCAAATGTACTCTCTTATTGTTATATATGTAGAGCTTGGACTTTACCACGGACCCTATTATCCCCTTTGCCGCGGTGTGAATTTTGCCCGTTGCGGGGGGGGGGGGCGCTGCGCCTTGCCGTGGTGCTCGTGACGGCTCCCGGCCGTAATGAGTCATGGGAGGCGTTTGCTCCTGATGGTCTGGAGTCATCTGTACTCCGCCCACTGATTAAGTTGCCCACATAAGCGGGGAAGTAATCACGCGTGGGCATGGCAGCAATGTTTTGATGGCTCCAGGCCGTCATGAGCACACGACTACTAATAATAATAATAATAATAAAGGATTTTATAAAGCGCCTGGTGACGCCATCTCGGCGTATCCCCGCGCTGTGGAGAGAGAAGCAGGGGAAGTGAGCGACCTAAAGGGCGAAAAGGTGAGTCTTCAAGAGTCTTCTAAATACGGCCTCTGTCTCAGCCAATCTAATGTGCAGAGGAAGAAGGTTCCAATTCTTGGCCGCCAGCGCCCTAAAAGAGCGCCCTCCCATTCTTGCTTTGTTTATACGGGGGGCACACAGAAGCCCGGTACCCTTGGAACGCAGTTCTCTGTTGGGCACATAGGGGATAGCAAGATCCTTCAGATATTCAGGTGCTACCTGAGAGGTGATCCTGTAGCACAAGAGGAGCGCTTTAAACAGGATTCTCTTTTTTATAGGGAGCCAGTGAAGAGCAGCTAGAGAAGGCTTGGAGGCTGCTCTTCTGGGAAGCCTAAGGACCAGACGGGCCGCTGTGTTCTGGAGAACCTGAAGTTTTTTAATGTTCTTCTCAGTAGTACCTAAGAGAAGGACATTCCCGTAGTCAATACGGGAAGTGACCAGGGCTTGAGTCATCGTGCGTCTGGCCTCTAGAGGAAGGAGGTCTAGGGTGCGGTTTAAGGTCTTCAGTACACCAAAGCACTTTCCTGTTAGCCTCTGGACGTGGCTGTCATAAGAGAGTCTGGGATCAACCCAAACACCCAGGTTCTTAGCTTCCTTGCATGGGGAAGGCATGGTACCTAGACAGGAAGGCCACCAGTCCCGGGTCCAGCTGTCCGAGTTACCCCCAATCACCAGCACCTCAGTTTTAGAACCATTGAGCTTGAGGCAGTGTTGGTTCATCCAGCCTGCAAGCTCCTGCATACATGTTCTAAAATTAGCAGCAGCCAAGGTGGGTGTCTGGGATAGGGAGATGAGGAGTTGCGTATCGTCGGCATAAGATACAATTTTTATGCCGTACGATTGAACCACCTCCGCCAGTGGAGCCATATACAGGTTGAACAAGGTGGGGCTCAGGGCAGAGCCCTGAGGCACCCCCTGTTCAAGGGCAATGCTGTCAGAAAGGGAATTGCCTCTCTGAACCTGGAAGCTTCGGTCTATAAGGAAAGATTTAAGCCATCCCAATGCCTCCTTTGTGACCCCAGCCTGGTTTAGACACTGTAGCAGGGTGGAATGGGCCACAGTGTCAAACGCAGCACTGAGGTCGAGCATTATGAGTGCCATCGTATGACCCTCATCAGCTCCTGCCCTAAGCGTTTCAGTAGCTCTCAAGAGGGCTGTCTCGGTGGAGTAATTAGTCCGAAAACCGGACTGGGAGCTGTGCAGGCATTTATTAGCTTCAAAGTGAGCCATAAGTTGTTTGTTAGCAATTTTTTCGGTCACTTTGGCCAGATAGGGTAGTAGAGAGATAGGTCTTAGATTTTCCAAGGTGTCCAGGCTTACATTAGGCTTCTTTTTGATAGGTAGTACAATAGCCTTCTTCCAATCAGTAGGTAGGTGCGCAGAGGAGAAGGACAGCCGAATAATCTGCCTGAAGTAGGGTTCCAATACCTGTAGGCCCTCTCCGAGTATTTTCGGGGGAGCAGGGTCCCGAGGTGAGCCAGATTTGACGCTTTTACAAATGTTTATAAGCGTATCGGGAGTGGGAACCGAGAAGCATTGGAGGCAGAACTCAGTGGGCTTAGTAACAGCGCTCTCTGTAAAATCATGGCCAGACGGCAGCTTATCAGAGAAACTGGTGTAGATGTTAGTGATCTTATCTGAGAAGTAGCGAGCAATCTTATTGCAAGTTTCCACTGAGTTGTCGCAAGGCGCATTGTCATTAGTGAAGACAGAAATTTCCTTAAAAATTTTAAAAAGCTCTTTAGAAGAGTTCTCTGCCTCCCCAATGCGTGTCTTGTAATGCATGGCTTTAGAAATACGGATTTTTTTATAGTATTCCTTTTGCGCTTGTTTATATTGAAGTTTAATAACTGGGCAAAAATTAGTGCGCCAGTCACGTTCTAATTTCTTGCATGCAGATTTGCAGTGTGATTTACTGTGACTCATGACAGCCTGGAGCCATCATGAGCATCGAAGTGGTTAAGCATATTGCTTCCATGGATTATTCTTATGTGACACAAACTGATTCGAATATGTAAAGTGCTATAGAATATTTGCAATAGAAATGCACTAGATAGATATTGATAGCATGACATGGATCAGCTAGTGATATGAAAGTACAACATTCCCTAATATTATTAAAAAAATCAAGCATGCCGCTCCATGTGAAGATGTCTTGCTGCAGTTTGACAACCAATATGACATGATTTATGGTATGGTTTTACTAAGGATAAAAGAAAGGCTGAGTTTTTTAAACTGTCAGGTTCATATATATACAGGAGTATATCTGTTTTGTTGCTTCACTGCACCATCAACTGCTCCATTGAAAACACCACCTTCCCCAACGCCTAGAAACACGCAGAGATCAACCCCATGATAAAGAAGAAAACTTCAGATCCGACAGACCTCACGAAATTCAGACCGATCTCCCTCCTCCTCTTCCCAGCCAAAGTCAAACAGAAGGTCATCAATGTCCAACTCTCTGAGTTCATCTAATTGTACCATGTCCTGGACACCTCCCAATCCGACTTCTGAAGCAACCACACCACAGAGACTGCACTCCTCGCCACCTAAGATGACATATGCTCCCTCCTCAACCAGGTGAGACCGCAGCCCTCATCCTACCAGACCTCTCAGTCACCTTTGACACAGTCTCCAACCGCACCTTAATCGTAAGTCGCCAGCATCCGCAACAAAGCTTTGGACTGGATACACTCCTTCCTCAATGGCCAGACTGAATGATTCAGGCTACCACTGTTCCTCTCAAAACCCTCAGAGGTCAGCATTTGATACCCCTGGGTTCATCCCTCAGCCCCCCCTCTTCAACATCTACATGCCCCTCCTCGCAGCCATCGTCAAAAGCTACAGACTGAACATCATTTCTTACACTGAAGACACCAACCTGATCCAATCCCTCACCAATGAACCCACAATGCAAGAACTAACTTCCAAAGTGGAATGAAGGCTGTTGCTATCTGGATGAAAGACAGCTACCTCAAGCTTATCTTGGACAAGACCTAAGTACTTATCCTGGGACCCACCCCTGCAGCCTGGGATGACTCCTGGTGGCCAACTGCTCTGGGATCTCACCGCAACCCGACAGACCACACATGCAACCTCAGCATCATACTGGGCTCTTCACTCACTATGAACCTCCAAATCAACGCAATTTCCTCAGCCTGCTTCAAAATACTTTTTGACTGATCCCCACGGAATCCAGATAGATGGCCACCCACACACTCATCACCAGCAGACTTGACTACGGTAATGCACTCTATGCCAATGTCACCCAGAAATAGCTCAAGAAACTACAGAACATACAAAATGCCACAGCTATACTGGTCCTCGACACCCCCTGCTGCAGCCACATCACACAACATCTCCGACAACTCTATTGGCTCACAGTCAACAAGAGAGTCACTGTCCAGCTCCTCACTCACACCTACAAAGCTCTAAACAATGAAGGAACAGCATACCTAAACCAATGACTCATATTCCATGTATCTACCAGACATCTCCGATCCTCTAAACTCGCCCTCACCTCGATCCCCAGGATCCACAAGACCAGAACTGGAAAAAGGTCATTCTTCTACCTTGCCACCAAGACCTGGAACAACCTGCCCTGCACCTTAGGTAATCTGCGTAGCTGACTCTATCACGAAGGACCTCAAGAACTTGCTCTTCGAATCATCCTTCACATAGTCCAACCAGCAGCCCCCCTCCCCCAGCACCTTGAGACTCTCAAAGGGTGAGTAGCAACTCTCTACAAGTCCCCCTGATTGATTAATTGACTATAAGTCTGTTTCCATATTCAGTATAGCAGGCTTCCTTAAATAGCCATTGGGCCTCTGTAAAACTATGTGTGAAAATTTTTTAAGCAAGTATCTAATATCTTTCAAAATGGTAGCTTGTCTTTGACAGAATATATTTAAAGCAAGGCAAGCTTTATGGTAGATAAGGGATTAAAATTTGTTGAACTGTGTTTATCTATACTTTCCCACCATTATCCATACAAAATAAAGGACTTTGGTCCTTTCTTCCGACAGTAATTGGCATCCATTCTTCCAAAAACACACCTAGATTCACCCACAGTGATCATTTACCTTTCATGGATCTAAAGTTTTCACCCTCTGTTGTGTGATTGTATATATGCTAACCAAATACTTAAGAGGCTTATATTTCACCACAGCATCCTCATCCTCCAGTAGACTGATGGTAATTAACTGTGTGAAATTCATCATCCCTCATTATTCCACTCATTCAATTCACAATTTTTGCTCAATAAAATGGAACCTAGGATCAATTCAAAGTACTAAAATATTCAAATGTAACTCTTTTGGCACGCTAATCATTTTCTCTCACTTAAATTAGTCTACATGGATTTCAGGTTTTGTTCAATGACTCTTCTGAAGGTCTTAATCTGTCATATCACTACCTGTATGCTGGAAAAACTAAATCCGACATATTTTGTCAGTAACTAGAAAGAAATACCATAAATCAGGTACACAAACAGAAGTTAATGCATTTATTGTGAAGCAACCATGTGAAGAAAACCTGAAATGCATTAAGACAAGAATATCAATAAAACATTTTTCATGGAAAGTATCAATGGAGGATACATGATAAAAATGTGTTTTAATGATAACCAAAAAGTGCCGAATCTGAGTATCATTAATTTGAGGTTTGCATTACAGACTGATAGCAGTTCATCAGCTGTGTACTGGGGTAAGGAATGACCTCAGCAGATATAACTGACTCATCTTCAACAATACCAATCAATCCCTCACTGATACATGTCTTTTGATAGAGAATGTAGTAGAGTTCATACTTTTCCCTTAAAAGTCTATGTCATTCAAGTTCTACAATTTAATGAATCCTTCAAAATGCACAACAGGACTAATACTTCTTAATCAAAAATGTCCCATTAAATCAAATTCACTTTATCTTGCATTAACTTCCCCAAGAACAGTCACAACTATCACAGCCCTATTACTCTGAGTATTTCTTGATTTATTGGAATGCAAAAAATGACACATCTCAGTGACAGGGCATCTCAGTCAATCCACGCAATCTCTGGAATAGTACCATGCATCAACAATCTCAGAATGCAGGAGAAAGCTACAACTCTGCCACCTCTAATATCACCTTCTTCTTCCTTTCCTCAGGCTCTCCAATCCATCTTCCTCTCATACTGCTGCTTTCAAATCTGAGTTTGAACTTTAAAAAATGATTCATACAAATAACACATCTTTAGTGAACATTTAAAAATGTAAATTGAGTCTGTATATTATTGATTATTCAAAGGTATTGGTATTGATGCCCAGTGGTGTAAATGAGAAATGTTACAAATAATTTGACTTTCCATTTAGCATGCTGTTGAGTTTCAGTTCACATTTTGTCTTGACTTTAACTAGTAGCACATTGAAACTTGAATACATTCCTCAATCGACATTCGTTTAGTGCATGTGGCTATTCTTCAAGGGGCCTTCAAAAAGACCAATGTGGCATCAATCAAAATCGTAAAATGCAAACTCCAAAGACAACTCTATTGGTGCACATTTAATTGTTGACATTAAAATTGGCAGAATGGCAATGGCAAAGTACATTTCTTGTTGTTATGTTATATTTCATTTTTTAACACGCTAATCAGTCAATTTGGCCTAAAAGTGAATGGAGCACATTGTTCTGCAATGTTCTGAAAATTAATAATTTCTGCCCATTAACCTTATACAAAAAAAATATTATGCATATACTTATATATAGTTCAGCAGTAAACTAGAGCCATAATTATGCTGCTAAATAAAACTGATATTTTCGATTAAACCAGTTTGCTAAAATTCTTTCCGTTTTTCAAACATTACATTGAGAATGCTATGTAAATTGGACATTGTCAAATATGTGTAGGTCAGCAATTTAGTCTGAATTTAGGGAGTTTTAAAGTGGAAAATCAGCCACAGAAGCCAACAACGTATAAAAAGATGCAAAACAGTGCAAAGAAAAAGCATACTTTTCTACAAGATACCAAGATAAACCAAGATTAGCAAGGTTTAGAGTATTAAATGTAAAAAATCTAATCTTGTTATGCTAAGCTTTTGAAATAATATCCTTATGAAAGAACACAGCCAATTTAATGTTTCATTCTTAGTCTTAAGAATAATATTGGAAATATCGTATCCAGAACAGTCTGCAAAATTGCTTGAAATGTTCTCTTTTCTGTGTTTCTAACTCATTTTAGAAAATGTATTCAATGTTTTTTATTCCTTGGCTCTGCATACCTTTATATCACTTCCATTCAGAAGCATTCGGTTAATTCTGCTTCCATTTGGTCTACTGGAATCGATCCAGTAAATTGACTCTTCCCTGTAGTCAAAGTCCATTGCAATTACATTGTTCAGTCCCTAAAAAGGAAATAGGAATATCATCATATATACAGATCTGGTGAAAGATATCTAAAGACATTAATAACAAAATAATGCTTATGGACAGTAGTCATTTGTATTTTGTTTTATTTACATTTTCCAAAGAAAACATGTATTTCTAAACACTATTGGGCAATGTGTATAATATTGCGAATACTAATGTAAACAATCAGTATCTGCTCGTGAATAAAACACTAAAATAAAACTCAATCATAGAAAGTACGAACACACAAGTACCAGACAAATGTTTGGAGTAAGTGTAGAATATATATAAAACCAAAACTGATAGTCACCTAGAAACCTGAAAGCAAGTCACTTTCTAGACAACCTTAAAACAATGTTTTCATTAACTTGAAATTTCTGTTGTATCAATAATAGTACCCCTCAGAGCTACTAGGTCTTCAGATTTTCTCCAGATCATTTTGGTATTTGTGGTGATAAGACAAGGATTTAAATGGGCCGTGCAGCAGCATGATATGAGGCAATTCAAGTTGAATCTTTGACCATGAATTAAATTATATAATGGAGCAGTATAAATCATGTTCAAGAATACATGTGAATACATATCCATCTTCAAAATGTAAACCAGATAAACATTTTACATTTTGCTTTAATCATGCAAGTTTTATCATTGTATTTGATAGTAATGAACATATTAGAGGACATTGAGTTTAAGACATCTTTTGGTACCCTACTAAGCAATCTTCTAAACCTTGAGAGACACTCTTGTTGAAAAGTATTAATTGTGTATGCTATTGATTGCAGGTCCCAGTACATATTCATACCTATTGAGTGTAGTTCAAAGTGTTGCATTGTCTTCCAGATTCATTTAAGTTAGAAACAATTTATAATATATGTATTATACAATGCTGCATATCTGAATATCCTTGGCAAAAATATCATCTGACACAAATATTGTATCCTAAATATTGTTTGATTAGAAATCTGTCTATTGTATGTTGTTCGATTAACTGCTTCACTTAGATATTTTTGTAAATGATATTTAGTACATGATATTCCCGTCATACAATATTTTGGTTCCAGATGCTGGTACCAAATTATTATAAACGTATAAATAATGACACACATTGAAATCATTTGTGTTAGGTAATACATTTAAGTGTAATTCCCAGCAAGAAATTATCAAATGTTTTGGACACTACTGCAAAAACAACGCTTAGGAACCTAACTTAATGAGCTTCCTTGGAGCATGAATATCACATTAGCATATGCAGATATTAATCATTAGTGTTACTACTTAATGTAGGAAAATATGAGGTGAAGGTGGATTATTTACTGTGCAAACACTGTTGGCTAATTGGAAAAATGTCAGCTCCATGTCGTAGCCAGAGTTTTGCTATCTATTTCAACTAACCATTTCCAGCACCAGCAGTTCTTGTCATTTCCAATGTCTATGGCCTTGGATGGGACTTCTATGAGCATGAAATTATAAGTCAGAGGCTGTACTCTAACCACAGGTTATCAGTATGTGCTGGGGAGCTCATCCTACTTAGACCAAGGAGACATGCATGTGGAGTGTTGATGCCATAGATATCAGGTCATGGAGTCTGGTATGTAGGAAGCAGCCATGCCCATCAACCAATGCAGGCAGATTGTTGGCTGGACTGGAACATCTTTGGTTGGGTTTAATGGTGGCTAATAGGTTTCTCTTTCAGATTGGATTATAAGTGAAATGGGCAGTGGGCAGTTGAGTAGTCCCAGTGTCCCAGTCACTAGAGTTGGGCTAGTGGTTGGGGGGTTGAAGTCCCACTTAGGCAACAACCACAATCATTGTCAAGGTGAACGACTAAATTAACCTGTGCCTAACATTCTGGTAGCTTGCCACAAAAACAGCCAGGCCAGGCGTAAAGTATATAGTATTTATGCTGCAAACAAAAAGTAATACATTGAAGTTAACTCTTTCAGCAGGACTACCCTGGTCCCTGTATCTCAGAGGTCTTCAATCTGTGGTGCGCGACACCCATGGGGGCCCTGGGGTCCTGGAAAGGGGGTCGCACATTCCCCAACTTCACTTGTCCCTGCAATCCAAAAGGTTTGCTTTCCTTTAGGAAAAAGACAGCCGTACCGGGACAGGCAAATTTAGCGAATGTTTGTGGTTCACCCTGAAAGTGTTATGGCTGTTGCTTGAGTAGGGTTTCACCCCCCTCAACCAATAACCCAATTTCTAACACGAGTCAATTTAGGGGGTGAGGCTTTAGGAAGATATTTATATTTTGGCTAGATCAGAAGAGATTCTTTGGGGGACATAGCTATCCAAATTGTTTGACAGGGAGCCTGGAGTCAGATGATATATGTTTTTAAATAAACAAATAATTAGTTTATATACCACTCAGAGGCATATTTTCAAGGAAAGTTGTGAAGCTTGTTGTTAAACCAAGGAGGCTAACAACACAATCTTTCGCATTAGAAATGCAGGTCTGAACCATATATACAAGAATATGGTGCAGCCCTGCATTTCCCCCTGCCCTGGTGCTAAATTTAGATGCCTAGCGGGCATGCAAGCACTGTTGCACCATAGTGCAAGGGTGTCTGCGTTGAGGGGAAGATTGTTTATGTGCAGGGAAGGGCCCCTTCCTGCACTGAAACAATCTGAAATGGCGATTTGAATCTTCTATGTTATCTGCGTAGTGCAGGACACATAGAAGTTGCAAAACATCTTTTTTTTAAAGATTGAAATTGAGATTCAAATGCATTTTTCTGTTTCCATGTGTGCATGGCAGAACACATGGAAACAGCAAAAACAAGGAGAAATTAAACATTTATTCTCATTTTGCCAGGCTAAGACCCTGTTTTCCCTGGTCCAAACTTTGGCTCTGCCCCATATTTATGCCACCGTTGTAGCAGTGGAACGCCCACAGCAACACCCATTGCTCTTTCCTTTTACGCTAAGTATAGCAGGAAAGGGTGCCTTATTTACAAGGCAGCATTAAGCCACTTTAAGTGACTTAACACTGCCCTTTAAACGTGACGTTATGGTGGCAATAGAGCTTCCACATATGCCCCTCAGTTTATTGCTGAAAGCCAACGATTTTGGCAATGATAGTGGGGGACATGACTGTGCCTGGGTAGATTATAGGGAGATCTTGCAGCAAAGTTTACAACTCTATCTTGTGGTAGGGAGGCATATTGAGGAAGGCAGATTTGATGGCTACTGCAGTAATGTGGCCAGTTCAGAACAATGATGATTCTAGGGCTTTAGCCATCGGGAACAGGATTTATGCAGCAAGTTTTGTAAAGTATAAGGATAACCACTGATGGTGTTAAAATTCTAAGATGGAGATAAAATATTCCAACTATGGAGTTCTTAGTTGAAAAATGTATCCGATTATTAATATTATTTTCGTTTCATTAAATTAGATTTTATGTTACTTTACCCGAATGGCTGGCACTGTAGAGTTAGCTTTTAATTAGCGGAAAATGGTTGCATATTTATTCTTATGCAGATCGTGATTTGCTCAATGTGCAAATTCAAAATTAACTGGAGCATGCTTCATCACTTAACTAAACAATGTGAGTTGACCTCCCCCTCCATCTATCGCTGCAAGGAATTCTGCACTACTGACTGCGCATGGCTAATTACAGTGTGTAACACAACATGAAGTTCTCAAATTACATGATTCCTACAGACTGCTTTTATTTTTCTTAATAACTCTAAGAGCCAGAGTACGTTTTTGTACTGCCAAAAAATGGAAAAGGAAATTTAAGTGATTTGCATTTAATTAACATTCAAATACACAAGCATGCAGATTGCTCCTCTCATTTTCATACACTTTCTTTATTAATTATATTCCTCGGGTGTAAAAAATGTAAATTTTAACGAATTTGACAACTGATGCAAAGAATGGATAATTACTTTTTTTTTAATGTAGGTGATATGTTCCAAAAAAGTTCACGCTGTATAATGACCGAAAGCTGAAGCCCAGCGCTTTCATAAACTGACAGACAAATAAATATTATGAAAAAGACATCATTAATATGTTGTTTCTTCTCTGCGCATGACTGATCAAGCCTCTTTGAAAAGGGGCAGCTGATAGGCCAAAAAATGTGTGGACCAGATTTAGTAACACTTTCTATTGTCTCAAATTGCAGCAAGGTCACACAAAGTGAAGCAAAGCAACTAATTACTTTTCATACAATAGGTTTCTTTTGCGCTGGAATTTGCCTTTTTTCAGTGCATAAAGTGCTTGGCACTACTTTGTGTCAAATCAAATCAAATAATCTTTATTCGGTTTCATGTAATAAAACGATGAAAGCACACATTGAGATTAAATAGAACATTCCAAAGTGGACCATATCAGTTAAAAAATAACCTATGCCAGATGTAAAAAGTGAAGTGCAAATAACAAGTACATACTAGCAAGGCCTACTCAGGAGAATCGTTCATGTTAACAACGAATAATCTTGTCAGGTAAAGACAATTAAGTGGCAGAAATGTACACAAAACATTAAAAGGTGCATTGTGTCATAAATAATATGTTTAAAAGCAAGATAATCAGTCACAACTGACTGTACATTTTAAAATGCTAAAAACATGAAAAACGGCACTATCCCTCAGCATTTAAATTAAAGGGGGGCACACTTGCCTAAAATTGGCCTTTTTTAAGATCGGGACTAAGAAGGACAGCAAGAAGTGGGGCATGTCCTGTGGAGACTTCCTGTCGCAGCCATATAGCAACAGACTCTGGCCCTTGTGCTGCCCCTATGGGTGGGCGAGAAGGAGATGAAAGAGATCAAACTGGAAACTGGTCATTAAAAAAACGGTTGTAAAAGTTCACAAACCTTAGTAATTATCGTTCCACCATCGGTGTCATTCTTGACATGATGAAACGACGTATGCTAGGGTTAATTAGCTCCTTGTCTTCCCTTTTAATGCCTACTGCTGAAAGAGGCCACCTTGATGTTAACCAGGTCCTTCTTGTTACTAAATTCAGGGTTCAAAACGATCTCCTCTCCCTAAACTCGCTAAGTGATTCTTAATGTATTGGGGCCACGGTACATGGTCAAGAGCCATGCAGTCCCTTAGGATCATTTTGTTTAGTGATGTCCCCTTAGTGGTCCAGATTTCTTTTTTAAAACATCTTTTTATTTAAAAAAAAACAACAAACCAGATACATTCACCACAAATGTAGTATTTTGTCACTTCTGTTGGGTACAGTTTGACATTGTCAATGATCTGTACAGCCCCACTTGCAAGGTATTCTCCATTGTTCCTTCCTTAAGCATTTTGCTCCTGCATTTCCTCCCACCTCCTCTGTGGCTCTGGAGCTGTACACGGGTTGCCTCTAAAGTAATTTCATTTATTCTATATCTTCCCCCATTTGCAGAAGCATCCTCTATTTGCATACACCGCCTTCTCCACCATAATACACCAGTCGATATCCTTCTTCCAGTCCTTCATTGAGGAAGTCACATTAGAACCCCAGGAACGTGCTATATTACTTTTGGCTATCATCAGTGCTAGAGTCACCCCTTTTTGGCCCCCTCTCCCCAGATCTGTTGCCTCCCACACATTGAGAAGACACCATTTTACCGAACTTAGTAGCTCTTTCCTATACACTTCTTTTAAACATTGAATTATTTTAGTCCAATACCATTGAATTTTGGGGCAAGCCCATTTTATCCGCTTCACTGTGGCGCTCATTTCCCCTCTGTGCTAGCGAATTCTATGCGTGTACAAATCGGACGACCCCCAGCCGTCCGACGCACACGCCCACTGTGACGTCAGACGGCCGGGGGCCGTCCAACGCACGGAAGAGGTTATATGAAAGAATGGACCCCTATTCCACAACCCCTCCAACAGAAAGCCTCTGTTAGTTACACCATCTGTTCCAATGTGGTGCACGAAATATAAGCCTTACGGACAGAAACTGGGGGCAAAATGGCCGCTGCTTGACACCGCGGAAGGCAGCGCTGATGCTCTCTCCCCCTCTAAGGACCCCCGCTGGAAAAGGATGAGTTGTGGTTAAAATATGTTTTCTTTGAGTCTCCTGTTAAGTCTACCTCTGCGCTTCAATGAAAGCTCGCAGAGTCGGGCTCCATTGCTGGATTACCTGCTTTGCCGATACAGTCTCTCTGGGAGTTCTCGGAGCAGCTTACAGCTCCTACTGCTGCCGCAGCGGCTATCGTTTTCACCTTTCGCACAACACATTACTCGTACCCTCCGATGCTAGTTTTGGTGGAAAATGCGGATTAGTAGTCCTCTTAACACAAAACACTTAAACAAAACTATGGACCAGTTGATGCTATAGTAGTTGACTGTGAACTCTTCAGTGAACAGGGAGCTAGTTGAAAATACAGCCTGAGGTAAAATACTACTCTCTGTGGTCTCCTGAAATACTGGCAAAGGAAAGTCAAAGCTTGATCTCACTCTGGTACTTGTAGACCCACTTTTTGCATGAGCACCAACATAGTGGGGCAAGACTGCCCACCAGATTTTATCACTGTACTCCCTGCCCGTGCTGCCACTGGAACAAAGAAAAGGCTCATTGCTAGAAGTATCAGTCCTTGTTCCTTCTGCTCTAGAGAATGTTCAGTAGCTGCACCCACTAGTCTAACGAAAGTTGAGGGGGCCTGCTGCAAACTATATGATGGGAGCCACTACCATACTCAGTCAAGAGCGCTAAGGCCAGGGTACTCAGCTGAGTGTCCCCCCTGCAGCTCGCCCACCCTGCACCGCAGGGACTGCAGGGGCCTGTGCTACAACACTGGCTGCTCAACGTTTAAATAAGAATAAGTGTCAATAATAATGATCCCAAAAACAATGCCACTGTGTCCTTTGTTGAAAATTTTAATTAAATAGAGCAGATGGAATAATCCAGTCTTTCAAACAAGTCAGCTACGTATTACATCACCCAAAGGCTCATGTTAGAGATATTGAATTCAGGCGAATTGCCCACCTTATGCAGATAAGAAGGCAGTGACAGTGCACATATGCTCTATTTGCAATCAGCACTATTTTACACTGGCAGACTATTTGACAAGAGACTATTTGAACTCCTTTGTGGAACAATTATTGAGATCCCTTCATTAGAAAAACATATCACAGTTAAATGAGTTAGCCATTTCACACTTCATGACCTTTGTTTTAAGCAAAATTTTCTTCTACACATATTTCTATTGCATCCAGTTCAATTACTTAATTCAAGATTTGCTGTGCTGCAGTGCACAAGAGAGGAAACAGAACAGAACCATATCAACAGGTAAAACTCATTTCTCCACAGGGAACCCCTTTTTACTCCTGCCCACGCTATTTGGGGGTGTTTACGTTTTTGGAAAGGGATATATTTCATCCCCTAAATAATGTTATTCTACGACTATTTCTAGACAGGTAATAAGAGTTTCTGAATGCTAAACACTGACGTGTTTTTTTTGGTATTCACAAACGACCACTTTTACTTCTCACCCCTTTGATGACGTTTACTTTGGCATAGTATTACACTGACATAAAGTAATATTGCACAGGAGTTAAAGGATGTATAATTCCTACTACCTCCTAAATCAATACTTAGCAGATGCAAATCCAGCAGCTACTTTCAATTGAAAATGACCTTTAATACCATATACACCATCACAAACCGCGCTCTGTATGCTTGCTGAAGATGGACTAAGCAAGAGTGCCATGTCTTTTAAGAAAACATCGGGGCATATTATCAAGGGGGTTTATCTCCACTTTTTTGGCTTTAAAAGCCAAGAAAGCGGAGATAAAATTATCTCCCTATTACCTAGCTGCCGCTAACACCAGTTAGCGACAGCTAGTAGGAGATAGCAACCATCTTGGGCCCCACTTTGCATGTCAGTGATATTTATCACTAATGATATGCAAAGTGGGCGTGCCAAGATGTTAGCGACTGGAAACAGTCGCTAACATGGCTATCTCCTATTACCAACTTTTGGAGATATTCGCGCTAAGCGCAAATATCTCCTAAAGCTAACACCTGCCCTGAGCAGTTCTTAGCCATGTTATCCAATGGGAGGTGGATAGCATGGCTAAGAGCATTAGCTCGGTAATGCATGAATATTGCTGACTTTTCAGCGATATTCATGCATCGCGGCCAATTTTTATCGCATTTGCGATAAACCTTGGTAATACCAAGGTTTATTTGCGATAAAAATCGCCGCAGCTCAGCGGTAAATTTTTGTCTCTAACCAAGCAATAGCGATAATTATCGCTATTGCCTGGTAATATGCCCCATCATTTCCTTGTCATTCCCATAATAAAATATGTTCCCACGTCTGCGCTTCTCAATCTCTTATGAACAAAACAGCCGATATATGTTAGCTATCCGTACAAGTTGCCAAATTTAAAAGTATCTGGAAATGCACGTGGACATTTTTTGAATGGAAAGACACTAGTTTTTTCGACGTCACTTACTATTTTATTCGACATCAGAGCAGAATTTGTGCTCCAAAAATGAATTTCCCATTAGGAGTTAAACTAACCGTACCGAATGTTTCCACAGTGAAATGTTGGCAATAAACAGTAGAAAGACTGGCAGCAATGGATTTGAATGCAACAAATGTATTAACTCAGGTAACCCCAAGGCACTCAGTGCCTGCATATTAAGCTCCGACAAAGCCATACATCAATATACTGGCAAATTGATTCAGAACAAGAAGTCTCGAATTGATATGTAAGCCTATCATTTTGAGCAATGAATTGCGCTCAAACAATTAAGATTCATGACCAAGGGAGCAATAAACAGTAAGTGCATCGAATGTGACTTTTTACCTGTTTAAGAAGTGTGTAGTTCGATCCATCGGTATTAAGCTTTCTAATTTCATGATGATCAGCAAGAATTAAAAAGGCCTTTTCACCTACAATTTGAAGGAATATAATTGTGAGTATTGAGGAAATGGGTGCATTCCATAGTAACAGAATACAAAAAAATATGAATGTGTCTTCAATAAAATTGAAATGTAAATGGCCAGTGAAAAGGAAAATCAGTGTTTGAACAAAGTTGAATCAAAATGATTGTCGTTCAGAAAGTAATTTTGCAACCAGTAGGAAACACAAGTATCATTAGATCAAGTATTCAATTCAATACATTTACAATATTTTGACACATGGCAGCGCAGCAAGCCTTCCGGCTGCTTTGCCATGCTTCAAATGAAAAGGGCAGGATGTTCTGTATCTAAGATACAGCACACTCATGTCCTTTTCCACAGCGCTGGCACACAATGGGCTGCCATGCGCCAACACAGACACCCTTGCAACATCGTGCAAGCTTGCCTGCTATCCAGGGGCGATTGTTATTTTGCCAGGAAGGGCCACCTGCCTGCATGATAACAATTGTCTTTCATATTTTTATTTGTGCTGCAGCACACCTTGAAAAAGGAACAATGAGGAGTAAATAAAGATATTTCTCCTCATTCTGCCTTCGGTATGCCTCCCATGGGGAGGGGAAGCGATCTGACGCATTCTAAGGTTTACACAACCTTGTGAATCTGGAAATTAGTCAGGTTCACCCATGGAATGTCCCTTTCATGCAGAGTAATGTGTGAAAGGCGGCCATATTTACATGGCCATGAAAAACAGCGCAGGCTGGCTTTACATGGCCTTGTAAATAAGGGCAGGCAAACTGAACCGCCAGCGCAGAAAAAAACGGACGCACCGGCAGCACAATCAGCTTGCAAATAAACCCCTGCATGCAGTAGTTTATTTGAAAGTCTAAATTTAAAATATTGCCAAAGAGTGTAACTAAACAAAAATCATCACAACAAGGGAATAATATTAACATACCAAAAGCACATTAACCATTAAGTATAATAAAATAAATAATATTCGAAAAAGATTATAAATAACTTTCAAACATTTCCACGAGCAGGTGGTATTAGTTATGAAACCCATGACAAGCGAGGTCAGCAATGCATGAATAATGTAACTTTGTAGGAATGCGTGCAATGTGCTACCTGAAAGAGACTTGCAGCCTTTCGGATTACCAGGTTGTATTTCATAGCCCTCGCCACAGGAGCACTTGTAGGTTCCATATGTATTGATGCATTGCTGGCTACAGGGAAAGCCAGATGAACATTCATCAATGTCCACACACGTTTTGCCATCATCCTTCATCTGGAATCCATTCCAGCACTTGCACTAGGAAACAATACAAGCATATTCAATGCACATTACTCCTCCTGTCTTTCTGCTCGGTAGAAAACTGCTGCAATTGATTTTCAAGACTGGGGGATCCAATAAAATATACCTCGGCAGTGAAAATGTGAAAAAACACATAACTAATTTGTTTACGTTAAGACAGAGCTCTTGAAATTATATCTATTTTGATTTTCTTTTATTGATACAATATAGATATTTTACCTATTAGCAATGTAATAAATATTTTGAAATTGGTATCATGGTTTTAAATTGTAAATTGTGAGGGTATATATTGGATAATTAGACAAGTGTGAATACGTAACCCCCGATCACTTTTGCATTTTTTTCAACCTTGCCTTAATCCCAACAAATTCTAAAATATGGCAAGTTATCCCTGACTTATCAGCAAGATTCACAGTAACAAGACCTTGTTTTGAAGAAATGCCAGATGAACACGGTAGGTTGGGTACCAAGCAGACCAACTTTTCTTGGTTAACAAATTTATTTCCAAACAATGATGATTAGTTGTGACTTAAATATACATCTAGGTTTGTTGAACCCTCAGTATTCTCATTGACCAGTGGTCATTTGAAGGAATGTGGAAAGCTTGCATGCAATTCAGAATACAATGCAGACTGACATTGTTCCACTCATTTAAACACAATTGATTTTCATGTCAGGAAATCAGGATCATATTTTTCAAAGAATCAAAAACTCTGATCACTTTGTTCTGAAACTTTATCTTTCCAACCCCATGGAGAAATACAAAGTATCAAAGGTGTCCTTGACAAAAAAAACAATTTTATTAAAAGCATCAAAACATACCATTAGACATGTTTCTATTTGATTACCAATTTACAGTAGTAATGAAAATAATGTCAAATAAAACACATCAATCTACCAAATAACAGTCTCCCCTGGGACCTCTAAGTCATATCACCTTATCTCAATGACTTTTCTGAATTTGTCATCTTTATTAGTGCTTGTTAGCAACCTTGAAATAGGATCTATGTCGCTGAGTAAAATAAGAGTCCAGCTTAGTTCCACAAGGTTTTTTTTTCACCCACAGATTGCACAAGTGACCTCAGCTCAGTGCACCATCAATTGAATATGAAATACTACTTACTGTAGCCTCGCAGGACCCGATTCAATGCATGGTTGAAGTGGAGTAAGTGCTTTTGGTTTACTAACAGTCCCTATAAAGGGTTCGAAGGACTCAATGGTGTTCAGGAAGCCTAGTTTTGGTCTTTATATTATCTTAACCAGAAACTGCACTAACAACAAGATACTTTAACAGGACTAGGCAGAGTTTGTGGAGTTCCGCGTGACAAAACAAAACTCGGCCACTTTGTGGAGTTCAGCAAGTGGCAGAGTGCATTTTGTCATGCCGTTTGTGTTGATGTTCAGGTTCAGGTATTTATCCTGCAAATGGCACAATGTGCAGCCCAAGAGGGCGCTTACTTCTTTTCTGCCACTCAAGTAGATTTTCTACTCAAACTGCAGTTTTCTTAATGCTAATGGAAGTTTTCTCAATGTGAGCGGTTACGAGCTTTTGTGACCGCCTGCGTTGAGAAATCTGCCTCCCTTCTGCATTGAGAAATCTTGTGGGAAGGTGGATTTTTTTCCCCAATTGCTCTCGCCAACTTGACGTTGGTGAGCGTAAGCGAGGAAAAAACTCTGCTTGGAGTTTTTCAGAACTATGCATGTTCTACAGACCGTAGAGTGCGGAAAACTTTGCAAACTCCACAAACAGAGTAGAGTTCACCGCCACGACCAACATTTTAACTAAAAAGTTTTATTTTAACAGTCTTATCCTGTTGCTTAGCACATCGAAATACCCACAGAATATTACAAAAACAGCTCAAATGCATGCTGCAAACGACAAGAATAAAATAAAAATGGCTACCATAGTTAAAGCATCATCTACCTGCCTAACACCTTAAACCTACACTAGGAGGGAATGGAGCAGCATAACTTGCATATAGGGTTTCTTGGGGAGAATCAATGTACTGCACATCTGTTTACAGCAAAATGCTGTGTTTTCAGCAGTCTGGAATAGAGTGTTCCTCGAAAGAAAAACACACATCGTATCAGCTCCACTTCTTCCAGATTTAGCATGGTATCAGCTTTTCAGTGCAGAACAAGCTGCTGCAGCATTGTGGCAGTCTAGAGATCTTTTGCATTGTCTTGCATAACAATCTGGGGGTAGGACTTTTCTCACAAGTGATCAAGTGGTAGCTCATTTCCACTGCATGTTATCTAGGATAGGAATTTCTGACATAACTTGTGTGCATCAATATGTAGGTTTAGATGCATTATTAAAAACAAATAAGGTACAAGAATGTAAATTCATTCTACAATGTTCATGTTGTTATTATTATCTGTAATTAACAATCAGAGGGGGGGGAGAGAAATCAGAATGGATTCATTCTCCCTGGGCATATTTAAATAAACAGTTAGAATCCACTGCTTGAGATTAAGGGTGTCTCCTCCACAGTGGGGAACACCTTTATGTTTTTAGGTCCCCTCACACACCAACAGGCCCCTTGGTGTCATGCTTTATCATCGGGGTCATCGTACCCCTCTACGGGGTACGGCGTGCTGCGACCTACGGAGACGTGGAAGCACTTGTTAGACGTGTGGTGTTGGTGAGGGGGTATTTTGAATAAATGTGAGTGTATTGTGGGGTTTGGGAAATAGTGATAGTTAAAAAGAACCTGGCTAGTGGGGTGACTAAAAATTATTTAATAAGCCCCCGGGCTGGTGCTGTTAAAAAAGAGGGTGGGTGGTCACTACGCTGACAATGTGCGTTACCTCCTTTTTGTGTGCGTCGACATGTTTCAGTGCCAGAAGCACCTTCTTCAGGAAGGGGTGCACAAATCCCCACCTTACTCACGTTTCTTTAACTAATACCAGAATTTTCTAATAAAAGTGAGGAAAATCTCATTCTTTCTCCCATTTCTCTTCACCTGTCTCTATACTGCTGGTTTTACCCCCTATCTGGCGCTCACTCTACATGCACCAACCACTAAAAAGCACATAATATGTTTTTTGTCACCCCGTATAGATGCAAACATAAAACTGGGTTAACCCCGTTGATGCTTCTGTCGGGCCTACGGCCATCGCGAGCACTACCGCGGTAGTGCTGCACAGGTCCGTTGGCCGACGCGGCCCTGCCCGCCTAATAAAACGTACCGCACCGGCGCAGAACGTTCGAAGCAGCAAATGGGTTAATAAAGCAAATGAAAAACAACTCATCTCAGTGCTCACACTGTACGCATGAGGAGCTGTTGTATCAATTTAAGAGAAACAATAGTTTCAAGGGAAAGTGTACCTTTTCAATCATCCTACGAAGCAGCAAATGGGTTGATAAAGCAAATGAAAAACAACTCATCTCAGTGCTCACACTGTACGCATGAGGAGCTGTTGTATCAATTTAAGAGAAACAATAGTTTCAAGGGAAAGTGTACCTTTTCAATCATCCTAACACTAGCTTATGACCATAAGAACTCCAGCTTTGAATATTGGCTGCACTAATTCACTGCTGGTGTGGAACTGCTGACTGTTGCACCTGCATGTGACCAGCCAGAGTTGCTGAACGCTAAAGACTGTCTTGCACAAAGTCTGAATGAAATGAAATACAAAGGAGATGTGCAAGCTTTTGTAAGACAGTCTATACTTGCTGACAGGGAGGCTGACAAAAGAAGCAAAGATAAGATGGTTTAACATTTCATTGCCAATAGCTCAAGTCACTCATGCATAGTGATACTCATCACTGAATAAGTGCAAGTTAATAGCAGGTCTCAGGCTGGAGCAGCTAGTTTCAAAAAATAAATATGAACCGGAATTTAGCCTCCAGGTCTTAACAGTTGCTGAGATTAATCCAAGAATTCTACCCATCACATTTTTGTTTTTCTAACCAATAGCAGTGACACAAGAATATCGCATGAAACCATACTGTGAGAACCTTGGGGCATATTATCAAGAACGGCGATAAAATTATCGCCACTTTAGCGGCAGAAAACTGCAGCTAAAGCGGCGATAATGGGCTTTATAATATGCCTTGGAGAATTCCATTAGAAGCCCATGTTCGTACTAGAGCATGGACTTCTATTAGAATTCTCAAGGGCATATTATCAAGCCCATTATCGCTGCATTAGCAGCAGTTTTCTGCCACTAAAATGGCGATCATTTTTAACGCCGTCCTTGATAACCTGCCCCCAAGAGAATATAGGTGATTAGCAGTTGAAGCCTGGTTGAAGTCTGCAACAAACACAATCCTAAAGGGCAGTTGCTGGTAACATCTCCCAGGCCCCAAACAAAGCGAAAGAGGCATGTTAGAGAGGTACCCGAGTCTTAGAATCCTGCCAAGCCTGGACCACCAGAGAAAAAAGGCTGTTGTCTGGTTGCCCAACTTTCATGCAGCACATTCTGCATCACAGTCCCTGAAAATCTGTTAGCATCTTGTCATTCAAGAGGATCTCAGAGAAAAGTACATATCTTTGAGTGGAGCACTTGAATTCATCTACTTTGTGCTATTTCTTGTACACTGTGCTAAAATATGCATTGTGCGCCCTGCTTTCTCTCAATAAATGAAGTTAATTGGCATTCTCAAATAAGTCAAGTACTGATGAAGTGATGAGTCAAAAGTAGTCGGGATAACTGCTGTGGTACTAATGTGACTCTAGAGCACTTTTAATATTATACTTACCCATAAGTATTTATATTTTCTGCAATTATGATACATTCGACAAATAACTTAACCAAGGGCAGGCAGAACGGAAGTTTCAGGGTAAATTATGAAAAGATAAGATAGACAGTTGCACCTTTCTGTTTTTGTCTTTTTTAAACCTTCATCGAGTTGGGAAGTCTTTCAAGAGAAAGACCTACAAACAAACTAAAATATGTAATTTGGACGCAAGCCACATATATGTTATTTCAAGTTACAATTAGTTTATCTTCCTTTTACAGTACAAACCTGTTCTGAGAGAAACTATTCCCCTTAACTTATTGAATTCTCTGTTAATGAGTAGCACAAAGGAAGACCAAAAGGTCCTTTTTTAATTCAGAGTGTGTGGTGGATAGTGATAATATAAAACTTTGTTAAATATAAAGTTATACGAAAACATAAATCTCTCAAAATTAATCTTAAAATACGTGAATTCATTCTACCTTAAACATTTATGATTGAAGAGTACAAAAAAAGTAACAGTAGTGACAATGCTACAAGTCCTAAAAGTCTGAAGGTGAGTCATGTTCAGAAAATATGTAGTACCACACTGCAACACAATGCAGACATCAAGAAGGCATGAACATATTTTTATTTCACCGGACAAACAAGACCTTTCCTGCAAACCAAACGTTTAAAAAACATGGGTTCTAGGAAAATGCCTCTTTGTATGGTCTCCCAAATTTGTTTCTAGTCTGATGCTGATTTTTTTTAAACTTATGGCCACCCGGTCCCCGTTACCCAGGTCCAATTGATTGCATCATGTATTATGGCACGACTAAGGTGACCATGCAAACCATGCCTCCAGTCCTGCCGCTGAAACCTTAATATGTAGTTTTAAAACTGACAATTCAACCTGGCAAAATAAACCTTTTCTCTGGCATACACTTCCTTTCTAATACTTATAGGCCAATCCTAAGGTCCTACATTTTCCCGGGACAGGCTGCATTGCATTTAAAATGTAGGGCATGTATATTCTGTTCTACATGTTCTTGCAGTGAAAAACCTTCAAAGTTGCTTTTACAGTGTGGCAAGGATGACTCTTCCCCAGAAAGGACTTGGTTACAATTTATCACCTTATAATGCTTAACTTTGGAAGCAGTTTGAAAACTGATTCTAACTAATTTTAATAGTAATTTAAAAAACAACGTAATGGTGAAGTTGGCTTTTAAATTACTATTTTGAAAATGACACTTTTAGAAAGCTGTTATTTTCTTACCTGAGCTAAATGTGCCTTTCTGCCAGTGTTCACTGTCAACCAGGAACTAAATGGCTCCTTCATTAGGTGTGAGGTGGCTCCTAGAGCTGAAACAAAGGGAGAGGGTTGTCCTTTTCTTTGACAGTATGGCAATCAGGGCGGTGCCCAGAAACGTAATTAACTTCAGAGGATGCCTATTCTATCACAGACAGATCTCACAGGCAGATATATCTCGTATTGGCCTGGTAGCCCGCCGAGCAGCAATACCAGTGGAATTAAATCTGCCCCCAGAACTAGATCTAAGTGACCACAGGGAAGGGCTTGCTCATTATCATAACCACACCTTGGGCTAGGCAAATGGAGCTCTGCACAGGTAAAGAAAGATTCTACTGTCTGAATTATAGGTTGAGAAGAGCATTGTTACTGTAAAACACTCAGGAAGTACTACAAAAGGTAGTATGGTCACCCCTGAACTTTTACCCAATTGGTTATTGAGTGGTCAAAGGTTTACTCCACCCACAGGCTGGCTCTGGTCATAAATGTGGCACTACCAGTACTCTCTTCAGGTACTATTGGGCCTGTGGGTGACAGAAGGATGGCACCCGCTGTTGTGACTTCTAAAACCACAGCAAAGAGCTAAACCTGCTCCCACTTGTACCCAGGATCAAGAAGTGAACTTTCAAGGTCAGTTCCCTAATGTCCTTTTAAGCTTCAGGGACTCCAAAGCTGGTAGGATTTCACTTTCCTGACATGCCCAGAGACCAGTTCCAATTGGCTTTGCCCTGGACTCTGCAGGTGGCTTCAACTGGAGTGCATCCTGACCTGTACTTGGTGTCACTATGGTTATGGGACCCACTGCTAAGTGTCCCACCAGTCATGGAATCTTGTTTGTAGTGTTAAAGATGCCCAGATATCTTCCGGGTGATCTTAAGGAGATTCCACGCTGCTAGCAGACCCGTACTTGACCTAACAGTGAGTTATTTTAACTCAACACTAAATGAAGGGTAGACCTGTACCTCGCACGTGGAGATAAACTGTATGTATTGACAGACATCTTCCTCATTCAATTGAATGGCTAGTAGCTGTTTTTCATTGAGTAATTAGACTCTAAAGAACCTCTCAGCGTGTTTTCCTCACAACCCAATGGGTCCAAATTGAACAATGGACTTTAGTCAAGGGACTTTTTAAACATACAACTTTAGGTCCTGAAGATGGTTTGACAAATAACCCCTTCGGTGCTCATGACGAGCTCAGCTCGTCATGCAGTACAGTGCTCCTGTGCTCATGACGAGCTGAGCTCGTCGTGACCACACCCATTTTTATTATGGCCAGCACAGAAGAGGAATAAGACCAGCAGCGATGGTGTTAATTTTGCCACAACAGACCGAAGCGTCGACTTCTGCATCTATTTCCCTCACAATTGTTGTACAATAGTGAATGTAATCTATATGTTCAGGTTCTTCACTCATCTGACTTCATAGAATATATGCCTGTGTTCATGATTTGTAGGTAGTTTTACAGATCCTCGATATGCTGCATTGTTATATGTGAATGTACCTTTTTCAATTTTATCGAGATTAAAAAACTCTTTGTACTTTTGTAATTTCATTCTATTCATTGATTGTACATGTTGAATAGTTTCATATATGTTTAGATTTTTTCAAGTGTTAGAGACCATTTGGGCTTGAACATAAAAGTAATTGCATATAAACCTGAATAAGAATTTTCCCATGTAGGGATCTTTGTACTTATTATTAATTGATTGCCCAAGCCTCCAAGGGGATATTGGGTTCCCCACTTCCTTACACTCCAGATCCAGTGATGGCTTCTCCACCAAGGCAGAGGAGCGTCACCCCACAACTTTGCAGCAGGAAACATAAAATGATAATACCTTGTGTCATTATCATCGTGTTTCCTTCTGCTGTGGCAGTTTTCTGGGTGGGCGGTGGTGTCCCGAGGACAGATTAGCAGGGTAGGAGTGGTTTGCCCACACCTAAGTGCACATGACTGTTTGGTGAGCCCTGTTAAGCCGCCCAAACCAGTCATGCCCACTTCCCATATTCTCCATGCAGGCTGCATTACAGCTTGCCTAGAGTACATGCCCAGGCCCCATTCCCTGGCTGGGCGCCGATCCACAGCAATCAAACTAATCACAATGCTGTTCTGCAGCATTGTGTTTGACTATCTGGAGCCTGAGAGCCGGGTGCCTCCTGCTGCTTCCTGTATCCTGTTTCAGGACCAGAGCAGGAAGAAGAGGCAAAGGAGAGGCAGCGGCTGGCTGGCCGTCACATGTAAGTGGTTTCCTCCCACCTCCCTGCTGCAGTCGCACCACCACGCGAGTCTGGTAGCAGCCGCTACTGCACAGATCCCAAACCTAAAGAATTAGAAAATTATTTCCCAAAAACTGTCCCGAGAACCAGGATGAGACCAGGACCATTCTGCTTACCTTTCTGCCTGAGTTGTATCTGAGGCTTCTCTCACTACATTCTTCTCTGCAGCAGCAAATCCTTTTCAGCTGCCTTCACCAGCGGGGTACTTAGCCTCACGGAACTGTTGTCAGCCACAGCCCTGTTTCTCGTCCCGCTGGAGATTTTCGACTTCCATATACTGCAGTGTTTCTCCCGCTATTTCACCCGCTGGTCACTCGCGCCCTGTGAGGTCATTCTTCAGGTGCCTGCCCAGGTTGTATTGGCCTAAAGGACTGATTGTTCTGTGGAGATTTGATATGTCTCTCCCTTTTTTGAGGAATTTCTCTCCTCTCCTACAGCATATCAGTTAACTGTTTCTCGGCTGGGTCTATGTTCTGCATCTCAGTTCTGAAGGCATCTTTTCCACAATCATGGGAGTTTAACCTGCAATTTTGGCCAGACAGTTTGATCAGTGTCAGTCTGTGATATCTCAGGTTTGTTGCTTGTGGCTTTATGCTCTGCATCGCCTACTACTCGACTATCATATTTGTTGGTACAGCATATATTGAACTGCATTGTGGCATTTCCTCTTTCCCAGTAAGCTTGACTTGTGCAGGTTTTGTCACATTATTTCAGACTTTTGAAGGTCTTTTCTCCCTACACTATGAGACTGGGTTTGCCTTTCATCACACGGCCTATCTCACCTCCTCTATAGCAGAGGGAGGCAACACCCCATTGAAGAATGGTTGTTTAACAACACATCCTCTGCCACTCTCAAGGAGAACACTGGGCTGGAACTAAGAGACTTAAAAAGGATCACTCCTCTCCTCAGAAATCTCCCCACCCAGTTACCATGGAGAGCCTAATGAAAGAACTCAAAATCTCCAAACCCTTCATGTTGGAAACCTCTTCTAATCTCCACTGAATTGAAGACAAATTGTCTTCTCTTGAATTTAGGGTTTTGGACATTGAGTTTAACATTACCGAGTCTTGAGATACCACTTTAAAAGTGAACATCATGTCCAAAAAAATTGCTACTTTTAAAAGACACATGAAGATTTAGAAAATCAAAACCGATGTAATAGGCTTCATACTTATGGTATTTTGGATAGTGCAGAAGGAGGTGACATGACTACTTTTCTACACACAAACTTACCTATGATTGTGGGTCTTATTAGCAATTTTTCTCTCAATATCTAAAGAGTCCACAATCTTTGACCAAAAATATCCAGCCCAAATCCCACTTCCAAACCTAGAAGAATGACTATAGTTTTTCTCCAATGCATAGATTTAATGCAAATCTTCCAAACCTCCGAGCAATGGAAAGAGATGAATTAGCTTGATTACAGGATTTTCATCTTGCAAGATGTCTCTCGGGTCACAACTGCTCATCACAAATAATTCCGTGACCTGTTTCTCTCGCTGTCTGAACTTGGTGCTATACATACAGTATACTTCACCCTTGTATCTTCAAGGTCACCAACATAGACAGGACCACCTCTTTTAATTATCCAGCTCAATATAAGGACTTTATTCACCTTCACAGAAGAGAAGCCATAGACACCAGCGTTTCACTTATAAGTTGTTTCTTTTGTTTCCCACTCTCATTATTTAATGGGATCTTGGTTTCACCATTGTCGTTTTCCTATCTTCCCCAGGTTTCATGTATGTTACTACTGGCATTATTTACCAGCCCGCTGTTGACAAGTCTCTCCAGTCACTTGCTTCATTAACCTTTTTTACATCCTTCCCAGACCGGGAGCTCCAGTTGGTTCATCTATCATGGTGTTTCTCTGTGCTCTGTCTTTACTTCTTTATCTTTCTTCAGTTTTCCCTCTATGGTTCTGGTCTCATTGACTTTCTGCCATACTGTTATGGTTTATCATCTTATGGGTCTTCTTCTGACTCATTTCATGTTCCTTTTTTCCCTATCGATTCAGTTGTTTTTTTGCTTTTCTGTCAAATACCATGTTTCTATGTAGCTTACTAGCTGTGCCTCATTTTTCTATCTTCTATGGATCTTTTTCGCATTTCTTTCCAACTCCTTTTGTCTTTTGTGCTCTCTGTCTCCCGCTCACCTTTATTACTTATACCTCCATGTTTCGGTTTGGTTTGTTTGATGAGGTTGCTATTATCTAACTTGCTCATCAATTTTTTCAATGAATAGATTCAGATTGATTTCTTGAAATGTCAAAGGACTTATGTTTACTTTCAAAAGACAAAGAGGCATATTTACCATAAAGTGGCTGAGAACATAAACAATCGAGAATGGCGACTTGTAACTTCTATGTGTGCTGCATTGGACAGCACAAATGGAAGTTGCAAATCAGCATTTTTTTAATTCAAGGCAATTTGCTGTTTACATGTGTGCTGTAGAATGCAGCACACATAGAAACAAGGTTTTTCTCAAGGATTTTCAATTTTAAGATCAGGTTTTCCCTGGTTTTAGTTTTGGCGCTGACTCCTATTTATAATCAAGTAAAGTGGGCAACCCAATACATTCCTGGAGGCATGGATCCTGATAGATTTCTATCAGGTAACAGTGCCTACAAGGAATATTGTTTCAAACAAATAATCAAACTTGATTTAACACCATCTATTTTGATTGCCCTGTTTGACTTCAGCTAGGACACCGATCTCTGACGGTGTGGGTTTCATTTCATTTGACTCCACAAATGTCTTGTTGTCAATGTTTAACGGTGCAATTACATCAAGACTGCACGTTAAAACCTAACTATACTGCAAGCAATAATTGCTTTCATTCATTATTATCCATCTAGACCAATTATCCAATGGTCCTCATCTTGATCGCATTTGAAGGGCCTTCAGTCCACACAAGAATTTCTTTGTCCTGAGTATGGTCTACTGGATGAATTACACAAAAAGACTGAAACGTCAACATATCTAACCCACTTTCAACAGAAAATTATCATATAGGAAGTATTTATTCAAAGTGGGATTATAGTATCTATCTGTGAAGGGGCAAAAGAAATGGGTTACTTATATAAGTGACCAGGAGATAGCTCTGTGTAAGATCATTAACATTAGTCACTTGTTTTTTTGTGAATTGTGCGTTGTACCCTGTAAGTTCTTTATAAAAAAACTAACAAATCAAGTATACACCCATATTTGTTCTTCTTGATATATTCAGTTTTTGATTACTGTAATTGATTTGTATAATTCATATATTTGAGGCAACTAATAAGGACCCTCAAAATAGATTGCCCCCAATTTATGCCAACCTTGGTGCTATTCTGAATGAAATTAGTGGTCCATCGCCAATGAGGTTACCACATTGGCGATGGACCACTAATTTCATTCAGAAAAGCACCATTACTTAGAGACACACTGTCAACAGCCACTTCACAGACAAAAAGGCAGAAACATGGTTACAAAGGCGACAGAAAGGATTCACTAAAGCATGTCATGCAAAGCATGCAAAGTGAGACACTAATAGTTGCTGCCCTGAATTTGATAATTAAAGATGAAAAGACAGTCCTATTTTTTATACTTGCAAAACTCCCAGAAATAACCTTGTAAATATGTATATATTTCTATCAAATTTGTTTAGGATTCAAGCCTATACAGGGCTACAGAACAAAAATGAAAACAAACTGTGAAGCTCTGTAGTTTGTAAATACTATCTGGTTTTAGGGGATACACCCCAGTATAACATCTTTGGGAATCCTAAGGAATTCAACCTCGAACAAATGAGGATAAAATGGTATATTATATTTGATAATTTAAATGAAATAGAGTGTGCAGATTAAAAATGAAATATTTGTTGTTGTCAACGGTTTTAATTTTGCACTTGAACACTTTATATTCGCTATTTTAACCTGTATGTAATACTACACTACAAGATGGCCGCCACTTTCATTGCAATTTACCATCATTTATGTTGATGATACTGAAAGGCTGGGTGGGGATAAAATGGCGATCTTATGTTTGCACAAACTGACACTGACGAAACTTTTTAGCGAAACGCGTCTGTCAGGGGTGAAGGGGGTTTGAATATAAATTAATTTGACATCTGGATACCCGAGTGCTTGCCGTTTTTCGACCGGATTGGTTGATTTGTGCTGATATATATATATATATATATATATATATCAAAGAAGTTTAGCTCTGATTTAGTCTGATTAGTTACAAATCAGTTGCTGTCACCCAGACTGCTGGAACAAAATTATGTGCGACATTTGAACCACTCACCTTATACCCAACAGGAAGATCATGACAGTCTTGTGAACAGCCACTGACTTTTTTGCTTAGACATTCATTTACATGGCATCCTGTTTCATCAGAGCCATCTCCACAATCATCGTGCGTGTCACAAAGAACTCCTTCGGGAATACATCTACCATTCTTACACATAAATGATGAACTGTTGCATGTCTGTTCTGAAAGAAAAATTTATAAAAAGTAATAAAACAAATGCAAAATGAGAATCCCAGTATGAGCATTTCAATTTTATTGTCAAATTATATTATGCATGGTGATACAATTTATTTACATTTGGTTAAATGTGTTTAAGCTGACTCTGTCATCTATTGAACATATTGATTCCCACAAAGCTGTTTTGTATTCACTGCTCTCTTATTTAGGTGTGTTCTATGGTTAGCCGTCTTTACATCTTCATGTTTTGTAAAAAAAAAATTATATTAAGGATGCACATAAAATATAGACATACACAGCCTTTTGGTAAAGACTATTCATTCTTTTCATCTATTGACGCGCTGAATGCTTATTTGCTGTCAAGTGGTTGTCAACATTCGAAACTAGGAGGTGTTGGCAGCCATTTTGTGCCTCGGTAGAAGCGAGGGTCTAGAAATTAGTGGAATAATTGTTCAAAACGTATAAAGGGGGCAGGGAAGAAATATTTTAACCCTCTAGACCTGCTTAGGGGGTCCCAAAAAAAAATAAGTATGGGCGAATTTTGCAAATCAGCGGTTCGCAAATTCGCAAAAGAATCCGCGAATTCGCAGATTTCCCCACGAAATCGCGGATTTTTTTGCAATTTTGCACCATTCTTAACTGGAGTACTTTCTACTGGCTAATCATGAAGTGCTTTGTTTAAAGAAAACGCAGTTCTGTTGGGTAGGACTGATATTATTTCCAAATACATTAAATGCATTATAATATAAGATATGCTCTCTCAACACACAAAGGAAAGGAAAAAGAAAACTGTACTCTTTAAATTTAAGCTCAATATTTATCTGAATTTCATCATTCGGTTAAGAGCTATACAGTTGTATCAAAATATGTACAAATTACTGTTTAGTGACAGTTGTGCATAGTGAAGAGGTGACAAAGTGAACAATATATTCAGTGTTAACAGGGTTTCATCTAAAAATATTTCTTTAGAGGAGGCCAGAGCTTTGTTTGAATCCACAGTTTCTCCCTAATGTGGAAACCGGGTCATTCTGGACCTAAGGACGCCGGGGTCCCTCGAGTGAGCTGTCCATCATATTGTGCAAAGGGCGGGAAGACGGTGCACACCGCTAGTGTGTGTGTGGGGGCAAACGTTTGGGCTTCTTTGCAAGTTCACATGCCTCTTGTGTGTATAAAAGGTCAGGCACAGATCAGAGCAGTAGATGGGAAGAAAGAAACTCCTGGTTACAGGAACTGCACAGGGATTGCACTTGTGAAAGTCAAGGATGCAAAGGCCTCCATTATGCATCATAGCTAATTTTCGACTGTAGTTATAGGGAGAAAGTACACCTGCCCAGCCTTGACAAAGCTCACATTTTTTGGGGCTGATTAGGGAGTTACTGAATTTGACCTTGAACTCGGGCACCTACTTTATCTATATCTGTAAGTGCTTCCTGCAGGAGCCTCCTTGTATACTTGTAACTATTCTCTGACCCTGCTTCGAGGGTCAGAGAATAGTTGCAAGTAGGCAAGGAGGTGCCGCTCAGGAAGCACTTACAGGGTTACAGTAGGTGCCCAAGTTGAAGTTACTTTCTTTGTAACCATTTTGAAAATGGTTACAAAGAAATTAGCTTCAACTTGGGCACCTGCTGTAGCCCTGTAAGTGCTTCCTGAGCAAAATTCGTCCTGCTCACGGATTTTGCTGTGATTTTGCACGATTCGCAGATCTCGAAATCGCGGAAAATCCGCAAATGCCGCGAGCGGAACGAATTTTCCGCCCATACTTAAAAAAAATGTTTTTTAAAATAACAGAGAAATGTGCGGTGGATTCATGAATTTGCTGTAAAAAAAAACTAAAAACGAAGCGGGGGCTCCTGTGCTTATTTAAAAATTAGCTACCTGGGAAGGACAAATGCTGGGGTCTAAACTATTGCTTTGAAAGCAGGGGCCAAGAACAAAGGGGGAGTCCCAAAATGTGTTTTCCCCATGCAATTTTCCATAGAAACCGTTCATTGTGGCTACAGCCCAAACAGCTGAAAAGAATTATATCAAATTTGGCAAAGAGGTAGTCCTGTGTTCAGACTCATACCTTTTGCTTAAATGGTGTAAACCCATTCAGTAGTTTCTGAGAAAATTACAATTAAAATTACATATATATCCATGGCCTCGGTGGATCCGCGCATCTTGCGCGCACTCTAAGCGCACCGTCCCGATCACACGCTAATTGGCTGTCAAGTGGTTGTCAACATTCAAAACCAGGAAGTGTTGGCATCCATTTTGTGCCTCGGTAGAAGCGAGGATCTAGAAATTAGTGCAACAAGTGTTCAAAACGTATAAAGGGGGCAGGTAAGAAATATTGTGACCCTCTAAACCTGCTTAGGAGGTCCCTTATTATGGAGAAATGTCCGCTGGGTGCATGGATCCACCGTAATAAAAATAAAAGCAAAGCGCGGGCTCCTGTGCTTGTTTAAAAACTAGCTACCTCGGAGGGCCAAATCCTGGGGTCTAAAATATTACATTTGATGGGGGTTCTGAAGTGGCCCTGTAGCCCGGGGACCCACATTCTTCAGTGCTACAAAATAAATGGGTGAGGAAGCTCAAAGGTCCATCTAAGCCCCGGGTATTACCAGCCTCCAGTGCTTTTTATATTTTGGAGCAGTCGAAAGCTTTAGGGGAACACCACCCCCCAGGAGCAGCTCCTGCTGTGTCTCGGGGTGTCTACCCCCGGGACACTGCTGTTTGCTATGGCAGGGCGGGAGTTGAGGTTCCCGCTCTGTCATAGCAAACTTGAGGGCATATTAACAAGTGCCATTTCACCACAATAAAAAAAAAGCCTAAAAAGCTCCAGGGAGGTGGTGGTCCCCAGGGCTCGGGGGTCTGTAAGGGACCCCCGCATTTACAGTTTTAGTGCCCGGGGAGGTGGTGGTCCCTGGGGTATGTGGCGGGCTCGAGCCCCCGGTTATTTTATTCAAAATAGACCCCCTGGTTATTTGTGAAAGCCCCGGGGTGGTGGCGGTCCCCTGGCAGTGTGGGGGCATTGGGACCCCCACACACATTCTTTTAACATCCCCAGGGAGGAGGTGGTCCCTGGGGCTGCAGCAGTCCAGGTAATGAATGTATAGCGCCCACGGGACCTGGCCCACCCGGGGGCTTTTTTTAAACGTAGCGCTGGAGCCTGCAGTTCGTTTTTTTAAATACTTTTGGTGGGATTCGCGCCCCATCGCGATTTCTGCTAAAGTTATTTTAAAAAAATGCTTTTTTGTCCATGTAGGGTGCCCTGAGCAGGTCTAGGGGGTCAGGGGGTCTGTACCCTGCCCTCTTTTTTTCTTTTTTAATATTTTTTCTACTGTTTTCTTGTGACTCGGTTCTACATAGCCACAAGATGGCTGCCAACACTTCCTGGTTTGGAGTGTTGGCAGACAATTAGAATGAAGCTCGTGGTCGGGAGGGTTCGTAAACCCACTGTGACCCACTGCGGCCATAGATATCAAACTTTTTATTTTTCGAATTTCTCAGTAACTACTGAACGGATTTACACCATTTAACAAAAACGACTCTTTCTGAACCAAGGGCTACCTTTTTGCTATATTGGGTGTAATTCCGCTTTGTCTAAAGTTTCCTACAGAAAATTACAAGGGGAAAAGCAATTTGGGACCCCCATTTCTGTTCGCCCCTGCTTGGCGAATCATCCCAAAACTTTCAAGATGGCAGCTGACCGTAGCTGAACACACGTTTGGAAAATTTGCCAAAGATTCGTCAATCTGCACAAAAAGGTATTGGGAAAACAAAAAAACGCTAGGTCCTACCTATAACTACCTACTGGCGACCGTAATATAATATATATATATATATAGCGGCTACTGGAGGGAGTGCTGCAGGATGGTGAGGCGGGAGAGGGGATGGGTGGGGGGTAGTAAACTCTGGATTAAGGCCAAACGGAGTTCAGTAACTAAACAAATAAATGAAACAAATTACATTGTGCGCTGCAATGCTGGTTTGGCGTTGAAGTATATTTTATTTATAAGCCCTCTTGTGAATTTATATATATTCTTTTAACACCTCATCACCACTGGTACAATGAGGTTGACTCTTGTTGGATAGTTTTAGTATGGGTTTATTTGCTTAAAATGGTTATGCTTATGCTTGCGCTACCCTGCAGCGTTTCGGCTGTATCACAACCTTGTACACAGTTTGGAGGTTCCACTTTTTTACCTTATTTACATTGCCTTCCCTATGATATCAGCATAGAAATTGAAGGTGGGATTGCCCTTATTTTAAACTTGTTTGATTACAAAACTACTCTCACTGGTACATTGAGGTTGACTCTTGTTGGATAGTTTTAGTATGGGTTTATTTGCTTAAAATGCTTATGCTTATGCTTGCGCTTCCCTGCAGCGTTTCAACTGTATCACAACCTTGTACACAGTTTGGGGGTTCCACTTTTTTACCATATTTACATTGCCTTCCCTATGATATCAGCATCGACATTGAAGGTGGACTCTCAATTATACCATGATGTCTTCAAACATGATCATAAAAAGAATATGTATATATATATGTCACTTCAAATCACATAAACAATACCATAGCCTAAATTGATGTTATCATAATTACTATAATTGTTGCCCTTATTTTAGACGTGTTTGATTGCAAAACGCCACTACTCTCATTATGTTATTAAAATGTATCATTTTAGAATATTTGCAATTAAACTGAGCACTGACTTATAATAAATACAGGCCACGTGGACAAACCTGTTTTTTTGCTCTAAAGGCATTTTTGACTACGTATGATTCTGTTGGAAAACATTGTTGTATAAATGAGAGTCTGCTCGTCAGGGTAGCACGAGCATGAGCACTTTAAGGCTATAAATATATGCTAAAACTGTTCAGCACGTGTAGACTTCCTTGTACCAGTGGTGACAAGATGTTTGAGGAAATTTGGGCAGACGTGCGGAAACCACATATACATCTCAACCTTTGACCAGGTGCACGGCCAGGTGCACGGCCAGCAAAAGCAAAAGCATATAAGAAAAAATAATATGTGTGTATATATATATATATATATATATGTATGTATATATATATATATATATATATGTATATATATATATATATATATATATATATATATATATATATATATATATATATATGAAAAAGGTTCCTCCCCAGCTTGTTCTGCGCTCGCAGACACAGCCTCCACTCCAGCAGAAATAAGGACCGGACCATCAGAGTCAGCAAAAGATGTTTTATTATCCTTCAACAGAACCAGCGACGCGTTTCGAGCAGAAAGCCCTTGTTCACGCTGCCAATATATGTATATATATATATATATACACACATATATATATATATATACATATATTACATATATATGCCATAGACATATATCGCCAGTAGGTAGTTATAGTTAGGATTATTTTCAATGCAAAATCTCAACATTCTATTGTGAATAACTTTGGCGCTGGTTGAGGAATCTGCCTGAAAATTTCCTCAAATTTGCCTTGCGGCGCTCCAGTACTTCCTTGAAAGTTTGGAGGGGGGGATTCATCAAGCGGGGGCGAGATAAAAGGGGGGTCCCAAAACGTGTTTTCCCCATGTTAATTTCCATAGGTCGGTCAACCTCACTTTTAGCCCGAACGGCTGAATGGATTTCCACCAAACTTGGCAAAATTGTTGGGACTGGTAGCCCGATGTGCCTTTGTTATGTCTCAAGATATGTGCTCCAGTGGATTTTGAGTAATTTAGGTTCAAAAAAATATATCTGTAAGCGCTCCCCGGTAGCGCACCAGGGCGCTAACCAGTGCGCTACGCGAGTTTGCGCGCGGAAAGCTACTTGGCTCTCGGGGGTCTGTCAACATTCCAAACAGTCCGGAGCGGCTGCGATCTTGTGTCTCGGTAGGATCGAGACACAAGAGGTGGCAAAAACAAAGGGGGAAATGACCATAAGGGGGCAGAGTAGACCCCCCTGATCCCCTAGGTTTGATGTGGGGGCTATAAAAGGGCCCCGCGGGCAAAAGAAATTATTATTTTTTTTTGATTTGCGCGGGGGAAGCGCCCGGTACGCGCACCGTGGAGCGTACCGGGAAGCGTTCCATGAGGAAAAAAGAATGATAGAGTTTTTAAAAAATTTAGCATTTTTTTATAAATTGGAGGTAGTTCTAAAAAGAACTGTTTTTTTCTTCTTTTTGTTGTTTTATATTTTTTTAATGTTTTTTGAACATTTTGTACTTTTTTTGGCTTTTATGAACTATTTTATATATTTTTTGTTATTTTTATGGGGAGAAACAATAAACAAGGAATTGAAAATGGCTCATCTGGAGCAAAAAAAAATCAGGAAAAAATTAGGGTTTTTGGGGGCAATTGTGGTTGTCACCAGCAAGGAGGATGAGCTTTATGCTCTGCTCACCATAGGAGATGGTCTTACCACAAAAATACATGTGATCCTGAATTCACCAAACCGTGGTTGTATGCAAGGGATCGTCTCCCTTGTCTATGGTCCCGATGGAGTGGGTTGTTTTCATTTGGAGGTGCTGGGTGTAGATTGGGGAGGGTTGCTGGCCAGTTCTCTCACCTCTGCGGCAGCATAGTTGTTCGGATGCTTGCGCTGCATGTGCCTAATCATAGTATTATTACCGCGTAAGCGCGTCAGATGCTTACGTTGCGCGATCGTATTCGCTCGAGTACTTCCGGGTGCGCTTACGCCGTGCGTATCACGCGGACGTGGCTACGCAATACGTCATGATGTTTTCGTTCGCGGCAACAGCGCTAACGGGACGCTCACCGGTACGCGACCCGGGGCGCTCCGGAAAAATGCGCTTTCCAGTGCGCACACCGGGGCGCGCACCGGGAGCGCACCAGGGCAAAAAAAACCAAATAGTATTATATAAATATACAATATAGGATTCATTAAAAAAATATTACATTTCATAGGTTTGAGGCCCTATATATAGTTAGGAATTAGCATTTAAAACACCTATGAAATTCACTAAAAAAAAACATAGGTTTCACACCAGTTATAGTTAGGAATTAGCATTTAAAAAACCTCTTAAATTCATCATGAGTGATGTCACTGGCGATGTCATCAGTGATTTAATATGTGACGTCATCAGCAGTGCATTGGAGGCACGCTTGTTATGGTGAGTCCAACTAACTATAACGTTGGAATTTCTCTGGTTTTATGTCAGCAAAAGTTCCAGCTAACTACAACTGGTGTGAAACCTATAGTTTTTTCAGTGAATATATATTTATATAATATTTTCACTCACTATATGTAATGTACTTTTCAAAGTAAATGTACAAAGTCTAAACAGATGTTCTTTGTTGAACTTGACCCTTCAATATCAACTACTAAAACAACAGCTGAATCAGATAAAAACATTTTTTTACATATGGCCTTTCAGTTGCAGAATATATAAGCTTCAGTTTCAGGAAAAACACACTTCCTGGCCTTTGAGATAAATATATTACCGGGACATTTGGAGGACTACCAATCTTATGGGCCTCACAGCAAGATTGAGTTGGATTACTCTTATGGCGTTGACCTGGGCAGGTCCAGGATTGTCCCTTAAGTTTACCTTTTAACCTGTTGAGATGACATTTGTGTTCTAATCTATATGGGGAGCCATGCTTACTACATTTCGACAACTCATGAATGCAGGGCTCCCCTTATTTCTAAATATACTCTAAAATTGTGATTTCCACTTTGGCCCTAATTTTTTTTCCCCCAGGTGAACTTGTGATCAGACGTCTCCCAAAGCCAATTTTTTAAAGTGCTGATGGCGAGGAATGTAATTCACATTGGAATGATTTGTGTTTTATATCAGGCTCTAAATATACGATCTTTATGGCTGCTATATTCATATGGCCGAGATACCCGCCACCCCCTCTCAACACAATACCCAAGAATTGGGAAACCGGAAACAGTTCTTGAACTTTTGGAAGGCGGGAAGGGAGTCACCCTTCCCGGCCGTATTTATTAAAATATGAAACAAAAGAAAACATTAAAATAACAGTTTCATATAATGTACAATTTCATTTCCACATTACGATGTTGGCTAACCTTAACAGATCTCTAATACAAAGGTTCTCCTAGCCGAACTAACATCCTACAAAACATTTGACTTGAAATTGTACATCCTAACGTTAAGGGCCAACGGCAAGGTCGTAACCGGTGTCAGATCCCTAAACCAGAAATACCCCCCTCACTTGTGAGAGGAGCGACCGCACAGAGGCGTACCTCAAGTGCATCTACCAATTTCCCTTTGTACTTGACGGGGGCCCCAATAAACTCGACGCCATTTAACGGTCGTTCGAGGACTCGTGTGAGGTGTCTAAAAGGTAGCGTAAACCCCCTCCCGCACCCCACACAACTTACCCATCTGCCGTCGCAGATGTCCTGGCCCCGGGAAATTCCCCAGGAGGGGCCGTAGCCCCTCCTATCCAGGAAGGGGCCTTGACCACCTTTCCTTTCCTTCCGGCGGCCTCTCCTTAGACAGGACCGCCTCCCCGTTGAGGGGCCAATTGGCCACCTCCCCCGCGCGCTCCCATCCGTAATGGGTGACGCCCCCTCATAGGGATCTTCCAATTACTGCTCACCGATCATGACCTTACCGCCACAGGCCGGATAGTTGACCGGCTATCCGGACCCCCCACAAAAGACTCCTACCTAAAGGTCATGCTGTAAACTCCTTAACCATGCTATGAAGTCTCCTATGAGTAAGTCGTTCCCCACCCGGGACAAATGAACACCGTCCCCCAAATACATACTTTCCCCTTTAATACAACCATGCGAAACAGAATGCAGTGTACTTGAACGAAACAATCTACTCATTTTATTATTAATTTTCCTTACTGAATGATTCAGCGCAGAAACAGAAATAGCCCCCCGCCACACTTTCCGTGGGATCATATGGGACCATGCAATTGTGCACCCTGGAACTCTTCTTGCCAACCAACTTACCGTGGAAAGCATCGCCTCAAGAAGAAGTCGTCTACCAGTGGTCACCAAATCATTGCCCCCAAGATGTACTATGACTACAGACGGCGGTGACCTTGTCCGCCCTAACAAACCCTCGAAAAATGATCGAAACTGGTCAATACAGAGCCCGCCCTTTCCGTAGAAGGACACACTGTACCCGTATTCCCCAGCCACGTGAATCATGTCACCTGCTTTGAATACGTCCGCGGCACGCATCACGTATGAGTGGCCCACGACCCACACCTCCTTTTTCACAGCCGGCAATGTCTGACCGCTGGCCCCCCGGTGTCGGGTCGACTGGACAGTCCGCCCCGCCTCGTAGGCTTGCACAACTGAAAACCAAACAAAATCAAGAAGCGTGAGTACATCATTACAGCTTCACAACATGTGCAACCGCACATACCTCTTATAACAGTTCGAGGACCAACGCCCCACACGTTTTACTTGTTCAACGTTCAGACCCCTGGCTGTAGCTTCCGTAGCAGCCTCTATCCGAAAGGAATGGGTCCCAAAGTCGCCGGGGTTCAAGCCCGCGGCAGAAATCGACATCGCAAGCACCCGCTGAAACTGAAACCTCGTCAGTGGGGTGGCGTCAGCGTGTCTTAACAAGGTCCCCCCCCATGCTGCCACCCTCTGTGCTAAATATTCCTCTACGCACCCCACAGGGCACATGGCAGACCCGGGGACCCTCTGGATGATTACGCAGTCCCCGATTGCATCCTGATCGGATTTGGACCTGACAAACGAGACCGTCATTGTCTCCTCCCTGACCTGAATGTGTTCCCGGCACAGTCCCCCCATCGTATCCCGCTTGTTCCTTGCCCCTAATTCGCTTACCCGCATAGCCCCATGGAATGCTAATGCAAATGCGGCTCGGAACAACACTGCTTCGTACTGGGATGAACATGTTACCGGTAGCACGGATAATAACAGGGCCAACCTATCCAGACCTATCGGGTGCCTATCGTCTACTCTGCGACCCTCAAGGCGTTGCCACCCACGTAGCGCTTTTTGCACAACGAAAGACGCTGCCGGGTCCTGGATCCCATGAGCCCTTGCCATGAAGGAAATGGCGGCCCGATGCCTCTGGGCCGTAGCTACTGACTTGCCTGCGTGACAGGAAGAGAGCAGGAATCTCACTACACACTCTTCCAGACCCCAAAGCTCCCTCCCGGCAGTACCCAAAAAGGCCCAATAGGAACGGAACGCCCCTTCATATGCCTTCCTCGTCCTGGGTGCTAAACTCTCTCCCACGAGGTCTTGTAGTTCGGGGCACCGAGAGACCAGAGAGCTTCGGGAAAGGGTGCCGCCACCGGGTCCGCTGTGGGCAGAAAACCCCAGAAGGCCTGGATACGGAAACGAGAGAGCGCATCAGCCGCTTGGTTCATCACCCCCGGCACGTGTCGCGCCCTAAACAGTACATTCAGTTGCATGCACAACAACACAATTTCTTTGAGCAGTCTCAGAATCAATTTGCAACGTGCTGCCTGACTATTGATACACTCAACCACGGTCATGTTATCAGACCAGAACACCACAGAGTGATCCCTAAACCCTTCTGGCCATGTTTTCAAGGCCACCAGAATAGGGAACAGTTCGAGAAAAGCAATGTTACTCGTCAACCCGCACTCATGCCACCATGACGGCCATTTTTGAGCCGACCATTGTGTACCCAATATGGCGCCAAAACCCATACTCCCCGCCGAGTCTGTCCATAGCCCCAACTCCTCGGAAGACACTGCTGGTTTATTCCAGACAATTCGACCATTGAAATCCACCAGGAATGCAATCCATATGCGCATGTCCTGGCGAACCTCTGCCTCTCTCTCGTACGATGATGTCCTTCCTTCAAGCCGACCATGGACTGTGCAATCGAGCGGGAAAAGGGGCGCGCCATCGGCATTACTCTCAGGGCAAAATTCAACTGACCCACCACCTGCTGCAACTGATGCAGGTTCACTTTCGTTGCACGAATACATGTCTCAAGGGATAACCTGAATTTTAACACTTTTTCTTTAGGTAATCGAAAACAACCTTCCACCGAGTCGAGCTCGATCCCCAAAAACTCGATCAAGGTCGAGGGGCCCACCGTCTTACCTGGCGCCAATGGCACACCGAATTGATTCATTAGGACACAAAATTCATGTAAGGCCTGTCCACACTCAGAATCCCCGGCTGCCCCCAGAAACAGAAAGTCATTGAGATAGTGCATAACATGTTGAAAACCTGTCTTCCTCGTGAATACCCACTGCAGAAAACAACTGAATTTCTCGAAATAGGCACATGAAATCGAGCATCCCATTGGCATACATTTATCCATGTAATAGCGACCCTGAAACTGAAAACCAAGGAGACGCTGATCGTCTGGGTGTACCGGGAGCAACCGGAACGCTGACTCGATGTCCGATTTGGCCATCAGCGTCCCGGGCCCCAGGCGATTCAACATGGCAACGGCCTCATCGAAAGATGCGTACCGCACCGAACATACTTCCGGGTCTATTGCGTCATTCACGGAAAGACCACGTGGGGCTGATAAATTGTGTATCAGCCGAAACTCACCGGGTCCTTCTTGGGGACCACCCCTAGAGGAGAACACACAAAATTAGCAACTGGTGGCAAATCGAATGGACCGGCGACACGACCTCGAGTCACCTCTTTCCCAATTTTTACCCGCACCACTGCCGTGTGCTGTAAGACCGACATTTGATTCTTACAGTCCGGTACCCCCTGAAAATCCCCCACTGGGATGCGGAAACCATATGAAAACCCGTTCCGTAACACCCCAGCGGAAGCATGATCTGGGTATTCACTGAGCCAAGGAATCATTGCCATGGTATCAATCGGGGTCGGTAAAGGCGCCACTCGGACTATATTAGACCTGTTTGGCGCCTCCCTTACCACCGTTATCACCCATTTTGGCTCTGCACATGGACCCAGGATGGGATGGCTGCCCGCACCCCCCACACTCATGTCTGAATTTGCATGACCCCTGGGGCCTGGTACATTTGCCCCTGTTAAAATTCCAACAGATCCCCTTTTTACCTGTGTTGCCACTCGGTTTCGTGTGGAACTCGTTACCTGCACCCGTCCGAAAGGGGGTCCCAGAATTTTGGCGGGAGGATTCCCCCCCGTACTCCCTACTAATGGCACCTTCAACATCCCTGTACTCTCCATTTTTTGCCAAGACACAGAGTCGTAACAATCCCAAGACAACAATGGGTTGTGTTCTTTAGCTTTTCTAAACAAATTATCATAGCAGAACCATTGATTGCCCCCATATGCCACAGAATACTCCATAATACGTGACTGATAAATAGGTAACTCGGTCAACAACTCAGGCCTGCGCTCCCCCATGATGGAAGTAAAAATTCCCCACGCTCTGCCCCAAGTACCAATGGTCTCGTCAACCTTAAAGGCGGCCATTTTTGCGCGCCAAACACTCGGATGCATGAGCTCCTTTTGACTCTTTACATGCTCGATCTCGTAATGGTCGGTAAGCAATGAAAACATGTTTACATATTTATCTGCCCAAATCAATTCCTTGACTTCTAGTGGGACGTGCTGGGCAATCTTCTCCTTACGAGAAGGTGCAGACTCCCCCCCCGCAATCGGCAATGGCGGCTTACCTGAAGTAGACCCCACGTTTGCCGCCAAACTTGGGCCTGCTGTACTCCCAACCGCCGGGACCTGTGGGGGAACAGAAGATGGCGTCTTCGCAGCCTCCCTAGATTCCCGTAGTTGCCTCATCACTGCCCGGGCGTCGTCAGCCGTGGCGCCCTCGCTATCGTTTCCCAACCACGCTGCCAATTGTGCCGCTAACTCGGGGGGCATATCCTCCCTGTTCGCAGGGGTGACCACCACAGGGATTGGATTCCCCTCCTTTGGCGCCGGGGTCGGCTCCTCTCGTGGGGCTTCGGGAACCGGGGTCTCCCCCCCAAGTGCTCCCCTTCTGGGCCTCTTGCTTTTTCCTCCGGGAATTGTCCCCTGTAAAGGCCGTTTCGATCCTCCCTCCCCGTCCTTAGCCTCAACCTTTCTCTTCAGATCGGCTATCTCCTTCATGAGTATGCGGAGCATCTCGTCGGTACCGACCCGCTTTCCGACCTTCTTGGGCATTCTTAGACGGGATATCTGTAAGACAAAAAGAGGGATTACAACGCTCAAAATTGCTCTTCGTTCCGTCTCGAGCTCACGTGCAGCGGGGAGGTGCAGCTTCAGAGCACAGGAACAAGAGGATGCTTTCTTGGCTTCCGCTCCTTTTATCCGTCTTCAGGGTGGGCGTGAACCCGCCCCCGCCTGCCTCCGAGGGCGTGGCCGGCCGCGTTGGTGTCTAGGCCAGCCCACTCTAGGGCGGGAAAAAGGCGCGCCCCGGCTACGCCGCTTCAGGCATACCAGCCGAGACTCGCCTCCCGCCCAAGATGGCTTCCTGGGGGGATCGTGGTACTCCACCATACGTTCGGGGGGACCGATTGGTCGCCCCTTTCCATTTTTTTAAGATTGTTTGTAAATCTTTTGGAGAGAGGTGAATATATGCTTGGAGTACTGTTGATTTTACTGTAAAATACAAAGTTTGAATGATTTTCTAATCAAGCGAATAAACTTGTATTGAATGGAATTCACCTGAGACAGGTGCAAATCAGTACAAGTTGCAGCATTCAGTCTAATTCTCAGCTCATGCAAAGGCAATGAGTAATGGTCTTGGCACTCTAAAGCGACTGACAAGTGACATGTGGCACCTAAGGAAATATTAATACACAAATGACCAGCAGGGTGCCAAAGAGAGCAAGCTTCCGTGTGTCACTGCTATTTAGCAAATTGGTCGCCTTTCAGTATTAACTTAAAAGCAGGTCAAAGTACTGAATTCCAGTAAGGGATACAGATCAGCATTGATCTGCTTTCAATATGGCCTCTGGGGACATATTTAAAATTCAGATAACTTGTATCTGAGCTTTTTAAACATGATGAAAAAGGCCCCCATATCCTCATCCAAACATTGACCGGCTTTGCTTTACTAAAAATGCGTCCCTGTTGCCACATTTTAAGACTTGCCATAAATAAAGGAATCATTACTCGGATTTTGGCAGTAGTCTAATGAGCTACAGGCAGCAACCCTATCTTTCCAAAAGAACTTGTGATAAACAAAATGGAAAATACTGCATTATTTTCATAAGCCACCAAGCTGGATGTAAAACACTCAGGGGCTTATTTACAAGCCCCCTGCGTCACTTCTCCCATGTTTAAAATGACACAAATGTGGCGCAAGGGGCTACTAAATCTGCCCCGCAAATTATAAATAGGCTAAGTCATTAATTACTCTTAGTAAATAATTGAAATTGTTCCAGATTTATGATACTTATTCCTGCAAATGCTCTTGCAAATCTGGGGCCATTTGATCAAGAAAGGGCGATAATTTATCGCTGCTTTTATCGGCAGGAAACTGAGGCTAAAGCGGCGCTAATGGGCTTGATAATATGCCCTTGTGAATTCCCATAGAAGCCCAGGTTCTGGTGTTAACCTGGACTTCTATGGGAATACACAAGGGCATATTATCAAGCCCATATTCGCCGTGTTAGCAGCAGTTTCCTGCCGATAAAAGCGGTGATAATGTATTGCCCTTTTTTTATAATATGGCCACTAGTCCCTTACAAACCTTGCATACATTGATCCCATCCATAGAAACAAATTTACAGGAAATTGCTTAATTATAATTTTTGGAATTTTCCAGATTTATAGACTTTTTTGCAGGGGCCTTGATTCGTCTTGAATGAAGAATGCCATTGATGTTTCCCTGATTAACTATGTCAATTTCAGGTTAAACTGCCGACCCTGCCCTTATTCCCACCAACTGGCTTAAGTGAGGTGATGTGTTTTAGAGGAGCCAATTGGTGGCATCTACTCTAACAAGCACAAAAGGCTGACCTGGGAGGGCTTCGTTTCCTAGAACTGTTTCACATTCGTGCAGCTTAACACCAACTTCAAATTCACAAATGTTTTCCAGACACAATTCCTAAAATGTTCTATGAATTACAGTGCATACTTTGTAAAAATGTAAGTACTAGGGCCCTTCTTTAAAGGCTACTGCAGTTTGCCCCTCCCATTCCCCTTCCATTGTTGCCATTGACAGAAGCAACACAACACCTGACCATTTCACTGCAATAACTGTCACTATGCAGTCTATTTCAGGCCTCCCAAAGCTACAGGAATAGTGTGGGCGGCACTGTTAATATATATATTGAAGTATTAAACTCTGTTGCTATGCTCTTCCTAAAATTAAACAGGGAGCACCACCATATGGCGGACTGCCATTAGTGCAGGTGTTTAGAATTAGGTTCTGGTGCCAGGCACTCAAAACCACTAGCTCAAATTAAGAACTGGTGACTTCCCTGTTTTCAGACGTAAGAAAACAGAGCTAAAGCAAACTACCATGATATCCTTTTCCTTGTGTTCTCCTGTGCGAAACATCTTTTCACTACACACATACCAAATTCTGGCATGTTCGCTTGAGATTCCAATCCTTGAAAATGATGTAATCTTACTAATAAAAATGTTCTGCTTGTTAGACAAGAAAGTATTATAAAAAGTGGTTTATTAATACATATAAACACATACATTTGAGGCCGTTCACAAACTCGGCCATATAATTACCTCCATGAAATACCACTTCTTCTACATAGGAGAAGGGCGGAAAGATTTGTGTGAGTATATACTTTTATGGTTGATAACCATACACATGCAAATAGCTTTGTGAATCGGGCTCTAAATGTGAGCACATTACTTGTGCTCACTACTTGGACCACTCCTTGGTTGCAGGTCGCGTTTGAAAGTGAAGACCTTCTTCCCACAATAAATACTGTTTCATATTTGCATGTGGAAAATGGCAAACGGTAAATATATCACCATGTTTATTAAAGTAGTCTCAGTGTGAACGTGTCTTTTTAGCAGTTCAGATCAACATTGTCTATTGAAATACTCACCAAATGTTTGGAGGCAGATTGGTTCAAAACAACCTCTGTCCAACTTGGATACCAGGGCCACAACTTTCCTTCATTGCCCACAACTTTTAAGACATCCTACTCGACCTCTCCGCAGCCTTTGACACGGTCTGTCATAGCACCCTCATACAGCGCCTCAGCAACGTCGGAATACAAGGAAAAGAATTAGACTGGATAATATCGTTCCTCGCCGGAAGAACCCAGAGAGTCCGCCTCCCCCTTTCAGATCAGAGGCCACCGAAGTCATCTGCTGCGTACCCCAAGGATCCTCACTCAGTCCCACCCTCTTCAATGTATACATGAGTCCCCTCGCATCCATCGCACGCCAACACAACCTCAACATTATCTCCTACGCAGACAACACTCAGCTGATCCTATCCCTCACCAAAGACCCAAACACCGCCAAAAACCAACCTACACGAAGAGATGAAAGAAGTAGCCGAGGGGATAAAGAACAGCCGTCTGAAACTAAACTCAGACAAAACGGAAGTCCTCATCTTAGGATCATCCCCCTCCGCCTGGGACGACTCATGGTGGCCACCGGCCCAGGGAACCGCACCCATAACAACAGACCACGCACGTAACCTGGGCTTCATCCTAGACTCCGCCCTCTCGATGACCAGACAAGTCAATGCCGTCTCATCATCATGCTTCAACATCCTACGAATGCTCAACAAAATTTTCCGTTGGATCCCCACCGAAACAAGAAAGACTGTCACCCATGCACTGGTCACAAGCCGACTAGACTACAGAAACACCCTATACGCCGGAACCACAGCCAAACTACAGAAAAAACTCCAACGCATCCAAAACGCCTCAGCCAGACTCATCCTAGACATCCCCCGCCAAGCTCACATTTCCGGTCACCTGAGAGACCTCCGCTGGCTCCCCATCAACAAGAGAATAACTTTCCGCCTCCTCACCCATGCACACAAAGCCCTCTACGACCTAGGACCCGAATACCTCAACACACACCTGTCGTGCTACACCCCCACCCGCCAACTTCGATCGTCCAATCAAGCCCTCGCTGCAATTCCACACATCCAAAGATCCATCATGGGAGGAAGATCCTTCTCCTACTTAGCGGTCAAGACCTGGAATTCCCTCCCCACCCACCTCCGCCTCACACAGAAACACCTCTCCTTCAGGAAACAACTTAAAACTTGGATATTTGATGAGTAAAGCTCCCCCCTCCCTCAAGCGCCTTGAGAACCTCTGGGTGAGTAGTGCGCTATATAAATTCAAACTTGACTTGACTTGATGACGAGCTGAGCTCATCACAGGTGCATTGGCTCCCATGGAACGTTCAGCACAGCAGGGGAATTCTCCCCACACCTGAGTGTTCGACGGGCCATGACGAGCTGAGCTCGTCATGAGCACCGGAGCGACGTGGCTCATGACGAGCTCAGCTCGTCATGAGCATGGGAGGGGTCAAAACACTTCAAATTTTAGACACTCAGGGGGCATATCATCAAGAACGGTGATAAATTTATTGCTGCTTTTATCGGCAGGAAACTGCCGCTAAAACAGCAATATTGGGCTTGATAATATGCCCTTGTGAATTCCCATAGCAGCCCAGGTTAACCGACCCTGGGCTGCTATGGGAATTCACAAGGGCATACTATCAAGTCCATTATTGCCGTTTTAGCGGCAGTTTCCTGCCGCTAAAGCGGCGATAATTTTATCGCAGTTCTTGATAATATGTCCCTAATTTCTATCATGGATGTAAGGTAGTTCTTATGACTGCATCCTAATATAAAAGTATTGCGTTATGAGAACGGTTTGCAAGTGCCTTAGGGAATCTAGTCACTTGATGTTTCTCAGTGTGAACGTGAAAGGAATAGATACAAATGCAATTTATGATTCACACATTGAAATTATCCCTAATTTTTCTCAGGCCTCTTTAAATAATTGCTAGTTTGTGTCGCGATTTGTAAAACACTGGGGGCATTTTTAAAAGGGGATGTCGCCACCAGAACGCCACCTTAGTGACGTTTTGCTGGCGATATTCCCTTCTCCTAATGTGCATAGCGGCGTTAAGCCATTTAACGTGGTTAGTGGCTTAACGCAGCTTTGTAAATAAGGCCCGTTTTCACTTAGCATGAAAAGGGTGTGCAATGGCTATTGCATTTGGGGGTTCTGCTGCAACACTCATTGCTTTTCGACGCTGCTCCATTTTTATAAGGATGGGGCAATGCCAAAAACTAAGGCCAGCCAAAATCTAGTCTTACAATTGCAATTTCAGGAGAAATTATTATTTCTCCTCATATTTTACTCTTTCAATGTATGCGGCATTCAGCAGCACACATAGAAACAGCAACTCACCTTTAAAGATTGTTTATGTGATGGAAGGTGTACCTTCATGCAGATAAACAATCACCCCTGCAGTGCAAGCACCTTTGCAACATGGCGCAAGGGTGCCTGTGCTGGCGCTAGGCATTCTTTTTAGCACCAGTGCTAGAGGAAACACAGGGGTGTTCCATATTTTTGTAAATAAGATGCATCCCTGCATTAAAAAAAGTCAGATCATTTTTGGAGTACCACAGCACACTGACATTTGATTGTAAATATCTCCCTAAGAATGGAGTGTTTGTCCAGCAACAGCAACAGGCCATCAGGTGTCATTTACCACTCTTGCAGGTAACGCATACACACACCTGCCCAACCTCCTCTGTACACTGTTCCTGTCAACAGGAAGAACTCTGATATGGCAGACGACATTCACAACCTTGGCAAGTAGCTCTCAAAAAGCCAAACCGAGTAACAGTAAAATGTGCACACAGGCCCCACCAGGGTAAACCTGTGGCACAATCAATAAGCTACCTCAGAGGATTACAAAACCAGTGCAGCTGGCACATTATAGATACATGTCCCTGGTATAGATCTCATGCCATGACATTGGACTTACAGCTAATTTAAATCAGCCCATCATATATACACATGTCTACAGTATGTATAGGATGAGCACAGCGCTTTGACACTGCACAGCAGTGTCAAACGTGATCCAGCCCTAAGGCTAGCAATACAAGGTCCCAACATGAGGTCATCAGCCAAACAAATTAGAGGGGACCACGCCCATAGTAGCCAGGTCTAACAGTAATGTATATAATAAATGTGTATGGAATTTGACCCTGCCATGCTAGGTGCAGATCTACTGCAATACAGTAATCAGTCAAAAACAAGGAGAGCATTCCCTTGGTCTGTGGTCATATTTGGGAGCTGTCTGTATTAACCTGAAAATATCACAAGATTACTGTTACACCTGGCACCCTTGGCATGATTCTCCCCTAACTTTTTGCCTTCAATCCTCCTATTTTGCTGACTTCCTTTTTGCTGGCTTGAGGATGCTGCACACTTTACCACTGCTAACCAGTACTAAATTGCTTGTGCTTGTTCCTTAAAACATGGTAGGACCTGCTTCGAGTGGCCTATTTAGTTTACTTGCAATTCCCTAGTAAAATGGTCCTACCTGAGTTCAGGGCCTGTAAATGAAATGCTACTAGTAGTCATGCAACACTGATTGTGCCTCCCACTTCAGTAGCCCTTTAAACATGTATTTGGCCTGCCACTGCAGCCTGTGTGTACAGTTTTAAGCCAATGCGACCTGGCAAAATGAAACTTTTGCCAGGCATACCTTCCTTTTTAATACATATAAGTCGCACCTAGGGTAGGCCTTAGACAGTCCAGTCGGAAGGGCACAGTGCATTTAAAAAGTTTCTAGATTTACTTTTCCTGGTAGTCGAAAACTCCTATATTTGTTTTTCACTACTTCAAGGCCTACCTCTGCCATAGCATAACATTGGAGTTACCTTATTACATATAAAAAGCTGTAACTTCCAATTGGGCACAGGTAAAAAATCGAGGGTGGTGTCTACAGAATTGTAATTAGAACATTGGAATGTTGGGAGCTCCATTGAAAACAATGGAGTGCTCCAGGCTTATAATGGCTGGTATAAGCCTGGAGCTCCAACATTCCAATGTTTCTTTGTTCACAGCTCTTGCTGTGAACAAAGGCTGCAGGGAACCTGAGAGAATTCCAATCCCCTCACGCTCCCAAAAGGCTTTGTTTTCTTTGTTAGAAGATTCTGTCCTCTAGTGACAGAATGTTCTCATAGCCTTATAGCCCTTCATAGATGGGCTATACCGCTATTAAAGTCCCTCTCCCTTGTTAAACGCTGGAGAGGGCCTTTAAATAGCCGGTATAGCCCTTTAAGGAGGGCAATAAGGCTATATTAAAACCCCTTTTTAATGGTAAAGTCTCGGTCATAATTCTGAAAATGTCACTTTTAGAAAGTTGTCCTTTTTTTGCCTTAACCATATCTTGCCTGCAGCCTGATCATTGAGCACATGATTAGGTGTACCTGACAGTTGGTCTTTGTGTATTGCTCATAGACAGTGACACAAAGCGAAAATAGGTATTGGCGAGATGGGCCACTCTGAAGTCACAAGGCAGAGGAGCTGGCACCTACCACCTACCACTCATGTACATTAGAAAACCTCTGCCTGGTCACTCTCACAAAGGTTTACACAGTTTTTTTGTGAGCCCAGCCAAGCTGGAGCAAGGACAGGGAGGAAGGGGATGCTTTACACCTCAGGGGGGTGGAAACTTCTATAAGCTTCTTCTGCTGCAAACTTAGCACAAGGTAAAAATATTGGACCCTGAGGCCAAACTCTTCAGTACAATTCAGTACCTGTGTTCCCTGCCAGGAAGAAGGACTGCTGTGCTGTTGAAAGGACTGTCACTCTTCTGGACTGCTGCTCTGAAGGACCGCTGCCCTGCTGTGCTGACCTGCTGTCCTCTTGCCTAAGTGAGAGGCTCTGGTCCCAGAGTGATCCCAATGGCTAGTTGACTAGACTCCTGATCAGAAGTCTCAGGGGCATACCAGGTTTCAAACAACCTTAAACCTAGTCACAGGACTCTTCAATCTGTGAATCCTGCTCTCCCAAGTGGTGCCATCCTGCTCCAGAACCCTTGGAAGTGGGCCACAAGGTGCTCTATAAGTCCATCAATGGATCCACTTAATGCATCAACCCCAGAAACAATGCATTGCTTCTGCTGCGTGGAATTCCCTGGCGCAAGGATTACGCATTACCTACGTCAGCCCATCGGAACCAATGCTGCGTCACCCATCTCCATGCAAGGACATCACTTCACCTAATACAGCCCATCGGAACCATCATTACATGATGCAGACATCACCTCACTCAACGCAGCCCATCGGAACAGACGCTGCATGACTCATCTCCTCGCTGGATCCCACATTGTCTCTGCTAACGACACATCCTCGATGCAGGACTCCGCATTGCTTTGGAACTAGAATTTAAGTTACTCTTGTTCATCTGGCCTGACCGGATCCCTGTAGCCAGCCTGGTTTCCATCACGGTTGCCCTGAACTTTTGACCCAGTCTGATGCGACCAGGTAACCTCAATTGATGCATTGTGCTGTGGCGCTATTTTCACTTAAATCTTGAAAATTGCTTATCTCTGGTTCTAATGATTGGATTTTATTCATCTTGGTTTTGATTTATTTATTAGAATGTATTCAACCTTTCTAAAAAAAATCTGTATTGTTTTCTCTTTATTATTGTTTGAAATGCTGCATAAATACTTCAGATATTGCCTCTAGGTTAAGCCTGACTGCACTGTGCCAAGCTATCAGAGAGATGTGCACAGGTTAATTTAGGGTTTGCTTGTGATTTCACCCTGAAAAGGATTGTGGCAGCTGCTTGGACAGGGTTTCAAATTCCCTTAACAAGTAACCTCATTTCTTACAAATATGCTTAGCTTTACAATCTGCAAAAATGTAAACTGCAACTTAGCAATCACTCATTTAATTAAGCTGTGAACTAATTTTCCATTAAGCGTTGTTTCTCTTTTCTGCTGAAAACTTTACTGGATCATGTTTTATTTTATATTGCCTATCTTTACGGAGAACACATTGGTAGAGAATAATTAACATAAAATTATTATAGTTTTTGTACATTATTGCTAAACTCTGGGCAATAGCTTGCTTAATCTCCACAACGGCCCCAACAGTGCTGGGATGCCTGGCTTCACCTTGGGGGTGCCCAGGAGTGGACATTTTACAGGGAAAAGCCAGGAAGGGTTCCACAGTGGTATGCGTTACAGCGCCAGGACACCCCAGTTGGGGTATTAGTGCGCTTTACAAGTACAAATTACATTACATTACATTTTACAACAGACAAAAATAAAATATAATTAAACAAGATGTAAAAAGTGATCCAACCTGTATTTTTGCACTTTTTGTTTAATGGGGCTTCATCTGAGTGATCGGGGCAATCAAAGTCTCCATCACATTGCCATTGGGAATTTAATAGACATCTGCCATTAGTACACCTAAATTCGCTTGTTCCACACTGGCGATAATCTACAGGAGAAACAATAGATATACAATTCTGCCTCAGGTAATCAACCTCACAACAAATTGCGCCTGTACAATGAATTCCTATAAAAAAAAGTTCACATCTTAAACTGGATTGAAAACCATGTTTTGGTGAATCATTTTATGGTATGAGAGGAATCAAAACAAAAATGAAATATAACCTTTATTTGGCAAAAAAAAACAATGCCATAATAGATGCATGAAAAATATAATCCATTTAAAGAGATTCCAATGATAAAAACATTGGTAAAAGAGAGTAATCTGAATGAAATAACATTAAATCAGAATGTGCATGCATACATATTCTGGCATCAATTTCCTTGCATATAATCGCCTCTTTAATTCTAATACATTGTAGAACATACCTGGCTACAGAACTAAATACAACAGTAGTGCCAATGTCTTTTCAAAGGGAGAGGATAGATTTGTATGATCTAAAATTCTCGTCACAAAACAATGGGAATACAAATTGCATCCTAGATATTTTATCAAAACAACAAAAGAAAATAAACTGTAGTACATTGAGACGATCGGTTCTCACAATGAGGTAGCAGCTTCTGCTACAAACCCTTCTTCGGAAAAGTCAACATGATGTGCATTATGTTAAACATTAAACATTGTGAGAAGGAATCTGCAGTAGACATATGATACACTAAGAAGGTATGGACCCATTGCACATGTGGTCACAATCTCCGTATAAGTACACACCAAGGGTGTTGCTACCTCATTTTTCAGTCTGCCCTCGTCGCATTTGTCCAGGAACAACGTTTTTAATGTATTTTTGGAGCAAAGTTCTCTTGAATAGGTTTTCAGAAATATCAGTTTAAAGCCCTTTTTTCCATTTTTAAGCTAGGGTATACAATGAACGTGCTTCTGATCCCGATAGCCCGCTCTAATCTATGGTTAAATTTAGTTTTCTCTTTAGACCATATTGAAAGTCAGAGGACAAGTGGAAGTAACTTACTGTAGTCCTCCCGGTAATCCAAGGCTAATTCAATGTCACAAAATAAATGCGGGTTACTTTTTGGTACAGAGAGAAGTCGCCATAAACATTAATTCTCAATCTGTTGGAAGCCATTCAACTCTTTATGTGCTTATAATTCTGCTTCATAAGTTGTGATTGGGAAACAGTTCCTCCCCAAAAAAGTTATCCTCCCATTTAGGGGTTTCAAGCCCAATCTACTGGAAAACTCGAAAACTGTTTTATTGTACATTTAAATTGGAGTGCTCTTGTTTTACATAAGTGAACCCTTTTCAAGCCTGAATCAAAGAGCCCCCCAAAATACCTGAAAGGATTAACCTCCTGTAATACCCCACACAAATTAAGCCCTGGTTTTCACAATAAGCAGGCCACAGATCATCACATATTTTGGCAAGATTTTTCTGGTGGCTCAAATCTTCCATAGATTGGGCAACGTGTTTATTATCAATTGGAGCCTATTTGTGGTGTATGCTAAATAATTCAATTTCATCAAGTGTATTAATTGTATTTTCTAACTTTGTGGAAGTAGACAAGTGAAGGGCATAAAGGTAGTGCAAAATGGGATTCCAGTCTACAGAGGGTTTTTTGTCAAAATACCTGTTTTTAAAACACACAGGAAGAAAACACCAGCTGCCCGGGGAAACAGAAAATATTATGTTCCAAAAATACAGGTTTCTATAAGCTCAGTATAATTTCTGGATTTCTTTGATGAATCTGTGTATTAAGGTGTGACTCAACACAATGCACATAGTAAGTAAGTCAGTGTTTTAAGAGGTAATCTTCAGTGTTATTCTATGGAAATGTTCACCTCCTGGCAGAATGATCTACACGTGCACTATGCAATAGATCAATTCATTCGTAACTCAGTATAAAATAAATACATACATGTATATAATGGCGGCGCGGGATAGTGTGCAAATTTAATGAGCACCGTGTTTCATTTTAGCAAGACCAGTTCATTATAAAGAAAAATAATAGGACGTTCGAGGCAAAATTAGAAAACTGAATAATGGGCTTGCATTCTGAACCAGATTAAAGTCACTTTTTCCTCCTCTTGTTATTAGTCTATTTACCCCTGCAGCCGAATACATACACTGTACTATTTTTCAGTTTGAGATATGTTTTAATTCAAAAACTATTCTTACCACAGTCGCGTGACTCGTCTGATCCATCTCCACAATCATCGTCGTGATCACACACAAACTGCTGCGGAATGCAGACTTTGTTTTGGCACATGAAGGTATTTCCATCACAAGATTTAATAGGAGCTGGGACAGAGAAAAGAAAAATATGAGTCTACATAACACCAGGATTTGAAAGAGACAAGAGACTTCCAGGACAGGACTGAGACAGAAAATAGGCACAGGCATCAAATTGAAACGGGTCCCCCAGTAGCGAATCAGACCGCTACAAAGTGTCCTACATTTCCAAACTGGGGCAGTTTTGAATTTAAAGAGACATTGTAAAGGTGTTTTTTTATGAATGGCAGATTTCAGGCATTTGTCATTGCTGCAAGCAGAATTTGTGGTTTTTTATCGGATAAATGAACAGTAAAAACCACCCAACTGGACAATAAAAGAGACTCAAAAACAGCTGCAGCCCGTGTAGGTAAGAGCAGTGGGGCTGGGTTGGGGGGGGAGGGCGTTCGACGGACGTTGATGAGGGGAAATTAAATGAATAATTTATTTTCTCTCTTCATCATCAGCCAAATTCCCCCCATATCCCTCTCACCTGGACGGCCCACAGCTGCTCAAAAACAGCCAAAATGCCATACGCTGACTTGTCAGACCAGCCCTTCTAGCATTGACAGATAACCTTATAGGACAGTCCGCCCCTCGTCTTCATTTTAAATTGATGTCATTCATTACACGTTCTTAGGAAGCCTGCAACTCCAGGGGAGTACCATTTTCTTGTGAGCACAACGTTAGGGACTGAGAGTTTTCAGTGTTTAAAAGAATGAGTGAGTTAGTGGTAGAGGTATGTTTAAAAAAAAAGGTATGAGAATTTTGGCCGAATCACCATTTTCATTTATACGACATGGCCCACCAACAACAGAGGATGTGAAACCCAGCAAGTAATGTAGTCAGTGAGCATGGACAGTGCAGTGGCATATTTTGTATCTTTGTATCTTTATTTCGACAAGAATTGTCATAAAAGAATCACAGCAATAAAACAGTTAAAATGATACAATGTAGAAAAATAGTTAAAACAGGAAGTGATAACGCCAGTCCAGAACAGTACAAATTCTAATACATATCAGTTTATCTCTGCTGCCCAGCTAAGATTATGAGTCCAACCCCAAGACAACTCTGCAGTTGGGCCTTCTTTGTCCTAGTATGGATTAGCCACCAATGTCCTTCTAATGTTCCACATTGCTGCTAAGAACTTAGTAACAGCAAAAGACCGTAACAGGTGAAAGATCCGACTTTAAAATTCTAAATACTTGTGAGCAGTGCATCATCCCCAGATTTTTACATAACGGGATAATCCACCTCCGTCTTGGATTTAAATAAGCGGGACAAAAGAAAACAACATGCACCTCATTTTCCAGTTCTGCGGTGCAACCTGGACAGTTCTTGATGGATGATGGGCACCACTTGGGTGTAAATGCTCTAATAGGTAGCGAACCATGCCGCCATTGGAGAAGGAGCTTCCTCGAGACAACAGGGCTAACGACATCAAGAACATGCTCGAAATGATAAGAGTCCTTGGTCAATAGGAACGTGGACGCGAGAGTACCCGATTGGGCACTAGACATAAGATGAGCCATTTTGCATTCCCAGTACAACTGAACCAGCTTTTTTCGTGAGATTCCAGCAACAGTATGCTCCGGATCTGACCACATTGACGCAAGGCCGAGCTTCTCGAATTTCCCCCTAACATGCTTGAGCCAAGGGAGTTTGCCCACATTAGCTATCCCTAGAACTTTAGTTAGCTCTTGCCTATATTTCTTCAACTCTGGGGTAACCCAGAGTCTCCTCCAGAAAGTTAGGGGTCTGAGGGCCAACTCTTCTTCTATAGGTCTGAGGCCCAACTCAAGTCTTAGCGGCAATAGTGGAGTACTCGAGGGCAGCGCTACCAACTGTCTTATAAATTTGTTCTCCGCGACGATAATTGCTGGACCACTCTTGTAACCCCACAGCTCGGCCCCATAGGACACTGCCCCACTTGCCCGCAATTTATAAATTTCCAGCGGTGGCTTAACAGACGATTTACTCAGGAGTTTTAGAATGTCCCCAGCTATCTGAGTCAGCTTAAGTTGTGATTTCGGTTTATGCTGGACCCAGGTAAATGATTCATTAAGGGTAAGCCCCAAATATTCAAAAGTGTGCACCCTTTCTAACCGGACTCCACCTATCACAGGGTTTGGGCGTGTTGTTGTGGGGTGGTTAAAGATCATGAATTTCGATTGTAAGGTGTTTATTTCCAAACCCCGCTCCTGGCAGAAGGACACAAACCCATCCAAAACTCGCTGGATACCTATTGGTGTTTTAGAAAGTAATAGGGTATCATCCGTGAACATAATCGCTGCGATCCGGGACCCAGCAAGCCTTGGGGCGTCACTATCTGTTACTGCATCCATGTGTGCGATTACCCCGTTGACATAGAGGCAGAACAGGGTAGGCGCCAAGACGCACCCCTGCCTTACACCCCTGCCTTACCCCCCTGCCAACGGGAAATCGAGCTGACAGTGAACCGTCTATGCCACACCTAACCTGTGCAAAGTTCTCAGTGTGGAGTCGGATTAACATTGTCAAGATTGGGGGTCAAACACCCAGCTCCCCAAGCACAGTCCACAGCTTCTGGCATGGGACCAGGTCAAAGGCCGCCGAGAGATCAACAAAGACAGTATAGAGTGACCCACCCTCTATCTTGACGGTGTTCCAAAAAAGCATATATAGATGAAAGATCTGGTCCGTGGTGGAGACATTCTTCCTAAAACCTGCCTGGAAAGGGCTTAAGATAGAGTGCTCCTCGGTCCAGTCTAAAAGGCGATTTAAGATCAGCCTTGCAAAGAGCTTTTGGGGCACGTCAATGAGGCTAATTGGCCTGTAGTTGGCTGGGAGCAGAGGCGAGCCCTTCTTGAAGATAGGAACAATCTCTGCCTCCAGCCAAGTACTAGGTACCGCCATGCCGCCCCAAATGGCATTAAAAATAGCTGTTAAATAAGGTGCCCAGACCACAGGTTCATGCTTTAAAAGGTCGCCTGGTACTTTATCTAGGCCCAGAGCTTTACCTGTTGACAGATTAAGGATAGCATTCTCCACCTCCCCGACCGAAAACTCAGGCTCGTTTTATCCGATATGGCTATTGGGGGCTGGTGCCCGCGGGTCCATATCACCAGGGAGGGTGTCCTCCCGGTATAATGTAAGGAAATGATCTTCCCACACCTCTGCAGCGATATTAGGGGCCACAGCCGCAACAGGGTCAGCCGACCTGGTATTAACGATTTGCCAAAAGTTCCGGGCGTCTCTTGCTGCCAGGGACGTTGTTAAATTGACCCAGTAGTCAGTTCTTCTCTATCCTGAGATATCACAACCCCCAAGTATTTGAAGTCTGCCTGACACCCTGCGATGGAAAGTCTGTGGTGAAGGGTTTAGTGTCCAGTGCAAGAGGGGACAGCTGTGATTTGTCCTAGCTTATCTGAATGGCCAAGAGCCCACTGAACTGGAAGAATTACAGAAGGACATTGTTTAGGCTAAGATGTGGATCGAGCAGAAAGAGGGACATGTCATCCACATATAGCGATATCAAAAGGTGCCAGCTAGAGTAGCGTAGTGTATATGCATGATGCTGTTGTCTCAGATTGTCATCCAGTGGCGCCACTGCTAGAGCAAAAAGTAAAGGTGACTATGGACAGAACTGGTCCAAGCTTTTCATGACTGCGAAAGGAGTGAAGATTGCCCCTTTAAGACGAAATCTAGATACCAAATTGGAGTAAAGGAGCTCAATAGAGACACCAAAGGGTGAGGTAGACCCATCCAAGTGGAATTGCCATTAGGAAGTCCCACTGAATATAATCAAAGGTCTTAGTAGCATCTAATAAGACTGCCAATGCAAACAAACTGGGGTTGATGTCATGATAATCGTGAACAGAATTTGCAGGTTGTAGGAGGTGGAAAGACCAGGGATACTGTTATGAGGAGGGATAAGCGATAAGCAAGCTTTTGGCTAAGATCTTAACATCACAGTTAATAGGGGATAGAGGCCTGTAGTACTCGCATCGGTGAGGCCTGTAGTACTCATATAGGTCGGTGGGTTTGCCATCTTTGAGCAGTGTGATGATTAGGGCTTCGCACATAGAAGGGGGTTTGACCCTCCTGCTTTGCTTCTTGAAAGACGGGAACCAGCACCAGTACGAAGAGATCCACATATACCTAGTAAAAGTCAGCTGGTAGCCATTCAGCGTTTCTGTATTGCGACCCTTATCTCAACTGTACGATCCTGAGCTAGTTCCTCTGGGCATCGCTCTGCCATCCCAAAGATACATACTCTAGACGGCATCAATGGGATCTCCTCTCTTATAGTAGGTATAGAGAGAGCTATAGAAAAAAATGGAGGATACCCTGCATATCCATATGTAGCTGACCACATTCACCCCACATGCCCTGAATATTACAAGCCGCCAATTAATGCTTGGTCATAGTGAGCCCTGGGAGGTCACCCTCCCCATATGCGCTCGGCGTTGCACTCTCTATTGGCCACTTCATGAAACTGCAACACTACCATCATGACCTGCTGGGCCAATGAAGGATCTGACGTGTCACCCAACTGTGCCTCCAACTGCTTACGTTTGCCTTTCAAGAGGTCAACGTGACTTCACAGGGTGCACAATACTCCCGCATGTTTAGCGAGGCATAGTCTCCTGACTGTGGTCTTGAACGCCCCCCATATTGTACCAATCAGCAGCACCAATACAGTATTTCTGGCAAAGAAGTCAGAGATTTCTAGCCTAAGCTCTTCCTGGAACTGTTGATCCAGTTGCGAGTGCAGCGACAGGTCCTAAGTCATGCAAAGGGGAGTCAGGGTCGGTATGAACAGGGTAAGTAGGACTTTAGAATAGGCAGAGTACGTGCGTGCTAGGTGTACAACCTCCTGCACCCAGGACCCCACCTCCTTGGGATCAGCCAGTGTCCAGCTTAGACCAGCTCCCATGGACTTCCGATTCGACAGCACCTTTCCTAACCATCGGATGGTGGTTTTTCAAAATGATGGTGCCCCTCAATGATATATTGAAGGTGGCGGGAGTTGATGCTGCACTAGGTGAGTGGTACATGTGAGCAATCCATGCCTGCTGATAGTACTGTATTAAAATCACAGCCCCATAGTAACAAGAAAAGGGATCTATGGATGTGACTTGGCCCCAGAGGCAATCAAAGAAAGTCCGGTCATCTGTCTTAGACCTGTAGCAATTTTCAATTGTAATGACAAGGAAGAGTAATTTCCCCATCATAATTGTGTAGTAGTCCTGTGCATAGCATAAGGAACCCTGCAGTATATAAATCACTCCTTTGCATATAAGCATTACTGTCCCAAATGCAAAGGAGGAGTGCATGGAACATAGTCTGTGTGAAGCCCATCTATCTACGAATGTCATATCAGTGGAAGTACACAATTGAGTCTCTTGTAATAGAGCAATGTGAATGCAATGTATCTCAATGTAGGACAGAATGTGCCAGTGCTTGCACAGGAAACCCAGCTCCCAAATATTCTATATGATTCATTTATAGGGTGCTTGTGAGAGAGTGACAATAGTTTGGGGCATACTGATCATGGTAAGACAGGGGGTGGGGTGGATGTGGCAAGTGATGAGTGATAAGGGAGTAGGTGAAAAACAGCAATACTGCACAGTGCCAATTGCATAGTAGTCAACACAACATAAAACATCAATCAATGCCGAACCCCCCATTCCCACACTGATGGCCCAATCCCGGAAAATGCCCCCTCCCCAGTCATGGATCTCAAAACATCTTTACAGTAAATATCTCATCAGTTGTCCCAAAAGAGTGGCGAAAGAGATTAATCAAATCTGTGAATGAGAGGTAGCCTGTGTAGTACAGCCAACTGGCCGACAAACTTCATCCTTGTCTGGATGATAGTGTCCCGGGAAGGAAGTTCAAGCCTTCGAATCAGGGAGGCTATGCCTACCACATTGTGCATGGTTTGGAAGAGGGGTGCCTTGGGTACCCCCGTGGGACACATTTGGATGCCTCCGGGTGAAGGGGGCCCTCAACTTGCCCCCAAGGACAGATTCCAGCAGCAGTTTCATCTCAGCCAAACCGAATCGAAACGGCTGTCTGAATCGGTCATTGTAATCGCTCAATTGGAAACCTTGTCCATAGAGCTGCAGGAATCGACTCTAAAAGCCTTGGGCTGTCCAGGTGCCTTTCGGAACCGATTCTATCTGCTCAAATGGTTTCCAGGCATCATAATCGGTCATTGGAATAACTGTACGATTCGGTAGGAAACAAGCGTTCTGAATCAGATTCGACAATACTGCATCCCATCTGGGGCCCTCACTAATGACATTGTGATCAGCCCCTTTGTGACACTTAGTCACTTGCAGGGTGAGTTCAAAAGAAGCCACCTGGATTTAAGGTCTTGTCGGTCCACAGACCAAGCCTAGTCAGCCAGATCAATTTTACTTGGCCCAGGGGGAGTCCAGATACAGAAGGGAGACGGCTGTCCTTGGTGCTGAATGGGAGCCGCAGGAGCTATCAAAAACAGTGCTTGACAAAACAGTACTTTCAGGTTAAGTTCTGAGGATCCCCATGGAGGAAAAGCTTGGAGGGTCTCTAATCCAGGAATCACCAGATAGAAAACCTCCACGTAGGTCTCGTGTGGAGAGATATGCCTGGTTATCCGTGGTACTGAATGGGACAGCGGGTGCAAACTTTACCAGAAGTCCAAGAAAAAAGATTTTGGGATGCAAGAACTTAACAACTGCACCTTCAAATTGGAGGGGGGATGATGCAGAAGGCTCCCTCAGTGTGGGACATCGTGTGAAGCAGTTAATAGTCAGAAAGACCACCAATAAGCCTTGGTCCTGGCAAAGGTTATGATGGAGTCAATCTTCCTCTGGAGGTCCTGGGAACGCTGTAACGGGCTGAGATTGAATGAGGTTCAGGACTAGGCTTACCAGAAGGCACCTGACTGGGTACTTTCCAGCTGGTCAGAGATGGAGCCCCGGTGGCAGTCCTTATTGAATCATGACAGTGTGGGTTGTGCCTGGTGACTGCAGGGGACTGATACCTTTAGTCCTAGGAGTCCTGGTAAAGTTTTTGGGTTGAAATGGGGTTCACATTCATTTTGGAACTGATCTTTGGTCCTGGACGCGTCATAGTCTGGTGGGTGCCGAGGGGATGCAACAGGTGCAATCTTCAAGTCTCTTTTTTGTGGAGTCTTTTTATTCTTCTGAGCAGATATGAAGTTCCGACATCAGGTGTGCCCCTTAAATCCTGGATTTTTGGGGTGTTTAGCAGTGTGACGGCTAGTAGCCGGTGGGCTACAAGTCCTGTGGCAATCCACCCATGAAGTGACAACATTCGGTGGGTGTAGGTCACTAAACTACTGAGAATACACTATTTGTGGGACATTTCTACGATGTCATGAGCTATCCTTGGCTGTATATATCAAGGCAGTGACGGGACTCTGTCACAAATGGTGTGTGCAGCGTCAAACTTTAGCAGAGGAGTTGCTCATGCAGGCTGCGATAGCAGTCCTGCAGACTTTAATTTACTCAGATCACTCATGGTGGCACAAGAGTGCTGCAGCCCTGTTGACCCCTTTAACACCATTGGTACCATATACTAGAGACTTATAAGGAGAGGGGGTAAAGCATCTTGCTAATTGGGTGTGCCAACTCACATTACCTTTTGAGGGAAAGAGCACTGGCATCGGGGCTTGGTTAAAAGGGCCCAGTGCACTTTCGTTCTAAAACCACAGCATCCAGTGCAAAAAGTGGGGGGATGGCCATCCAAAATATATATCTGAAAACACAGTATAGTGGAAATTAAATAGGAAATGAGACACAAACAAAATACTGCTGTAGGCAGTGATGTATATCTGAAGAGGACGAAAAGTGAGAATTATATGGATTTAAAATGCATAATTATATACTTTAAGGGACACACATAAAGAGACTATGAGATAAAAAGGAGGGAAAGAACCATTAAGAGAAGTAGCGTCAAAGTTGACTGTGAGGTAATAGTTCTAGTTTTATTAGAAATGAGGGGTAAACGCACCAGAGCTTAGCAACCAACAGCAGACATTTGTTCAGAACATTTCCTAAATGATTTGCAATGAGAACTAGGTAATGAGCCAAAGACCTATGTCAAAATGAGTAGGTGGGAAGAATTCATGGAGGACATGGTACATTATTGTATCTGAAAAAAACATCCAATTTCTATTAGGTTACTTTAAATGATATGAGGAAATCTAGGATCTATTTTGGAATGTTAAGATTCATCATCATAGAAATGAAAATTAAGTATAAAAGAAGAATTAATATATTTGAAAGAACTGGTTTAGAGTAAAGAACATGGGCGCAGGGCAGAGATGTGGGGAAGACAATAGAGTAGGAGAGTGGGTTCTGCAACATAACGAGACCTTTATAAGAGACCAAAAATGTAAAAAAAAAAAGAAGACGACAGGACAAAATAAAATACAGAGAGATGTTTATATTAAATGACGGGAAGGGAAACAGGATTAAACAGCTTCTAAACAATTTAGAGAGGTAATGAAGGAAAAGCGATGAGTACAAACCATTAGCCGATATAATTAGCTTAGATAAATAAACCAGTAGTGAAATATGGTTATAATTAGATTGATCAGATGAGTTAAGAAAATGAGCTTTTTGTAAAATAAATGAAGAACAATTTCAGATTTATGAAAAAGCAGAACGTTCTCAGAGGATATCAAATATTATGGTACTGATTCAGTGGCATAAAAAGTTGGTTTTTCCTGTGCTAGAAAAATATACCACCTTAGTTTTAAAGAAAACAGAAAATAAATTAGGATTAGCAGAACAACTATTTAAAATTTCTGTTTTGGCTGTGCATATACCATCACCAGAGGATGTTCAGAGGCTTTTTTCACAGCTCTCAGAGTAAACAAGACAATTCTACAAAAAAAATGATCAAGGGACAACGAGTGGGAATCAGAATCATCCAGTGTCATGTGGTTTTGCTGAGAGAATATGTTATTTAAAGGACAGTTCAAATGAGGGACGCAATGGTCTGGTAGAACAGGGTAGTTTTCAGGGCTATTCTGAGCTTAAGGTGCTCATGTTGTTGCCTAAGGTACTGGTAAATGTACATTATGAACGTAAAGTAAGACAACAACATCCTTCCTCTGAAAAGGTTTTAGGATGATCCTGTAGCCAAATGCAGATCTCAGGAAGCGGGGTGGTTTGTAGACATGTTTACAGTTATATATGCCTTTTCCAGTCAGCACCAAAATGCCCTCTAAGTACTATTTAACATTTTGAAATTTACCATTTGGTATGATCTGACTTTTTCAGATCACTACTAGTCGGGCAGCCCGATGTTGCACATTTTCAAGTAGTTACAACTGTGTTTTGCATTGAGGCCAGTGCGCAGGCATTTACAATATTCCAGGCATTATAAAAACAGTGAGCATATGTGGTCACCTTTGAGATGGAATTTAATATTGTTGTCAATATATTTTCAAATGATAATGTGCTCTCTGTGAAAATACATTAGCTTGGTGATTGACTGGGTGAAGTTTCTTACTGTGAGAACTAGGATGAGACAATCCTCCGATGACACTGGTCAAAAGAATTGAAGATACTGCAGGGTGAACTTGCAGAAGAAAATGATTTCATTGTTCAACCCATTGAGGTTCATGTTGTTTCTCCTCAGTCTTTCCTACACTAATGTGAAGCATAGCGTGGTCTATACTTTGCCTGTGCATTTTCTTAAGTGAATCCAAATCTTAGTGCCATCCACATAGATATAAAGTGGTACCCTGAAATTAGTCATCATACCAGCTAATGTGTGGACATACAGGATGAAAGTGATGAGTACATTCTTAACATTCGAATTAAACTGCTTATCTTCAGAAAAACATTGAAACATTCAAACATGAACATTGTAAATACATATTCCACTGAGAACTGACACCAAACATGCAATATGTAAGGAGCCTGGTGCCAGAATGCAAATGCTATAAATCTTCAACATGCTATGGGTCTGAGCAGTATGTAGAGGTGGGATACCTCTCTGCCTGTCTAGGAGTCCCAGCACTTGATTTTCCCAGGCCAGGCCAGGCCAGGTGTGGGATCATTGACCGAATTTTACTGGTCAGACATTCTAACACTTAAAATCACACATAGCTTTGGCTGCACAGGCTCTCGCCAAGATCTTTGACAAACAGCGATCATGCAATGCTTCCCACTGCCACACCAATTCACCCTTCCCCTCCACTACACTCCCAGCACCCCTCCATGCACCAAAACCCTGCAGAAAAATTCCACTTCTCCCATTTGCCAGCTGTTCAGAGCAGATGGTTAATTAAACTGTTAAACCTCTCGAAATGTTGAATATTACACCTGATTCGGTACCGTAACTCAGTGTCCGAATAGTTAATTTCCATTCTGAAGGGTCTGACCCAAATAGACCGAATTCTATTCTTAGAATTTGTCCGATGGTCACGGGAAAAACGTCGTGGAGTACCAATATCAAAATCAGGGCCTATTTATTCCTACTACTTGTAAATGTTCCCCTCTTCTACTTTTCATAATCATAAGTTATGTAAGATTCCAAGATTTACACCAACATGACTAGTCAAACCTTGAAGATAATTAAAATATGCTAACAAAAGCATCCTAGAGCACAGTAACTAACAAAACCTCCAGTGAGTTTCACTGACATGTTATATGCTGTCGGTCTGGCATTGTGTTGTGAAATCACAAAACACTGACATTCTGACTGTAGAGAAAGCATTTTTAGGCTGTTTTCAGTGTTTATGTATTATGGATTCCAGTGATGCTTTCTCAGCATCTTCCAAATCTTTTGTAATGACTTTTTTTGCAGCATTTGTTCAGCTTCCTAACCCCCAAAATAGACAAAACTGTATTTTTACAGTGGTCAAAAAACATGTTGCACTCATTGTTATAAAGCACCTATTTAATTTAAAGCAAAAGAAATGCAAGGTATATGGTGTCTTCCCATTGTTAGCGCATCCGGTGGAGTCATATTAAACTGTTTAAAGCATGGAAAGTCTGTGTATAGCACACTCACTCACACTCACATCTCATTACCTTCTCTCACATTTCATTACCTCTAACACACTCTGTCAGGGCTCAGTTGGGTTTACAGGACTAATCATGGATTCAAATGTGAAGAGTGCTAGGTTCAATTGTTTAATAAAACAAATTATTTTTATATACCCCGGATTATGTGGTAGTTCTGCATTCTAAGGCACCTAAAACCTGATACTTTAAGCATGTTCATCGCTATTTTTCTGCACTCCTTGCCTGACTACATTAGGGTGGTGCTGCTGCTGTATGGGCTTTCATAGCTGCCAAGTGTCCCCATGGCAAATGTCTCACTTTTTTTAAAAATGTCAATATATTTTTATTTTTCCAAACAACATTACATACAAAACATATAACATATAGTCATCAAAGTTTTATCGTTATAAGGTTTCAGCCCAAACTTGCTAATTTAGTGGCGACCCCATTACAGATTATACGTGCTAGGCTGTCCCTCTATCCACTTGTACCCGTGAGAGTAGGGGAATGTGTGAAAGGGGAAGGGGTAAGAAGTTGGCTAGAGAGAAAAAGCATACAAGAAGTTTGCTACCTCTCGATAATGACTTGGCCCAGAGGGAGTATGTAGCGCGCAGTTTTCGTTTTGTTAGTATTGTTTAAGGCGGGTCATATGTGTCTAGGGATTTGTCCAGGGTCGCCCACATGCCCCTGCGCGGTTGTTTCCACAGTGAATTTGGGAGGGCAATTGTGTCAGCCCCCTAAGGTACGTCACCCAGTTGAGCCAGCCCTTGAAGGTTGCCTTAGAGGTGTCTTTCCATTTGGTGAGACCTATTTTTACTGCCGCTGTTAGTAGAAGATCCAGTAGGTCTCTGTCATGTTGAGAGTCTTGCTCTGAAGACAGAAATGTGGTTGTAAGGGTGACAAATTCTGGTTTTAGTGTAAAGGCTAGCGTTCTGTTTAGGAAGGTAAAGATCTTCTCCCAGAATTTTCTAACCTTAGGGCAGGGGTATATAAGGTGTGCCAGGTCTCCTTTCTCCTTGTCGCAATTCCAGCTGAGGTCGTTATCCCTAAGACCTAAAGTCGCCAGGCAAGCCGGGGTCCAGTAGGTTTTGTGTCAAAGCCAGAACTTTGTCTGTGCTAACACAGGGGCGATTTTGTTTTGCATCGGGAGGACCATAGGAGGTGGAGTTCTTTCTCGCTGAGTGTGGCCCCAAGCTGTTTCTCCCAATATGTGATTATTTTGTCATTTACTTTTGTGCGGCCGGGTCATAGTAGTTGGTATATGTGTGACACCTGATGACCTATTTTGTAAATGTTAGCCATGTATTGGATGATTGAGGGTTTGTGTCTAGTAAGTTTCGCTTTTGTCAGGGCGGTTCTGATTTTAAGGAAGTTATATAGTTCTAGGTCAGGTAAGTCATGCTTTGCTTTTAAAATGTTGAAGGTGGACAGGTTTTACCCTTCTTCCAGCTGAGCTGGGTAGGAGATGCCTAGTCTTTTCAATGTCTCTATGGATAGTGGTTCTCCCCTGTATTTTATCTTCGTGTTCTCCCATAGTGATTCCCACCTAGAGTTTTTTATGCTATGTTCCATTATTTGGTCTATTTTAAGCAGGGCACTTCGTGTGTTTTTGAGTATTGGGTTTGCCGCTTGTATATGTTTGTTGGCTGTGAGTAGAGCTATCGGCTCAAGGTTGCCTAGTATGCTCCTCTCAATTGTAAGCCAGACCGGGGTGTAATCTTGTTTGGGGAGGACCCAGTAAGCACCCTGTTTCGCAAAGAAGGCAGTTTGGAACGTTTTGAAGTCTGCCACATTCAGCCCTACCAGTTTCTTGTCTAGCCTTAGTTTTTTCAGGCTTATCCTCGCTCTTTTATACCGCCATAGAAATTTTCTAATCAGCTTGTCTATTTTGTGATGGAAATTGTCCGTCAATGTAAGAGGGAGCATGTTAGACAGGTAGTTGACCATTGGCGTGATCATCATCTTAATTGTCTATACCCTCCCCTACCATGTTATGTATTTGAGTGACCAGGTTTCTAAGAGCGCCTTCGTCTTTTCTATCATTTGTCTTTCGTTTGGTCAAACGTGCTCTTGAGATCCCTGCCAAATTGTATCCCTAGATTTTTGATAAACCTGGTTTGCCAGGCAAGACCCGAGTTACCTAGTGTGTCCTTGGTGTTGCAAATGTTAAGGGGCTTGCATTCCGATTTGTCTTTGTTTAGGTTGTATCCAGAGTGGGTGGAATACTTTCCTATGGCCCCATGAGGGCTTTGATAGAGGATTTAGGGCTCTCCGTGACTATGAGGATATCGTCCGCGTATGCGGCTAGTTTAGCCGTGACCTCATTCATGGCAATCCCCCTCATCTCCTGATTGGTCCTGATATCTCTGATCTGAGTTCCAAGGCCAGCAGAAACGGTGAGGGGGACAGCGGGCAGCCCTGTCTTGTTCCTCGATGGTGGGTGAAGGACTCTGAGACCGCCCCGGTGACTACTATGCTTGCACTGGGATTTTTGCATAGAGTCATTACTTTCTTTGTGTATGCCTCTCCCAAGTTGAATTTCCACATGCACTGCTCAAGGAAGTGCCAGGATACCCTGGCAATTGCTTTCTTGGTGGGGATGGGGAGGGATGCACAGGATACCTAGATATACTAAATCTCCCAAGAGAACGGATGAAGAAGCATGCGCTCTAGGACGGGAGATAAGCTCAACAGAAATTAAGGTGGCAGTGAATTCTCTTAAAGGCAACAAGGCACCGGAGTCAGTCTTGATCTTTTAACAGGCATCACATTGTATTCTGGGTCTCACAGTTTTGCTGTTGAGATTTAGCCCTGGGCTCAAAAACCTCAGCAATAAAGTGCAGTTGGGCAAAAACTCAGGTTAAGCTTAAGGTATCACACATAACAATTGGACATATTGCAGCTTTGAATTTGGTTGGTATGTGGTAAGTCTTGTGTCAAATTTTCATCACCGTCCCATTTGCATGCTGACAGCACTCTTTTCACTTGTACATTTTTTCCATGATGCCCTTGCATGTGAAGGTTTTAAACCTGGGGTGTTTGGCAGTTGAATTGCTATAAATATTGACTTAGAAAAGGGGGGGTTACGAATCAAAGGATTTTACATATTCTGCATCAGTTGATAAATGTAATTGTCCAAATTGGCCAAGATTCTTATAAATACCAACAAAAAATCCCCTTAGGCTAACAGCCATTGTATTCAAAACGTTAACACCCTCTGAAAATACTTTTTGCAAATCACCATTATTAGGTAGTTTGTAACACTGGACTAGTTGAGAACAGGTTAAGTGATTGATATAATGTTTCCTTTGGTTTACTGTGGCCTGAGAGGTCCTTACAAGATGGTGCTATCTTTGCCGGCATTATAACTGGCTGTTTCCTCTGCATGCAATGGTCTAGTGGATTGCAGGCTGGCTATTTCCCAGGGATTGACCAGATTTCTCTATACATAGCATGTACAGCCCCAATGTGGACTCCGTTTTCAGAAGTTTTGAAGCAGCTGGGACCATAGGTAAGGAGCAAGCTTAATATTGGGTCCGGAACATCAGGAAGTGGTAAAGGCTAGCTGAGCACACCAGTGTTGGCAATCAGAGGCAGGTGGCTTTTGTGAAGCAATTGGTAGCCTATGCAGTCACTATTTAGTGACTGCGCCTTCTGTGAGGCCTCCTTCCACTTTTTTGAGGCCATTTCATTACGAGATTGTTTCTTTGTGCTTACAAACTATGACCTCTTCTTAGGTGGCAGAGATGAACTGTAAACACATATTACAGCTGAAGCCAATGTCTATTTATGAAAAAAAGAACTCTTCATGGTGTATGTATGGCTGTATGCAGAAGGTATATGTATTGTGCTAACCTAGCCTAAAGGGAGCAGACCACTCTACAGAGTCAAAGAGGGTAGCTTGCTTATGAGAAAGGGAGTATACTGTTAGGTCGTTATGATGATCATTGTGTTTCCTATAGAAATAGGAAAAGCACGAAATTGGATGATTTACAGGTAGGCCAATAATGGTGAACCCCACAAGAATAAGCTTACATACTAAAGGCTTTACACACCATACCTCTGCTCTGACTATTCCATGGGAAACTAAGGATATACTATATCAAAGTGTGAGATGAAAATCCACGGAAGCTTCTTTCAAATTTTATTATAGAAGGCACAACACAACGCCACATAAGAAAAATAGAAAAATCTATAATGGGCACCTAGCAAAGGGAGAACACTTGTATTAGGTAATTTAAATTTTTGTATTGCAAAAAAAACCTCACAATTTGGGAGTTTATTTTAATAATACAAATGTTTTGCCTATCACACGCTTTCAAAATGGCGTGCACCGGCCAAAACTTCAGTGATGTGCATAGAGCTGCAACAGTGGTAGATCTCTTCACAGCACAAAGATCCCCTCCAAACAGGGTTCCCCCAAAAGGATGGACTGTCCTATACAATGGCCTAAATGGTACTTTTAGTAGCCTGCAGGCACCCACTCAAAATAGAGACCATTTGAGGGTGAGGGTTAGGGTTCCAGCACTACTGTTTCATAATGCATTGCATTCTTTGCCACAACAAGGTGGCAGGCCTGTGGAGCAGACTAAGCTGATTTTTCATAACTTGATCATGCTATTGATGATAACAAAGGATGCCAATAATATCTTAAGGTAGTCCAAAGCCCTGCCATGCACCACCTTCGGCCATATGCAACAGAGAGTAGGCCGAAGGGCCTGGCCTCTGACGAGGCCCTGCGTCCAACCCACCAACAGACAGCCAACACCCCCACCATGCCCTTGGCCTCACAGTCACTTGGTGCAGGCAGCATTTGCCCATGCAAAACATTGGGTTGGCGGCAGGACGTGGTGCACAACCCCCTGCGAGCTCCCAACCCCCACTGTGCAGAGTCTTTAGCCATGTGTGGGCTGGCGTGGCTGCAAGGTCTGGACTGTGGCAGAGCCTTGTGTCTAAGCTCTCTTGGGCTCCCATTCCCTGGCTTTGTAAAGCCTTCAGCTGTTATGCTAAAGCCAGTAAATTTAGAGTTTGAAAGTTAACAAAGGATTTAGACCCGATTTGACTTTATGTGCATCTAGTCCCAGCTAACCGACTTTGGGGCATATTATCAAGCATGGCGTTAACATTATCACCACTTTAGAGGCAGAAAACTGCAGCTAAAGAGGCGATAATGGGCTTGATAATACGCCGTAGAGAATTCCCATAGAAGCCCATGTTCACACCAGAACATGGGCTTCTATGGGAATTCACAAGGGCGTATTATCAAGCCCATTATTGCCTCTTTAGCCTCAGTTTTCCGCCGCTAAAGCAGCAATGTTAACGCTGTTTCTCGATAATATGCCCCTTGGCTTTTTAACAGTGACTATCATTGTACTGTTGGTATTTGTGCTTGCTGCAGTTTTAAAGATAATTGTCTGCTGTTGCACAGTTTAAAGATCATTCAAAACAACGACATTGACTCTGGATTTAACTGGATGGTTTCCCTCTGCCACATTTTATTTAGGTACATGACACTCACCTCGGTTTGTTTGTGAGATCAATTTTAAAGGTGATTACAATTTGTTTCCACCTGCCAGTTTGTAAATATTTGTGGTTTTGTGAGTAGCATATAGTTGTATGTGAAATAAAGAACTTCTAATTTTTAAAGGAAAAGGCACCCACTAGACAAAGATTTATTACCTATTATTTGATGCATCATTCTGAGATTTTACACTCAGAGGCTTCCCTGAGTCAGCCTTGAACTGCCCCAAGTAACTAGTCAGTTTAGTGCTACAAATTGTACTTGCTTCCCCATTTTAATGGTCTGCAGTACTGGAGGAACTCTGGGGTCATCCAAAACCAAAATGTTTGCCTTTATGTGGTAAGATATGTATTGGGGTTCTTTTGGCAATGTCTTATTTTTTGATACATCAGACATGGGAAAATAGAGAAAAGCATGATCAGAGAAGAATATCCAGTGGGCTCTACTAATGAAATGAAGCATGTAGGCTATGTCACAAATCTGTAAAGCCTCTGGTTCTAAATAATGATTAATGTATTCAACAGTGATCATGGTGTTAATAGAAGAGACTAGATTGACGAATAGGTATGTCATTTCTGGGTTTACTGTAACAGCATTAAACACTTTTTGCAATGAGTCGCCCATAGACACTTGTCCTTATTCAGGTTTATCTTACATAATTATCAGTGAAAATATTGTTCAGCCGAAAACAAGTGAAAACTTAGGTAAAACAAATACAGTATGCACAGAACACCAATATCATATGGTACATTGAAATTGAAATTCATACCGCAGCCAGCTGTAGATAACTCGTCACTTCCATTAGGGCAGTCTCTTTCTCCATCGCAAAGCCAGTTCTTGGGAACACATGCATGTGACCCTGGACAACTAAACATATCTACAGCACAGGTTACAGAACCTAAAACAAAAAAGGCATGCCACGATTTATCATTTATGATGATGAAAAGGACAACTGTAGTTCCTGCCTTTTAATGTGTGCCTTATGTATTATGTTAGGATGTGCTCCTGGATTTAAATGCACATAGGATACATCCTAAAACACAATAACACAATATCAATAACAAATATGTCCCAGTTTACCATTGTCTCAGTTTTACTGAGATTGGTGAACTTTAGCAGTTTAATAGATACAGTCTAAATGTATACCTCAAGGAAGCTAAATGCACATATCTAGCCACCCGCAATGGGATGACAAATTAATGCAAAGAGAACCATCAGGAAAATCTGTGAAAAAGTATACCAGTAATTGCCATATGATGATGGAAGAGTCAGTAACTATTTCTTAATAAGATAAATCTGTAAACAGGAAGAACCATACCGTTGGAAGGGGATTTATTAGCAGGTGCAGGTAGGTACCTACATCTAATAATAAGACCACAATCGCAAATAAGGTCCAGTCAAGTCTCAATAAATGAATCCTTGCTCAACCCTTGGTAGCTTGGTTCATGAGCAGTCAGGCTTAACTTAGGAGACAGGTGTATAAAGCATTAAAATGTAAATAAGCAAGTCACAACACATGATAAAAATACAACACTAGTTTATAAAAATAGGAAATATTTTTATAACTAAAATGACACCATCATGACAAAATACAATTTAGGGAACTAGAGATATGAATTTATAAAGATTAAATGTAAAAAATAGCTTTTTAGTGCTTAAAAGCATAAAGTGCCAGTCGGGGACATCAGGTCTTAATTAACTGAGAACAAGCCAAAGTTTCAGGCCGACCGCGATGGAGCGTGGGTCAGATATGAATGGGTGGTTGGGGCCGGTAAAAATGTTACATTCACACGTAGTCATTTTTTTTCTCAAAGTCAACTGAGTTTCCTTGGAAGGCCAGGTTGCAGTGTGATGCCAACGGGATGCTTCAGCGTGAAGCCTTGGTAATTCCTGGATGTCTTGGTTCTCATCGTTGATGGCAAAGAGCTTTGGAGCTTTCAACAGGGCAAACCCAAAGTTCAGGCCGAGTTGCAGTTGGACGTCGCCCGGCTTGACTCTCAACGATGTGTCATTTCACATATGGAGCTCTTTACCAAAAATTCTCCAAATGATTTCAAACTTCTGGATCATCTTCCAGAAGGTCCTTCTTGGGTCTTAAAGTGTCCACAACACCAGCTAAGGTTCCATAAGCTCTGAGTTGGTCCTTGGAGAGTTGGGACTACAATTCCCACAGTGCACCTGGTCCAATCCTTATATGTCCTTTGTATGCTGTTCAGCTTGGTTCTTCTAGGTGCAGTTGATGCATGTGACTTCGTAAAGTTCCTTTGTACCTGTTACTTTCATGGAGTCGACTCCTCAAACTTTTAACCTCTTCAATGCTCATGACGAGCTGAGCTCGTCATGAGCCACGGCGCTCCGGTGCTCATGACGAGCTCAGCTCGTCATGGCCCGTGGAACGCTCACATGTGTGGATAATTCCCCCGCTGTGCTGAACGTTCCACGGGGCCAATGCATCTGTGACGAGATGAGCTGTGCGGACCCCCTCCCCCCCAGCGCAGCGGGGGATTAACCCCCGCAGAGAAGGGGTTAAGCAAGGCAAAGTCCTCTTTTGTTGCCCAGAGTGTGCAGCAGGTGCATTCCTTATGATTGCAGCCCTCTTTGGTTCAGACCAGGGGTTCCGCAGGGCAGTCCTTCTTCTTTTTTCCAAGCAGGGATCTGAGTTGCTGGACAGGGCTCCCATATGTATCCTGGTTAACAGGCTGGCAAACGTGTGGGTATCCCTGACCAATAGGGTGCAAGGTGCCACCCTCTTTGATGACAAGTTTCTTAGACGTTTGGCACATGTTTGTCCCAGAAAGCACTGTGCCACATAAATAAAAATTGAGAAAATCTCTCCTGAAGATTCAAGTCTGGCTGACCCATCCCAAAGGTGTGACTAACCTTTCCCTACACTCCTCTTCCAGCCCCTCCCCTAATTCAATTACAGACCTTCCGTCTGGTGAGGGTGCAGGAAGTGGGGGTGGGCCTGGTTCCTTTCCTTCACACTTTTGCTGTTGGACTATGTGCCACAGAGGGCTCAGGAAGGAAAAGAGGTGGGAATCTGCTGCTGCGTCAGTTGGGCCCTTAAAATCACCACTCTGCCCCCCCCCCCCCCCATCGCGGGCCGCACCTTTGCTGTTAGTGGCTGGGGGCAGGACTATGTGCCCCAGAGTGCTCTGGAAGGAAAAGAGGTGGTAATCTGCAGCTGTGCCAGTCAGGCTCTTAAAATCACTGCTTTCCCTAGCGGCATTGGACATGCATGGTATGCCCCAGGGTGCATGCCCTGATGAAGTGCATGGGATGGGTCATCTCTCCTGACTGTGGATTTGGTGAGCCTGTTGCTCTTGCTGATATTCTTTTTATCATATGATTGTGCTTCCTCGTGTGCCAGGTAGTATTATGGACAAACAGATGTTACCAGGGGGCAGAAATATTGTTAATCCCAAAAATCTGGCCCTTGCAGTTAGTGTAATCACCAAAGAATTAGACTGAGCCAAGAGAAGTCTTACTTTGGACCTGGGTGTAGACTCTGGCTGGCCTTTTGAGATCTCAGTAGGGCCATTCACAAGCCCAACCAGTGTACTTCCATCTGGCAACCAGGGCCTGTCGAATGTTGTGGCTGCAGTACCCCGTACCCTTGCAGTTATATCTCTAACTTGTAATTTTGATCTTACGAATCTCAGCAACAATCAATCCATTAACAAAAGAAAGCATAAAACCAAGCCAGATCCCATCTTAAAACTCTAACTAGTCATAGGCCAAGCAATGGACATATTTAGCAGATTCCCTTCTATTGCAGCCAGGGCAGGTCCAACGGAGCGTAATGATGGGGACTGTGTGCCCCTTACTACTGGCTGGGACAATATTCTGGGCACATTTAAGACTCAGGTGTACACCTGTGTGACTCCTTTGGTGGACAAGATCTGCTCTTTGGAAAATAATGTAACAGTTCAGCAGGCCCGCCCAGCCCTAGACAACAAACCCGGCCTGTTTTGTTGGTCCCCAGTAAGCCCACTTAAGGTTATCTGGTAATGAAGAAAATTGCCCGCCCTCACAAGTCCCAGGTGTCTCGAGTCCCCAGCAGTTCACTGAGGAATTTGAAGGAGGCCCAAGTAAGCAACTTGCAGTCCCTGTAACTGTGAATACATTGCACCTACAGGGGTGCAAAATTCAGGTCCAACCACCTCCCCATCAACCTCAGCTGAATCTCCCTCTCGATTGCTGTCACTATGAAGGTATAGTGACTGGAGTACTGCCCAAAACTTCTCTGGGAGGAATTGTAAAATTGTAAAATTGAAAATAAATTGTGCCATTGCCTGACCCGAGATACGTTTTTAAAAATCTCTGAATATGATGATTTTTTGCAAGTAGACAGGGTGGGTTGGTATTCCAATGCATGTACAAGGGAATCTATAGGTAAGTGTATAGATGTGTGTGTAGATATAGGGATCAGTGAGTGGATTTTTAGAAGCTGGTATTGGTGTGTCAATGGTTTCAAATATGGTACTCCATATTTTATAATGAGTGCTGAAAGGGTATACTACTGTATGATAAGATGTACCAGATTGTCACATGGATAATGTCATTTGAGATGTCATCAGTCATGTCATCAGTCATGCCACTGACCATGTCATGAATGATGTAATATGTGACATCATCAGCAGTGAATTGCGGGTGCGCGAGTTAACATCTTCTTGGCTTTATTTTTGATATAACATTTATTGCAGGCATGGAGTTAAAGTTGCCAAATTGCAAGTTATTGATCTGGTTGGCTCACATATGGCTGACTTACCTGTTGATTATTTTAAATTAGTGGTAAGTGGTTTTAATTGTAAATTTGAGCTGCTGTACATGTCCTTTGAGGTTCTGAACAGAGAGTAGAGCCACGCTTGAGCAGTCCCCAGTGTTACACTCCCCCTGGTCAAGAAATGATCTGCTGCTGTCCTTCAATTAATTGCTTTCTCACTTAGCAATGGTCTTCGAGTCTGTAATCGGAGATTCAATTCTGACAAGAAGGGGAGTCAGACGATAAATCGTCTACACTGTTCCAGCCTTATTGACTACATCTTGCTGGACATCAGATTATGGTCCATCATGATTGATATGCTTGCGACCCCCAGACAGGACAGCAACCATAATGCTCTGGTTCTAATGCTGGAGGGACTCAGCACTACTCTTCTGGATAAAAGACTCATTCCTACCAAAAGTCATCATAAGCTTAAATGTAGCTCATTGGTAGAATCTGCAGAAAGGCCTGACAAAGGTGATTGAGATTGTGCCCCTTGGTCTCAACATTGTAGTGACTAACAGTGGGCAGTGAACACCGCACCACCAGCGGAGTTCACAGAGCTTCTGCCACTTTGAGTTCCGCTTGGAAGGCACAGTTCAGTAAAAACTCCACCTCCGCACTGTGGAGCAGATTTACTACCTACTTGGCACTGTGGGCCAAGTAGGTAGCGGAGCGGGGGCCGGGAGATGCTATGAAGTCCAGAGGGGCGGGAAGAGGACCCAGTTGTGGCCGGTATCAGCGGCGCTTGGCTACCTGGTCCTCGCAGTCCCGCAGCGATGGAAATTATGGCTCCAAAGCAGTGTCTCTAGCAGGCAAGCACCAGCTTGTAAAAGCGGCAAGTCCCTGGTTCAAGTATCCACAGGTTAGGAAAGTTCAGCAAGAGTCCTTTGCCCCGAGCGAGTGTTGTTTAGGGTTGCCATTTTAGTTCTCACAGTCACAAGGTGAACTAAAAACCTGGTTGAACTAAACTTCCTTGTTTCAACATCTTTGAGAATCGGGCAACAAGTGTGAACTTTCAAACCTGGATTTTTTGAGAAGGGCATGTTTTGACTGTAAGCATATTAGGGCATATAGAGTGCACATACAAATTATGGAGGAATTGCTTGAATTAATCTCAGCCTATGAGATTACACAAGAGATGCACCTTGACACAAGCCCTCATCGATAGCTGACTGGATAACAGCAAAGCCCTCCACATAGAAATCGCCGCACATCTCCTACAGATACTTTACACCATACAGAAAACCAGAGCCACACCCATCCTCTGTCTTCCCCAATGAACACACACCACACCCCACCTCAGGTAACTCCACTGGCTCCCTATACAGAAAATATGCTAATTCAAGCTGCTACCCTACACATACAAGGCTGTACACAATGAAGGATCCATCTACCTTTCACTTGCCTATACTCACTCATCTACCGAAGCAGAAGTGGAGGATGATCCTTCTCCCACATCACAGCAAAGAGATAGAGTAGCCTTCCCAAGCACCCCTGGAACATCACTTCACTTCCAGAATTACAAATGGCTCTCAAGACCTGGCTGTTCCAATAAGCCTCCAGGACCTGCAAGTGCTTGGATACCATCTTGTGTGATTAGCCGCGCTTTGTAAATCCTGATTGATTGACTGATTGATAGACTGGTAATTACTCAGGCCACATGCCAATCCTTCCCGGGACTTGGGCCCCGAGAACACTGTGCCCCTTGAACAAAACTATACCTGACTGATAATCCCTAACATTACTACGGAATGTTTTTCTTTTTTAATTTAGCTGTAAATTTATGTTCACTAATAAGTCCAACTTTGGCTCATTCTTTCATCTCACAAAAAATGAAGTAGCTACTCTCGATTATCCTTTGAGCTTATTTCTAGACAAACAAGATCTTTGGCAACACAAAGAAATATAAATGTTTTTTTAACAGAAATACAAAATAAGGAGTTAAGGATTCTGAAAAGCAATAGGCCCTTCCATCTTGTGAGCCAAGTGAAAATCATAGATATAATAATAATGGTTGAGACAGCGTAATGGGTGGAAATGGGAAAGAAAGCAGCAAGGACATGTACAGGTTTGTTAGGAACTATTTGTTTTGCAGTGTTTCCCAACGGGCCAGGAAAGTAACATTCAACCTCACAAGGAAGCAACCAGATGTGAAATTGGCCGACCATGCCCATGATAGTGTTCCAACGTGCGAGCCTGAAAACTGATTAAAAAGGACTAGCCAATATGTGGAGTACCTGGGTGTATCAGAGAAAGCCCACACTTTTATTCTTCACAAGGGGCTTAAAGTCATGTTAGATGCAATTGTCACTGCCATTTAATCAAAATCCATATTTTTGCCTTTCTATATTAATTTAAATGGTCCAGCATCGCTGTGCGGGCGTAATTTAGTAGATAAGAACACTTTGCGTAGCTTGCATTTTAGAAAGATTCGGTTGCTTACCACAAAGAGTGTCACTCTCATCAGATCCATCCCCACAATCATCGTGCCCATCGCACAGCCACTGTTTGGAAATGCATTTATGTTTGGAGCAAGCAAACTGAGTCCAGGAGCAGGATGTGTCTGAAATACAGAGAAACAATATTGAAGGAATATCAAATTACTAAGAAGAACATGTGCATGCAGTGGCCATCTACAAAACAAGAAGTAAAGCATATAAACACCTGGAAAAAGTTGTGATATATGCCTGTGTGTACTATTTGCGATTCTTAATTGAGTATTGTATTTTTGTAAGAATTCATGATTCGAGGAAATACATGTAGGATGAGATGTGACTTAAGGGTGTGAGCTGCTTCCTTTGGAACTGGGGAACCAGGTTGGCATAACACCCTGTGATTTGGGCAAATGACTTAATCTTCCTGTGCCTAAGAAAAATGACCTTGTGCAATGAGGTTATTTATTAACTTTTGTAATCAAAGCAGAAAAATAAACTGATACCTTGATGAGGCTAACAGAATAATTTATTTCAAAGTTTCCTTAATTGTTCAGCAGAAACCACCCTGGAAGCATCATCAAGGCCTCTCCTTGTCCTGCGACATGTGAGAAATGAAACTACATTTTGATAACATGAACAAACACATTCACCCGTATATATTATATATTTTGGTAGTTTTTTTATAACACTATAATATCGACTTATGGGGGCCACTACATGCATACTCATGTGATATATACATTTTCTTTATATACATATATATATATATATATATATATTCACTGAAAAAACCATGGGTTATAGACCATATATAGTTAGGAATTAGCATTTACAAAACCTTATTTTACTCACACAAAACCATTGAAATTCCATATATAGTTAGTTGCACTAACTATATATCGCGCACCCGCAATCCACTGCTGATGATGTCACATATTTCATCATTCATGACATGGTCAGTGACATCACTGATGACATCACTGATGACAACTCAAATGACATCACTGACAACATCACTGATAATATCATTCATGTGATAATACGATGAACCTCTTCAGACTCTAATATAACCTTAGATACAATCAGTGTAAACAGACACTCACAGACTGTCACTCATCCATGGAGTTACTCATACATCTAGTCAATCATGCAAAGAATCAATCACACCTCCATTTCCTCAACTATACAGTTATACACACTTTACTAATTCAAACATATTCTAACACAGATTTAATCTCCTATACGATCCCTGATACAAGTTCACAATGATCCATACAGCCACTCACACATTCACTGGCTCTTATGCACGTTATATATGTCAACTCTCACATGTACTGTGTTTTACATATGTACTTACTTTGACATGTTGCACTGAGATATCCATTCACTCACCAATACACTCATGCACACAGTCAACCGCCCATGCAGCTGTTTCCACAAGCACTTTTGAACCCATACATCTAGTGAATCAACTGTGTTTAGTAGGTGCATGACTGACTGTATGAGTGAGTGATTAAATGTGTCTCACTGAGTGCATGGGTTAGTGACTAAACTGTCTTAATTTGTGCATCATTATGTCTGTTGTTCTGTAAACTGCTGCATGTGTTGATCAGTAGCTATATGAGTAACTATATGGGTTATTGATTGGTTGCCCAAGTATTTGTATGGGAGACTGAGTGTGTGTGTGGGTGGCTGGGAGGTGTATGACTCTGTGCATAGATGTGTGAGCAGTTGATTCACTAGATGTATGGGTTCAAAAGTGCATGTGGAAACAGCTGTATGGGCGGTTGACTGTGTGCATGAGTGTATTGGTGAGTGAATGGATATCTCAGTGCTACATGTCAAAGTAAGTACATATGTAAAACACAGTACATGTGAGAGTTGACATATATAAATAACTGTGCATAAGAGCCAGTGAATGTGTGAGTGGCTGTATGGATCATTGTGAACTTGTATCAGGGATTGTATAAGAGAGTAAATATGTGGAAACGTTCCATTAGCGCAACTGCCGCATTCGAAAACAACATCGTGACGCATCACGTAAGCGCGACGTATCTCGTTGCCGCGTAATGCGTCTTATGACTCGGAAGTGCTCCAGAGCGCGACCCGAGGCGCAAAGCGCAGCACCCCGGAAACGCTCCGGGCGCGGAGTGGGATGCGTAACGTAAGCGTAACAGGTCATGTGACCTGAAAATAAAACTTTTCATTGGTTTAGAACATTTTTTTTTCCCAAATGATGAAAGCCCCCACCTTTTTTCCTCACTCTGACTTTCATCTTTGTGAGAGGAAGACCTGTTTCTGCTTGTTCAGTCATGGCATCTGTAGTGCCTCCAGCTGGTGGACCCCCACCACCACCACAACCACCTAGGAAGGAAGGACCACCTGCAAAGTTCCTTCCAAACCCAGAGGAAGAGGAAGAAGAAGAGGAAGAGGAGTAGAGCCGAGGCAGTTCTTGCGTGAAGAGCCCCGGCAATCCCACCGCTTAGACCATTTTATATGGCAATTTTTTTCTTACCCTCGAGGGGAAAAAAAGGTCAATGCCCGGCTGGTCACATGCCTCATTGCGATGCAGTTCTGTCCCGAGGCACAGACAAAAAGTATAGTTTTGGAAACTATACTATGCTTCGCCACATGCAGAGGTGGCATCCAATCAATTATAGCGTTGCTGAGGTGCGTCACCTCCAGGATAACCCATCAATATTATTTTACTGTTTCCCTTGGTTTTCCCCTTGTTACGCTTTCCGGAACGCTACCCGGTGCGCGGACCGGGCGCTCACCGTGCAAAAATGTGAAAAGAAAGGCTGTTTTTTTTACATATATGGGCCTCCTCAGCCACCCTCAGAAAACCTAGGGGGTAAGGATATGTCTCCCGTGCCCCCTTATACCCATTCCCAACATTGTTTATCCTCCGTCTTGTGACTAAATTTGTCCGAAACACAAGATGGCGGACTCCCGTTACGCTACAGGTGAGCTACCCGGTTCGCGTACCGGGTAGCGCTTCCACCGCGAAAAATCGAAAAACATTTTTTTTGAGTTTTTTTGCCCCGCAGGGCCCTTTAATAGCCCCCACATCAATCCTAGGGGGTCAGGAGGGGTCTACCTTGCCCCCTTTCATTCATTTCCCCTTCGTTTATTTCCACCTCTTGTCTCTCGATCCAACCGAGAGACAAGATGGCGGCCGCTCGGAACTGTTTAGAATGTTGACAGTCACCGGAGAGCCAATCCGCTTCTCCTCGCGAAGTTCCGTTACGCGTCTGGTACGCGAACCGGGGCGCTAACCTGGACGCTGTCACAGATATATATTTTTTTTTTAACGTTAATTTCTCAAAATCCACTGGAGCACATATCTTGAGACCTAGCAAAGGCACATCGGGCAAACAGTCTCTACAATTTTGCCAAGTTTCATAGAAATCCATTCAGCCGTTCGAGCTAAAAGTGAGTCCAACCGCCCTATGGAAAACTCAATGTTAAAAACACGTTTTGGGACCCCCTTTTTTCTTGGCCCCCGCTTGACAAAACCCCCCCAAACTTTCAGGGGACGCTCAGAAACAAAATGTGCCATTTTCCTGAAAATTTCAGCCAATTCCGTCCATCAATGCCAAAGTTATTCAACATAGAATTTTTAGAAATCCCTATTAAAAAAAATCCTAACTATATATACCTACTGGCGACCACCAGTAGGATATATATATATATATATATATATATATATATATATATATATATATATATATATATATATATATATATATATATATTTCTATGGCAAAATGAAACCCCTCATTTTGTTCCTTTTCAAATTAAATGTATTAAGTGTTACCACTTTATTCCAATCAAGAGGACTTCGGGTGTGCCATACTTTTATCATAAGTAAGACTGTTAGCGTTCTAGTTGTTCTTTAGAACTCTCTGGGACATTCTGTCATTGGGCTATAGTTGGGCTACATCTGGCTGATATTTGGGCTACATTTGGGCTCTTTTGTCTCTGGTGGCCATCTTGGGAGACTGCATATCAGAATTTTTTTAATGAAATATAAGAGGATTTGAGAAGTCACACAAAATGTGCCCTAATTTTTCTTTCTTTCGCAATAATCATAATTTCTATGGCAAAATGAACCCCCTCATTTTGTTCCTTTGCAAATTAAATGTTTTAAGTGTTAACACTGTATTCCAATCAAGATGACTTCAGGTGTGCCATACTTTTGTCATAAGTAAGACCATTAGCGCTCTAGTTGTTCTTTAGGACACTCTGGGACATTCTGTCATTGGGCTATAGTTGGGATACATCTGGCTGATATTTGGGCTACATTTGTTTTTTTTTGTCTCTGGTGGCCATCTTTGGGCTACATTGGGCTACATTGGGCTACATTGGGCTACATTTGGGCTCTAACATATATATAGCCCAATGTAGCCCAATATATATTTTTCAAAGTTAATTTTCTGAAAAACCACTGGAGCATATATCTTGAGACATAGCAAAGGCACATTGGGGTACCAGTCCCTACAATTTTGCCAAGTTTCGTGGAAATCAATTCAGCCGTTCGGGCTAAAAGTGAGTCCAACCGCCCTATGGAAAACTCAATGTTAAAAACACGTTTTGGGACCCCCCTTGTTTCTCGGCCCCCGCTTGACGAAACCCCCCCAAACTTTCAGGGGACGCCCAGAAACAAAATGTGACATTTTCCTGAAAATTTCAGCCAATTCCGTCCATCAACGCCAAAGGTATTCAACATAGAATTTTCAGAAATCCCTATTCAAAAAAATCCTAACTATATATACCTACTGGCGACCGCCAGTAGGTAATATATATGTATATATATATTACCTACTGGCTATCGCCAGTAGGTATATATAGTTAGAATTTTTTCTCTATGGGACTTTTGAAAATTCTATGTCTAATAACTTTGGCGTTTGTGGACGGAATCGGCTGAAATTTTCAGGAAAATGGAACATTTTGATTCTGAGCAGCCCCTGAAAATTTGGGGGGGTTTCGTCAAGGGGGGGCCGAGAAAAAAGGGGGGTCCCAAAACGCGTTTTTTGCATTGAGTTTTCTATAGGGCGGTTGGACTCACTTTTAGCTCGAACGGCTGAATGGATTTGCACGAAACTTGGCAAAATTGTAGGGACTGTTAGCCCGATGTGCCTTTGCTAGGTCTCAATATATGTGCTCCAGTAGTTTTTGAGAAATTAACGTTCAAACCAAGATATATATCTGTAACAGCGCTCTGGGCAGCGATCCGGTCCGCTTACTTTTCGCTTATCGGAACTTTGCGCGCAGAAAGCTGATTGGCTCTCCGGTGTCTGTCAACATTCTAAACAGTCCGGTGCGGCCGCCATCTTGTCTCTCGGTAGGATCGAGAGAGAAGAAAAGGTGAAAAAGTAAGGGGGAATTTAATGAAAGGGGGCAAGGTATCCCCCTCTTCACCCCCTAGGAATGTTGTTGGGGTTATTAAAGGGTCCCGTGGGGAAAATAAAAAAAAAAATGATTTTTCACGGTAGAAGCGCTTCACGGGCCGCGAACTGGGCCGCAAACTGGTAGCGAAACGGGAATTCGCCATTTTGAGCTTCGTTAATTAAATTACTAGGTATAAGTGGGTGCGGGAGACGTATCCTAATCCCCTATGTTTCCTGAGGGTGGCTGAGGAGGCTGATATATGTTGATACATCTCTTCCAGCGGCTGTGCGTGAGCTTTTTTTTTTTTTGCTGCGTGACAGTCCGGAGCGGCCGCCATCTTGTCTCTCGGTAGGATCGAGAGAGAAGAAAAGGTGAAAAACTAAGGGGGAATTTAATGAAAGGGGGCAAGGTATCCCCCTCTTCACCCCCTAGGAATGTTGTTGGGGTTATTAAAGGGTCCCGTGGGGAAAATAAAAAAAAAAAGATTTTTCACGGTAGAAGCGCTTCACGGGCCGCGAACTGGGCCGCAAACTGGTAGCGAAACGGGAATTCGCCATTTTGAGCTTCGTTAATTAAATTACTAGGTATAAGTGGGTGCGGGAGACGTATCCTAATCCCCTATGTTTCCTGAGGGTGGCTGAGGAGGCTGATATATGTTGATACATCTCTTCCAGCGGCTGCGCCATCTTGCCTTTTTTTCGAATGCCACAATTTTGTCGTGCACGGCAGCCATTTTAGATGCCAGGCTGGTCCCAGGCTATCACCTAACCCTGCGGATGTAGTTTATGGCCCCAGCTGTAGAGAATTCAGACATGCCAATCCTCCTGATTCAGGCGTGTGACTACTGATTTCAGTGCTAGTCTCCCGCCTCCCGATTTCTGCAAGCAAAAACCCGGGGGCATATTACGAACAACTAGCGATAATTTTTGTCTCTAACTTGTTTAGAGACAAAAATTATCGCCGCACATCGGCGATTTTTATCGCAGATAAACCTTGCTATTATCGCAGAAAAGTCAGCGATATTCATGTATTATTGACCTAATGCTCTTAGCCATGTTATCCACCTCCCATTGGATAACATGGCTAAGAACTGCTCAGGGCAGGTGTTAGATTTTGGAGATATTCGCGCTTAGCGCGAATATCTCCAAAAGTTGGTAATAGAAGGTAGCGATGTTAGGGACTGTTTCCAGTCGCTAACATCTTGGCACGTCACTTTGCATGTCATTAGTGATAAATATCACTGACATGCAAAGCGGGGCCCAAGATGGTCGCTATCTCCTTTTAGCTGTCACTAACTGGTGTTAGCGACAGCTTGGTAATAGGGAGATAATTTTATCTCCGCTTTCATGGCTTTTAAAAAAAAGCGGAGATAAACCCCCTTGATAATATGCCCCACGATTCCTTGGGGGTTTCAGCCGACAGGGCTTGGTATTGTGTTACATGGTAATTTTTCCATGAAACGTCAGAGGGTCGATGCAGGGGTTCTAGAAGAGGTGATAAACCATTTAAGCCTCATGAACAAGCGCATGGTCTTTTAAAGATATGTGAAGTACTCGGGGCGGCGGTGTGTGTGTGCCCTCTTTCAGGAGCGGGCGGGGGGGCACTGCCAGCAACTTGCCAGGTCAGGTAGTGTTCAACACGTGCATCACCCTTTCTCTGCCTGCTATTGCGCTCCATGCTTCGGAAAGGTAACGTGCATTTGAGTTTGAAATGTCCGATCCTGCAGCAGCACACTTCCAAAGCCCACACATGACAATAACCCGATTCAAGGCCCCATTCACCCGTTTTTCAAAAAATAGATAACACTCCAACAAATTAAGGTTATAAAACTTTATTAACTTTTAACGATAATGAACAGAACAAAAACTAAAAACATTTAAACATTTATTAACACAAAAAGCAACAATGGTTAGAAGCTGTCTTTTGTGCGAATAGTCCCAAGGCAGCACAACGTGCAGAGTTCTGGACGGCACCCAGGTGATGTCGCCTGGGTGCCGCACTGGTTTAGGGATCCTACAATGCTGCTCCGAAAATTGGCGTGGGGCGTCCCGGGTGGGGCGGGGGGAGGCCTCGTCAGTAGCGGTCTGTTGTGCGAATAGTCCCAAGGCAGCACAACGTGCAGAGTTCTGGACGGCACCCAGGTGATGTCGCCTGGGTGCCGTACTGGTTTAGGGATCCTACAATGCAGCACAGAAAAACAGCGTGGGGCGTCCCGGGTGGTGCGGGGGGAGGCCTCGTCAGTAGCGGTCTGTGTCCAGTGTCACATGGCTGACACAACATGTACGACAGGCACCCAGGTGATGTCCAGTAAACTGCCGCACTGGTTTTGGTATCCTACAATGCTGCTCCGAAAATTGGCGTGCGGCGGCCCGGGGGCGTGGGGGAGGCGGCGTGAACGGGCCTCCCCAGGTGGCGGCCATCTAGCTGAGTTGCGCCCGCTCTTGCGGCCACAGCGTCTCGCTCACCATGTAGTTGAGATGCGCCCGCTCTTGCGGTGCAGCGATAGGCGGCTGCCACAGAACTCTCAAAATGGCGGCCGGCTCTTCGGTTTTGGGCCTGGTCCACTAAAATGGCCCTGGGACACCTTGGAACTCGGACGCTTGCCTGCTAGGGCTTGGGCTCCATTCTCAAAAAGCGTCCCCTCAGCCGTGAAGATTCTACAAAAGTCTTGGGGGCCCCCGACTCCCGCAGGCTTCCGGTGGGGAGCGGCTGCCATGATTGCTCGCGGAATGACCACGACGGAGCCACGAGATGGTGGTGCTCTCATGCTGACGCCAGCTTCAGTCTGAATGATCCAGAAACAAGGTGGGGCTTTCATCGTTTGGGAAAAAAAATGTTCTAAACCAATGAAAAGTGTTATTTTTAGGTCATATGACCAAGCCTTCCATCTTTAGGAAACCAAAAGTAAAATGAACCAATGAAAAGTTTTATAAACAAGTCACATGACCTGTTCTGCGGCATAGGGCTACAAAAAGCGTAGAAAATCCGTTGGCACGTGAGGCGGCGTCAGTAGCGGACCGATGTGCGAATAGGCCGAAGGCAGCACAACGCGTCGAGATCCGGATGGCACCGAGGTGGTGTCCAGCAAATTGCCGCACTGGTGTGGCCATCCTACAATGCTGCGCCGAAAGACGGCGTGTCCAGCTGAGTTGCGGTCACTGTCAGTAGCGGACCGATGTGCGAATAGGCCGAAGGCAGCACAACGCGTCGAGATCCGGATGGCACCGAGGTGGTGTCCAGCAAATTGCCGCACTGGTGTGGCCATCCTACAATGCTGCGCCGAAAGACGGCGTGTCCAGCTGAGTTGCGGTCACTGTTGCGGTACAGTGACTCGAACGCGCCGAGATCCGGATGGCACCGAGGTGGTGTCCAGCAAATTGCCGCACTGGTGTGGCCATCCTACAATGCTGCGCCGAAAGACGGCGTGTCCAGCTGAGTTGCGGTCACTGTTGCGGTACAGTGACTCGAACGCGCCGAGATCCGGATGGCACCGAGGTGGTGTCCAGCAAATTGCCGCACTGGTGTGGCCATCCTACAATGCTGCGCCGAAAGACGGCGTGTCCAGCTGAGTTGCGGTCACTGTTGCGGTACAGTGACTCGAACGCGCCGAGATCCGGATGGCACCGAGGTGGTGTCCAGCAAATTGCCGCACTGGTGTGGCCATCCTACAATGCTGCGCCGAAAGACGGCGTGTCCAGCTGAATTGCGGTCACTGTTGCGGTACAGTGACTCGAACGCGCCGAGATCCGGATGGCACCGAGGTGGTGTCTAGCAAATTGCCGCACTGGTGTGGCCATCCTACAATGCTGCGCCGAAAGACGGCGTGTCCAGCTGAGTTGCGGTCACTGTTGCGGTACAGTGAGTCGAACGCGCCGAGATCTGGATGGCCAAGTTTCAAGTTTCATCTGGCAGTTTTTCTCCATCCCTCCTGGATCAAAGAAGGTGAATGCTATGCTGTCCTATGGCAACATGAGCATCAACCTGATGAATACGGCATTCGAAAATCATAAATGCCCTAATGCACCCAAGAAGTAATTTTTTTTTTGCTCCAGTTGAGCCGTTTTCAATGCCTGTTTTTTGTTGTTTCCCCTCCATCAAGAACAAAACAAAAATACAAGGCGCTAAGATCCGAATGGCAAGTCCTGGATGTTGAGTGCCTCAGTTGAGAGTTCTGAGTAGTGCTTGTAAGACTATCTGAAGTTTATTATAAGAATCAGAGTAAGTTGAAGACTGTCTGAAGCTTATTTGCACCTGCTGCAGCTTCACTAGGTCCGGCGGAACTTTTTGCCTTTTCTTTTCTGCTTCTTTTCCTACAATGCGTTTCATCTGAAGACACGACCAGGTCCCTGAATGTGTGCAGGGGGACGCTATTGATTGAATGAAAATGGCGGCTTGACACAAAGCTGACTCAAGCGTTACTGTTGGTGCTATACAGACTAAAATTGGTTTTCAGTTTGTACATTCTTCAGGTTTTTTTTTTCCATCCAAGTCTGATTGAGAGTTTGTAGAAAAATGGCTTCAGATTTTCCACATACTACTCTTCAACATTCTTTCTAAATGTAACTATGTGAAACTCACTAGGAGAACGGCTGTTTCTGTTTCCTTTCAAAATGCTGCCACCAATATTTTCTGAATGGAAGACACCATCTTGTAGCATAAAGGGCCGAAAGGGGTTCTGGTCTGGCCGATGGTTGGTGGAGACATTTTGACTATATCTTGGACCTGCCCGGCCTCGCCCAAAATGGCGCCGGTATAAATGGGACTCGTAACCCCTTGCCCGCAAATGTATATCTAGAAAATTTAATTGTAAGTGGCCCTGTCGTATTTTAATTACAAAATGTACGTCCACCGATTCCGCAACTGTTAGAGACCTTTGTTCTTGTCACCTAATGGCCCGCTCGTTACGTTCTTCTACAGTGTAAATGTCTCCTCATCATATACGATTTCAGTTTGCTCCGTGGCCGGCCCACGTGGTTATAGGCCCGTATTTGTATACTGACATTTTCACAATAAAGGTTTTTAAAACAAAACACGGTAGTAGTATTTACATTTGTATATTTTTTACTTTTAGTGACTGTTTTCGAATCAGTAAAAGGCAAGTGAAATAAAGCAGTCCAATTACATGACGGATAAAGGGTATAATATGTAGGAACGCAGTAAAGATAAATGGTCAAGGGCAGTTGTGTTTTTCATGTCTGCAACATAAAGTGATCGATAAGAATCTGATAATCAGGCGTATCGGCGACTAAGACAGCAGGCCGAATCTCTTTTACTCAACGGCTCCGTCATGGAAGGAAGAAACGCCCTTTTTCTCGAAAAAGGAATATATTTTACTTGCAAGACAGTTGTAAATTTTCCGGGAAAGTACATTAGCCTGGAATATTATAACATATGTTTGAAAAAAAAATATTGTTCGAAAATAATAAAAAGCGTAATTTTTAGGTCATATGACCAAGCTTTTCATCATTAAATTAACAAAAGTAAAATGAACCAATGAAAAGTTTTATTAACAAGTCACGTGACCTGTTATGCTTACGTTACGCGCTGCGCGCCGCGCCTCGGATCACTTCCGGGTGCGCTAACGCGGCGTGTCATAAAACGCATTACGCGACAACGTAGGTCAAGAATATAGTCTAAATGTCTCCACCAACCAGCGTTCAGAACACAACCCCTTTCAGCAGTCCAAAAAGTTCTGTTAAATGACAACAGAGGGGACAGGCAACAAGAACCATCAGTCAAAGAGGGGAGGGCAAGTTCTTCTCTTCCGGGTCATGTTGGGGCGCTACCGGAACTGATCGAATTGGTAGTCTATAGTGTTTCTGGATGTTTCAGACTAAAGCTGGCGTCAGCATGAGACCACTACCATCTCGTAGCTCCGTCGTGGCCATTCCACGTGCAATCATGGCAGCCGCTCCCCAGCAGAAGCCTGCGGGAGTCGGAAGCCCCCAAGACTTTTGTAGAATCTTCACGGCTGAGGGGACGCTTTTCGAGAATGGGACCCAAGCCCTAGCAGACAAGCGTCCGAGTTCCAAGGTGTCCCAGGGCCATTTTAGTGGACCAGGCCCAAAACCGAAGAGCCGGCCGCCATTTTGAGAGTCCTGTGGCAGCTGCCTATCGCTGCACCGCAAGAGCGGGCGCATCTAAACTACATGGTGAGCGAGACGCTGTAGTCGCAAGAGCGGGCGGTAAACAGCTGAATGGCGGAAGAGGCACAGTGTAGCAAAAGCGGGCGGAATGGCAACTAAAACGATAAAGGGGCGCCCCACTACAGCTTGTCTTCAGGTCAAACGGATTGTGGGACAAAGTCCAGAATTGAAGAGTCATCAAAAGGCAAAAAGTTCCGCCGGACCCCGGGAGCCGGCCGCCTATGTCGGGGGCGATCTCAGGCTACACCAGTGCTATAAGACTTGGGGAGGGTGTCGGAGCCAAGCGTCTTCTCCGAGTCCATGGCCATCACACCGCCCCTCAGGGGCCTCCGTCAAGCTGTTTAGGAAGGTAACATATCACATTGTTTTCTAATGCAGTCAGGTCCACAAACGACACTCACTTACTTTGAGAATAGTGAAGCTGCAGTAGGTGGAAATAAGCTTCAGACAGTGTTACAAGCACTGCTCAGAACTCTTAACTATGGCACCCAACATCCAGAACTTATGCTATTTGAGAATGGTAGTGACATCGAAGCATCTCAGGGACCAAAACCATTAACGTACTTTCACGTATGAAAATCTTACTTGGGGAGGGGGCAGGAGCGAAGCGCCCCCTCCCAGTCAGCGCCACCACACCGTATGTTGAAAATCTGAAGCCATCGTTCTACAAAGTCAACCAAACTTGGATTGAAAAATCTAGAAAAATGTACAAACTGAAAACCAGTTTTGGTCTGCATAGCATCAGTAGCAACGCTTGAGTCAGCTTTGTGTCAAGCCGCCATTTTGATTCAACAAAGCACAGGCATTGAAAAAGGCTGAAATTCAGAACTCTAAACTATGGCACCCAACATCCAGGAGCTTGCCATCCGGATCTTGGAGCCTTGTGCTGTTTTCGATCTATTCACACATCGGTCCACTACTGACATCATCTTATAAACCAACGTTTTGTAAATAGTTATTTAATAAAATGTTTTACCCTGTTTCTTTGCTGGTGTGTTGTGTATATTTTCAATATTTGCATAGGGTTTGTCGTTATTTTGTGCGGGATGGGTGATGGAGCCGAGCTGTCTTGCAGCCCTCATGGTGTGGAGCTCAGTTCATCTCACTATTTTCGTATTTCTCATGAAGGGTTGTTCCTAATATTTCTATTTTAGCGAGGTCAAAAAGAGATCCAATTAGTGGCCTACTGATTTTGCTCGATTACTTTTATTTTTTTACACGATTTTTCACTATCTGCAAAGACTAAACAGAGTATTGCGACTTTGTGCTTGTTTGTAAATAGAGAATGAACCAAAGAGAATCAATTGTAAAACAGTAAATGCTTGGATAACAATCAATCAAATGGAGAGACAAGCAGGCACGACGGATTACAACGGGGGTAAAGGCCTGCGTTAACTACCCTTCAGTATCTGCAAAGAGAGAGTACTACTAAGACAAAAGAGGGGAGGGAGGGGGGGTGCAGCGTTCAAAGCACATCAGCGTGCATAAATACGAAAATGTTTTTATCTATCACGTACTTGACATTTTAAAGCTTTTCATATTTGCTATTAAAAAACCAATTAAATTCACAGAAAAAACCATAGGTTATAGTGGATATATAGTTAGAAATTTGCATTTAGAAAACCTTGAAAATTCAATGAAAAAACCATTGGTTATAGTCCATATATAGTTAGGAATTAGCATTTACAAAACCTTATTTTACTCGCATAAAACCATTGAAATTCCATATATAGTTAGAAGCGCTAACTATATATCGCGCACCCGCAATCCACTGCTGATGATGTCACATATTACATCATTCATGACATGGTCAGTGACATCACTGATGACATCACTGATGACATCTCAAATGACATCACTGATGACAACTCAAATGACATCACTGATGACATCTCAAATGACATCACTGATGACATCACTGATGATAACTCAAATGACATCACTGATGACATCTCATTTGTCATCACTGATCACATCACTTATGTGATAATACAATGAACCTCTTCAGACTCTAATATAACCTTACATACACTCAGTATAAACAGACACTCACAGACTGTCACTCATCCATGGAGTTACTCACACACCTAGTCAGTCATGCAAAGAATCAATCACACTTCCATTTCCTCAACTATAAAGTTATACACATCTTACTTATTCAAACATATAATAACACATATTTATTCTCTTATATAATCCCTGATACAAGCTCACAGTGATCGATACAGCCACTCACACATTCACTGGCTCTTATGTTCAGTTATTTATATATCTCAACTCTCACATGTATTGTGTTTTACATACGTACTTACTTGCACATGTAGCAATGAGAAATCCATTCACTCACCAACACACCCATGCATAGTCAACCGCCCATATAGCTGTTTCCATATGCACTCTTGAACTCATACTCCGAGTGAATCAACTGCTTACACATCTATGCACAGAGTCACGCACCTCCCAGCCACCCACACACACACTCAGCCTCCCATTCAAATACTTGGGCAACCAATCAATAACCCATATGGCCACTCTTATAGCTACTGATCAACACATGCAGCAGCTTACACAACAACAAACATACTGATGCACAAATTAAGACAGTTTAGTCACTAACCCATGCACTCAGTGAGACACATTTAATCACTCACTCATACAGTCAGTCATGCACCTACTAAATTCTTCATCCAGACACTTATACATCCACTCATTCTTCAATATGTGAAACATATTTAAACTTTACAGACACATACAATCATTTGAGTTGTCATCAGTGATGTCATTTGAGATGTCATCAGTGATGTCATCAGTGATGTCACTGACCATGTCATGAATGATGTAATATGTGACATCATCAGCAGTGGATTGCGGGTGCGCGATATATAGTTAGCGCTTCTAACTATATATGGAATTTCAATGGTTTTATGCGAGTAAAATAAGGTTTTGTAAATGCTAATTCCTAACTATATATGGACTATAACCAATGGTTTTTTCATTGAATTTTCAAGGTTTTCTAAATGCAAATTTCTAACTATATATCCACTATAACCTATGGTTTTTTCTGTGAATATATATATATATATATTCACTGAAAAAACAAAGGTTACAGGGACATAATAGCTATATTTCACTTGTAGGAAACCATAGAAATTCAGCAGTTAGAGTTACCAGCGCTAACTATAACTTATGCCCCAACAATGCACTGCTTATGACCTCAGATATTACATCTCTCATAACATGGTCAGTTACATCACTTATGACATATCTAATGACCTCACTGTTGACATCTCAAATGACATCATTGATGACATCTTTGATGACATCATCTTATGAATGAGAGTGTTTTTTAATACTGAGTGTTAAACATATACTAAGGTAAGTGGCTATGGGAGTGTGAGTGAGTGAGATTGTAAGTAATGTATACAAGAGTAAATGTATATGTGACAGAATGTATACATGACTGAGTGGTATGTGAGTTTTTCTATGGGTATGGAGTGGCTGTGTCAGTGGGTGTATGATGAAGTGTGTGGCTGTGTGAGTAGCTCTATGGGTGAGTGAGTGGATATGTAAGTGGCTGTGATGGTGAATGAGTGTTTGGAAGGGTGTGTGTACAGGTGTGTCAGTGGATGTAAATGATGAATAAGAGGGTGCATGAGTGACCGTATGGGTCATTGAGGAGGTACATAGGTGTTTTTATGGGTCAATGAGAAGGTACATGAGTGGCTGGCTGTATAGGTACATGAATGAGTATGTGTGGGGTTGCATGGGTGAGCGAGTGGATGTGTGGGTGGCTGTATGAGTGAGTGAATGGGTTTGTGAAGGGGTGTATAGGTAGGTAAGTGAGTGTGAGAGAGGTTGTATGGGACAGTATGTGCTTGACTCAGTGACTGTATAGGTGAGGGAATACATGTGTTAGGAGATGTATGAGTGAGGAAGTTAGTGGTGTGTGAGTGACTGTATTGGTAAGAAGGAGCTGTGTGAGTGGGTGTACGGGTGATTTATGTAGAGTTTGAGTGGCTGTATAAGTGTATGAGTTGGTGTGTAAGTGGCTGCATGTCTGAATTAATGGATTTGTGAGTGCCTGTATTGGTCAGTGTGTAGGTGCAGGAGTAGCTGTATATGTGATTTAGTGGTTACGTAAGTAGGCTTTATTGGTAGGAGGATGTGAGAGTGGCTCTTTGGATTAGTGACTAGGTATGAGAGTGTTTGTATTGGTCTATGAATAGGTGTCAGTGGTTGAGAGTGGAGTAGGTGTATGAGATGTTGTATGGGGTTGTACGTGGGTGTGTGAGTAGTTCTGTAGATGATATCATCAATCATGTCATCAGTGAGGTCAATTGAGGTGTTCTCAGTGAAGTAATTTGAGATGTCGTCAGTGATGTTATCAGTGATGTCACTGTCCATGTCAAGGGTGATATAATATGTGAGGTCATAAGAAGTGCATTGCAAGGGCATACGTTATAGTTAGCTCAGGTAACTACAACTGCTGAATTTATATGGTTTTGTACAAATGAAATCTAAGCCTAATTATAATGTCCCTGTAACCTTTTTTTTCCTGTGAATTTCTAAGTCTTTTTAAGGTGTATTTCCTAACTATAATGTCCTTGAGACTTTTGTTTGTTTAGTGAATTTTGATGGTTTTCAAAGTTTACTTACTAACTACCTGTAACTTATGACAGTGGGTGTATGAGTGCATGTATAGATAGATTAGTGGATCTGTGAGTGGCTTTATGGGTCTCTGAAGGTGTTTGTGTGTTGGGAAGTGAGTGCATATATACTGTAGGTGTTACATTGATATTTAAGGGCCTATCTCACTGTCTTTCTGGGTGTATTGCTGGTTCTATATTTTTATGCATAGTGAGTTCTAGTATGGATAGGTAAGTGGATCTATGAAAGCAGATATGTCTCTGGTAGTGTGTAAGTAGCAGAGTCAAACTTGGAAGAAGACATATTTTGTTGTAAGATGGTAGTTCCTTGGTCATATGGCCTAGCTATACCGTATGTCAGCAGTGGCTTACATGTAGTAGAAAAGCATTTTAAGGGTTACCAACCTGTTTCCAATATGAACTAGGCTTCTTCTGTAAGCTCCATAATTATTATTTTTTTTTTTGCTACAAAATTATGAGTGGTGCACATGTCGCAACCTGTCGCACTGGGTATATAGCTCCGGCATAGTTTTCAGTATAGTAAAACCCATATATTGAGACTTACAATGTTTATTTTAAGGTATGAGATATGATATTACAGAATGGAAAGTAGCATATCAACTGATAGATAACATTTTAATGGTCATTTTAATACATTTTCGTGAGCTGTGACATTGTCTTGTGGCACATATTTTCAGAGTCGTGTAGGGGACGTGACTCTGCATGTAGTAAAACATATATAGAAAGTTTATGTTCTACTTTATGTAAACAGATTTACTAATAGACTTAAGAAAATAGTATATTTCTATTTGGTATACATTTTCAATGCTGTTTTAATGCATTTTATAGCGTCGCATATTCAGGGCGATGGAGCCGCGTAGGAGTCGTGCATTCCGTGTGACACAGAAAGAAAAGAAATTGGTGTACACACTTTCTATCATCAATATAGGAAGGTTCCACCCCATTTTATGATGCATTGGGTGTGGTGTGAATTTTTAAAGTTTACTTTAGGGAGACAGGAGGCTGAATTTGGATTGGTGTTCTTTTTGTGAGTTTTATTCTGTTGATGATGACATCTACAGCAGATTATCTGCAGCAGAAAGAGGAGAATCTTTTGGAGAAAGAGAAAAACCACCCCAAAAAAATTACGAAAATATTGTCTGGAAGTTTCTCGCAATACTAGCAGAAGCGAAGAAAGTAAATGCATGATAAGTCACATGCAGTTTGTGCCAAAAAGTGTTTTCATGAGTAAGTGAAAAGAAATATTCCTGTGGTACATCCAGTATGTAGAAGCCTCTTCAAATGAGCCACGGCCCCCATTTAGCATGTGCACAAAGTGTGAGACTACACATGCAGCAAGGAACATTTGCTGATGGTGCTGGAACAACTACTGCTGCACGAGTTTCTCAAATACCAACAACAATTACAGGGTTTAGGAAAAGTGGCATTTTTCTCAATGCCAGTTTATGATGCAACCGAACACTGCTCATTCGGATTCCCATTGTTTCCTGTGGGAGGTCGTGTTACGCCCTATAACTGGCCATAACACAGCCAGCTATGGGGAAATGGTGTTTGTGTGGAAAACCCTGCACCCTGTTGCAGTGACTGCCACACAGTGCAGGGTTTTACAGTCAACAGTAGGCCGCGGGGCCAGAGGCTGCCAAAGTCACTTTCCGACACCCCTTCCGTGTCGGACAGCCGATGCATAAAGTTTGTTTGAAAGCAACATCGTAATGCCAATTGCGGAAGCGCCATCCATAGGGGGTTACAGAGCAGTTCCAATCCACAGGAATACTCCCCGAGTCAGTGGGAACTGAGTCAGATAGACCGGACGGTTTAAGTTGCGACCACAAACATTATAATCGGGCGAGTCGGTCATAAGGCCTCCAACGTGTTTGCAAAGATTCCAACTGTTGGACGGAGGCTTTCCGCCCAACATCGTAATGAGCTCCTTGGTGTAGATATGTTCAGTTTGTTTCAGGAAATTAGCATATTTAAGGGTATTCCTACACCGCCCCCTATATGTTTCATTTGTTCTTTTTACAGGACAGGGTACTTGGTCTCTGAATCCTAAAATGTTTCTGGATGGTGTGGCAACCACTCAGATCTTATCTGTAGATCAGTCCGGTCCGCAGATCCTCAACAGTATGAACATACCTCTAATTTAAACCTTAATTACTGAAAAACTACTGAACAGATTTACATCAAACACAAAAAGCCAACTGTCTGGCTCAAGATCTTTATTCCTTCAAAATTTGGTGTCATTGCGTTCAGCCATCTTGCCTGTACCTGTGTCTAATTTTCGTGTGGAAAATTGCATTAAATAAAAATCTTAACCCTCCCTGCACAACAGATCAGACTGAGTCTTTTCAGGAAGGAGCTGCTGAGGTACATGAGCCTTTTATTGGAAAGTTTTGTGATGATTCCTCAAATGGCCCCCAAAGTTGTTAGAAAAGCAAAAAATGTGTTTCCTATGGAAACATGGTCCAATATACAACTACTGAAAGGCAACCTTGTTTTATGAGCAGTGAAGTTCAAGTGAGTCATGATGCTTCTCCCCTCAATGCAATACATACAAAGAATGCAATGAGATAGAAATAATCTATTTTTCAGATATCCTACAACTAACTTTGCACCTGTTGGATTTACTTATGAGGTTATTTGAGAACTTATCACATTTTATAATTTATCATAGTCTGGGAAAAGATCTGTTTCTTGTTGCTCAGAGTAAAACATTTTATTTATTGAGAGTCTGTTGCCTAGATCAATCTTGGGGAACTGCCTAATTTATAAGACCGTTTTTCTTTCTGTTACTGTCAGAAACTAGCCTTTAGTTTTAGATCAGAAAGTGTCAGGCCAGTTGTCTTCAAACTAGAACATTTTCTATGTTACCCTAGCTGTATGTGGTATATTTTGAACTAACAACAGAAATATCCTAAAGATAAATAATTGAACAAATGAGCTTTGTGTGGAATAAATATAAAATACTCATTGTTCATGCTGTTTTGAAATGGGGGGATTCTTCTAGAATTGAGAATGTGGTCTGGAATGGAGTTGTATTGTTGCCAGGGAAACTGTCTAAGTGGAGTGGCACCACTGTAATTCAAATTAGAGAGCGTATGCAGAACATTAGAAAATTGGAGACATTTGATGTAGCAAGATTTAAGCCATTTAAACTATCATAACCAGTCAGCTTCCTTATCAGTTACTGACAGTATGCTGCCCCTGTACAGTGATTTGCAGCCTTTTGCCTAGGTTTTCACTATATAATTACCCTCTCTTTCTCTCTCTCTCTCTCTCTCTCTCTCTCTCTCTCTCTCTCTCTCTCTCTCTCTCTCTCTCTCTCTCTCTCTCTCTCTCTCTCTCTCTCTCTCTCTCTCTCTCTCTCTCTCTCTCTCTCTATATATATATATATATATATATATATATATATATATATATATATATATATATATATATATATATATATATATATATATATATGCCACGAACTCTGCCAGGTCCCCGAATCAAACTCCATATATGTATATATATATATATATATATATATATATATATATATATATATATCCACAGCTTTGGCTCCAAAACTCGTAGTCCAATGGCGCTCTTGTCACCGGTGCCGACTACAAAGCAGAGCCCCGCTTTCATGTAATCTCCAAAAGCTATCAGCCGATAGCGCAAGTCAGCACTCAACACAGGATATGTTTCCCAATTTTCTCACGATTTATTGTCAGAAAGCAGCATTCATCGCACAACACCAACGCGTTTCGCAACTCACTGTTGCTTGATCACGGTCAGTGAGTTGCGAAACGCGTTGGTGTTGTGCGATGAATGCTGCTATCTGACAATAAATCGTGAGAAAATTGGGAAACATATCCTGTGTTGAGTGCTGGCTTGCGCTATCGGCTGAGAGCTTTTGGAGAATAGATATATATATATATATATATATATATATATATATATATATATATATATATATATATATATAGTACCTGCTGGCAGTCGCCAGTAGGTAGTTATATTTAGGACCTATTTTTCATAGGAAATGCGCAACATTCTATTTGGAATTACTTTGCCGCCGGTTGATGAATCTTCATGAAATTCTCAAAACGTATGGCCAGCTCCAGTCCGCTCCTATCCTGAAATTCTTGCGTTTATGTTATGTTTATGAATCCCTATTAATAAAGTCTAGACATCCATTTCAATCTATAGTTCACATGGAGCCAAAGAGAGGGTTGTTACCTCCAAGTGAGTTCCAGAAAGGTCTCAAAGATAGAGTTGTGTACTTGCCATTAGATTTTAAGAAAAATATTGAAACTATAGAGGTACAGAGAAATTTAGAAGAAGAAACTTGTAATTCTAGTAAATGGTGTCTGACTAAGCGTAAAAAGATATGGCAAGAGCTAGTAGATGTTAGTAGAGTTAACAATGCAACTTGATATCTGGTACAAAATAACATATATTATAAAAAACGACAGAAATTCTTCAAGACATCACACATCAGAAGGACAATACATCATCAATGACAGGCCAGATAGAAAAAGTGGATCCAACCAGAGTAGAAGAAATTTATGAACATTATAGAATCCATCCTCTACAAATTGTTGGTGATACTATTGATTTATATCACCTAAAAGAAACAAAGTGAACTCCCTTAGGTGTATGGGAAAAAGTTTAGAAGCTTTATGTTCCCTCATCTTTTCCCTACTGGAGTAGGTGGTATGTATGATGACCGGCCTGTACAAATACCAGCGGACGAATACAGATCTACTAGACTTTATTCAGAGGACCCAAGATTTTGTCAATATATCCCCTATAGGTTTCATCTACAATTTGAAAGTGATTTTTCTGCATCGTCTTATGCTCTAGATCACATTTTGAAAACAGAAGTATATCAGCAAAATCTATCTGCAAGATAATTTGTTGGGAAAATTTCCGGAAAAGATGAACACCTGGAATACAACTTGATTACTCTCATGGAACATCAATGTGGGACTAACAAATATTGGCATCGTTTTCAAGGTGAGCTGAAATGCATGTTGAGACATTTTGGAGCACCTACATGGTTTCTAACATCCAGTGGTGCTGAGTGTGTATGGGATGACCTGCTTCAATTCTTGCGAGAGACAAATTCTAGTATAAAAGACATCAATCTCAAGACACTAGGAGAACTCTGTTCCTTGGAACCTGCAAATGTTTTCAGATATTTCAACCACAGATTTCAAGCCTTGATGGTGTTTATTTGCAACAAGAGAAACCCTTCACTTGCTGAAGTAACTGATTTATTTTGGGACAAGGAGTACTACATATTCACATGCTGCTATGGGTAAAGGATGCTCTAAAGTTTGGAACCAATACTGATGAATCTGTTTTTGGTCTTCATAGAGCAGTATGTAATTTGTGCAATCCCAAAGAATACTGGTGAAAAGATTTTAAGACAACAAGTTCTACGATTCCAAAATCATAGGTGTGGAAAATACTGTTGTCAAAAATACAGATCCAATGGAAAATTCTACACAAGAAGTCGTTTGAATTCAAACGACCTGTCATCTCACAAGGAAGAGTCAACAGCATCCAGTTTGCAGTCAAACATACACTTACACGGAAATCACAGAAAAATACATACAACCTAAGAAGAAAAGAGGTCTCCAAGTATGTTAACGACTACAAACCTGTCATTCTGAAGATGTGGATTGCAAACATGGGCCTACAGTTTGTTGCAGACAATTCTATTGCTGTTGCTTATTGTGTCCCGTCATATATAACAAAGTCAAAGAAGAGCAAAATGAAAGAGAGGTGGGAGGAGATTTCAGCTGAAAAAAGTCTTGCAATGAATTTGTACAGTTTTTGTTTGAAAATTCTTTCCCACGGCTAGTTTTGTTAAAACGGTTCATTTTTAGAATACTGTCATGCTATAGCACTTGCAGAAAGGTATGAAAAAAAAATGAAAGCTGGCCAACAATATTAATATTCAACATTTTTGTCCCTTAAAACATAAACCATAAAGTGGCATTAAAACCAAGCTGATAAAAATGCATAAATGCTGCATGTCAAAGTGCTCAGTGGTATGGCTTTGATCTTCCCTCTGCATATTTGCTAATTTGTGTTGGAGAAGAAAAGACAAAAAATAGGCTTACAACATTTTCCAAGCTCCAGTCAAACCTGGCCAGCTCACAGATTTTTTAGACCCATAAATAAGCCATATCTCCCAAACGAGCTCAAGATTGAAATGTTTGCTAGCCAAATCAGATGAGTTAGAAAACAGTTTGAGCAGAACAAAAAACATAATGTCAAGAGAAATGGGATTCTTAAACCAAGGATATATGAATAGGCAATAGTTTTTGTGGAATGAAGAAATACAATTTCAAGCAATGGCCATAAATAAAGAATCGGGTAGTTGAAAACATTTAAGTTTGCCAATGATAAATGTTTGATGGCATCGGTCCTTTTTTGGGTAGTTTACAATAACCATAGAATTCTCCTCATTCCTGACATTGTCCACGTAGAAAGAGGATAAAAGACACAAAGCTGTAAGTGTACCCAGTTGAAACAATTTCTGCCTGACCTTCACCATCATACAAATGGTGATGAAATGGGCCTTCATGGGCATGGGCACAATAACCTCTGAAGCTGTGGTAAGTATCAATAAGTGAAATAAGCAGAATGGCATCCATAGGTTATTTTGGTGGCTAGGGAATGTGGACATTAAGGGACTGAGGAATTAAGTCCTGCAGGGAGACTGTGATGGCATGCTTTAAACCATCAGACATGAGGTTAAACTGTGTACTAGAAACATTTGTCCAGTGATTTCCGAAAAAGGTTGAGGCCAGGATCCCAGCAGATGCAGGGGAGTGGGGTGATTAGCTAACCCATAGATCAATATAGCCTAAACATGGTAAACCACATTGCACTTTATACCATCCTTCACCTTATATCGGTACATAGGCATCACTAGTCAGAAAACAGCCTAAGCACCTAGCTCACTGCTTACGCAGGGTGGCTGTCCTTAACCCTTGCCCAAGACTCATTACGTGTATGTAGGCCTTACTAGCCTGCTAAAGTAACCAGATGCCAAGTCTGCTGCACTTGCACTTTTCACTGCTAACGTCCACTGTACCCTGCTTACCCTGGTTGCTTTTTTTTATATGTTGCTGTCTTATCCATCACCCGCACACAGGCATCACTAATTGGAACATCAACAAAGCCTCCGCCCTTGACTTATTACATGAAGAAAAGCTCACTAGCCGGATCATTCATTTAGATGCCTAGACTGCTGTTGCACTTTTCATTGATAACGTCCTTTGCACCCTATTTACAATGCACCCAGACTCTGTTTTAATTTCGGTCGACTCATTGAATACCAGCATACAGGCACAACTAGTCAGATAATTCACAATGCTTATTGCTCTTTATCAGCTGCACCTGCTATTTTAGGGTAACATAGATTATAACAATTGATTATATGTGCAAAACCGCCGCCCAATGGGGGAGGGCGGCATGCACAGAAAATCAGCTTCAATCAACTGGTGTACCTTATTTACACATCCTTGCTGCCGAGCTACCTGTCATAGATAGCTTTGGGACCATCACACCTTAATCATCAGGGCAGAAAGTGAGTACTTTTGTCAATTTTTTGTTCAAAACACTGATCTAGGTGGGTTTATGTTTTTCAGTGACAATGCTGATTGTGTCAGGAGCTCGTTTTGTGTATCTTTTTAATGTATTTATTGTGTACAGTGTGTCACTGGTATTAATAATCAAGCAATAAAGATGTAATCAATCAATCAAAGCATTTGTATAGCACGCTACTCACCCGGAGGGTCTCAAGGCGCTTGTGGAGGGGGGCCTGCTACTGCTCAAACAGCCAGGTTTTGAGTTGCTTCCTGAAGGCGAGGTGGTCTTGGGTCAGGCGGAGGTGGGTGGGGAGGGAGTTCCACGTCTTGGCGGCCAGGTAGGAGAAGGATCTTCCTCCCGTTGTGGCTCTTCGGATGCGGGGGATGGCGGCGAGGGCGCGGCTGGTCGATCGAAGCTGGCAGGTGGGAGTGTAGAAGTTGAGGCGGTCGTTGAGGTATCTTGGTCCTTAGTTGTGGAGAGCTTTGTGTGCGTGGGTGAGGAGTCGGAACGTGATTCTTTTGTTGACGGGGAGCCAGTGCAGGTTTCTTAGGTGTGCGGAGATGTGGCTGCGTCGGGGGATGTCCAGGATGAGTCGTGCTGAGGCGTTCTGAACCTGCTGAAGTCTCTTCTGGAGTTTGGCAGTGGTTCCAGCGTAGAGGGAGTTGCCGTAGTCCAATCGGCTGGTGACGAGGGCCTGGGTGACCGTCTTCTGGTTTCGGTGGGGATCCATCAGAAGATCTTCCGTAGCATGCGTAGGATGTTGAAGCATGACGAGGAGACGGCGTTAACTTGTCTGGTCATGGAGAGGGAGGAGTCCTGGATGAAGCCCAGGTTGCGTGCGAGGTCCGTTGGTTTGGGTGCGCTGCCCAGGGCAGGGGGCCACTAGGAGTCGTCCCAGGCGGATGGCGATGATCCCAGGATGAGGACTTCCATCTTATCCGAATTCAGTTTCAGGCAGCTGTTCCTCATCCACTCGGCTACGTCTTTCATCCCTTCGTGAAGGTTGGTTCTGGCGGTGGCGGGGTCGTTGGTGAGGGAGAGGATCAACTGGGTGTCGCCGGCGTAGGAGATGATGTTGAGGTTGTGTTGGCGTGCGATGGCCGCAAGGGGGCTCATGTAGATGTTGAACAGCGTGGGGCTGAGTGACGATCCTTGTGGTACACCGCAGATGACGTCGGTGGCTTCTGATCTGAACGGGGGGAGGCGGACTCCCCCCGTTCAGATGTAATATTATGGACATAAAGGGTCTCGTTCTGCTCAGGGAAAACTGCACAGTTCCGCATTGGTGTAGCAAGGCGGGTTGCAGGGGGGGTCCTGAGTTTTCGGAGCGAAGGCCTCCCACCTTACCTACGGCCGTCGCTGGTCGGCGAATGCAGGGGATCGACATATCTGTAAGCGCAAAAGTGACGCATTGCCGGAGTGTGTCACAAAAGTGACGCAACTCCAGCAATGCATCCTTTCACATGGGGCAAGCCCCATGTGAAAAGGCCTGCGTCAGTCTTACGCCTGCTGTGAGGCAGGCGCAAGATTTTGACGCAACGGTGTCCTAAAAGTGACGCAGTGAAATCTCATAGATTTCACTGCGTCACTTCTACGACCCTTCCTTGCATCAATACACCCCCCTTGCATACATTATACCTTGCGCAGGTATAATGTGGCGCAGGGGTTTACAAAGTGACGCATCTACCTAGATGCTTCACTTTGTAAATATAGCGCAACAAGGCGCATTTTTTACTCCACTGGTGCGTCACAAAAAGTGATACACCGGTGGTGTAAAAGTGACGCACAGCCTCATAAATGAGGCCCAAAGATCGCCACGGGCCGCAAAATATCTAGCTACACCACAGCACTTCCAAACACTGGAATGCGTAAGGTATTATCATGCAATTCCTCATTCTGACATGCAGGGCTCTTAATACATAGGTTGAGCCATACCAATGAGAAAATGAACCCTGGCAGGTTTACCACTTCAGAATAAACTGCACTTTTGGTCAGGGCCTAGCAGAGAATTCACGCTGTTCATGTAGTATTATGACATGCAAAACTAGACTGCATTAGCATATATTGGAATTTTCTTTGATTCAAATCACGTCCTTACTTTTAATTATATAACCTTGCTTACAAGGAGAACATTATGAGAATGGGATGAGTAAATAAACAATCATGAGGTTTTCCGCGTTACTGCACAAACCGGTAATCAGTAGCCCTCAACATTAGTCATCCCTACTTCTCTGCTTTAATTTAAAGACAAAGAGCCTGTTAAACCAACATGATATGCCTTCATATGCACATTGGCATTTGCTTTTGTACAGTTTGACATTTCATATGAGATCATTTTTTATTCATAGATACCAGTGCCCACCCACCACAGAACATTTCAGTTTTGGCAAAGGGCTTGCAGAATTTGAAATGCCAGCTTTTTGCTCCTCAGTTGAACCTTTTGAGATTTTCTTTACTTCCACTGCTGAGTAGCTAAAAATCTTGAAAAAGTGTTAAACCACAAAACAATATTTTTACCTACATTTTGATGATTGCAGCGTAATACCTGTGCGACTTTCACCAAATTAATATGTGGTAGATGTGTATAGGACTGGTGCCACTTTTGTTTGAATCAAATGATGACTTTTTCAGCCAGAATTGCTTACCACAGTGTAGCTCATCTGCTCCATCCTCGCAGTCTTTTTGCCCATCACATAGTGAGGTGTTTAATATGCATCTTCCACTGGGGCAGGAAAAATAATTTTCTTTACATTTGTGTCGGTTTCGAACTAAAAGGAGACAGAATCAGAGTACACACATGTATGAGCGAAAGCATGTAGAACTAAACAGGGGCATCCCTATTTTTGGAGCACTAGGCTGACTCCATGTTTTGTGCATCACTTGCCGCCTTTCTTTGTGTGCGCCACACAAAATAATCCTCAAACCACTGCAAGGCATCATGTTGGTGTTAACAGTGCCCACCCCCCCTCATTGGTGATGCCATTGACAGCAAACGTTGTTTCCTTTGGATAGAAATGACTCTGCTTGTGCTGCTGCTAGAGTTACAGATCCATCAATATGTTTATTTTTCCAAAAAAGAAACGCTATCAAAAACAAACTGGTAGAATATTCCATCCATTTCCCATTATTACACGTCAAAATATTTCCATACATTAACTAGAGAATGGTAATTTGAAAAAAATGATTGATCAATGACGGTATGCATCAAATCGGGTTAACTCCCGGTAAAGTTTGCATCACTTCGCCATTCAGAACAGCTCCATCCTGCCGTATACAGATTAATTTAAATTGAAAATAGGTAACTTTGTCATACATAAAGCTGTTCAACTTTGTATTGATGTCCTCATACTTTATCTACCACCTACATCCGTCTACTTTTCGGTTAAGATTGTCAGAGTGCTAGTTCTCAAGCTGTGATGCAAAAAAAATGAAAAGTATAAATATTCATGGCAAGAATTAGGGAAGAGATCTGAGCTAGAAGCACGCACTATGCTGTGTGGTGTGCATGGCACAGCACATTAGACATGAGGAGGTAGCAGTTGTAAGCATCTATGTCATCTTACCCTTCCACTGCGGCCTCATGTATTGGTGTCTGGATCCATGTGACTTGTACCTCTAGAGTAGTACCAGCGTGGTAGCGGCCATGGTGGAGATGACGATCCGTTTTATTTTGATAATAATCCAATGTAAGCGACCCACATCAAAGGGCCAGCGTGCACAGCTGTGCATCTCTCCATTATCTATCTCCTTATCTTTGTGTAACCCAATGTATCTGTCAGTGAGGAGGCGGGTGTACTGATTGAGTGGAACTATCTAATGCCCCACTCCTGACTTGACTCCAATATGTTCTCCATCCAGCCACCAGAAGCAACAGCTCAACTGTCACCACAGCCTATTCCTTTGAGTCGGTACCCCACTTCTACTTCTACATTCCTGCACTGCTCTATGTGGTGACTTCTGTTGCATCAGTGTGGTGTTTCATTGAAGCTCATAGGCACAAGCAATGTTTTATTTCCTGGCTGTTGGAAATTCTGACTGACAGCTGACTACTAGATCTGGCTTCTGCGGAACCTGCAGTTTTAGTTAGACCTAGTTCTCTGCCATTCTTACTGACTGATGAGCACTCAGAGCACAACTAGCCAATCTCTACAGGAAGAAAAAACAAATTCTCTTTCATTTGTCTGCCTGCGTCTCATTGGTTCCTATTACCAATATTATTACAATTTGATACTATTAATCTATGCATGCGCGATTGTAACAAGTCAGTGGATTTGCCACTATGAAGTGGGCTTGTAATTTCTGTGGTACTTCCACAGTAAAATCCTTGCGGGAATACAGTGGTCTCTCTTCTTCTGCTAGTTCTGCAATGTCTGGTAGACTATTCATGCCTCTACATAATCATGCTTGCGTTCCACGTTAACCTGACAAGAAGGCTCATTACTCATCATCATCAAAGCTTTATTTCGATATATAAAAAATATCTTAAAAGCACATAACTATTAAAATACAATACATTTTGGTTAAAAAAACACTTCATAAATAATTAAAAAGCAAGAATAAAAAAACATTAAACCATTTACAGCTTTGAAAATATTTTGTAAAAATAAAGGATGACCTAATGAAATTTATCATAAGACTTTATGTCTAATCACCCATGCCCAGCTGAGGAATTTATTGTGCTGTATATACTTGGAATGTCTTTTCTAGTGGTTAGACTATTTGTAAGCGTTCCTGCCGCCATCTTTGTGTGTTGTTTTTCATACAATTGAACAATTAAAGTTCGTTTCATGTGTTTATTACTATAACATACAATGTAAATGTTTCAAAAATTGGTTTGGTTTGACCTAACTGAGTAATTTTTCTTCCAAACAATCATGTTTTTTAAATGGATTTTAGTTTGAAAGTCCAAACTGACTTGGAGAGACTCTATTTCATGGCTATATCTGGATCCCCCTTGGATGCGTGTCCGGCCAAATGCCTGAGCTCGGTGGCACCAGCTATTAACAACTTGCTGAACCCCTTGCTCAACATGTCTCTGAGTTCTGGAGTGGTCCCTAAAGAATGGAAGCACGCTCTTATCCTCCCGCTCATTAAGAAGCCTCTGCTCGACCCTTTACAGTGGGCCAACTATAGACCTATCTCCCTTCTCCCTGCTCTGGCGAAGGTGGCGGAGAAACATGTTCAGCACACTCTTACCACCTTTATAGAGAATAACAATCTGCTGCATGACTCCCAATCTGGTTTCCGTGCTAATTATAGTACGGAGACAGCTCTTGTGGAGGTGACCGACGCCATCAGGGAGACGCTTGATCTTGGGGGAAAGGCCATGTTGGTCTTGCTGGACCTGTCGGCGGCATTCGACACCGTCCCACACGCCGGCCTCCTCCGAAGACTCCGGGAGGTCGGTCTGCGGGGGACGGTGTTGGACTGGTTTCAATCCTTCTTAACCGACCGTCGGCAGGTGATCTGGGCTCCTCCGTTCTCCGCGGAAATGCCTTTGCTAGAGGTGGGGGTGCCTCAAGGATCCATCCTGAGCCCCACCATTTTTAACATTTATGTGGCCCCTTTGGCGAAGGTCGCGGAGGCATTTGGAGCCCGGGTCATTTCATACGCTGACGACACCCAGCTCCTGTTCACTTGCAGGAAGGGAGAGGTTTTTAATGGCGACAGAATCAGAGACTGCCTGAGTGCTGTTTTTGCTTGGTTTCAGCACCAGAACCTGAAATGTAACTCGGATAAGTCCGAGTTGCTCTTTTTCGGTTGTGCTGAAGACCCTGGCTGGAAATCGTGGTGGCCTTCCGACATGTTCCCCCCTGAGAAACCAGTTGCCCAAGTAAAAAATCTGGGTGTGGTATTCGACGACAGTCTTTCTTTTCGTCCCCACATCACGGGCCTGGCGGGAAAATGTTTTGGTATCCTGAAGATGGTGAGGAAATTTCTCCCACTGCTTTCCCTTCAATACCGCAAGAACATTGTGCAAGCACTCGTGGGTTCGCGTTTAGATTACGCTAACGCACTCTTCGCTGGTCTGCCTAAATATCTGGTATCCAGATTGCAAGTGGTCCAAAACTCGGCGGCCAGAGCCATCTTTGGCCTTCCACGGAGAGCCAGTGCCTCTCTACTGCGTGGAAAGCTGCATTGGCTGTCTATTCCCAGCAGAATTAGTTTCAAAGTCCTTACGTTGGCGTTTAAAGCCCTCCACTGCATTGGCCCAGCTTACCTCAGGAAGCGGATTGTTCGCTACGTTCCCCGGAGGAGTTTAAGATCTGCTGACCTGGCTAAAGTGGAGATACCAGTGATCAAACGCGTGCGGATGGGAGGCCGGTCTTTCCAGTTTATGGCGGCCAGGTTGTGGAATGAGCTCCCTCTATCACTCCGCAAGGCTAATAATCTTCTGGCCTTTAGAAAGGAGCTCAAGACGCTTCTATTCTCCACCTAACCAGTGGGCCTACAGTGTTTCTGCCGCTGGGTTTTTTCTTGGTTGTGTTCAGGACTCTCTGCCAAAGCGCCGGGACACCCGTTCTGGGTAGCCGTGCGCTCAAGAAATACAGTTCTAACATAACATAACATAACAGTTGTTTCAGAATTCTGTGCAATATACACTTTAAGTCAAAGACAAAGCAATTCGTGTTTGCTGTTTACTTTTGCTATTCTAATTATGGCAAACCACCTGCAGACTAAAGAAATTGTGCACAACATGATTTATGCACTTGGGTGAAGACTAAACACAGAGCAGGTTCTATGTTTGAACTTGACTTCGTCCTGCATTACATCTTTGGAGCTTTTTATCGTTAACTGCAAATAAACATTGGTGACATTGGTGATTACCTGGGCATTTTAATTCGTCTGTAAAATCCCCACAGTCATTTGCTCCATCACATATCCATTCTGGTAGAATACACAGTGAAGTGGAATTGCAGCGGACGAAGCCTTTCGTTTTTATACCAAGTTTGTAGAAATTGCTGCAATCTGTGATATCTGCAATTAAAAAGATTACAAATATTTGCTTTACTTCCAATACGTCTTGCGAAATTATGTCACTTCCAGTATCATCGCAACAGGCCACGATCTTCATAAACTACGGATGGCAGCTGGGTTCTATCCAAACATTGACATTTAAAGGAGGCAGATCCATAACAACAGTCAGGTTAACGAGAATGACAATTATAATTATGGTTCCAGGAACACAAGGAACAGGAACTATAAATCAAGGACTAATAATATGATGGTTTAGGGCAGAAGAGCAGATAGGGTCAAAAGCTAAAATGGGAACAAACAGCTTACTGCAGTTCTTCTCATCCGACGCATCGGAACAGTCGATGACTTGGTTGCACTGGGCGGATTTCGCAATGCACGTCCCGTCTTTACAAAGGAACTCTGTAGAAGCGCATGTTGACGCTACACGAAAAAAAAGCAAAAACACATATTCACAGACAAGAAAAGAAATGTTTACCATTTTGATGACTAGCAGTGAAAAACATGTTTACATATATTTTGTATTGGTTGTATATTTGTTCAGATATATTAAAGCATGTAGCAAGCAATACGTCTGAACAAGCAACCTCAGCCATTGAACAAGTTCATATCAAATTCTGTACATTCCGACTAAAATAGGCTATGGGGTTTCACAGACATGCCATTTTTTTAGATGCTCATTAAAATGGCATCTTCACATCCAGATTTTGTTAAGGAAATAATGTATCAGTAACAGGATGATAAAATTACTGTTTACCAAGTATTTTTTGCTTTCTGCGGGTTAATGGTTATTATTGCTTGCTTTGTGAACATGAAAACAAATCACTAGCTTAGTATTTAAATAAGAAATTATCACTTGTCATTTTCGAACGATTAATAACAATTTTTTTTAAATGTTCTCCTATTATAGATAAGGCACAAAGGGCCAGATGTATGAACTGTTTTAGCCATCGCAATCGGAGAATAGGGACGTTTGCCACTGCGAAAACGCTGTTTGCAATGTAGTAACGCTATTTTGCCAGTCGGTAACCTATTACCGATTCGCAAATTAGGCAGTAGCGGTCGGTCGTGGGAGTGCTGCCAGGCGTTGACGTGGGGAGGGGGAGGGACAGGGTGGGGGGTAGTAAAATATGGATTACGACTGATTACAGGTAAGTAAAATATAAATAAATAAAACAAATTTTGTTGTGCGCACTGCATCGCATTTGGCAATGCATCAGTCCCAATGTTCCTGTTTGTGCTGGACCATATCTTCAACTAGATGGGCCATTTGCAAACAGGAAAAATGTGCCCTATTACTAATAATGAGCTGCCTCCAGGCTGGCTGCAAACTTGTGCTGACCTGGGGGAAGCCTAATAGTGAAAGATGTCCCAGCTCAATAATACTGACGGCCTGCCTTTCACACTGTAGGCAGCACCCTGGTTGCACTTTTATGGGGGCCAAGACCTCTCTGTTTGCTGGTACTATCTGCATTACAGAATCGGCTGCACAAACATGTGTGATTTTCTTCTGTGACACCAAAGTGCCCTGGGTGCAGTAAGTGGACGCACATGCCCATTGCACCCTCGGGTCACATTCCCTGATATGGTCCGAAGTATTCTCAGTAGTATACAGGCAAAAGTATTGACTGAGTTATATCATAATGATACTGCTAAGGCCTTCTGCATCAACATGCATATTCAAAGTTATGACTCAATATTGACTGTAAAAATACACAGCTTTATAATTGTTGGACTTGGCCCTTTTGGCAGGGTCATCCTGTACTTTTTGCCTTCCTCCTGTATTTTGTCTGACCTGTTTTTGTTGGTTTTATGACTCTGGGCACTTTACCACTGCTGATCAGTGCTAAAGTGCATATGCTCTCTCTATTGTAAATTGATGTATGGATTAGTGATTCCATGATTGGCTGATTTGGTTTACTGGTCAGACCCTAGTACAGTGCACTGAGTGTGCCCAGGGCTTGTAAACCAAATGCTGCTGGAGGGCGTGCAGCACTGGTTGTGCCACCCACAGAAGCAGCCTGTAAAAAGTGTGTCTCAGGTCTCCCATTGCAGAGCCTGTGTGCAGTCTGGTACTGGCTTGTTGACTGGGCATGTGTACCCACTTGTCAGTCCCCACACCTTCCCTTTTCTTCATATCAGACACCCCTATGGTAGGTGTCAATAACAAAAAGGGGAGAGAGAAATTCAATCGAGATGGATTCGTTCTCCCTAGACTAATGTAAATAAACAACAAGAATCCACTCCTCGTGTTGTAGGTGTGGTCTCCGCAGTGGGGAGCACCCTACTGGTTTTAAGGTCCCCTCACACACCAACAGGCCCCTTGGTGTCATGCTTCATCATCGGGGTCATCGTACCCCTCTACGGGGTACGGCGTGCTGCGACCTACGGGTGCGTGGAAGCACTTGATGGATTATGTGTGGTGTACGTGAGGGACTGATTATGTGTGTGTGTCGTGGAGTTCTTAAAACTGAGTGAAAATTTAAAAAGGACCTGGCTCGTGGGGTGACTAAAAATTATTTAATAAGCCCCCGGGCTGGTGCTATTAAAAATAAAAAAGTGGGAGGTTGTGCCGCAGTCAATGTGTGTTACCTCCTTGCTGTGTGTATCGACATGTTTCGGTGTAAAACACCTTCTTCAGGACGGGGTACACAAATCCCCACCTTACTCACGTTTCTCTAACTTGTATTCAGGATTATCTTAATAAAAGTGAGAATATATAGTGCAGGGTCAGACAATGTACCTAGCAAAAAACGTTGTTGTTTATCAATCAACTGTTTAAAAGGATGAAAAAGGCTTCATGAGTCCTACGAACAGATCTGGTGTGCTACTTAGCACGATTTCATGATAACCTACATCTGGCCCTAAGTCTCTTAGCTTCAGCAGTGGGTGCACCAGAGTGCAACATTTCTACAGTTGAAGAGGTACTTGGATGAGGCATTAATAAATGTAAATGGTGTGATTCCAACTTGTTAGGGTGTTTCTTAAATCAAATTTATTGTAAGGTTGAGTCACTGATGAAAAATACTGTTGATGCAGGTAATCAAAGGTCATCTTTAATTGAAAAAAGAATTACCAACCCGATAATTAAATATTTAGCCACAGATTGCACATTTTGTTCTCATACAGCTATTGTACAGCCATCACCCTACAGGCCTCCTTGTAGCATACCTTGTGCCATACAAGACCTTAAGAGATAGGTGAAGAGCTGGTATGCTTTAGGCGTTAGGGTGCACTTCCAGTAATCCCATTGATTTGCATAAGGGAGTTGTGCCAGGCACTATCATAACATTATTGTCCACCATGAACACCACTGCTAATAGAGCAACCCAAATCCATCTTAACTATATTGAAGGCTTCCTTCCGGAAAGGTCAGGCACACCACATGGTAAAAAGAAAAGGATCCTTTACCATTAAACTCTGCCACTGCTACTCCAGTTCTTCTGTTATGCTTTCGGACAAAGTCCAAATGCTCCAAGAGGTGGCTTACTCAATTTTTTCAAACAGTTAAAAAAGTAAGGTGGTTCACTTGTGTAGTGTGAAGGTTGTCAGAGGTTTCCTTTTTTTTAAACATGGTAAGGTAGGTTGATTGGGTCAGAAAGGTCCAGAAACTCTAGAGGGGATTTTGTGGTAGTCAATTCTGACCAGGATAGGCTTGCTGATAGGCTTTTCCACACCATGACTTTGCTTATACATGTCAAGGTAAAAGCACTTGGGTACACGATCTTATCCAGATAATGGGTTGGGCAGAACAGAAAATGTATTCTTCGACCTACAATATGGCTTTTGACCTGTAAGGGGAACTATTGATCAGTGCTTAAACGTGTACCTACGTGTGAATAATTCCGCAGAGGCAAGGAGAACTAGCATAAGCACACACTTCATGAACCTTTCGTCACCTTTTGATAGAATAAACAGGAATAAGATTTGGCCATTGATGATCTCAATGGGTATTAAAGTAGATTTATTTCACCTCAAACAATCAATCAATCAATTGATCAGTAGATTTTTAAAGCACAGCTTGTCACCCGTGAGATCATCTAGGAGCTCACATAGTCCGCGGGATCAGTCAAATAGCCAGGTCTCCAGGGACTTTCGGAACTCTGGATGAGATAGAGAGGTCCTGAGATGAAAGGGTAATTTGTTCTATGTCTTAACTGCTACATAGGAGAAAGACCATCCTCTGCATCTGCTGTGCTGGATGCGGGACATAAGGGTTAAGGAAAGGGAATTGCAGCAAAGGTGTCTGTTGGGCTAATAAAGGTCAGGCGGTAATTCAAGAAGGAGGTACTTACAAGCTTAAGACAATTAAGGCCTTAGTAAGATATAGTATGGATAACTCCTGCACCAAGAAATGTTGGATTAATATCCAGGAGAAGAATGGGTGTATCTTTGCCCCTTTCTTATTTACTTTATATATTAATCACATGGTGGTCCACCTGTTCAGCGAAGATTACAACTTGCCACATACGGGGAAGAGTTAAATTCCTGCCCTCTTTATGCGGATGACACAGTGTTGTAAGATGAGCGTTTCATGGAGCGCAATAATCACTAGAGTCCTTTGACACTTTTATGCCATCACTTGAACTTAGTATGAATTGTAGTAAGTTCCATAGCATGATTATGGGCCCAAGGGTCCATGAAGATCAGAAGACATAAGGTCCAAGATTGAGAGATCTCTATGCTAATGTCCTTTGCATACCCTGCAGTGTTATATGGCCAAAGAGTCTCTTGTGCCCTCTCACTGTCCTAAACAATCATATTATAGATGAGTTGTGTTTCATCAGTATTTGAATTAGCAAAGATTTGGGTAGCAAGCCTATTTAAATTATGTTAAAGATCAATTGTGGCTGGTACAGGTAAGAGCGGTGGGGCGGTGGGAAGTTGACATGCAATGGGTTAGGGAAAATAAATAAATAAATAAACAAATAAAGCCACTTACTTTGCGCTCGCTGCATCGCTGAGTCGAATATGCGATGATCACAAGGTAAGTGATTTTATTTATTTTACTTTCCCAATCCCTTTGTATGTTGACTTCTCCCCGTCGGCCTCACTGACCCACGCTCTTACCTGTACTGACTGCACCTGTTAAAAATATATGAAGCAAAACACATCTCTGCAGCATCTAATGGTAGTGGCATCTGGAAGTAGGTATACACTGTGACACTCTTGCAGTTGCTCATCTTAAATTGTGCATTAAGTGCTAGTCAATGGGTATTTGACAGATAAGCTCACCCTTCGCCCTTTACTGAATTGGCTCATGGTTTGGATCAACCCCGATACGAAGCTAACCACACTCTTTTTAAGGGATTCCTGAAACTTGACAGGGCAGGCAGAATCCTACTGTTCAATTATTTTAAAGCTGGATTTAGAGCACTTAAGGCCAGATGTAGGTAATTGGCAATTACCGATTCGTAAATACCGAATTTTACAGATTCAGTATTTACAAATCGGTAACTGCTATATAGGTATTTTTACCGATTCATTTATCGAATCTGTAGAATTCGGTAATTACCGATTCGGTAATTGCCATTGATTCCTACGGGCCTTGAGGCCCATAGGAACCAATGGCAATTACCGAATCGGTAAATACCGATTCAGTAAAATTACCGAATTGACAAGAGGGACAGGGTGTCACTTTGACACCCTGTTGCACCCCTGATTCAGGCTTGTGTGCAAAGTGACACACATACATGCCCTTAGGGCATGTCTGTGTGCCACATGGCACAGGTGTACATGCACAGATGTGCATGTACACAGGAATTCGTTATTTACCATGCAATAGTATTACATGGTAAAAAACGAATTCTTAGGGGCCTGTGGCACTGTTTGCAGTGCCACCTACATATAGATTTACCGATTCGGTAAATTTACTGATTCTGTAAAATTTAGGCCTTCTACATCTCAATCACCAAATACCGGTTGGTAACAGTCGAAATCGGCCGTTACCGACTGGTATTAGGTGACCTACATCTGGCCCTAAGTTATCTGGAATTGTTCTCAGCTCCGGACCTTATACAGAAAGCTGACCTAACTTGAACTAAGGACAATTTTCTGGCATTTCAAAAGAGCGACAGGATGTCTTCCAAACATAATAAAATGTCTGTTAGTGCCAATGTCTTGGTGGAAAGATAATTTTCTATTGAGCGGTAGAGACTGAGCATGGTCCACTGATTATTCATTATTCCAAATGTATGGTCCTAGATGAAGGATTTTGACTCATGTGGGTGTGATTTGTTTGCGCCCCAAAATATGATGCATGTTATTATTTTCTGTGAGAAGTGGTACATTTATTATGCATGATTAATTAAAACCTTTGCAACAATAAAACAGTATTAAAATCCACATTAAAATTGCCCAGTTCAATTTGTTATTCATCTACAAATCTTAAAATACACGTGTCAAGATCAAGCCAACTGATTATAATTGTCCTCAATCAAGTACATTTTAAAGTGCCTGTGCTTCAGGAACAAATCAAGCTGTATGTAGTTGACCTGAATTAAGCAACAATTGTGAGAAGTTGGCCTGGTATATAATGCTCACTAGTTCTAGTGATCACTTTGTACCATGCCAAGCAACCCTTATGATGATCGGTTGTAAGTCAACCTTATAGACTAGTTATCCTAGTGGTAACGTGGACAAAGCAGTCTTAGGCTAAACTCTGAAAGGCATGTGAAGCCAGCTGTATTACCATACACAACCCCCTTGAATACCAAATGAAAGGACACCACACAGATATATATTGAAAATATATATATATTTATTAACTACAAATATCCCCTGAACTCTTTATGAGCACAGAAGCACAAGCGTTAAACAAAGCACAGTTTAAAATACACAAAAGTTGCGCAATATGGATGAGCCCTAGGGGCCACCTAAACCATATACTAAGAAAGTGGTATAAGAGATACCAATCTAAAAGGAAACAGGCCTAGGGCCTTGGGAATCGCTGGAGCTGATCGGGATTAGCAGTGACTAAGTCGGGAAAGGCCGCGGGACTCGGGTGCAGTGTCTAAAGTGCCCGCACTCACCAATGTTAAGTCTATGGTGCGTAAAAGTTGTAAAGTTAGTTAGTTCGGAACCTTCCGAGTGACCTAGAAAGCTGAAACTTGAGACACAGGCCCTAGAAGTATGTACTAGTGTGGAAACACCGGCGTTGCTGAGTTACCTAACCCACAGGAAGCGGGTGCATAGGGTCGAAGTAGTGTCGGGTTTCGTCACGCTGGTGGATGGTGCATGGAGCTGAAGATGCTGCAGGTGGCTCGATGTGAAGAGTTCCGGTGGATCCAAGGGTGGATCTGAAGATGTGAAGACCTGAAAGCAGAGGGGACAATGTTCAAAGTCACTAGCCAGTGATTACCGTGGAACCAGATTGGAACCAGGCGATGTTGGGTGCAAACAGGCGTTGAGGTGTAGCTTCTCTTTGCAGCCACGTAGACACCGGGGGTCGAGAACATCCAGGAGTCGGTCACAAACTGTCGCACGCAGGCTTCTCGCTGTTGGCTGTGTCGGCTATTTGATTGGAGCAAACAGGCCTTGGCTAATGCAAGCCACGCAGGAATCAAAAAAGGCTTATCACTCGGACCAGCAAGGTCAGAGCGGGTGTTCCTTTTTACAGGAGCGAGGGCAAGTCTGGAGCAACCAGACCCGCCATGTAGTTTGTCAGTTTCGTTGCCAAGATCGCCGCTGATCATGTGGCTAGTGGCCGGGATGGCGCATCAAGTGGCACGATGCAAAAGGGCTCCAGGCAGATCGTGGAGATGCTGGGGGGCTGATCTTCGGTGCAAAAGCTGCTCGGTGGTGGGGGTTCTTAGTTCTCAAAGCACAACATCGAGGATGCCTCTGATGCTGCGCAGTCAGCTTTTTGGGTGTCTTTCAAGAGGTCTGGTCCCACATCTCTCGGTGCCTCCACTGGTCCCTTCTTTGCAGGGACTGTGGATCGAGCGGTGAGAAGTCTGGAGTCTGGGTCTTGTCAGGCTCTGGGCTCGGGCTCCGACGGGAGGTGGCGGCAAAGCAGACGTCGAGTTGCTGGTTGGTGCCTGTGTTCACAGGGTGGCCACTCCTAGGCCACAAGGGAGATTCTCTTCAGTCTTCTGTGCAGCAGAATGTCGAAGTCCAGTCGTCTTCTTCGTTTAAAGTTGATTCAGGATGATCTGAGGTGCTCTGGCACTGCTCCCACTCTTATTCCCAATCTGAGGGGTGGATCACCTGCTAGGTCCCTCCTCTGGGTGGGACCAGGAAGGGGGGCGTTTACACCCCCTTTCCTTTGTCCAGCTCCTCACCGGGCCTGGGTCTGGAAAGTCCCAGGACCGGTTTGGACTGGCTTATGCACGGGGACACCTTGTGTGCCCCGGGCATGTCTCAATCTATTCAGCCCTGTCCTACCCAATACACAAAATCCTGTCTGGGGTGGTGCTCGCACCTCCCAAGGCAGGAAACCCTTTGTCCAAGCCTCCCTCGCTGGAAGGACTCCCAGCAGCAGGAGGTCAGACTTGTGTCTGTGGTGGCAGCGTCCACTTTGTGATGCTGAGGCTCTGGTTAACTTTAACCGGGGTTAAGGCTAGGTACATGTCGTGTCTCTCTAGAAGGGTGGAATGCTATCCCCGTCAACAGAACTGTCGAGGGGATAGTATTCCAAATCGTTTGACACCTTACTCGACATGTTTTGATAAAGCCAAACCAAAGTTAGCATATAACCGCGAGGATTATAATGCACTTAAGAGTATATGGTATGGCAATATCCCGGAACAGCTAAGGGAGTTGTTCCCGACAGCCGCAGACAGGCTCAGCTCATGCTAGAGCACCAGCTCACATATATCCAAGCACTCTGCCTCCAGGATTGATGAGGCCTTCCATAGGAGTGGCTGATAGGAACATATGTGTCCAGTTAAGGTTAGATATAGGGATACTATATCTAAGCAAGAGGTGATTACACCAACTTACCCAAGCTGAGTGATCAGCCAGTTGTGTCAAATATGGAGGCCAGGTCAGGGGTGGCACAATACATGCTGCAGCCCCAGGTAGGCCTTGGAAACACCTATGCCCTGGGTACCTAGGGTACACTGTTACAGGGGCCAATAAGGTGAACCAGTTCCAATTGTGTATGCACCTAAGGTACATGGAGTCCATTTTAAGGAGAGAGCAATCAGCCTGGGGCCCTGAATAGCAGGATCCCAGGCCAACTATGTCAAAAACCAGCTAAACACCAGGCAAAAAGTTTGGGGGTAACCATAGTCAGATATCCACCTTCCTACATAACCCCCCCCCCCAAACGAAAGGAGATAAGGCTATCCTTGACCAGGTAAGCCTATATTGTCTAAGTGGCCATATAAGGAAGTACCAGCTCTGGCTTGGTTACCCCCTGTCTCATGGTCCACTAAGCAATCCCTCACCTTAAGGGTATCTGAGGGTCTCCACCATAGGGAATCTCTACCTGTGGTGTGTCTTTGCAAAGTTAAAGGCTGATGTTGGGATGGAGTACTGAAGTGAGATTCCTCTGTAGTTCTCAGCTTCCTCCAATCACTCTCCACCATGTGTGCCTTTCTGTCTTTGACTGAGTTGCACTGTGCTCTCAGGGTCAACCTCTGGCTACCTAAAGCTGGAGGCTGGGTCCCTTTGGTTGGCTTACTGGAGGGACAGTTCAGGTTTGGGCCCTTAGTGTCCCAGGTTTGGCTGTGCCCAACAATATCCATCTGGGGGAGGTCCCTAACTACTTTTAAGGGGGATCCCTCAGGAGTTTTTAAAGATTTCACCTCACTAGGGCTCCTAGTTTCGGTGCCCCTAATCTGTTGATGGGGGTGCTTTATTTGACAGGGGGCCCTTTGGGGCTCACTGTCCTTCTTGTCCTCTGCAGCTCTGGGCTGAGTAAGGCAAGGTAGAGAGGGGCAGGTTACCTGCTCCAGACTGGGTCCCACCTGAGAAAGGCCCACTGCCATCTGAGGCCCTGTCAGGCCAGGCCTAACAACCTCTGGGACAGTTCCTTCATCAGGGGTAAGATCAGTTCCCTGAGGAGGCTGATCCTTTCCTAATGTCTGGTGAGGGGGAGATTTCTCTTCCTCCTCCATGCTCTTAGTTTGGGTGGAGTGATCCATCATTTCAGGCTTCACTACCCATGTATCAGTTTGAGTTTGGGCTGTGGCCATCACAGCCCCACCAACCTTTTCAGGAGGAGACTCAGTTTGGGTATGAGCTGTTATCATAACAGCTCTGCTAATCTTTTCAGTTAGCTAGAGATGGGGCTGAGGTTTGCTCAGCCCTCCCAACCTTTTCAGGAAGGACATCTTGGATTGGGGCTGTAGCCATTACAGCCCCACTAACCTTTCCATGGAGATTTACCATTCTAGAATGGGTTTGCTGTTCAACCTCGGCCCAGGCTGAGATTTCCAAATCATAACCAAGTAGGCAATCTACAGGCAAGTTTGATGACACTGCCACTCTCTTTGGGCCAGTGACACCTCCCCAGCTAAGATTGACTACTGCCATGGGATGATTGGTTTCTATGCCATCAATGATTGTCACCTGATATGTAGCATCAGGTAAAAGTTGCCTTGAGGGGATTAGACATTCAGCCACCATGGTGATGCTAGCCCCTGTGTCTCTGAAGGCCTCAACTTTCAAGCCATCGATGAGGGGCTCCTGTCTATACTTGCTCAAAGTGTTTGGGCAAGCAGTGAAATTGGCAAACCCCATGCCAGTCTCATAGACAAGAGTATCTGAGGTAGGGGACCTGGTTAGGCCAGAATCCACCTGAGATCCACAAGTAAATCCACCCAAATTATTGGGGGTGCTCCCACCACCTGGGGGACCACTGCTGACAGTGACAGGAGGTGTTGGAGCCTTACTTGGAGGTATATTCTCTTTATTGCCATTCTTGTGACAACAGCTGTCTGCTTTGTAATGCCCAACCTGTTTACAGGCATGACAATAAGTCTTTTTCTGGGTTGAAGAAGTGTCTTGGGACCCACCCCCATTCTTGGAGTTTTGGGGCCCTGGGGAAGTCTTTTCCTTGCTTTTATCCCCACCCTTCTCTTGAGGCTTGGTAGTCTCTTTCTTTTGGTCACCACCCTGGTTCTTAGGCCTGATCCTGGTTCTGACCCATTTGTCTGCCCTCCTACCCAATTCTTGTGGGGGGGTCAGATCAGAGTCAACCAGGTGCTGATGTAGAAGCTGATTTTGACAATTACTTAAGATTTGCTCTCTCATAATTAAATTATACAATCCTGTATAGTCAGTAACCTTACTTCCCAGCAACCAGCCCTCCATAGCCTTAGTGGCACATTCAACAAATTCAGACCAGTCCTGAGTCTGTGTCTTCTGGGTGTCTCTGAACATTAACCTGTATTGTTCAGTGGTTAAGCTAACCCATCAATCAGAGCACTCTTCAGGACCATGTAGTTTCTAGAATCCCCATCACGAACTGTGAGGAGTCTGTCTCGGCCTCTACCTTCAAAGGAGAGCCACAGGATTGCTGCCCACTGCTCCGGAGGGATCTGCTGTACCTTGCAGGCTCTCTCAAGTGCAGTCATCCATTTGTGGATATCATCCCCAGCTTTGTAGGGGGGCACAATGTTACTCAGGTTTCTTGTATCAAAAGACCTGTCTTTATCCTTAGGGATAGTGCTGCCACCAGTGGATCCTAATCCACTCTCTCTAGGCTGTCTTGCTCTAGCAAGTTTCTCTTGGGCCAGGGCAACTTCTAATTCTTGTCTCTGGATCCTAAGCTTAGCCTCTCTCATTTTGGCCTCGTGCTCCCTTCTCTGAGGGCTAGTCATCTCCCTTCTGGAGTGACCATGAGAACCTCTAGAAGCCTGGGAGGTATTGGAGTCACCTGAGTGATTCCTACTCCTCCTACGCCCCTGGTTAAGTCCACTTGGGTGTCTGGGCAAGGTCAGCCTTGCTTCAGTCCCAAATACACTTAAGTTTGCCTGGTTAAGCCTATTCACTAGCACCTGGCTATTTCTGCCATCGTCAGAATCACTGCTCCCCCTTCTGTCTCCTCTTCTTCTTCCTCCTCCTCATCTACCTGAGGGGCTCCAGTGACTTGGTCACCCTCATCTACCTGGACTAAGGGGACAAGGGCATCAGCATTGTCATCTTCAGTGGGAGAGCCTCCTTCAGCACTCCCTGTGGGGTCTGTTTTAGAGGTCTTTAGAGTCTCAGACTGGTCTAAGATCTCTCTAAGGTGGTCTGTAGTAGGGGAAGGTCCTGTCTTCAGACCCCTTAAGGCACAAAGCTGCCTTAGTTCCTTAAAGGAAAAGATAGCAAATTTGGATGGTGCCCTTGGATGGTCACTCTCAACAGGAGTAAGTCCACTGGACCCCTCTGCTCCACACATTGCTCTAATGTGGGTGGATATCTTGCAATCTACCTACACTGGTGTTTACCTACTAAACCCATCTAGTAGATGTAGTCAGGGTGTGCTACTCCCTATCCTCTACAACAACTAAGTTCAGTAGAACTTAAGTATACTAGTCTTGTTTTATATGTACCTAACAGGTACCTGTATGATCTTTCAAATGATAATCTCAAAGATTGTAATGGTAAAACAACAGCAAGCTCAGACCCCAATCCGCTGCTCACCAATGTGAGAAGTTGGCCTGGTATATAATGCTCATTAGTTCTAGTGATCACTTTGTACCATGCCAAGCAACCCTTTTGATGATCGGTTGTAAGTCAACCTTATAGACCAGTTATCCTAGTGGTAACGTGGACAAAGCAGTCTTAGGCTAAACTCTGAAAGGCATGTGAAGCCAGCTGTATTACCACACACAACCCCCTTGAATACCAAATGAAAGGACACCACACAGCTATATATTGAAAATATATATATTTATTAACTACAAATATCCCCTGAACTCTTTATGAGCCCAGAAGCACAAGCGTTAAACAAAACACAGTTTAAAATACACAAAAGTTGCACAATAAGGATGAGCCCTAGGGGCCACCTAAACCATATACTAAGAAAGTGGTATAAGAGATACCAATCTAAAAGGAAACAGGCCTAGGGCCTTGGGACTCGCTGGAGCTGATCGGGACTAGCAGTGACTAAGTCGGGAAAGGCCTGCGGGACTCGGGTGCAGTGTTTAAAGTGCACGCACTCACCAATGTTAAGTCTATGGTGCGTAAAAGTATTAAAGTTAGTTAGTTCGGAACCTTCCGAGTGACCTAGAAAGCTGAAACTTGAGACACAGGCCCTAGAGGTGCTTGGAGCTGAAGACGCTGCAGGCGGCTCGATGTGAAGAGTTCCGGTGGATCCAAGGGTGGATCTGAAGATGTGAAGACCTGAAAGCAGAGGGGACAATGTTCAAAGTCACTAGCCAGTGACTACCGTGGAACCAGATTGGAACCAGGCGATGTCGGGTGCAAACAGGCGTTGAGGTGTAGCTTCTCTCTGCAGCCACGTGGACACCGGGGGTCAAGGACGTCCAGGAGTCGGTCACGAGCTGTCATACGCAGGCTTCTCGCTGTTGGCTGTGTTGGCAACTTGATTGGAGCAAACAGGCCTTGGCTAATGCAAGCCACGCAGGAATCAAAAAAGGATTATCACTCGGACCAGCAAGGTCAGAGCGGGTGCTGCGTTTTACAGGAGCGACGGCAAGTGTGGAGCAACCAGACCCTTAGTGTAGTTTGTCGGTTTTGTTGCCAAGATGGCCGCTGACCATGTGGCTAGTGGCCGGGATGGCGCATCAAGTGGCACGATGCAAAAGGGCCCCACGCAGATCGTGGAGATGCTGGGGGGATGATCTTCGGTGCAAGGGCTGCTCGGTGGTGGGGGTTCTCAGTCCCCAAAGCACAACATCAAGGATGCCTCTGATGCTGCGCAGTCACGTTTTTGGGTGTCTTTCAAGAGGTCCGGTCCCACGTCTCTCGGTGCCTCCACGGGTCCCTTCTTTGCAGAGACTGTGGATCGGGCGGTGAGAAGTCTGGGAGTCTGAGTCTTGTCAGGCTCTGGGCTCGGGCTTCGGCGGGAGGTGGCAGCAAAGCAGACGTCGAGTTGCTGGTTGGTGCCTGTGTTCACAGGGTGGCCACTCCTAGGCCACAAGGGAGATTCTCTTCAGTCTTCTGTGCAGCAGAATGTCGAAGTCCAGTTGTCTTCTTTGTTTAAAGTTGATTCAGGATGATCTGAGGTGCTCTGGCACTGCTCCCACTCTTATTCCAATCTGAGGGGTGGATAACCTGCTAGGTCCCTCCTCTGGGTGGGGCCAGGAAGGGGGGCGGTTACGCCCCCTTTCCTTTGTCCAGCTCCTCGCCAGGCCTGGGTCTGGAAAGTCCCAGGACCGGTTTGGACTGGCTTATGCACGGGGACACCTTGTGTGCCCCGGGCATGTCTCAATCTATTCAGCCCTGTCCTACCCAATACACAAAATCCTGTCTGGGGTGGTGCTCGCACCTCCCAAGGCAGGAAACCCTTTGTCCAAGCCTCCCTCGCTGGAAGGACTCCCAGCAGCAGGAGGTCAGACTTGTGTCTGTGGTGGCAGCGTCCATTTTGTGATGCTGAGGCTCTGGTTAACTTTAACCGAGGTTAAGGCTATGTACATGTCGTGTCCCTCTAGAAGGGTGGAATGCTATCCTCGTCGACAGAACTGTCGAGGGGATAGTATTCCAAATCATTTGACACCTAACTCGACATGTTTTGATAAAGCCAAACCAAAGTTAGCATATAACCGCAAGGATTATAATGCACTTAGGAGTATATGTTATGGCAATATCCCGGAACAGCTAAGAGAGTTGTTCCCGACAGCCGCTAACAGGCACAGCTCATGCTAGAGCACCAGCTCACATATTTCCAAGCACTCTGCCTCCAGGATTGATGAGGCCTTCCATAGGAGTGGCTGATAGGAACATATGTGTCCAGTTAAGGTTAGATACAGGGATACTATATCTAAGCAAGAGGTGATTACACCAATTTACCCCAGCTGAGTGATCAGCCAGTTGTGTCAAATTTGGAGGCCAGGCCAGGGGTGGCACAATACATGCTGCAGCCCCTGGTAGGCCTTGGAAACACCTATGCCCTGGGTACCTAGGGTACACTGTTACAGGGGCCAATAAGGCGAACCAGTTCCAATTGTGATGCACCTAAGGTACATGGAGTCCATTTTAAGGAGAGAGCAATCAGCCTGGGGCCCTGAATAGCAGGATCCCAGGCCAACAATGTCAAAAACCAGCTAAACACAGGCAAAAAGTTTGGGGGTAACCATAGTCAGATATCCACCTTCCTACAACAATGTTCAGAAACAAAGCAGTAATAAATCCACTTTTAAGCATTGCTTAAAATTGCACAAATTGGTATGATGTGATCGGCAGATCTTGAGGTGCTTGCACTTCAGGTTTAAGTAAGCTGGACACAGTTTCTTGAGTTAGGCAAGTATCAAAATGCTTATGCTTCTGCATCAAGTAAGCTGATCGTAATTGTACTGTATTAGGCAACAGTTTGCAGAAACAAGCATTATTAAACTCTACTCTTGGCATTGTTTAAGATTGCACAGTTCAGTATGGTACTCGCCTGCAGATCTTAAAGTACTTGTGCTTTATGATCGAGTAAACTGGACATGATGTCTTAGGTTGAGCAGATCTCAAAGTGCTTGTGCTTCGAAATCAAGTACACTAATCATATTTATCCTGTACTCCACTCTTGAGCTTTTTAGAAGGTCACACAGGACAGTACAGTGCTCATCAATTGATTTGAAAATGCCTATGCTTCTTGATCAGTAGGCTGGTCATTATTGCCATGGAATGAACAGTTCTTAAGCTGCTCACACTTCAGGATCAGGTGAACTGGTCCTGGCTTAGATAGATGTTGAGATCTTACCATCATCAATCAGGACAACAGTAATCTATACGCTATCATTTTTAGCATTTTTAGCTAGTATCAAGCAGTACCCTTACCAGCTGCATTTGTTTGTGCATGCAACATGTTTTTATACCACCTTGTTACTTAGTCGAAAGTTTTAGTAAGCCGGAAATTTAGCTGTGTCTCAGACGGGTCGAAGCAAAGCTTTACTGCCTGCCTGCAGGAACGGATACCGTTCTGCTTAAAAAAAAGCTTTAGTAAGCTATACCTAATGTCCTTTATTTTGGAGCAGATGACATGGATAATGACCTCTTTACCAACTCTGCATAGCCGACAGAATTGCAAACTGTCTCTCCTCTACCAGACGGCAGATGAGGGGTAATCGGAATAACACCAAGTCGTAGCTTTAAGAACTTTCCTTTCATCTTTATTTTGACACCAGTTTTGAGGTAAGATTGCTGTTGCAGTATTTTATAACCGCTAAGCATTATCCAACCATTTGCACTTTTCATCTATGGCGGATACGATTTGCGTTGATTTTTTCATGATTTTTTTAAAAGACAAATGGTCAGTAGGGGTTCCCCAGAGATAAGACAATCACAATACTTTAAGTGAGTCAAACAGAAAGTCCCTAGCTGGAGATTTTCTGTGGCAGAGCAAATCGAGCCAGAGGTGGGAATTTAACGATCCAACCTCTGCGCTGCGGATCTTGTGCCAACTACTTATGTACACACTCCTTTCCACCGATTGTTTTTAAAGTCCAAATTCCAGCCGTATTTGGGCTGGTGAAACGTATTTTGGCAGGTGGAAAATTGCTCTATAGCAGTTGGCTATCACTATGGGATGTATGTCGTTACTATTCATGCTTTTACAACGCATGCCTTTACCACTCAACTTTTACAACGCAAGTCGTTACAACGATTTGCGTTGGGGGGCGCTGGATAGTGAATAGTTCAATTTACTATTCCAACTCCAGTTCCTGTGGATAGTAGGAAAGGTTTTGGATAGTAAATTAAACCATTCCCTATCCTACAGCGCCCCCCAGCGCAAGCCGTTGTAACGACTTGCGTTGTAAAAGTTGCGTGGTAAAGGTAGTGCGTGGTAAAAGTTGCGTTGTAAATGCTGTTCCTCATCACTATGTCCAGGACTCTGGCATCCTTCCCTTGGAGAGATGAACTCCCATATGTTAGAGTCGGCTGCAATTTTGCTCGCAGCACCTGTAGCAACGGGTCAAGTGTTAAGTCGTGCAGTTTGTCCTTCAGTGCTTTCATCACCAGGTAAGTCGTGGTTCCCTCCCCCCGAAGAGACTCCAGCTGTGGTTTGAATATGTTTTTATGGTCCATAAGTACCCCCAGTTATTTGTAGCAGGTTGTCAAATTCAAGCCTTGTCCGTTTAAATGCCAATTAATCCTTTTCTTTTTTAAGACATTTACTGCCATGATCTTAGTTTTCTTGAGATATGTTTGCAGGGAATTCCTTTTTGAAAAGGTATAAGGTGCATTCAAAAGAAGGCCGACTTATCAACACCAGATCGTTGGCATACAACAAATTTGACAGCAATATGTTCCCCAGTTTTGGAGCATGAGAAGAGCACTTACCTAGTTCACCTGGCAAATCTGCTAGGAAAAGGTTGAATAATAAAAGCACTAGAGCACAACCTTGTTTTAACCCTTTAGATGTCGGGATTTGTTTGGAAAGGTGTGTTCCTTCTCCTAGTTTGATCTTAATCCAGGTGTGTGTGTCCAACTATTTAAGCTGGTCCTGAAGTGGTGTTGTTATCAAACAACTTTCCAATTTTTTGCCAAAGTTTAATTCAGTCAACATGATCAAAAGTATTTTGCCTCCACATCAAAGAGGGCAATTAGCCGGTAATTTCTTGGAAGTTTCTTGTCACCCTGTTTGAAAATTGGACTGATAATGGATCCTTTTTCACGCACTCCGGGACTGTTCTTTTATCCTTTATATCTTTGAAGACTGGTAATAGACCAAAACGCCACATCATGTTTATACAGTACTGGTGGAATACCATTTAGACCTGGGGTGCCTGTAATTCTGCCCCAGGCTTTAGGTCAGTGACGGGGCACAGGAGAGACTTTGGCAATATAACACTGCAGGATATGAAAAGGACATTAGCATAGGGATCTCACAATCTTTGACCTTATGTCTTCTGGTCTTTATGGACCTTGGGCACATAATAATGCTGTGAAACTTACTACAATTCATACTAAGATCAAGTGATGGCATAAACATGCCAAACGAATCCAGTGATTATTGCTCTCCAGGAAACGACCATCCAACAACACTGTGTCATCCGCATAAAGAGGGTAGGAATTACACTCTTCCTTGTATGTGGCAAGTTGAAATCTTCACTTAACAGGTGGACCTCCAGTTGATTAATATATAAAGTAAATAAGAAAGGGGCAAGGATACATCCATTCTTCTCCTGGATATTAATCCAAAATGTCTCTGTGCAGCAGTTATCCATACTGTATCTTACTAAAGCCTTAATTGTCTTAAGCTTGTAAGTACCTCCTTCTTGAATTACTGCCTGACCTTTATGAGCCCAACATACACTTCTGCTCCAATTCCCTTTCCTTAACCCTTATGTCCCTCATCCAGCATGATGTTTATGTCAGTTGGCGTTGGACCATAATGTTCTTCTTTGGCGGAGAATGAAGTATTTGAGCCTTCGCCGGTTCCACCTCCCGGAGATGTTTTTCACTTCCTTGTGGATCATGCTGCTTGACTGTAATGGGGCTAGACCCTGTCTTTTCCCTGCTAGTGTAACCCCTGTTCTCTATCATATTCCCCATTTCGTTGTCTGCCTCACCTTTATTTCCAGCTGTGTTGTTAAAATGGTTGAAGAGGTATCCAGCCCAAACTTCCTCTGTTATATTGGAGCTGATTCCTTGGATCTAAAATGTTTTAGCTGTACATGATATTGCATCAATGTTACTGGGATTACACCTTAATCGCTTGAGATTTGAGGCTCCTTCTACATTGCTCCCTTTGCATGACTCTAACGTGAAGACTGTATTGGCCTTTAGCATAATTTCCTGAGGCAAGTGATCGCTATGTTCCTTGTGGCCTATTCCAAAAGGTGCGACTTTACCAAGCATTGTTAAAGTTGTAAACGTGAAGTCTAACTGATGAACGGAACGTGGGGGCAGGTGGATTATCCCCCTGAAAGCTGCCGTTCAATACTCTTAAATTAAAATATTCAAGTTGCTGGAGCAGGTGTTTTGAATATCTGGTGGATTTTTCGATTTTTGGGGAGCCCTGGTTTGGTATTACCCAGGTGACAGTAAGGTCTTTCACAAGGGCTTTGTCTGTTCCAGAGCCAATGAGGTACATATTGAAATCACCTGCTCATCCATAAACCTTTTTATTGCTACAATTAGCACCTTAGCTGCTTTTGACTTTTGTTTAGGGTGGATATAGGTGTTAATTATTATTACTTCCTGACGAACCTTGATAAACTCGAGTGTTGTCTTTCCTGCTTGAATGAAACTTGGAGGTGTGATTTGAGCCTCTGTAGGTGTGATTTCTCCTATATTAGTTATTGATGCCATAATCATTAGGCTCCCCGAACGGCGACCAAAGAGACAACCCTTTGTTGCTGGAACACAATGGGAAGTGTATCAATGAAGCTCAAAGGCCTGGTCCTCCCAGGTTTCTTGGAGCAGTATCATATCAAATGTTTTTAGGTAATGCAGTATCTCATGGTCCTCGATTTTGCTGGCTAAGCCGTTGATGTTCCAAATACATATACTGATTTTGTTGGTCTCGGCCGGGACCATCTTTGAACTGCTCTCTCCGTTGTCAGTTTTTTTGCTCCATTGTAATTGTACGCTGTATTTGCCTCCAATTTTGCGATGTTGTCAGCGTAGCAAGATATGATTCCCTAGAATCTAAATTTGAGGCAAATAGCTTTGAGCGAATGGCTTGCGCTCCAGGGGCCCTGCTCCTGGCTCCTTTTAGTACTGAGGTGGCATTCTTAGATGGACCATCCGTACAGGTATGTAAAAAAGGTGTCGGATATAGTGGTGTTAGTTTGACTTACAACTTTATAACTCAATGTTTAAACATTCATAATTTTAGTAACTACCTCGCTAGAATTCCAAGTTGTTTTTGTTTCTTCTGGACATTGCAGGTTGTTGGTTGGTTGAAACTCTATAGAGAGGAGATCTGCAGAGCTAATGCTATCAAAGCTCATAATAGAGCATAGGAGCCGCAATATAGTCTGTCTGTTTAATACGTCCACCCTGTCCTGAGATTCATACCCTGGGATGAATATGATGGTAGTCGTACCTTCCTCGTGTCGAGTCGAACCACCATTTGCTCGGTGAGAGATCCCTCATGTCCAGAGGGCCTGGGTTGAGTAAAACGACTTATTGTATCTCCTGGATTGAACCTCTTTGGGGGGATCTGCTGGTGGTCACATTGCGTTCTTGTAGTCCTGACACCCTAGTTGTGTTTGCATTTCCGCTTGTTGGCTGTTGTGGTGACTCTGTATTATTATTCTGAGTGTTATCTCGAGGTGACCTTACATTTTGGTCCTTTTTAGTTGTCCTTTTTAGTTCTGAATTTAATGTAACTAGCCCTTTTCTTATTTGGGTTGACTTCTGCTTGTTATCTTCAGCCAAACATTCTCCATTTATAGGCCCGGATCAGATGGCAGGACAGCTTTTGGTACCGTGGAAGAGTGCTCAGGCCTGTCAGCCGAGGTGGAAGTGGAGGCCTGCTTAATGGCCTCAAGGTTGAATTCAGGAGCTGTTAGAGTTGCATGGGGCTGATACTTAATGCATAAACCCTGACCTGCTAACTTCCTATTTCTTCCCTTCCTTTTTTGCTCCCCGCGAGCTTTCAGGAGATAGGGGGCTTTAGATACTGCACTCTCTATTATTGTTGCTGTTGCTGCACTGCCAACAGAGGGAAAATACGGGCTGGTTGATATCAGCCCCACTTTTGGATGCTCCAATATTGTTGTCACTGTTCTAATACTTGAATGGATACTGGGTGAGACAGTTGTTTTTCAGTCTAATATTTGGTCTCCTATCACTGATGGTAACGTTTGTAGTTTGTCCACTATTGGTGCACAAGAGCATTCTGGTTTTTCCAATTGAAGTACATGAACCGCTTCCTGCCCTCGCTTCATAAGGCCGTTGAGAGCTGATAATTTCAAATCAATCCCTGAGATGGAGTCAGCCAGGGTTTGGAGAACCGTGAGCTGCAGGTCGAGTTTATGCAATTGACATTGTAGTGCCGCAGCTGAGTGTTGCAAGGCACTTAAAATTGTTACCCAGATGGATTCTAGGGTTGAACATCCTGTAGGATTACTTTTCTCTATCCACTGGATGCTGATTGCTCCCTCAGGTGAGTGGTGCAGAATAGGTTTTAAGTTGTAAGAGGCGACTAGTTCCTCCCATTCCTGTGAAGCTACAAAGGTCATATCAGTGTTCATTGAATAGGAGTCATCATAGGGAAGCAGTGTACGATGCTCTGGAGATGTGCTGTCCGTTGAGTTGTTGAGCCGTACCAGCCCTACCAGGGCTTCCTAAGCATCAGATTGGATAATTTGCATTTGAAGGGGAGAACTGTTTTTTGGCTGTAATAACAAATCCTGTGCTTTGTGATCAGTGTGCCTGCCCTGTTCCATAGTGGGGTCTGGCGTATCCCTAAGGTCCGCCGGATCAATGATTTCTGTTTGCCTCAAGTTATTTCTGTCGCATTTGTCTAGCTGGCTATTCGCGTCTGGTTAGGGGGTTTGTCCCCCTTTTGGCAACTCGAGGGGCCGCATTTTTCATTGCAGGGTATTACTCAAGATCACCTGCTCTGGCTCACCTCCGTCTCTAATGTCTCTACCGGCTCTAGCCCCTGATAGTCTATTAGCCTCACCAGTTATCAGGGCGGCTGTATCTTCTGTTGCCGTGGTTATTCCATCTGAGTTGTGGGGGTTGTTCCTTACAATTGGTGGGGACTCTGCCGGAGACTCTACCGGCTTGATGTTACTCAATGAGATACAATCAAGTTTGCCTGGCTGGAGTCCCTTTACGTTTTCGGTGTTGGAATAAATTACTGTTCTGGGGTCTTTCAAAAAGGAAAAATTATAATAGATTTTTGGTTGGAAAGTAAATGGAAATTTCCTCTGCTGCACCCCCTCGATGTTTATCAGATCTTCTGATTCTTGACACCTAAATGGTGACATGCGGTTGGTTAGAGTTAGAAAGTTAGGTGTTGCTGAACCAAAGGTTTTACAGGTGCCACCCCCTTCAGCGGCAGAACTTGTAGGGCCACCTCTTCCGACCTTTGCTACCGCATTTGCTACAACACAGTTTGCGATTACTTTGTCATGGACCAGCTCTGGTTCAGGGACTACCTTGCAGTCAACTTTTCTTTTTTTTATTTGGGCTTTAGTCCAGTAGGTGGTTGTCTTAGTCTGCCAGACCTCATGACACTACTTGCTGACCAATGTTCTGATGTTATATTCAGCTCTCCAACACTCTCCAACAGTCAACTCCCCAGTGAGGGAGCCAAGGACTTGTAGAAAAGAGACTTGCTCAGAAGAAATACTCTCATTTAATTTCTAATAGTGTATTAATTCCATATTGTGTAAAACTAATATGCACCACATTGAACATGAAAGACAGAGAAGCTTGACTGCATGTTTACTAATAAGTAACTCAAGCGAAATTCTAAAATGGCTGCTAATGGGAAATCTTTATTTTGCATGTGTCAGCAGCATCGACGCAGTTTGACGAGCTGTCGCTTGGAGGGAATTTCTTGCACATGAGCAGATGCTATTAAGATGGCGGCTTGGAAGCTCTCATGCTTGGCATCTGCTTTGTTGAACTCAACCAACCTATTTTACTAATGCTAATGCAGTGAAAGCATTAATAAATGAAACGGGATTAGAGTAGAAATAGGTGGTATACAGTGAAACCATTTATTTTTTTAAATTATTGTTTGTCCTTGTAACTCTCTTATTAGTGCCTATTTTGGGCCTTTCGATTCGAGAGTCTGTTAACCACCTGCCTCTGCGCATGGCTAGTGAAATTGAGCTGGAAGAGTGATGAGACTCTTGAATACCATCCAAGGACACAAAAGATACATACCCTGGGAACTAGCATCGAAGACTCCTGAATGAATAGACTTGCTTGGAACATTTAACATTTGTTTCTAATAAGATGTGACTACGGGTCGGAATACACATTTTGAATACAAAGTAAGGGGTTTTATTTATGAACAATAGACTGACAGACTAAGATGAAAAATAAGCATTGAGTGATGATCTTACCTCCCTGCCTGTCCAATCAGAGTTAGTATTTTTATGATATTGAAACATTCATGGGTGGTACATGAATATTGAAGAGTATAATTGAGGTAGTCTTAGTTAGTTAGCTAGATGGAGATTTGTGGAATGCTGCAGAGCTCGGGATGCTGTCGGAGTGACAAGAGATGCTGATGAAGAATCAAATGCAGAAACATCTTTCTTAAATTAATTGACTTAGAAGAAGATCATGGAAGAATGTTGAGGAGGATTAGAGTGTCAGAGAGGGGTGCTACGCAAGCGTCGGTGTTAGAGAGGTCATCTATCCTGTCCTGATTCCTGTCCTGAAGCCTTTGTCACCTGAACTTTCCTGGGGGACCCTTCCCAGCTCCTTGGCCAGGGGGTTGGTTTTCACATCATCCTAGGTAATTATCATTTCCGTGAATGTGCAGATGTACTTTTATCTCTATCCTCTCCTTTCTGAGCAAAAGTCATTGCAAGATATAGAGTATGTGTTTGATGATTGATGAATTGAATCTTCCTTCCCATGAATGACGGAGACTGTACTGTACTTTTTAAGTGGTTCACATGAAATTAATTTTAGATAAAGCTTTAAAACATTTCCCAAGTCTGTTGGAATTTCATACATGTAAGAAGATTATTTTATGTCATTTCACCATCAACTAGTTCAACTAATGGTCCATTGAACAGAAGAAAGAACTTTTTGAGCAGTGAAAGATTAGTTGAGAATAAGAGGTGACTACTCTTGAAATGGTAGAAAATCATAAAATTTGACTCCAGCGTTTATTGCGCGGCTGTGTGTGTGTAGGTGTGTTTATGGGCCCAGGTGAGTATATGATATTGGAGTACCTGTTGCTGGTGAGTCCCTGGATCACCAGCGCTCAACACTCAAGGCTCTCAGCAGCCTCTAGCTCTCACCACTGTTGCTCCCTCCGCTATTATCGCTTGTACTTGTTCCTGCTGTGTCAACAAGCAAGATGATAGCAAATGGCAGGTAAGCAGGTTTAGGGCTGAGACCTTGGAGCAAGGAGGGAGGCAAGCTATAGATGGATGATGCATTTGTTGTACCTGCCATACACTTTAGGTGATCCAGCAACCAACTGCAGCCAGCAGCAGACCATGACCAGCTCCTTTAGGTCTAGTACAACTCTTGGTCTCAGAGGAGACAGACGGTACAGATGCAGATGCAAGTGCAGAACAATGCAGAATAATGCTTGGACAATGCTGGACGATAATAGCCAATGAAGGAAAATGCTGGACAATGCAGGGTAGTACGGAACAATACAATTTAAGTGAGTCCAAATGGGCACTATAGGCACAAAGCACCAGTCTACGGGGAGTGAGAGGCAGGTGGAGGGTTGGGGGCAGAGAGCAGGGCACACTGGCAGACTGCAAGTCACACTAAACCTAGTTGGGCCGCTTCCGCAGTCTTGCTGGGCACTACACTCAGCGGCCGCCAATAGTGATGGCCACGCTCTCTGCTCCCTGCTCACCTCTGTTGTAGCTCTCTCCCAGGCTTCCTTCATGTGCCGGATTGCCTCGCCTGTCACCTGTTGTTCGATCCGTCACTGCCAACCTCAGCAGAAAATGAGAGCGGGGGCCAATCCAGTCCCAGTCCACAACTCGGCAGCCTTTCAGAGGCCTTTCTCAGCAGCTGCGGCGGCATTTCTCAGCGGCATTCACAGACGTTCACAGCCTGCTCTGCTCCTCGTGCACGGGCCCGGCTGATCGAAAATGTGTTCTGTGGTTTTTTATGCTGAGTTACATTGTAAATTTTTACTTTATCATTCCTGGTATGAAATTTACCCAGGTCAGGCCAGCCCATACCTACTTACAAATGCAATCACCTAAACGTATCTGTCCTTCAATCAAGTCTTTATGGGATCATGTAAGTAACATTATCTCTGAAATTATGGGAGAAATAGTGGGGTTAACTTCATCAACAGTGATTTTTGGGGTAAGCATAAAAGAAGTGGCAGATGAAGTTTTTTCCAGGGATCGGAGGGCACTACTTTTTGTATTGATTCTTTTGGCACAATGGGAAATATGTATTAAATGGGTTACACCGATCCCACCTACTAAGCCAGAATGGATTAACTCAGTCCAACATATTTCAATTCTTGATCGAGTAAGTAAGAGAAGTAAAAAAACAACCTTTTGGGATATGTGGGATCAGGGGTTTATTTCTTTTGCCTCTCTCTAAGTTGATTTTTCCCATTTTCCCCTACACTGTTATAGGCTGACTATGTCATTTGCTTTATAATGTGCATGTATTAAAAAAGGTTGCCTTTTCTTTTTTTCCCCTTTTCCTATGGTCCAATGATTACAAATTGGCTCATGTTGGCTGAAAGGACATAAAACTAGCTAAAGTTACACTGGAGAAGCCTACATATAGGGGGAGCCTGGTTTTGTCTACTAAAACTGCTGTTTTGGGAGAAATGCCCGGGGGTTAGACTAACTAACTAACCAACTCTTCTCTGAGAAGTGACTGGGTAGTTTTTCTTTGTTTCAATCTCGGACAGAGGTTTGCAGTTTTAGGATGATAATGGATAATTTACTGTGCAATGTTATTTATGGCTCAGTTTATGAGACCAAAATCATTTCATGCTGATGATGATGACTATGATTTTCAGCCAGAGGAAAGGCATATGAAAGTTCAGACACCCTTTTAATTGTTTAAATGAGTTCATATATGCTCAGTGAATTGCTTTTCACATCATCGGCTGATTTTTGCCGTCACATTTTTGATATCAGCAGTCTTCTGTAACTACTAGTCCAAGGTCAGGATGAACAGAAACTAGGAGATAATGACAATTACAGATGTCACATGTTCGGTTAAAAAGTTGCTTTACTTTTTATAAATACTTAAAAAGTTCCAGTATTTTTCCATAGTATTTATTTTTACAATCCTTATTTTAGATGCTCTCTTAGAAACAGTTTTGCATATATTTGTGTTGAAAGTAAAGGAATTTTATTTGAAAATTGTTTCCCTATTAAGCACACAATGAAAAATCTAATGGAAAAGACTCCTAGCTAAGGCTGAGGACGATAGTTATTATATTTTCCCATATATTTATCCATGCCCTAAATTATTTTGAGCTTCGAATAAGATCCTCAAATGGACCTTTTTCACACAATGAGTATCTTTCGAGCAACATGGAATTTCCTGTTTTACGTTAGGAAAGGGTGACCACGTTTCTGATGCTGCTTACAAAACCTTCAAATTGCGTAGATATTTTCAAGTCTCCAGCCCCAATTCATTTAGAGAGTTAAAGGATATGACTATTTAACTCTCAACATAGCATTAATGCTTTCAATATCCTTGGGAATCGCATTACTCATAACACAGTTTACAGTTGACTTGTACATATTTCTGACAAATGACTCATGAAAATGTTAATTGTTAATGAAGTTCAGTTTTATATAGAAAATGCTAATTTGACTACAATGGGCACAGGAACAGTGACTTTGTAAAGTGGAGTGATAAGTGTGTGTCATTATGCATATTGCCATTAAAATGTTTGGACTGAAATTCCCTTTTGATGTTTGTGTTCTCACTGCAGAATAAATGATATCACAATTTATTGAGTGTAACTGGGTAGGAATAAAAATGCAATCTCTTTGTTTTATAATCAAATGTGCCATCTGCATTCTCTATAACATCTGGTCTGGTGATGAACAGATACTTGATTATATTAGTTCCTTTTCAAAGCAAGCTGAATCAATATCTGAGTGGATGCAAATCAAATAGTTTAGCAATATTAGTATCTAATATATTAAAATTAAAAACTATTAATAATCAAAAATTTGGTTCATACAGACTGTTGTTACACGAGAGGCCGTGGAGTATTATTTAGAAACACATCACTCATACTACTAAAGGCAAATGGTAAACTTATGATTTGTAAGTAATGAGTGAATTAATTGATTTAACATTCAAGAGGGGATTTTTATCCCTTAGCATGTTAATTTATGATTAGTTTAACGTGGCAGGATAGTACAGGACGAATCCTAAAGATCAACCTTTGTAAATTAAAAGCAAATAAGATAGAGAAAGCCATGTTGAATATACTGCAAACTTATTAAAGTTGAAAATTATTGATATACATATGATACACTTGAGATAAATGTACACACACAGATTGGTCATTAGGAAGAGCATCATTGACTTCTTTGCCCGAAAACTCGGTTCTGGACTTGATTAAGGAATAGAGGGGCATATTATCAAGCAGGGCGTTAAAATTATCGCAGTTTTAGCTGCAGAAATGGGCTTGATAATATGCCCTGGAGATTTCCAGTAGAAGCCCATGTTCACACCAGAACATGGGTTTCTATTGGAAGTCTTAAGGGCATATTATCAAGCCATTATAATCGCTTTAGCAGCAGTTTTCTGCAGCTAAACCAGCGATAATTTTTAACGCCCTGCTTGATATTATGCCCCAGAGTTTCTTAACAAGGGTGCAGACCAATCACAATGAAGTGGTTATAACTGTGATCCAGGGCTCCCCCAGTACATTATTCAATTTACAAATTTCGGGACATAAGCTAGTTTTTACTTTAGTTTATGACACTGGGATCCAAGTATGCCAGTATATTGAACACTATAGCTTTTTGTGTCTATATTAAACAAACTAGAATCTATTTTAAGTACCATCGCTTATCATTTCACAGTGAAACTACTGAAAAAAATCCAGTTTTACATGTCTATCAATTTACCTCAGAATCCCAGTAGCCCTTTTGAAGAATGCATGGTCTGACCATGAATGTTTTACTTGAAAATAGAATCTTCATGTTATAGCAAAGAATAACAGAGCAATGGATGACACAAATCATCAATATTTAGCATCAGCAAGAGGTTCTGGGAGCTGGTGACATCAAATAAAGTCAAAAGGTTGTGAGTGTTGTACTCTGATGCCTCTCATAAGTGGGTTCTGCATTTCACTCAAGTGACTCAGGGGCTCCATAAAGTGAACTGAGTAGACCATAAACACAAATAAAAATCAAATAAAGAACTTAATAATGAAATAGTTCACAGTGTATAGCTTCATAAGTGAGTCCTGATGTCTGAGTCCCAGTTGTATCACTGATAATCAAAGCATTTTTCAAAACTGTCATATTTCAATCATCATGTCACTCAGCATGCATAATTTCTATACACAAAAAGTGAACTATAACTCAATTTTGCTTCTAGATGTAACCTGACAATCTTCTTTGAGGATTATTATTAGAGAGGATCATTCCATTGACAGAGGAGGAAAACAATCACTAGGCAGGCTTCTGAACAGCTATAACAAGCATTGATGAGGGTTTCTGCTTATGTACCAGAAGAACCAAAAACTGTAAACAAAAAGTTTTAATTCTATATAATTATTATGAACTTCTGAATCTGATCAGGTAAATACGTAAATCTCTGTTGGGCGATTGATGAAGTAAGATGGTCCTTGTATTTTGCTGTGGTCTTATAGGAAGTGCGCTATAACAGTTTCCTAAAATACATTTTGTGTTAAGTGGAGAATTACCCTATTATTAACAATTTAAACAAAACACCATATTTGTTTCCTATTCTAGGATTGGGAGCCACTTTAGATTTTTAGATTGAGTGAAAGTGATTTCTCTTTCAGATAGAATTTTAGAAGAGAGACATAACAAAAGCTGTCTGAATATCCTTAGTGAATCTTCTGTTTGTGCAATAAGTATACCAAATTCAAAGTTTGTTTTAAAAAATAGCTTTCTCCCAGGTTGTGGAGGTCATTTTGGGTTTCTTCCTGTCCTTTACAGCCACATTTTACCAGGGGGTGATGAAGAGGAAAATTGGCAATACACCACCCTCCTCTGAGTAAAGCAGGCAGCTACTCCATTAAGCCACCAGAGGAAGTATTCCATCAAAGGAGCCAATGGGTTTCTATCATCAGAATTATTAATGGCCTCCTATCTATAATGAGGGAGGTGGAAGATTGTTTATTGGGCAGGGTACTCTACCATGTTTACAACAGAGTACTCTGCCAGCCAAACTCTGAATCAGGCCCTACATAATTCATTCATATTCAAGCATGAGTTTTCTGCACTCTTTTATTATAAAGCTTCATATATTATGTAGTCAGTATGTTATTGAAATTGCTGATGGACAATATTTACCATTCATTTTTGGTAGCTGGGATTTTTACAAGAGGCATAACTTGATGGCACGATGGAGCAGGGTGACCATTTTTTAATGTGATTTAAACACTGGTAGCTTAAGGTAGAAGGACTTTCTACTAAATAAACAAGTAGACACCAAAAATGTATTTCTACTGTGAAAGTGTATTTTCAAAGTCAAGGACAGACATGGGTTCATTGTGGAAGAAGAATTCAGTTTCATCAAGAATGAAATACCTTGGTCTATTATGACCACTGCTCATTCTCGCTGAATGGATAAGATAATAGAGCTCCTTCCTGAAGGAGACTGAAAGGTACTACCAGGACACCGGTCATGGGGGCTTGCAAGCATAAGAGATAAATATTTAGATTTGTCAATTTTGCAGAGAATTTAATTGCATGTGTCCAACTCTCTTTTCACCTACATAAATCTTTTTCCTTATGCCTCATGTTTGCCTGGTTAATATGTATATCGATCCGTTTGTCAACAAAAATGAAATAAAGTCCTAATCAATAAAATCCCCCGTCCCGAACTCCACATCGACCCCCACACGCAAGTATGTAGTCAGTCAAGACCTGCAACCTAGGCCCAGGTTCACTGATTGATATGTCACAGGTGGGAGGGTAAATAACTGATCGGCAAATACGCAGGCAGGAAACTCTTGATCAATCCTACAGATAAGCGCAGTAACATCACAATGGTTAAGGTATATTGCCACAAATAAAGCACACGTTCCAATGGGGTAAACACTTCGAACAACACCATAAAGTAAAATGTCACATGAGTTAAGAACACATAGCCAATTAGGACCTAGCACATATAGTGATCATGTACTCCCCACGCCAGACATCACATTTACCACTGGCCACACTGTGTCCCACCATGGTGGATACCCACCGGTATTAATGTTTGACCACTAATTTATGACTTTAAGCCAGCAACCAACATTCCTCACCATATATGGTACGCCGGATACGTTTATGGCTTCATGTAACAATGTATGAAAAACCAACACAAACCTAGTATAAATTGATATCATCCCCAGACCTCTGGCTGTATTGTTTATTAAACAACACTGTTCCTGTTTTGCTAAGCGCATCTTGAACCCGAGCAGCCTCGTTACTACAAGTACCCTTGACCTCCAGGTTCACCAATTTCCTTTCTCACATTCAACTCTCTTTGTTTTTTTGTACAGCATGTAATATTTTATTAGCCTTGGTCATGCAAAACTGTGCAATCATAGTCGATTTTACTTGTTTAAACCAAAATGTATGTGATGTTACAGAGAAAAATCTCTCCTTTCAAATGGAATAAATACAGCTAAACGGGAAATAAGGCAATACTACAGTAGACCAATTTCATTTTATTAAATATTCTGTACAATATTATTTAAATATGTTAAAAATGCTTACTCTTGCAAATCATTTCATCTGAGTTATCACCACAGTCATCTTCTCCATCACATACTTTATTATTTGAAACACACTTTTGATTGTAGCATGGCTTAAAACCTCTTTGGCAGCGTCTATTTTCTGTAAATATAAAAACATAGCGCAGATTGAGTGAGGAAGCCATCACTAGTTACAAACATCAGACTAATGCAGTAATACGATCCCACTGTAGATCTATGTATATAATATAAGAAATGTTAGAATTAATAACGGAGGTGGGCTTTACATCCCAGAACAAGAACAATGTTTTGGATGATGAATTATCAAGAAAAATATTTATGAGCCCTCTGCTGGAAGGTCAATGTACATATATCATCTCTTGATGAGGCTCCCTTAGTCACACTATGGGGGCCGAGTGTAGGGGTCAGGTTGGTGACATCATCAGGGGGCATAGTAGGAACCAGGACGGCCATTTAAGGCTGCGCGCCAGGGTTTCTGGCCTCTTTGTCCCCGTGGCCCGCAAGCGGGCAGCATTGGGACGTCTTTAAGGAACGAGGATTCCGGTTAGCGGCTGGTGCATTTTGCATAGTAAGGAGGGAGCCCTGGTGTGTAGCATATACTGTGTGGATACAGCCGCCCCAGTATGCAGAGGCAGTTGCGTACTGTTTCCGGTTAGGGCCATGAACGAGACGGTAAAGAAGCTGAACCATTCGGTCTAAAGAATCTTAGCAGGTTCCACCTTGGGCACAATTCGGCACAATTTTCTCCAGCTAGGGAAAGGGACCTGTTCCATCAGGACGGGGTGCATCTTTCGGGCAAAGGGCAAGAGATCTTTATCCAGTTGATACTGGGGGCAATTTCAGGGCACAGTCAGTGCCTGGTGGGGAGGATGAGAGCGCCAGGGAGCTTCTCACCCTGTGGCGGAGCACTGATAGTTAACAAAAAATGGGGATGCACAACAATGGAGGTTCAGTGACTGGATTGACCGTAGGAGGGGTATGATTAGCATGTACAACGGGTAGGAGAGGGGACTGATCTGCTGGTCATCCTGTACTCTCCAGCCATAACCCAAAATGTATGGATTGATTAGAACCTTTGGGAGACTGCCTGGGTTCAGATACCCCGGTGGGCCAGTGCGCTAGGCTGGGCCCTGGATTTCAAGTAGCACAACAGTTTACTGTGGTGAGTTGTGACCTTCTGGAATAATGTGCACGTGCCGAGAGGGGCAAGTTCAAGATCAAATTTAATGTTGTGCCTAATTGCCTTACTGCCTTTGACATGTTGATGCCGTTAAAGTGTGATGTTGTACATTTTTCCTATATGCAAGTAGGATACTTGTACTTTCATATTGGTTTATGGTTTTTAGTTCTTGGGAACAGAGGAGAAGGAAGGAAAAGTGAGGGAGTATAGGAGGAGTGAATGGCACGATGTGCGTGTACTATGTAGTGCTCCCACTCTCTGAAGAAAGTCAAATATTCATCTAGAGACATCAAACAGAAATAAGAGGCAGTCTCTATAGTTTTTTGATTGTGCCCAACTATTTTTAACTCTCTGCTGCAAAGCAATGCATATACTGTAACCTCTAACATATGAGTGTAAGGGGCATTGCCCCACTATTCATGGAAGAAGAGAGGAGATATTTTTACAAGTACGAGCTGCTTAGTAAGGCTCTAGTTAGATTGTGCTTTTTATTTATATTTTTGCAGTTGGAATGTGGTGCAACCACTCAAGTGCCAGAAGAGGTCCCCCTCGCCCTTGAGGCAGAAGCCAGAGAGAGCACTCGTGTCAGATGCTGGGAGTGACCTGCCTTCCATGGAACTGATACAACCCACCCTTGTGCATAAGTGACGCAGAGCAGAGTTATCAACTCTCCATAGACTCAATGAGCTAGGGCAGGGTAGCCCAGAGCAGTCAAGGTGGGAGACAGTGGTTCTAGGCTGGGTGGGGAGACTGAGCTCCACCCACCTTTTTCATTTTGTTTGCTTGTTGGATTATGCAAAAGGCTCTCTGGAGCAGTCCCCTAGCAGATGGACTTCCGGGAGTGCCGTGCACGTACGTTATAAATGCACAGATTTGCTTGCATGTTCTGTTACTTACAATGTATGTATTCCTCTTGTCCTTAAACTGCTGCTGTCTTCTGCCATTCTAGTGCTCATTAAGTCGTTAACATTCCTGAAATGTTTATGCTTAAGGGCGTCCTTCCATGTAGGTTCCTGTTAAGCTTTACTCTTGGCCTGTGGGTTCATTTTCATTGGTCAATTCATAGAATTAGACAACAGGGTCGCCAACAAGTAGCTCGTTAGCCACTGTAGCTCTCCCGCTACCTCTGAGTAGCTCACCAGTGTGGAGCCTGGCTTACTAAACTAGAAAAATGTTGCTTGGTTGAATTAATACACATATAAAAATAGAAATTATACAACACTAATAATAATGGTAGCTTTCAACGTATTTCATTGAAGTAGCTCTCACCACAGAAAATGGAGAAGACCCCTAGAGCAATGACTAGAGTCTAAGTGTTGTGCTTGTGGGAGTTACAAGCATCATCAGTGAAATGCGTAGCTTATCGGATGTCACAGTGCTTGCCTGTTCGTAAACAGTTGCTGCGCTGGGTCTGCTCTTGTGAGACTGCACTGCACCCAGACTGTGAACACACTCCACGAGTGCTTGTTATCCAGCCTGCCTATGTTCTGAGTATATTTCATTTTAGTTCACTTCTATGCAGTCCCAACATGTAGCCTCTCAGCTGCATCTCAGTGCAAAATCCTCACAATCATTTTACTAAGTGAGGACCTCACTTTCGAGATGAAGACAAATTAATCCCCAATGTTCACTAATTTACCTGATATTTAATGTTGACTACCTTTGCCAGCCAGTTAATTGGGTAATCCTTGGCAGTTGAATGATGATTTAATGCAAAGTATTACTGTAGTATTGATGTAGTGTTACTGTAGAGAAGACTGACTCTTAATTCGATGCCTGCTGCAGTGTGTGTCTGCACTGCGAGTCTCCGGTCAACCTCCACATGTTAGGTAGCTTCAGTAAAGCACATTATTTAAAATAATTTATAATCACCATCTGCGTCAGTACATGGCAGTTCACTATACAGGAATAAGGATGTGAGTCCATTGAGGTCTCAAGCTAGCCAAGGGCAATAGGGCAATAAGAGCAGAGAAATGTCCACTTTCTAAAAGTAGAAAAGAACAAAGCACCTAGCTGACACATTCACATGTTGTTTTTTACTTAAACAGACTGCGACCAAACACAGATTGCATTGGTGTTCGTGGTTTATTTACTTATTTATCAATCATTGTTTTGAAAAGACCATTTCATTTTGTCTTTTGAAGCAGAGACAAGATAACACTTTTCATTTTGATAATTACACATGCAAACAAACTGCAACAGTACAACTAACATTACAAACACACAACAAATTAATTAAACGCTAAAATATTTTGATTCCAAAATGAATTACAGTCATTGTTTTTGCAGCAACAATAAACCAAATTTTTTGTTAGTTTATGAATCCTCTGTAAATTTTTGACCAAAGGGAACAAATCGATTCAGTTGGAGGAGACACACTCGTGAAGAAACTTTGTTTATAACTGCCATTCATGTGGATCTGAGTTGAGGAAAAACCCACGATAATTGACGAAGACAAGGAGTTCCCCTTTTGAAAGTCATAGCCCGGAGCAAAATCCCAAGAATAATATATGGATTTGAAATGCGTCGACACTTTTCACCATTTGGGAAACACTTGTATGGAAATAGGATCCGCTCTAGGGAACTAGATTGAAAGTCCATATACCTTACGAGCTTGAACATTTTTAGGTGCTTCATTCTTTCCTATATATAAGCCTTACCTAGCTGTCTTTGTCAGGGCCAACCCCTTTTATGAGTAAACGCTTTTTAAAAGTTGAACTTCTGAAATAGTAATGTTGAATCCAACTTTAACATTAATGAGATGATTTATCATTACCATTCCAAGGATATGAAATGTGATCCAGCTAATCCTTTCTAATCAGGAATTACAGATAACATTTTTTAAGGAATTCACAATGCTAGCCTATGAGAGGAGTAGTCCTCACAGTAGTGAAAAGCAAATGTAACTCTTTGTCTCTACCAGGACATGTGAAACTTTAAAGTACATGTCCTACCTTTTACTTACATAGTACGCTCACCTTGGGAATGTCTAGGGCATATCTTAGGGGTGACCTATGTATCATAAAAAGGGAGTGTAAGCCCTGGCAAGTGGATTTAAATGCTACGATGAAGTGGCAATGAACTGCACACGCTGGTCCTTTAATGGAAGACCTGAGAAAGGTATAAAAGGCTACATGTGTGGGTGGAAACAAGCAGCGCTGCAATCCCACTAGTAGCCCTTTGATTACATTCCCTGTATACCAATTTACAAAGGGCTTACAGGTTTAAGCAGCTGATTTGAAGTCACCACCACTTCAAAGACACGTTTTGTTACAAGCATTGGAGATCTGACCCTACCAAGACAATACATTACTGGACCTGTGAAGAAGTTGTCCGGGAGTAATGACTGCTGTGCTACAAGTGTTGCCACTCTGCTGGGATACCAATGGGTAGCCATCCGCTATATAAGTGCACATTCTATTCTATTCTATTCTATTCTATTCTACTTGACTGACTGCTCTAAGGAACTGCTCCAATGCTGTGCTGAGGTGCCCTGCTGCCTCCTGAACTCAGCCTTGCTGAGGACAAGGACTGGACCCATCTCACTTGAACCCAGAGTGTTTCAAAGAGCTTGCTGGCTTGCCTCATGTTTTATGAAGTCTTAGGGTCATAAAAGATTTCTTGCAACCCAGCTGGTGCTGCTGGACCCTGCCATATGTGCGTCCTACCCTAGCCTGAGGTTCCCCATCCAGTCCTGGGCCTCAGAAATAGGTTCTGCAGCTGTTTTGCTACAAAATTGACGCACCATCACCACTGCTTCAATCAGAACCAATACAGTTTCCCTCGATGACGATGTAGTGCTGATCCAAAGCCTTATCTGTGTGGCTAGATGATGATGCAGAAACTTGCTGCGAGGTTCATGCAGCACCCCCGAGGTCCCGGTTGTAAGGCTAGACTTTGTTACATCGACCTGACTGCATGAATTGGAACCAAGGCATCATACTCTCAATGGCATTGCTTTGTTCATCCATGGAACTTTGGCAGCAGGCCTGTTTGAGCCCTTTAGCCAGCCTATCTTCCATCATGGTTGATCGGTAATTTGGATTTATTCTGATCCAGTTGGACCTTGAGTCACTTTTTAGCGTTTTTAACTTTCAACCACTATTGTTGCTTTCTTCTTTAGAAGTTTATAACTCCGCTTCAAAAGCACGGGGAAACTGGATGGTCAACGACATGAGCTTTGCACTTTCATTCAATAAGAGAAATACGTACAGATTAAGATCATATTGAAGAATTGCCCCATTGTCCTGATTTCGTAGAAGGCCATTTATCCATTGATACTAGACGTCTTAAATGGTGTAAGGTTGCACTCGACCCTGAGAAGCTGCAAGTTATGAGTAACTCAGTAGCAAATACTATTGTTACCTTTCAGACAGATGCTGAATTGGGGGTACACTGGGATAGAGCAGGCCAGACACATGAGCATCTTTTTAATCAACTGAAAAGTTTTTTTATTATGAAAAACAAGAAAGGCCCGTAACATCCGCCACCAAGGCCACCAAGGCTGCAGTATGGTATAACTCCAACTGTCGCTCGGCTTACAAAACATTGGCAGCTGCAATTAGGAGTAAGGAACAGGCCTCTATAAGAGAGAAGAGGCAGGCTTATAAGGTTGCAAAATCCAAGGCAAAAAGAGACTGGGATGAGGCTCATTGGGCTGAACTTCCCTACGCATGCTCTGGGAGGGATATGACGAGATTTTGGCACCTGGTGAAATGGGGGAGTGGGGATCCCAGTAAAGTTCCTACTAACCATGTGGAATCAGATCATTGGGTCTGCCACTTCAAAGGTCAATTTACTAACAATCAAGGAACCCAAGAGACCTTTGTTGTGCCATCGCCCTCTCCTTCCTTCAGCATCACTAAAAAGGAAGTAGAATCAGCCCTTCGTCAGGATCCAAAAGGTAGGGCACCAGGTCTCAACTGCATTTCTGCAGACCTTTTTTTACAAGACCTGGAATCCTGGGTAACATACATTCAATTTCTAATGAATGCCATCGATGAGGGAGCAGCGATTCCCAGTTCCTGGGCAGGTGCAGTTATCTTTCCTATTTTTAAAAAGGGGGATTGCTCCCTACCAGGGAATTATAGGCCTATAATCCTGATTGATTGCATTCAGAAGGTAGTGGCTAGTGTGGTCCTAGGTAGAATGCAAGTATGGTTGGAGGAATATCACATCCTCTCAGACTTACAAGCAGGTTTCCGACGATGTATCAGTACAGTGGACCAGGTGTTCAGGTTCATTCTCATTTATTGGCGTACTGTTACTCTGGGGAGAGGCTCTATTTTAGCAGCTTTCGTGGACCTCAGGTCGGCATTTGACCTAGTACCAAGTTCTAAGCTGTGGCACAGTCTTTTAAACCTGGGTATGCCATTGGAAATCTTGGCTTTTGTTGTCAAATTGTACACTGACAACTTTGCCCAGGTAAGGTGGGATAAGGCAGGTCAAACCACTGAAATGTTTCTGTTTGAGAAGGGGGTAAGGCAGGGGTGCGTTCTCGCACCCACCCTAATTCCCATTTACATAAACGGGGTATTGAAATACTTTGAAAACTGCCCTACTGATGCCCCTAGTCTAGGAGGAAAAAAGATCCCACGTCTTATGTTCACCGATGACACTCTTATCAAAACTAGACCGGGACTAAAATGTGCCCTGTCAAGATTTGAAGAGTTCTGTGCGGATCATGACCTAGTTGTCAATGTTGACAAAACAAAGTCTATGGTCCACCAGAACTCTAAAAAACACATTGGTGAAGTTAAGATGCAGGAAGGTGCTTTAGAGCAAACAAAAATGTTCTCATATCAAGGGTAACCTTAGACAAAGAAATGAGTAGGAAGCCACAAATAGACTGTCTCACGGTAAGACATGCCCAACTCTCGGGTGCGCTGCTTAGGGAGCATAGATGCTCCTTCACCAAACCCGTAGCTCCAGTATTGCAGATCTATAACTCCAAAATTAGTGCCTCAATCCTGTATGGCCCAGAGTTGAGGGCGCATGCAAAACTGGATTCGCTGGTGGCGGCACAAAATAAATGCAAGGTTCTGTATTGCTAGCACCCTAAATTGGCAGCCTCTTCGAAGACAATGCAGGACCTCTCAACACAGTCTTTCAATTGACGCATCCCCAACAAGGACGTACCATGCCTCAGCTGCATGACACATCCTTGATGCTCCACAGCAAGGATTTAAGGTACTCTTGTTCAGCAGGCCCAGATATCCACAATAGGAGCTTTGTGCTTTATAGTGCTCTTTTCACCTAAATCTTGTATATCTCTGGTTCTACGTATTGGATATTTGTAATTTTGGTCTTGTTCTATTAATTAAAATTGACTCTATGTTTTTAAGCTTGTGTAGGATCCTTTTCAAGAGTGTTACTGTTTGATGTGCTGCACAAATACTCCACACTTTGCCTCTGAGAGACTAGCCTCAATGTTCTGTGCCAAGCTATTTGAGAGTTGAGCACAGGCTAATTTGGGGTTGCTTGTGACTCTACTCTGTCAAGGATTATGGTTGCTGCCAGGGTAGGCTTTCACTGACCTCAACCTGTAATCCAATTTCTTACATATGTTATAAATATTGCAGCTAATTAGAGAATAGATTGGACTGTTTTCTCACATAACTGTATTCTTGCATAACTGTTTGTCATGAAGCTCCAAACGCTTTGCAGAGGCAGACCGTAGCTAGTCCCAATCTCCTGCCGACCGGTGTCACAGCGGTTAAGCTCCTAAACCAGCCGAGAGGGGAAAGGGGAAGTGGATAGAGAGAAGAGACACTCCTGTTGCTGAACACCCAGGTCAAGGTCTGGAATCTTATAATGGTTTCTTCCGACCATCTTGGCATGGATGTCTAATGCACAAAGAAGGGGAAATAAGAAAATTACACCTACCAAGATACTCAAATTACTATTCAATAATTAGCACTTATCCTACCAGCTAGTGAGGGAGTCTGCGCCTCTCTTCTGTATTTATATTTGACTGGAAGCCCTGTCTGTAAAAGAAAGACCTTATTACTATGGAGCTAACTGGCAGTTCACTCTTGAGGGATTAACTAAGTTTCACCTTCATTACCTGTGAGCTTCTCTTTACTGCGGAGTATAAATCTCTGTCTTCAAGAAGACTTTCATCTGGAACTATTGTACAAATGTCTGAAGTAACTACCTCCTCCACAAGCGCGCAAAAAGGATAGGGGAAGGAACAGAGGGAAGGATAGAATAGGAAAAGCTCAAGCTGGGAGGGTACGAGAGAATAGGCAATTTGACAGTTCCTCTGCGCCACAACAATAGCCTTACTGTAGGTCCGTAGTTGAAGTGGCTCCGAGACTGTGACTGCTTCGCCGGGACTCTCTCCTTAAGACGTTCTGACTGATTCTACACCAATTTCGTCATTGGCATTTGAGGCAGAAGTAGTTGTCTGGAAAACTCCTTGTTGAATACGCACTCTTCAGTTCAAAGGTGCATAGTAACCCAAACTGAGGACTATGAAGCTCGGAAGTCTTAGGCTGGATTACGACTTCCCTACAAGGAGAAGTGTCAATACTGTAAACACGAAACTATTCCTCCCGCTAACACTATTTAGCTGAGGAACGAAATCAAGCTGTCTTCTCAGGAAAAACGTTTGTTGAAGTGCGCAGCAAACAGCGCTCGCGCTCCCCAAGAAACACTCTGTGGCATAGAATGGCAACCGATCCCGTTACTGTTCATACTGGTGGCCAGGTTGTATCACTAGTTACAGTAATACCACACATTCACTGTGCTAGGCTTAGTGTTCAATCGTGGTCGCTTACAATCAAAGTCAAAGTAAAAAAGGCTTTTTTTCGATAAAAATTATCATAAAAGCTTCACAGTAAAAATACATAAGTTCATTTGATTTAAAAGAGAAAAAGGAAGATACAACAATTTAATAACAATCGACTTTAAAAAATCTTGATTTTCAGATAAAAGAAGCATTTCATAGGTGATTGATTAAAATGGAATTAAACAATTACTTTAAGCCATTTACTTCTAATACACCAGGCCCATGATAAAAATTTGGAGAGAGTACAAACATACAGCGGGCGAGCTTCTGACATTAAAATGCGTAGTGCCTCAACATGGTGCCTGGTCCCCAACAGGCGGCACAAATGCTTAAGCCATTTTCTTCTTGGTAGAGCATACTCCTGGCACTCAAACATAAAGTGCGCCACTGACTCTTGTCTAAATATACACTTTGGGCAGAACTCTGTGGTCTGTGCTGGCGGTTTCCACCGAGATGTGAAGGCATGCAGGGGAAGAGTTCCAGTTCTAAATTTAAAATAAAGGGCCCTCTCAAATGGTTTCTCAATAATGTCTAAATAGAGTTCCCGAATTGGTAGGTCCTTGAATTTCAAAAAATCCTCCGTGAGTCTACCCAATGTGCAGTTGGTACTCCGTTGAGTCAGAATCCAGTTCCAGTACAGACTCTTGAGCGTTGCCTTTGGAGGAGAGGACCTATTTACCCAGGCTTCACTTAGGCCCAAATTGCACAAGAGGAATTTCATATCTCTTAACCGTTTGATTCTGTGCCACCCTGGTAATTACATAATTTAAGAGAGCCCTTGCGCATATTTAGCAAGCTCCGGGACTCACCACAGCCGGGCCCATAACAGTAGGGGCCGGAACTTAGCTAGATCTCCAATAGGTCGACATCCTAAATCAAACATTAATGGGGCCATAGGAGTGCCTTGCGGAAGTGACATGATGGCCCTACAGTTCATTGGTGTTACATGAGCCCCATAGCTCTGCCCCATAGAGAGCAGAGCTAACTCCCCTAGCTGTGTAGATTTCAATAACAGGGGCTATAGGTCTAATAGCACAAGAGTGCTGTTCCTTCAGGAGAGCCCCTGTTACCCTCTTGTGGGCTAGCAGCATTTTATCTAAGTGAGGGGCCCACTGCATATTGTGCGACAAACGAATGCCTAGGTAATCAAATACTTCTACCCTCCCCAAAGATACAGCGTTCAACTTCGGGGGACGTACAGGTTTTTTGGGGGGATTCATCACAAGATATTTTGTTTTGTCGGTATTGATTACCAGGCCCCGTTCTGTGCAAAAGGTCTGAAAGTTGTTAAGGAGTTTTTGAAGACCCATTGGGGATTTAGATAGCTAGAGCGTATCGTTGGCAAAGAGAAGGGTAGGTATGCGCTCCCCCGCCAGGGATGGTTCATCTAAAGGATCTTTCAGCAGATGCTCGACCACTCCGTTGATATACAGGGAAAAAAGGGTGGGAGCAAAAACACATCCCTGGCGGACCCCTCTCTCCACCGGAATGCTACTGGTTTTTTCTCCCTCTATACCCCATCTTATCTGGGCAAAACTGTTTTCGTGAAGCCTTACGAGTAACAATAGAATATTTAGTGTGGTATCCCCATATCAGCAAGGACTCTCCAAAGGGTCTCCCTGGGTACTAGGTCAAAGGCAGTCTTTAAATCGATAAATGCAAGATAAAGACTGCCTTTGCCTATGACCACCGCCTTCCAGTACACTAGCATCAGTCTAAAGGCTTGTTCTATTGTGCCAGTGCCTACTCTAAATCCTGCCTGGTAATCAGAGAGGATATTATTATCGTTAATCCATTCCAATATTCTAACCAGCAGAACCTTGCCGACTACCTTTTGGCTTATGTCCAACAAGCTTATAGGTCTATGGTTGGACGGGTCGTCCCTAGCACCTTTTTTAAAAATAGGGACGACCTTCGCCCCTTTCCAAGATGTGGGAATCGGTGCACCCCTACAGATGGCAGTAAGCAGGCAATGGATGAATTTCCCCCATTTCGGGATGTCTGCACGCAGCAGGTCCCCGGGAATGCCATCCGGACCGGCCGCCTTTTGGGGCATGATGGTACTAATGACATACTCTACTTCTTTTATTGAGAAGTCTGAATCTACTAAGTCTGCCTCCCGATCCTTTTGGGTCATAATTGGGGCCATCTCACATTCCTGATCATCCTTAGGTGTATCTATGGTATTATGTCCTGATTGGTGAGTGTATAGTTTAGAGAAATGGTTAACCCACGCTTGGCTAGTAATGTTGCATGCTATTAGGTCACTATCTGGTCTGTTTCTGGCTCTGATTGTGTCCCAGAAACGCCTTGAGTCTTTTTTTGTGCTTGCCTCCTTTAAAATACGCCAGTACTCTTCTTCCCACTCCTTTTTTGCACATGCCAATATTCGCTTGTGCTCTTTCCTAGCTTCCTGTATCAAGGCTTGAGATTTCCCTTTAACAGCCTTAATCAGAAGAAACTTTGCATGCCTGCATGTAGATGTATACCAGTCATGCTTGCCCCTAGGTTTCCGGGGTACCATATTCCTCCCTACACACCCCTTTTTCAGGAATACGTCCCCTATAGACCTAAGCGTGACCTCAAAGATGGATGTTGCCCTTCCAGTTAACAAGGCCGGGTTGATAGTATCCAGTTCCGTTTGTGAGGCCATAAGCAATTCATTAATGATATTAAGTTTGGCTTCATCAGTAGAGATTTTATTCCACTTCAGGTGTCTCCCACAGGAGGAGACAGAGATTTTGTGGGCTTGTTTAGGGAGCAATACAGCTGATTTATTAGAGATAAAGAAGGCGAATTGTGATCGCTTTCCACAGTAGGTAAAACTACCATGTCCTGCACTAATCCCCATAGTATGAAATCGAACAGAATATAATCGATCCTCGAGGTGTGATTAACTCTATTGAATGTGGCAGCACCCAAGCGGTCTGAAGTTGTAGGACCATTTGTGGCTCTTAGGCCAAACTCCAGTGTCAGAGCATTTAACTGGATTGCATTATGAGACCATCTTTTAATCGGGTGAATGGTTAGGGCTGGAATACCCCATCTAGTGTCATCCTCACCCAGGTCCAGGATGTCATCCGTGGAGAGTGGCTCATAGGTGCAATTAAAATCTCCCGCAACTAGAATTTGAGCACCCTCAACATTTTCTCTAAGTTCTGCTTCAAGAGTGGTTACTTTCGGGGACATGGACCCATGTTTAGTACCTCTAACATAAATATTGAACAAATCGAGGGTTAACCCCCTACGGGGACCTCTCAAGGAGATTCCTAGAATATCTGGACTGTTAATTTGCTTAGGTGTTATGCGGCAATTAAGGGAAATGCTTACCCAGATGAGCAGGCCCCCGAAGGGCATCCCATCCCATTTCTGGGTTTTACTGCAGGCACAAAGTATGTAACATGGCCCACACAATGGAGTGGTTCTAGGCTCCAAGTCTCCTGGAACAAACAGATTTTGTGCGCCTCCACTAGAGCATTCCACTCGCGTGAGCCCAGTTTCCTATGAATACCTGCTAGGTTCCAACTAAGAATCTTTAATAAACCCTTGGAGTCACAACCATTGTTATTTTGGGGGCCCAGGCAATCAACTAAGGGCAAAGACGCGGTTAAAGGTATGGACTGAACTTTACTGGACACTAGTACAGAGGTAGGGTAGGGGCATAAGATTGGAGTTTCCTTCGTTATGTGCCCTTCCTCTCCCAGTCTCGTGTCAGATAGCAGGGTGTTAGTTTCCTCAAATGTGAGTCAGTCTACCTCATTCAGTGCGCAGAACCTATTCCAGTGTGAGTACTGGGATAGAAAGGGATCAGACTCAAGGGTGCCTTGCCAGGGAGATTGCCATTGATGGAAACACTGCTGGGGTACTTGCTGATAGGCCCTGCTCATAGGTATTCTATTTCTCTGGATTTGCCTTTGGGGTATGGACGGGTAGAAGTATGAAATATGTAAGGGGTGGATTTGTGTATTGGTTCCACTAGGGGGTGCATTACATATGTAGTTCACTGCCGCTGTATCTCTAAAGTTGATAGTTATGATGTCCCCTGCTATTGTTTTTATGCTTCTGCCTATCCATTCCCCTCTTCTAACCGTGAGTATTTCCCCAGAAATATTTGGAGGTAAGGGTCTATTTAGCTGTAGCCATTGTACGCATTTATTTTTTAGCTCAATTTGTGTTTCCTTTTTTCCCTCCTTCATGGGTGGCACTCCTGTCAATACAACCACAAAAGGCAAGGCTTCCGGCGGCTGATTGATTGTCTTAAAGCGTGCCAACCTTGCCTTTTCCGCTTGGTTTTTATTTGGGGAGTAACTGGGCTTGTACTTTTTAAAAAATTTTGGCCAGTTTTATCTTCTGAGACTGGGGGATTTCCATTTCCTGACTTCGGTTGAACCTGCGGAATGGTGCTAGCAAAACTAGGGTTCGGGGTTGCAGGGGCTTTCTTCCCAATCAGAACGGTATTTTGCGTTGCTTCCATAAATTTATTAGATGAGGATTGGTTGAGTGGTGTAGCCTTGTCTTTTGATGTATTGTTGGTAGTACCCCCTTTTGGTCCCCCTTTAAGTAATGTTCCATCATTTCCCGCTTGCCTGGTGGGACCGTCCCTTTATTGTTTATTAGGGATGTCAATCTGTCAATTTCTGGCATAAGTGGTTTAATATGGGCGATGATCGTATCTTCAAGGTCTGCCTTGAGATCAGCTACCATATTTGCTACCCAGCAAGGTATACCTGGTGTAGAATTGGTAATTGGGGCCACTAGATTGTGATTTAGCGTGTTGTTTTTGGCCTTTTTTTCCTATGTGCACGAGCTTCACTAGCTTTTTTTGGCACTGTATTGCTTGGGTTCAACTTCCCACCATCCCGTGAAGTACATAAATTGGGCTGAGTATTTTCTATGTCTCCTATTGACTCAGTGGGGGCTTGAGCACACGGGAGCTCAGGGAAAGAGGAAGTAACACCGAGACTTAGGTCTAGATCATCAGTAACGTCTATGGTTGCTACCAAGGAATCATCTACTGCATCTTGTGAATCACGCACAAGTGTTGTCGGTGGTAAAGACATCCTCCTTTCTGTGTTGGCTATTGCAGTGGATACTGCCCCTATTGTCTGTTTCAGCATTATATTAATTGCTGTGAGTGTGGGAACTGGTTGAGGGGCAACCACCTTTTGTTTGGTATTTGACCTTAGGGTGGGCATCCTAGTGGTTTTGGTTACCTTCCTCATGCTACGTAGAACCAGGGAAATATAGGTGGCACTTGAAAATTATCTATTCGTAGCTGGTACTAGAAATAGTCCACTCGCATAGAATATAATAAGGGGAAGTCGGTGCATGAAAAGGTTAGTAACAATATATAAGTACCTACTACAGTGTAAGAGTGAAGTTAGGGGGGTGGCCCAGCCCAGCCTCCTCTGGCCTCGGAGGGCCGTAGAGGGCCCGCCCTTTGCCTGGGCTTAGCCCGGCTAGTCCTGCGTGCGATCCCGCGACGCGGGAGGTAGTGCGGTAATTTATGCGCCCTTGGCGCGATGCTCCCGAGGTGCGGCTCCGGCAGCAAAGGCTGATGGTAAATGAAGTCCCCTCGCTGCAGAGGCCCCCCTCCACTCGGAGGCCACTCGGTGCTGTAGTTCAAGTGTAGCAGCGGGAGGCAGGAGGCATGCAGTGGGGACCCAGAGCAGGTAAAGAGGGATTCCAGCGATGTCAGGGACAGATGAAGTAAAAAACCAGGCACAGCATACGCAACAGACAAAGTTCGCCCACTCCACCGGAGGTAGTGCGGTAATTTATGCGGCAGCTTGAACAAGTGAAACACTACAAATACTTGGTCTTATGATTTGACGAGAAGGGCTAACTTTTCCAACACAAAACAGAGTCAGGGTCATGAAGTCCTCGCCTCCTCTCTCGCCATCCCGTGGTTCCGTGGTTTCAAAGGTGCGTAGTAACCCAAACTGAGGACTATGAAGCTCGGAAGTCTTAGGCTGGATTACGACTTCCCTACAAGGAGAAGTGTCAATACTGTAAACACGAAAATATTCCTCCCGCTAATACTATTTAGCGGAGGAACGAACTCAAACTGGCTTCTCAGGAAAAACGTTTGTTGAAGTGTGCAGCAAACAGCGCTCGCGCTCCCCAAGAAACACTCTGCGGCATAGAATGGCAAGCGATCCCGTTACTGTTCATACTGGTGGCCATCTTAGTTGTATCACTAGTTACAGTAATACCACACATTCACTGTGCTAGGCTTAATGTTCAATCGTGGTCGCTTACAATCTACCTGACCAGCTATGGATGCCACAACATGACTCCTGACACTGATCAAAGTATTATATAATAAAAGACCTGCTTTCAAATGGGCAACTTAGTTTGCTACTAAGTTACTCATAACTATAAATCCACTACATCAGCATTATAAAGACAGCACAAAAGAACATTTCTACTGAAATGTATATTATACTCATGATTAGCAGAGAGAAACCTTTAGAAAATGAACAAAAATGTGTCACTTCTTTAGCATAAGATGAAACTTAAATGCACCCTTATTGTAAGAAAACCAAAGCAAGGTGTAACTGAATTACAAATTTGTAATTATGTCAAACAATATCTACCAAATTGATTAAACCACTTGCAGTGTCAAACATATAAGGGTAGGACAGAAGACAAATGTATTCTAATTATTTGTTGAGGAATTTAGTTTGACAGATTCATGTTTGCATCTTATCCAGACACCTTATTAGAAATCTAAATTAAGAATGAGCCTTGGTGATGCTCAATAAAAAGTGAAAAAGGAGATTTGTTGTGAGCATAAGTGATTACAGTTTGAATTGTTTCTTGTACAGAGTAATACAGAAGAAACTGGTACATTCACATTCGGCACATAATTATTAATATTTTGGGTTTTCAATCAACTTCGAATGTATGGTGGTAATATGTTATTCTCTTTCAAAGAATGATTAGGACTAACTACATGAAAATTAGTTCTGGATTTAAGAAATGTAAAATGCTGGATGAAAAAATATCATGTATTGATGTTGCAAGGAATATTAGCACATATCAGTACTTACCACAGTACAGTTGTTTTTCATCTGATTTATCCTTGCAATGGACAATTCCATCACATGTCAAGGTGTAGTCAATACACTCCCCATTGCCACATTCAAATTCCGTGAACATATTGCATGAAGAATTTTTAGCTAGAAAAAGGAATGAGTATTTGTTTGACCTGTGCTTTTTTAAAACGGTTTTAGCTGAAGCATTGCATGAAAGCCATGACTCATTTTACAGAATTAAAAGCAATAAAAAATAAACAAGAAAACATTCACACAATAGAAATATGTGACCGAAAACCTCATTAATAAATGCAACTCAAATATCTGATAAAGTTGTTTTACATCAAGGAGAACAATTCTACTCTGCTATTACTATAAACCAAGTGTCCTATCCAAATATATTTGAAAATTGTATTACTGTTTTATATTGTACAAAATCCTTGAAAATTACTTTGTGAGCTAGCGACTTTTAAAAACACATGCAAATCAGGGAAATGCCCATCATTCCAATTTATGCTAGATTAGGAGAATGAGTCAATAGCATATTTCTAAGTATTTAACATCATATTGTAACTTGTTATTCTTGATTTTAATTGTGTGTGTAAATTGTGAACATATATGAGACCTGAGATTCATTTTTTTTTATTCCATCTGATTTACGTTATTTCCGTATGTTATTTTTGCTTAGCTTTCTGTGAGTTCTTTTATACAAATTATCAAACTAATCAACAATATACTGTTTTAAATTGACACTGAGGAATTTTAATAGTTTACATTCATAATTGAATCTCAATTGATGTATGATAACATTTCTATTATCTTATCTCTATTACACATCATTTCCTATTCTATGAGGAACAGATAATTCTTCATTGATATTCCTTCATGTTTTACTTACTCACACATCTGTTGTCATCAAGCAATATGCGATCCCCTCTACAGGAGCAGTTCACGCGACCATCAGGTGTCAGAAGGCATAAGTCTTGGCAGCCGCCGTTTAGCAGAGTGCATGGAGATAGTTCACCTAAATAAAATATGTTTATAGGTAAGTGTTATTAAATGCATAATTTGGATGTTTTAAAAAGAACAACAAAAGGAAGAAAGAGCATTTGAAGTTTTCAAGATCATTGAGATCCAAAATCATTTCACAGGCCTACAATATTGTGTTTTTTGCATAGAAAATCAAAACCACATGAAAGAATAAGGTCTGGCTCCCAAAGTATTTCAGAGGTGTATAATGTTCTTTATGCATTAGTCAAGTATGCTTGCTTGATTCATGAATGACCAACATATGTGGAAATATAGGCTCCATGTATGTGATGTGTGCTTCTTGTGGATACACCCCAACCATGTAGAGATGTCCTTAGAATGGACAGTGTGAACCAACAGGGAAGTAGTCAGGGAAATAGAGTACAAGTAAGGAAGCACTTAAAAGCATTAGTATTTGGTGTATTTACAGACAGAGATGGTAGCACACAACTTACAACTGGCTGTTTTAACTATAAGACGTGTGCAGAATACAGAATACACCAAAACTATTTCTCATTTTCTGTAATTATGTTAAATACGAAAAGGTTACAATGATAAACTATTTTAATTTAGGAAAAAAGACAAATCAAATTATCTAAAATCCCCAAAAATATGCTCTGTATGCAGTGTATAATCCACACACCTATATTAGGATAAGGAAGTAGATGTATGTCAGCAATATATACAAATATATAGATGATTACATTATGCAATAATGGATACTTTAATCAACACTTTGTGTACCACAATTGGCAGTGTGTAGGATTAAGATTTAAATAATGTTAAAAGAAGTGTATGATTTTTCAAATAAATAGTTTAAACTGCATTGAATGATTGAATTGATTTACACTTATGAAAACAGTATTATTTTGCCATTTAAAACTAAAACGATATTATCGTCAAGTAATTGTATATTGGTTAGTCCTTATTGATACGCTTAAGTTTATATTGAAGAGATGGGGTCACAATCATAGAGGCTTTTGTAAGCTGAGTAAATAATGTTAAAGAAAGGGTAGTAGAGGTAACGAAAGCAGTGTTATTGACAAGAAAAGCAATGCTACATAGCTTATTGTGTCTTCTGTAGTCAGTTTTTAAACCAGCAAATATACTCACATAATTTTCCAAATAACTCATGTAAAAATATAAGGATATTCAATAACACACATTTCTTCTTTATCAATGATCACAAGTTTACATCATTTTAACTTACAACTGTTAGTATCATTGGCAACAGCTATAATGCCCATGGGTTGATGTGGTATATCAGATCGCAAAATTTTAGTATCTCCTCCTGTGTATTTATTGGACCGTAGAATTGCACGTCTGACCCAATCTGACCAAAAGATGTATTCATCATGAATAGCAAGACTGAGGAAGGTCCCTGGTCCTGATCTCACAACTACCTGAAAAATAAATGTAGGACAATTTGAGAAGGCATCCTTTTGAAATTTAGACGCTGTTATTATTAAGGCAATATAATTTATTTGTATAACCCTTACCCTAAAGTATTTTCATTGCTGTAACACTAAATATTTAGTAATATTGTTATAAAACATGTTTCCTGAACATAGTTACCTGTCCATTTTACCTGCATGTTCTTTGCATGAAAGATGCCTATAAGTAAATCCCCAAACCTGGAAAATTAATTGTCAGAAAATGTAGTATTAACTAGTGGGAGGGAAACCCGTGACAACTCAATAAGCACACCCTGGTAAGGTCTCAACACTAGTTTCAGATAAATGTTACTCAGCATCTAGTAGCTAAAACAAAAGCACCAGGCAAAGTTCAGGGGGGAATGTGTGTTGAATCAAGCAGTACCCATGTGTTCAAAATTAAAAGCACAACATGGGAGAAATCCCAATACAATTTAGAGAGAGTGGGAACCTTTTACACATATACCTACACCACCATCATTGAAATCAGATAAAGGGAAACTGAGACATGTTTTCTTCAACGCTTTAAGACAAAAAAAATCCTAGAAAATGTAAAGAGCCATTATAAAATAATAGTTTGCAGTTGATCAGAACCCTGACACAATTTCAGGCTCACAGCAATGGAGCAGATGTCAGCAGCACCAAGTATGTTGAGAGATAACTACCAAATTGAGAAGCCTGTCCCAATCAAAGTCACAGCTCCACCAGACTGGATTTATTCACAAAAAGGTCCATTTGACCCTATTTTCAGCACAGACAACCTTGCTTTTTCTTGTCTGCCTTTGGTCCACTCTCTCTGAGCAAGCCTAAGCACATTGTCTAGGGTCTTTTGGGGGTGGGAAAATGACTAAACCCCACTTTTTGCCAGGATCCAGTCTTTGTGGTTAGCTAGACTGTTAGACCTGTCAGCCTTAGGGTTATCTTCCCCAAGATCCTTGCCGGCTTAGCTACAGTTCTTTGCTGGAATTTTCCTTTTGTTGGCCTTAGGACTCACCAGTGCTAAAGTGATTGTGCTCACTCCCCTAAACATGGTTTGATGTGCATATACTTAATTGGCCTATTTAATTTAATGATAAGTCCCGTGTAGAGTGGTATACTATATACCCAGGTCAGTAAAGTAAATGCCACCAGTGGGTCTGCAGCACTTATTGTGACACCCACTTAAGTTGCACCTTAAAATCTGACCCAGGCCTCCCAGTGCAGCTTGAATTCAGTGTCACACTGCCATGTCGACTTGGCATTTAAACCCCCTTATAGAGTCTTAAACTCCTCTGCTAATACATATAGGTCACCCCTAAGGTAGGACCTGGGTAGGCCCCAGGTCAGGGTGCTCTGTAATTAAGTTTGGCCATATATTTTGTATATTTTACATGCCGTGGTAGTGAACATTTAAGTTTTTAAGTCCTGTGAGGGTTACCCTTCCCATGGAATAACTTTGGGAATTCTTTATTACATTTAATACATTGTAATTCCTGATTGAGAAGAGGTATATATGTCATGTTTGGTACTTATGAAATTGTAATGATAAACCCTCATTAATGGTAAAGTCAGATTTTGTCATTACAATTTTGAAAATGGTACTGTTGTAAGTTGATATTTTCCTGATCTTAGCCCTTTTGTGCCTCTCGCCTGGCCTGAGTCACATGACAAGGTATAACTGACAGACTTTGTGTATTCTTCCCAGAAAGTCACACAATAGAGGGATTAGGTGTGCCAGAATGGGCCATCTGCTGGTGGGATGGGGTGGAGCTGAGCACAGCCCTACATACACCTTAATAGCTTTTGCTCTGCCACCATGGGTAGGGCCTAAGGACCCTGTATTGTCCCTATAGCCAGCTTGCACCCAGGGCAGGGGAGACAGGAAATTCCTCGCACTCCAATGAGCCTGGAATTGTGGCTGTTTCTTGACCAGGGATCACACCCCGGTCAAGCAACAACCCAATTTCTCATATAGATATTATTAAAATCAGAAGTTTGTTTACTTTTTGTGTCTCTGGAACAGATGAACAGGATGTCAAAAGCTTTTATTGTGCTATTTCCAATTTGGTCAGTTCTTCTTTATAAAGAAAAGCATGATTATGCCCCTGCATTATTCAGCCGTTGTGAACACCACCGGTAAACATGTGACAGCCTGTCATGACTTCAAGGTATTCAGAAACCACCACACAGGGCATATCCTAGATTTAAAAGCAGGCAATGTGATGAGCTACAATATTTTAACAAGCGATAACATTAAGGAAAATGCCTCAATGAAAATGAAGCAAACTGGTTGGGCGTTTGTTCCTACACTATGAAATTAGCGTGGCCAAGACCTATAAATGTGTGCTGATGCTATATAGTTTATAAACCTTTAAATGTTTGTGTGCATCACGGGTAAGACTAGGTGTCCCACACACATGAAGACATGGCTTATGCTGGCCTCAGGGGTGGTGAAATGAAACATAGCAAAGGCATGGTGGTGCTAGAGCCACTGGCACTCAATAATTGGAAGCAGGATCTTGACGTGCACAGGCAGGCAGGAAGAGTAGTATACAAAAGCAGAGGATGTCCCCAAACATGGGGAAAAATCTGGAACCCATGGGAGAAATATGGGATTTAGAGGGATGCGGGCAGGGGCGAGGCAATAACAGAGTAGTTAAAATGAGCTGTATTAGGTGTTATGACTATAACCTGTATTATATATATGTATCTTTGTATCTCTTATTCCCAATGTTGCCAAAATCTATCTACTTGCTGATATTTGATTATAAGGATGGATCAAGTATATGTTTAATAAAAAGATTTTTTTAAAAATGTTTGTGTGCCCACAGTGGACCTTAGCCATCGCTATGGTCTCACATCAACTGACTGCATTGATCCTGTTTGATGTTTCACAAAATATTTCAGACTATAAATCCCTTATACCATGTATGTTTGTTTGTCTTCTCTTACTAGCTCATTGCTTTACCCACTTGATATCAGAAAATATTTACCTATTGGTGCCAAGCTAAAGGATTATATTAACTCTAACATTACTAACTCTTTTAAATGTGAACTGTGTGAGCATAGGGGAGTGCCTCCTTGACTGGACCAGCAAGTCTGACACACCCTAAAGATAGGATAAGTCATATACACATGTATATAAGAATACACCTGCATGTTCACAAGTGTAGTGTGTTTCTTTGTAAGGAAATACAGCTCTCAGTTCACCATTACCCCATTATATTGCCTTGAGATATGCATAGTGTTGGGGTGAGTGTACCAGATTAGTTTTAATGATGTAATATATATGTAACAAATGTATTCTGTCTTTAACCAAAAAAATTCTGTAGGTGTCTTTAAGTAAAAGGAAGAAACAAGAGTGAAAGCATTAGTCCTCATGTAAGTTCATGGCCCAAGTGTGTAGACAGCAAGGGGTGTCAGAAGCCCTTATATCTATATTTGCATCTGAATAATTTTGGCATAAGTGAAAAGTAATCATTAAAATTAATCAATTATCGGAACTATGCGATTTTTAATCATATCTAAGGTACCCAATAAGTAAAGGATATTTCTTGGGAACACCTCAAGAACTTTTTATGATTCATCTAGATCCCTGCACTAATCCAGTGTGAATCTATATACCAACTTCCATGGATGATTGAATTCACCAAGGTGGAGTTTACATACCTTGGTGTGGGTAGATGGACTATGATGGAGCATGCTACAGCAATATGTGGATGAGGGGATTTCTCCAAAATCTTGTGGACTCCTGGAGGTTTCAAAAGAATCCTGTCAGTGAGACCTACACATTTGTTATTTAAAGTGCATTTTTGTGTCATAGAGACTCAGAAAAGAGTTTTTTCCATGATTCTTGGTGAAAACACGGAACAAGTAAGCTAGAATGTTATAGTCTACTCTTGTTTGGGAGAAACACTAAAATAGATCATCTTAGCCTGAAGAGAAAATATATGTACCATATTCTCTTCAAACAAGAAGGAGAACTGCCAGGTGTCTGTAACTCCTCTCACATTGGTCCTTTAGGCTGGGAGTATTAGGAGTCAGGCAACATTGTCAGGCTACCTCCTATCTGCAGGGGTTATTTATGGAGAAGAGCCCAGCCTCATTTTCCTTAAATTAGACACACAAAATAATTGGAATGTTCAACTGTTGGGTATTTTAGTATTTTGAAAAATCTCATCAGTCATTATAACAATCAGATTAGTTGTTAAGAATGCTTTTTGCGTGCTTCATTGCAACTTCTTGCTGTATTAGACCAATCTACATAAACTTCACATATCCACCTAATCCTATAGTTAGCTACTTGAGTTTGGTTACAATAATAGCCAGGATTCTAGAATTCCAAGTTATGTTAGCTATCCCCTCATATCATACATATAATTAACTATAAAATGCATTAAATATATATAAAAAATAATGAGTATTGGATGTTAGAATTTCTTCAATCACTGGCTATTGCACAGACGGTAATACTTTATTGTACATGGTTATTTAAAATTTTGAGTTGCGCTGCAGCATCAGCATCTGGGCTGCTCTGCTGCCGTCTCTCAAGGTCCATCAGTTGGGCCTCGAGGTGCTTCAGTCTCTGTCTTATGGTCTTAAGGACACTGGAGTGTTTAGCCATTGCCATTCCCCTGACATATACCTTGAATGTGTCCCATATTGTCTGGAAACTGTCCACAGAACCCAAATTTGTCTCAATGAAGCTATCTCTATCTTCTGCCAGTGCACCGCTGAATACTTCATCTAATAGGGAATAAGGAGGGAACCGCCACGTAAATGGCGGAATTCTCTTCACAGGAACCGCTAGTGTCAAGAGCAATGGGGAGTGGTCCGAGAGAGTACGCGGCTGCACCGTACATTTCCCAATACAGTTAAGTAGTGACTGAGATGCTAGTAGTTAGTCAATTCTTGTGTGAACATTGTGATAGGCTGAGTAGTGTGTATAAATGCCCTATGTAGGGTGCGTATATCTCCAAACGTCCACAAGGTCTAAAATAACTAATTCAGCCTGCATATGAAGAACCGCAGCAGCTGGTTGCCGGGGAAGCCCCCCTGACCTATCTAAATCTGGATTGAACACAAAGTTAAAGTCACCCCCCCACAACATTTTGGAGGAAACATAGGATCTACAGCGTGCAGCCAGAGCAGTGTAAAACTCAGGGTTGTTATAATTGAATCCATACACATTGACTACTATGAGGTCATGTCCTTTGCCAAGACAGCTGGCAATTAAGTAGCGTCCTTCTGAGTCTGCTTCAATCAGCGTTAACTTGAGTTTAGACCGAGGGTTAACCCATGTGACCACCCCCCTGGAGTGTGTGGTGAATCCTGCTGCAACACTGTTACCCCCTAATCCTTTAGCGGAGAGCATCCTACTCCTGAGTGGTAGGTGTGATTCTTGGATACGGGCGAGGTCAATGTGATGCCAGTGGAGATAATTTAACACCTTTCTAAGCTTGCGGAAGTCATTGAGCCCTCTCACATTCCAAGTCAATACCCTCAGCGAATCAGGATCGCTAAAAGTGTTCGTTCCATTCGTGTCTGTCATCTCAAGGGTGAAATTTGATGTGCAACAAACGGGGCACCCCCAGCCCTGCAGAACATTCTCTGTAAAGCCCTATCTATAGTGGCATGTCTTTGACAAGGAAAATCGGTCATCATAATCGCAAATAAAGAATAACTCCCCATTCATTCCTATGGGCCTAAAGGCCCATAGGAATGAATTATGAGTCAATCCTTATTGTTACACACACAAAGGACATGTGTGTGTAACATACCACTTAGAAAAATGCACTAAAAGCGGTAAATAGCGGCCAGAAATTGCGAATTCGCAAATTTTAAAAGGTTCATGAATAGCATTTAAGGAATCTCAAATTGTGATTCCTTAATTGCGATCGCAATTTGATAATTCGCAATTATTTGCGAATTGTCAAATTGCGAGTTCATTAACCATTGATGAATCTCAAATGCCATTTTTGCGGGCGCAAACGGCCGAATTTTGCGATTCGCACCGTTTGCGCTCCCAAAAATGCTTGATGAATCTACCTATAAGAGACTCTGAAAAGTGAATACCATGTGGAAGCCTGAGTCCGGACAGTTACTCCACTTTCTTAATAATAGGTGGAATTCCATGCAGAAAACGCAGTTAATAAAGGTAATTCAGTCCTCTAGGAAACGCTTCATGAAATTACACCCAACTTGTATGATGGGAGTTATAACTGCCTCTAAAGAATTCTATTGTTGCCGCTTGGAAAATGTTATACTTTTAGGATCTTATGATAACCATGTTGAAACTGAATACTTGTAATCAGCGAAGCAGCTTGGCTTTCAGAGGAAACTCCAACCACTGTATTTATTTACCATATGTATTTTGCCCAAAAACAAGCAAAAGAGTGTATGTTATATCAATGTAGATTCATTAGCATAAGAATAGGTTTTCTGTAAACATAAACTGTTCATGCCCTAGTGGAATACAATTAGGCATAATGCCAATTAAAAGTTCGCATCAACATGCTACATTTCACAAGGGGAAAGTTATGAATAATTTTACCGAAGCACTCAGCTTTTCATTCATTGTTTGCTGTTTCTGCCTGAAAATGATTCTGCCTTGCAGCAGCAATAGATTTCCCTTCACGCTCTGGTGAAGGGTTTAAAAGTACTACATTTAGCGATTCATAAATGTCTAATGAATACACAACAATGTAGGAATTCAAGTTGAATGATAAGTGAAGTAAGATGTAAAAAAACCAAAACCAAAAATCTAGATTTGTATATTTTAAAATGCGTCAATCTTTTTGATGAAAGAAGTTGGTTCAGAGTAACATTTAACTGACATCTTAATAAGAAAATCATGACTGTGGTTTTGCTCGACAAATATAATGTTCCAGGCTTTTATACAAATACGCTAATTGTTGTCGACATTGCTCTGTGCTTTAGGGTGTTTATGCATGAACTTATTATTACAAATTGCCGCGGATCACAATGGAAAAGTACATGAAATCATATTCGTTTTAATGTGTGGATGAGCAAACGAAGAAATTAGATGTAAAAGGTTGCCTTAGATAGTGCCTCTGTCCCTCCTTGCTTTTGGAGTGATTGTTCCTAAAGTTCCCCCGGTACCTCCAGTTAGAGACCCATATCTGAAATGCATACACTTGACCTAAACAGCCGAAGTAGTTTCTCCTGCTGGCCAAAACATTTCACTCTTTGTATCTCTTGATTTTCACTTTACCTCTGTGCTGTCCCTTGGAGTTGCGCGCGTTCACTGGAAAGAATTGCATTTGTGGTCTGCATCAAGAACTGAAAGTGAACTGTGTGCATACAGTTGGGCCATACATCACATTAAATACACAGGGGCAGATTTACAATTACTGGCGCATCCCTGCAAATGAGCAGGGATGCGCCAGTAATTGTGCGCCGCAGCTCCGCCACCCATGATGCGCCGCATTTACAATGCAAAAACAACCGGTGATGGACCTAATGTGGATCAATGTCACACACTCAACCCAGTCCAAAGATCTGGGCCCAAATCCATCGTTTTTTTGCACTCCACACCACCCCGGGTTAGACAATGGCGATATGCAAATCAGCTCTGACCCTGTGCCCCATGGGAACAGTCCAGTCCGAACTACAAAAGCCATGTCCTTCCCAGAACGGAATCAAGCATCCGAGGACCGGACCGGTTTCGAGGTAACACCTCTCATCAGCCCGGCTAGCTTGATTCCAGTGGTGTGGAGTGCCTGGGAAGGACATGGCTTTTGTAGTTCGGACTGGACTGCTCCCATGGGGCACAGGGTCAGAGCTGATTTGCATATCGCCATTGTCTAACCCGGGGTGGTGTGGAGTGCAAAAAAACGATGGATTTGGGCCCAGATCTTTGGACTGGGTTGAGTGTCTGACATTGATCCACATTCGGTCCATCACCTGTTGTTTTTGGATTTACAATGCAGCGCACCATGGTGCCAAAAAGGCACAGATGCGTCACGCATCTGTGCCGTAAAAGCGGCGCATTGCTGGAGTTGCGTCGCAAGCGCGATGCAGCTCCAGCAATGCTTTGGGGGGCCTATTGTTTCAATGCTGCCTCAAGCCTTACTCCTGCTTCAAGCAGGCGCAGGGTTTTGACTAAGCATTGGCCTAAAAGTGACTGAGTGAAATCTTGTAGATTTCACTCAGCCACTTTTAGGAGGCGTTCCTGCGCAGAAACGCCACCCCTGCACAGGAACGCCTCCTTATGGTGCAGAGCTTTACAACGTGACGCATCTCCCAGATGCGTCACGTTGTTAATACCCCGCACCATGGCGCATCTTTTGCAAAAGTGACGCAATGGCGGCGCAAAAGAGGCACAAGGGGCTTGTAAATCTGCCCGACAGCCTAATGCCATGCAAGGTGATAAATTACGGTTTTCTATGGAGTCCTATCAGATTTATTAGTAAATTATTTTCTCAGGGTTGTGGTAATCATGGCAAATACTTCCCAGCCCGATATACACTGAGGCCATTTATTTGTCATAAGTTTAACTCCATTTTCGTGATCCTCAAGGAAATCTGTAGTAACTAGGTCCACACAGGTAGGATGTAGTTTAAGATGATTTATTGAAGTAAGTTACATGTAAAGGTGTTGTTGTGCAGAAGGTTGATAAGTTTGTGTGAAACAGCCACACCAGGAGCACCCTGCCTCCTGCTGAGTCCATTCTCAACTGTCAACTTCACCTCACAGGCACCCAACATTCCAAAACGCAACATCACTCCAACATTCCATGCAGCACACAGCATATTCGCACTGGCTGAGCAGGTGGTGAAAATGGCAGAACATTAACATGAACAGGATATGCAAAATCCTATTCACTAAGCTTGATCTACGGGTGTGACAGGTTGATTCAAGCTATGTGACTTGAATGGATGTGTTATCACAGGGAGTAGTAGAGACATCTTTTATCCTCCATGAGGAGAGAATAGGGAACACGAGACTGCTTACAAATGTAACAAGCACCCAATATTCCTTCTAGAAATTTAGGAAACACCAAATTCCAAATCAAAATAATTTTTCTAGGTTTGCTAGGTTGCAACATTTCATTAGATATTTTAAAATATTTTAATTAATAGAATGCAGAATTTATTTTATGAAATTCAATCTTATTATAACAAGTACAATCCAACAGTAAGAGCATTTAGTTAAAATTAGATTAGAAATCATTAATAATATTAAATAATTTCTATGGTCTTGATTTAAATTTGCTTTCTCATTCTGCCTGCCTTAACAAAATACTGTCCTACTGTATTACCAACTCTATGGAAAGCATATTCATTCTGATTTGGGTCTCCTTTTGGCCTGTGATAATTTATACCTTTTTTATATATTCCTCACATAACATCAATAGGCTTATAGGGGTTTGGTTAGGCAGATCAAGCAGGCAACTTTGATTTCGTCTCCCTTAGAAGGTCGGGGACAATAGTATTTTCCATGTTACTCTTTAAACCAGCTCGACAACTACTTTAGTTGTTTATCCAGGGTGAACATCCTAATTCCGGAGATTTATCTATTGATAACCTAATCATAGGACCAGTTTCACATTTGTCCCACTATCTCCCTCCTACGTGGTCTTTAGTTTCCATTTCCCAATTTTCGCATATCTCTCAAAAATGTGCTCTTTTTTCCAAAGAACTCTTTTGATCTTGGGATTTTGTCCTCCGAATTGATAGTACCCATTACATTTTTGTTGGAGGAGTAGGCAATACCCATTGTATGCATATCTCCATTCTTGCCAGTAACATTAGCACAAACAATGAAGATTTTTGTTTTTTAAGTAACTTCACTGATTTATGACTTCCCTCTTCAACCCCAAATATTACCATTGCTAGGCTTACGTGAATATAATAATCTCGTTGACTATTTTACGCACATCCTGCCAGAAGGTCACTATCAGAGGGCACCACCAAAACATGGATATCGTCAGCCTTCTCTTCTTCTAATTTGGGACATTTCTCACCTCTTGCCTCTCTAACTTGGACAGCTTCTTCTGTGTCCATTATGCCCTGTGAACTTAAAAGCGATGATTTTTTTCTGAGGGGTGTGGGCTTTATAGTTGGCCAAAAGATAGCCATCCATATTTGCCATAAATCTTCCGTATGTATGCTTGGCAGGTTCCTCTTCCAGATATCTCCCAGAATATAATAGGGTTCTTCCCCCACCTCTATCATCATCCAATACCATTTTGCAACTTCTTTCCTTTGAGGGGGTATTAATTGATGTTCTATCTCATAGTCCTTCCTTCCCATACTTTACCCAGTTAACTTGCCCAACTCGACAATTGATAATACTTGAACTTGGAAAAGCGCCCTACCATTGTTCTTTCTAATGTTTTTCCAGGAAACTAACCATTTTTTAATTTATTCTTGCTTGAACCAACTGAACTGCCAATTTATCTAAAAGACAACTGGGAGTGCCCGGGAAATTCCAAATTGGGTCTGAGGAACAGTAATAGGATATTGACAGGGACCGCTTATCTGATAACATATCTTACATGCGGCCATCAGGATATTTAGCCTCACCTTTGTAAAATATTTAGGATCGCAGAATTTATACAGAAAAAATCTTTGTATGATCCCTTTTTACAGCCTTGAAAAGTGGGGTATAGAACTCATTTTCCAAAATAAATCAAAAAGTGTTGAACTGAAGGGCACAACAGTATGTTAGAAGATCGGGACTAGCAATTCCCCCATATATCCTCCTCCGACGTAATTCCAGGCCTTCAATAGTCTTTCCGTTTCAGCTTTTATCTTTGTAAAATCTATCTGGGGCAGAGTGTCAAAATCTTGTACTGTTATGATTCGTAATGTACCCCAGTATAGGCCTGGGTAGTCACCTAACCTTTCACCTACATTTTCCCTGCCATTGTACTACATAACGGTTTTGGTGCTGACATTTTACCTAGTTAGGTACTGGTGTTGTGTGGTTTTCCCCCAAAACTAGAGTCATCTATTATGCATGAGGATTCTAAGAATCACAGCAGGATTACCATATTCTGCATAATTACTATCTACAAGGTTCATCACTTTTGTCATCCTTGGCTGACATGACACAGCAAGGTAGAACCCCTGAGTGGACCCTTCAGGTATATAAATACCATATATTTGCTGTGGCAGGCAGAGGAGAATCACAAGATGGTGAGGTTCCTGCATGCAGACACTGCAGCACACAGTGGTCTGACATCCCTCGTGTGGTGTCAATCTTTAGACCCAGACAAGGTCCTTCATTCTCTCACATCAGGTAATGGAGTTGGCTTTATCTTAGGGGGATTCTTGGCTATACATCTACATACATGCTAGGTACATTTAGGGACATCTAGTTAGGGTTAGCATTGTAGGAGTATGCGTTATTCCTGTCATGTATTTATATGCCTGCATATATTCATAGTTTTAGCACTATGGTAGAATTCTACCATCTATTTACTCAGTGTGTGCATATAACAGTATACAGCTGCTTCTGTCTTATGGCTGTTACAGCACACATATTTTACACCAGGATGACGCTGGTTCAATAAATACTTATTGAAAACGTCCCCATTGTTATTCTGTGCATCTCTCTGAGACAAAGGGGGTGATTACGATGACGAAGGCCCGCCACTGGAATCCTCCGACATCTGACAGCAATTTTCCCTCCACCAATTTATGATGGCGGGTGAATCACTTTTGGACCATGGCAGTCGCAAAGAATGCCCGCCATGCTTCCACCACAGGCAATTGTACCGATTGCCTGGCGGAGCGGTCAGCATCTGTAAAATGCTGACTGCAGCCAGCCTTTCCATGGTGAGGATTTGCTTTTGGGGCAAGTTGTGGGTCTCCCTTCTGTTTGGGGGAGGTGGTGGTGCTCTGTGGGGTACCAATGGTATCCCCCTACATTTCACTGCACTAAGTGGCAGGCACAGCGCACTGCCTACCAGGTAGTGCAGGGGAACGCATGACATGCTGTTTTGGCACTGTGGTGGGTGCTGTAGCCAGCACCACCCACCGCAATGTTAACCTAGCATGATGATAATACGTTGTGTGGGACCACTGCCTTACAGGTGGACGGTCTCAGGCACCGCTACGATTTCGTGGGTACTCGAGACCGCCTGCCATCGTTATCACCCCCAAATTGAGCACGAGTGACTGAACAAAAAGTACTGTACTGTTTCCACTATCTCTGAGGGGGCAGGGTTTTCATGTTCAATAGTTGTCAGAAACTATTAGCTCTTTGGTAAGACGGGTTCATAGTGGCACTGTGAGCTAGCTGGGGTGGAAGTGTCTTAAATCAGTCTGGACTCCAAACCCACAGTTTATGTTGTCTAATGCACAGATCCTACATAGATTTATAGGAACAACATGGCAGTACCACCTGAATCCTTAGATATCTGATGGGCTAAAGCAATGTGCATTTCACTACATAGTTTCAGTCTTTTGTTGGTTACTTTCCCAAATTCCTCTAAGGTTTTGAAAATCTCTGGGAGGGATTTCTCCATTTTACTGGTATAGATCATTAAGTCATCCGCATACAAGCCCACCTTTTTTCCCCAACCTCTACACTTAACCCCTTGCATGTGTCGGATGGGCCCCAGCTGTCTGACGTCACAGTGGGCATGGCCGGGGACTGTCCGAACCCCGCCCACTCATTATTTCACCAGCACCGCAGCAAAATTTGTGCGGTGGTCAAGGGATTAAAAGGCCTTCTCTTTAAGTCTGATCTTATTTTATTTGCCGAAGGCTCAGTATGTATATTAAAAAATAAGGTGGACGAAGGGCACCCATGACGTGTTCCTCATTTGATTATTATTTGATCTGTGATATTTCCATTTACCAGAATCCTAGCAGTAGGGTTACTATAAATCCTTGACACTGCTCTAGAAAATTCCTCCCCCAGGTCATGTTGCCTAATTGGCCATTGTAGGAAAGGCCAATTAACCTTGACAAATGCTTTAGCTGCATCAAAGGTTCGAACAGTCAGAGGAATTTTACTTCCCATAGCTAAGTCTATGTTTCCAATCAACTTGGGTTAAATAATGTAGTTTTCTCCCTTTAATATAACCTTTTTGATCAGAGTGAATTAGCTGCCCATTAACACTCTCCAACCATTTTGCCAAGATCTGGGTATAAATATTACAATCATAGTTTAAGAGAGATATCGGTCTATATGATTCACAAAACTTTGGGTTCTTATTTAGTTTTGAAATGATGCTAATCCTAGCTTCCTCCCAGGAACGTGGAAGTTCTTTTTCTTCTAAAAACACAGGGCCTCATTTATGAGGCCGTGCGTCACTTTTACGCCGCCGGTGCGTCACTTTTTGTGACACACCAGTGGCGTAAAAAATGTGCCTTGTTGCGTCATATTTACAAAGTGACGCATCTAGGTAGATGCGTCACTTTGTAAACCCCTGCGCCACATTATACCTGCACCAGGTATAATGTTTGCAAGGGGGGCGTATTGATGCAAGGAAGGGTCGTAGAAGTGACGTAGTGAAATCTATGAGATTTCAATTCGTCACTTTTAGGACGCCATTGCGTCAAAATCTTGCGCCTGCCTCACAGCAGGCGTAAGATTGATGCAGGCCCTTTCACATGGACTTGCCCCATGTGAAAGGACGCGTTGCTGGAGTTGCGTCACTGTTGTGACATACTCCAGCAATGCGTCACTTTTGCGCTTACAGATACGTCAGAAATACTGACGTATCTGTAACTCCTTGCGACATGATGCGTCATACATTAAATATGACGCATCAGGAAGGTCGCAAGGAGTGCGCACTGAGAAGTGACGCATCTCTGCTTTCACGCAGCGATGCGTCTTTTCTCATAAATGAGGCCCACAGCCTTTATCATTTTGTGGTACCACTGGGCCGATTCTTCCTTCAGAGCTCTATATAGTTCATTGGGGAGGCTGTCTGGAGCTGCTGCTCTCCCTTTTTCATTTTTCCCATCCCTGCTCTTATTTCTTCTGAGTCTATCTCCAAATGGAGGAATTCTTTTGAAGTAGCAGACATTTTAGGGAGATTTATTTTGTCAAAGTAGTTTTGTAGCTGTTCCCTAGTTACTACTGTAGCTTCATTATACAAATGTTTAAAAAGCTGTACAAAAGCCTCCTCCAGTTCTTTATCCTCTTTACATGATTTACCCATCTCTGGGTATAACATTTAATCAATATTGTTCCTATTGAGTTCTGATTTAGCATTCCATGCAGGCAATTTTCCACAGTCCACCTCATATTCATAGTGAGATAGCCTCCCATTTATTTTTAATTCCCTCTTTAAGAAAATTTGATAAGCTATATTTAGCTTCCTGCAAGTTTCCCTGTATTCAAGCCTGGCGATGGAGATTCAGAGAGTTCTCTAGCTCCTTAGTAGTTATATTAAACTCAAGTTTCTCAATTTTAGCTGTTCGCTCCCTATTCTGGCCAATGGAAAGGTTGATTAGTCGTCCCCTAAAAAAGCTTTGTGTGTCCCAAACTATATACAATAGAGCAGAAAGCTTAATAATCGGAAAGAATTAATTTATTTATTTCTTTAATATCTAATTTAATTCAGCGTACGATAGTAGAACACGATTTAAAATCCATCATTTTTGTTTAAAGAATATAGAGTTAAGCTAAACTCCAGGCTCACTGCTGAATGATCTATGTTCTACTATGTGCTCTACTTTTGAAACATTGTTGCCTACTGTTTACTAGAAAGAAGTCTATTCTCGAGGAATGCCCATATTTTTTGTTTTTGAATGTAAATCTGTCATCCTTACTTTCTTTTTGTCTCCAAATATCTATCAATCCAAGAGCTTCCATCATTTGTTTCATGAACGCTCTCATCTTTGGGGTATTGACTGTATTTCTGGATGAAGATTTGTCTAGGAATGGGTTTATCAAGACATTAAAATCCCCCACCAAAATAATGGGAGGTTATATAGCTCCTGAAAAGGCACTGGATTGGCAGTATTAGGGCCATAATAACCTGTGATAACTTTGGTCACAGCCCATCTCCCCCTTTTGTCTACCATGCATTTCCCAAAAATACACTAATAGATTTTTTTTTAAAGAATAGCCTCCCCTTTCATACAACACTCCTGATTTGTACACTCATAGGGGCCGATTGCAATACCAGGCGGAAAGCCTCCACACGATAGTCGGAATCTCCACGACTGCGTCGGAGCAATTCCAACCGACTCAATCGGTTAAAATTTTGACCGCCCAACTACAATGATCGCGTTGGGAATGTAAACCACACGGTCATTCCGAATCTTTTCTGAGCGACTCGTGGAGTATTTGTGCCGGGCGGAACCACATCGTACACCCCTATGGACAGTGTTTCAGTCCTCGGGATTACAATGTCGATTTCTAACAGCCTTTCTGCGTCGGCCTGTCGGACACGAAAAAGCTGTCGGAAAGTGACTTTGAGGGCCATTTGCAGGGCCTGCTTCATCTTGCGTACTCAGGTTGGGGAGAGAGGGGGTACCTAAGGGACCCCTCTGTAAAACCCTGCACTGTATGTCGGGCACAGCAACAGGGTACAGGGTTTCCACACACAGCCCATTTCCCCATAGGAGCCTGTGTTACGACCAGTTGACAGGCGTAACATGAGCTCCCATAGGAAACAATGGGAATCCGACTGAACAGTGTTCAGTCACATCGTAATACGGTGGGCAGAACAGCCGACCACGAGTTGCGGTTGGAGGGACGGTTTCCACCTGACATCGTAATTGAACCCATAGTGTTCAACCCATTTTAGTTTTTTCAAAATGTTCATCCATTCTACTTCCAACAGATGTGTCTCTTGTATTCATTATTATCTCACTGCTCGATAATCTCCAGTACGCCAACGTTTTCCTTCACCTGCTAACAACTCTAACACTGTTGACATTCCAAATTAAAATCCCAATGGTCCTATCTTTGAGGGTATCTGTCATTTTCCCATCTTGGTGTGCATAAGGGAGCAGAAAAAGGCCAAATCTTTGTAGGGTCACCCATTTGCTTTGTCAATGAGGACCTTTTTAAAAAAAAAAACAATCCCCACATGCTTCCCCACCCTGTGCTAAAAATAAAACAAAGCTTTGTGTGTTACTGTATCTCCACTTCTTACCCTGGGGAACTCTCCCATTTGTCACCAGGTAGCCTTCTTGGAGGTCACCCTTTCAAGTTCTTCTATCCTTCCTGTATTTATTACACTAAATTATTTTTGGTGTGCTTTGATTTGGTCAATCAGGGTTTCCACTTCTTTTGGGTCCTTAATATTATGCATTTTATTATTCCACATTATCCCAAATGTGGCAGGTAAACACACCTGGGCAGTACTTAATTCATGAATAAATGTACCCAACTCTCATTGCCTATCTTGAGTAGCTCCAGATACATCTGATCTGACTTTGAAAGACCATTTTCCCTTTATGTAAGTGCCCGGTTTGATGGCTTCTGTTAGTATTCTCTCTCTAAGAGCGTATGTTTAAAATGTATTAGAATCTTCCTGGGCACCTTTCCTGCAGTAGATTTGTGAAAGGGGTCTTGTAGATAGGTTGTATGTCTTCCTCAAGCATGCTAGTCTAAAGATTTTGGATAAACTCTTTTAGTAAACCTATCATAGATCTCTTTATGTTATCCCCTTCAAAACCTTCTGGGACATTTAAAATGCTCATCTTGTTTCTTCTGCTTTATTTTCAAGGTCCTCAATCTTTTCTCTTAATTCCTGTTCATCTGCTCTAGGGGAAGACATTTTTCTTTGTTTTGTTTCAACCTCCCTATTCAGCTTCTCCACAGAGACTTCAATTGTTTCCAATCTTTCCACTAAGTAGTTCATCTTGATCTCCACGCTCTTGCACACATCATGTATCTTCTCCTGATTCTTTTCCAATGCATTAAATCACACTTTTATTTCACTAAATAGGGAGGTTATAATTTTTTCTACCTCCAGATGTGCGCCCTTTTCTGCTTGTAGCACTGGACCCTTATCCTGTGATTGCCAACACCTGAAATCTATTTGAGGACTCAAGGTTTCCCTGGTTTCCCGTTGTGTCTAAGCCTGACTCACTTCCCACTATATTTGCCAAGGAATACACTCAAAATATTGGGTAAAAAATATAGAATTGCATTAATATCGAGTAAGAAATATAGAATGGACAGAATATCGAATGGACAGAATATAGACAACAAAAATATCGAATGTACTGGACAAAATATCGAATGGACAGAATATAGACAACAAAAATATCGATTTTTAGGTAAGTAAGTTAATAACGATTTACATCAATGTAGAAAGTCAAAATATTGAAGTATATAATATAGATGTTAAATATATCGATTTTTTTAATAATATCGAATTTTTAAAGTGTTTTTCATGTTAGTATATGTGTATATTTATTTTATAATTTATTTTAAGTAATGAATTCGATGGTATTTAATTTTTGCGTAATTTAATTCTGTAGCGCATTGTGGGTTTATAGGGGAATAGGGTGGGAAGTAATTTAATTATAATTGATAAAATGTTTTAATTTATTTATTGGTATTTATCTTGAATTCATTTTTAATTAATTTTTAATTGGTAATTAATTAAATTATAATCGGTAATACATTTTTATTAATTGATTAATTGATAATTATGTTAATTGTTTTAATTTATTTTCTGTAGCAGGTTGTGGGTTTATTGGGGAACAGGGTGGGAAGTAATTTAATTGTAATTAATTACATTTTTTAAGATATTTATTGGTATTTATTTTTAATTAATTGTTAATTATTTTCAATTGTTAATTAATTCATTGTAAATTGGTAATTAATTTGTATAAATATGTAATGATTTTTATTAAATATTTTGTATTTGTATTTTTAATTGATTAATTATTATATTATATTAAATTGGTAATTATTTTTTAATATTTTGTAATTGGTATTAATATATATATATATATATATTTAATTAATATATGAAGTATTTACTTTCCCTACTGTTGCACTCACTGGAGTGGGAATAGTAATGTTTACCCCTACGCTATCCAGCGCTTTCCCTACTGTTGCACTCTCTGGAGTGGGAATAGTAATTTTTACCATTATGCTATCCAACACTTTCCCTACTGTTGCACTCACTGGAGTGGGAATAGCAATTTTTACCCCTACGCCATCTAACGCTTTCCCTACGGTTGCCCTCTCTGGAGTGGGAATAGTAATTTTTACCCCTATGCTATCCAACGCTTTCCCTACTGTTGCACTCACTGCAGTGGGAATAGTAATTTTTACCCTCCCACTATCCAACGCCTTCTCTACTGTTGCACTCTCTGCAATGGGAATAGTAATTTTTCCCCTCCAGCTATCCAATGCTTTCCCTAATGTTGCACTCTCTGGAGTGGGAATTGGAATTGTTACCCCTATGCTATCCAACGCTTTCCCTACTATTGCTTTCTCTGGAGTGGGAATAGTAATTTTTATCCTCCCGCTATCCAATGCTTTCCCTACTGTTGCACTCTCTGGAGTGGGAATAGTAATTTTTACCTCTACGCTATCCAACGCTTTCCCTACTGTTGCACTCTCTGGAGTGGGAATAGTAATTTTTACCCCTACGCTATCCAATGCTTTCCCTCCAGTTGCACTCACTGGAGTGTGAATATTAATGTTTACCCCTACGCTATCCAACGCTTTCTCTACTGTTGCACTCATTGGAGTGGTAATAGTAAATTTTACCCTTGCCGCTATCCTATGGAATTTTTTAAAAATATTTTTTAATAATATTACGTTCATATATATATATATATATATGTATTAATAAATCAATGTGTATGGTTTTTTTTACTTACATTAATTATTTATTAATTTTAAGGTTATTTAAGTATTTTAAGTATGTTAAGTTAATTATGTGTATTATTTCATTAATTTTTAATTACTTTAAAGCATTTAAAAAAAAATCGATATTTTGACTAACACGGGGGCATATTATCAAGCCTGGCCGATAAAATTATCACCGCTTTATCGGCAGGAAACTGCCGCTAAAGTGGCGATAATGGGCTTGATAATATGCTCTATGGAATTCCAATCGAAGCTCATGTTAGATGTCCTTCACATCTAACATGAGCTTCGATTGGAATTCCATAGAGCACAATATCAAGCCCATTATCGCCACTTTAGCAGCAGTTTCCTGCCGATAAAGCAGCGATAATTTTATTGGCCAGGCTTGATAATATGCCCCTATATTTTTTACATCGATATTTTTGATTCAATATTTTTGTACTTACCTGTTTGGAGGTAGGAAGTCGATATTTAGGCATTCTATATGTTTTACTCGATATTATGGTAGTTCTATATTTTTGTCATCAACATTGTTTCAGTGATCCACCTCCCCCAGATTAGACTTTGAAGTAAGACCGCGGGAGTAATTTTAACTTGTTCTACTGTTTTTTGTCCTTTCTGCCCTCCCACTTTCACTATTCTTGCCTGTTTTGCAGTTGTTAGGGGGAGTAAAATAGGAAAGTCCTGTTGTAACTGTGCTTTTAGGGTTTGGTCTAACGTAACTGAAATCTCTAGAATTTGCTTGTTCCATAAAACATAACTATTTACCTGCCCCCATGAAGCTCCCACCACCCTTCTTACCTCTGTGTTAGGCTTTATTACTCTTGGTTTGCCTGTTATTTTCCCTGATACCGCGGACCTAGTAGCAACTCCTGCAGATATCCTCCCAAGTTTCATCTTTGTGGGAGTCATATATATGGCTTAATGTGGATCTTCCTTTTGTGTATCCAGTGTTGGTTTAATTAATTGTGTCTACCTACCACCACTCGAAATGCTCCCTGGTTGAACACCACTGCCTAGAACCCCTCGGAAACAAATCCGAGTGGAGGCAGGAAAATACTCCCAGCTGCCTCCGCCCACACTTCGGCTCCGTATCGGAATAGAACGCCCACGGCCGCCCAGACTTCCTCTTGCGTGCCGGTGCCTGTCAATGCATGAGCATTGGAAAAGAGGCTTCAAGAGAACCACCAGAGTCGTTTCAGCCCTATGACGTTCCCTCCACCTAAAGGGACCCCCTCACTTCTCTACACCGCTGTACTCCCAGAAAGGTAGGAGAGCTGCTGACCCGCTCAGCCACCGTCTGCATTGTTACCCCATAATTTATCCCTTTTTGAAGATGTTGAAAACTTTTGCTACAAGAAATAAAGTGCACTGAGGTTTGCCAGATGGTTGTCAGGTGGACAAGGGCTCACCCATATCCCTAATATCCCCTGAAGCTGACAAGAGGTAGTGGATAGAGCCAAACTGAATCTTGTCAGATTATATTACTGTTAGTGCTATTTTCCCCAGTGAAGAATGGCTCCATTCTTCTTACCGTCTCAAGGGAAAACACGTTCAAATTAAGCTTTCCTTGAATACAGTACTATCTCTTTTCATCAACCCCCATTCTTAGAAGATACTTATTGCCCATTTCTTGTGCACTTTCACAATCTTTAAGAGCTGGTGTATAAAGTCAGGGTTTATATCTCTAATGTATTTTAACTATCGGATCCAACTCTTCTGGTGTCATGAGAGACAATCAGATAAAACGTCCCTATTTACAGCTTTGTATCGGTTACACCACAGGGACAACCACAAGTAAATCAGTACTATTTAATTAGACCCTCAAAATGCTCCAGGCCCAAATCCTGGTGTAAAGCTAATAAATGAGTTGTTTAGGGTACCACAGCAAGTTTTTAGGAATTTATTTTTCTTAATACCATTACCATGTGCATATGCATAACCCCAGATCCCTGCCTAATAAGTCACTAACGGTATGCATTTGCCTTTGTATGAACTATACCTTTGAGTCAATGGTTTTTGTCCTAGCCTTGATACAAGTCAAATACAACCCCATAAGTCTGCAAGAAATAGGGTTGTCTATTGATAAAACGGTCTTTCCAGTTCAATCCAGATCAAAAAATGATGTCAAGGTACTGGAAAAAATATACACTGCAAATCTTTCTATTCCTAACATTCAAGGTCCTAGAGGCCATATTATGTAGTGAATACGCTAGTCCTTAACCCCTTCCATGCTGATGACGGCCCCCAGCCACCATGCATCACGGTGCTCATGTGCTGATGACGGCTGGGGGCCGTCATGAACCCGCCCACTCTTTAAAACGTCCGCACAGGTGCAGAATTGCGGCCGCGCCCAAGGGGTTAATAGAAATGGTTAGTACTGACCTGCTGGCTGATAGCGACACATCAATATTGTTGTGAGCTCCCTTTAAGAGCCACTCAGTTCTCCCTTATTTTAGTCTAACTGCAAGTTGTAGGTTACTTTGCTTTGCACATGTTATACTCAGCATGTTTATTTTGGTACTGTAATATTATTTTGCAAAATACTGTACATGTTTTTGTTATTGGTTCTTCTCTCTGGGACTATGTCTGAACATCTTGTACAAGGTCAAACAACACTGTGCCCTGTCTTCTGGACTTGGTTAGCCACATAGCTTTGAATTTAGACACAACATACATTCACATCTGCTGTTTTCAAAAAGACATATTGTATCATATAAGTTGACACGTGCCATTTGAAAACAGAGAGGAAATTCCTACAGAGGAGAGGTCTTTCGACGAACACACAAGCCTTGCGCAGCCTGATATGCAGATTACCTAACGATAATACAGGTATGAGGTGCAGTTCTCATGCCAAAGATCTATAATATATCACTGTGCCCGGTAGTGAGGATAGGCTGAGGCTGAAGTATCCTTAAACATGGTATGGCTACTCATTGTATGTAGTTTATTTGTGATGCTACTCACTCTACTGGCTTGTAAATGCTTTCTAGTTGCAGTGCAGTTGTTTTGTTGTAAAGCACAATAGTTTCAATAAATATTATAAACTATTCTTGTGTTTTGTTGTGTATGAGTGAGAAAATGAAAGCTGACAATCTCCTTCCATGGGTCCCTGAGGGGACTAGAGTGTTGGGTTCTGGAGAGCTAACTTACCTGTTACTCTGGTAAGGTTAGGAGGGCAGGTAAGGCACTATGAGAGAGTCAGGAATAGGATTCATAGTAAGGGTGGGCATAGTTGGAGTACTGCTATGTGGAAAATGACACCCAACAAAGTTGAACAAAAACTCAGTGAACTCCGCAACTTCACTCCACCAACAGAGACCTCAGATACTTTTGGTAAAATAACAAGTATCTCTGTCTTTACATGCTAGAATGCATATAGTCATTTTACAAAGGTGAAAATGAAAATTTTGCAAGCAGTGAGAGTGGTGATGATTTTGGGATCCTCCCTAACCTAGGGAGAGAACCAAGCAGATGCCTTGAAAACAAAGAGCACATCTTGCTGAATGATTCAGTGGTAGTCCCATCCTCTTAGGACTACCCCAAGCAAAGTTATTATGGGCAAAAATACAATCCCAACCAAATGCCCTGCAAAGTTTTATGGGATGAGATTAGCAGTGGGCAGTGAATGTTATAGTATCCAATATCAGAATAATTCTACAAATAGCTGCAGTTCAACTCTTTCGTTACTAGGTGTCCCTCATGAGTCGAATGCAAAATCATTGAAATTATTACATCAACCTGCAGTTTCACTAGTTGTTACTAGATGTCCCTCATGAGTCAAATGCAAAATCATTGAAACCCTTTCATGGAACCTATAGGTCCCTTTTACATCCTCATATGCATTTATGTATCAGGCCCGCAACGTCCAACTCCTTATAAGTTAAAGTGGAAAAAGGGCACATTCATTTCTATTTACACATTATTATTTCATTCACCTGATGATAGATGTTTTAGAATCTATTCACAAATGCATGAAAGAGTATGTAAAAAAATAACAACAGGAGTACTACTTAGTGGTCCAAAATGCTTTACCAATAGGTGAGGTATGATTGTTATTTGTGAGAAAAAAATAGCCACATTTACTGATTTGCCGTTATCTCTTCTGATTTCCAAACTCTGCTAGGGACTGATGTCAGGGCTGGACAGGCCTGTATTGCACCAGCCCTTTCCCTGGTGAGCTGGTACTCTTGCAGGCTGGTTTTGAAAGCACAGGGCTACTCCAGGTTCCTCTGCCACTTTCCCTGGCTTACCAAAGCCACAGAAGGCTTCAAAAAAAAGAAAAAATGAAAGAGAAAGAGACTGAGTGAGTGAGTGAGTGAGTGAGTGAGTGAGTGAGTGAGTGAGTGAGTGAGTGAGTGAGTGAGTGAGTGAATGAGTCTGGGTGGGGAAGGTAGATAGAATGCAGGGGTGGCTCCACCACTAGGGTGCAGGAGCACTGCCCCACTGATTTCTTGCAGTGCAAGAATCAGAAACATAAAATGGTAATAACTTCCTTTTATTACAGTTTTATGTTTATTTGCAGGCGGGTGGGTGGGCGGAGTAGGGGAGGAGTGGTGTGCCCACTCCTGAGCACGCAATGACTGTTTGGTCGTCCCTCTTCGGCCGCCCAAACCAGTCATGCGCACTCTTCCGTTTCTCCATGCAGGCTGCAGTGCAGCCTACATGGAGAAAATGGCCTCCCCGTAAGCCTCTGGCTGGGCGACGTCTCCACTTATCACTACGCTATCATTGCAGCATTTGATTGGCTTTGGGGAGGGAAGGGGGGCTGGCTGCTCCCGCTTCCTGCCGGAGAAAATGTTGGACCTGGCTGGCAGACTGGTATGTTTTTCCTTTACTATTAAATTACCCCCCCCTCCTAGAGTGACCCCCATCCACGATAAATGCCGCCTGCGACTAAGAGAATGTTATCAGATAGCAAGAAAAAAGAAAGAGGAAAGAACGAGAAAGACAATAGCTAGATGGAAAGAAACATTTTGCGCTAAGAGACAAAGAAAGCAGAGCTAGTTTGAGCATTTCTGGTTCCCTAGTCACTCCATGACTGAGGTTCTGAAATCCACTGTTGTCCCAAATCTACTAGGTGGTATTATGGCTAATGCTTCCATCCACCCATGCCCCTGGCCAGGCATTTGACACAACAGTAAACTTGTGAATGTGAGTTTATAATTTATTTACAGTTTATTGTAAATCGGTTGTCTGTATTCAAGGGCTGTAGCCTTTGTCTGCCGCTTAGGTGGCGTTCCAAGACGAATCTGGGAATAATGCCTAACAATTCTCCCCAGGCCCTTAATTTTCCTAGTCCTAGATTTGCATCATGCGTCTATATGATTTAATGTAACTTTTGCTAGCATAAATTACTGTCGTAGTTGTGTTTGCCTTCTGCTGATGCGAAAAAAGCACATTTCTTAGAAACTATTCACGTGATACAAAATATTAGCATGCCTTGATTACTGTGAGCGCCTTCTGCTACTCTCTAAACATTTACTGTTAATTAAATTGACACTTAATTGGATATATTGAAAACACAGTATCAGTTATAAAATATTCTTGCGGTTTCGATTCTCAAGATGAAGATGCAATGCAACAGCAATGCTATAGTATTTAAAAAGGTTCAGCGGGTAGAGAGAGGTGTGCAATAAATGATTCATACAATGATTGCTTTGGTGCATGATGCTAATGTCTATATTTGGGAGAAAATCATTAATTTTCTTCAAGAATGTACCAGTGTTACAGATGGATGTGTACCTACCGTGTAAGTTTCTGCAATTGTGTGGTCTTCCTACTCAGTTGCACAACATCCGTTTATTATGCAGAAATAGCGTGAATAGAAAGGCCTTTTTTCCACTTGTCTATATGATTTTATTTCGTTCTTGCTAGGTCTTTTTTTTAAACTGAATTATGTTTCCTTTACGATGTGTCAGTTGATGAATCCTTTGCTTGCTGTGTTTCTTCTGCAGTACTTTTCAGTTTGCTGAGGTTGTGGATATTTTTACCATTTTAATATTTCATATAAATCACTAAAAGATTTTGACTTAGATTAGCTGCCAGGCCAGGTCATCCATTAACGGGAACACAAGCAACCCAGGACCAATGTTGTACTTGTTAGGGCTTATCAACCAGGTGTAGCTTGATTCCAGTGGAAAAGAGTGAATAAGGTCCTTCCCCTTTTGTGATTGGCTCCTTGTGGAGTTGTTAGGCTGAAAAGCTCTGGGATGCACCTGCACTCTGGATATCTGGAGCCTGAGAAGACTGTCATACCAAAGGGGATGATCGATGGAGCATTGGAGCAAATCAAACACTCACCCCCAGTCAATTGATCTGGATTTAATCCATCATCATTCTTTAGCTCACTCCACCACCCCAGTTCAGACATGGCCATATGCAAATCAGTCTGACCCTGTGCCTCATGGGAACAGCCAGCCCGAACTGCTGACCCATGTCTTCCCTGGACCGGAAACAAGCATCCTGGGACCGGTTTCTGGCTAATCAGCCGTCATTAGCCAGGCTAGCTTGAATCCAGTGACAAAGTGAGCAAGGGACCCACGTCTGGGCATACCCTGCCAACTTAGGGCGAAGAAAGCGATACCAAAGGGGATGATGGACGGAGCGTTGGAGCAAATCAAACACTCACCCCCAGTTAACTGATCTGGGTTTAATCCATCATTATTCTTTAGCTCACTCCACCACCCCAGTTCAGACATGGCCATATGCAAATCAGTCTGACCCTGTGCCTCATTGGAACAGTCCAGCCCGAACTGTCAAGCCATGTCTTCCCTAGACTTGAAACAAGCATCCTGGGACCAGTTTCTGGCTAATCAGCCGTCATCACCCCGAAACCGGTCCTAGGATGCTTGTTTCCGAACCAGAGAGGACCTGGCTTGGCAGTTCGGGCTGGACTGTTCTCAAGGGGCACAGAGTCAGGACTGATTTGCATATGGCTAGGTCCAAACTGGAATGGCATGGTGAGCAAAAACAATGGATTTAGGCCCAGAATTCTGTACTGGGGTGAATGTATGACATTGTTCTGCATTCTGTCCATCAACTGTTGTTTTTGAGAAGACTGTCAGCAGTCTTTCTAGCACTCCTAAATTTACCTTCCTACTCTCCACTGAAAAAGGACAAATATCCTGAAACATTTGTCTAGAGTTACATGGCCCTGGCAGCACCAAAATGGTATAAAACTAAAGACTATTGAAAAAAGTGAGTGTTATTATGCACTGCATTTTCCACAATGCATCTGGGTGATTGGTGTGCTAGCATGCCTGGCAGTGCCCTCTCCCCATATTGGGGTAAAAAAAAGGTACTCTGGAACATTGGTACTATATGTTCACATCTCCTCCACCTCATACTTGCCCTATAAATTGGCAGCCTAGTAGCCAAAGTTGGGTTTTGTCCAAGGCTGGGAATATTTAGCCAGAAATAAAATCCTCCCGATCCCTTCCTGAGCATTTCGAACAGACAGGAAGCTTGAGCTTTGAGAAACCACCTCATACCCTATGGAACTTTACCTCTTTTGCTTCTTTCAGTTTCTTAACTGAGTGGAAAGGTACATTTCTGATTAGTGTTCTTATAAGTTTAGGAAATCCTCTGATCCCCCATTTCCATTTGTGCAGATAACACTGAGTGATGCAAAGAAAATCTGCAATCTTCTGACAGTCTTTCAATGTCAGAAGCCATTGCATTGCAATAGTTGAACAGTGCTGTTAAGGGCTAAAAGAATGCCGAAGTACTTTCGCTAGGGCTTTGCAGGGAAGAAGAATCTTTCCCGGGCAAAACTGTCTAGAGAACCATTGCAACGTTCACCTGCAGCAAAGACAAAATCTTTAGAGAACAAAATGTGAATCATTTTACCAAAAACACGCCATGAGTCGGTGTGCTGGTGCAGAGGAAGTGTGTTTGAAGGAAATTTTCCAATTTAGATGTGAAAATGTTAGCAGATTCGTCTATCTTTCGGAGCTGAACTAATGACCTACGTTGTAATCCATGGGAAAGGACTCATGGTAGATGTGACTCCCTATCAAGACCATTAATGTTAACGTACATAAATATTGCAACCATTACATTGCCTATCCCCACATCGTCAAGGCAAGTGTATATTTACTACTCCTAATTCAACATTCACTTACATTACAGCCACTGTGCTAAGTAGTGGCTACTCGTTGTGGTGGGTGTGATATAGTTGTCACCTCACCCACTCATATAATCATCAACCTTTATCTTACAATTACTCTTACATAACAGAACACAGCAATCTGAAAGGGTGCCTTGTCCTGCTGCTCAAGTATCTGACAGAAGAAAATAGAGTGAGTGATAGTCTCAATACAATCAAACAAGTTTCAGAACAAAGATATTTCTAGACTCAAAAAATGAAACTCATAAATATAATAGAGAAGAAAGGCTGTTCAAAAGGATGATTGAAGGAAAAACTTGGAAGAATGTTTGGCCTCCATTTAACTTGGTTGTGCAATGGGTTGGTCCTAAAAACTCTTTCATCCTAGACATTTCAACCAAAAGAAGAACTAAACTATGATAGTCTAGTTTTGATATGTTGCACACTGGAGATACTGCAGAAGAAACGCATGCCAACTTCAAGAAAGATCACAGGAACATTGGGTTTTGTGTGTCAGCATGGTTTAGTTCAAGGAGAAGTCCACCAAACCGTATTGAGTGGCAGCACACAATGACATTGATTCACAAAAATGAATATAGTTGTCTCTGTCTTATCATGTATTCCTCTGTATCACCTTTTCTCCAATCGCATACAAGAATGTGGTATCAATAACCATCTACACTAAATGAATTCCTAAAGGCCTTTGCTTAAACTAATTAGATGCCATCAAGTTAAATTAATCGATCTAAAGAAATTCAATAAGTGCAAGGTGAAAGATAACATCAAAAGGAGAAGCAGAAGCAATTATATGTTTTCAACTGCTATATATGAATTCAAGTATTCACATGTTAAAAGGGGGGGGGGGTCACATATTTAGGCAGCACTATTGTGTTATCCTGATACACGCAGGCATAACACAGCCTCCAACTTTGAGGCACAACCCCAACTGTAGAAGTGGGTCATTACTTACCCGGTTAAAACCATAATATTCTATTGAAAATGCACAGATACATCTTTAAACACGGAATTACATAATTAGATACATAATGAAATAATTTGAGGCAAACACATAGCTTTAGATGTCTAGGCGCGGACACAGTTTGCCATGGAAAAGTTACAGTATTCTCAAGAATAACCATGTTAGTCCATGCACAGGCTCAAATACCGAATTTCTATAAAAAATATTTATATTTATCAATTGATATTAAACTTTTATTATTTAGAAGAATGGCTACAAAAAAAGCAATGCATGGTATCAATAATCCATTTTAGATTATAGGTTGCACAATCCTTAACTAGATCATTGGTGATGGTGATCGTTATCAATTTATTGGACACTAGCAGCCCGCCCCGGCGTTGCCCGGGGCAGAAGGGGGCTGGGGGCAGCATTTTGGGCTTTGTGCAGTCCCGGCCGGGCCCCCGCCCCAACATTGCCTATACCGCCGCCTGTCTCCCGCCTCCCGCCCGACTGCCTCCCGCCTCCCGCCCGCCTGCCTCCCACCTTTGCCTTACCTCAGCCGTGTTCCAGACTTCACCGCCACTCCCGGGCCCCCGCCCGCCCCGACATCGCCTTACCTGAGCCGCTGCGCCACTCCTCGCCGCTCGTCACCGCTCCTCCACGCCTGTCGTCATCACGCAGGTATAGGTCGCGGTCAGCGCTACGTCGCGGCCAGCGCTAGTTTTAGGGGACTACTTTGTTTGTAAATTTTTATTTTTTAATTTACGTTCTATTTTTATTTTCAGTCGCCTATGTCCATCTACACACCCTGAGGATTCCAACAATGTATTGGGTGTGTGGATTGGCGCTGTGGTTCCCGAGTTTACCTTGCCAAAAGGTTTCTGTTCTCTCTTTATACTAGTAGTATAGATTATGCATATTCAAAGCTGTTATGATTTCATAGTACATTGACATGTTCAGTAATAGGAAGATGTTCTGAATTTCTCATAATCACACGATTAAAGCAGAATTTGAAGTCAATTCCCAAATTTTCTCTTCTAAATTGTTATGTGCTGCTAAGTTGTATAAGCATTGGTGTTGCTTCAAATGCTTAGCTGTAGCCTTGGGTATTCAGCGCCATCCCAATGGACGGTATACACCCGTTACAACGCATCTTTTACAACGCATACCATTACAACGCATTGCGCTGGGGGCGCTCTAGGATAGGGAATAAGTATAATTTACTATCCAACACCTTCCCTAGGGTCCACGGGGACTGGAGTTAGAATAGTAAATTATACTTACCACTATCCAGCACCTCAAAGCGCTATGCGTTGTAATGGTATGCGTTGTAAATACCGTGTTGTAATGGTATGCGGAGTAAAAGTATGCGTTGTAACGTCATACATCCCAATGGACAAAACAGCTTCATTTATAAAGGTTTAGCCACTAATAAATCAGTTCATCATCTTTAAAACAGTGAAGTCTCATAAATTCTAATACAGACATATATCTTTATGACATCTCACGCACAATGTTCTAGAAAGTTAGTAAATAAACTGGTCCAATCAAGAAGTGGTTTGGCCTTAAAGTGTGTGCCCGGTGTCATTTTGGCACCTACTTCACATGAAATGATGCCAGTCCCATGTTATTCTTCACAGAACGTTGGTTTCCAATACACCTTAGTTATATCCACAGCTCTGCCTGTCGCAAACAAGGACAAGTGGATCTGTGGAGCTATTTAGAAAAAAAAAATGCCCTAACAACAAGAGTGGACGCTGTCCCTGAATTTAGGTGGTTTGCTCATGTACAAAGTTTATATGCTGCTGCAAATGCAGCAGAAGTGGATTTGGCACCCCAAGCCTACCGACCTGAAACAGGGTACCAGGAATCACTGATATTGGGGTTAGATATATCCAGAACTCCGCAAAACATCAGAGCTTCAGGGGCTCCCGTCCAAAATGGGATACCCAGAGCATTCTTTAAAGGGGATTTTGAGCTGTGGTTCACTATAATGCTTCCACTTTTCAAAACTTCGGTGGGATGAGATTAGCGCATTTGAGCTCTGCTCCCATGTCAGCAGCATAGAGATTAAATAGAAGGGGCGCAAGCACGCAGCCATGCTTGAGGCCATTGTCTGTTGTGATCTTCTCGAGACGGTCATAGGTGTGAACTTGACTGTATGCCAGTTAAAGGTACATAAAGATGTTATTGCTCGAAGTAAGGGGTTCAGGATGCCTATCCTTGTAACTTTTTCCATAAAATGTTCCTGATAAAAGGCTGCAGAATAGCCCACAAAACAGGCAAAGAGTGGGAATTGGTTCTTACTCTTTGCTGTTTGAGACAGGTAAGAAAGGGCCACAATGTTGTCCTGCATTGAGGGGTTTGCCCTGAAACCTGATTGCTTAAATGGCATTATATCGTTAGTTTCTGCCCAGCCTTCAAGTTCTTTAAGTAGGATGGATATGTAGGCTTTAACTTCAATGTCCAGGAGAGCAATTGGGCAGTAGTTGGACGGGTCTGACCTGTCATCCTTATTTATAAATGGGATTTAAAATAGATCCCCTCCAATTCTCTGGAGCCTGCACGGTCAAATTACAGGTTTTGAAAAGTGGAAGCATTATAGTGAACCAGCCTGTCTTTTGCATGTCAGGGGACGTCTATTTACAGAGTGCCAAGGAGTATTCCTAAAATATTGCTAACCAATAGTTCGGTAAAAAGCTCGGTTTGCGTACACCTCATATTGCATATTCTCAATTGCAGATGTCAGCATTCTTTCAGCACATTTTAAATGTGAAGGGATAACTTGCTAATTTAAGACATGCTTTTTCCTAATTTGCATAATTCTTACAAGTGTGCAAATAAGATTTCGGTGTAGGTAGTTGCAGTATTTAGTAACTTTACTGAAAGGTAACGCACATAAACACATCCATAGGTTCTTCAAAAGCATACACCTGTGACAGCTTATTCAAAAATTATTAAAACATATATATATATAATTGGCAACATATTTAATACTATCTACAGAGCAGCCGAGTGTGATTCTTGACTGAACTTTCTTTGTAACAAGTGAGACGGGTCCCTTTTCAAGACTTATTTTTGCAGTGTTTGAATTTATAAACTGAAATGGAGTATTTCATTCTGGTAGCATTCATAAAGATGATACCATGTTGCCAAAAAATATTCGTCAGCTTGGCGATCAAGTTTTTGCTAGGTCGCCATTATTACAAGAATGCATGTGTAACTGAACAGGATCACTGTAGCCATTAGATTAAATATTTGCCGACATACTTGTTTATGACAGTCCTCTGAATTACATTGATAGTAATAATCCAATAAGGTATGCACTGACTACAAAGCGCTGCCTCCCTTGAAATAGTGTGCATGCTGAAAAGAAATACTCTTTCGCCTTAGTTATTGCAATTCGATTAAGTATTTACAACCTGTGGATTTCAGATTCTAGAGCACGTGCACACATCTGTGTGTGTATGAGACTCCGACTACAAGGCTCATATCAACTGATTGTCTGTTTCTGGCACTACTCTTTAAGGACACCACTCGATTGTTTGGGAGGAGAAACTCATGTCCTTAAGACGTGACCCCACTAGGCATCATTAGATTCCACAGGCGCTCATCTGGCTTTAGAAAGAGACTGCGTCTTCTGGATGATGCATACATTAATGTGGCATTTTATTGTGTGTGCTGGAGTGTCCATGGGCCTCTCCTTAGTCCGACCCAAAAATATGTGCAGCTCCAGAGAGAAATGCATTCTGCTGTTTCCTCACATGATGTGTAGTGATAGTATGTGCCATAATACGAAACAAAGACAGAGTTCTGTCCACATATCCCTCTACACACATTCAGAATGATCCTTTACTTGCCTCACCGAAAAGGTGTACAGTTATACCCAAAGGCTCAGGCACTGAGGCTATGTGTGGGCCTTGTGTTCATGGGGATGATCTCTGTGTATATCATTCTCAGACCACCACACAGATCACTGTTTCCTATCAAATTCTCATAAACAGACACAGAAGCTAAGGGAAAATGTAACTAAATTACAGACATAAATGCTGAAAATCTTTATTGTAGATTCAAGTATCATGATTTACATTTTCTCCCTGTATTTGCTGTGTACACACCCAGCCCCTGCACGCAAAACCAGAGAATCAGTTTTACAAACTACATTTCAGAATGTGGGACACAACTGATGAATACAATGTGAGGAAATTGGTTATTAATAATAGCAGTAATAACACACTACTTCTCAGGGTGAACCAAAAAAGTTACTAAATAAACCTGTGCTTAGCCCTTCAATAGATTGGTAGTAAAGTAGTCAGGCTTAACTTAGAGACAATGTATAGAATATTTAAGGCTCAAGTAAAATCCCAAATCAATTAAAAAATGAGAGTACATGGTTTATAAAAAAAATGACACCAAAAATACAAAAACTCAGATTAGCAGAACGGAATTATGAATTTTCATATTTTTAGGTAAAAATCGCTCCAAAAAGCATTAAGTGCCACTCTTGTGGAATCTGGTTTCTCTGGACCTGGTCAAAGTCACAAGTTCTGGCTTAATGTGAAAGAGCATGGGTTGAGTACAAGAACCAGGTTTGCACTGTGGAGGTTTTACACTCTCGGAGCCTAAGTCAATCAATCAATCAATCAATCAATCAATCAGTCAATCAATCAGGGAATTGTAAAGCACACTACTCACCCGTAAGGGTCTCAAGGAGCTGGGGGGGAGGGGCAGCTCTGGTCAGTTGAAGAGCCAGGTCTTGAAGAGGTGAAGAGTGGGGGAACATCTGATGTTGATTGGGAGCTGGTTCCAGGTCTTTTCCACAATGTCGAAGGCTCTTCCACTCGTTCTGGCTCTGCGAAAGCACTGGGTTTCAGCGAGGGCAATTCGGCATGAGGAGCCACAGCTGGAGCTTCAAGTTGGCAGGTGTTGCGAGGAAGTCAATGTTGGCGTGAGGAGCAGTCAGGTTGAGGCTTTGCATTTATGGTCAACACCGGTGGTTGCAGTTTGGCATGAAGAGCAAGTCACTGTTGAATCTTCATGCTGGCAGGAGACCCAGTGAAAATTTTCTAGCGCAAGCCGCCCGCTTGTGGTAGCAAAGAACCCCACATTTCTGGAGTTTCACCTGTAGTGCAGATGTCGGTAGATTTGAAGCTGGAGGTGTACACTCTGATGCCAGCCAAAGGTCCAGGACCTAAGGGCAACCTTTAGGGATCAGGACTAATTACAGAGGAGGCAAGCAGCGGGGCTTAGTTGCTGCTGGTCAGCTGGGCAGTTGCATTGAAGGTCTCTGGAATCCCTCTAGCTTAAAAAGGAGGTTGGAGTCACATCTGGGGATCATTGATTCAAGGCAAGCAGGTCCAGTCTTCCTTCTTCAGACAGCAGGGCAGTCCTTTTTCTAAATCCTAAACAGGTCCAGGAGTGTTCTGATACGCAGTTCACATGGTGCCACATTTATATCTGGTAGTACACAAATGTGCAACCCAATATTGTCTTGTGGGCTTGGGTATCTATGATAAGGTAGTTTCAGCTTAGAGTAGAAAGAATACTCATTGAAGATCAATCAATCAATGAATCATATCATTTGTAAAGCACACTACTCACCCGTGAGGGTCTCAAGGTGCTGGGATGGGGAATGCTGCAACTGCTCAGAAAGCCAGGTCTTGAGGAGTTTTCTGAAGGTCAGCAGGTCTTGGGTCTGCCGTAGGTGGATGGGGAGGGTGTTCCAGGTCTTGGCGGCGAGGTGGGAGAACGATCTGCAGCCGGAGGTCGCTCTTCAGAAGTGGAGGACTGTAGCGAGGTCGGCGGAGCGGAGCTGGCAAAAGGCTTATTTTACCAGGTCAACATGGCAGTTAGAAATTGCACTACATGATTCAGTGGCTGGTCTGAGACATGTTTTACAATGTTACATCTGCATCACACATGTAGCATTTAATTGAGAGGCCATGGGTATATCTAGTATAATTTACACAGGATTTATGATTGACTTGAAAGTAAATTGGATGTGCCAATTGTGTGTATTCTTAACCCCAAGAGAGAAAAGGAGGCTGAAATCAACCCCGCTTCCAGTAGTATATCAAATCACACATTGACACAGTAGCCTGTAAGATAGGCACTCATGCATTTCTTTTGCCTCTCCTGAGCTCTGTCTAACTATCCTATTTTCCAAATCTAGTTCTGGGCAATTCCAAGAATTGTATGAGGTCAGGCGCAACCTCAAGCATGGACTATCTTGAGGGAGTGCTTAGACTTTACTTAATCTGGATAATTATCTGGGATCCAGTTATTATAGCTACAAAATGCATCAGGGTAAACCAGAAGGAATCCTTTTGTAGGTGGGACCCTTGGTATATATAAAAATACAACAACGTATACTCAGAGGAGGTTATTGGGTACCATGACCCTTATGTACCTCTGTGGTGGCAACATGTTTCTATCCTTGGATAGCCTAGCTTGGTCTTGGGTAATTAATCAGGGCTTATCTAAGGATCCCTATACTAATCTGTGTGATAATATAAAGACATATTGAGATGAGCTACCTCCTTGAAAAGTCAAAAGGTACATTCCCTGATGTGAGTGAAGAAAAGTATTGGCATTAGAGTAGACAAACATTTTATTATATTTATAAACCACATTCATATTTTGCGGTAAGCTTAAAAAGTATTAAAAAAACTATCACAAAATCGTGGCACATGTGACACTACACAAAAAACACGACAAGTGAAGTAACACACATGAGGATAGCACCATTCTAATTTACAGTGCTGACTCTGCTACATTACCTAGTTCAAAGAGATCCAGTGCCTCGTGGTCTGTTCAAGGGTGGCGGCTCCTATTGTCCCAGTCTGAAGAACATACATATTTGATACATGCCGCATTGCAATGAAAAAGAGACCATCATTCCTAGGGCGGTTCAGAATCCTCATAGTGAGAAAACGACTCGCACTTGCTTAGTAAGCTGTGTTGTGCTACATCGTGAGTCTAAAAATGAAAGACTGACCTCTTTTAACTGGTCCATACTTCAAAATACAATAGTGGGATCTGTGATAAGTTATTTTTAAAGTATCTAAGAGTGGTACCTAGCCAAACCAGTAAACTGGTTTCCCATTATGCAGCACGTTGTCACTTAATTCATCAAGGAGATTCACCCTCTGTATTCCTAACCTGCCCCCGAGCACAGTCGTCTGGAAGATACAGGGAAAATAATTGCATTTTTATCCTGCTCTTAAACACCCATAATTGAGGGTGTGTTTCTCCATCACCTACGTTCCTAAGTGTGGAGACACCTGAGCAGGGCCAGCAAATCACACACCAACCTCCTCTTTTGGTCCGGTGGGATTTATCGAAGTGCTCCGCCTTTAGACCAAGGCCTGTCTCGCTCTGCTGTTCGTCTACATCAGTGCTTCTCAATCTGTGGTCCGCGGACCCCCAGGGGACTGTGAGACATTCCCAGGGGGTCTGCAGGATAGAGTGCCTGCCGTCGTAGTGAAAAATGAAACACCCATGCGTCCTCATAGCACACAAGAGCTGTGAATGTTGGCGCAGGGGCGGTGAGACCACAACAATACAACCAGGAGGCGGGGGCAGCGAATGGGCAGTGGGCAGTCAGGGGGGTAGGGCCGCAGGGGGCACAGCAGCTGGGGAAACGAGTGGAACAGAAAGCAAAAGGGGGATAAAAACAAGGAAAACCCAAGTGGCACAGAAGGCAGAAGGGCACAAAAAAACGTGTGGAACAGAGGGCAGAAGGGCACAAAAAACAAGGGAAAATCGAGTGGAACAGAGGGCAGAAAGGCACAAAAAATGAGTGGAAATGAGTGCAGAAGGGCACAAAAAATGATTGGAAAACGAGTGGAACAGAGGGCAGAAAGGCACAAAAAATAAGGGGCAAAACGAATGGAACAGAGGGCAGATGGGCACTAAAAATGAGGGGAAAATGAGTGGAAAAGAGGGCAGAAAGGCATAAAAAACAAGGGAAAAACCTGTAACACAGGGCAGAAAGTCACCAAAAAGGAGGGAAAAACGAGTGGAACAGAGGGTAGAATGGCAGAAAAAAACGAGGGAAAAACGAGTGGAACAGAGGGCAGAAAGGCACAAAAAATAGGGGTACAGAGGGCAGAAAGGCACAAAAAACGAGGAAAATGAGTAGACAGAGGTCAGAAAGGCACAAAAAATGAGAGAAAACGAGTGGAACAGAAGGCAAAAGGGGCACAAAAACGAGGGAAAAACGGGTATGCTCAGACGCGAGTCCCTTGCTCACTTTGCCACTGTATTCAAGCAAGCCTAGCTGAAGACGGCTGTAATGCCAGAAACCGGTCCTAGGAAGCTTTTTTCCGGTCCAGGGAAGGCATGGCTTGGCAGTTCGGGCTGGACTGTTCTCATGAGGCACAGGGTCAAACTGATTTGCATATGGCCATGTCTGAACTGGGGTGGCAGAGTGGGCTAAAGAACGGTGATGAATTAAACCCAGATAAGTTGACTGGGTGTGAGTGTTTGATTGGTTCAGATGCTTCGTCCATCACCACCCCTGGTAGCTTTCGAAGGGGGGGCCTCAGCCGAGCCTACCTTGCTCCGCTGAGGCGTCTTCACAGTCTCCTGCTCCAGTGTGGCGGCTGGGCTTAGCTCTGCCGAGCTGCTCTGAACTCCCTGACTGGCCGGGCTTAGCTCCACCGGTCGGGTCGGGACTACAACCCCCAGCAGCCTCGACGCCACGACACCGCCCCCCTCATTATCCAGCGCCAGGAGGCGCATAAAACACTGCCTGCTAACTCGTCCCGCGAGTACGCGCGCGGGACGCGCCGGGCGAAGCTTGGGCAAAGCCCAGGCAAAGGGCGGGCCATCTGAGGCCCTCAGAGGTCATCAGTGGTCGGGCTCCCCCCCTCAGTCGCTACAAAAGGTGAGCCGGACACAGTCATTAGCATAATGGGGAAACTAAACATTTGCACTGTGACACAGGCACCTGAGGGACCTTCTGTTCTCCCGCCTTCTCTTGAAAGCATGTTGGAAAATGCTTTCAACATGGTAACAAATGAAATTGCTAATATCGAGAGGAGAATGTCAATGGGCCTTACAAACATACACTCAGAGTCACAAATTCTGGGAATGTTTTGCCGCTCTCCCCCGTGGTTACAGTTCTGAAATCAACCCCACCTGTTAATCCATTGGTTCCGCTGCCTGGGGGCAGCTGCTCCACAATTATCATTGACTCTTCACCTGATCCTGTTGCGCAAACTGCAATTGCCCCTTTGCCCACGAGCAATAAGACAGGTGGCGAGAAAAGAAAAAGAGGTGCCTCAAAATCATCAGTAAACAAGAGGAAACAACCCCCTCGCAATAAGAGCCAACCGACCCCACAGAGTATGTGGAACAGAGGGAATGAACAACAATTAGAGGGTGGCACAGATACCAATGAGTCAATACAACTTGACGATGTGGCTCCTGTATCGCTAAAGAATCCTTTAAAAGATGGGCATACTTTTGCTTGTACACAGACTGAGCCACTAATTGAAAGTATTATCCAACCAAAGACCAATGGGAATCTTATCGAGACTATTGTTGATGCAATTTTTAAACAAACGGAAATGCAAATGATCAAACAGTTTAACACTATTTTTAAAAGATTGGATAGATTAGAAAATCTAGTTAAAAAGGAAGATGTAAAAAGGAAAGGGGTGATTAGTCTTGATCTAATGAGGGGTGACCACCTATTGAATGATCTGGAATCTGTTAGCAAGGTTATTCTGGGTAGTGGGCCTAATATTGCTAGCAGCAGTACACCAACATCTAAAGCTGCACCAAAGAGTAAGACCGTATGGAAAACACAAATTGTCATGAAATCACTGCAAACACCAGTAGTAGCAGCTGGCTCTTCCAGTCTTATTAGTACGGCTAGCAGCACATATAAGGGGGGGGCCATACCAACTACCACTAAATCAGGAGTAACATCTAATACTGGCCCTGATAAGGGCCATGTTGCTGCCCCTAGGCCCACACAATCCCATGGCCCTGCCCTCCACCTACCCCCGGATGCATGTCCATATGTCTTAATCCTAGCAGGCGTACCACCACTTAAGGAGGTTCAAGGAAAGTCCTGGGTCCAGCTGAATAACAAATGCATTGACTGGCTGGGCAAACATAAAGGGGTAGGCCATGACATCTCGAAAGATATTCTGTCAGCACGTCGAGTAAGCTGGGTTGGTCCCTTATTTAAGAACATCAACGGTGATTGCATCGTTATTAATTTCAGGCACCCTGGCATAGCTAAATATATACTTAGCAATAATAACATCTACCCTGGCCCATCAACCGTCATAACTTCTTTACCATTGGGCTACTTCTATAGGCCCCCCCAGAGAGCATTTAGCCAAACCCCACCACCATATCCACTATTTAATAGATATAGCACACTATCTGAGCTGGGTACCTTGGACTGACCACCACCACCAAATACACCCCCTGATATAACTGTCAGTACCCTGCCAAATGTGACTGTTTGTGTGGAAGAACTACCAATCTGCCCAGATGTAATAGTACCTATCGGGTCTATAGTGCATGCGTCACCATTTAAGTATTTAACATCTTCCCAGGGCAACACCACACACCCACCATCTGATGACCTAACTGTTTTGAGCTGGAACATAGGGGGTCTCAATGCAAAAATGGAAATTAGGGAATGGATGGACTGGGTTACAAAGTTCGATCTCCTAATGCTCCAGGAAACTTGGTGCACCAGCCCCCTGCTCCAAGAAGGATACAGTTGTTTCAATCAAATTGTACCTATTCCGGCTATGGGCAGACCTAGCGGGGGTTTATCTATCTGGGTCAAGATCATGTCAAGAGTTAAAACTGAAATAATGGTAACCAATGATAAATCTTTTCAAGCACTGATATACACCAGCAGGATAAAGCTATGTCTAATTAACTTTTATAATAATGATTTCACAACTCAGCCTAATGTTAATTTTATAAGATCATTTGATTTTATTGATGAAATTGTTGATGGCCAAAAATATGGTAAATTTGATGGTATCTGCATAGGAGGCGATTTTAATGCACACATTCACCCTAGAACTCCTAGCTGTAAAAGAGGAGCCACACGAGACTTAGTTAATGCTATGGAGATGGCAAATATGACTGTGAACAAAGGACCTGTGGCCGGTGTACAGACAAAATATCGACTCCAAAATATCGACTGGTTATAATATCGAGTTTTAAATATAGACTGGACAAAATATCGACTGGACATAATATCGACTACAAAAATATCGTTTTTCAGGTAAGTGAAGTAATATCGACTGTATAAAATATAGATAGCAAAAATATCGAATTTTTAATAATATATAATATTTTATAGTGTATTTTTATGTAATAATATGTGTGAAAAGTGTGTATTAATGTTATAAAATATTTTATTAAATGAATGTTGTTTTTATATTAATTGCGTAATGTAATTCTGTAGCGGGTTGTGGGTTTATAGGGGAATAGGGTGGGAAGTAATTTAATAATAATTAATTAATTAATATATGTTTGTTAATATTTTTAATTAATAATTAATTGATAATTAATTAATATTAATTAGTTAATTAATTATTATAATTTTGTACATATTTTGTATTAGTAATTAATTGGTAATTAATTAATTGTAATTAGTTAATTACATTAATTAGAGTACATTTTTAATATATATAATTTTGTGTTATTTTTAAGTAATTAATTGGGAAAAATAATATTAATTATTAAAATAATTACAGCTAATGTGCTAATATATTAACTTTATTGTTATTGTTAATTAATAATAATTGGTAATTAAATAATATTGATAAATTTTGGGTAAAGGGGCATTTTTTGGGTTTTGGGTCAGTTTTCAGTTTTAGGGTAAAGGGGTATTTTTAGGGTTCAGGGTCAGTTTTCAGTTTTTGGGTAAAGGGGCATTTTTAGGGTTCAGGGTCAGTTTTCAGTTTTAGGGTAAAGGGGTATTTTTAGGGTTCAGGGTCAGTTTTCAGTTCATGGGTAAAGGGGCATTTTTAGGGTTCAGGGTCAGTTTTCAGTTTTTGGGTAAAGGGGTATTTTTAGGGTTCAGGGTCAGTTTTGGGTTTTTGGGTAAAGGGGTATTTTTAGGGTTCAGGGTCAGTTTTCAGTTTTAGGGTAAAGGGGCATTTTTAGGGTTCAGGGTCAGTTTTCAGTTTTTGGGTAAAGGGGTATTTTTAGGGTTCAGGGTCAGTTTTGGGTTTTTGGGTAAAGGGGTATTTTTAGGGTTCAGGGTCAGTTTTCAGTTTTTTAACGATATTTTTGCAAGTCGATAATGTGACCGTTGTTACTCTTTGGAGTGGGAATAGTATTTTTTACACTTCTGGTATTGTACGCTAATATAATAGTATCCTATTTAATTATAGTATGATATTATATATATATGTTTTTCCAAATAGGATTGTAAAAAATTATTTTTATTAAGTTTATTTATTATTTAATTATTTTAATTTAATTTAAGTATTTTTAAGTATATTTTAGTAATTAAATTTTAATATTAATTTAATTAAACACTGTTTTTAACAAAGTCGATATTTTTTATAACTATATTATTGTAAACGATATTTTGTACTCGATATTTTTGTACTTACCTGTTTGTAGATACAAACTCGATATTTTGACTGTCGATATTTTGTCCACGATATTTTTGCCAGTCGATATTTTGACCCTCGATATTTTTTCAGTGATCCCCTGTGGCCACCTATGTAGGCCGTGGGAGTTCAACTACAATAGACTATGTATTTCTATCCTCTTTGTTAGGGGACCTCTTACTAAAGGCCGAGGTCATCAGTGCTCCATATAGTGACCATTGGGAACCTGGGGCAAAAAATGTGGTGGCTTCCACAGACAATCTGAGGGTGATTTGGAGGGGGATAGATAACAAGTGGGTCTTAACTCGTATAATCAAAAAACACCCCAAATTAGTGTCTGTTTGTCTATCCACTGATAACCCTGAACATGCCATCATTGAGGCCATTTCAGGTCTTTGTAAGTCCATAAAAAAGGAGATTTCTAAACCAGCCATATCTAGTAGCCACAAAAACCCAAGGTGGTTCGATACCTCATGTTCGAAATCGAACGGGGAACTCAGGGCTGCCCTCACAGCAGATTCAAGGGACCAGTCCGTGGTTAGGAGACTGAGGTCTAGTTATAGGCGTACTCTAAAAATAAGATCAAAGGAGTTATTAAAAGATCATTGGGACTCACTTGTTCGCATAGCGTCATTGAGAGACACCACCGGGTTCTGGAGCGAGGTTAAAAACTTAAGATCAATGGGATCGAATATCACCCCCATAAATTGCAATATATCTGGGGATGTGTGGGTGGACCACTTTTCTAAAATCTATGAGGCACCCCCAATCCCACGGGTATTGTCCACCCTTTAACTCTACTGAATATCACCATAACGGAGGTGGAAGACGCCATTTCAGAAAGCGCGGGGAATAAAGCTCCAGGGCCTGATGGTTTATCCATCGACCAAATTAAATCTGAACCCGACTTCTGGGCACCTTTATTGTGTAACATCTTTAATAATATATCACCCACCCCAGTCCCAGTAACATGGGCAAATAGAATTATTGTGCCTATTTTTAAAAAAGGCAATAGATTGGACCCCGGTTGCTATCGCCCAATATCTTTAATAGACAACACCCTGAAGATTTTAGGTAGGGTCATCTTCAGCAGAATCAGAACTTGGCAGAGGATAATGTAATTTTACATCCATGTCAATTAAGGTTTAGAAGTAGTGTGGGAACTGTGGAGCAATGTCTAAATTTAAATTTATTAATGGCCAAATACAACATTGCCAAAAAATCTCCTTTGTACCTAGGTTTTATGGATTTAAGTTCTGCCTTTGATTTTGTTAATCGCTCTCGTTTATGGTCAGTTTTGTTGAATTATGGTTGAGACGAACCCCTAGTTTATTTTTTGGCCCATTTGCACAGTGACTTGAGAGCCCGAGCTCGACTGAATAATGATGGTGAAGTCTCCAGTGATATTTTAATTGGCAGGGGGGTCAGACAGGGCTGTGTCCTGGCCCCCTTGCTTTTTATGCTGTATATAGATGAATTAAGTCGTTTTGTGTGTAAGCTAACAAGTGATGTCCCGCGCGTAAATGGTAAACCACTTACCGCCCTCATTTATGCAGAAGACGCGGTCCTCATGGGCCGCACACCCAATGCACTTCGCACTTCAATATCAGGATTTGTCACGTACCTGGCAGACCTTGGCCTTTGCACGCATTTTAATAAATCATTCATAATGTCCTATGGCCCCAAAAACCACAAAATTAATCACATTTGGTCAGGGAATAACGTCTTAAAAAACACTTGCACTTTTCCATACCTAGGCCTGTTGTTCTCTGACTCTGGATCATGGCAACCTCATGTTGCCCAGGGGAGAAATAAACTGGGCGAAGCTATTAATTCTATAACTTCCCTACGCCAACCTAAACATGCAGAGATCATCATACCATTACTACAAATCTATAAGACCCAATGTTTACCCACAGGAACCTATGGTGCTGAGGTGTGGGGATATTCGAACTGTACTAATATACAGGTCGAGGAGAACAGATTTTGTCGGAAGGTTTTAGGGGGGTAATTTCTGCACCAACTTTTGTGTGCCACATGGAATTGAATCTGCCCTATACAGAGGATTTTATAAGATCTAGGCCTGCACTGTTCTGGTTGAAAATATGGCTGAATCCAGCGGCTTCTCTGACTCGCGATATTATCTCGGACTGTTTAAAAAGTGATCGGGCCAATTATATACCATGGCTCAGGGCCGTGGAGAACAGCCTAGCTAACGTGGAGCAGGGGCATTTATTTACATCTCCCCATACCATCGATCGCTCACACAAGAACTTAGTAAAAAAGGCCTTATATGATCTCTACAGTAATGAGAGGAAAAAGAGTGAATTTGCAAAACCGGCCATTATAAGGTACTTACCCGTATTGTCACTATGTGACAGGCCGCATCACATGCCTCAAGACTACCTGTGCAAAAAGATTGGCAAATGGAATAGGAACTTGCTGTTCCGGTTCAGAGACGGGAGCATTAAAAACCTTTTATGCTTCCCGCTGGGTTTCACCAAAACTTTGGAAAACCTAAACTGCCCTTGTAACTTAGGTAAGAAACAAAGTCTTTTACATTTTACGTTCTTTTGTGGATTTTATGCAAAATATACCAAACATTAATCAATCCCATACTTTCAAAAGACCGGCCAGACGAATTTCAATTTAGCTTTTGAAGACTTACTGATGCTAAGCTCTGACTAAGTAATCTTCAGGGTCAGTTGGATTCTTAAAGCTGCTGTTCGATCACGAGCATCATTGAATATGGCCTGATATGTTTTGCACTATTCCCTGCTTATTTTGCACTTTGCTCATTTGCACTAGTGGCTGTTTTCCTGTACTTATTATAGTCATTGACCCTGCATTTTTGCGTATTCATTTTTAAGCTTTGTATACTTTGTGTAAATATCATTTTCGTCTGACATTTGTGTTTTATGTGATGTGTATTTATATGTAACATAAAATGAAGGCTAATCACGTCAGTCTTTTATCCATTTTTTTAATGATGTTTTTACTGTGCTTCATGGTTGATGTTGTGATTTACATGTACTTTTATAGATGTTTTTTAAATCCGAATAAAGATCTTTGACTTGACTGACTTGACTTGACACTGGATTCAAGCAAGCCTGGCTGAAGACGGCTGTAATGCCAGAAGCTGCTCCTAGGAAGCTTCTTTCCGGTCCAGGGAAGGCATGACTTGGCAGTTCGAGTTGAACGGTTCCCATGAGGCTCAGGGTCAGACTGATTTGCATATGGCCATGTCTGAACTGGGGTTTGCAGAGTGGGCTAAAGAACTGTGATGGATTAAACCCAGATCTGTTGACTGGGTGTGAGTTTTTGATTGGTTCAGATGCTCCGTCCATCACCATCCTCTTTTGTACCGCTTTGTTCCCCATATGTTGGCAGGGTATGCTCAGACGTGAGTCCCTTGCTCACTTTGCCACTGGATTCAAGCAAGCCTGGTTGAAGACGGCTGTAATGCCAGAAAACGGTCCTAGGAAGCTTGTTTCCGGTCCAGGGAAGGCATTGCTTGGCAGATCGGGCTGGACTGTTTCCATGAGGCACACGGTCAGACTGATTTGCATATGGCCATGTCTGAACTGGGGTGGCAGAGTGGGCTAAAGAATGGTGATGGATTAAACCCAGATCTGTTGACGGGGTGTGAGTGTTTGATTGGTTGCTCCGTCCATCACCACCCCTTTTTGTACCACAGAGGGCAGACGGGCACAAAAAACGAGTGGCACAGAGGCAAAATACAGAATACAGAAATATAGGGGCAGCTAAGAACAGAAGGCAGAACGGGCAGAGAGGCACAGGGGCAGCGAGGGGAATAGGAGGGAAAACCGGGCAGAGACACGGGGCAGTGAGGGGTAAAGACCAGGCAGAGAGAGCACGGGTACAGAGAGGGAATAAAAAGGGGCATGGACCACGTACAGTCAGCGGGGGAAGACAGACAACAGCAGTCACAGACACAACAACGAAAATACAGGCAATACAATAAAGCGTTGAAAGGCACATGTGTATTGGTTACCGTTACTTGGCAGGCAGGTAAAAATAGATGCAGCCAGGATCAGCAGTAGGATTTTCGTGCTGCTGTCTGATTGCTCACTTTCCACAAACCCTTGGGTGAATTATGTGTGCTGTCAAGCTTTCATATTCTGACATATCAAGCTCTTATTCTGTGTAGCCTTTGCAGTTTGTTGTTCTCAAGGGACGGGGCAGTGGGCATCCTAACAGGAGAGGGTCAAGTCAGGTGCCACGCGAGGCCTCTCTGAAATATGCCTTAACTGCACTGCTCACCCCTTGGAGGTAAAATTGTTGTTCTGCTGTCTGTGACTAACTATTATGTCTAACAGGGGTTTATGGTAATTGGCAAAGCATTGTTCCATGATCTCACTGAAAAAATATGCCTCCTGTGCAGATACCTCCTGCCATCTCTTGCACTTCCATGATGAACTCCTAATATAGACCTTGAATTTGCTCTGTACACTGGACTCATCGCTTTGTGCACTATCTTGTTAGAATTTTCACAATATTCGTTGCTCCTTGGGGCATGTCTTTATTATGAAATGCTTCATAACTGTATAATATTTTAGACCTTCTTAAACTGTGAATAGGTAAAAATGCTAATAATTCATTATCATTCAACCTGTTGCTGTAAGGAAGGGTCACCACTCCAAGACTCTGGAATGAGAATGTATAGGTGCTGCTATGGCTGAGAGCAGGAGACTTGTACCACTAAATAATACACGGCTGTATGCATACATGTCAATGCCAATAGACTCAATTCAGGCTGTCTCCCTCTTGAAATTGCCTCTGCTTTAAAAGGCGTTTTTAAAAAGAAATTTAAAGTGTGCAAATTGCTTGTGGGTCCCTGGCTTCCAGTTGTGATTCAGTGGGGGACTCAGGAGTCAAAAGTTTGGGAACCACTGGTCTACATGATAACCCATGCAATTTCTGTTGGAGGGTGCTGGGAGTTGAAGCTCTCACGAAACTATGATCCCTTTTTTTCCTCTTCTGGGAGTCTTAATAAATTATGTGTATTTGTTTACGGTGCATGACATGCATGTCTGTGTTAGAAGCAGACATATAAAAAATGCAAATACTAAGTACATTTTGTCACACATCTGTATGCAATAGCAATAGAGACAATTCGAAATACACATCTTCTAAATATTGATATGCTGTTGCAGAAAGGACCCAAAATATGCAATTCAAAGCAGATGTGCATTTGACATTGACAATTTCAAAGAAAAAGACAAAAATAGTCTCATTAGTAATAATCAAAGAACTTGATGAAAGTGTTCCTGCTGAAAAATTATACTCTAAGGCATATATCAGTGCAGGCTCACAGTGAAGGGCACAACGATTTAAAACGTACAAAACATATTTTGCGCAAAATTCCTATAGCTCTAAGAAGGATTTAGCACTGCCATCCTGGAGAAAGTCACAAACAGAAATAGCAGCAAGAAAAGAAACAGTGGGAAAATAACCTCCTCGCCACCTACTGCATTTAATATTTAACAGCAAGCCTAGTAAGAAAACTAATTTGAAAACTACTGAAATGCATTGAGAAGGAAACCAAATGGTTTGTATTCCTTACTTGCAAGGAAGGAAAGAGTTTCTTATAGTGGTTTTGCTGGCTTTAGCAACTGCTTAAAAGTGTATATTCTTTTCCCCTAAAACATGTGCCAGGAATTGGCTTCATCTAGTTAGCTTATTTAACTTCCCAATAAGATCATGGTGAAAGGTTCATAAAATGCACCAGTGGCACAGAAGTACAATACTTTGCTCCGGCACTCTGACGGTCATCCTGTCTATCAAATGTAGAGATGTCCGCAGGCCCTAAGTTTACCTCTTTAAATTGCCAGGAACCATCGTCATAGTTTTTCTTGTCAGTGTAGGACAAACTTAACAGCCCCTGCCGTCAGCTATGGTGGCCAGCCATAATACATATTTTTTGTTTTTTAATAACAAAGTCCCAAAGTGGGAGTTTGTTTGTGAAAAACAAAAACTTAATGACCCCACATCCTGAGAAAACCTCCCTGGGTGTGGGTATCATGAATATGTTTTTCCCGTTCCTCACAGCCAGGTCTTTTCTAGCAGTGAGGGATAGAAAAAAACAGACATTACCCCTTCCAGGGCAGACATTGCAATGCCATTTTTTCGACGGCCATCAACCGACGGAGTAGGGGCTGCCAAAGGAAGTATTCTGTCAATGAGACAATGGGTACTCCATCTATGGAATACTTATGATCTGCTAGTATTTAAATTAGGCGAGCGAACCAAGCATTGGGTGGGTAAGGTGCTTTATCGCGTCATTCTTCAACTAACTTCCCTATGGTTATGTATAGTTTCATGTTCTCCAAACCATATGTTAAAAGGACATTGCACATGACCTAGAAGTTCTCTGATCCCATATTAAGACACAAATCCCAGGTCAAGTGTCTTTAAAAAGTCTTACAATAGACTTGCAATATCCTGCAAATATATGCATTGAGCTATATTATTCGTTACATAGTAGGTTTTTTTCTACCACTTTGGCGGTAGCTGTCAAGTGATCCATTGATGCTTTTGACAATTTCAGTTAGTATTAGCTTTGTACTCAGCTAACATGCTTCTATATTTATGCCAACATATCCACCATTAAAAAGAAATAGATGTTTTGTTTAAAAAGACAGAGAAGGCTGAGATTTTCAGGTGATGTGCTGCCACTTGGAACCTAAGATTTGAGAATTTAAAGGGAAATCGTCTACATTAGCTAGAGTATAATGCAGGCTAACATGTGACAAAAAGTTACATATTTACTTTTTTTTCATCAGAGCCTCGTCATACAAACATCCAAAGGTCTTGGTACAAACAACATTGTCTTTCATTAATTCTTTAAATATGCATTTTGAAGAAGCTTAGTGATAGAGGGTCGGCTGTGGGTTAGCCTTATTCATTAAATGGCTATTATGATTTTTTCATAGTTTGCTATTGCTTGAAAGGGTTGTCTATCACACCCATTGCATTTTGTGAAAGATAGCAGTGCCCCAATATAGTTCCTATAAGATTTTGGTGCTAGGCCAAAAGGAGTAGCCCTATACACAATAAAAATACAACAATTTGTCTTTTGTGTTGCTCCTACTTTCCCTAAAACCCATATTTTACAATTCATACATGCACACATCATCGAGCAGGTGCTTTCAGGTGCTCAGCACCTGCACTTTTTTCACAGGGCCGGGGCTACAATTTCTGAACCTGCAGGTGGTGGTCTCAATATTAATTGTTCAATTCAAAAGAAAAAGAATATCATACATTGCATGGTGACAGGCTGGTAAATATTCATAGGCAGGCCGGCATACACCTGTCCAGGCAGGCATGATTGTGCATCACCACATTAGTGATGATGTCATCAAGCTGATCCCAAATCCAATAAGTCATCGGCAAACTATGGCTTGCATTCTATTACCCTAGTCTGCTGCACCCTGCCACTGCCTGACCCTAAACCTCCCATTGAATAATTGAGCTGGGGGCTGGCTCATGACAGAATTGAGGCAAGGAAGCTGCAAGAACGCATTTGGAACTTGGGAGTGAGGGCTCTTGAGGAAGAATAAGTGAAAGTAATTGTGGACTTTCCACTTTTTGCGTAGCCAGAGTAGCATAACCGGCAGCCCTGCATTGCTGCTATCCTCAATGTGCTCGATGAGGCTGTGGCCCAACACAACTTTTGTGTGCCATGGCATCACCAGTAGAATCTGTGCGTTGCACCCCAGCATGGTAATTGCTGAGAGTGAGTGAGTCCAGTAGGCACCACGGCCAAACTTACTGGCATTGGCAGCATTACTGCTGGGGACAATGCCTCAAGCTGAGCAGTGGATGCCAATGCAGTCGCTATCCCTGAACCTACTAATTGCAGGCAGAACTAGCAGTGACATGACCTGCTGTGCTCAAGCAGCCGCCTGTTCCGCAAAAAACACACTGATTAATATATGCAAAAAAGCATTTTCATTTGGTGTACATTTTGTTTTTGCACTCAGTGTAGGTAAGAAAGTAAAACATCTTCCGCTTCTTTAGGAATGACAACAGGAAAACGCAGAGCAGGCTGACGACAGGGGTCACAGGCAGCAGCAGTGTTAGAGATGGGAGAAAGCGAGAGTAAAGAGGAGAAGAAACAACAAGAGAGAAGAGAGATAAAATGGAGCAAAGTAGAAGAAAAGGAGGAGAGCAAAGGAGATATAAATAGAGAGCAGCCATGATGTGAAGAAGAGAGCATTAAGAAGAGAGAAGATAGAATGAAATGATCTGGAGGACAGGACAGACGAAAAAAGCAGACAAATGATAAAATGGATACACAGCTAATCACTGCTAGAGAGTGATAGTAAAGAGCCAAGATCGAGGGGAGAGAGAGCAGAGCATGGATAGAAATGAAGAGAAACAAGGGCAGGGCTAAAATGAATAGAGGGCTAATCAGAAATACAGGGTGTGACAAAGGTGATAGAAAACAATTAGAGAGGTGAGAGGATAGACTCATAGAGCAAAGTCTTAGGGGAAAGACAACAGATCAAGGTTAGAAGATAGAGACTGAGGCAGTGAGAGTGTTGAAAGTGGGGCTCACCAGAGGAAGACGTGTGTGGTGGCCTCCTTGGCAACATTTTCAGCACCTGCACTTCTTTTTTTACAAATTAAGCACTGACTGTTCTTCCCATACTACCCTGTGGTTTCAATGATGGCGTAACTAGGGGTAAATCGTGCTTCTAAAAACTGGAACCAGCTTCCACTTTAGTTAAGACATATTGTCTTATATCATTGTTTTTGGGAAAAGACTGAAAACGTTTCTCTTTTCCTTATAATTTCCTGGTAATGTCCCCTGTCTTGTTTTTGAGGCATTTTTTAGCACTAAATGTGGGTATAGCTGCGCTTGGTAAATTTCCTAGAACTCATCATGATACAACATTCCTCACTTCCATCATGGCTTTCCTATTTTCTCACTGACCTCTTCATCTCCACCCCCTCTTCTAAATTACATAAAAGAGTTGTTTTATCTATTGAATAAAGATTATTCTATATGCCAGTCAAGGGTAATATCTATCAATAGAGTGACTTCTTTCAGAATGTTGCGCTTAGAGCAATAATGACAATCACCTTCATAAATCGGCACTGGCATATCTATTTATTTGGACATCAAAAAAAGTAATAATCATTAGACTTGCAGAAGTGAACTTGCAGAACTATGGGGAAGCCATCCCTCTCTATACCTTGACCTGCTACAAACTACAGCACAGTCAAGTTTTGCCACACTTTCTTTCCACTTTCAACAAAATTAAACACCCTTGGGTATCGACTCTATTCACAGTTCTCTGGTGTCCTGAGATCAAGGAGACAAGTGTTGCCATGTGCATTATTTAGTTTACTTACTCCTGTTTAAATAATTGCTGGAAGCTTGTGTTAAATGAAAAAAGTGACCTCCCTGCTGTCAGCTGCAGCTTATCTCAGCTCAGTGAACTGCAGCTTCAGTCAGTTCAAGGCGAGCCTGTGAAAATACTCATCGTGTTTGCAAATATTTCATCAGAGTTTGTGAGAAAGAAGTAAACCATTACATCCAATGTGTGATGTAAATGTAGGTGCGCTCTTACATCAGATAATGGGTGTAATAGGAAAATAAAATATGGGAGTATATACCTTTATGATATGTTACCATCTATTATAATTATGACTCAGCCTCTCTGTTATATCCATTTGTGTAAGTATATATTATTAAAGTAACATTTTCCATATAATATCTGTGCCCAACAAGTCACCCAGTAGTACACAATACAGATGAATGTGCTTGTCTGAACTTTTTTTAATTACAAGATGGAAAGCACTAATACTCATTTAGAACCTGCAGATGGCATGCTGTTATACAGACGTTATTGAGATGAGAATGTTCACTGCATGGAAAATATGAAAGTATCCCTGCACTGGCTAACCAACTGCTAGTAAGAATTGTATCTTGGCTTTTTATTTGGCCACGAAACCACACTAATTGAGTATGTGCACGTTGGCCTCGGTCTGTCACTGTTAATGCAAGGACCAGAACCTGTTCTGCCACCTGAAGTGCCCACAATACCTGGCCCCTGCATCGATTGTGGAGGGTCTCAGGTTTAACATGACACAAAAAGGAGAAAGTATACTGCTTCCCCAAAACAATGGAAGTATATTGACTGCATTTTTGCGGTTGGAGGCTTAGACACTGGGGTGAAGGAGGAGCCTGGGCTCTGCATGAAAATTCAGTGGGACTTTGGTAGCAAAGGGCTGCTGATTATTTCTTCATGAGAGGTAAATGGTAGGGGTGAAGGGTGAGACTAAAGTTTTGTTTGTTAAAAATGGGGGTCTCTAGTAGGCAGAGGTAGATACCTTTGTCCTTGCTTCTAGTCAGGGTAAGGGGGATACACACTTTGGATAGCTCCTGCCCACACCCTTGGTAGCGTGACACGAGCAGAAGGCCGATCCCAAAGGCAATGTGTAAAGTATGTGCACCAACACTCACAGTAACAAAGTGAAAACACCACAAAAGGACACCACACCAGTTTCGAAAAATAAAATGTCTTTATCTAAACTAAACAAGACTAAAACAACAAAATTCCAGCATACACAGTTAAAAATATGACTTGTAAAAGGTTTCAACAACTTGTACCATAGAAAATGATGGATACATGACTTTTCATCAAAGTACCCGTAGTTGTGTCAAAGTTCACCAAGCCAAACAGCCGCAGCATCGGAAACAAAAAAGATGCAACACTCCTGAGACCCTGAAGAAGCGATGCAACAGTCCTGCTGCACACAGTGGAAGGGTTGCGTTGATTCTGATCTATTTGGGGAGTGATGCGTTGATTCTTTGCGCCGGTTCCGGTACCCATGTGATGCGCCTGTAAAGTGTGTCACATAGGTGTCTTTTCGGGATGAATCGTCAATTGATGCGGTGGCGTTGCACCACACTATGTAGGTCCTCTTCAGCTGCGATCCCTCGATGCATCAATTCTTGCAGTAATGACAGGTGCTGCAACGGTTTTCGCAGCTGTGTGGCGATGGGTGGAAATTCTTCTCACGCCGTGGAGATGCATCAGAAAAACAGCTGCAAGAAGAGCGATGCATCAGTTTCTGTAGTTCTTTCAATGTCATCTCTCTTCCATCTCCCAAACAGCAGCAACAACCTCCAGAGGCCCAAAACTGGCACAGGGACCTCAACGCAGGTCAGAACTCACAACAGCAGGGTTCAACAGAGGTGGGGGTGAGGTCTTTGTGTCCCTGAGACTCCTGAACAGGAGGCCAGCTCACTTCAGGCTCTTGGAGATCTCCTTCTAGCAGGGGACACAGCACACAGCAAAGTCCTTCTCCTTTCCTTGGCAAAAACAGCAACTGCAGGCCAACCCCAGAAAGACATCAAGGGCAGAACTTTTCCTCAGTCTCTCCAGCTCTTCTCCTTGGTAAAGGTTGCTCTTGAATTCCTGGAATGCTGTAAAGTTCTGGGGTTTTAGGTCTAATACCTATGTCCCAAATTGTCTTTGTTCTCTTTGTGCAAGGGGCTCTGAGCCGAATTAAAAACCAATTCTGGGGGCACTCTGCCAGTGCACAACAACATTCCTTGTTAGTGTGGGCTTTGGTCCAAGACAAACCACAGGGGGGGCGGAGCCAGCATTGTGGAAGGCAGGCACAGCACTATTCAGTTACAGGTGCTACTCCTCCTACCACTCCAAATGCAGATCAGGCCTATTCAGCCTAGTATTGACTCATCCAGACTGCTGAAGCCACTGGATCTCCCCAGACCCTGTCACTCCAAAGCCAGACAGTCAATCCACAAACAGGCAGAGGCATACAGAAGGTTGAACAAGAAAATAGCCACTTTCTAAAAGTGCTATTTTCAAACACATAATTTGAAAACATCTTTACTAAACAATGTGTTATTAAATTCTGAGTTCTGGGGTACTAAACTCAATTTTTCAATCTTATCCCTATGGGAAAATATGCTTGAACAATTTACAAAATATTCCCCATTCTGTCCTATGGGCAAGATAGTCTTTCAATAGTGAAAAACAAAATTGGCAGTATTTCACTATCAGCACATGTTACACACACCAGTGCATGTCCTTCCTTTCACATACAGTGTACCCTGCCCAGGGGGGTACCTTGGGCCTGCCATAGGGGTCTCGTACGTGTAAGAAAAGGGAAGGGTAAGGCCTGGCAAATGGGTGCACTTGCCAGTTAAAAAACTGCGCACAGGCACTGCGGTGTCAGGCCTGAGACTTCTTTTCAGGGCTACTCATGTGGGTGGCACAATCAGTGCTGCAAGCCCACTAGTAGCATTTGATTTACCTGCCCTGGCACACTTAGTGCACTTTACTAGGGCCCTACTGGTGAAATAAATATGTCAATCAGGGAGAACCAATCCCAATAACAATTTACACCTGGAGCACTTGCACTTTGACACTGATCAGCAGTGGCAAAGGCCCAAAGCATATAGGCCAGCAAAAACGAAATCCAGCACAGAATCAAAAACACAGAAGGTAGAGGCAAAAAGTCAGGGAAAACCACACCAAGGATGCTAGGTCTAAAACTTTGAAGCATGTTCTGTTCTTTAGGTTGTCTTTGATGACTGCTTCAGTAGCTTGATGACAGCCAGGAGAGGATATCTCACACTTCATTGTGCCATGTTTTTGGATACTCCTGCCTGTATCCAACATTGTTGCTTCCTGCTGTGACAGCCGTCACATGGCACAAAAGCTGTGCTGAGGAGCAGCCAGAATATGCTATTCGAAAAAGAATGAACTAAAACTTGTTCTGAATCCTTAGACAGTGGAGCCACATTCCCATTATGGGAAATGGATTTACAAGTAGGATCCACCCCACTTTGCTCCACTTCCAAGGTCTTCATGACCGAAGACCAGTATAACCCTAGTTGGGGCTCTTCAGTTGGAAGCAGCTTGGTTCCAGGGGCATAGTGAGCACATCTGGGCAGTTAGGGCATAACATTGCTGTGATAACAACTGTGTTCCGCAGGAAACTTAAAACCTGGCTCTTCTCTCTCATCTAGCCTTGCGGAATTCACTGACTGACCCTCTCTGACTTCACATGTTCTCATTGGGGGTAGCTGTTCGCGCTTTACAAATTGCTAAATAAATAAATATATAAATAAATAAATTGCAGCATGCAAAAAATGTAAGTATCCTGACATTTAAGCCAGTTAGTCTGTCAACGGTGAGCTCCCTGATCTTCCAGAAGCTGCATCTTCCAAACCCTTCATCAAGATCATCCTGAGGCCACAGTTACTGAAAATGAGAACTGCTCCCTTGGTGATATCTTCGTTCTGCCAGTTCCGAGCAATGCTGCAATCCAAGCAGTTCATAATCTGCTGCTGCTGGACCAGGACTGCTGCACATGCCTGCTCCATACCTGCCCAGTCTGCAACGCTAAGATGCAGGTAACTGCTGGGCTTAATAATGTGAAACAATGAGAGACTAAGTAGCAAACTGTGGTCTGCAAAAGGATATAAAACATATTTTGCTTATAACCACAAGAGGTGTAAAGTAAACTATTGAGTGCATATACGCCTTGAGGCGGATGAAATGAACTGCACCTGTGCCTGAGCAGCATTATATCCCCGATTAGATTCTATGGATAGCAGATGTTGGGGAACTCTGTTAGTGAGGGAGGGTACCTAGAGTGACAATCAACAATCACACTGTATAGTACTGTATTATGCTGTGTGAATAAAATATGCATTTATTCAAAAGATAAGCACTCACCGGATATATTATTCAGTGTTGAGTTTTGAGTTCTAATCCTCCACAGGTTTACCGAGAGAATCAGATGCAGAAGGGGAATAGGTGGCCCACTTTGTAGAGCCATAGTAGGACAGACCCTAGGACATCAGTGGCACATGATCTTAGTCATCATAGTTTGGGCATGTGGTCCTGCGAACAGCCTCATGAGAATGCCATCTGTCGTATGGAAGCAGGTTTTTTTTACATCTGATCATAAGAGATGTCTGTGACATGTGTAAGTCATCAGTTCCCTGTTGTTAGTTTCAGCAGTTTAGTATATGAGCAGGACCCTGACCCCTTTTTAGAGAGGTACAATTGAAATTGCAATAAATGAAAAATCAGCATCAAAATACTTCTTCAACTATTCAAGCAATAAGAAGCAATATAGCCCTGTACTTTTATGTGGCAATGCAAACAATGGCTCAAGACATCTATATCCATTTATTAAGGCATACTTGAACCTATATGGTCTTTTTGATGCCCTCAAGCTTAACGCAGAGCATCCACTAGAATTCCAGCTCAAAAGATTACTCAATTTAGCAATTCTCAATAACTGTACGTAGCTCACCCTAAGATTATAATGCTGAACCTCCATACAGACCTGTTAATGCAGCTCCCGCAGGCCTATCTTTATCCACTACAGGGCCATTGTAGCACTGGTGGCACCCAGTGTGACAATGATTGTTGGTGCCCCCAATGACCTCCTTCCATTCAAATTCCATCCTTACCACCCTTTAACAGTGCTCATCAAGTCTCCATAACCACTCTCTCCCACATGCATTTCTTTTGTTTTATAGCTGTGCTCATGCCATTGTAGAGTGCCAGAGCACTTTGCATCACACACACTTTACACAAAAACAATGTATAATATGTGTGTACATAAAATGTTACATAAGACAGAGGTCTACAAGGTGTAGGAGTAACATGTCATCCATACTGGTAGTATAGTTTAAGAGTGCTTGGTTTGGAGAAGCACAAACTTCACATTTAAAATGTAACATCATGGTTGGCGGTTGTCTTCACTAATCAGAATTGATTTCTACCTAAATTTACAGTTTTTGCAACATTAGGATAATGAAAGACTAGCTAATAAAACATAACGTTCTAACCTACACATTGCAGCCTGCATGCATCTATTTGATGACAGTTAATAAGCCACTGTTCTATATTAGGATTTTAACTTATAAACTGCAAGTAACAAAATGATTTCTCAGAAAACATCAGTAACCCACTGAACTATTTACATTATAGGTTGTTCTGTGATATGAGTGGTGTAGTTTTTTGCAGCAGGCACATCAACCCTCTGCACTACCATATGAGGAATTAAAACTTCCACTAGATAAAACGTCAATCTCTCTCCAGCAGACCCATTAACCATGATTGTTATCGTAACATTTTTACTGTTGCTTGTGAATTGCTGGAGGCAAAAAAGCTGCTTTATGTGCATTTACATCCACACTATATTGTGGAATTAGGGTGCATCCCGAAGTGGGCACCCAGTGGCACCGGTCACACCGCCCTAGAGCCAGCCCTGATCTGCTAAATCTACAGACTCAACGCAGATCCCTTCCACATACCAGAGTCCTGCCGCACAATCCTATAACAGCACTAGCGGCCAGATGTACGAAGCATTTTACAGGTCACAAACAGCTTGATTTGTAGAATCGGACCATTTGAGACTGGAAAATTGCATTTTCCTATGTACCAAATCCTATTTTGCGATTCAGTAATCTATTACCCGATCTCAAACTAGGTTTTGCGATTTGGTATTCGGAAGGGGCGTGTTTAAGGTGTCCCTCCCTAATAGCGAGTCAAAGTGGTATGTGCAAATGTTTAGCGACCGAAATGCAGTCACAAAATGTTCACATTTTACTCCAGCTCTAAGTTGGTGTTAACCCATTCGCAAACAAGGCACCCCTCTCCTTTGTTAATGTTTTTTAAGAGCAGGCAATGATCCCACAGACCATTACCTACCCTTTAAAAAATGTAAAGAAAACTTTTCATTTCGGTTTTTTAAATGCATCCCATTTTCCTTTGTGGAAAACTGGCTGAATTTAAAAAAGAAAACATTGCTATATGTAAAAGCAATCACAGACATGGTGGTCTACTGACCCCAGCAGGCCACCAACCCTATGAATTTAGAGGTTCCCAGTTGGTCGCAAAGCTCGACCTAGCTCATGAATACTAATAAGGTTGGTCTACTTGTGAGTCTCTGGGAATCACAAACAGTGTAAAATAGCGAATAACAAAAATTCCCTATTTGGTAATCATAAAATCCCGATTTTGATCATCTGGCCCCAGGGCTCTTATAAGCCGCTGATGCACCCCAACCCTGACGTGAATTCTGTTATGAATTTACAAACAGCCCATTTGTATTTATTTTTGTGAATGGTGACGTTACTAAACACTTCAGAGTTTAATAGGTTGCATGTTTGCAAATTGGTAATGCTCTATTACTCCATCACCTGGGAATGTAAATGGGGTAGTTGCTAGTTAATGGAACCTTAAGCAGTTCAAGAAACTTCAGAATGTGCAGAATTTCATCTGCATACGGGTGTACATTTACTATTCAACGAAAACTATGCATTCACGTTCATACACTGCAGTGATGCATTTCCTCAAACATCTTAGTATCACGTGTATTAGACATTTACTTGTCAATTTACACATATAAGCGATATGCACATTGCATTTTAAGTACATTCCAGGTTTAAACACGCACACACACAAAGCAAACCACGAAACCAATTCGGAAGAGGCTAGTGTTTCTTTTAGAAATATAAAGTTATTGATCAATATGAAATGTACTTTTATGATGTTCATATAAATCAGAGAAAAATTACGGTATATGGAATAAAAATAACTAAGTTAAAACAACAACACTCAAATTATGCCTCGTGCGATATGTCTAATAATATATAAAGCTGGAAAACTGTTTTCAATGGCTCACAAGCCATAAAAATATCATGCTGCTCTGTCGGTTTTTGTACTATTCAAAAAGGCAGAGGGATTTCAAGCAATTATTCCATCTTAATCAACACGTGTGCGATACTGAGCTTGTGATGTTGTGCTTTACAGTTGCACTGCTCACCCATAGAAGAGTGTAATAAAAGACCCGACGAGTTTCATGAAAACATTAAACACATGAATAGGAGGGTTTCATTTCAGGTTTGCAAGATAGAACAAAAGCCGAGCGAATTTTGCTTCTTTTCAACACTGATCCTACATTTTACTTTTTTCGGCATACAGAAAGGTTTGATAGGTTTTCGGGAACATTCCTCTGGTAAAGCCTTTTGAATGTTTCTGTCTCAATTTAAGCAGTCCTAATTTATGATAGACTGACTTGGATCTCCTCAGACCTGCTTTATTCATTCAGAAGAGGTCTATTTCCAGCAGTGTTTCCAATTTTAATTTTGTTCCTAGTCTTAAAAAGGAAAGAACGAAAGGAATTCAGTGGTTGGTATTTCAGTTTAGTGAATGAGATGTAAGTGAAGACAATCATTTCTAAAACAAGCAAGAGGAGCCAGCTGGATACATATTGTCTCATGTACTCTCATTTTTAAAGTGGATTTCGAGACGTGTAGGAAATGCAATGTTAAAACAAAACAAAAGGTAACATACCCATGGCCTCCTTTATGGCATTTTGGGGAAGGGCAGCAGAGCAAGACATCTTGCTAGGCTGCCCTACGCCAGAATAAAAGGCTAGGGGCCTCATGTATGAAAAGTGACGCATCGCTGCGTGAAAACAGCGATGCATCACTTTTCACTGCGCATTCCTTGCAACACCAATGATGCGTCATATTTAATGTATGACGCATCATGTCGCAAGGACTTACAGATACGTCAGTATTTCTGACGCATCTGTAAGCGCAAAAGTGACGCATTGCTGGAGTGTGTCACAAAAGTGACGCAACTCCAGCAATGCGTCCTTTCACATGGGGAAAGACCCATGTGAAAGGGCTTGCGTCAGTCTTACGCCTGCTGTGAGGCAGGCGCAAGATTTTGACGCAACAGCATCCTAAAAGTGACGCAGTGAAATCTCATAGATTTCACTGCGTCACTATTACGAGGCTTTTTGCGGGGGAACGCCCCCTCTGCATACATTATACCTGACGCAGGTATAATGTGGCGCAGGGGTTTAAAAAGTGACGCATCTACCTAGATGCGTCACTTTTTAAATATGGCGCAACAAGGCGCATTTTGTACGCCGCTGGTGCGTCACAAAAAGTGACGCACCGGCGGCGCAAAACTGACGCAAGGCCTCATAAATAAGGGCCTACAAATATAGCATATTTAAGCAATACAATGCCTTACTCTCTTTTACCCCTGCACTGGCGCTGTTTTGGCAGCCTAGCGCCACGGTAGGAACCTTGAACGATGGTGCAAGGGTGCCTCCGTTCCATGCAGGATTGTTTTTGTGCAGGGAAGAGCACCTTCCTGCACAAAAGCAATCCTTAGAGGCATTTTCCTTTTTCTACAGAGAGAAAGAGGAAAAATGAGGATAAATAAATACATCTTTCATCTGACCCATCACCTCAGAGGTGTACAAATTTGGGGGAATATTTATGAGCCCCTTGCACTGAAGGAGCATCACTTTTAGTGATGCCCTGGTTGCACAAATCACAAACTCATATCTATGAGGCCACACAAAGTCACTATGCATGGCTTTGAATGGCCTCATATACATGGAGTAAGGCAAGGCAGTGCATATATTGCTGCGCTTCCTTACTCTGCACTCAGAAGACGTTCCATGGGCACTGCAGAGGGTTTTTTTAACGCAACACCCATGGATTTTGACACTTCCCCAGATTCATGAGAGCATAAAAAGATCGAAAAGATGTAAAAACCTTACGCCTCCCGAGGTGAGGCATAACGAGGAGAAATCACTTTATTTGTCCTCATTTCTTTTCTTTCATTCATTACCCTGTTATGAGTACAGGGGTGTTTGCCGGTGGCCCCATGTACCCCCATGGGATGAATCTCTTGTATTCACTACTGTGGATTAGTTGTTTACAGTTGTGTGGATTTGGGGTGGGAATTTCACAACCTGATTGGGGGGTTGATGTGGGGGGGGTTGGAGTTCTACTTTGGGGACCTGCCGTGTTATGTGCAAAGTCATCAATAACACAGGTGGTTAACACGTACCAGTATGTTCGGCACTATGTGTCACAACACGAATGTTGTCACCCTTTACTACACCTGTAATTCATTTAGGCCTACATATACTCTTAATGACTGTGGATCACTGACTGGTCACAAATACATTTGTTAAGTACCTCCAATATGACACATTTGACATGTCTCACCTGGAATGTTAAGGGTATGAATGATCGCAGAAAATTAAGATTAATTCACTCTTACCTGATAGGGCATGGGGTGGATATCTGTTTATTACAGAAAACTCACCTAATGACTGCGACAGCGGGTATGCTTAAACATTATTATTATGTTTCTTATATAGCGCCAGAATCGACCCCCGAAGGGGTATCTCCGCGCTTGCCTTGGGAGCCCGTCCTGGCTTTTCCCTGTGAGATAGCCCCTACAGGGCATCCCCAAGGTGAAAGCCAGGCATCCCGCCGTGGGGGGGCCGTTGTGGAGATTAAGCAAGTTTAATGCCCAGAGTTGCAGAGTGTGAACCCATGATTAGGTCAGGCACCGAAGCGAGAATTATCGAGTCCAAGGACATTTGAGCTCAAGACCCTGCCGCGTCGGGAATTGAACCCTGGTCCCGGGTCTGACCTCTGCTTCAGGGTCTGCCTGCTCTAACCAGTGAGCCACACTTCATCCACACATAATAGATAGGGAGAGATGGTAGATGCTGGGTACTCTAACTACTCCAGAGGAGTCGCTATATTGATGCGCAAAGGGCTCCAATGGAAGACGCATCACAAGATAGTAGATAAGGAAGATAGGTTTATCCTGCTTCAAGGCACTCTATACAACACACCCACAGTGATAGTGAACACATATGGCCCAAACACGGACAATCCGTAATTTTTTCAATGTATTTGGCAGAAAATTCAAGCATTGAACAACACAGCAGTCTTATGGGGAGGCGATTTTAATGTAGTCCTTTCAGATGTGGCTGACAGGCAGGAAGCGTCCCGAGAACATCAGCCAAAAGCTGCGGCATTGTTGGCAGATATTATAGTAGACCTCCACTTAGTTGATGCCTGGAGAGCATTGCACTCAAATGTCCAGGAGGGAACATGTGTGACACACCATCGTAATGTTTGGTCGAGACTGGACTTCTGGTTGGTTTCAAAAGACCTTCACACTTGGGTAACAAACGCCACACATCACCCGCGCACTCTCTCCGATCACTCGCCCACTCAGTTGATATTAAAAGTCCCAGATCCATATGTACCTCCTTTTAGCTGGAGAATCCCATCAGGTGCACTGCTGGACCAAGTTTTCCGAGAAGAGTTACGAGGGAAAATTGACGATTATTTTGCACTAAACAAAGGGTCGGTGGAGTCCCCTGGTATGCTTTGGGAAGCTTTTAAAGTTGTGGTGAGGGGAGAATGCATAGCGCTTAAAACGGGAGTCCTCAGGGAAATACGCAACACACTGCATAAATTAGAGCGAGAGTTGGGGGAGCTGGACAGATCACAAATTCAGTGCTCTTCCCCTGATACTGCGGCACAGATTAGGTTCAAGCTGACAGATTTTCAGACAGAGGCAGAGAGGGAAACAACATATTTTCACAAATACACTCAGGCGCGGTGCGATGGTGAGGGCAAAAGAGCTGGGAAAACACTGGCAGGCATACTTCGTTCACCTAGGGGAGCAGAGTATGTCACCGAACTGCATGCGGATGGAGGAGAGGTAGTTAGAACGACGCCGGGAATCCTAAAGACTATGGGCCAGATGTAGCTCACCAAATACCAGTCGGTAATGGCCGATTTCAGCTGTTACCGACCGGCATTTGGTTTGTGACATGTAGGGGGCCTTAAATGTACCGATTCGGTAAATGTACCGATTCGGTAAATTTACTGATTCGGCAAATTTACTGAATCGGTAAATCTACATGTCGGTGGCACTGAAAACAGTGCCACAGGCCCTTTAGAATTCGTTATTTACCATCAAATACTATTTGATGGTAAATAACGAATTCCTCTGTACATGCACATCTGTGCATGTACACCTGTGCCATGTGGCACACATACATGCCCTAAGGGCATGTATGTGAGTCACATGGCACACAAGCCTGAATCAGGGGTGCAATAGGGTGTCAAAGTGACACCCTGTCCCCCCTGTCAATTCGGTAATTTTACCGAATCGGTATTTAACGATTCGGTAATCGCCATTGATTCTTATGGGCCTCAAGGCCCATAGGAATCAATGGCAATTACCGAATCGGTAAATACCGATTCGGTAATTACCGAATATTGCTGAATCAATAATTTATTCGGTAAATATACCTACATAGCATTTACCGATTTGTAAATACCGAATCGGTAAAATTCTGTCTTTGCCAATCAGTAAATACTAAATACCTCCACGGGCCCCAAGTCCCTATTCTACAAAAAACTATATAAGTCTCAAACAATCCCATCCCAAACTGATATTGTGGAGAATTTGGATACCATGGCTCTGGCGTTGTTTAGCAATGGTGCCAGAGAATACATGGAACTCCCTACAATGGGGGACATCGGGCAGGTGATCAGCAATATGCCAGCGGGTAAGGCTCCGGGAGCAGATGGGCTGCTGCAGCATTTTACAAGGAGTATGTCAATAGCTTAGCCCCACGTCTGCTGCAGATGTATTTGGAGGCTATGGACACTGGCATTCTGCCCCCCACACTGTGAGGCAACCATAATCACCTTGCTGAAGCCTGGTAAAGATCCAACCAAGCCTCATTCGTATTGCCCATTGTCCCTAATCAATTTGGATGCTAAGATATATGCCAAGTTACTTGCAAACCAATTACAACCGATGCTCCCGCAGATAGAAATGACGTACCAATCTGGTTTTATACCAGGTCGCTCAACAGCTCACAATGTAAGAACAGTGTTTGGTCTCCTGCACTATCTGGTCCCCCATGTACACGCAGCAGCCGTATTATTAAACGCCACAAAAAGCGGTTGATTCTTTAGAATGGATCTTTCTTTTCTTTTTGCTGACAAGTTTGGGACTAAGTCCTTTATTTTTAAACAAATTCAACTTATATACACAAGTCCAATGGCTTCAGTCAGAATAATGGGCAGGTGTCGGAACCCTTTGCCATTACGAGAGGGACACGGCAGGGTTGTCCTCTGCCGCCTTTATTGTTTGCAATTGGCAGGGAACCATTGGCTGCTAGACTCAGACAATACCACACACAAAGGAGTACAGGTTTTACATCACGAGGCCTACTTATCTCGATGTACGCAGATGACATGATAGTGTATTTGATGAATCCCAAGGAAAACTTTGTAATAATTATGAGAGAACTAATTCGATATGGTGGGTTAACTGGAATTCAAATAAACTGGTCAAAATCCACTATAGCTTCGCTCACTGATTCCATGACCCCATTTGAAACAGAATTTCCAATATAATGGGCTAGTAGAGAAGTCAAATATTTGGGAATATGGGTAAGCAGAACACTGCAGGAAATATGGCTAGCCAATTACGGTACAGTGATTGACTGGATAGAAAGTAAAATACAGAGATGGAAAAAGTCACTGCTATCCTTGATAGGGCGCATAGCCTTTACTAAAATGGTTCTGCTGCCCAAACTGCTTTACCTGTTTGTCAATATCCCGATGCCACTGAACATCCATTTCTTCAGAAAACTCCACTCTCACAATATTGAATTGGTATGGGCACGGAAACAACCTAGAGTATTATGGAACTTATTGACACTTCTCTTTACCCAGGGTGGATTGGGGGTCCCAGATTTCGAACTGTACGCCTACAGCGCACAGGCACAATACTTACACTTCTGGCAGCACCCGACACCCTATCAACCTCATGTGGCAATAGAAATTGATAAGGTAGCTCCCATTCCGCTTAATACAGCTGTATATTAGACTTATTTATAAGAGACCACACTTGGAAATAGACACTGTAGAAACAAAGCATCAGGCATGGAGAGGGATTGCTAAAAGGGCACACCACAAGGAATTATATGCTCCTTCCATGCCGATAGGGTGGAATCCGCTGTTATCTCCACAAACAGATAGGGCAGTCACAAAGTAAGCCAAAGGAAAATGCATTGGAGAAAGGTAGCGACTTATACCCAGAAGGTATGTTCCTGTCCCTACAGCAGATGTGCAAATCACAACCGCCCAGGGCATCAGACATGCTGTTGTACTTCCAGATCAGGGCCGTTTGTCGGGCTAGATACATGGGGCCTTATTTATGAAGGCCTTGCGCCGCTGGTGCGTCACTTTTTCCCATGTTAAAAGTGACCCACCGGTGGCGCAAGGCCTTCATAAATTCATGGGCATACATCCAGATACAAGATGCTGGAGTTGTGGGACTCAGGGCGCCTCGTTTTGCGCACTTATCTTGGAACTGCAGACCAATCGCTCTGTACTGGACAGACGTCTTCAGACATATTGGACAAATTACTAATAACTTGGCACCAGCTACTCCATTGGTGGCACTGTTGGGTTTTGTTTTTAACATCCCGAAAAGCTCACGTAAACTGACAGCCATGTTGTTACTTTTAGCTAAGCGTCAGGTGGCGATACACTGGAAGACGCAACAGACCCCCACGATAGCTGCTTGGTTGAATGCAGCCATTTATTGTAAGGACCAGCTGTCCCATTATTGGGAACTTATTCCTTGTAGATCAAGAACAGTTGATATTTGGGAACCCATTGTAACCTGGCTGGGTTCTGGCAGGTCAGACCTCAGGGATGGCTGAACCATGTGACATGTTGCATATCACAATAAGTAGGTGCCTATCCACACTAAATGATATCTACGTTCACGTACAAGGTGGCAGTAGGAGGGCAATCACTGAAAAGAGTGAAGGAAGGACCTAGTATTTCAATCTGGTCGAGACAACAACCAAGCGAACAAACGTCATGTAGGATGATGTACTGGTACTATGGGATAGGCAGGTGGGGAGGGGGTTTGGGGTTCTTGTTGGTATATAGTTATGGTCCACAACATATTATCATTACAATATTAGTACTCATTGGATCAAGAGTGGTATTAACAAACGTACTTCATAAATATTGTACTTCGCTGCCGGCCCGTTGGGTTGTAGGCATGAAAGCTGTGTATGGGTTGATACGGATTACATATGCATATTGCTGCCGGACTCAGGGTTGTAGGCAAACAGCTGTGTAAATTGTGGACTACACAATAAAACTCTTAAAATATATGTATATATATATATATGTATATATATATATATATCAGTCACTACATGCATCACTGACAACCAGAAGTCCATTCCAGTTGGAGAAAATCTGCATCTTGTGTCCCAAAGTGAATGCAGCCTATAGTTTGATAAGAGCACACTTCTTAGGCAGAAGAAGAATTGCTATTGCTCCTCAGTAGGGAAGCCTGCTAGATCTACCAACCACTTAAATTTCTCCTTGGGAGTAAACACAATCGTGTTTTCAATAACAAAAGTAATGGTGCAAAGTCTATAACACAGAAGCATGTCAAGGGGAGTGCAAAAAAAAGGTTCTTGAATGGCAATGGACTGTAGGAAATTGCCTTTAGGGAATAGGTCACCTTGTTTTTGCAGCTGTAGAGATTGCATGAGTTTGAGTTTCATGCAAACCTTGGTCTGTAGTCAGGGGGAGCAAAGGACTCTATGCAAGTCGCACATTTGCTGCATACATTTGGTCTAGGTGAGTCAGCTAAGGAGGTTGCCCAAAGACCAGATCACACATTTAACAGTATTTATTTCACCTTTGGCGTCCTGTCAGGAGAGTAAACTATTGTATTAAGTTGGCATGGGTGTGCAGTAGCAGTTTTGACAACAGTGTTGAGTTGGAGTGAGGCCAGACAGTGTCAGTAATGTGCATAGTGAGCCTGAGCACAGTAGTAGCAACGTTTTAAATCAGGCACAAGGAGGCCTCCCTGTTTGAAGGGGAATGCCAATATTGCCCATTTCAGTCTAGGTTGCTTGCCTGCCTATGTCAATCAGCTCAAAGGCACTAAAAAGAATTCCACATGTTATCACTTGTTCTGAACTACAGAACTCAGAATCTGGAGGTAAAAAGGCAGAAGCTTAGTATTGCATGGTGAAGTATTGGTATTTTTGTGGAAAATTTAACCTCTCAGTGCAGTTGGAATTTGGGTCTAATTTTATTTAAATGGCTGTTATTGCTTATTAACTCTATCTATATCACTTGAATCACTGGACTCAAGCTAGCCAGGCTGATGTCGGGTGATACCTCAAAAACGATCTCAGATCGCTTGTTTCTAGTCCAGGGAGAACCCGGCTTGGCAATTCGGGCTGGACTGTTCCCATGAGGAGTTAGGTCAATACTGATTTGCATATGGCTGGTCCAAACTGGGGTGGTGTAGTGAGCAAAAGAGCGGTGGAATAAAACCCAGGTCATCTTGACTTGGGGGGAATGTTTGATTTATTGAGCATTCCATTCATCATTTGTTGCTGCAGCATTTTGATTTAGAAAGCATAATGTCTTCTATTTTCCTGCCTGCCATTTGCCACAGGAATTATGGCTCACCACTCTATCAATTGCCATTATTTACTCACAAATTTGATGTTGTCTCCAGATTTACCTATGCAGTTTTCCAAAACACTTCATCCCATGCGAATTATGGCCTTCCAGTGTCCAGCCTGTTCATATTGACAAATTCTACATGATCTTAAAATCAACCCTTCCTTACTAGAGAGCAGGTCTGACAAGGACTACCCTTGTTGCTAATTGCCAGGGCCTTTAATGGTTTAGGAAGGAGAAAAAAGTAATGGGAGATAGAAACAGCAAGTAGAAGAAAAAGTGGAGGTAAGATCAGAAAGGGACATGAGGAGGGAGGTAGAGAGGAGGAAGGCACCCAGAAAAAGAGAGAAAAAGGATGGATGAAGAGAAATGCAAGAAAGAGAAGAAATTATGTTGAAAAGGGAATGAGGAGAGAAAGTGATGGGAGCAATGACATGGGCATCAAGAAAGAGAACGAAGAGCTTTGAAGTAAAAACAAGAGAGTGGTAGTAAGAAGGAAAGAGAAGAACAAAGCAAGGTTTATAGAAGAAGTAAAAGGAGGTGTTGTGGTTAGGGTTCAGAAAAAGAATGTTAGAGCAAAAGAGGAATGATGGAAAAAGGAGATGGGGACAATAGTTTATGCTAAAATGGGTGTGGTATAATGCACCATTTTCCACATTTTATATAATCCTAACACTCTGATGAGAATTCTCCCTAAGCTCCCCTTGTACTTGTTGGGATAACTCACTGTGCTCACTCGGGACAATATGGTGGCTGGCATGCCATCCTTTTCAAGAGCTGCTTTCGGTTAGTCAGAGGTGGAACATGCAGTGCCAAGAACACAGGTGTAGCTTGCTCTTTTGGGCATCATGTTGCCATCCTCCATTTTTGAAAAAAAATGAACCTGTGATGGCAGCTGAGGAGATAAAAATGCTTCTAAATGTAGGTTGTGCATGTGCTTGTGGGTAAGAATGTGACCATGAGAGCGAAAATGTGTGTACGTGTGGACGTTTGTGTGTGTGTGTGTGTGCGTGTGCCTGTGTGTGTGTGAGTGAGACTCACTGACAGATAGTTTGTGAGCATGAGTGACACTGAATGTTACTAAGTGAGTCAGAGTAAGAGTGACTGCGGAAGAGTGAGAGTGGTTGAGTGAGAATTTATTAACAAGATTACAAGTGGGGGAGTGTTAGAGTTTGTGAGTGAGAATTAGTGAGTGACAGTGACAGTGAGTGAGTGTAACCACACGTGAGATTCAGTGAATCATTGAGAGAGAATAAGTGAGACTTACTTAGAAGAAGGATTGAGAGTAAAAGAGAGTTTGTGTGTAAATATGAATTCATCGGTGAAAGAATGGGGAGAGTGAGTGAAAATGAGTGAAATTAAGGAGGCAAGAAAGAGAGAATGAATGAGTGCAAATAATTGAGAGCAAGTGCAAATGAGTAAGAATGAGTGTGAGTGAGGGACTTTAAATGAGGAAGACTAGGAATATAGTTTTATGCTTGTGAGTCTTGAATTTGCCCAAGCATACCCAAGAATTGATTGGCTTAGAGAGACACCCATGGCAACATACTTGTGCCAGTGTACTGAAAACAACTATGATTACTACAGACACCTTTCATAATGTACATGTATTGGCATATTATAGGAAAACCTTGGCATACTTGGTCCATGGTTAAATATTGTTGTTGGCATACTAGAAGAAATTTTTGACATATGGGGAACCCTAGAAAACATTCTGGTGTTGGCATACTTGAGGAATGTATTGGCAGAAGGGGAAGCCATGGCAAAATGCATGCATTAGTGCACCGGAGGTAATATCTGGCTTATGGAGGGGAGCAGCCATGATAGAATGCTGGTCCTGGCATGCTAGAGATACATTTTAACACATGGGGCCCCAGATCACATTTTGAAACAATTGGGTCGATTGGTTTGGCACACCCTGAAAATAATGAATATTCAATGAGAGGCCATTAAGAGCCTATGCTTTTTAACTAGACTATGTGACAAATATGCTTTGCAAAACACTACTTGACCCAGTATTTAAAAACATTTTCTCAGATTTGGAACATCTCTCTTCACTCCGTAGAGGAGGTCTGGCTCAGTTCCTTCGCTTGCTACAATTCAGAGCAAGTATTATTTCCCACCATTTTTGAAGATCATATCAACACCATAATATAGGTGGCATCTAAAACAGTGTCGTATTGTATATTCATGTGAATCATTCAGTTATTATGGAAAGTCAGTGATGTCAATTATTGTGATGCCCTCAGGATTGAGGTCACTTGGCATCTCCTCCTGTAATGATTCAGGGTCAAATGACATATGATGTCACTTCCTGTGATGTCATTATGTTAAAGAATTTGTGATGCCACTTCTGCCACCTCTGGAATTTTGATGATGAACATTAAAATAACTTGTTTTGTTGTCATTTGGTGTTAAAGGGCATGTGATGCCAATTCCACTTTGTCTGGCATTCTGGTTAATCAACATCCATGGAGACAGCAACAAAATGTACATCAAAAGCTTTACAAAAGTTATTTACTCTAAAAATATTATTTAAGTTTTCAAAAAGTGACACAAATACAGCCTGCATATTCAATTATAATGTGTGTTATGAGTAGTAATAATAATAGTATAGTTTTGCATTTTTATAATTTTATATAGTGGCCATGCATATATAGAACATTCTTAATGCTTAATATGCCAATTGCCTAATGATTTATGATCTCGTCCAATGTTGTACCGCAGTGGGTCCTATAGATGAAAACTGAAAAATCTATTAATCAACACCATATATCTTTAGTTACTTGATTTCATTAATCCATCATTTGGTGTATTACTGAGACATTGAATAATCCAAAACACATCTTTTTATAATGAATAATGCTCTTACAGTGTCTGCATCTTCCCATTTGGGCACTTCCATAGTGATCCTCCTGCATGGTCAGTGCATGTTACCAATAGCTGTGAGAACTTAAATAACAGGTTTGATCTGAACCAACATGGCATCATCCATACAGTGGCATAGTCAAGTCAAGTCAAGTCAACAAATTTGTATAGCGCACTACATACCCAGAGGGTTTCAAGGCGCTTTAGGAAGGGGAGGAGGATTATTTGTCAAATATCCACGTTTTAAGCTGCTTTCTGAACGCTAGGTGGTTCTGGGTGAGGCGAAGGTAAGCGGGGAGTGAGTTCCATGTTTTAGCAGCCAGGTATGAAAAGGATCTGCCTCCCATGGTGGTCTTGTTGATGCGGGGTACAGTGGCGAGGGCTTGGCTGGAAGAACGAAGTTGGCGGGAGGGGGTGTAGAAGGACAGTCGAGAGTTGAGGCAATCTGGTCCGATATCGTAGAGTGATTTGTGTGCGTGGGTAAGCAGTCGGAAAGTGATTCTCTTATTGACGGGTAGCCAGTGGAGGTCTTTAAGGTGACCAGAGATGTGTTCGTTGCGTGGGATGTCTAATATGAGCCTGGCTGAGGCGTTTTGGATTCGTTGGAGTTTCTTCTGGAGTTTAGCGGTGGTACCTGCGTAGAGGGTGTTTCCGTAGTCCAGTCGGCTCGTGACCAGAGCGTGGGTGACTGTTTTCCTTGTTTCGGAGGGGATCCAGCGAAATGTTTTTCTGAGCATGCGAAGAATGTTGAAGCAGGAAGAGGATACGGCGCTGACTTGTCTGTTCATTGAGAGTGAAGAATCCAGGATGACTCCAAGGTTCCGTGCGTGGTCTGTCGGGATGGGTGCTTTTCCGAGGGCTTCCGGCCACCAGGAGTCGTCCCAAGCGGAGGGGGATGTACCTAAGATGAGGACTTCTGTTTTGTCTGAGTTCAGTTTCAGACGGCTTTGTTTCATCCATTCGGCAACTTCTTTCATTCCTTCGTGTAGGTTAGTTTTGGCGGTGCTGGGATCATTGGTGAGGGAAAGGATCAGTTGAGTGTCGTCCGCGTAAGAGATGATGTTGAGGTTGTGTTGGCGTGCGATGGCCGCGAGGGGGCTCATGTATACGTTGAAGAGGGTGGGACTGAGTGAGGATCCTTGAGGTACGCCGCAGATGACTTCAGAGGCCTCGGACTTGAATGGAGGAAGGCGGACTCTCTGGTTTCTTCCGGTGAGGAACGAGGTGATCCATTCAAGTGCTTTTCCTTGAATTCCGATGTTATTGAGGCGTTGTAGAAGGGTGCTGTGGCAGACTGTATCGAATGCTGCAGAGAGGTCGAGGAGGATGAGGGCGACTGTGTCTCCATTGTCTAGTAGAGTTCGAATGTCGTCTGTTGCTGCGATGAGGGCGGTCTCAGTGCTGTGTTTTGCTCGGAAGCCAGATTGTGAGGGGTCGAGGGATTTGTTGGCTTCGAGGAAGGCGGCGAGCTGGTTGTTGACGGCTTTCTCGATGACTTTGGCCGGGAATGGAAGAAGTGAGATGGGGCGGTAATTTTTGAGTTCGGTGGGGTCCGCTGTTGGTTTTTTCAGAAGGGCGGTGAGTTCAGCGTGTTTCCAGTCTTCTGGGAAGGTAGCGGAGTTGAAGGAGAAGTTGATGACGTCTCGGAGGTGCGGTGCTATGACGGAGTCTGCTTTGTTGAAGATGTGGTGAGGACATGGGTCTGTGGGGGATCCTGAGTGGATGGAATTCATCAGGCGGATGGTGTCTTCAGTGGAGATTGGGTTCCAGGCGTTAAGGGTGTTCACGGGGGGAAGATGATCAGCAGATGGTGGGGTGGGTTGGATTCCGAGTTGGTTGTCAAAGCTGTTGTGGATGTCTGCAATCTTGTTGTGGAAAAAAGAGGCTAGGGAGTCGCAGAGGGTTTGAGAGGGGGTGATGTCGTTGGAGTTGGCCGAGGGATTGGAAAATTCCTTGACGATGTTGAAAAGTTCCTTGCTGTTGTGGGCGTTGTTGTCAAGTCGATCCTTGAATGCTGTTTTCTTGGCTTTTCGGATCAGTTGGTGGTGTATGCGGGTGGCGCTTTTGAAGGCGTCCTTGGTGCTGGTGGTTGGGTCTTTTTTCCAGGCCTTTTCAAGGGAGCGGCAGATTTTCTTGAACCATGAGGCTTTCTTGCTGCCAGGTTTGCTTTGACGTTTTTTCAGTGGAGCTAAGGTGTCGGCGGTGTTGGATAACCATAGGGTGAGGTTGGCGGCGGCTTCGTTGACGTTAGAAGGGAGGGCTGGGGAGTTTCGAAGGAGCGATGCGGAGATTTGGTCCGTGGTGATTTTGTTCCAGTTTCTTTGCAGGGTAGTTTGGGAGTGGTTGATGGGTTTCGGCTTGTTGTAGGTGAAGTGAACGCAGCTGTGGTCGGTCCATAGGAGCTCCGTAGTGTGGCTGAAGGAGACGTGATTGCTGGATGTGAAGATGGGGTCGAGTGTGTGACCTGCGATGTGGGTGGGGGAAGTGACTAGTTGTTTAAGTCCGAGGTTGGCGAGGTTGTCCACGAGGGTGGCGGTGTTGCGGTCGTTGATCTTTTCAAGGTGAAAGTTGAGGTCTCCTAGAAGAATATAGTCTTTGGAGGGGAGCGCGTGTGGAGAGATGAAGTCTGTGATGTCTTCACTGAATTTTGCGCGGGGTCCTGGTGGTCTGTAGAGGAGAGTGCCCCTGAGTGTTGTTTTGGGGTCGATGTGGATCTGGAAGTGAAGGTGTTCGGAGTTGGCGAGGTTGGCGTCAGAGCTGGTTGAGATGCGGATGGATTTCTTATGGACGATAGCGATTCCTCCTCCTGTGTGGCTGGTACGGTCTTTGCGAGTGATCTTATAGTCTTCAGGGATGGCAATGGTGATGTCTGGTGCGGAGGAAGCATTCATCCATGTTTCCGTGAGGAAGGCGACGTCTGGAGAGATGGTGTCTAGTAGGTTCCATAGGTCAATGGCGTGCTTGTGCATCGATCGGGTGTTGAGAAGGATGCATTGTAGGTGGCTGGGGTCGGGAATCTGTGGTGTGGTTGTAGCGAAGATGTTGTCGGTGCCGCTGTATTTGCAGGAGTAGCAGGAGAAAGGTCCATGGGTGTGTCCAGGAGCGGCTTGGACGCAGTTGGGGGCGCGACCGGGGTTAAGGGCTAGGAGGGAGGCGGCGTCATAGTTGAGGCGGGAGGGCTGGGCAGCGCGAGGGGCAGGGGGTCTGGTGCTGGGCGCGGTCCAGGCGCGGACGGGCGTAGACGGGCTTACCTTTGGCGCACCTTCGGCGCGGGTTGGGCGCGGTCGCTGCGCGTGAACGAATAAAGAATAACGCATAAAGAATCTAGAGGGGGGCTTCCCTGCAAAGTACATGGAGGGGCCCCCTCCGGACTCAGTCAAGAGTTCTCAGGACAGGGGACTGTGCTGAGGAGGCCCCCTGGAGCAAAGCACGACCCCTAACCACAGGGATGCGGAGGCCTATGTTACAGAACATTTGATGCATCACTGTCTTGACGCAGAAATGCATTATTTCTTGCAAATAAGGCCCTAGAGGCGCATAAATTTGACACATCTCAAGCTCAGCGGCCCACCTCCAGAAGATGCATCGCTTTTGCAAAATGTCATAAATACCACTGTGTCCATTTTTACGGGGGTATTTTAGGTGAGAGTGCCTACCTTGCATATATTAAAACTGACGCAACACAGCCGATTCCGACAAAGGTAAAAACCAATGCAGGCCGGGGAAAAGTGACGCATCTGCCTAGATGCATCACCTTATAAATATTTAGCCGCTGCATCAAAAAAATGACCCAGTGGCGGCGCAAGCTCCTTGTAAATATCCCACTTAATTCATTGTCCAGCTTAGGAAACAGGTGACTTTCGGTGCTTACAATGGGTCAATAGAGTAATATTTTCCAATTAAAATACGAAAAATTGAACACTCTCGTTCTGTCAAACATCTTTACTCTCGTTTTTTGTAACATTCGTTTTAAACGCATTATCTTCCTTTTAACGCGCCAGCACATTTAGAGAATGCTCAAGGCCAATGGTTGTTTTGTCTATTTTGCTAGGTTTTCTGCTTATGATTAAAATCGACCCATTTCAGAGGGGACAAAGTGCCTGTTAAGACAAATGCCACATCTTATAAATAAAGATTAACCAGTGATAGCGCCAGTGTGCATCCTTGATTGGGACCAGCGCACACGTCACGTTTGAGAGACAGCCTATGCCTGATATCTTAGTCCAAATGGCACACCCATAGACAACTTAAAGTGCCCCCAAACCTCAAGCCAAGCAGACACTGGAAAAGTGCTGTAATGTTTTTTATTTTTTTGAAAATAAAAATTGTGAACATGCAGAAGAGTCACTGTTCCAAACACTTTGCCATCAGAAATCATGGGGGCAACGTAAATGAACAAAGTCTAATCGTTCAGTTAATCACACCAACACAAATTAGGTATTATTTTTAGATTAGTAAGGGTCTTCGAATAGTGCTCCATTAAGAAATAATGATTTCCCTGATTAAGCTAACATTCTCATTCTCTTAATGGAAAGATTATTGTAAAAGGATTGTTGCTGGTGGGTGTTGTATTAAACGCATGGATAACCTTGATCTCATTCACAACATTTGGATGCAGATCACTAAGAACGGGATGCAATTAATTATCTAAGAACTCATATAGCAATGTACATAAAGGGCGTGCTCTAGCAATGATAACAGGAAAACACATAGTATGCCGATGCAATCGCAAAATGAGGCGCCTTTGACAGATGATTGGCAATCTCAATGTCAAACAGGGAGGCAATAAACTCCGAACACTGTCATTGCCTCGCTATCTCAATTGTTCTAACTCACCTAAGGCTAGCTAAAATTGCTGCTACGACTGCTTGAATAAGCTTGCATGTGACCCCACCAGCGATAAGAATGTCAACACAGAGTGCAGCTGAATGCCGAGCAATTCAAAGCGACAGCAATGGCACCGTGTAATGAAAAAATATCATCTCGGCCTGCAATGATGTTCTGTATACAGAGCTATACCTCGCACAAAAAAATAAAGGTCATAGACTAAAGAAAAGTGATTTAACTTAAGGTTTGTTTTAGATTGTCATTTGTCTTCTAGAAATAGCTGCCATTTCTTGGGAGGAAAACAAAAGGCAGAGAAAAAAACTCTTATGTTTGTTGAGTATAATCCATGGCTTTGGAGTCTTCTTTTCTCTCTGAGTACACTGGAAGTTTCAGCGGCAGCTTGCTTTTCGACGCCACTGTGACGCGATACATAAAATTGAAATGAATAAAGTGCATGCCAGTATATTGTGAAGGTAGATATCCATAGGTATGTATGGATTTACCATTCTTAACTCCACATCAGGAGTAAACATATGCTTACCTAGATATACCTACCTGAACGAAATTCTTGTAGTCAATATGTTGCCACAAACGTTTGGCAGGTCAATACTAAAACTTAGGTATTTGAATACTAAAAAATAAGTATTTGGTCGTAAACCTTTGCAAATGTCCCCTAAATATACAATGCTTGTAGGTGGTCACAATTGAAAGTAAGGTAAGTAACCCACTTTGTGGAAGATGTACTACTATTTCTCTGCACTTAGAGCAAATAATGGGAGTAGTCAGAGGTCGCAGCTGTGACCTCTAGCTTGCTCTCTGCTACTCCTGGCTCTTCCATTGTGTCCCTGGCCTCAGAGCAAGCAAAGGTTTTGCCACTTTTGAGGCCAGGGGTTGCAACGGACGTGCCAGGAATTGCAGGGAGCAAGGAAGTAGTCACAGCTGTGACCCCTACTACTCCCAGATGACGTCACACATGCAGTCTTGTTGCCATATTTGGAGACCTTTCTGGCATTAACTGCACACCATGGTTGACACTGGTGATGTGTGCAAAATATATCCCTTCTGCACAAAGCTTTATCAGAATGGAAAGATTGCGGGGCAGATTTACAAGCCCCTTGCGCCTCATTTACGCAGTCGTTGCATCACTTTTGTGACGCAGCAGCGGCGCAAATCCTGCTCCATGGTGCGGGGTACTTACAACGTGACGCATCTGGGAGATGCGTCACATTGTAATGCCCTACGCCACATGTAGGCCTTCCTGTGCAGGGGGGAGGGGGGGGGGGGCTTCCGGCGCAGGAATGCCTCCTAAAAGGGGCTGAGTGAAATCTTGTAGATTTCACTCAGTCACTTTTAGGCCCATGCTGCGTCAAAACCCTGCGCCTGCCTGAAGCAGGCATAAGGATGGACGCAACATTAACTAGATAGGGCCCCCAGAGCATTGCTGGAGCTGCGTCGCGCTTGCGACGCAACTCCAGCAATGCGTCACTTTTATGGCACAGATGCGTCACGCATCTGTGCCGTTTTTGCACCATGGTGCGCTGCATTGTAAATGCGGCGCATCAATGATGGCGGAGCTGTGGCGCACATAAACTGGCGCATCCCTGCTGATTTGCAGGGATGCGCCAGTTATTGTAAATATGCCCCGAAATGTAGCAAGAACAGATCTGGTTCGTGGCAAAGGAATGGCGCAAGACACCAAAGGGGCCTGTATTTAAAATATGGATGTGCTTGTTATTGAGCCAAATATGTTGGATTTGCTATTTGTATTTGGGTTGTGCATTCAAACAATAACTGTGATTTTCAAATATAAGACCACTTCTCAGGTGGCCGGATTAACAGAAAATGCCAGACAATAGATTTAGAGATACATTTCAGGAAATTCACAAAGTAAGCTGCGACCATTGCGGGTGTGTATGAGTAATATTAGAATACTCTTATATTAATCATATTTACACCCACGAAGTTTCAAATGTAAATTTGTATGTAGTATACATTTATGCATGCATAATGCATTGGAGTAGTGACGTTTTGTAAACTTTATGTGTGCTGCCTAATGCAGCACACATAAAAGTTGCAAAAAGTCATTTTTTATTGTTTATGTGCCGGAAGGGTCACCTTCCTGCACATAAACAATCAATGGCAATTTGCTGTTTCTATGTGTGCTGCACAACACAGCACACACGGAAACAGCAAAAATGAAGAGAAATATAGCATTTCTCTGTGTTTCGCCTGTTTAAGACCAGGTTTTCCCTGGTCTTAATTCTGGCGCTGCCTCCTATTTACGCTGCCCTTGCAAATAGGGGGCAACGTCAAAATGAGTGGGTGTTGACGTTTAACACCCACAGCAACACCCATTGTCCTCCCCTTTTAAGCTAAATACTGTGTGAAAGTGTGCCTTCATCTACAAGGCAACATTTGGCCACGTTAAGTGGCCTAGCGCTGCCTTGGAAATAAGGCAAAGCCCCTATCGCCACCAAAAAGTCACTGAAAGTGACGTTGTAGTGGCGTTCTGGGCTTGTAAATATGCGCCATACTTAACAAGATTGTTAGTGAGAGGAAAGCTACTTTAGCAAGGAGGGAAGGGATAACCCAGGGTCGCTAATTGATTGAAAACTACTTGTCTCACTACTGTTACGGGTGCAATTATTAACCAACTCCAACTGTTTAAAACTAAACTCCACAAAGACCGAAGTTATGCTGTTTGGCAAGATCCAGCCAACATGGTCTCCCCTTTGGTGGCTGGAGGAAATGGGCACTCCCCCTGAGCCAGTCAGTAAAGTTAGAAATTTAGGAGTCATTTTTGATGACAAACTCCTCTTCCACCATCATGTGAATTCAGTAGTTTCATCATCATTCAATACATTAAGGAAAATCAAGAAACTACTCCCATATCTCCCCAAAACGGCAGGAAAAACACTAACTTCAACACTTGTGTTCTCATGAACTGACTATTGTAATGCCCTCCTCCTGAATGCACAAGAAAAGGTCATCTCTAAACTCCAGATGATACAAAATGCCTCAGCCAGAGTCTTACTGGGCATTTCAAAATTTAGTCCCGTCTCTAAACATCTAAAACAACTGCATTGGCTCCCCATCAGAAGCCGTACAAAATTCAAATCCCTCTGTATCGTCTACAAGGCAATCAACAATGTTGGACCCAAATTTCTCTAGAACTCATTCAAACCTCATACCACTTCCAGAACGCTCCGTTTTAATACTGCCCACTTGCTCAACATACCCAGAACTAGAAGAGTCAACTGGGGAGACAGATGCTTCACTATCACCGCTGCGAAATTGTGGAATTCCCTTCCCCTTAACATAAAAACCAGTCCCACCCTTATCATCTTCAGGAAGCAATTAAAGACTTGGTTGTTTTCTCAGTAATTTTATCATCTTCAGAAAGCACTTAAAGTCAGGGTTGCCTTCTTAGTAATCTCACCTCAGTTGTATTAAACACAGCTTATAGCGCCGAGACACCCCTGGGTAATTGCAGCGCTTTAAAAATCGCATAAATTAATAAATAAATAAATAAATAAATAAATAAATAAATCAGACTTTTGGAGGAGGGACTCGAGGTAGTATGTCAGTCCCCCCATTTTATTCATGAAACCCGTACCACATCCATAAAACCCAGAGGTGATGCATGAAGAGATGGGCCATACAGGAGGCGTAAGAATTGGGAAAATGAGAAAGGCAAGCAATTAGCATAGAATTTCTTCCTCTCTTATGAACTTCCCCTCTGCCCCCACAAGTGCTTTCACTGACAAGACCCTAGCATTGTCTAGCTCCCCAAAACTAAAAAGGAAAAAGGGAGCTAACACAGTCACTCTGTCAGAATGCAAAAAAAAGGGCCTACCGATATTATTGTAACTGTTCATGCCACAATTTCAATAAAAAAAGACCAGCTGAGAAGAGGAAGGTCAAAGGAATAGAAAGACCATCAGTACAACTTGTCCGGGCAGTTATTCAACAGTTTGAGGAATCCATAAACAGACTGTGTAGATTGATTTTAGATAAAGAAAAAGCCTAGAAAATACATTGACACTACAAATGGGAGAACATTTTTCTCCTGATCAGTTGTTATCAACTATCACAAGAAGAGGGGGGACCAGGAGTGCATGTAGGCCCAGCATATGTGCCCCAAGGTAAATCCTACGAACTAAGGGTATGCAGTTCCTGGGAAAGGAAAGCGGGAAGGTATCAGGTCAGAGAAGAAGGGACCAGAGGTGGGGGGATGGCTCCTTTAGGAACTAGGGCCTTCACACATCCATTTGGGTGCATGCTTCATTATCGGGCTTGCTCCTCATTGGGCCAGCACCGATTGGCACCCTCAAGGGGGCTCTTTATTAGAGATCTTGTATCACAATACCATATGTGAAGTGCAGGTTTAGGGCCCAAAGTGTAGATTGTATATTTCTGACAATAACGTGCAAGTAAATTTTTTGAGATCCCCTACATTGATTTACATATGCTTTCTAAAGTTTTGTGCATTGTGGAACATCATTAATCAATCAGTAACCAAATAGAATAGAATTAGGTTGATATAACTTTACTTTTTTAATAGATATGCAGTTGATGCAAGTGCCACAACTTAATAAATGGATAACATTAGTTGCTGTACCATATGTTTGTTACCTTTGCTATTTTTGCTTCCTCTTTATCTGTCTCTCTATCCCCCTCTCTCAACTTCCTATATCTACATGATAGAATTAGCAACACAGAGTAAGTACTAAGAATATATGGATCAGCTAATAAATACAATGTTTCTTTCACTTTCCAGCTGCCACTTTTTGGCTTCCCCAAGAGCCATGTATTTTGGGATCCACCACTTTCTCAACTCATTTTTCTTTCAGAAATCAGCAGTTTCTGCACCATGATACATTGAGCAAATATGTACATAAAAGCTCTATTGTGCCGGAATGAGTATGCCAAGCTCAGTGACTTTAACTGTCAGATGTCTAAACCCCTTTACCTTCTTAGCATGCCTCCTTTGTATGGTACACTATCAAAAGACAGAACGTTGTCTAGTGTATATGTTTTAAATTACAGTTGTCTGTTTACAATGTTTTTACACGATCCACACAGGAACATGAAGGAGATGTGGGCAAAGGAATAGTTCAAGGAAAACATGAAGAAATATAGAGGACGAGGATAGCAAGGGAAATGCAAGAGATACTAGTTTGTAGGTAGGTGCAGAGGAGTAGTAAACACCAAAGAACTGTAGAGGAGAGAAACCAGTGAGTGGCAAAAGGGTTGAAATAAAGATGAACTCCCCATGCCCTAAAGGGGAAAGAGTAATCTAGCTGACCTTGAGAAAAAGGAACACATTAAATATGTTTACATGAATAGTAGACAACAATTTGGATTTAAGTTTGGAACAGCTTTCATTTGATAATAGTGAGAAAATATGGTCCTCGAAAAAGATTCATGTTTCTTAATGTTAATTTTTCTGTTTAATAAAATACAATCAATTAAATCAAATTGCATCCTAATGAAGGCATTTCAACACATTGCTGGCAGTATAATATAAATAAACTACCATTTCAATTACAACTGCAACTCTTAAGCAATGATTCTCCATTCAAAGCAGTCATATCTTAAAAATACATCAATAACATACTAGTCTAGGCACAATGACCAACATCTAGAGGGCATGGTCTAGACGGCAATGGAGATGGACGTTCTCCGAGCACCGGCACTGATGTCCCAGCAGGTGATATAGTTCTACTGATCCCCGTGCCCCTTCAGGCAAAATTGGGGCAGCCGGTGTGACCCAATGTTGTGAGTTATCTCACATGGGCAGTGGGTGGTTGGAGGCAGTGCTAAAAAGGGACTGAGGAGGGTGAATATTACCGTAGGCCAGATGGTGATATTGACGATGGTGGCCGCCTGACAATGAGAGGGTGGGCTGGACTGCCAGCACAGGATTGTGGCTGTGTTGATGAAATCTGGGAGCCTCCTGCCATGTGGAGAGAGAGACAGGAGACCAGTGACATAAGGTGGGCCACAGCAATTGAGTTGCGGAGCAGGTGTACTCCAGAGAAGAGACAAGGCTAGGCAGACTTACTAGTAACACCTGGCAACACCAGATCACCGTGGTTTGCAGGAGAGGGATCCAGTGTAAGTGAGGTGGCCTGAACGGTACAGCACATTGTCCAGATGCCAGCGAAGTCAGCATGGCTCGCCAGGGAAGTGGTGTGCGCTTGTGAACATTTGTGTTGATTCTCACCACTTCTGTGGAAATAGGACTTTATGGTGATGCCTAAATATTTATTCAGTGAAAAAGTCTGTGAAAGTGGCCTGGTGGCCTTTGGCGATATTGAAGAGTCCCTGTTGTTTCTAGTGAGAGCTAAGACATGAATAGGCCAGTTTGCATCCGCCGTGTGGGTGTACAATGTTGTAGTGATGTTTAGATAAGAGTAGAGGGCAGAATTGTGTGGGGAAGACTGCTGCCTTGAAAAGCTCACCAAAGACTCAACTTGATTAAAGCTATAAAGTAGGTAGTTAAGAAATTGGAGGGAGCCCTAAGAAAATAACAAATAAGCCTGCATAAAGCGGAGATCCACCAGACACCAGTAAAGGTTTACAGGACTGCTCCCCAATCCCCCCATCTCTCCCTGATGGAGACTGTATATTTGAAACAGTCAGATATTTCCAAACCCAGGATAGGTCTTACGGAGCATGACTGATAGATGCAATGCTCTACAGAGCTGCACAGCAGATATAACAACTGGTAGTAGAAAGACTGCTTAGCAGACAAACAAGATTCACCGACAGCTACACTGCTCTGACAACTGGACAACTGCAAAAGACCCAGAGTCAAATCCTTTACTAATTGAGGTATTCCATGGTGGGTGTGCCTAAAGAGTGCTAAAGCACTGCAGGTCAAAGACTTAATGAGCTTAATGGATCTTAAAAAAGTTTATATAAATGAATTTGAAAGCCCATGTAGATATGATCTTTGCAGCCATATGTGACACCAAGGCAGCATTGGAACTTAAATTCAATGCGGTTGCCCTAGACATTAGTTTGCTCCAGTCAGATCATACGAAACTGGCTAAAAGAGTGTCATAATAGGAATATACAATGATGTAGGTGAGACCCACGGTGCTGGAAGTCCACACCCATATAAAGGCTCTACGTAAAGAAGTCAATTTCTTGAAGAAAAAATTGCATGATGCAGACAGGAGATCCAGGCACAACAATGTAAGTACCTTCTAACAACAGTTTTGGGAGAAAAACCTCAAAACTATTCACAGTGGAACATGATCACAGAATCCCTGACAGATCACCAAATCTGAGCACCCCCCCCCCCCCCCCATGATCTATATTGGCTTGACTGCTTAATTTTCCAGTCATCGATAACAGTGCAAGTGGTACAAGCTCATGGCCTCGGCAAATTAAACATAATATTAATCAGAACTACATCAATGCGGTGCAAAGGCAAAAAGAAACATTATAGTGGCAAGTGAAAAAGAAAATATGCTTTATTTTTTTCCAGCGAAGCTCAGGATTGTGGTCTAAGATGTTTCATAATTTGTCACCACAGTAATGTGAAAGTGGCTGGAAATACATATCTACTTGATACCTATGGAGAAGAAAAGTAATTGCACTTCGGGTTGGCAGGAATCAAAACTGAAACATCCCACAACATATCAGGCAGAATCAGAAAGGGCAAAACTACATCAATCTCTAGCTACAGCCAACAAATGGGCGGTCTTCAAAAGAGATGCAAGCGGGTGTGGTAAGACCCCTGCTGGCTCTGTGGAGGATCCAGAAGAGACTACCTTCCCAGTGGCTACCTCAATGACTTCAGATATCATTGCCTGATGAGTTAAAGAATACAAGAGAGTTGTTAGTTTGGTTGATCAAATTGGAGATGGGGTATGTGGTGCATTAGGTCCAATATGAGGATTGAAATTAATCTTTTGGTCATGCCCCACTGGTAATACTACTGTAACAGTATATGGTACTATCATGGAAGCACAACAGACACCTGGAGCATTGGGTGTCAGGTAGTTGTAGATTCACTGCATGCATTTCTAGGGAGAGAAGTTTGTTGGGGTAACATTGAGGTTTACAGATATATGTAGATAGAAAAGTTCTGCAGGTGGAGTTGGGATGAGAACCCAAGAGCAATCACAAAGTAGTAGGAGACATAGACCATAACAAGACTGGTGCCATGACCCTCAAGAGCTTATCTGGTTTGTGAATGGATGGGGGGTAATAGATTGAAAAGAGAGGAGGTGATGAAATACCAACCCAGGTAGGACCTTGATTTTATTTTGCTGCAGGAAACACATCTAGTAGGTGACAAATGTGGCTTTCTGGCTTAACGTAGGTATACAACGTTTGGCAAGGTTTTCAGCAGCCTCTGGGGAGAGTGAAATTTTGGCCCATAGATCTCTTCCAGTGGGCACTGAAGCAACATGACACTGAAAGGGAGTTCCCGTGGAGGAGGGTGAATACTCCCTGATCCTGCCCGATCCTTCATTGTGGGAAGAAGTCAATGCTCAATACAAACTCTCAGTCACTTGGTGAGCTGATTGCCGTAATTTCTGACTGCTGCACACTGGTATTTGTGGCAGATTCAGACGAGGGCCTGGATGAGGGTTGCATACTTCCTGGATAGCGAAAAGCAGTGCAGAGGAAGGTGTCACACCTGAAGATGAGGTGGAGCGCTTCTGAGGCAGCTTCGAAGGGCCAATGGAGGCCGGGCTTTGCTGAAGGGGACACCGTAATGCCGCCGGTTGCAAGCAGACAGCCAGAGCACTGCCTTAGAGGCAGGCCAGACATGCCCAAGAGAGATAGGCAAGTGCCGGAGCTGCATGCAGGAAGGCAGACCCAGGGTAACCAAAACCACTGAAGTGTGGAGAGCACGGGGCAGTATCCCCGGCTCATGACTGTAAGTGGTAAGTTACTGGTGGTACAGATCCTCTGTGGGAAGGAATCCGAGGGAAGGTGTATGGCAATGATCTCACTGGCAGCAGCACAAGGAGGAGTGAGCCACGAGCAAGGGTGACTCAAGGGCATACAGAGTCAGCAGGAAAGCCATATTATGAACTGAGGCATTTAGACAGGTCATTTGTGTCTAGGATATGGTAATCCCCAAAAGCAGTGGAGGGAGAAAGCTAGGGTGCCGTGAAGTGGGGCCCCCTGGAGCAGTGGGCAGGAACAGCATCTGTAGAGAGTTGCGGTGGGCCGGACATGCGGATCATCTTGCCCCCATACCACCGGACTATATAGGCCTGTAACCCAATAGGGGGAGACAGCTGCTGTACCTCGTTGACCTGGCCAGGGCTGACTTTCAGGAGGGGACACCTGGCTGGAATAAGGGGCTGGGGACCAAGTTATATGAATCTTCCTGGGTTGTTTCAAGGGAGCTCTAGATCCCAATTTGAGGAAAGGATGGCAAGTCCTAAGGTATTGGTGCCTGATATGGTGTATCTGCCGCTGGGGCCGGGTGAGATTCCATGGTTTGTGACAAGGGTCAGAAAACACCTGCATTGCATAAGCTGGAGAAATATGCGTACTGCATCCAGGTAATGGGGGATGAGCAGGCGTATGAGGAGCCCCTGCAGCTGGTGGTGGAGGACCCCATTGAGCCTTCCTTGAGGGACCTCTGGAAGGTAGGATACCACAACAATGCTGAAACAGAAGATATATATTGTTGGTTTAGATCTCACCCTCACAAGAGCAGATCTGCAAAAGATGTTGGCACAGGAGTGGATGGTGGGGGCTACAGTAGAGTAGCACAATGGAGATATTAGGCAACTGCAGCCCGAGGTCTGTCACCCTAGAAAGACTACTGACCTCCTGCACACAAAGGCTGAGGATACATAGGAGAATTCAGGAGGAATAACGTGCACCTTGTGGTTCTGCTTGAGAAGATAGAGGGAAGGAACTTGGAAGATGTGCAGAAAACATACTATGATCCTTTCTCCAGCCACAGCACCTCTCAGCCCACTTTGCGGTGGAGAGGGCCCTCTCAGTTCCAGGGGTGCAACCTAGCTCAGGAGGACGGCCTCTGCCAATAATCGCAAGACTGTTGAATAACCAGGACCGGGAGATGATTTTGAGAGCTACCAAAAGGCATGGGTTTCCACGATTGAGGAGCGTTTGGACATGATCTTTCCAGATTTTGCACAGGAGGTATGAGTACTGTGCAGAACATTTGACAAGACCGAAGTGGAACTGCAGAAAATGAGTATACAATACATGATCATCTTCACTGCTAAGCTAAAACTTCTGGTGGAAGAGAAATCTTCTTTCATATCCCAACTGAGGTATGGGATTGGCCAGAGGTCTGGACAACAGCGGTCTTTAGCCGGGCAGGAGCAAAGAAACAAGGTTTGGAAGTGGCCGGCTATGCACAGCCCCCTGCTCTGGAGGCTGAGGATCCGCAGATGAAGTCTACACAGGAACCACACAGGCCCCTAGCCACTTCTATGGGCAGGGAAGGGCTCTGCAAAATTATCTTTGTATATAAATTCCCCTATGCCTTACAAAAGAGGCCTTACAAAATCACTGCAGAATTTTTCCAGGCAGTACAGACGACTACTAGGACACCCCCGGATAGTGCTAAACATACTTATGTAAGACCCAAACTAGGGGGCCATTGCTTTGTCCAATCCGAAAAGTATACTACTGGATGGCACAACTGCAGGTCGTTAATGATTGGGCATTGAGGGACCAGCAGGAACTGGACTTCATGGCGGAGAGATGGGGCTATCTGAGGGCACTCTACGGTAGGGCCACAGTAAAGGGGGGGTCTATTCTTTATGACCTCAGTGATCCAGACATGGAGGAAGGCAACCAAGGCAATGGCTTGGGAGAGGAAAATAACCCTTGTGAATACCGTTGTGGGACTTAGATGCTCTGATGGGTCTAAAACAACTTGAAGGTTTGCGGCAGTGGGATTTAATTGGAATCTTCAAGATTGGGGACCTCTAGGAGGGATTTGGTATGGCATCTTTTGAGTGTCTCCAACAGCAGTATGAGCTGGCAGAATCACAGTGATTTCATTACCTGCAGGTCACATTGTTCATATAGGGCGAATTGAGGAAGAAATCAGTTTGGAATATAGACACTTAGGGCTTGATTACGAGTTAGGCAGACAGAGTTATATATATATCCCATCTGCCATATTACAATTCCGTGATATCCTATGGAACTTGTAACATGTTTGTGACAGTATTTCATCTGCTAAAATCATAATCAGGACCTTAGTGGCCCCACTTCACCACCATGCAGTGTCCATCACTTATTCCAGCTTAGGCCGGAACTGTGTATGACCTTTAGACAAGTTCAAGGATAGTTGAGAGTGGTATCTAGGCATGCTGAAGGGTCAGACTGGGCAGAGGCATGTGTATATTCAAGGGAGATGGCAATTAGGGCTGGTTTTCACTTCACACAACTCAAAATACTTCACAGAGCATACTACAAGAGGACAAGGCTCCATGCCATGGGCAGACTTCCTAACGACTGGTGCCTGAGGGGGCTGCAATCAGAGGGAGACCCTGGTGCATATCCTGTGGCAGTGCCCAAATATGAGGTCCTACTGGCTTACCATACGGGGACACTGAGAGGAGGCAGCGGGAGATCTGGTCGATCTGCGGCAGGGATGGTGTGTCTGCGCATCTGGGGGAAGCGGAATCTGCTGTGGTACTCCCACTTGTAATTTTTGCACCAGAAGGGACATCATATAGGCTTTGGGTACAGAGATGACTCCCAACATGACCACTGAGTGGGTGGTGTATCATTTACAGGGCTGCCAAAAGAAGTCTGACAAAATATTGGGCCCATGGATGGAAGCGAGTAAGCAAGGAGTCTAACTGGTGGGGTATCTGAATACTGCACGGTTGTATACTTGGACTGGGGGGGAAGGGGTCACACGGCTGTACTGGGTGGGTCAGCCTCATGCATTGCTTAGTATCAGTCAAGATGATGGCTTGGCAGTTCGGGCTGGACTGTTCCCATGAGGCACAGGGTCAGATTGATTTGCATATAGCCATGTCTGAACTGGGGTGGCAGAGTGGGCTAAAGAACAGTGATGGATTAAACCCAGATCTTTTGACTGGGTGTGAGTGTTTGATTGATTCGGATGCTCCGTCCATCACACCCCCTTTTGTACCACACAAAGTGAGCCATCAGTCCCGGCAGACAGAAGGACAAAGGACCTTAGAGAATATGTCAGTCTGTTCTACTGTAGAGTTTGACTTATTGAGTTCCCAACTCTCACAGCTGAAGTGGTTAGGACATGTAGACTGGTGGCACAGAAATCCGGATGGAAGATAAATTGACACTAGAGATACATTTGTGGGAGGCAGGTGCTCAAAAAGACTTGTTAGATGAGAGGGTCGCCAGAAATTGGCTTTTATGGGTATATCTAAGGTGGAGAACAAAAATGGGATCATACCTTTCCACGAGCTGCAAGGAAAATTTGAGCTAAATGGGAATCAGTGGTTGTGTTATTAATAAGTGAAACATATCATTTAATGGCACAAAGACAAGCTGCATGTTGTTGCAGAAGACACGCTGCTAGAATACAGAATCTTTGGTGCATCCTTGAATAAATATTGAGTCTTACAGATTAATGCTACATTACTAATCAATAGTTTACCCCCATTGACCAAGATGAAAGAAAAATGGGGACAAGACCTAGGGAGGCTAGAGGGGGATGCCTGGGGTGAAGTCTGTAGATACCCATGAAAGGATGCTATAAGTGCTGAGAGTCCACTGGTCAAATTTCACTTACTACAAAGGGTCTACAATAACAGAACTAGATTATTCAAGATGAGGGGAATATTCCATGATGTATTTTTGAGAGGATGTAAACAAAAGGGTTTGCTACTCCACTCCATTTAGAGTTAGCCATATGCCCAAGAATACAGGATGAATATGAAATTAAGAACATCATTTGCTCTTGGGAAATCCATTGAACTTACCCATTATGTAATGTGGCTTTGATGTTGACAAGGCGTGACATAATGTGATAATGGGGGTGTATTACGGTCCCAACTTTTGAAATGTGGGAATTCAATATTGACTGGTGTATGTTGGGAGAAGAATGGATATACATGGAGTAAGGATGCCTCCAAAAGTTTGCTAAAGTATGGGGCCTCAGGAAAAGTGAAGTGAGGTGCTGGAGTAGGAATTGGGTACATAGTTATGGGGCCTACAGGGCCTAGCCAAGGTACACATTTGAAAGGATGCATGCACTGAACCGTGCTTGAAATGTAGTTTATATAAAAAAGAATGGTTGGGGGCTCTGAGCTGGGATTCCAATACACCGTATTTGGCTGCACAGTTGAAGATAATAACATGGATGATGACCTAATCTGCATGCCAGAGAGTTTTCTACATCTTCTAAGTGTTTGTGTTTACGTTATTAGGAAAATGCAATAAAATATTTGAAAAAATGTAATACCTGCAATGCGGGGAGCCTGCACTCCAACCCGTCTGGTAGAATGCTCACAGGCAACTGGGAGGTTTGTAGTTATACTGGATAATGATACCACCAGTGAGGGGAAGGAAAGAGTTCCCAACCCGGCATTGAGGGGTGTTCCACAGGATATACTCCCCCAGGGTATGATCAGGCAGCGGAAGAAACAACAGGAAGTCAGCAGGGGACAATTTCCTACAATGGGGAACTGCGCGCAGCACCGAGCAAAGGAGGCAGCCTAGGTGGGAGTTAGAGGAGAGGCGCAGGTTGGGAATGGGGAGAGAGAGAGATCGCTCACCCTTGAAGGTGCAAAAAGAGAACAAAACCATGCACCCTCCCCTGTTGGAGAGTGGATCTAGACCCTGGGCCCCACACACAGAGGAGCCTGAGGCAGACCCTGAAGGGAGGCCCCTATTGGCAACATGAACACCACCAGATCATAAGCATAGAAGAGGGGCCGACCAAGAAATAGAGATCAGGGTAGCATAGCCCAGACCCAGTTAAGACAGAAAAGAAGCAGTATGGCACTTCTGCACTTGCTCTGGGAGAGAAGCGACAAGGACTTATGCCATTCCTCCCAAATGTGCTGGTCACACAAGCTTACCCCTACGGACATACTGTCTAGAGAAGAAAGTGAGGTCTTTGCACAGGTATTTTGCCACCTGTTAGCCCACTAGACCAAAAGGGAGGGTCAGTACAATAGATCCTGGCCAGAGGAGGGATCCTTCAAACCAGAGGACATGGCCATTGTGAATGACTGCATACGGCATGCCGGGGGAGATCCCAGGTGCAACTTCTCCTAAATGCAGGAATGACTAAGAAGATGGGAGCGCCATGTTGGAGAAAAGCAAGCGTAGTGGCTCCAAGCCAAATTATGACTATTGTTACAGAAAGGCACATCAAGGACAATCTATGTGCCATGGGCCCAGATTGCCAAAGAAGCGCTCAGGACCAAACAGCCCCCATTGATGGATGGGGTGGGAAAATGGAACTGCTTTAAGAAACACACTGCAGGTATAAACCTAGCAGTAGGCGATGTCAATAGTCTGCTCAGCAGTGTTATGGGAGAGCAGACCAACACAATGTTTTCCTGAGACTGCATCCCAACCGTCACGCTGACCAACACAGAGAATGACAGGGCTGCAGTCAATTAATTCAGACACCAGATCTGGACAGCCATAAGGAAATGTTCCCTTACAACCCAAATGTGGGAGGATTGCAGGCAGCAAACATGAAACCAGGGAAACCTTGACTGACTTTCTAGACCATGGGTACTCACAAACTTTCTCTTGGGGGCCAAATTTACAGTGTGGTTTGTGTGGGAGGGCCGCACCGGTGGGGGCGGGGTCAGTGGGGAAGGGGGCAGGGCTAGAGCAACAAAAAAAACTGTGATCATGAGGTTGATCACAGGTCCCTGCAGCGGACGCCTTCGTCCACTGAGCCACCAGACCGGGCATACACACCTCTCTCTCTATGTCTCCCTCCCTCTCTTTTTCCCTGCCTCTCTTTCCCTCTGTCTCACTCACTCTGTCTCACTCACTCTGACTCTTTCACTCTGACTCTCTCACTCTGACTCTCTCACTCTGACTCTCTCACTCACTCTCCCTCACTCTGACTGTCTCACTCCCTCTCTTCCTCTGTCTGACTCACTCTGACTGTCTCACCCTCTCTCCCTGTCTCCCTCTCTCTATTTCCCTTTCCCTCTCTATTTCCCTTTCCTTCACTCCATTTCCCATTCCCTCACTCTATTTCCCTTTCCCTCACTTTGTCTCCCTCTCTCTCCTTCCCTCTGTCTCCCTCTCACTCCTTCACTTTGAGGTCTCCCTCACTCTTAGGTTTCCCTCTGTCTCCCTCACTCTGAGGTCTTCCTCTCTCTCCTTCCCTCTCCCTCACTCGGAGGTCTCCCTCACTCGGAGGTCTCCCTCCCTCTACCTCCCTCTGTCACCTCACCCTGCCTCCGCCGCCCACACCCCCCTCCCGAGCTCCAACAATTTCCACCCCTTTGGCATTTATTTTATTTGCTGATTTTTTGAAGAATGGCTGCAGCGGAGCTACGTGTGTATATTTTATTTACCTGAATAGATGGTAAAAAGATACATATATATATATAATAATGTTGTTGGCCTTCGCTTGGTCAATACTATTAACCGTTCCCCAGGAGTGAAGAGAATGTCCGCCCCCTTTCCCAGACACAAAGTCTCCCAGTGTGAAGTTTTTGATATACATTATAAGGAGCTGCATCCCTGAAAAATGTAGGGACCAAGAAAAACCATCAAAGAAGTCCCTATTACAGTCAGCAAGGAGGAGGCCGCTTCCCAGACAGTGCAAGCTAAAATATAAAAGGAAACAACAAAATATATCTAAATCAAAGGTACTAATATTTTAATGAATATATACAGCTAATTTAGCAATTGTGCACACTTCCACGCTTACTTGTAGCAAGCCCCAGGCAGGAATGTGTAGGAATATCGTGGAAAGCAAATAAATAACGCTGGTAATAAAGTGCAGTAGGTACACAAGTTGTTCAGGGAAAAGGAAGGCGTGTGAGCGCTCCTGCGATAGGATTATGAAGGAAGAAGAAGAATGCGTGAACAAAAAATAAGAAACTCGAATGTCCGAGTATATGCGCAAACTTGCGTGTTGAAAATAGTTGAAAAAAGCCTCAATAATGCTACACCAAAATCTGGCCTGGACTCGTCTGCAAATCAGAGAGTAATCCAGGAAGGGGGGGCGTCCCCAGCCAAATGTTGACGGCTTGCACTGATTAATGGGGATGCATAATCGCTCCCAGTGGAGGTAGTTGAGCAAAAAAAAAACAAATGACACGAGAAACGCTGAAAGCCAAGCAATGAGTGACTACAGCTGCTGGTTTAAATCCGCCCTCTCACCTGACCTGCGCATAATCGTATGGGAGAGTGCACAACGTCCCTTTTTTCCCTACTCTTTCTGGGAGATGTAGTGTACCTACAGTGCATACAGCCCGACTCCTGACATATGTACCTTTGTGATTATTTGGTTATTAATGAAGACAATGGACAATGGAAAATGGAAATGTGACAGCTTCCAGGCGCGCACACACACAGCGCCACCGAGCACTTCACAGGTCATTAAAAGACCATTGGCATGTTAATGAGGCTATTTTCACCTCTCAGCGCCCCTACAGCCCCACTTGACTATGGCGATAATCGCCCAGCCCCCACAGAGCAGCAGAGTCTCTGAGTCGAGCTCTGGTTGCAGACACCCTTTGAAAAAAAAACACAACACGGGTACGATGTCAGGAAGGTCAGCGGGCCGCCAGGGAAGGCTTGCGGGGTCGCCACTGGCCCGCGGGCCGTACTATGAGTACCCCTGTTCTAGACAGATAGAGGGAAAGGTGGGGTCACACAGGTTGAATTCTTCTATAACATCTTCAAGAAAGGATTTCTCGCCGAAATACAGATAGTGTAGTAGGATTAGACACCAAAACTTGGCAGGAGAAACAGGCTCACATGTTACAATATTATAGGAAGAAACAGGAAAAGGATAGGGAACAGCAGGTGCAAGCCCAAAGAGGCACCGCTAAGCTGCCCAGAAAGCACCATAGCCCACAAGCACCACAGGGAGGGGTAGCTGTCTGCGGAGATGATACCGTTACACAATCACTCAGTCTAAGTATGCAGAAAGTCCCAGACCCCAATTTCACACATCTACTTCATACCCGCTTCAGAAAATTCACCACGACAACAAATGCTAGTGACACCGCATTAGGAGAAACCTCAAGCTTTTAATTGTGTTCAGGAAAAGTTCAGGCCTGCTGTATGTTCGGTCGATTGGGAATCCATGCTAAATATCCCATTTTGTATGCCTGCAGGTGCCTAAGCCACACTCTGCTGCTAGTCCCCCAGGGCGGGTTGACAGGCCACACCCCTGACAAGTGCATAAAATTAGGCCCCCAAGTACCTTCTCCTGAGTTCGAGTCAAATGGGGATGGGCTCCTCTAACTAGGTTAAAAGGACCCCATTCAACATTGTTAGTCCTCCAACTACTGTAGTACTGAAAAACTCTCATCTGCAAAGTTGAGCGTAGGTATTTCCGTGGTCTGCAACATTAAGTTCACCAACCTAAGCAGGAGGAGTGAGGAAAATCTAACGCAAGACCACCTCTCAGCGAGATTTCTCAATGCGGTCGGTTGCGGATGGTCACAACCGTTTGCATCGAGAAACAATCCATTTAGGTTGAGGAAGCTGCCCCTTGAGTAGAAAATCTACTTGAGCAGCAAAAGGAAGCACCGCCCTCTTGTGCTGCACATGGTGCCATTCGCAATAAACACCGGGCACTAAAAATCTGTGTGAATGGCGCCAGGCCTACAGCAGACCCAGAGCATCCTGGATCTAAGGGAGAGGTGGGGGGACAGGAGGGAAAGGGGTTCGGTAGATGACCTTTGTAGCCCCCCATACTAGATGCATAGATACGCTCACCACAACACTAAGAATACATGCAAAAATACCACAGGGCCTCATGTACATCCTTCAAGGAAGCAATAGGCCAGATCCCATTCATTGTTACATCTGAATTACACGGGGGCCACAGAGCAGCTTCACAACCCCCACCGGTAGGATACATTACAACCAACACTACCTGAGACCTTAGGAAAGCGCCCAGTGACCTGCAGGACAGAGCCCAAAAGTAGTCCAAAACCAAAGCTTCCAAAAACGGGGTGTAGTCGAAACACTCAATCAATCAATCAGGAGTTTGTTAAAGCGCAACTACTCACCCGTAAGGGTCTCAAGGCGCTAGGGGTGGGGGGGGGGTTGCAGGTTCCATTCCATCAAGGAGGGGGTCTGTCGAAGAGCCAGGTTTAGAGGTTTCTTGGGAAGATGGGGAGCGATGTTGTCTGTCTGAGGTGGAGCGGAAGGGCGTTCCATACTTTGGCCGCGAGGAAGGAGAAGGAGCGCCCCCCGATCTGGTCTTTCTGGTGCGGGGGACCTCGGCGTAGGAGAGCTGGGCTGATCCTAGGGTCCTTTGGGGTGCGTGGAATTTGAGCCGGCTGTTCAGGTATGCTGGTCCGGTGCCGTGGAGGGCCTTGTGTGCGTTGGTGAGCATCTTAAAGGTGATTCTCGCCTCGACGGGGAGCCAGTGTAGTGTGCGCAGGTGCTGGGAGATGTGGCAGTGTTTTGGCAGGTTGAGGACCAGTCTTGCGGCGGCGTTCTGGATGTTCTGTAGCTTGCGGATGAGGTTTTTGTTTATTCCGGCGTAGAGTGCGTTGCCGTAGTCGAGTCTGCTGGTGACCAGGGCGTGAGTGACTGTCTTTCGGTGTTCGAGGGGGATCCATTTGAAGGTCTTACGAAGGAGGCGGAGGGTGTGGAAGCAGGAAGATGAGACAGAGTTGATCTGGCGGTCCATTTTGAGTCCAGGATTATTCCCAGGTTGCGTGCGTGGTCTGTGGGGGTTGGCGGGTTTCCGAGGGCGGTGGGCCACCAGGTGTCGCTCAAGGCGTCGGGGTTTGGGCCCATGATGAGTACTTCTGTTTTGTTGGTGTTTAGCTGTAGGCAGCTGTTTTTCATCCATTTGGCGACGGCTTCCATGCCTTCTCGAAAGTTGCGTCTGGCGGTGTTGGGCTCGTTGGATAGGGAGAGGATGAGCTGGGTGTCGTCTGCGTATGAGACGATGTTGAGTCCGTAGGTTCTGATGATGGGGGCAAGTGGAGCCATGGAGACGGTGAAGAGCATCGGGCTCAGGGAGGAGCCCTGGGGGACTCCGCAGGTGGCAGGTGTGGGGGTCTGAGAGGAAAGGGGGGAGTCTGACCCGTTGCGTCCTGCCGGAGAGGAAGGAGAAGATCCAGTCGAGGGCCTTGTCCTGGATTCCTGCGTCGTAGAGTCTGCGTATTAGGGTGCGGTGGGAGACTGTGTCGAACGCCGCTGATAGGTCTTGGAGGATGAGGGCTACTGTTTCTCCTTTGTCCAGTAGGGTGCGGATGTCATCTGTTGCGGCGAGGAGGGCGGTTTCCGTACTGTGGTTTTTTCTGAAGCCGGATTGGGAGGAATCAAATCTATTAGGTAAATCCTCATCGCATTCCACATGCAGGGACCAGATAGGCATATACATGTCCTCAGGACACGTTGCAATTATCCAGAGCCTCCAAATTTTGTTACAACCCCCCTTCCATTCACGGTACATCGTGCATGTGTAGGTCGAAAGGTACCATCCACATCGGTAAAACTACACACACATCAGGAAACATAGGGTATTAGAGGGCCAGCAATGCCCATAAAACAATACTTAGATAAAAAGAATAATCCCTGCACTCATGAAGATCATCTCACTAAAACACTCACATGTGTCAGGGAGAGGGGGTGGAAAAAAAATACCCACAAAAATAGAACTCAGGTGCTCCATGACTAAAATGTTCACTGTCGCCTAAAATGACTCCCCAACTGGGACCACATTCCAGTACCTCATAAAAAAGTTGAGCAAAATGGATGTACCGAATAATTCCCAAAATGGACAAGCATAGGAATTTCCAAGACCGTACAATGATATATGCTGTTCTAAAAGCTATCCTACAACCCACAGTTCTTATCCAACAAGTCTGCTATCAATGTGTACCCCATTTACTGAATTCCACCATCCCTTCACTAGCACCATCCGAAATCCCAGGGCCCAAGGGTTCAAGCCAAAAAGACCATGGACTTTTTTTTACGGACTATTTTTTGACAACAGACTCATCACACTGTGTCAAGCACAGACACCACCAGATGCCAGAAAGCTATAGACGCACCCTCCAGACACCTTCCAAAGACATGCAATGTTCTAAAAGTTATGTTATTGCTCTTTTGTATATCATTTGCTTAGCATGGGCATACCCGCATCCAGCTGCAGTCAGAAATTTGCCTAGTCACATGGTGCCTACATCGACATTTCAAAAGCTCTGGCATAGGGACCTCTCCCACCTCATTTACAAATACAATGAACCACACTACACAGCGGACTCTTGCACAACACATATTACTAGCACATGGTCGCCGGGGGCGCCCAGACATTGGCTAGATCATGTATGTCTGCTCGCTGATACCCCACAACATGGATGCAGACAGACTTTACCTGGTTAACACTAAATCTGGTTAACACAAATCAATACTGTTACAACAAGTTTCTGGTACCTTAAAAAGGACCGGGAGGCCAATCTCTTCACTACAAGATTTTACATAGCCCAACCAAGGAATCTCTTGGGCAAAGTCCAAGTACAAACAATCCTTTAAAATCAGTTTGTTTAACACTGTTTCCTCTTCCAACCAGATGGAATGTGAAAGTAAAAGCAGAGCCATCGTAATCATATCCGTAAAGGACGGGACACCGAATTCAGTGTGGCAACTTTTCTAGAACAACTTGAGAGAACGGTTAGTAGATTCTTCATAAATGTGCTTTCCACCTGTTGAATACTTTGTCTGTGGCATAGATTGTTAACAGTTCCCTACTAGTGTAACACCCAGTTGTTTTGCAAAACAATGCACTCCATTGATCGACTTCTCCATCATCACTACCGTATTTGACAGCATTACCTTCCAATTACAGTTACTATCAAGCAAAACCCCAAAGTAGGAGTATCATGAGGGCTCAGTTCATTTGGACCTATTGGCAAAAATAGGCTGTTTTTCTCCTCAATAGGGCCCTACAGGTCATAATTAAGGCATTATTCTCATTGACTTTTATATCCTGATCTAACATAAATGAAATATAATCATCAATGAGTCCTTGAAGCCCCCTCCCGATTCTAAGCATCAGAAAGCATCATCAGTGTAAAGTAGAATGGGAAGAGTGTGCGAACCAATGTAGACCACATCTTTAAAAATCACTCCACTGAATGAATGCACATATAAAGGTAACTAATACGCACTCCTTCCTATTCCCACTTGTAATATTAAAACTGTCCATGCATGCACTGTTTCTGCAGAATCATACACATGCATTAGAGTCACTATAGAGCTGTCTAATGAAGGTAATAACACCATCCTCTACTCCTAACTCCTCCATAGTGGACCTCAGTTTTGAATGCCAAACACAGTCAAAAGCTGCAGAGAGGTCCAAAAATAAACAATGACACCCTTTTTCAACACTGTGTACTTTTCAATTAATAGGCTCAATTTCAAGCATTGATCAACCGCGCCCAACCCCTTTTTAAAGCCTTTAGGAGTATCTGACATTACATTATTTGTATTTGCCCATTCCTCTGATCAATGAAAGAAAATATGTTCCATAACTTTCACAGTAGAGTACAAATGTGAAATGGGCCTTTAGGTTTTTTTGGGAGAGCATTATCACTTTTAAAAAAAAAATGGATTTATAATCAAACTCTTCTACGATGGCTGTGGGCCAATCCTAGCAATCGTGTTAAAAACATTAGTGAGTAGGGGGTGCCATAATTCTTGCTGGTCACAGAAGAAACTGACAGGGTCCCCATCTGAGCCAGGGGCTTTTCCTTTACTGCTTTCTGCCAATGCCCTTTCCACTTACCCTAGATGGAATGAGAGTGGGTTGTTCTAAGGGTCAATAACCCTAGGGCTAATATATACACAAGACATAATCTGGTTTGCATATATGGCAGAAATGTTTTAAATCCATGATTCTGCACCATTGTGTACTTTCGTGGTAGGGTCAGAGGATCATTAATCATCACCCTCCAGAAGTGGCTGCTGTCCTTTAAAGCTCTCATCCGTACCAACGCCTTCCAAGCTGTCTCTGTAATGGCTTTCTTTCTGTCTGCGAGGAGCTACTTAAATTGAGCCCTAGCAATATTAAGAAGTCAGGTCTCTCTGGGTCTTTCCTGCAAGGATTAATGCAACTGGGCCCTAGCTTTAGTGCTTTTAGAATCAAACCAACTAATCTAATGAGAGCTGGATGCCCGAGTATTACAGCTCAGAAACTACTTCATATGAGTGGTTGTAATAGAAAAAGCTGTGATAATCTGAGCTGCCTCTGCCATAGGGTTTAGACAAACTTCCACCTCTGCCAAAGTCTGGCACAGGACAGAAGAGAAAAAAGTTGCATGATCGGCCTCCATGCAGGTAATTAAAACTTCTGAACACATGATATAGTGTTTAGTTGAAGTATAATCATTTCTCATGAACGCGGGTGCTAAACCACCCTTGTCCTCCCCATAATTGCTAATCATCCTAAGGCTAGGCCTAATCAATAAATTATTCAGGGCACAACCATAATCATCATATTTAAAGTGAGCTTAGGTTTCCCTCCGGAATAAGATCATAAAAAACGAATTCCACACCATTTAAATCACTTTGGAAAGTGGCATTTTACAACAGGCATGCATTAAAGCCTTTCATGGCAAACTGTTAAAATTGGGATTGCCAATAAAGCATTTCAAGTATGTCAATGACCTTTGTTAAAACATGTAACGATTGACTGTTAATCTTCTGCTTGTCAATAAAACATGTTGATGGTCATGATACGTGCTATAAAACATGTTACTATCAATATTGTGATGTAGCGGGAACGGTAGAGCAAACAATATTAGTTTGAAATATGTCAGAGCTTTGCCAGCAAAACAAAATATATAAGCCTGGAAAAATATCATTTGGATTGCCAATAATCAGAGTAGCCATACAACAAAACCACAGGTATAAATACGTGTACTAAAGCAGCATGTTTGCATGAGATACCATTGACTAGACAATTAGAGATTTGAGTAATAGGAGAATGGATTGCAAAATATTGAAGTAGGAGCGCAAAAATCACAGTAAGTAATATGAAAGAAAATAGAATTTCTATATGGCACAGTCAGTCCACCAGGTAGTAACTTACTAGCAATAAAGTAACGTAAACTGAATGTAAAAGGTACGCAGATGCCATGAGAAAATCATACAGCTGAGGAGCTGGGGAATAATGATATTGTGCGATACAATGAATAAAAGGAGATGGTAAATAAATGGGCAAACATACATAAAGTAGTAATTATATGAAAGCAGGTGGGCTAGTACCCATAATCACTGGCACTCAACTATCAACGTTCAATGTATTACTGTCTAGTAAGTGCTTCTTCTTATGAAAACACTTTATTAAGCACATACTGTTGCATATTAATCATTAATTTACAAATATCTCCAAGTAGACAGATTGAAATGCCTATGAAGATACCACCCAACAGTTCACATCACTAGCAAGCCCTGCAGCCAAAGACCACAGTACCTTCCATATAAATTAGACATTGTCAGGGCATTACCACATTAATAAAAAGCAGAAAGATATCATACAAAACTAATGCAACTCTACTGAAATCCCCTTGGAAGGTACCACCTTACAACAGGCATTCATTACAGTCTGGTATGACTCACAATTACCATGGAGGTTGACAATAAAGCATTTCAAAATATGTTTCATTAAAACATGTAATGAGTTACTGTTAAACTTGTGCTGGTCAATAAAATCTTTTCATGATGTGAGCCATGTGGCATGGTCATTAGAGTATAATAGTTTCAATATACTCTGCACATGAGTCTTTTCTCTATTTACAACCTGCTGCTATTGCAGTTAAGGAGCAACCAAAGAGTTCCCCACATTCAATAGCATATGGTCCGAAGCCCATGCTCCAAGAATGATTTAAAGTAACCAGAATCTATCCCAATGTCACATATAATCCCCTGGGATACTTCAGGTGACTTTTGTGGGAAACTCTTCTGGGCAGCCCCCGAAACATTTGTAGTGCCCCGCTTCCTGGGGCACCACGAATGACAATATGCCACTTTTGAACATCCCTGAGGATTCTGAGCCACTCCTTTTCCTGAGGCGATGCATAACTTATGAGTGGCTTTGCTGCTTTAATGGAAAATACTTATTCCATCTATGTTTTTTAAAGAAGCCTCCTGCTTCATTTCCTTTGTCCTCCAATGGGGCATCTGGCATGTTCTTTATGCTGGAGCAGTCCACTCTCGCTCTGACGGGCTGGCACCCTGCCTGGATGACATTTCCTTTGTACTGGCTTTGGAGACGGCATCTTGTTTCTCCCACCTGCTCTATGCGGGCATCATATGGTAGTATGTTGTGTGCCCTGCTCCTCAAAGGTACAGGTGGCCGGGGAAGCATACCACAAGATAATAGAGTGCAGAGGCACTCACCTTTGTTCTGTTCCTGGAAGATGGAGTACTCAGGGGCAATTTTCAAGGGTTTTAGGCCCTGGATACTGGGTCCCTTGGGCTCTACGTATTCCTGGGAAGTAGACCCCGCACATGACCCCTTTCATTCTCTGTCTCCTTGAGCCAGGGGTGTAACACAGGCCCCCACAGCCCCCGCTATCCGCTATGCGGTTGAGCCCCCATACTCCGATGGGCCCCCCTCAGCAGGGCACTCTGGCCAGAGAGCTCCTGTTTGAGCCCAGAGGGGGTCCCTCCACGTACCTTGTAGGGAGCCCCCCTCAATTTTCATTACACCAGTGCCTTGAGCTGACATCCAGGCCCAAACCATTCCTAGGGCAATTTCAGAATTAGCTGTGGATCACTTTGCGCTTCATATTCCAGACAGTCCACCTGGGGGACCAAATTCCAAACATCTGGGGCTGTTTTACTCAGCCCCATAGTGCTGATTTGCTTGAGAAAGGTGTTGTTTTGATCCTGGTGGTGAATACTTGCCATTAAAATAATTGTATTCAGGCCTTCTTGCCTCTAAATTTAATTTTTCTTCATGTAGCTTGGTTTCACTGCCCCAAAGGATGGACTCATCCTCTGTCCCTGCTGCTGGGACTTGCCTCCACCTGGGACTTCCTTCCAAAACCCTCCACAGCTTGGCAGGAGATTAACCTCCCGGGACCACTCCAGAGCCGCATGGCCTTGTCCATTTTACAGGGCACCTGCTTATCATCCCATGCGCAGTTAAATTGTTCTACTGGGTGGGGAAGCCTTTGATCCTCCTACAGGCCAGCGGAGATAAAGTGGCCCACTAGGGGACAACGTCCTGGGATTTAATTATGAGCTGAGCCAGGAAAATATGACAATTCCTCAAGGGTTACAAGGAGCACAGATATCACTAAAATCACACCAGATGTGAACTCAAAACATATTTATATCCTAGGATTGGTACCTGACCTACATCTCTAGGCCTGCATAGGGCGAAACTGCACTTTGGTATGGATTATACTCATAATGTATGATTTAGTAAAGCACCCACTCTTTTACTTTTTTCTAAGCACTATAGACCTATGCTATGAAGCCCACTCACATTAGAAGGTTATGCAGGTCTCCAGTCCCTCAAAGAGCACTTCTGAGACAGGCTACCTCTGTCCAGATACCAGGCTGAGCTAGATGGTAGTCTCACAAGCTCAACCTTGATGCATGTGTGCGCACATATTCATTTGTAACCAGGCTATTATCAACAGTGGACTTTATCTTAATAGGTGTACATTGGTGGCTAGTAGTTTTTGTCAATTTCCACAGAATTTTCCATTAGTGAGACTTAGTTGGTGAGGCTCACTCACAGTAAATGTCAAAAAGCACAAATCCAGGGAGGTTCAATGGGCAGAACGTATTTGGTACAACAAGATATATAACACACCATCCACTTAATCAGAATGCATGTCTATAGGTGATGTTAAACATAACTCATATTAACATTAGAAATATGCAGCGGCTTTGGCTTCCAAATTAAAATATCAATAAAGCACAAAACCGCTAAACATTTCACTCTGAATGTCCTTATCAAATGAATCACCCAAGGTTGTCAAACAGCTGCATGCCCTTAGAACAAAGAGCCATTCACATTTAATACCTACAAACAGAGTCCTAGATGCAGTGGTAATAAAAATTCAGTGAACATCTATTGGCTCACTCTTACCTGGATACTGGAGACAAGGGGGGCTTACATCAGAAATTGATGTTGGGTTCCTTGTGGGAGTCCTGCCACTCTCTTGCACACCCCCAAACATAATTGTAACTTTCCTTTTGGTGTCAATGTCCTTCTTTGAGCACCTCCAGACCAATGTGTTCATTTGTGTAGCCTGCTAGACCTTCCGGGCACTCATGTCCCTTCTTATGGCTACATCTTAACATCTTTGAGGTATTGTAGTTGGTGTATATATTGTTTCCTTTTTTTTGTTTCTAAAAAATGAAAGTGCTCACTGGAACGCTTGTTTGCTTATTGAGCCTATGCTCTCATACGGGGCACCGATGTATACAATCTCAAAAACCTATGCAATAACCCATGCCTGTGTGGTTAGGCCGACTTTGCTCCCTCCTGACACATTATAGTAGTTGTCAGTGGAGGAGTAGGCTTTTCCACCTGGATATATGCAAAAGTAACTGACAAGCTCCCCGGGTATTCTGCTCTCTTGCTGCTGGTGCATACTCAGCCAGGGATAGGTTAGAGGGGTCAGTAGCTGTCAGGTTGGCTTTGCTCCCACCCAACACACTTCTGAAAGAGGAGCAGGCTGTCTCCTCTTTTAACTGGACATAAGTGATGGAACCTGGTGAGCCATCTGGGGATCCTGCTCTCTTGTTGCTGGTGTGGGTGCAGCCCAGGAGATGTTGGAAGGGTAAGTAACCCACTCACCCAGACGGGCATGGGTAGTTGGACTACTGCGATTGTTCTAGTGCTTCACAACTTCCCCAGGGCACTGGCCCTTCCCAGGGGAAATCAGGAATGGAGGCGTGCAGCATACTCAGTGCTGGCAGTCCCACCCAGATATTAGTCCTCACTGGGCATGTTAGTCAAATGTTGTTAACCTCTAAATTCTAACAAGATGCTCTAGTAACCTGGCCCTCCCTGAGAGTAAATTCATAAAACCAATCAGCATTGTGTTGATCTTCTCTGCCTAGCAGCCACAGGCAGCCACTGGGCAGTTCTTCCACAAGGAACCAACTTAGTTACTGCATTCTCCACTGCCACTGAGCCAAAATCAAGATTTTTGTTGATTTGACTTCCTGGCCACCAGCAAATTTTATTTCAGGCTTTTGGACATTTCTGGACTATTAAATTTGGACTGGTCTCCCTTGGTCTGAAGTGTAGAGGAGCTTTAGCATTCAAATGCGGACCTCAATAAAGCATTAAACATGCAAGCATTTCAGCGTCAAGGCTGTAAATGTAACATTTAACCATGGTTAACAAGTAGTCCGCAACCCTTGACATAACGATGCATGTACCCCTGAAACTTAAAAAAAAAGTCCAAGCTCTAGCAGTGCTTAAACCTTGCTGAAACCATAGACACGCAGGGTGCTAAATTTAGAAAATGAAGTTGCCTTTTCATGGACAACAACATTTTCCTGGTGATATCACTGCCCTCCTTTGGGCACCACCATTTAAATATACAATTTGTTAGTCTCAACTGCTGCCACTAGGCGTCCTCTCAAACTTCAATGTCCCACTGTTGAGACACCTTTTCTTATCTTTCTTTCTGTTTAAATCAAAAGCACAGGCCTTCTTCCTTTTTTCTAAGTGTGTGCCCCTATCACAATGCACAAGACACCCACATTTGATTCCCGTCCCATGCAATCAAGGCAACACATTCTGTCAGGTGCTGAAAGATGAAGTGGCAGCTCACTACTTTCCGATTATGGCATGGGCTGCGAAAGCTGACAATACTCTTGGAGGTCCCACTCTCCTACTGCCAGTGCTAGTGCAGCTGGGTAGAGGTTGATGCTCTCACTTTTCCACTCCGCTCAGTAGACCCCGATCTCCCTCAGGCAGAGCTTCAATATATTAATGTCTGCTGTAATGGTGCCACCAAAGCAATACCTAACAAAGTAGTACTTGCTATATACTGTTTCCCAAGGTTGTTGCCTTTGATGTGATGATATACAACTTTTTTATGCATCACCACTTTGTATGTGTGTTTACTCTCCTGCATATAGTTTGTATCTAAGATCTCACATTTGGGATGCCCCTGTGCTTCAAACATTTTTCCTATTTGTCCCACAATGTTTTGGTTAAGCTGTGGCTTTTATACCTAACCAACAGGTGTACACATTTAACTTTCAGTTCTAGTAACCTCTGTTCCAGCTCCTGAGTCATCATTCCACTCGTGCTCTCTCATACAAAGCATGTCTGTAATCACACAAATCACCAGCCTCATTGTCTGATGTGACAGTTTTGTAAAAATCACAGATAATGCAGGCAATCTTTCCTCTATGCATTATGTCATCCTAAGCTTCTATTTCCTTTCATAGGAGAAGTGTGGCTCACTGGTTAGAGCAGGCATACCCTGAAGCAGAGGTCAGACCCGGGACCAGGGTTCAATTCCCGACGCGGCAGGGTCTTGAGCTCAAATGTCCATGGACTTGATAATTCTCGCTTCGGTGCCTGACCTAATCATGGGTTCACACTCTGCAACTCTGGGCATTAAGCTTGCTTAATCTCCACAACGGCCCCCCTGCGGCGGGATGCCTGGCTTTCACCTTGGGGATGCCCTGTAGGGGCTATCTCACAGGGAAAAGCCAGGACGGGTTCCCAAGGCAAGCGCAGAGATACCCCTTCGGGGGTCGATTCAGGCGCTATATAAGAAACATAATAATAATAATAATAATAAATGTAGCAACCTGCTGATCCCTTGCTGATCATTGATCATTTCTTAGGCGCAATGCCACTGCTCTCACCGTCCATCCTCATTCTACATAAAAGCTGTTCACTTTATTTCCTTTCCACATTTTTAAACTGAAATAATTGCTTCCTTGGTATCTCTCTAATCTGCATCCTTCCATTAGCATCTAAGCTGGTGACATACTGGCTACTTCTCCCTGTGTCCTACAATTTATAGCCGCACCACTGTTGCATCTAGTTCCTTTTATTATCTCCGATACTCATGTTGTGCAATTCAGTACCCACGCATCCTCTCTCCATCTACTCTTGGATTGAGTCCTGAAACGTTTCTCATTAACCTTTTTGCTTCTGCTTGCCCCTTCTACCCTCTCCATCATTTCTAGGTTTATTCCAGCTCAGGTACAGAGCACCTCTTTCTATCCTCATGATTTCAATTGAAATCCAATATCTGATTATTCTTGATCCTTCCCACTCTCCCCGGGCATATTCTACAGTTAATCATACTACTTTTTTAGCTCCCTTTTGCTCCTACACCCCGTTTGCTGGTATCTCCATCAAAACACCACTGGAACCTTTATTGATGTAGTCTGTTGCACTGATTTTGTATCAGACACATCACTTACTCACTTTGTGCCCGATTACAATCTCAGTCAGAAAGCCTCCAACCTGAGGTCGGAGGCTTTCCGACCGAAATCGTCGGTTTCACTTCCAACCGCCTAATTACAATTTAGACAGTTGGGAGTGAAACTGGCTGGTCATTCTGGCTTTATTCCGATGGGCTCAAGGAGCCCGTCAGCCAGTTGGAGTCTGGCCCATAATCCATATGGATCCGGATTAAGATGCTTGGTTTCCGGCAGGTTTTCCATGATGGGCTTGCCGACATGGAAAGCCTGTCGGAAAGTGAATTTGGGAGCCCCTAGCAGGGACCCCTTCAACCAGTGCCCTTCGGTTGGTGAACAAGGGGGCACCTATGGTGCCCCCCTGTTCATCCCTGCACTGGATAAACACTAACTCCCTTTTCTGTTTGGGATCTTGTGCTCTGGCCAGTTTCCGACCACAGCACAAGCTCTCATACAGAGAAGGTGGTTGCATCATATTTAAGCGGTCAGGACCGCCGACTGGAGGTCAGTCAGACCTGTATCCGTGACATCGTAATAATCCCCTTAGGGTCTTTAAAGTTGCTCATGTCCTCAACTAAATGGGCTTGATTCAGAGGTCCTTGAGGTTACCAGTTTTCACGCAGTACAAGTCTAAAAGCCAATTCCTCTCAGCAAATGGAGTAGATGACTAGAGGTCTCTTAGGCAATGAACTTCAGCTGCAATACCAGACGCAGTAAGGACTCATTTGTGTTATTAGTATTAAATAACGCTGGCAGGTTCCTTCACTTCATCCAAGGCAATGTTTAATTGTACATGCCCAACAGGTCCTGGAAGCCAGGCGGTCCATTGGTAAATAGCATAACTTCTTTCTTCAGGGAATTGTGGCTAACCTTCTAACACACAAGTTTAATGCATTCCAGATAAAAATGGGAAATTTGAAAACAACTTGACACTTTGTTAACACTTAGTGTAGGATGACTTACATTTCTGTGTGAACCATCATATTCACAGCGTTCAATTTTTCCCAGGCTTCCATCAGAGAAGTAAAGCTTTTCTGCTCGGTGGTCAATTGTGAGTCCATTCGGTGTTAAGATATCAGTGCTGATAATAATCTGTGCATTTTTTCCAGAAAGTGTAGACCGCATTATACTTGGATGCTGTTCATTCCAATTAGTCCAAAACATTAAACTGTAAAAATAAAAAACAATGAATATCCAAATAAAAATGAAACTATATTATAAGTCTTAAAATCAATCTTAAGAGCTTTTCCTATTATGTTGCAGTTCAGGTCAACAATATATGATACTAATGTACAGAAATATTTGACCGTCAAAATAATGTATTTTTTAAGATAAAGAATCAATGCCCCATTGGCTTACTAGCTAGGAATTGTACTCCGGCAAAGCAATAGGCAAAACATATAGAAAAAAAGTAATGGTTTCCAGATCCCAATTTTCTTTCACATTTATATGATTTGTAGAAAATGTATTTTTGTGAGTGAAACTGACACTTTATCGGCTCTGCCAACAAGGAGTCTATTTCGGTTATGCATAAATAGTCTCATAAGGAAATCTTGTAAGACGACAGTTAAGAAACATCATGCAGAAAATAAAGATTTTCCTAATAAATCTGAAAGAGGGATTGGTTCTGAAGCCCAGCCACCTCCCCATTCCACAGAGCCTCCCACAGTCAGTCTCAGCAGCAGGAGGTGGGTAGGGAAAATTGCCCTCTACCACTTCTCACTTGGATTGAGACCGGACCAATACATTGCTTCCCATATGCATTGGGGTAACTGCAATCATTACCATGATTGGTGCAATCAGTGATAAATCTGTCTTTTAGCATTACTAATTCAATATTGCTAAATGTAAACCTTTGACATGAAAGTTTCATCACCACCTCCTGATGTGTCACATGCATTACATTTCTCTTCTCTATCCAGTAGAGGTGCTGGAAATAATCATATATTCAGTGAAGGTAATCAGATCCCAGTTACTAGCCATTCATGGAATATGAGACATCTAACAAGGTGATCCTTCGAATCCCTAGGAGCCAGGTAGCAAATGATGGCAAGGCCACTCAGCAATGTTTACCTCAAGGTGCAATGATGCCCAGATTTGAAAAAGATACACTAAAATGCATGCATCATTTATGGTAGCATCTCACCTACAAGTATGGGATCCCTCACGTATGAAGAATCTCACATTTTGTACCAGACCCACTGTCTTTCAATGAGTGCCTGGTAACTTTGTGCACTACCCTACTCAAGGCATTTGAGTGTTTACACAGAGTAACACATTTTCATTGCTCAATAGAGCATTATGTATTGTTTGTGGGTCTTTGGAACACAGTGGGACATCATGAAAGTCTCACTGCAAGCACATTGTTTGTGAGCCTCATTGTTTGTGACCCTGACCGATCGCTTCAATGTTTATTTAATGTGTTAATATTAAAAAGTGATAGTGTAATGAAATTTCCTGAATAAATATTATGGTGCTCATTATGATGTCGAGTAGAATCACTTCCACCCGACACCGACTTGGTCATGGGATTGACCAACTCCTGGTCAGTTGTCCCGACCAACTGATTCCAATGCGACCACAGTTTGGTTGCATGGTCCCTTTCCTCAATGGGAGCTCGTGTTACAGCTGTAAACCGGCCATAACACAAGCTCCCATTGAGGAAAGGGAGGTGCAGTTCATCACTGTACTCCGTGGCAGGCACCACAAGGTGCAGAGATCAGCAGGAGGTCACCTTGTGGCAGGCACCTTGTGTTGCCTGCCACCGGGTGCAGGAATGAACTACACCACTCTTTCCTCAATGGAAGTTTGTGTTACTGCCAGTTTACGGACATACTATGAGCTCCCCTTGAGGAAATGACCATGGGACCGAACTATGTTCAGCCACATTGAAATCAGTCAGTCGGGACAGCTGTGAGGGTGCACCTTTGGTGCCCGCTTGACGGATGCCCCCAAACACACATTCCGATATGGTTTCCATATCGGGCAGGCTGGCATGGAAACCCTGTTGGAAACCATGATCGTAATCTCAGTGGCGGAATGACCTGCCCTTGAGATTACTTGCTGGCTTCTGACTGACGGACGGGCTCTCCGAGCCCATCGGAAGCTAGCCGGAATGACCGGTAGGTTTACTTTAGATCCGCCTACATAGGTAGGCAGTTGGAAAGTAAACCGACGGCCCATTATGATGCAGCCCTAAACGAGCCGTAGCGTAGTCAGCTCCTTAGAATTACAAGGTGCTTTCAATGTGTAATAATGAAAGATAATGAATTGCAATCATGTTAATTAATAGGGATCCATAATGTTTTACTTGTAGAGAGAATAGGAAAATGTACAAGTTACTGCACAACATCATAATAAAAACAAGCAACAAATGATTAACATACTTTTGGCATTCATCTAATGCCAAAACATGAGGATGGTCATCCTCAGACATTGTGATCACTGCTTCCTTGTTGAAAGACCTTTGGCGTCTCTGGTCTACAGTATGCCTTGTGATTGAAGAAGTGGTTGAACTTGTCCAGTATAGAGTATCCCAAGTCCTGTGATAGGCAAGGCCTTCAACAGACCCTACATCTGAAAATAAGAATAGAAATATATAATCAATTCTTCTATATTAAATATACCAACAAGGTTACATTGGTCAAACACTGATCAGCTATCTATATATGCAAACACTACTTTTAGAACCCTTAGAATGAATTACCTAACTGTTTTAAACCTGTTGCTTTAATTAAAAGTTATACTTAAATAGACACCTATACTCTACAAGTTTTAATATTGGATAAACACTGTGTTGTAAAACTACATATTATAACACTTTCCATTGATAAAATATATTTGATTCTAAGAACAAAATTGTGGTTTATTTCACAAACTGTTTGATTAATGTGTTTGATTTGGCATTGATATTAATGTTGAGAAATCTAATGGCACCCAGCCTTTATCATCGGTTTGATAAGACCATCTCTAAGGAAAAGATTTACCAACATATGGGGCAATGCAACACAGCAAGACAACTTGCTGCACTGCAGTGTGCACCTTCAATTGGCCAGGGCAGACATATTTCATATTTACCGAGAAATGGCTCATTGAAGCTCTCTCTTTCTCTGTGCTGCTGCTCTGTGTGCAGCCTAGTGCCAACATAGACACCTTTATGTCCGGGTGTGAGGGTTCATTCTTTACAAACATGGTTGTTTCAGATGCAGCACATGTAGAAAGAGGAAATAAAGAGGACAAATACACATATTTATCCTTGTTACACTTCTTTTGGAATGGTGTAGCAGTTTGAAGCATTCACAGGTTTACTATTCTTAGTAAAAATCCGGAGGCAGATGTGTGGGAACACCCACACCCCACTCATGGAATGCCTTCCCAATGCAGAGTAATGCAAGTCAGCTACTTGCGCTGCCTCGCGTTACTCTAGATTTACTAAGCCACTCAGAGCCAAGCAAGGTGGCCTTGGATGGCTTAGTAAACCTGACTTAAGGGCATGCGTAGCCTTGTGTTGCCACGAGTCGCCTTGTGCCTAATGCAAGAGCAAGGCAAGCCCTTAGTAAATATGGGCCCACATTTATAACATCTTGTAATTCTTCAAGCATAAATATTCTGTGGCTTCACCACATGCTAGTTGTGGGCTGCAATCCAGTGCCTAAATATAACCCGATGCTATTCTGACATGGTTAAAATCCTCATGGTGAATATAATAATAAAGTTCAACATTGTTCTTCAGCATGCCAGTGACAAATCACCAAGAAGGTATTTGTTTTACATTATTGATGCTCCTCAATGTTAAGCAATTTTCTTCAACAACCGACTCGCCAAACAGACTTTCATGGCAATAAGATGTAAAAAAAACTGCTAATTAGAGCTTCAATTCTGAGTAAACAACCTGCTCTCTCATATTTGGCATTGTCTAGTGCAAAGGAGTTTTACATTGGTCTGTGAAGGTGGGATCCATGCTAGATTTACAGGGTTAATGTATTACTGGAGTCACTTAGCTCAACTATTACTGGATAGCTAAGTTGCCTTCAAGACTGCAAATTACTCTAGATTCATCTACATCTTGACGGTCTCAAATGTGATACAAAGAATATCACATGTTGTCCTCCCAGTGGAACTGATACACGATCATTCGTGTCAACTTAAATCTATATATAGAACCTCTAGAGGCCCTACTTACAAATAACATCATAACATTTCACGAACAGGTCCATAACACACAACTGCCCTTGAAAATCTCCTCTGCTTCAGTCATCCATTGCCTCAAAGACTGCTTGCACCTCCAAGGGCCTTACTAATAAAATACCATTATCAAAATTTGCTAATACGTTGATGAGACACAACTGTCTTTGAAGTTCGCCTTTGCTCCAGACATCTAATACATCAGATACTGACTGCACCACATCGGGAACTCACCAGAATTTTAAGAAGAACTTCTACTAATCATCGAGAGCAACAAGCAACAATGGGATAAAACCTGGCCTAGAGGTTATAAACCTGGACCAATTTGAACTCCAATATTCACCCAATGCCAAGTCTTTCGGAATCAGCCTGGACCTCTCATCTCACTCTCAATAAACACCATGCTAAAAACCGCAAGATGGCATTATCTCCACCAAGATGGAGCTCCACTGGCTGCCCTTGTCGATCTGCATCATCTTTAAAAGGAGAAGCACCATCTTCAAAGCCATCATTGCCAGCACCCCTGTCAAATTTTACTGAGATCACCAACTCTGGTCGCTTTTTCCGCACCTACAGGGTGGACACCATTATATCATAGATGAAGAAGTGCAAAAAATCTAATTCAAGGCAGTAAACCTTCTTCGCCTTTGCATTCAGGATCTGGTACAACATTCCTTCAATCATCAGGATGGCTCTGACCCTTCTCTAGTTTAGGAAATAGCTGAAGGCAGCCCCATTAAAGACCACTATCTCATAATGCTGTTACATTCAACTTTCGCTTTTAGAAACAAGCTACCTTTCCAATTTAGGACACAGCAGAAGACATACATCTTTAAAGAACACTACATAATGATGCAGTTACAGTCAAAATTTGCTCTTAGAAAATACCTACCTCTTCCTCTTTAAAGATAATACATACAGTGTGGTACCTCTAATTTTAGAAAATATTTAACACTCTAATGAACTACTGACTAAATATTTGCTTTGGTCCTTTGACTTTGTGGTGCCTAAAAACCAGATACATACATATAAATGTATCCAATGGGGTGAACTTGAAAATCTGGCATGAATCTACCCCTAAAAAGCTCTTACTAGCCACAGGTGATCTACTGTATGTCAACTGGTCCTCTAATGTGAATTGACTTAGGAACATGAAGATGCCCTGCATGCCACATAGGTTACCATTCATTAAGAAATATTGCTTTCCAATGAATCATATGAATACAGCAGAAACATTACCAATGCACACATATGCCTTTGTATAGCCGAAAATGTAGGCCTTATTGCAGCAAATAATTGTACATTCAAATCTCGGCTTTTAGTCTTCTCCATTGACTGGGGGAAATTGTACTATTCATTGACTATCAAAGACTGAATGATTCCCTGAGATAGTCCTGAGAAATAAGCCCAGGGACCCAACCCAAGTTAAGTCTTGTTGTAACAATAACAGGCCAGGTGTAAAAATGATCCTCGGGAGGTGACCTGGTGCGAGTTGTCTGAGGTTAGTACCCTGAAATGTAGCTCCAAATTTTGGGGCATGATTGATAGCCATCCTTTTGGATAAGAAGTGGCTGCATCCCTAGAGGCACATATTACTGAATATTCATGGGTGGCATACTTTGAGGATATCTATAATATAGTCCCTGATGAATCTAGAGAAGGGGAGGGTGAGCTGGAAGGAATCACATCTCTGACGTTTACTTGCAAGGAAGTGGAAAACTGCACTACGAGCCTGTTGCAAAAAAACAAATATTTAAATATGAAGTATAGCCCTGTATGAAACTCCATGTTTGAACAAGTAGGAGCTTCTGTTTAGATGAGTTTTTTGCTATTTTCATTATTAAGGAATATCTTTCAGAATCTTACACATTCCTAAGGAGTTGAAATGGCTCATTGTTTCTACGATACATGGGGTGTTGGGTGTTTGGATGACAAAGTAATACACAATTTTTATATAACCAGCTGTCACTCATCAGTGACTTATTACAACCAAAACAGGTGCATTAACGTCCTACAAGAGGACAAAATACATTAAATCATCAAGCAAGATTACAAGTTTAAATTCCATTAATTGGAAAGTCATCAAAGCTGCCAATTAGTTATGACGATAAATATATTCAAATGCTTCCAACCGGTTATTCAATTTGATTCCCTTTACTAACACCCATCTGACTTGTCAAGGAAAACATATTCATACCTGTCGCGGGACAAATGTTCTGCTAAACTCTTCCACTACCATCAGAATGTGTAAAAATGGCCTTCCTTTATTTAAAAAACATTTAACATCACTGATCTAATTAATGCAATAATGTCACAGTCACCATTTTCATTATTGCCAGAGGCAGATGTACCATTTAATGTTAAATAAGCAAGCTCTACAACCCTTTATTGCAGTGTTGCAACATACAAATAATTAAAATCAAACATAATTTAATCAATGCATAGCACTTGGGTCGCTTGATCCCACCAGGTAGGTCACTCCCCCTCCGTACAGCACCGTCTGTGCCTCCCTGCCCCAGCTGCTGCTGCTCAGGAAGTTCAAGGACCTCCACCACCCGCAGGCTACCACCTGCGCCTCATCCCTAGTAGCCAGTGGTAGGACGAAGGTAGGTTTGTTCATCCTCTGCTTTATTGCTTTTATTGTATTGCCTGTATTTTCATTGTTGTGTCTGTGTCTGTGACTGCTGTTGTCTGTCTTCCCTCGCTGCCTGTACGTGGTCCGTGCCCCTTTTCCTCCCTCTGTTCCCCTCGCTGTCCCCGTGCTCTCTCTGCCCCGTTTTCCCTTCTGTTCTCCTCGCTGCCCCCGTGCCTCTCTGACCGTTCGGCCTTCTGTTCTTAGCTGTCCTTGTATTTCTGTACTCTGCCTCTGTTCCACTCGTTTTTTGTGCCCTTCTGCCCTCTGTGCCACTCGTTTTTTCCTAGTTTTTTGTCCCTTTCTACCCTCTGTTCCACTAGTTTTTTCCCTCGTTTTTTGTGCCCTTCTGCCCTCTGTTCCACTCGTTTTCCCCAGGTTTTTTTGTGCCCCTCTGCCCTCTGTTCCACTCGTTTTTGTGCCCTATTGACCTCTGTGCCACTCATTCTTCCCTCGTTTTTTGTCCCTTTCTGTCCTCTTTTCCACTCGTTATTCCTATGTTTTTTGTGCCTTTTTGCCTTCTGTTCCACTCGTTTTTCCCTCGTTTTTGTGCCTTTCTGCCCTCTGTTCCACTCTTTTTTTGTGCCCTTCTGCCCTCTGTGCCACTCATTTATTCCCTTGTTTTTGTGCTTTTCTGCCCTCCTTGTTCCACTCGTTTTTTTGTGCATTTCTGCCCTCTGTTCCACTTGTTTTTTCTTGTTTTTTGTGTCCCTCTGCGCTCTATTCCACTCATTTTTTGTGCCCTTCTGCCCTCTGTGCCACTTGTTTTTCCCTCGTTTTTTGTGCCTTTCTGCCCTCTATTCACTCGTTTTTCCCTTGTTTTTTGTGCCTTTTGTGCCCTCTGTTCCACTCGTTTTTTGTGTGCCCCTTTTGCCTTCTGTTCCACTCGTTTTTTGTTCCCTTCTGCCCTCCGTTCCACTCGTTTTTTTGTGCCCTTCTGCCCTCTGTGCCACTTGTTTTTCCTTTGTTTCTGTGCCCCTTTTGCCTTCTGTTCCACTAATTTTTGTGCCATTTTGCCTTCTGTGCCACTCGTGTTACCCTTGATTTTGTGCCCTTTTTCCTTCGGTTACCTTTGTTGTCCCTCACCACCATTGCCGCTGCGTTCCCTGCGGCCCCGCCCCCTTGACTGCCCAGTGCCCATTCGCTGCCCCTGCCTCCCAGCTGCTCCTCCCTTCGACCTACCATATATGGCAGACGCTGCGTGGCCGCGCCGCTGGTGCGCCGAAGGCATGCCTACGGTGAGCCCATCTGTGCCTGGACAGCGCCCAGCGCCAGATCCCCTGGCCCCCGCACCCGCCATGACAACCGCCGCCACTACGAGGCCTGCACTCTGCACGCTCTCAACTCCGGATGGAGCCACACCTGCTTCAAGGCCGCCCCGAAATGCACACACGGCCCTTTCACCTGCCGGAATGCAGCTACACCTGCCTCAGAGCCGACGAACCACCTGCCTAGAAAGACCCCAACCACCTCCGATGCATACTACTGAATACCCGCTCTGCACACAAGCATGCCGTCGAGCTCTGGGACCTGCTCGACAGTTCATCCCCGGACGTCGCCTTCCTGACAGAGACCTGGTTTAACAACTCTTTCGCACTCGACATCACCATAGCCATCCCAGACGGCTACAAGATCACCCGTAGAGACCGCACTAATGGAGTCGGAGAAGCAATCGCCATCGTCCGCAAGAACAGCATCAGGGTGTAGACTAGCACCGACGAAGCGCTCAGCACCGCCGAACACATGCATTTTCAGATCCACACAGACCCTAATTCCACCCTCGGAGGCACCCGCGTTTACCGACCCCCCGGACCCGGCCCCAGTTCAGCGACTTCATTGCCGACTTGATCAGCATGCACACCCTGACCTCCACTATATCCTCCTCGAAGACATGAACTGTCACCTTGAGAACAACAACATCAACAACTCCACAACCATGATCGATAACCTCGCCAACCTCGAACTGAAGCAACTCGTCACAACACTCACCCACTACGCCGGCCACACGCTCAACCCCGTCTTCTCCTCAACCTTTACGTCTCCATCAGCCACACCACCAACCTCCTTTGGCCCGACCACCACTGCATCCACTTCGCCTTCCAAAAACCCACCACACACCACTGCACCCAACAGATCCCACGCTGCTGCTGGAGCAAAATCATGAAGACCAACTACAGGCAAACCTTGCTCTTGTGAGCATTGATGACACCATCAAAACCATGCGCTCAATCCACTCCGGCTCTCCGTCAGACCCATTCCCGCACCATGTCTTCAACAAAGCTAGCAGCTCCATCGCACCCCGCCTGCACAATGTCATCAATCTCTCCCTCAAGACAGCAACCTTCCCAGAGATCTGGAAACACGCCAAGATCAACGCCTACTCAAAAAACCTAAGGCAGGCCCAAGAGACCTCAAGAACCTCTGTTCCATCTCTCTGCTACCCTTCCCGGCCAAAGTCATCGAGAAAACCGTCAACAGACAGCTAACCCGGTCCCTCAAAGAAAACAGAATCCTGGACCCTTCCCAGTCAGGGTTCCACAGCAACCACAGCACTGTGACTGCCCTCATCGCCGCCACCGAAGACATCAGGACCCTGTTGGACAATGGCGAGACCGCAGCACTCATCCTCTTAGACCTCTCTGCCACCTTCGACACCGTCTGCCACTGCACACTACGCGCAGCCTTCCACGCTGCAGGGATGCGAGACAAGGCTCATGATTGGACCACCTCCTTCCTCCCTGGCAGAACCCAGAGAATCCGCCTCCCCCATTCCGCTCCAAAGTCTTCAAGATTATCTGTGGCGTACCCCAGGGATACTCCCTCAGCTCAACGCTGTTCAACATTGACATGGCCCTGATCGCACAAGTAGCCCGACAGCACGACTTCAAAATAATCCTCCCTCACCAAGAACCCCATCACCTCCAAAGCCAACCTCCATGAAGGAATGAAGGCCGTCGCCGACTGGATGAAGGCCAGCCGTCTGAAGCTGAACTCGGACAAGACAGAGGTCCTCATCCTCGGCTCCAACCCTTCAGCCTGTGACGACTCCTGGTGGCCGACGGCACTGGGGCAGCCCCGACACTCAGCGACCATGCACGCAACCTGAGAATCATCCCCGATTCAACGCTCTCAATGACCAAGCAAGTCAACGCTGTCTCCTCCTCCTGCTTCAACACCCTCCGCATGCTCCGTAAGATCTACATATGGATCCCAATAAATTCAAGCCAGACAGTCACCCAGGCCCTCGTCAGTAGTAGACTTGGTTAAGGAAACGCCCTCTACGCAGGAGCCCCAAACAAGATCATCAAACATCTACAACGCATCCAAAACGCCTCGGCACGACTGATCCTCGACATACCACGCCACGGCCACATCACCCCCACCTGAGAAACCTGCACTGGCTCCCAGTCAACAAGAGGATATCTTAAAAGCTCCTCACCCACGCACACAAGGCACTGCACAAGACTGGCCCAGCCTACCTCAACAGGCGGCTCTCCTTCTACATCCCCAACTGCCAGCTATGCTCCTCCGACCTCTCACTCGCCACCCTCCCGCGCATCCGAAGAACAACCACTGGTGGGAGATCCTTCTCCAACCTCGCCACCACCGCCAAGACATGGAACACCCTCCCACTGAGCCTACGACTGACCAAAGACCTGCTGACCTTCAGGAGGATACTCAAGACCTGGCTGTTTGATCAGTTGGGCCACCCCCCCAGCGCCTTGAGACCCTTGTGGGTATGAAGTGCGCTTTACAAATGATTGATTGATTGAGTGATTGACTGGATCCCTTGGACTGGCCCAATCCAAGAATTGGAAAAAAAGAACAACACTAATTGGGCCACTGTTGTATGCCATTTATTTACAACTTATTTACCGAAAGACATGTTGCTCATAACATAATACATGTTAAATCCAGTGTTGCACCACAATAAAAAATACAGCTGCATACTTGAAAGGAGCAATTTTTTAATTATGTGGCTGGATTTTCTCGTCCTATATAAATGATTCACAATTGGTATCTATGGCCACAGCAGCAGGTCAAGAACCAGGCTGTGATAACAACTCCTGGTACTTCATTCTCTAGTCAGCTAATTATATTTATCAGAACAGCTCTCGTACTATTAGGCTGTAATGAAAATGTTGAGAGTGTGATGGGGCTTCCTAACGCCCCACCATTCACCTATGTCTCCCATTAGAACAGTATTGACATGCAGAGGCACTCTTCATACACAGACTCTCCCACTCTTTTTTAAATCCTTGGAAGAGGGAATAGGACAGATAGGAAGTGTTCATAGTTGTATCCTTCTATCTCAATAACAACAGTCAACAAATCACACTGAACAGCTCTCTTCTGTCTCACTGCTCTCAGGAAGTTTGCAATGTATTAAACTATCCCATCTCTCTTTAATATCACCATAGCTTCATTACCTGCACTCTTTAGTGAATGAGGTATATATCATGACATCTATGCATCAGACACCCTAAGAACCACACACAGGCATGTCGTCTTAGAAGGGCCTTTGTGAAAAATAGTTTGCACATCTTTATGGAAAAAAATTGCTTAGCATACTCCCTTAATTCAATTTTTACATGGTCTCCAATAACACAGAATCTTAAAATGTATTTTGAGGATCTGGGCCATGCCTTCTACAGTGTCCCCAAAGCATTAATAGAACTACGGATCTTTTTAATATTATATGTGTTTTGCTTAGTGTGAATTTACTATCATTAGTAAATCATTTGGTAGCCAGACATTACGTTATGTTGTATATGTCCTAGAACCAACTTTAGCAAATGGGCTCCAATAGGATTTTCCCCTTTTGCTACTTTGTTTTTGTACCTTTACTGTGAGCAGTTCTCAAACCTGAGTCTCATGTACAGTAAACTCACAGTAATTGGAATAAGCCTATTAAAAGACACTGTCCTTTTTAGATAAGATCTTTGCAACACAGCAAGGTAAGAAGCACTGGGCTGGTTACATGTGAAGATGTGTGCACAAGTATGTGAGACTACAGTGAGACTACAGGTAGCCTGTTGGACAAGGAAAATTGCAGGGAGTGTGGCTGTCATAGGGTAGGTATGTAGAGAGCAATGGAAAACTGCAGTGCTTTCATTGCATTATATATATGGCTGAAATCTGCTCTAAAGTACAGTTTGTCTCCACTTAGGCCCACATACTCCAGAAAGGTATCAAACTGAGTTAAAACATGCATGCTGAGTTTGAATTTGTAGTGACCAACATACTACATCCACATCTTTTAGGGGACTTCAGGAATTGTCATATTATCCTGACTCAGCTCATAATCGGATTCCAGGTGTTTGTCCCCCCTACTGGACCAAGTTAATTTCTCTGCTGCCCAGCAGGGACCTCACCACGTAAAAGGGGCAATTATTAGTTATTTACTCTATTCCTGGGAAGAAAGGGTTGGGGAGTAATTCTGAAATAATAAGCTTGTCAGGGGTGAAGGAATGATCTGACATAGCAGGATTGGCAGGGGGTAACTGGCCACTAAAACGTTCCACCCCCACTTGAAAACCCCTGCAAAAGGGAACGAAAGTTGAGAAGACCCTGGACCTAGGAGGGGGCACAGGTAGATTAAGATTCCTAGGTGAAAAGAGAAGCCATTTGATGCCCTGCAAAGAGGGACTAAGGACATTGGCTCCAGCTGATCCCCAGGACTAGGATGGCCTCTCAGGGGCCAGTGCTGCGGTCCCCCCTATGTCCTCAAAGGACCTGTATGGGGGAAAGGACCAGATGTAGAACCCTGAATGGCTTTCCTATGATGTCTATCAAAAAGACCTGGAATCCAATTTCCTCACAGGGGCTCTGCAAGACAGTCAGGAAGTCTGCGGCCTGGGAAGCCTGGAAGGAGGGAACTCGGCTGACAGGTAGAGGAGGGGCTACCCAAGATGCACCCATCAGCTGCAGAGGACTGCCATAAGCCAGGCAAAGAAGAAATATACCATCGGAAATTCAGTCTCCTCACAAACTGCACCCATTTAAAAGCGAGGAGGCCTGATGAACATGCTCCTGGTGGTTAGGCCTGGCCACCAGAAGTAAAACAAACCCAAGAGGAAGAACATCTGCTCTACAACACCACACCTTTGTCACTTCAAAGATTAGTTGTCTTCAAGAGGAAAAATTAGAAACTTGGCGCTTTGCCATACTTTAAAAACTTTCCCCCAGGGTAGGCAAGGTCATGGGAGTTGGCACATCAGTAAAATTAACTATGCCCATGCATGTGACTCCTTCTTTAAGCCTCCCTATGGACCCCGGGCAAATGACAGCCAATGGTATTAAATACAGTAAACCCCTCCAGGGGTAGTACCAGATGTAAGGTTAGATCTGAGGTCTGTCTTTAGATAGTGTGGATGGTGTTTCAACCCTGAGTGGGATATGTGGGTCTCATCAGGACTGAGAATCACCTGGTGAGTGGATGAGAATTGCTTGCAAGGTCTGTGAGCTAGAAAAGCATCAAGACACTGACGGAATGGCTTTAATAATGTCTACAGTGGTCCAGGGAGGACTAAATAATATGTGTGAACTGCACAACTCTGTATTCAAGGAAATAATATTAGTGATCATGAAGATGTGAGCAAGACCTTTTGCTGTATCCCAATATATCATTTTCAGTCACACAATTTGTCACTTTTCTTATTCAGTTATGTTTTCTCTCACTGAGGGCTTTGTTGAGCAACTCTCTCACCACTCACCTGACTGCTTTTTGCAGTTTTATATGATTGTTAGAATTAAAATTAAATATGAATGAATTGAGTATGAGAAACACTAGTTGTCTTGTAAATTATATTTTACTGAGAATAAATCACAATAGAAAGATTCTGGGCCTGATTTAGATCTCAGCGGATGAGCTACACCATCACAATAATGATGTATTTCCTGTCTGCCGAAATATAAATCGAATTAAAGAGAGAATATCACCTCTCAATACATCTCATTATACTTCGGGGGACAGGAATACCAACACCGTTGTGATGGAGTAATCCATCCACCAAGATCTAAATCAGCCCCTTTGTTTTACTGGATAATCTCCAGCTTCATTGATTCAATACAGGATTACCCTGTTATCTAATACTGTTCTGAATTCCATGTTAACGCGTGTTCCAAGTTTACACTTGATAATCCTACTCTCGACCATCTCGAGGTGAGATTTCTCAACTTCGGACCGTCAAGGCAGGTCTCTAACGCTCACTTTGAGAAACCTGCCCGCTCACGTAGAAGAAGCTGTCCTCAAAGTAGAACATCCACTCAAGTGGCAGAAAAAAGAGGTGCCCTCTTGCTCCGCGCATGATGCATTGTGCTTAGTCCCACCACAAAAAAATCTGCATGACCAGAGCAACTTACTGAACTCTACTGCTCACGGAACTCCGCGGAGCTCAGTTGCATGTTTTCAGCACTTTGGAAAGTTCCGCGTAGCAGAACTCCAAAAACTCCACCCAGGCCTAGTCTTAACAAAATAAAAGCTTCACTTAGGAATTGAAAAATTTAAATTCCAAGAAAACAATCATGTTTGTCAATCTCAGCCCCTGTTCTTGGTAGAGTTGAATTTACTCTAGATCTAAGTAGATCAGTTTTCAGATGTTTATCTAAATTTAGAGTAAGTGTATGAAACTGGCGTATTAGTTGTGAAGGATGTGAGTGCTTTACAAGCAGTAGGTCAACAATTGTCTTATTACAGGGAATCAAGTACCCCATTGTATCACTTAACTCTCACTGGGTAGGAAAGCAGAGAGGTCCAAGGCCTACTAAGGGGAGGTGGGGCAGGCTAGCAATCCCGATTTGCTAGCACGCCACAACAATATGCGATAAAGTATTGCCAAGTCAGTGATTTTTCTTTTAAAAAGGAAAAGTAACTTTATTGGACTCACACACTACTACATACTAATCAGTAATAAACAGATCTGTGAATTCAGATAGATGGAAATACTTTTGGTTACAGACTCATATCACTTTTTATCCCTAGTAGGTCCTGAACCCCATGATCATAATACACTCCATCTGTCCTACATGCAACAGACAGCAATGTCATTATATATAAGGTAGACCAACATCATAAATATGTGCATCAGAAACTTTCTTTTATATCAACAAGCCATATAATGTAGCCATTGGATGAACCACAAGAGAGACCTGCACTCCAGAGCACAAGGAGCATCATTCCATATCTCAGAATGCTTTGGAACAATATTTAATCATTCTCAAGGCCATGGCTGTGACTCCCTGGGAGACGTAGAGTATTTTGTCCAAACCATCTCTTGGAGGACTGCTGCCATCTCCACAGCCCCGCCGCACATTTCTAGATCTTCTGAAACTGGTTGGTAGTGCCCCTGCTATGCCTGGAGGCACTAAGAACAGTAAAACATTAAAAAAATCCCATGTGCGGCATTATGGGGAGTTTCTAGCTGGGGAAAATGAATATTAGATTAGCAGGTCGCTCTACTCTTACTTTTGTTGTTTAGTTTGCTTTGTGTGTTTCTTTTATTTCCCTGCTCTTATTGTGGATGCTCCAGTCCCACCAGTGGCACTGACAAGCTTTAATTCATGGTAAGGGGCACAGGTGGAGGCCCAAAACACTCTCACAATAGCTAGAGCCAGCAACTCATCTGCTCCAGCCTGTGGGTGGAAGCTATGCACTCAACCCTGCCCCTTACAGTTGGTGGAGTTGAGAGGCCAGTGTGTGCCATCTCCCAGACATGGGGGTTTAACACCTTGGCTGCTGTGGTTATTTTTCCCCTGTGCTGGAAAACTCTTGTTGCCATATATTCATGACGAGCTCAGCTCGTCATCAGCACACGACCACCGTGGCTGATGACGAGCTGAGCTCGTCATCAGCATCGAAGGGGTTAAGAAAGAAGAGCAACCTAAACGTCCATGTGAACATGATTTTTCTCACTTATGCTTGCCAACTTAATGTTGGCAAGCCGTGCGAGAGGGAAAACTCTGCTTTGCGCTGCTTAGCTGAGTTTTTTGGAACTCCGAGCTGATTGAGCCAAACTCCACGAACTCCACCGGCTATAAGGAATTTGACGCAAACACCTAGTTAAAACCATCAGCTCTCTGAAGTAACCAAAAGGTGTCACACTGCAATTGTTGTTTTCTAAGTGCTTATGCATGCATAAAAGAACATCTGTTATGTATACTCATATGTAAATGCATACACACACATATACATGCAGAAATCTGACGGTCTGTTGGATTTTTTTTATCGTCCAAGTAGAAATACACGTGAAAGAATATATTACTGAAATTTAGAGTGTGGGAGAAGTGTCAGTGTTTAACCCCTCCCCTGCTGATGACGGAACTGCTCCATCATCAGCTGCGGTGGCGCTGTGCTGATGACAGAGCGGTTCCCTCATGGCCCGCCCGACGCTCCTGTGCGGCGCGAATTTTGTTCCTGCGCGGCGCGAATTTCGCGCCTGCGCTGAGTGTTCTATTGAGCGGGCGGGGCCATGACGGAACCGCTCCGTCATAAGCACAGCGCAACCGACGCTGGTGACAGAGCGGTTCCGTCACCAGCATGCGCCCGCCGCATTTCCGCCCCGCCCCCTTAGGACTGCGGCGGAATAGCCGCCGCAGTGAAGGGGTTAAACGAGGGTTTGTGTACATTCACCATCAACTACCATTACCTATTATTGACATGAAGGAATGTTCTGCAAGCAACAAACTGTGAGCGACAGTTCACACACACAGTAAATATAAGGACTGCACATGAAAAACTAATTTTATGTTCAATCCATGACACCTTAATGAGAATTTTAATCAGCTGTTCACAGGAAGAAAAAATTTAGCATGCAATTTTCTAAGCGACTCTTCGAAAACTGAACGGAAGCATGTAGCCTTTTTCGAAATACGCGTGACATGTTACTATTTAACCTTACACCAAACAAGGCAATTAGAAACAATGGCAAATTAAATTAAAAGCCAGCCAAAACATTTTAATCTCATCTTCGAATGAAAAACTGCAGACTTTGGGTTCTAATAAATAAAACTGACACTGAAGAAAGGAGTAATTATTTCCCTCCAGTGACATACAGTGAACATTTCCTTGGATCAGTCTCTTCACTTAATTCATAACTGTGTCGATTAAAGGATGGTTATTAGGGGCTACCAGTGAGGTTTTTTTTAATTAATTGAAACGTTCCATCTATATCACTTGATTCTGCAGGCTAAGTAGTCCTTTATGTGAGCTCAATATTGCATAGCGCTGCCACTCTGTTGTAACTTCATTTCGTTGACCTACGCTTTCAATAGTTCATAAATATGTGAAAAGAACTCGGTAGCCCGGCTATGTCTGTGGAATACAGATTCATTATCCGTGGCACTTTGTACAACTCCCCTTGCAGTGACTTTGACGGATCTTGCTACGGATACACTTTCATGCCAAGTCAGCTACTGTTGAAGCCATTTGTGGCAGACTGACATGAAGCAGGTGTGCTCGGTATAACCCAGTGCTGCTGCAGTCTGAGAAAGCCTATCCGTCCAGCTGATATCTGTTTTATATCATGATCATAAGGAAACGGCATGGATCGGACATTTTAACATTCACTGCATTTGCCACCTACGACGACGCAAAATTAAGAAGCTATTTATGTCCCTTTAAATAGAGCTTTAGCGTGAAAACGTATCTGCACTGCCATAATGACACTTATCAAACTGACGTGAAGAAGACTTCAACAGGCATTAATTCCTATAATGAAGTAAACCAACCACACGCAATGCGTGATTGACAGGGCATTCACTTTTCTTAATACCATCATCACGCATGGCTTACCGAGGATTTCTTCATGAAAATATGACAACGAATGTGTTGTATTCGATTCTACAAACACTGAAATGCAAAAATAATTATGCTCTTTCTTACCGGTGGTAAATATGCATTTATATCATCAGTACTTTCAGACTCACTGACGTGTTTGTTTCGTTGGCATCTCTTTTTCTCAGGAACACACAAGGTGCAACTAAGGCATTTAAGGCTCTCAGAGAATGAGGTTGGGCTGACGCTAGTTCTCTCTATAAGCCATGAGATCCCTGTACTCCTAAACAAGAGGCGAATCTTTGTGTCTATTTTCAACCCAACCCTTCCTTACAGCTGGTTTGCGCTCAAACGTACTGGATGGTTTACCCCATTTTGTCTCAAGTGGAAGTGTCATCATTTCGAGACTTGTTGGCAATGCGCAACTGTCAGTTGCAACTTGCATTTTTACTTTTTTAATTATTTCGATTTTTTTAAAATATATTCTATTTAAAATAATAACTCTGTAGACCAGCAGGATACCTATTTTATGACCAAGCCTGTGTGGTAAGAACAAGACAATAGCAGACGGGGACACACCGAGATACTTACCAATGCTAATACACATTTGGCATTTCTTTTACAATTCGCAGTGATGAGATATTGCCCAATTGCAAATGTGGTAATATCATTTTAGCATTGAAGTAACACCACATCACAGTTAGAGAAAGCCGTGCAAGATGCACCATCATCACACTGATGAAAACTTTGGACCTAAAAGTAGAGATACATTTGTGGCAACAGTGTTTCTATTACTTATTTCCTAATTGGATATGTATTTGCAGTCCTGCCAAGATTAAGGGTGTACTACTGCTTTTACCAGTTCATGTCAGTACCACCCATTTTCTGATCATCTCTCAGTGAGAACTGCAGACCTATACATTTAAACTTTATAACGACTTTGAAATGGGCTTAATTCTTTGAAGACGTTTTCATCCATATCTTGAGCTTTTTTCGATCGAGAGAATTAGGCTGTATTTTGCGTGTTCTCTAAACTTTGAACCATCAAATTTAAACAATACTTTTAGACCTGCTTATGATGTGTATCTTAGCGGTTCATTACGATGGCAGAAAAATAGCCACTGCAGGGCTGGCGGTGGCGATTGTTCCGCCAACATCATGAGATTTACCCCCCTGCCACATTATGATGTTGGTGGGTATCGCAGCGGATGGAAAGTCCGTCCGCCACTTTTCCGCTGGTAACAATGGTCACGATTGCCTGGCGGAGCGGTCAGCATGTTTATCAAAAGAAATTCCTTTCTGTGTATTAATCTTTCATATGGTGACCATGAGGCCTACGCATTCAAATCAATACCTATTGCTTTGTGACTATGGTGTTACATAGATATTGGGTAAATATTAGTACTCCACACTAGAAAATAATTTTTGTTACTCTCAAAAATTTATTATAAGGAAACATTTATATTAAATAAAACCATTGTTAAAATTGCAAACAATTAGTATTATAAATAGGGTGCTCTGGTACAATCTTATATACTGTCTAACAATTCCGCTTTACGGTATCTATCTCAGAGTCACTCCAAGTTAAAAATCATACACTTTTGTGCTCACTAATTAAGTACAAAATACAAACAAATCATATACATTAAAAGTCCCACTGTCGACGCGTTTCGGTGCGTTGGTTACAATTATGGCACCTTCCTCAGGACAGACGAGTTTAAAACCAAAGATTATTTACTTCTAAAAAAAGAAATGCATATAATTAATACATTGTTCCTATAGAGAGTTCATGCTAGTTGTGGACTAATCTAGTAAAGTTTACTATTTGCATATTAACTGCCCTTACTTGAAGTATAGGGATTGCGGTCCTTCTATTAATTTTCAGGACGACTGTATCTCCTTATGTAGTTGCAGGTAGAATGACTCACTTCGAGGTCTTTTTAGGTCATTGACTTCTACAGAAAAAGGAGCATGGAATTATATACCATACTATAGAGACTTATGGCCTGTTTTTTCATTTTTAAGTACACTTACTCATAAGAATCTGGTTGACACTATATTCAATGGTGTCTGTCAAAGCAGGTGCATTTTTTGATAAGTACCGTCTATAATGTCTTGCCGTGCCTGTAAAGTACACGAATGTTACTGTCTACTTTGAATAATGGATTTATGACTAGTAGATATGTATAGGGATAGCAAGCTAATACATACCAATTACTTTTACGTCTAATGCTGACAATCAGGCTGTTCTTCCCTTCACCCTCTCCAGTGGTAACTTTGTACCTATGCCGGAATGACATGACATTCATGATTTGATGCGCATATGTGTAGGAATTATAGACCCTCATTTCCCTGTCTACTAACTCATTGTTGGTTTAAAGAGGGTTTTATACATACCGATTGAGGGCTGTAAAGTCCCTCTATCGCCTGATCTGCAGCGTTCTCTCCTTTTCATTAAGCGCTGTAAGTCGCACTGTAGGATGGGGGATATTTTCAATTCAATCTTCTCCTAACCTAAGCGGTAAGTAAGTCATATTTAGAGTGATATCAAGAACCATTCCCAAGATCAAATTTATTGTTACCCGTACGTATTCTTTTAATTCCACTAGTATACCACGCTTGCTTCTAGCAAGTGTGATGTTGCCTAATACTAGTGTGTAGTGGGTGGGCTAATTCTCTTAACTGAGCTTTTTGCACTAGGTCTCTCTCAAAACCCATGTAGATCTGTTGCACATGTTACTCCCTTCTCATCACTCTTGGTTTATTAAAGTTATGCCCCTATAGGTTGGGTCATCACATTTGGTTCTTTAGACAGCCCTCTCTGTTACCCCCATAGCATAATCACAACAAAACGCTAAGGGCAAATTGCCGCGTTTTACTCATTTAGAGTATCAGTAGCATTGGCATACCTCAGTTGGACCCCTAATCACAACAAGGGCTAAAAACAAAATGCCACATATTCCTCATTTAGGATATAAATTAGAGTTTGTTCCAGTGCAGCGTAGGGCTGTTCTTACTGCTGGTTAAACTCACAGAGATTCTATCATCCTCTATAGGATGACCCCCAAAACACCCAGGTCCTTACCTTCTAGACCGGACACTCGGCGAACCTGCTCCTGACGGCTTCCTGCTTTCACCGCAATCGGTGAGGCAGTAAAACCTGCGGGCCTTAAATACCCATTCAAATTGATAATTGGATGTTAATTGCCCACTTAATTGGTATTTATGCAATTAATTTACAGCGCCCTTATGTCAGCGCCATTTTGTTAGTTTTAGATATTGGTCCTATGTGGACTACAAAAACGCGGGTTCGAACCTTGGGCTGTATACTCTTTGAGTCTCTAAATTATATTCACGTCGTATTCCTATTTGATGTTATTATTCACTGCCTGACCCCTACATATTTCGGCGTTTCGTTAATGTTATCGAGCATTCCCACTTGGTTGCAGCGCCCCTATGTGCGCGCCATTTTGGTAGTTCTGAATATTAGTCCTATGGGGACGGCAGAGACGCGGGTTCCAACCTTGGGCTATATAATCATAAATTCTATAAATTATACTCCCGCCGTTTTGTTGTTTATTGTTTGATTTTACTGCATAACCCCTGCAGGTTTCGTCGTTTCGTCCGTGTTTACTTGTTTGCCGTTTAGATATGCGGTACACGTTTCTTAGGCGCCATTTTAGTAGTTCCATTCTCCCATATTTCTGATTAAAGAACTACGAGATTGTGGGATAAATCCTCGTTCTCTTTTGTATGCGCTATTGATGTTTATTATGTTAGTCAAAATGCTGTTCGATATAGATTAAACCCAACATACTAGTGTAAGGCTACAAGAAAAGCGTTAGATTTCAGTTATATATAAATGGCAATATTCAACATTCTTTCCAAACTCAAAGAATATATATCCCTGTGTTTATCCTGCACTGCAATGATAGTAGCTGTATCTCAAATGTCTTATACCATTTTTTTCTTTTTTATACGTGTGAGCAATGGCCTAAATACAGATCAACTATGTGATACAGCTTTTTATATCCAGAAAAGGTTAGATCTTCTCACATTTCTTATTATTACATTTAGCACAATTTTCATTAACATCTTTCTTAACTAGATGATCATGTACTCAAATCATATTCATGCTGGTACACAGTGGGGGTAGTTCTCAGGCATTTTAGTCGCTTATTCTTTATTTGATGTACATATGGAAGGGATAAGTCGCTATTCATTATTTCAGGTGATATACAAAAAGGCAAGGATATACAATATCATCTGATCATTCTGTCCCATTCCTCGAGACCATTTAGTCCTTGGTAGTATGATTTGAATTTGGACATATAAAACTGTTCTCTCTGCTTCCGTGTTCTATTTAAATCACCTCCTCTTACTGAAATCTTAATCTTTTCCAAAATACACCACTTGATTTCATCAATGTTGTGGTTTTCGGCTATCCAGTGCTCCACCAAGGGGGCATTCCTTCTTTTGTTTCTTATTGCAGATCGATGTTCAGTAAGACGTAGACGCATTTCGCGTCCCGTCTCTCCAATGTAACATTTGTTACACGGACTCAGCAACAGGTACACTACATTGGTAGTACGACAGTTGACGTGTTCGTTCATCCAATGGGTTGTACCATTGACTTCTAATTTGTCGGTCTTAATGATGTTCTTAAAGTGTGAGCAAGAGCCACATGGCAAGTTTCCCCTAATGGGACTGTTGTTCACAACATTTCTTTGTCCCCCGCTTTTGGGTTCTTTAAAGGTATGCACTAAATGATTCCTTATGGTCTTATTTCTTCTATACGCATACGTTGGTTTTGCCATAGGTATTGTCCCTACTTTGTTTAGTATGCCCCAATTTTTGTTTATCAGATTTTTTACTTTGTTGCTGAAACCGTTGTAGTCAGATACCTTAATGATTCCATCATCGCGGTCATTTGTTTTTGAGGATCCCTCAAACAGACTATCACGGTTATAATACTTGGCGCGCTTATATGCTTGTTTGATAAGGCGCTTTGGGTATCCTCTCTGAGCAAGCTTGGTTTTTAGGATAGCTGCATGTTTTTCATAGCTAGTTCTATCGCTACAGTTACGCCTCACTCGTAGGAATTGGCTGAAGGGTATCCCATCTTTCTGACATTTGGGGTGGTAACTCGTGTGGTGGAGTAGAGTGTTACGGTCTGTAGGTTTTACAAACAAGTCTACATTGAGAACTCCTTCTTTTTCATGGATCTTAATATCTAGAAAGTCTACCGCTGCTTGGCTTTTGTTAGAGGTAAACTTAAGGTTAGGATCCCCACAATTGATCCATTCTAGAAAGGTGTCTAATTCTCTTTCATGACCATCCCATATGAAGAGGATGTCGTCTATAAATCGAGACCAGCACTTCACATTCTCGAAAAAAGGACACATTTTGTTGTAAATATGCTGGGTCTCGAATCTACCTACATATAGGCATGCCAGGCTGGGAGCACATGTGGCTCCCATACTGGTGCCCTTGATCTGGCAATAATAATCGTGTTTGAATAAGAAGATGTTATTTTTTAAAATTATCTCTATACATTCTAAAATGAAGGTATTTTGTGCAGTTAAATCCCCATTTTCATTACCTAGAATATCCTTCATCATTTTCACAGTATCTTCTTGCGGGATGTTCGTATATAATGCTTCGATATCCAAGCACACCAACCATTGGGTATCTCTATTGAATGCTATCCCTTCTATTTTAGAAATCATGTGGGTAGTATCTTTTATATATGAGGGTAGTTGTGTGACCAAAGGCTGAATGAAATGGTCCACGTATTTGCTAAGGGGCTCAGTCAAAGAGTCAATTCCTGACACTATAGGGTGCATTGGAGGGTCTTCCAAATTTTTATGCACCTTAGGCAACCCATATAGTGCTGGGACCTTAGGGTTCTCATTTAATAGGAATCGATATTCTTCTTCACATATGATGTTGTCTTCTTTAGCGAAATTTACAACATCACTGACCTTTTTCTTAAGGCTGTTCCATTCTCGCACATTACTAGATTTATAGTGTGACTCGTTATTCAGGAGTTTTAACATTCTCTTTTCATAATCTTCCGTGGTTAAAACGACTATACTTCCACCCTTGTCTCCTGGTTTTATGGTGATTTCATCACTGGATGACAAGGACTTCAATGCCTCCCTTTCTTGCTTGGATAAATTGTTTTCAGTCCACACCTGTGTGTCTAGTAACTTCTCTAAACCAATGGTCACCGCTTTTTCAAAGGTATCTACCTCTGGCCCTACCATCGCTATATTGGGTGTCCATGTGGACGGTGGTTTGAGGCCTGATTTGTTGGTGGTTTCTCTACTCTCTTTTCCCTCAAAGAACTTTTTAATTCTGATTTTTCTAAATAGGTCCCTCACATCCCTCTCTATATTGAATCTACAGCCTGTTGTACTTGGGGCAAACCCTAAGCCCTTTTCTAAAACACTAGTTTCGTGTTTAGTGAGAATTTTATTGGAAAGGTTAATTATTGGGGCTTTTAGGGCTTCTACCTCTGTTACCAGTCCTTGTCTCGGGGATATAGAGTGCTCTCCCACTATTCCCAATCTTTGTGGCTGCGAGTCCGCATGTAGGGTCTCCTTATCGTTCTCCCTGCTTGCTGGTTGCCCTGACGTCCCCTCCCCGGGCTCTGAAGCCTCTTTGTTGGCGCCTCTGTTGCTGCCCTAAAAAAACTGGTTGATATTCTCTGTTGTTTGTCTGGCCTCCTTCTCTTGTATCAGTTCTATTTCTTGGTTCCTGATGGCTATCTCCTTCTGAATCGGAACTGTTGTAGGAGGTATCAGAGAATGTTACATTCTTTTTGTAATACCTATTTCTATTGTAGGTGAATTGTTTACCATTGTATTCAGTTGGTGCTGGTTGCTCATAATAGTCTTTTTGAATGTATGGATACACAGTTTCATTTTTGTAATTAGCTATATCTTTACGTAGCTTGTTGTTTTTTTTATTTATCATATATTCTTGGTATCCACTGATGTCCTCCTTTATCTCCTCTAGTTTTTTCTTTGCGTCTTCTAACGCAGTGCTATTGTTTAGTTATTTTTCAAGGGTCTCTATTTCTTCCCTTTCTATTATAATGATAGCTTGTGCAGTCTCTATTATGAGCAACATCCAGTCGCGACTGCATCTGTTCGCGATTAATGTCCAGCTTTCCTTAAACTTCTCGTTATTCACGAATAAGCCTGGTTCGTTTCTGATCTGAAGTCCTACTGGTATAATACCTTTCCTACAATATTGAATGATAAACTCAGAATGTAATTCCGTTCGTACCATTTTTTTCTTAAGGTTCCAGAGTTTATTCCACCTCTCATCATCGTTTTTCGTTAGTGTCATAGAATTGATAGTTTTTGATGAATCTCCTATTAGTTGTTTAAATTGGTCTTCTGAAAAACCAAACGTACGTAGTGTATCCATTTTATTAGTTAGCACCCACTCTCCAGCTACCAGAGCTGTAGAACAATCTCCAAAAATAGAGAGTTTCCCAGGGACCAGTAAGGACTGGGTATCAAATATTTATCAAAAGAAATTCCTTTCTGTGTATTAATCTTTCATATGGTGACCATGAGGCCTACGAATTCAAATCAATACCTATTGCTTTGTGACTATAGTGTTACATAGATATTGGGTAAATATTAGTACTCCACACTAGAAAATCATTTTTGTTACTCTCAAAAAATTATTATAAGGAAACATTTATATTAAATAAAACCATTGTTAAAATTGCAAACAATTAGTATTATAAATAGGGTGCTCTGGTACAATCTTATATACTGTCTAACAATTCCGATTTACGGTATCTATCTCAGAGTCACTCCAAGTTAAAAATCATACACTTTTGTGCTCACAAATTAAGTACAAAATACAAACAAATTATATACATTAAAAGTCCCACTGTCGACGCGTTTCGGTGCGTTGGTTACAATTATGGCACCTTCCTCAGGACAGACGAGTTTAAAACCAAAGATTATTTACTTCTTTCTAAAAAAAGAAATGCATATAATTAATACATTGTTCCTATAGAGAGTTCATGCTAGTTGTGGACTAATCTAGTAAAGTTTACTATGTGCATATTAACTGCCCTTACTTGAAGTATAGGGATTGCGGTCCTTCTATTAATTTTCAGGACGACTGTATCACCTTATGTAGTTGCAGGTAGAATGACTCACTTCGAGGTCTTTTTAGGTCATTGACTTCTACAGAAAAAGGAGCATGGAATTATATACCATACTATAGAGACTTATGGCCTGTTTTTTCATTTTTAAGTACACTTACTCATAAGAATCTGGTTGACACTATATTCAATGGTGTCTGTCAAAGCAGGTGCATTTTTTGATAAGTACCGTCTATAATGTCTTGCCGTGCCTGTAAAGTACACGAATGTTACTGTCTACTTTGAATAATGGATTTATGACTAGTAGATATGTATAGGGATAGCAAGCTAATACATACCAATTACTTTTACGTCTAATGCTGACAATCAGGCTGTTCTTCCCTTCACCCTCTCCAGTGGTAACTTTGTACCTATGCCGGAATGACATGACATTCATGATTTGATGCGCATATGTGTAAGAATTATAGACCCTCATTTCCCTGTCTACTAACTCATTGTTGGTTTAAAGAGGGTTTTATACATACCGATTGAGGGCTGTAAAGTCCCTCTATCGCCTGATCTGCAGCGTTCTCTCCTTTTCATTAAGCGCTGTAAGTCGCACTGTAGGATGGGGGATATTTTCAATTCAATCTTCTCCCAACCTAAGCAGTAAGTAAGTCATATTTAGAGTGATATCAAGAACCATTCCCAAGATCAAATTTATTGTTACCCGTACGTATTCTTTTAATTCCACTAGTATACCACGCTTGCTTCTAGCAAGTGTGATGTTGCCTAATACTAGTGTGTAGTGGGTGGGCTAATTCTCTTAACTGAGCTTTTTGCACTAGGTCTCTCTCAAAACCCATGTAGATCTGTTGCACATGTTACTCCCTTCTTATCACTCTTGGTTTATTAAAGTTATGCCCCTATAGGTTGGGTCATCACATTTTGGTTCTTCAGACAGCCCTCTCTGTTACCCCCATAGCATAATCACAACAAAACGCTAAGGGCAAATTGCCCGTTTTACTCATTTAGAGTATCAGTAGCATTGGCATACCTCAGTTGGACCCCTAATCACAACAAGGGCTAAAAACAAAATGCCACATATTACTCATTTAGGATATAAATTAGAGTTTGTTCCAGTGCAGCGTAGGGCTGTTCTTACTGCTGGTTAAACTCACAGAGATTCTATCATCCTCTATAGGATGACCCCCCAAAACACCCAGGTCCTTACCTTCTAGACCGGACACTCGGCGAACCTGCTCCTGACGGCTTCCTGCTTTCACCGCAACTGGTGAGAGCAGTAAAACCCGCGGGCCTTAAATACCCATTCAAATTGATAATTGGATGTTAATTGCTCACTTAATTGGTATTTATGCAATTAATTTACAGCGCCCTTATGTCAGCGCCATTTTGGTTAGTTTTAGATATTGGTCCTATGTGGACTACAAAAACGCGGGTTCGAACCTTGGGCTGTATACTCTTTGAGTCTCTAAATTATATTCACGTCGTATTCCTATTTGATGTTATTATTCACTGCCTGACCCCTACATATTTCGGCGTTTCGTTAATGTTATCGAGCATTCCCACTTGGTTGCAACGCCCTTATGTGCGCGCCATTTTAGAAGTTCTGAATATTAGTCCTATGGGGAAGGCAGAGACGCGGGTTCCAACCTTGGGCTATATAATCATAAATTCTATAAATTATACTCCCGCCGTTTTGTTGTTTATTGTTTGATTTTACTGCATAACCCCTGCAGGTTTCGTCGTTTCGTCCGTGTTTACTTGTTTGCCGTTTAGATATGCGGTACACGTTTTTTAGGCGCCATTTTAGTAGTTCCATTCTCCCATATTTCTGATTAAAGAACTACGAGATTGTGGGATAAATCCTCGTTCTCTTTTGTATGCGCTATTGATGTTTATTATGTTATTCAAAATGCTGTTCGATATAGATTAAACCAAACATACAAGTGTAAGAGTAAGTGTCCTTAAAAATGCAAAAACAGGCCATAAGTCTCTATAGTATGGTATATAATTCCATGCTCCTTTTTCTGTAGAAGTCAATGACCTAAAAAGACCTCGAAGTGAGTCATTCTACCTGCAACTACATAAGGAGATACAGTCATCCTGAAAATTAATAGAAGGACCGCAATCCCTATACTTCAAGTAAGGGCAGTTAATATGCAAATAGTAAACTTTACTAGATTAGTCCACAACTAGCATGAACTCTCTATAGGAACAATGTATTAATTATATGCATTTCTTTTTTTAGAAAGAAGTAAATAATCTTTGGTTTTAAACTCGTCCGTCCTGAGGAAGGTGCCATAATTGTAACCAACGCACCGAAACGCGTCGATAGTGGGACTTTTAATGTATATGATTTGTTTGTACTTAATTTGTGAGCACAAAAGTGTATGATTTTTATCTTGGAGTGACTCTGAGATAGATACCGTAAATCGGAATTGTTAGACAGTATATAAGATTGTACCAGAGCACCCTATTTATAATACTAATTGTTTGCAATTTTAACAATGGTTTTATTTAATATAAATGTTTCCTTATAATAAATTTTTGAGAGTAACAAAAATGATTTTCTAGTGTGGAATACTAATATTTACCCAATATCTATGTAACAGCATAGTCACAAAGCAATAGGTATTGATTTGAATGCATAGGCCTCATGGTCACCATATGAAAGATTAATACACAGAAAGGAATTTCTTTTGATAAATAATTGATACCCAGTCCTTTCTGGTCCCTGGGAAACTCTCTATTTTTGGAGATTGTTCTACAGCTCTGGTAGCTGGAGAGTGGGTGCTAACTAATAAAATGGATACACTACGTATGTTTGGTTTTTCAGAAGACCAATTTAAACAACTAATAGGAGATTCATCAAAAACTATCTATTCTATGACACTAACGAAAAACGATGATGAGAGGTGGAATAAACTCTGGAACCTTAAGAAAAAAATGATTCGAACGGAATTACATTCTGAGTTTATCATTCAATATTGTAGGAAAGGTATTATACCAGTAGGACTTCAGATCAGAAACGAACCAGGCTTATTCGTGAATAACGAGAAGTTTAAGGAAAGCTGGACATTAATCGTAAACAGATGCAGTCGCGACTGGATGTTGCTCATAATAGAGACTGCACAAGCTATCATTATAATAGAAAGGGAAGAAATAGAGACCCTTGAAAAACAACTAAACGATAGCACTGCGTTAGAAGACGCAAAGAAAAAACTAGAGGAGATAAAGGAGGACATCAGTGGATACCAAGAATATATGATAAATAAAAAAACCAACAAGCTACGTAAAGATATAGCTAATTACAAAAATGAATCTGTGTATCCATATATTCAAAAAGACTATTATGAGCAACCAGCACCAACTGAATACAATGGTAAACAATTCACCTACAATAGAAATAGGTATCACAAAAAGAATGTCACATTCTCTGATACCTCCTACAACAGTTCCGATTCAGAAGGAGATAGCCATCAGGAACCAAGAAATAGAACTGATACAAGAGAAGGAGGCCAGACAAACAACAGAGAATATCAACCAGTTTTTTAGGGCAGCAACAGAGGCGCCAACAAAGAGGCTTCAGAGCCCGGGGGAGGGGACGTCAGGGCAACCAGCAAGCAGGGGGAACAATAAGGAGACCCTACATGCGGACCTGCAGCCACAAAGATTGGGAATAGTGGGAGAGCACTCTATATCCCCGAGACAAGGACTGGTAACAGAGGTAGAAGCCCTAAAAGCCCCAATAATTAACCTTTCCAATAAAATTCTCACTAAACACGAAACTAGTGTTTTAGAAAAGGGCTTGGCTTTTGCCCCGAGTACAACAGGCTGTAGATTCAATATAGAGAGGGATGTGAGGGACCTATTTAGAAAAATCTGAATTAAAAAGTTCTTTGAGGGAAAAGAGAGTAGAGAAACCACCAACAAATCAGGCCTCAAACCACCGTCCACATGGACACCCAATATAGCGATGGTAGGGCCAGAGGTAGATACCTTCGAAAAAGCGGTGACCATTGGTTTAGAGAAGTTACTAGACACACAGGTGTGGACTGAAAACAATTTATCCAAGCAAGAAAGGGAGGCATTGAAGTCCTTGTCATCCAGTGATGAAATCACCATAAAACCAGGAGACAAGGGTGGAAGTATAGTCGTTTTAACCACGGAAGATTATGAATAGAGAATGTTAAAACTCCTGAATAACGAGTCACACTATAAATCTAGTAATGTGCGAGAATGGAACAGCCTTAAGAAAAAGGTCAGTGATGTTGTAAATTTTGCTAAAGAAGACAACATCATATGTGAAGAAGAATATCGATTCCTATTAAATGAGAACCCTAAGGTCCCAGCACTATATGGGTTGCCTAAGGTGCATAAAAATTTGGAAGACCCTCCAATGCACCCTATAGTGTCAGGAATTGACTCTTTGACTGAGCACCTTAGTAAATACGTGGACCATTTCATTCAGCCTTTGGTCACACAACTACCCTCATATATAAAAGATACTACCCACATGATTTCTAAAATAGAAGGGATAGCATTCAATAGAGATACCCAATGGTTGGTGTGCTTGGATATCGAAGCATTATATACGAACATCCCGCAAGAAGATACTGTGAAAATGATGAAGGATATTCTAGGTAATGAAAAAGGGGATTTAACTGCACAAAATACCTTCATTTTAGAATGTATAGAGATAATTTTAAAAAATAACATCTTCTTATTCAAACACGATTATTATTGCCAGATCAAGGGCACCAGTATGGGAGCCACATGTGCTCCCAGCCTGGCATGCCTATATGTAGGTAGATTTGAGACCCAGCATATTTACAACGAAATGTTTTTTCAAGAATGTGAAGTGCTGGTCTCGATTTATAGACGACATCTTCTTCATATGGGATGGTCATGAAAGAGAATTAGACACCTTTCTAGAATGGATCAATTGTGGGGATCCTAACCTTAAGTTTACCTCTAACAAAAGCCAAGCAGCGGTAGACTTTCTAGATATTAAGATCCATGAAAAAGAAGGAGTTCTCAATGTAGACTTGTTTGTAAAACCTACAGACCATAACACTCTACTCCACCACACGAGTTACCACCCCAAATGCCAGAAAGATGGGATACCCTTCAGCCAATTCCTACGAGTGAGGCGTAACTGTAGCGATAGAACTAGCTATGAAAAACATGCAGCGATCCTAAAAACCAAGCTTGCTCAGAGAGGATACCCAAAGCGCCTTATCAAACAAGCATATAAGCGCGCCAAGTATTATAACCGTGATAGTCTGTTTGAGGGATCCTCAAAAACAAATGACCGTGATGATGGAATCATTATGGTATCTGACTACAACGGTTTCAGCAACAAAGTAAAAAATCTGATAAACAAAAATTGGGGCATACTAAACAAAGCAGGGACAATACCTATGGCAAAACCAACGTATGCGTATAGGTGAAATAAGACCATAAGGAATCATCTAGTGCATACCTTTAAAGAACCCAAAAGCGGAGGACAAAGAAATGTTGTGAACAACAGTCCCATTAGGGGAAACTTGCCATGTGGCTCTTGCTCACACTGCAAGAACATCATTAAGACCGACAAATTAGAAGTCAATGGTACAACCCATTGGATGAACGAACACGTCAACTGTCGTACTACCAATGTAGTGTACCTATTGCTGTGTCCGTGTAACAAATGTTACATTGGAGAGACGGGACGCGAAATGCGTCTACGTCTTACTGAACATCGATCTGCAATAAGAAACAAAAGAAGGAATGCCCCCTTGGTGGAGCACTGGATCGCCGAAAACCACAACATTGATGAAATCAAGTGGTTTATTTTGGAAAAGATTAGGATTTCAGTAAGAGGAGGTGATTTAAATAGAAAACGGAAGCAGAGAGAACAGTTTTATATGTCCAAATTCAAATCATACTACCAAGGACTAAATGGACTAAATCGGAATTGTTAGACAGTATATAAGATTGTACCAGAGCACCCTATTTATAATACTAATTGTTTGCAATTTTAACAATGGTTTTATTTAATATAAATGTTTCCTTATAATAAACTTTTGAGAGTAACAAAAATGATTTTCTAGTGTGGAGTACTAATATTTACCCAACATCTATGTAACACCATAGTCACAAAGCAATAGGTATTGATTTGAATGCGTAGGCCTCATGGTCACCATATGAAAGATTAATACACAGAAAGGAATTTCTTTTGATAAATATTTGATACCCAGTCCTTTCTGGTCCCTGGGAAACTCTCTAATTTTTGGAGCGGTCAGCATGCTCATAATGGCGACGGAGCCTAGCATGCTCCGCCGGAACAATTATGATGCTGGCAGAAGCCAGCTGTTTCGTGGCGGGTAAACTGCCATTGAAGGCTGGAGGAGAATGTCTTCAGGGGCCCGTTGTGGGCCCCCGTTGTGTTGGCGGGAAGTGTGGATGCACTGGGAGGGTGCTTATGGTACCCACCTACATTTCACTGCACCAAGTAGCAGGCACAGTGTGGTGCCTACCTTATCTTAAGTGTATAGACACTTAACCTTAGCGCACTGTTGCTATATAGCGGAACCCGCTAAAAATTATTTAGACACACTTCAATACGTTTTCAAAATTTTTTAGTGTTTTTTTAAATTGAGTATTTTCAAAGAATTATAATTTTTCACAGCATTATAATTTTACACGTAACTCAATTTTGTCATTTGTCAAACACAACACGTTGATTCTAACAAAACATTTCAAAACTTCAAAATCAATTTCTTATAACATGTTCTCTGTATATGCCCAATGCATTTCGAGCTGTGTGCAGCTCTTCTTCGGGGGCCTGAAAAGATAAAATATGAAATGCAATACAATCACTCGTATGTCTTCAGGTACAAGAAAAGGTACTTAAATGAAGTATAGAAAGAGCGATACCGCATTATCAACTAAAACCTTCACCAACACCTCAGTGCATAAGTGAAAATAATGCCAGAACAAAAACTTACTACAATCGCGCTCCACGGGAGCTATATCCTTCTGTAAAAACAAAGCACACAACCAAACCAATATATCCCACCTCGTAACTGAATGGGGATCTGAAAACATAAACAAGGGCTCAAGAAACTACAACCTCCCTTACCTTGGACACCACCAGTGTTCAAGTTACACTTCCGTGTACCCAGCGCTTCAATTTTACTGTCTGAAAATAACGGAGAGACCATGACCTGTCAGTCGGGGAAAATAACCCTTCCAAATACCATAAACACAACTGCAGCAACGCTGCCTGCTCACCTTTATATTCCAACTCGGCGAGTATCGAACAGCTCTCTGATGCTCTCACAATCACTACACTCTGGGACACAGTGAATGAGCGGAACCTAGCCACACCGGCTCCTATACACGGCAGTCTATCCAACGACATAGAAAGCGGACTCATGACTCTAACCTAATAATAATAACCCGCGCCATCTTGGAATGGCAAAAATAAAGGCTGACAAACGTGAATGAAGCATTGTGAAAAGAAAGGTAGAAAGAAATACAGTAATGTACTTGGGAAAGGAAGAAATTCTTTACAATTACTAAATATGTATTCCAGTTACAGTCATCATACTCGGATACAGTGTCAAGGGAGATCATAAAAAACATGAAAAATCAACTTTTTCATTAAGACCCTTGGGTTCTTGTGACGCTAGAAATTTAATCCAGTGGATTTCTCTCTGGAGGAGGGATCTGGTGAGATCAACCCCCTCTTGAATTTTACCTACCTCTAGGATGGAAAACCTTATCTGAGCTATGCTGTGATTGTTGTCGTTCCAATGTTTGGCTAAGTTACTTTTGGTGTTTTTATTTCTGATCGTGCTTTTGTGTTCTGAGACCCTTGTTTTGAGTTTTCTTTCCGTTTTACCCGTGTAAATTTTGCCACAAGGGCATTTGATGTAATAAATCAAATTCTTTGAATTGCAATCACCATTGTATTGTAACTTGATTTCTCTGCCAGTTTGCGGATGATTCAACGAATTACCTACGATCACGTTAGAGCAATGTACACAGTTTTGGCATTTTTTCATGCCTCTGTTTGGTTCTTCAATCGCCCTGGTTGGGACCATTAATAGTTCTTTTAGGTTTTTCGATCTTTTGTATGCAAAGATAGGTTTGTTGTTGAATATCCCATTAAAATCAACTTCATTTTTTAAGAGATCCCAGTGTTTATATATGATGGTTTTAAGTTTTTTTGATGTAGTTGAAAATTTAGATACAAACACTTGTCTATCTTGAAGTTTTTTGGGTTTTTGAATCAGAAAGTTCTCTCTGCTGTAAGTTTCAATGCGATCTTCAGCTTTCTTCAACACCTCCTCAGGGTATCCTCTGTCTTTATAGCGTTGGTGTTGCAAGTCTAGGTTCTTTTTACATTCATCCTCCTTAGAACAGATCCTCTTGATTCTCATATATTGTGATACCGGCAGATTGTCTTTAAGATGTTTGGTGTGGAAACTTTGATACAGTAGTGAGTTATTGACATCCGTCTGTTTTCTATATATGGTAGTATGAATATGTACATCATCGATGTTAACTAGGACATCCAAAAAAGGGAGTTCTTTATCACTTATAGCGTAAGTGAATTCGATGTGCTCCGAACATTGATTTAACCTTTGTATCTCCAATTCCAAACTTTGTCTAGTTCCTGTCCACATAAGAAAAATGTCGTCAATAAACCTCCTGTACAGGGTTACATGATCATTCCATAGTTTGTTGTTATAGATGTGATCTGCCTCAAATTTCGCCATAAAAGTATTGGCATATGCCGGTGCCCCGGCAAATCCCATGGATGTTCCATGCTGTTGGAGAAAGAACTCAGAAGACCATTGAAAATAACTGTGGTGTAGACAAAAGTGTAAAAGTTCTAAAATAAACACTTTGTTGGCTCTTATCGGATTTTGTTGCAGCAAAGCCCATTCCACGGCTTCCAATCCAGCTAGGTGGGGAATAGAAGTGTACAATGACTTGACGTCAATAGTACACAATAATGTGGGACTGGTCATGGTGACATTTTTTAGCGTCAGAAGAAAATCATTGGTGTCTTTGGTGTAAGATGGCCATTGTTGGACGAATGGTTGCAAAAATGTATCAATGTACTGACCGAGTGGTTAAAAAATAGTGCCACACCCGGTCACAATAGGACGCATGGGGGGGGTCTAAGAGATTCTTATGCACCTTGGGGAGCATATAGAGAGATGGTCTCCTAGGATTTGACACTGTAAGAAATTGTTTAGTCGTGATGGTTATATGGCCTAAATCAAACGCTTTGGTGAGAATTTCATTGAGAGTTAGTTGCAGTTCATCTGTAGGATCTCTCTCCAATTTTAGGTACGTCATCGTGTCTTCTACGTGTTCATTCACTTTCTTGTGGTACATTGATTTATCCATAATCACTATGGCACCTCCTTTGTCAGCTTTTTGTATGTGGATATGTTGATTTTCCTGAAGGCCCTTTATGATGGATCTATCATAAATAGAGATATTTTTCCTTTTAGACTTCTTGAGGTTCAAACTCTCCATTTCGTTGAGGACAGAGTTTTCAAAAGCATCCAAGATCTTGTGAGATACTGGGGCTTGAAATTTAGATTTTGGTTTAAACTCTAAGAATTCTGGTTCTTCCTTGGCTGTTTGTTCAGGTACCACATTCGTAAAAAAGTGTCTGAGTTTGAGGACCCTCATGAACTTATAGAACGCAATTTCATTTTCCAATTTGTTGGTGTCATATGTTGGAACAAATCCCAATCCTTTGTTCATTATTCTCATTTCATCATTGGTCAATTCTGTTTTAGAAATATTTAAAACCAAGTTTACCTCGTGTTTCTTGTTCGGACTCCTTCTACCTCCTCTCCTTGTTTTGATTGTTTTTTCTGTTGTTTCCCTGGTGGTTGGCTTGCATCCCCTCCCTGGGATAAAAAAGGCTGGCTTGTGGAGGCAGTTTTGGTAGTATCAGTTGATGTGTGACCAGAGCTTGTTTCTGCCATTTGGGTTTCTGCTGACGGTCTATTTGTGCTCAATTCACTTTCAGATACTAAACTTTCTTCTGAGGTTACCACGTCTTTTTCTTCTGGAATGTCCTTCGTTGGGCATAAACTTCAGCCCACGTGTACACTTCATTCAATTTGTAGTCCAAAGTGTCACGTTTGAACTTCCTCAGTTTACCCTCTTGAAGCTCCTTTTGGTATCTTTCTAGCTTCGAGTTTAAATCCTCCAGTGATTTATCCCAATCAGTCTTATCCATCCGGGACTCTAAATTGTGTTTTATTTCATCAATTTCATTAGAAAGTTCATGGATAACTTTTGCCAACTCTTCGATCAATAGAAGGATCAGGTCCAACGAGCATTTATTTAGAATTGAGAACCATTTCTCCATAAACTCCTTGTTCAGGTGAAATCTGTGCAACATTGGTTTTATGGACATCCTTAGGCCACGTGGAATCCTTTTGACCCTGTGGTACTGCACCAGGGTAGATGCGTGTAACTTTTGATTTACCTCACGTTTAGCAAGAAATTCAAGTTGCTTTAATTGTTGAATGATAGTATTGCCTTGCACATTTGAAGATTTAACATCTTGAATCAAAGTATAAATACTGTCTGCTTGTTCAGACGTGTAAGCTAATGTTTTTGCCCTGTTTTCTGTCATGCTTGAGATTTGGTCATAAGCCATGGTGCTCACTCCGTGTAGACAGATTCTCAAAATGTTTTAGTGTGATAAGAGGAGCACTCACAATTTTATTCTTTACTTGAATCTTGTTAATTTCTATTTATGCAGTTTAAAAAAAAAGCGTGCAGCTGAGGTAGCACGTCTGTCCTACAACGTGCCTAACTTTAGACAACCTTATCTTAAGTGTATAGACACTTAACCTTAGCGCACTGTTGCTATATAGCGGAACAGTGTGGTGCCTGCCACGTAGTGCACTGAAATGCACTACCTGCTCTTTTTAACATTGCGGCGGGGCTGCTGTCAGCATCCATCGTCGTAATGTTAAAGGTGCGGTACCCGACAGCAGTGGTGGTCCCATCATAATTGTATATGCGGGACCACTGCAAGCATGGCGTTCGGACCCAATTATCGCTACGGGGGCGGGTGGCTTGCCAGGTCCATTTTAGAGTATATTAACAGATAAATCAGCAGCAAAAGCAGCCTACAACAGAAAATGTGAGACGCTCATTCTGTCTCATGAAGGACTGATTTTGTAACATCTACTGGGTTACGGTTACCATTCAAGATTGAATGCAACTTACCATTTCATTTTACATCGAAAATACATATCTTGTAGCATGAGGAACTGTTCACTTACCTCTTAGGAAATAGCATACTATTTGTGTATAGTTCATCTCTATTTCACTACCAAAGTCTAATCTCAGCGTGAAATAATAGGAGGTTTATTCTTATCCAAATCAATGATTGTCTTTTATAACAACAAAGGCTTCCCAACTGAGTGCATGCAAATCATTGATTTTCAGATTTCCTAAATAGCTCTGCATTGGTTGCATGGGGCAACAGTTCTATCTTCACATATAGTCCAGATATCACTAAATGTAGCACTGGATAACCTTGTATGCTTTGAAGAATTTCAACTGTATAACGTGAACTTTGCTTATCGAGAAGTCTATAGTCCTGATTCTACGGGTAGAGTGTCATCCGAGTGGACTTTTGGTCTACAGGTCACATGGACATATATTCAGAACAGATTGGTGCCAAACTGGTTTCAGGGCTAAATAAAGTGTGACGTTTTCCACCTCCCATGACCTTCAAGGCTAGAATGTCAAAACCTAACATCCTTCACACTAGTCAGGCAGGGATGTAATTTGCTGATTTTTTTTTGTTGCCCCCACCATCACTGCACTCATAATACTGGGGCGGTGAAGAACAGTCAGTTGATTTTAGGAAGGCAGGAACTCATGATGAAAATGGCAGTGAACATGATTTACAACTGCCAGTGATTGTTAACTACTGGTGTTACATATAGAAGGCTTCATTTTCTCTAGTTTTATATCAGCAACGTTACTAAGGAAAACATTAATATAGCTAGAGGTTCAAAGCCACACATATGAATGGCCTTCAGAAAAGAAAGATAAAATAGATGTATTGTCTGAGATAAAGCTGAAGCGGTGATACTCAATGAGCCAAATGACATAATTTTAAAGCGTATATCAGCAGCGGTGACTCCTCTGCTAAGGCGGAGAAGTGTCGTCCCACTGCTCTGTGAGCAGTGTAAGAAGGAAAACGAAATCAACAATAACTAATGTTATTATCGTTTTAGTTTTTCTTCCTGCTCGGGTGCAGGGCAGGGCAGGTGGGCAGGGCTGGCCAGTGCAGGGGGAAGGGGGAGGAGTGTAAAGCACACTCTAAAGTGCGCATGACAGTTTGACCGGCTCAGGAGGACCAGTCAAACCGTCAAGCGCAATTTGCATCTTCCCCACCAGGCTGCAGTACACAGTCTGGTTAGGAACATGCAAAGCCTCCAAGCCCCAGTCTGAGCTCTTAAGACAGTGTTGTGATTGGATAGGGGATTCCGGGAGGCTGCGAGCTTCCTGTTGCGCCGCGGAGGAGACGGAGCAGAGGCAGCAGCACCCAGCGGCACCCAGATAAGTCTGTTTAATTTTATTTTTTATATTCCCCCTTCGCTTTCCGCCGTACCCCCACCCCACCATCCTCGCTAATTAGTGGCCACTACTTTAGATCACACAGCTTAATTTACCAATTATTTATTTCACTTCTAACTGGATGAAAAACACAAAATGGGCAAAGTATAGATTGTGAATAAAAAGTGTATTGTCTGAGAGCTGATCAATATAAAATACAAATGAATATTTTAGCATAAACGCTTATACGTCTAATACTAAGAAAGATAAAGGTGACCAACAATTCAATTAAAATTTTGCGAATTTTAGACTCAATGATCCAACCATTAATGGAAATAAAAGTAAAAAAATGGCTTGAGAAGTTTTCTCTTTTGAAAATAATACCCTGAGTAACTACTTGCAGTTCACAGTTGATAGTAATGACAATGAACAGCTTTTTGGCTTTCAAGGAGTGCGCAAAACTAAAAACAAAATCAATAGTTCTTAAAGGTAAATATAACTGATCCTGAAAGAAGGTGAGCGTGTTCTCCTCTGGAAGTTAGCGTGCATTCTGGGATAAGACAGAATGCATTATGTAAAGAGGGTTCCAACAGATAAGCTGTACTGCTTTCATGCTGGAGTTCATTAAAGTGAATGCTCTGATTGAAACATAAATATTCATAGCTTTTGTATAGTTACACTTGATGGATTTCTGTGAAGTATGCTTTTTACTTGTCCTCCTACTTGGCACATAAACAACATTAACTCGCCTATGATTTATTCCTCTTTCCAAAGTACATCATCTATAAATAACAGTCCTTAATCGAACTTGATTATGAGGCAATGTCAAAGGTTAGATAACATATTATGAAACTCTTTTGCATTCAGTAAAGGGGTATAGCTTTCAAGAGTACAGAAGGAGTAGTGGTATCAGGTACAGGGTATGAGGGGCCACTTCAGCTTAATTGTGTTTTATCTAGAAAACCAGAAGAGGTCCTTTATTGTTTTAGAGCCCATGGTCCCTGTTGCACTAGTGACACCGTTATATGTTGTTTTCAATAAAATATTTAAAAGATGATTATGCTTTTCAAGGAATCCCTTAGCTATCCCTTCATATTATTTTAAAAAATCTCTTGATTTCAATTTTTATACATAAACAACAGATCAGTCATCACCAAACTTATTATAATTCATCCGAAAATCGACAATAATATCAAATCTGTCTTTATTCATAAAAACAAAAACATATTTACTGTACCTTTGCTGGTGCACATATCATCAACTTCTTGCAACTGTACAATTCAAGGCTACATTTGATGTCACTTGTCAGTCATAACGCCGGAAATATTCTAGTAAGCTTTACCCTGTTTCGCATATCAATTAACCTCCCATCTATACGCACCTATAACTATGTATGTTGCAGCCCCCCCTTTGCGATCACTAACTAATTGTGCCCTCTAACATATTACTTAGGTTGTCTTTCATCATTCTTGGCTTGCAATGATAACATTATTACATCCCACACATTCATATCAGTACTGCTGTTTGTCGATCTTTGCACTGAGGTAAAAAAAAATCTCCCCCGCAGCTGTTCATTTAACCATTTCCATCAGTGCCTAATTTGTGCACTGTGTTTTCCAATGCTTGCCATCGAGACTTAGGGGCATATTATCAAGCCTGTGCGCTAAAATTATCGCCGCTTTATCGGCCGAAAACGGCCGATAAAGCGGCGATAATGGGCTTGATAATATGCTCTATGGAATTCCAATCGAAGCACATGTTAGATGTGAAGACATCTAACATGGGCTTCGATTGGAATCCCACAGAGCATATTATCAAGCCCATTATCGCCGCTTTATCGGCCGTTTTCGGCCGATAAAGCGGCGATAATTTTAGCGCACAGGCTTGATAATATGCCCCTTAATATTTAACCCCTGACTGTTTCTTATCCAAGCGCCTTTAAAAAATCAATACTACCAATGCGTTCCTGGCCATTTTTACCTCTTTGGGTGATTTGGAAAAGTCCAAACTGTCACATTTACAGGAGTGTAATGGTTAGTAGGGGGTTCATTCTGTAGTGGCTGCCTGAGAAATATACGGGCCCTCATACTTATTTATTACAAATGAAGCAGCTTTTCACAAACCACATCTTTAATTAGGGTGATTGTGCTGATTTCTAAGCCAAAGCAATTTGATATTAAACCAGGAGTATTCATTCCCAAATCCACACAACCAGACTCAACTTCTGCGTTTTTAAGTTTATTTTCCATCCCCAAGTTGCATCGCTACAGCTTGCAACAAGTTAAGTCTACCTGTGACTTCCAATAAAATCTCAGAAACCTCACTCTAGTGGGGCTACAACTCAACAATTCCAGTATATGTGTGTCAAGCCAGCAATCACTTATCCACATCTGAGACATACATAGCAATTAATGGGATACATCACACAGTGTCCACAAGGGGTTAAGTAAGCCTGTCACACTACTTTATATTAGAGCATTGGAATGTTGGAAGCTCTATTGAAAACAATGGAGTGCTCCAGGCTTCCAATGGGCGGTAGAATTCCGGAGCTCCAACATTGCAATGTTTAACAAAGACCTCACAGAGCCCAAGGGGAGTGCATTCCCATTGGGTTCTGTGAGACCTTTGATTCACAAATTAGAGCACTGTGCCCTCAAGAGGTGGAATGTTCTAAAATCCTTAGAGCCCTCCATAGCCGGCACAACAGGCCATTAAAGACCCACTCTCTTGTAAAAGGCCTGAGCTGAAGTGCTGAAGATAACCTTTAATGGCCTGATGAGCCTTCTACGGCAGGCTCTAAGGCTATATTATTTCAACTTATACATCACATTGCTAGACACTGTTTCTGGGTGCTGCACTAGCCCAGGGCTCTGATCATATGGGATATTTCACCATATAGTAAAAATTGTCTAATAGGTAGACCCTCTGTTTTATGTAGATCCTCACATGATCCGAGTTTGTGGTCCTTAAACAGATCTTCTAAAGTTTCAGTCATGGCAGCATGCCAGGGAACACTACCACAATGCTAGACAGTATCCCAAACTCCGGATATTACCACAGCAGAAGTGCTAGAGCATACCCCCAAGCTGTCACTGTAAAACATAGATATAAACTCTAAACAATGGCTAGCCATTGACAGTGCAAATATGTGTTTACCTGAATATGTTTCCTTAGACACAACATTATTAGTACCAACCGGCTCACATCAAATTCTTGACCAAAGAATGTTGATTCCTCATCAAGTCACCCACTCTTGTTGTGAAGCCATATAACAGCACTCAGAGTCTGGTACATTCATGCCACCCTCAGCACTAGGCAGCTACAACTTTCGTAGAGTGATTGTGTGCCAGCCACCTCACCATATTAAGGGGCGAACTGTGCTGGGACTGTGAGGCAGTGTGGTCCCAACCCCCCTTCTGTTTAAAAGGTTTCCTTGAGCCAGCAAGCTTTGGAGCTTTGGAGATGGACCTGTGTTCCTGTGAGTGGTACTGTGACCTGAGAGGAACTTGGCAGCATTTCCAGCAACCCCAGATGATTTTTCTTTGCTCTCTAAAACTGCTGCTCTCTACAGATGAAGGGCTCAACCAAGAAACACGTGTCTATAGATATACAGCAATGTTTGCACCAACGTTTGTGAAACACTCCAGCTAATTTTGAAGTAAGTTTGAACTGTGTACTGCATTTACCAGGATGCAAAGGGGCGAACTGTGCTGGGACTGTGAGGCAGTGTGCTCCCAACCCCCATTCACCTCATCATATTAACACCAGTAATAGGGAACTCAACATTTAAACAAACTTCTAGGAATGATTATTGGCACATTTGAAAAGAAATACAAACATGTGGGAGGATCACCATCTTGGACAAGGCTCCTCTACCCAATTCAGACAATGACACCCTGTTCCAAAAACAAATAGACTCCTTTATAATTGATTATCACTATTGTACAACACTATATCAAGATACAAAATAAGATTGGCTCCGATTTCAATGCCTGATCCCACAGATGTGCTAAATCCATACCCTCACATATAGGTAACAGGCTCAATTTATCTTTGTTGAACCCAATGCCTGATACTCACCAAATAGCTCAAGTTGGGCTAGCAATATTGCAACAGTGGTGATCGGATTGCTAACGTGTAGCAGCACATCATTTGCATATAAGGACAATAGGTGATGACAACCATAAAAAAACTATCCCTCTATTTTATTCTTCTCTACACAGTACAGAAGTGATAGGCTTATCTGGATACTGAACTTAGCATCGCCTTTTACTTGGTGAATAATAAGCAGACATGTCCATGTTGGCAAGCTGTACAACTAACTGTTCAATCAGTGAAATGTAGGTAATGGCAAGGAAGGCTCCAAATTTACAGTGCATTTTTTTCAGACACAACACTCATATTGACATGTTGACGGGGGGAAATACTAGCATGTTTTTAGCTTTAGCACTCATACAGCAGAGATTTGACTTAACAAATTTATGATGAACGTGTGCTCAGATATTCCATGTTGTTTGAGATATGATATGAAAGTTATGCCATGCACCGCATTGTAAAAGCATGCAGATGGGAGTATAGTTTTAAGTTATATTTTATGTCCACCCTTAATAAATATGATCATTAACAAATATGAATGATTTTGAGATGTGTAATGCAAAATGTTACATGTGAACAAAAAAATATCACAAATAATGTTTTCATGTTAAAACGTGTGCACTGAAAATGACAAAAGAAAAGTGGGTCCTACCCAAGATGTGTTAAAGGTGTATTCGAATGAAACTTCCTCTGATGTAGTTTTTATATATGTGTGCTTTGAATAGCATTCACATGAAGAGATGTATATGTATTTTCTTATATTTGTAACATTGTTTCTCCCCAAATAATTTATGAGTACCTTGCACTTAAATGAATTTATTATAATTGATTAAAATGTCTGTTAATCTGTTCACTTAAGAAATCAATAATGTCAGTTGTTATTAATGTGCGTCCTTTAATCCAACATAATTTATCATGTATTAGCTTTATTTCATGTAGGCCTCATTTCCTACTCTCTTTTTGTTTTTCGAATGTGTAAACTCATGAACTCAATATTCTGCATCCTGTGGGAAAACTCAGCAAAGTTACAATTTGTATTTCAACTCTTAAATGTTTCCTTTGCCATCCACAGTACAGCTCAACTAAGGTGGCAACAATTTTGTAGCACCCTAGAACAGCTGCTTGGGACAGGAGTATCTGCAAATTGGGGCATTCTTCCTCTTTCTCTCTCAAATATCTCACTGTGGAGAGGTGTGGTGCAGTAGCCAGGGCAGCTGACTTTGGAGCACAGGGATCACGTTGTAGTTCATGGTTCTATCTCCACCTATGGTGGCAGCTCAGCTCAGCACCATGTAACTCACTTAAATTCCATGACAGCCCCCAGCACCTTGAGACCTGTAATGGTGAGTAGTTTGAGCTTTACAAATACGGATTTCATTACATTTACTGTTCACACAACTAAGCTTACATGACTTAAGAAAGCTACGTAATTGATTGTATTCTTTTTACCTGCTACATCACCCTCATCCCATCAAGACTGACCTATAGGACAGAGTGGTCTGACATTTCTGGCGATGCCAAGGGGTGTCACCCCAGAAACCTATGGAGTATAATTGCTCAGATTTTGGGATAGATGTGGCAGCACGCAGTCTTGGATTGGAGATGGCTCATTTTAACCATCCGAGGATATCGGCTACTTATGATGCAATGCTGCAATTTGAACTGGTTACTCAGAACTTTTTCTGAACTTCCTAAAGGGTCTGTATGTGACTCATCTGATTTTTTTTATTTTACCCAATCAACTCACACCTTGTGTTGACCCCTGATCTGTCTTGGATGAGGTGGACATTTTCTTGATTATTCTCAAAGGATTGATAATTACATTATTACATCTTGATTTAACCTGATATTAGGGCTGAATATTATTATTATTTCTTCGATGATGTCCCCAAATCAAAAAAAAAATATTAACTACATTTTTTGTTGAATCTGTCTCATCATTTCATAGAGGGTAAAACTATGGGTTTGAACTAATTAAAAAGGTTAGAAAACCTTTTGATTTATAAGAAATATGGGTTGGTAATGACAATTATCCCATTCCTGGTCCTCATTGGATAACTATCCATCCTCACAATATTCCCGTCCCTATGAGCACAGAACACAATCCATCGGAAGACCAAACTGGTAACTAGTGGGGTAAATAAATTTAACAAAATAATAATAGCACCAATATTGATAACAATAAATTTAGGGGCCCAGTGTAACGCTACAACAGCACAAATGGTTACCTTGTGTGTAGGGCACACAGCCTTATACACATGAAAAAGGATAACTTTACCATAGTGACCATGTATAGGTCACAAGTTACAGCTGTAGTAAAGTGGCTGTATCTATTCACCAGACCACCAGGCTACTAGATTCCATTAAACTAATATAGCACCAAAAGGACATTGCCCACCCTTCACTTGTATTCAGCAATAAGTCAATAATTGATTTTTCTTCGTTTTTGGCAGTGTTGTTGCTACAATATATTTAATGAAAAAAGATGTAATTGATCTGAAAGGAACTCTTCTACCCTATACCTCGTATTTGCCCACACACATACACATTCCTAAATCTCATTTCTGGCTAAAAGAGATCCTCTTTAGTTAACAGTTGATGCATACATTCAAGTGTACTACATTCCTGTCCAATAAATCAAGTTAGGAAATGTGTACACACTTTTGAAGATAGCAAACATGTATATCACCTTTTGTAGGACAAATACAAAATACAACCAATTTTGGCACCAATCCAAGATTAGCACTAAAGAAAATAGTATAATGTCTTCTAAGATGTCAATAAAGTAGGAAGTAAAAAGGATGTGTGTTATCTTTTCTCGGTCACCCAGCACAGCAGAGTAAGAATATACTCACATCACCATCATTTGAAAAAAAGACTCCTGATAGGCTAAGAGATTGAGTTCTCTTGGCTTCTTATGTATGCCACATTCAGAGTGTAAATGGTTTATAGGTACATCGCCTTGACCTAGCATTCCTCAAAAAACTCTCTCAATAAAAAGGGAAATGCATGAGAATATTGTAACCACTATCTACCACATCACACAACATAAGTAGTTGTCAGGTGTACAATTTGCACCTACGATTTGCCCAGCAACTGAAGTTATATTTAGTTTCCCAATATTTAAATTCAATGTTTGATTAAACATACTCCATTGAAGTGGATTTAAAAGCTGTCTAATAAAATGTTGTCCATGACTTCCTGAATTGGCTTGACACCTGTGTTAAACTCGATTAGCCTGAAAGCATTGTGTGGGCGTATTCTTATCTTTCATGATGTAAGAAGATGGTTGAGTCCCAAAAGAATGAAAGGTTTCCTTTTTCATTTCAGCAGAAATACCTTGGAATTCTTTTAAATCATATTTTGTTTTATATTGAGGATCTAGAGGCGCTTAATTCTGAGAGTTTGACAGGGAATGATTCTGATTTGGGAAAATAAAACAATGAGATCGAGTGTCTGCATTTTTTTTAACACTGCCTAGTTTTGTAAGTCAGTTGTTGATGTTTAATTCCATAATAATAAGTTTGATTTCTACTTTGAACTGCATGGCATGGCTTACGTGCTATGTTTTATGCCGTAATAAACGTTTTTTTTTCATAAAAAACGTCGGTGGTTCATTTACACATTTTGTTTTCTCTGCGGTGTCGTACCACTTACAGAATATAGAAGATATGTTATGAGTTATTCCATGTTTAAGTATCCGGCAGTTTACAATTTTTGTACATGAGGAGAAATGCGGGATTCAGCCGTTCGAAGAATGTGCTACACCTTACGGAAATATCAATAATATTTAACTGTTTAAAGCCACAAAGGTAGCATTTTTTATTAGTATTAACAATGTCTCAACATACCCCCACATCCCCTTTAACAGGTGCCTACAGCAGTCTATCACTAAAAACATAAAACTGGACAATTCTCGCATTTTAAGGTTTTCCTTAGATATCCCTTGATATTATAGTGGTAAAGTGTTAAAACCTGTTAAAATATTTCTATTATTGGTAAACATAGACAGCCGACAGATTACCTAAATGAGGTCCTGGTGAATGTGGCATCCACATAGAATTATTGTTAGGGATTAGCCACATAATCAAAAGATGTCCTGTTGGAATCATCTACATTTTAATTCTGAAGCATGTTCATGAAAGTTTACTTTCCTAATGCAGAAACTCTTATCATGCACTGAAGGTTGTCGAAAGAGGGAGGCTTTCTCCTTGAAAAAGTACCACATTTGGACAAGACCTCCAGAACTTGCTGTAGACGAGCAGAGCATTACTGCTGCTGAGTGGGGTCTCCTAAATTTTCTTTGCAAGAGAATTTCAGGGGGAGTTTTATCTTTTGATATCCATGCTGCACCTCATCCAGTGTGTGTATATAAAGCTTTCATTTATTTTTATTAGACTGCTCCATTAGCACAGGGCGACTGTAACAATGGGATCTGGCATGATCAAATATTATGCTTCATTCCTCAGAATGTCATCAGAATTCCTAGGTTGCAACATTTGCCCTTCTGTCCATTTTTTATATAGCAGAACTTGGTTGAATGCTATACACATCAGTTCTCCAGGGGTAGGCACAGTGGGGCATATTACCAAGCAATAGCGATAATTATCGCTATTGCTTGGTTAGAGACAAAACTTTACCGCTGAGCTGCGGCGATTTTTACCGCAAATAAACCTTGGTATTACCAAGGTTTATCGCAAATGCGATAAAAATCGCTGCAATGCATGAATTTCGCTGAAAAGTCAGCGATATTCATGCATTACCGAGCTAATGCTCTTAGCCATGTTATCCACCTCCCATTGGATAACATGGCTAAGAACTGCTCAGAATGAAGAAGGGTGGGGTAACACATGTCACCCCTAAACCAGCCGCACAGCTTAACCACCTCGCCATTTGGCCATATTCCTTGTTTTTCCATTTTCTGATATTTAATTTTTTCAACCATTTTATTCCACGTTTTTCCGCATTTTCTATAATTTTCTGTCATTAAACTTCACATCCGGGTTGTAATCTGCCATTTCCCAAGTTTCTAATGTTTGAACCGTGCCCTCCGGACCTCAATTTCAAACACGAACAAAGCAGTGGTTCGTCCAAAGCAGTATTTATTTTAAAAGTCCAATGCATTTCGGGCACCTCACTGCCCTTCGTCAGGGAACACTACAAACAACAATAATAGCAAAAGATTATCATAATATATTCTCATGAATCAATAATTACATATTCATCTAACACATCATCAAGTTTTGAATAAATAAACGCTTACTCGTGAAAACTAATTATGCAACTTTTCGTGTGTAACCTGTCGCCTCAATATAAACAAACACTACCTTTATACACAATGCCTTAACAACAGCGTTTTTATCACTCGTGCCCAATGGTTCTCTACATAGAGACTGCTGACTCTTATTCTCTTTCCCCTTAGAATGGCGTTTTCTCATCACCCCGTTTCCAATGTTGACCAAAGCATCCATACTCTAATGTTCGAGTCTTCTACCCATAAATCACATGCTATCTCCCTACTACATTTTCGCTCCGTACACATACCTGCTATGAACGCTAAAACCCATTCTGTCATGTTTTCATTTCGGTAAGAATCACCCTCCTGTTGTATCCCCTTCGTTTAAGTCTCATTCTCTATAGTACCTTCCCCCTGATTGGCCCGTACCTCACGCTGTCTCTCACTTTCGTGTCCACGTGGTGGTGCACGCCATTAGTTCATGAGACTACGTTACCCATACTGCTAAGCTCACCTTCCCACAGTGCTAAAGCATTCTTAAATGATTACACTTGGTTTCACGATTGCGTTTATCAATGACATCTATACATAAATATATAAATCCATCCTTGCGTGAACCACATATGCTACAATTAATGTCATAAATTCAACCTGAAAAAATATCGCTTTTTTTAAAAAAGAACGAACCAGATCTTGCTCCGTAAATGTAAAGTCTTTGATGAAAATGAGACTGCCTTTAAAGTTCGCTTCTCTTGTGGGTGCAATCCCAGCATTGTGGGGAAATTTATAAACATTCAAACTGGGGGTGGGATGCACACCTGTTACTCATTTTTTAAGTCAATATTTAATCATTTTCTGTTTGTCCAAAGTTCATCATTAATAGCGTGCTTACTGGTTATCGTGCCTCCCCCCGTGACACCTTGGAAACAATGAAGAAGGGTGGGGTAACACATGTCACCCCTAAACCAGCCGCACAGCTTAACCACCTCGCCATTTGGCCATATTCCTTGTTTTTCCATTTTCTGATATTTAATTTTTTCAACCATTTTATTCCACGTTTTTCCGCATTTTCTATAATTTTCTGTCATTAAACTTCACATCCGGGTTGTAATCTGCCATTTCCCAAGTTTCTAATGTTTGAACCGTGCCCTCCGGACCTCAATTTCAAACACGAACAAAGCAGTGGTTCGTCCAAAGCAGTATTTATTTTAAAAGTCCAATGCATTTCGGGCACCTCACTGCCCTTCGTCAGGGAACACTACAAACAACAATAATAGCAAAAGATTATCATAATATATTCTCATGAATCAATAATTACATATTCATCTAACACATCATCAAGTTTTGAATAAATAAACGCTTACTCGTGAAAACTAATTATGCAACTTTTCGTGTGTAACCTGTCGCCTCAATATAAACAAACACTACCTTTATACACAATGCCTTAACAACAGCGTTTTTATCACTCGTGCCCAATGGTTCTCTACATAGAGACTGCTGACTCTTATTCTCTTTCCCCTTAGAATGGCGTTTTCTCATCACCCCGTTTCCAATGTTGACCAAAGCATCCATACTCTAATGTTCGAGTCTTCTACCCATAAATCACATGCTATCTCCCTACTACATTTTCGCTCCGTACACATACCTGCTATGAACGCTAAAACCCATTCTGTCATGTTTTCATTTCGGTAAGAATCACCCTCCTGTTGTATCCCCTTCGTTTAAGTCTCATTCTCTATAGTACCTTCCCCCTGATTGGCCCGTACCTCACGCTGTCTCTCACTTTCGTGTCCACGTGGTGGTGCACGCCATTAGTTCATGAGACTACGTTACCCATACTGCTAAGCTCACCTTCCCACAGTGCTAAAGCATTCTTAAATGATTACACTTGGTTTCACGATTGCGTTTATCAATGACATCTATACATAAATATATAAATCCATCCTTGCGTGAACCACATATGCTACAATTAATGTCATAAATTCAACCTGAAAAAATATCGCTTTTTTTAAAAAAGAACGAACCAGATCTTGCTCCGTAAATGTAAAGTCTTTGATGAAAATGAGACTGCCTTTAAAGTTTGCTTCTCTTGTGGGTGCAATCCCAGCATTGTGGGGAAATTTATAAACATTCAAACTGGGGGTGGGATGCACACCTGTTACTCATTTTTTAAGTCAATATTTAATCATTTTCTGTTTGTCCAAAGTTCATCATTAATAGCGTGCTTACTGGTTATCGTGCCTCCCCCCGTGACACCTTGGAAACAATGAAGAAGGGTGGGGTAACACATGTCACCCCTAAACCAGCCGCACAGCTTAACCACCTCGCCATTTGGCCATATTCCTTGTTTTTCCATTTTCTGATATTTAATTTTTTCAACCATTTTATTCCACGTTTTTCCGCATTTTCTATAATTTTCTGTCATTAAACTTCACATCCGGGTTGTAATCTGCCATTTCCCAAGTTTCTAATGTTTGAACCGTGCCCTCCGGACCTCAATTTCAAACACGAACAAAGCAGTGGTTCGTCCAAAGCAGTATTTATTTTAAAAGTCCAAGTTAAAATAAATACTGCTTTGGACGAACCACTGCTTTGTTCGTGTTTGAAATTGAGGTCCGGAGGGCACGGTTCAAACATTAGAAACTTGGGAAATGGCAGATTACAACCCGGATGTGAAGTTTAATGACAGAAAATTATAGAAAATGCGGAAAAACGTGGAATAAAATGGTTGAAAAAATTAAATATCAGAAAATGGAAAAACAAGGAATATGGCCAAATGGCGAGGTGGTTAAGCTGTGCGGCTGGTTTAGGGGTGACATGTGTTACCCCACCCTTCTTCATTGTTTCCAAGGTGTCACGGGGGGAGGCACGATAACCAGTAAGCACGCTATTAATGATGAACTTTGGACAAACAGAAAATGATTAAATATTGACTTAAAAAATGAGTAACAGGTGTGCATCCCACCCCCAGTTTGAATGTTTATAAATTTCCCCACAATGCTGGGATTGCACCCACAAGAGAAGCGAACTTTAAAGGCAGTCTCATTTTCATCAAAGACTTTACATTTACGGAGCAAGATCTGGTTCGTTCTTTTTTAAAAAAAGCGATATTTTTTCAGGTTGAATTTATGACATTAATTGTAGCATATGTGGTTCACGCAAGGATGGATTTATATATTTATGTATAGATGTCATTGATAAACGCAATCGTGAAACCAAGTGTAATCATTTAAGAATGCTTTAGCACTGTGGGAAGGTGAGCTTAGCAGTATGGGTAACGTAGTCTCATGAACTAATGGCGTGCACCACCACGTGGACACGAAAGTGAGAGACAGCGTGAGGTACGGGCCAATCAGGGGGAAGGTACTATAGAGAATGAGACTTAAACGAAGGGGATACAACAGGAGGGTGATTCTTACCGAAATGAAAACATGACAGAATGGGTTTTAGCGTTCATAGCAGGTATGTGTACGGAGCGAAAATGTAGTAGGGAGATAGCATGTGATTTATGGGTAGAAGACTCGAACATTAGAGTATGGATGCTTTGGTCAACATTGGAAACGGGGTGATGAGAAAACGCCATTCTAAGGGGAAAGAGAATAAGAGTCAGCAGTCTCTATGTAGAGAACCATTGGGCACGAGTGATAAAAACGCTGTTGTTAAGGCATTGTGTATAAAGGTAGTGTTTGTTTATATTGAGGCGACAGGTTACACACGAAAAGTTGCATAATTAGTTTTCACGAGTAAGCGTTTATTTATTCAAAACTTGATGATGTGTTAGATGAATATGTAATTATTGATTCATGAGAATATATTATGATAATCTTTTGCTATTATTGTTGTTTGTAGTGTTCCCTGACGAAGGGCAGTGAGGTGCCCGAAATGCATTGGACTTTTAAAATAAATACTGCTTTGGACGAACCACTGCTTTGTTCGTGTTTGAAATTGAGGTCCGGAGGGCACGGTTCAAACATTAGAAACTTGGAAAATGGCAGATTACAACCCGGATGTGAAGTTTAATGACAGAAAATTATAGAAAATGCGGAAAAACGTGGAATAAAATGGTTGAAAAAATTAAATATCAGAAAATGGAAAAACAAGGAATATGGCCAAATGGCGAGGTGGTTAAGCTGTGCGGCTGGTTTAGGGGTGACATGTGTTACCCCACCCTTCTTCATTGTTTCCAAGGTGTCACGGGGGGAGGCACGATAACCAGTAAGCACGCTATTAATGATGAACTTTGGACAAACAGAAAATGATTAAATATTGACTTAAAAAATGAGTAACAGGTGTGCATCCCACCCCCAGTTTGAATGTTTAAGAACTGCTCAGGGCAGGTGTTAGCTTTTGGAGATATTCGCGCTTAGCGCGAATATCTCCTAAAGTTGGTAATAGTACCACTCAAAACCCTACCCCACCAGCTGTGGAGTCCCACAAGGGGCCTCGCTGAGCCCCACTCTCTTTAATGTCTATGTCTCATCTCTGGCTGACATCGGAAGAAAGTGGGGCATCGGCATATGTTCCTATGCCGACGACACACAGCTAATGGTAACAATGGGTGAAGAAGCGGAGACAACAACAAAGGAAAAATTACACAGCTGTCTCTCCGAAATGGCGGATTGGATGCGCAATCATTGCTTAAAGTTAAACGCCGGTAAATCGGAGATACTACTGTTCGGAGGAGCCAAACTCACATGGAACGCCACATGGTGGCCACCATCATTGGGGTCAGCCCCCACCCCTAAACAGCATGCCAGAAATCTGGGAATCATTATGGACGACGCCCTATCCATAAAGGACCACATACGATCACTTTGGGGCAAAGGCTTCGCAACACTTAAACTCCTGGCAAAAATATTTCCCTGGCTACCTCTAGACTGCCGACGTACAGTTACTCAGGCCCTACTGGTCAGCCGCCTGGATTATGGCAATGCCCTGTTCGAAGGGATGAACGAACAACTGTTCTCCCGACTACAGGTTCTACAAAACCAGGCAGCTAAACTGGTTTGCAATAAAGGCAAGCGAGACTCAGCATCCGCATGCCTCAGGAAACTCCACTGGCTTCCAATGCGCCAGAGGGCTACCTTCAAAATACTCTGCCACGCGCACAGAGCCCTCAATAAAACTGGCCCTACGATCCTCCAAGGGAAAATTGAATTCTACATCCCCAATAGGAATTTAAGATCAAACCAACTGGCTCTGGCGAAACCAAAGCGCATCTACAAGGCAAGAACCGGCGGACGCGCCTTCTCATATCTGGCCGCCAAAAGGTGGAATGAGTTACCTGTAGAACTCACCTTTTCCCCAAAAACTAACCCTCAGCACAGTCCTCAGCAGTCTCTTTTGTTTGCAGCGCCGTGATATCCCCCGGGATGAGTGTCGCGCTTTACAAATACTAGAAATAAATAAAAAAATAATAAATAAATAAATAGGAGATAGCGATGTTAGTGACTGTTTTCAGTCGCTAACATCTTGGCACGCCCACTTTGCATATCATTAGTGAAAAATATCACTGACATGCAAAGTGGGGCCCAGGATGGTCGCTATCTCCTACTAGCTGTCGCTAACTGGTGTTAGCGACAGCTAGGTAATAGGGAGATAATTTTATCTCTGCTTTCTTGGCTTTTTAAGCCAAAAAAGCGGAGATAAACCTCCTTGGAAATATGCCCCAGTGTTAGAAATGGGGTTTCTGGTTGGCTTGGGTATGCACCTAACCCGGTTGAGCCCTCCACTCTAGTCACCCCCTCGTAGCTTGGCCAGTGCAGTCAGGCTTATCAAAGAGCCAATGTGCAACGTGTTTGGGCAACATACACAACACACACACACCAGTGACAACAATAAAAACACTTCAAAAGAAACTCCACACAGTAATATATTTTAAAAAGTTTCTGTTTTGCATATAAACATAGACCACAAACAACCATAATCACTCGGCAATTGTCAAAACATCACAGTTAGTGCAATAAAATAAAGAGCTATGTTGCCCACATCATGAAACAATATCACTGCCCATGTAAATGTAAATCCTGAAATAATACTCATTATGCTGATGACGCAAGGGAAAAACGACATATGTCATAACATGAGGCCCTGAAATGTAGCAGTTAGGTCAATGGGAGAAAACACAGGAATCACCAAACATTATTGTGATCAATCAATCAATCATAGGCATTTATACCGCGCACTACTCACTCGGAGGGTCTCAAGGTGCTTGGGGGGGGGGGGGTCCGCACTGCTCGAACAGCCAGGTCTTGAGCTTCTTCCTGAAGGAGAGGTGGTCTTGGGTCAGGCGTAGGTCGGGAGGGAGGGAGTTCCAAGTCTTGGCGGCCAGGTGGGAGAAGGACCTTCCTCCTGTTGTCGCTCTGCGGATGCGGGGGACGGCGGCGAGGGCGTGACTGGTCGAGCGGAGATGGCGTTTGGGAGCGTAGAAGTTGAGGCGGCTGTTGAGGTAAGTCGGGCCTTGGTTGTGTAGGGCTTTGTGTGCGTGGGTGAGGAGCCGGAAGGTGATTCTTTTGTTGATCGGGAGCCAGTGCAGGTCTCTCAGGTGTCTGGAGATGTAACTTCGTCTGGGGATGTCGAGGATGAGTCTCGCCGAGGCGTTCTGGATACGCTGGAGTCTCTTCTGGAGCTTGGCGGTGGTTCCGGCGTAGAGGGCATAGCCGTAGTCCAGACGGCTGGTGACGAGGGCCTGGGTGACCGTCTTCCTGGTCTCGGTGGGGATCCACAGGAAGATCTTACGTAGCATGCGCAGGATGTTGAAACAGGACGAGGAGATGGCGTTGACTTGTCTGGTCATGGAGAGGGAGGAGTCCAGGATGAAGCCCAGGTTGCGTGCGTGGTCTGTCGGTTTGGGTGCGTTGCCCAGGGCGGGGGGCCACCAGGAGTCGTCCCAGGGGGAGGGTGAGGAGCCCAGGATGAGGACTTCCGTCTTGTCTGTGTTCAGTTTCAGGCGGCTGGTCGTCATCCACTCGGCCACGTCTTTCATCCCTTCGTGTAGGTTGGCTCTGGCGGTGGCGGGGTCGTTGGTCAGGGAGAGGATCAGCTGGGTGTCATCGGCGTAGGAGATGATGTTCAGGTTGTGTTGGCGTGCGATGGCCGCAAGGGGGCTCATGTAGACATTGAAGAGGGTGGGGCTGAGCGAGGAGCCCTGAGGGACGCCGCAGATGACTTCCGTGGCTTCTGATCTGAACGGAGGGAGGCGGACTCTCTGTGTCCTTCCGGCGAGGAAGGAGATGATCCATTCCAGTGCCTTCTCCTTGATTCCGATGTTGCTGAGGCGCTGCACTAGGGTGCGGTGGCAGACAGTGTCGAATGCCGCGGAGAGGTCCAGGAGGATGAGGGCCGCTGTTTCTCCGTTGTCCAGCAGGGTTCGGATGTCGTCAGTGGCAGCGATGAGGGCGGTCTCGGTGCTGTGGTTGGCCCGGAAGCCTGACTGAGATGGGTCGAGGGATCAAGTCGTCTCGAGGAAGGCTGCCAGTTGCTTGTTGACGGTCTTCTCGATGACTTTGGCTGGAAAGGGGAGGAACGAGATGGGGCGGTAGTTCTTGAGTTCGGTGGGGTCCGCCGTTGGTTTCTTTAGTAGAGCGCTGAGTTCGGCGTGCTTCCAGCTCTCAGGGAAGGTGGCGGTGTCGAAGGAGGTGTTGATGATGTCCCGCAGGTGGGGTGCGATGACTGCGTCGGCCTTGTTGAAGACGTGGTGAGGGCAGGGGTCGGTTGGAGATCCGGAGTGGATGGAGTTCATCGTGCTGATGGTGTCTTCGAGGTTGATCGGTGTCCAGGCGTTGAGGGTGGTGGTGGGGGGTGTTGGTGTGGTCGTGGGGAGTGTTGTTTGTGTGCTGAAGCTGTTGTGTATGTCAGCGATCTTGTTGTGGAAGTAGGAGGTGAGGGAGTTGCAGAGGTCTTGCGATGGGGTGATGTTGTTGGTTCCGGCGTTGGGGTTGGAGAGCTCTCTCACGATGTTGAAGAGTTCCTTGCTGTTGTGTGCGTTGTTGTCCAGCCGGTCCTTGAATGCTGTTTTCTTGGTGGCGTGGATCAGTTGGTGGTGCTTTCAGGTGGCGAGCTTGAGGGTAGTCATGTTGTCCGGTGTAGGGTCTTTTCTCCAGGCTTTCTCGAGGGAACGGCAGTTCTTCTTGGAGCTCTTGAGTTCGTCGGTGAACCACGGGGCCTTCTTGCTTCCGGGTCTGCTGGGCGGGGTCCTCAGAGGGGCGAGTTCATCCGCGCAGGTGCAGATCCATTTCGTGAGGTTGTCGGCGGCTTGGCTGGGGTTCGCTGAGCTGGCGGGAGGGTGCTGGCTTAGGGATGCGGCGAGTTGGTCGGCTGTGATCTTGTTCCAGCTTCTTCATGCAGCCTGTTGCTGGTGGTGGTGGATCGTGGTCCTTCTGAAGGTGAAGTGGATGCAGCTGTGGTCCGTCCAGTGGAGTCCAGTGGCGTGGCTGAAGGCGATGTCTTTGCTGGACGAGAAGACGGCGTCGAGTGTGTGTCCGGCGAGGTGGGTGGGGGTGGTCACCAGCTGCTTGAGTCTGAGGGTGGCGAGGTTGTCAAGCAGGGTGGTGGTGTTGCGGTCGTTGTTGTTCTCCAGGTGGAAGTTGATGTCCCCGAGGAGGATGTAGTCAGCGGAGGGGAGGGCGTGCGGGCTGATGAAGTCAGCGATGTCTTCGCTGAATTGAGTGCGTGGTCCCGGGGGTCGGTAGATCAGGGTGCCCCTGAGGGTGGTCTTGGGGTCGGTGTGGATCTGGAAGCGCAGGTGTTCGGCGGTTGTCAGGGTGTTGTCGGTGTTGGTCGAGATGCGGATGCTGTTCCTGTGGATGATGGCGATGCCTCCTCCAGTCTGCTTGTTGCGGTCTCTCCGGATGATCTTGTAGCCCTCTGGGATGGCGATGGCGATGTCGGGCGCTGAGGAGGCGTTCATCCAGGTTTCCGTGAGGAAGGCAACGTCAGGAGCTGTGGTGTCGAGGAGGTTCCAGAGCTGGACAGCGTGTCTGTGGACGGAGCGGGTGTTGAGCAGGATGCACTTCAGGTGGTTGCTGCTGGTGTTCGGCTTCGTGGGCGCTGGTGCAGTGCAGGTCCGGATGCAGGAGAACTTGCAGGACTGGCAGGTGAAGGGTCCGTGGGTGCGTCTCGGGGTGGCTCGGTAGCATCCAGGGGTTCGGCCGGTGTTGAGTGCGTTGAGGGTGGTGGCGTCGTACGTCCGGCGGGTGGGCAGGGGTCTGCGGGGGTCAGGGGTCCTGGCGCGGGGCGCGGTCCAGGCACGGACGGGCGTAGACGGGCTTACCTTTGGCGCACCTTCGGCGCTCAATCGGTGCTCCCGCTGCGTGCGTCTGCTGCGCGGTCGCTCTGGGGGCGTCATAAGAGGGGAGCTGGGAGGGAGGGTCTGCGGGGAGGCGGGGAGCGCGGGAACCAATCGGCGGCCGGGGGGCGGGGTCTCGTGGGAACCGGCGGGAAAGCCTGGGGGCTCGGCGGCGGCCCTGCGGTGGCTGGGGCGTCGCTGGGCGGCCCTGTGGCAGCTGGGGCATCGCTGGGCGGCCCTGTGGCGGCTGGGGCATCGCTGGGCGGCCCTGTGGCGGCTGGGGCATCGCTGGGTGCGAGGCTCAGGCAGGTAAGGAGGAGCAGGCGGGAGGTGCGGGGGCGACCAGGCCGAGGGCACAGTGGTTGTACTACATAAACACATTGTGAGCAGAATCTTATACGTGTGTATTACAAAGAGTACTGTATTTCCGGCCAACTGTAGGGCACAGGAGCTCCTGCGCGCCAACTACTATCTGGTAACTGCATAGTCCCCAGAAACTCGATCAATAAAACTGGGTATTTTGTCAAGGACGCTCCTCATAATTATCACCAATAAATACCTCAAAGGTAGGCTCAGAGAATAGGGGAGTGGGAACACACTATCCATGTTGTTAAGAAAGGTTTCGAGGTCCCCCGCATACCAAACAATTAAAAAGGCAGCTCCCATGGACACGCGGCGCAGCTGTTGTTACCAGTTTGGTGGGTACTGGGGACTACGCTCAGGCCCCTCAAGGCCGGGAAGACAAGGGGAGCTGCCACTAACCCCCTGGTGCAGCTGCGGCAACCCCATGTACTCCTGACACCTAGGACCCGGTACACGGAACAGGAGCAGTGTCACACTTCCGGGAACCATGCCGATGGGTAGCTCCCAATTGGAGAAAGCAGTACGGCGTTGGTTTCCCTGTGGGGGCAGCAGCATCTCTGGTTGGGCTTTCAGGCCATACCCATCATCTGACACTGGCGGAGATCCTCTGCTTCACTCTTGCTTCCCCCTTCTTCTGGGATCTCCCTCATGTTTGCAGCAGCTCTCTCCCGATGGAGAGGAGGCATGTGGCAACCAAGGAGTAAAAAGTAAGCGCTTGCACCAAATGATAGAACTGGGCATTACAGTGTTGGTGCAGATCAATCACCAGGGGCACTTTGATCCCTGGAAGTGCAGAATGCAGCGTTCACCACAAGCTAAGTTTCAAGAGCCTGATAACCGCAGAAAGCAAAGGTTGTAGCGCTCAGTGCCCTGAGTTTCAGGTACAATAATCAAACGAATAAAGCACTCTCCACACGCTAATGGCAGGGACTAAGGGTATAAACCAGCACTCCTTGCAGAACACTCGGGGGCACAAGCAGGGAGCTGCAGCAGGCCAGCAAACTGGTTTCCACGGCAAAGTGGCAGTCTCTCTTGCAGCCAAGCGTGCAAGCAGGTCAGAACAACAAAGCAAAGTCCAAGTGGTGGTCTTACTGGCAGCATAACAATCCTCCAGTGCAGTATGTAGAGCCAGCATGATCTGTTAAAAGTCCCATGCAGTGTCTAAAAACAAGGGGTCAGAGTCCCTGTACTTAAAGTCAAAATGTATTTGATGTGGAACTTCAAAAGAACTGCACAACACCCCTATTCAATCTTAGCTCTGGCACCAGACATCAGTGGGGAGTAAATGAGCCCTTTGTGCAAGGGCAGGGCCCATCCTTCACAATTGTAAGTGCGCCCCACTTCCCTCTCTCCCAGCCCAGGAAGACCATTCAGTGTGCAGATGAATGCAGATGCAACCCTCTTACACCCAAACCTTCCTGTGTGATGGCTGTCTAGAAATTATGCTCAAGCCCAGATCACTCCCTACCCTACATGTGGATTGGAGTTAGGCTGCAAAGCACAAAGGGTCATAAGCACATAGGAATGCCCACTGTCTAAAAATTGGATTTCTCCACTACTAATGAAAATACACTTACATTAATAAGCAGGATTTCTCACCACTATTCCAGACATACCAAACATGGTGACAATAGTCCTTTCAGATAAAAAATGTCCACTGAAGAACAAATCAGGGAATTCCCAAAGCAAACCTATAACAGGAGTAGCCTCACAGCAGTCAGAAACCAAATAGCCTGTTTGTCACTACCAGTAAATGCCACACAATGAAGGTCCATTTCCTACCTTTTACCTACACAGTAATCTGCCTTTACGGCTAACCATTGACTACCTTAGTGGTGACCTATCTGTAGTAAAAGGGGAGTTTCAGGCTTGGCAAGAAACTTTAAATGTCAAATCAATGTGGCTGCAAACTGCATTCACAGGCCCTGCAGTGGCAGAGGCCTGAGACAGGTTTGAAAGGCTATTTCTGTGGGTGGGGCAAGCAGCACTGCAGGCCCACTAGTAGCATTTACTTTACAGGCCCTGGATATTTGGGATACCCCTGTATAAGGGTCGTACACATACATTAAATATGCCAAACAGGTGTAGATCATTCATACCAAGTTTGAAGAAGAGAGCCCATGCACTTTAGCACTGAATAGCAGTGGTTAAGGGCCCTGAGTCCTAAAACTAAAAAAAGAGGTCAGGAAAAATACAGGAGGAAGACAAAAAGTTTGGGGATAACCCTGAAAAAAGGGCCAGGTCCAACACACAGCATTGACCAATCTTCACTTTTACTGTGTTTATGTTTTCTCTTTTAGTTTTTGGAAAGGATAAGTGAATCAAGATTCTATAATGAACATGGAAAATTGGTGTGGGTGGCTCAAACTAGTTTATCCTTATCTATAACTATACCCAAAACATTTGTTCAACATGGGCGCAGTGGTACAAATAGAAAGCAAAATACCTGATTGCCTCTAAAATGACATAATTGATGACATCAATGATAATATTACTGATGATATCATTCAACCTACTACTGTTCAAATACTCTATCAGCCAGTATAGCATTTCTGATCTCAATATAGCTACTAAATGGCTCAGAATCATGTAAAGCATAAATTACCTATCCGATACACAAGCTCCCTATAGTTGAACTAGTCTTCTTCTGTGCAGAGCCTACTCCCTGCATTGAAAGCGTTTGTGGATAGCCAACCTTATGTGAGCAATAAACAAGACAGAGGTGTACAAGTCCATGCTGCACACTGATTCACCCTGTCAACGAGTCTTCATGAGGAGCCCTCTCTATCCTGATCATTATGAGGGACTCCAGTAGAACTATTGTTTGATTTCCACAGAACAAAATGACAAAAAAGGATTCTGGTTGGATTGTCCCACAGGAGTCCTGCGATACAAAGTGATGTGATTAGCTGATCACAACATGAAGAAACATATTGGGGTTGCCATTTCCCGAGTCCTGCAAAATTAAGTTAATAACCATATATATAAGGTGGGGTAGGAATACCCTAAACTATAGCCAGCCCTTGTGATGGGGTTCCACAGTGACACTGAAACTAACTCCCTTCAGCCGTGCATGGCAGGGGTTTGGCTGCCTGAGCCTGGTTGGATGCAGTACTTGGCCACAAGCCAGGCTCTGGGGCCAAACCCAAGCTGTGCAGAGAAGAAGGCCCTGTGTGGTGAGGGTTACCAGCCCACAAGGGGATTATGACCCCAGGTGGGGGCTGGCCACATACGTAATAAAAGATTACTTTATCTTTAAAAACATAGAAACTAATGGGTATGTGCAACTGGTAAAATTCAGAATTTTTGGCATTTAACCCCTCTCACGCTCATGACGAGCTCAGCTCGTCATGAGCCACGGTTCTCGTGTGCTCATGACGAGCGCAGCTCGTCATGAGGTTAGAACGCTCACATGTGGGGCTAATTCCCCTGCTGTGCTGGGCGTTCTAAGGAACGGGCGTGGTCATGACGAGCTCAGCTCGTCATGAGCACACTAGAACCGTGGCTCATGACGAGCTGAGCTCATTATGAGCATGGGGGCGCTGTGCGCGCCCCCCAACCCCCAGCACAGCGGGGGAATCGGCCCGCAGTGAAGGGGTTAAACATTTTTTTTTAATATAAGAAGACCTACGTAAACTCCACTTGTGTCATGAAATGCAGACTTAGCAATGTGGTAAGTGGAAACGGTGTGAGGGATAGTCTGATAGGTGCTCCTCTCCTGTGTACTTTCTCAATGAAAATTGCAAGAGCAGAAAAGGGCTCCCTGTGAAATAAACCAAAATGTATTCTATTTATGGGATGGGACACAACGACACACACCGAACCAGACACACACAGACACACACACACTCATATATTGGTGCTCTGTTAGTGCTCCCCTTAAACATGTCAAAAAATGCGTTTTCAGGGAGGCACTCCAGTATTCCCATATTCTAGGCACTTGGCTTTCACCCAGAAAGAGTGAAAACATAACCCATTCTGATATTCCGTGGATCAGTGGTGGGCCAGTACATACTACTGTCGGTTCGACTTTCTTCCCCAATAAACTGATAATGTTCGACTGCAAGATTAAAGGGTATTAAGAAGCTTCAAACCAATTTTAGCACAGATATGGGACAGGGCTAGGCATACCAATCAGTGGTGTTTAAAAATAATTGTAAAGCAATCTTAAAATGCTTCAAAATCTGGCTTATAACGGTAATATTCCCTTTTAAATCACTATATTAGTTTCAAGGTGTTGGCTCAATCTGAGCAAATGACCTATTCCTTTCTGCACCCTCACCTTGCTACAGATTTGCTCCACTCACCAGCAGTATTGCATTTAATTTGTGCAATAATGTGACACTGAACGTGTTACCATGGGCTACTGAACATACTAATGATTTCAGAGTTTGTACGCAGGTATGAATTTGAATCCTGGCTGTATTATACATTTTCTGTAAACAGTCCTTGCAAGAGTGCACACAATGTAATGGCTTCTTCTAGAATGATTTCAAACCTGGTGTCATGTTCAGGGATGAAAAAGCTAGGTTACTGAGTGGCACTTTTTTGCTGCCGCCCACTGGGAAAGCCCAGAAGCGTCTCTGTGGACACACCCACTGTGCGTAGATAATGAAGTGGTGCACTTGAGAGACTAGGGGGCATATTATCAAGCAGGGCGTTAAAATTATCGCCGTTTTAGCGGCAGAAAACTGCCGCTAAAGCGGCGATAATGGGCTTGATAATATACCCTGGAGAATTCCAATAGAAGCCCATGATCACACCAGAACATGGGTTTCTATTGGAATTCACAATGCCATATTATCAAGCCTATTATCGCCGCTTTAGCGGCAGTTTTCTGCCGCTAAAACGGCGATAATTTTAACGACCTGCTTGATAATATGCCCCTGGTTTTCATAGTAACTAGTGACTACCCAGATAACCCCTCTTAACCAGCGCAGTATACTTATGACTCCGAGAACTACAAAATATAAATGTTACAGCAACATGTACTTGAACCATTTTAAAGAAATATGACGTGTCTAAATTGTAATTAAGCAAGCTAAAAAAAATGAAAGCACATATATTCAAATGTATTATACGATTGTACATGCGAATGGTACGAGTATTTAAGTGAATTTTCAGTTTCGAAATCTAAATTGGGCCTCTAAATTATGTCTGTCTTTTGGATTCTGTTTAGCACAGGATATATATTCTGGGTTCTTCAATTATTGATTTGTTGCATGCCTATTCTCGAGGAAAGTCAGCTGAAGAGCAGCATGACAACATTTATAGGCTGTGTCTCCTCCCCGTTAGGCAATCTGTCTTTGTTAAATCCAGTAAAAGTGATAGATGGCGTTTGGCATTGTAATGATGTGATCACTCTAGCATTGCCTCTGTAAATCATAGCTGTTGCCTTGTGTTGTGTAGATGTTTAATCAGTCATACACCCCATTACTAATTTAATCGAGAATGTCAGCGCGAGGTGAATAATGTAAGCATTTGTAGTAATGTTCTCTTCATTTACGAGGGCAATTCATTTGAATAATAATATGAGCTGTTTTTATGATGAGACTATATTTAATCCTACATACAGATATCTCAAGTCATTAATGATTTCAGTGGCAAGTTTACAGGAAGTGACACATGGAGACAGCTGCTATCCTATTGGACAATTTATGACATTAACCATGTGGTTACCTTCCTTTGGAAAAGTTATTCGCCGCCAATTAGAGCATTACAAATCAATTTCAGAAATGATTTGCAATCTATTTGCCATGTCTGAAAACATTTCAAAGCATTCACTTTTTTGCGACTTGTCTCTGGCACATGCACGTTTTACCGTGGAATGCAATCTTTCATGTATATGTTTTACAATATTATAATTAGAGATTGTTAATCTGGTTTTACTTGATTTCGCACATGAAGCATACCAGTAAACATGCCACCACAACGCTTTAACAGAGGCATTCCGTAAAGAGAACGGTAGAATAAAAATCCTTGCTCTATTAGTTGTTGCTTATGCCTTAAATTCAAATATATTTAACATATTGTTAAGTGATATATATGTGCTCAAACAGGTACATTTTTAGTGTGTGTGTAATGTCGAAAAAATATGAAAATGCAGTAAACACCAGAAAAGTTGGGATGAAATGGTGTGAACATTAATGGTTCTTCATAATACAGCAATGCCACCGACCTGGTCGAAACGTATTAGTGGTAGTAATCCTTTAGTGGAGAGACATTTCATGAAGTGATGCATCACTTCCAGGATGAGTGGAAATGTATATTTGTTACATTTATTTTAAGGTTGTACGTATCGCATGTCACCAGGGAGGTATTAGAAGGCTTTATCTAGAAACATGAATGGATATATGTATAAAATAAAAAGAGTTATCTGAAAGGAAGAGTGTGCAGGTGTTTTGCCTGACTACATTTCTGTAGGTTTACTGCCTGCCCATCTGCACTGGGTTTTAATGACCCTTGTAGGTCTTCTCAGAATTGGGTACTGAATACAGTCGCCCCATTGTAATACGTTTGGGGAGGTGCCGGGAGTAGCATAGGTGAGGACAACTCAATAAGATTGCCACTATCCCCATCTCTGTGCTGTATAGAAAATGTAATCGCAAAACCACTGGGTCTGGGCTCCGAAGCAGCAAGGCCAAGCCACGGCCTAATATATCAAAGAACAAACGCCAATGCTGCCATTTTCACTAAATTTCCACTACCTTTAAATCTCACAATCGATTTAAACAAAAAGTGAGGGGGTCAATGTCTCATGAATAAATCTTCATTTTTATTAGTTATTTTTTCATTAGGAAATATTTTTTCTCTATTTTTATCTCTAATTGTTGATTTTCAGTTTAGAAAAACACTTATAACATACAAACATTAGAATACATTTTATACATTTAAAACACTCCCCACCCTCTCTAACATTGTGAATCACAAACAATCACAGTCACTCACTCTCACACACTCTCTAGCGAACAGAAATACTATCTCCACTTTAATACAGTTCAGTATGAATTCGATCTTAAATGGTGCCATAGACAATTCTTCAACTCATTTGTAAAGTTTTTTGAACAATGAAACACTTTTTATAACTTCTTATGGCATCCTACAAGACAAGGTCTACGCGTTTCGAACTTCTCCTATTTGTAGAGTTCTCATCAGGACCACACTGAAAAAATAAGTGGGGGAATCTCGATTAGAATCTGCTTTATGATCACATCTCAAATCTACCCCGCGGCTCAACGCCCGTCTTCTACCTCTTACCTTTCGCATAGCGTGTCTTAATCATTGAGACATAATCTCCTTGGTAACCGGCATGGAACCACCTAAATAACAATGATATAACAATGCTCAGCCGAGCTTTGCAACAAGGATTCAATATTGACTCAACTGTGTCTCATTCATATCAACTCACTCACCAGTATGTTGTTTAATGTGCCGCCTCTCTGAAAATGAATAAAAGAATTTTTTGTAGTTAGGCACTGAGCATGTCAGTCAGTAGCTGGGTGCTGCTGATGAAAACTGCTCTTACCTTAATACGGTCTGTTGTGGGCGGGGGATAGCGGAAAGTAAATAGATTCCTGTAATGAAAAGGTCCTATTACTATTGTCTGTGTTTGTACTAATGCACAATGCTTAGCAAGATCCCGATGTTCGCCTTACCTCACATATGAGGAATCCTTCGTTCGAGCCGGATTTGTTCAGTTTCCGGTGTCCTAAAATGACAAAGAGCGGGGTAATCCCTATTAATCCTTTTAGTTCGATCGTCCTGCTGGCAGCGTACCTAAACGCGTTGGAGTCCGTGAGAAGTTATTACCGTTATTCAGGACTTCATGTTCCGTTGTCCGGCTCGGGGGGGTTCCTGCGTTCTTCCTGTGTTTAGCGCGTTCTGATTAGTTTTGCACTTTGTTTTTATTTTGGCTTCCGGGTAGCCCCATCTTGGAATGGGTATACATTCGTATATATCCATATCCAATATCAATAAACATTTGTAGTGTGATAATGTGGTAAAATGCAAGGGGCGTCCTAGATTTTGTCTTTTTCAGAATATTAGCGGAATTATCATATTACAGGTGGTGTGTGTTTTATGATGAGTTGTATTGCACTGGGTTTTTATTTTGGCTTCCGGGTAGCGCCATCTTGGAATGGGTAAACATTCGTATATGTCCATATCCAATGTCAATAAACATTTGTAGTGTGATAATATGGTAAAATGCAAGTGGCGTCCTAGATTTTATCTTTTTCAGAATATTAGCGGAAATCTCATATTAGAGATGGTGTGTGTTTTATGATGAGTTGTGTATATATTGGTGGGGTCGCCATCTTTAAATTGGTCTCAAGGTATTGGATATCATTCAAAATGAACCTGTTGTACTCCTGCTCAGTTCCCTCAGGTTTTTTCTTTACGAAAGTTTAAATATCTCGGAGATTTCATTCAAGCCTTCCATTGCCGAGTTGAATTTCACAATCATCATCGCCTCATAGCGTGATAGTTTAGCTTCAAGGTCACCTCCTCCCCAAACGCACAACGACACATGCCCTCATCGAAAGCCGACTGAACTAAGGTAATGCCCTCTATGTAGGAATCAACCCAAACCTTCTACAGAGACTTCTGACCATACAGAACAACACAGCCAGACTCATCTTTGGCCTTCTCTGATGAACCCACATCACACACCACCTCTGGAAACTTCATTGGCTTCCCGTACAGAAGAGATGCCAAATCAAGCTGCTGATCCACACTAACAAGGCTCTACACAACCAAGGAACCACCTTCATTAACCACTGCCTGGATTTCAACCAACCATAAACAAGACTATGCTCTGCCTCCCTTTCACATGCCCATACACCCAGCATTTACCGAAGCAGAAGTGGAGGAAGCTCCTTCTCCCACATCGCAGCAAATACCCAGAAACAGCCCGCACATGCACCTCCAGACCATCACCTCACTTCTAGAATTCTAGAATTCTTTATAGCCCTCCAGACCTGGATGTTCGAATAAACTTCCAGGGCATGCAAGTGCATGGATAATCTATCGGGTGATTAGCCGCGCTTTGTAAATCCTGATTGATTGAGAGAGTTACTCATAAGCCGAAACACTTTACTTTCAGCTTCTCACTTTGATTCCCTTTTCATAAAGTGACAGTCGTGTTTCCTATGCCAATACCAAATCACCCTGAAAATAGATTGCGTTTTTTGACTCGTCACATGTAAAAAAAGACCCTGGGAACATCATGTTCCAGCATGAGGAAGACATTAAGAGAGTGCAGAACTTGAGATTTGAGGGTTTTAGGAGTCTCATGACCTGAGAGGGTGCTCCAAGAGCTCATAAACCCAACTTGCATTTGAATGATTAACATATGGGAAGAGAGATGGAAGTTATCATATAGGTGTTAGCCTGCATGAGAGGATGATTTAGACAGGGAAGAAATACTGTGCCTTCCCCATGAACAGTAGTGTCATAAATGGTGTAATTGCAGATGTCAACAGTGATTTTATCATTGCTGTGATGGAACATGTCATGAATGATGTAATATGTGAGGGTAGAAGCAGTGCATTGTGAAGGTGCGACCTATAGTTTTGTCATGGGGTGAAATATAGTTACTTCAGTTAACTGGTGCATTTCAGTGTTTCCTTAGTTTGAAATATTATTTTGTTAGTGACATTATTGTAACATTATTTTAAACTTTGTGTTCTTTTGTGAAGTTCTAAGGTTTTTTTTACTATACCTACCTATTACTTTAACCTTTGTTTTTTTTCAGTGAATACTTGTTTTTTTTTAAAGTAAAGAAATCAATATATAAAACCTGAGCATATTGGCTTTTTCAAAGAGTGACTACTTAATATACAAGACTTTTGGCTTGCTCAAATAGTCAGGGCATCATTGCAATGTCTGTAAATAAACATTTAAATAAAGCAATTGTAATCTAAAAAAAACATTACACACATGTTGGAGTCTTTCTTTTAAACTCCTCAAGCCACATAAGGCAGTCATATGACCAACCACAAGGGGTCATTCAATTCTCCTGATGAAGAGAAAAAGATCTGGGAGTACCTATAAATATCCACTAATTTTCCTGCCCAGACTGGGGCACCATCATGGATTTGCATTTTTGTAAATTAGCCCATGAAGGACATTATGCAGTACTCCTTGACAGGATCAGTGCATAATAAAAGAGCTGCTCCGGCCACTCATTTATTATTGTTTCCCCTTTATAGATTACTTTTGATTTGTTTGTGTGTGACATTGTCCCACCCAGGGCACACAAATTTAAGAGCCACAGGGGAATCTCCAGGCCCCTTGTTTTGTTGCAAGCTCCCTGCCCAAGGCCCAATGGCACTGTTGGCTCCCCAGCCAGCTCCCATTTCGGACGTTGGTGAGAGCCAGATTTGATCCTGCCTCATGGAAGCAGTTTTTTCTTTCTGCTTCTGCTGGGTGGAAGCAACTTTGTGTTTTACTGTCAGTGATACCACAGGCAGGGAGGAACATGTGTAGTCCCAATCTATGGTAGCCTTTATGCTTTCTGCAGGTAGGAGCATTAAAGTTTCTCTACCCAAGTAATGGTGTATTTCAGATGGGTTCTGAATTAATTAATTAATTAATGATGTGCTTATATAGCGCTGGAATCACTCCCGAAGGGGTACCTCCGCGCTTCGACCGCTGCGAAACCCTTCCTGGCTTCCCTGAGAGATGGTCCCTTAATGGGTATCTCCAGGGTGAGACCAGGCATCCCCGGCGGTCTGGTGGGGCCGTTAGTGAAGATGAGGCAAGCTAGTGCCCAGAGTTGCCGAGTGTGATCGCTGATCAGAGTGAGAATGAGTTGGCATCTGTGCTGCTTTCTAATTTGACATGCGGTTTACAGTAGTATTGATGAAGTTAATTATGCACGCTGCCCAGCTGCTCTCTTCCTGCTCCTTCTGCCTCACCCATATTAATATAATCCTCATAAGGACTTTTTTGGTTTATTAAACAGGGATCCCTTTTATGCTCTGATTCTTTTAATTGAGAAAGCACAAGGGAGTGGAGCTCCCAACGGACTATCCCTCACACTGTTTTCACTCACCACATTGCTAAGCACTGCATCTCTTGACACAAAAAGCACACTTCTATGGTCATCACACATGAGATGAGAAAACTTTCCCCATATGCTCAATACTATGAACACACTCTCACAACCACACACCTTAAATGTTGTATACATTCTACAAAACAATGCAATTCACATATTCCTACTTATGTTAGATTAGATTTAGGCTAGAAAATATGACCCTATTCCTCATTATCTTTGCTTTTCCCAATGTTTGTTAACTGGACTTCGAATGCCCCCTTTAATTTATTTACGTTTGCCTACTTACGTTGGACTACTGATAGAATAGTTAATCTGACCTCCTCAATATATGCAGTTTCTCAAATATTTGTGTGACTGCAGTTTAAATATGATATCTGACCCCTTTAAATGTACACACTTATCCTAATGTGTGATGTGCAGAAGTTAGAATAGCAAATATGACGTATATACTTAGGCATATACGTATATTTTGTTTCTACAGAATTAAGTTAAAATATATTAACTTATTTTATAAATGATGTACCTTATTTTTTAGGTTTAGGCACTGTTATATACTGGTATATATTATTTGTAAAGGAAAGTTTTCAGTAATTGTGTAGTTGGTATTTTAGTAGTTCACATTATATATATATGTAAACTCACTACGTTTTCTGAGGATATTTAGATATTGATGCTGTTGTGCAACTATTTTTTGTAGAAGGTGTTCTGACATACAGCATCTCCTTTGGATGTCAGATTTACTGAATAATGCTTAAAGGAGTTTTTTCCTGATGTCTTAAGGTTCTCACTGGTTAATAGGATATGACTAAGCGGCCAGATATTAGGGACCATGTTGCATGTCCAGAGCCAGCAATGCTGGAAATTGGGTTTTTGATTGAGGGTGTTGAAGAGCAACCGCCACAATGCCTCAAGCTCAAGGAACATGCACAATGTTTGCCAGGGTGAAGCACAAAAGTCATTAAATTAACCTGTGCTTAACCCTCTGGTAGCTTGGCAGAAAAGCAGTCAGGTTAGCTTAGAAGTAATGTGTAAAGTATTTATGCAGTGAAAACAAAACACAAGAAAAAATCCCGCTCAGATTTAGAAAATAGCGTAACATTTTATGAATAAAGTCAGAACAAAACAATAAAAGTCCAATCAGTAGAAACAGGAATGTGCAATTCCAGATATTTAGGTAAGTGTAGCGCCTCAAAGCACAAAGCACTACTTGTGGTCTTCTTTTGTGCTAGACCTGGGGAAAGTCACAAGTTCAGGTCAACTGCAATGGAGCATGGGCCAGATGCATGGACCAGGCTAGTCGCCACCTTCTCAATGTCTTGTTGCAAAGTGTCCAGGTCACATTGGAGGTGGCAGAGAGGAGCAGGGAGGAGCCCATTAGTCATGATTGCTACCTTTAATATAGAAGTAGCTCAACTGATGCCAGCCAAGGGTCTAGGACCTGGAGAGGAACCTCTTGGGGATCAGAAACACACTTCAGCAGAAGAGAGCAGGGCTCAAGACAGATCCAGTTGCAGGTCCAGACAGGTCCATTGCAGCTGGCCATCTGAGAAGTTGCAAGGAGGCCTCTAGAACTTGTTTTATCCTGTATCCCTGAAGCTCAGATCATGGGGTCAGCCACCTGACCCTTGGAGTCAATCTGCCTGGGATGGAGGAAGAAGGTCCATGCTTCCTTCTCAGAGAGTAGGGCAGTCCTCTGGCAGCAGGTCAGCCATTTTCAGTAGAGTCCAGAGTTCCACAAGTGTAATCAAGAGTTGTTTTTTCACTATCAGAACCTGGAAAATGTGAAAATACACGTCCAACGCATTAAATACACAGTGCATGGCCCTCTGGGCTGTTTAGGACCTACCTTAGGGTTGACTTACATGTATTAAAAAGGGTTAATCAAACCTGACAAAAGGTTTCTCTAGACCGGTCGAATTTGCACTGTAAAACTGCACAAAGGCTGTAATGGCAGGCTTGAGACATGTTTTAAAATGATACTTTGGTGGCTGACAAAATATTTGCAGGCCCTGGGTACATGTTGTACCACTTTACTAGGGTCCTTTAAGTACATTAAATATCTTTTTAGGCAGTGGATGTTATGTTGGTCTGACCATTAATATCAAGCACAATGATTTCAGTTTTAGAACTGTTGAGTTGGATGAAATTGTTATTATTCCAAGTTACAAATATCCTTAGCATAACCAGACAGTCATATGCCAAGAAGTCGTTTTCAGACACTTTAATGAATATCTAGGTGAAATTGCCATATGACTCTGAAAGAGTAAAGTAAGGTATGCATTAAATGATAATAGGGACTTCTGGGGACAAGGTGAGGCTCTGCATGAAGATTATTTCTCTTTTTAAAACAAAATTCTACCATGACATTGCCCATCATGTCTAAAAGAAGATGACTAAACCATGTTGCTAAATTTTGTTTTACTCAAGCCACAGTTGGCAACCTTTCTAACAGAAGGGATAGTTCAAGATATCAAAGGTTTTTGAGAGATCCAAAAAACTGAAGAAAAGGTTGTTCCCTCATCTGTAAATCCAAGCACACCTACCCAAAACCCAAGCAGAGTACTTTCCACACCATGTTCTGGGTGCAAAGCCTGATTGCTGTTGAGAGAGAGAATTATGATATTACAAGTGTTCTTAAACATTTTATCTAAACTGTTCTGCAAGAGCCAGTAGATATGTAGTTGGTCAGAAATTGCATAAAGCTTTTTGGTCCGAGTTAGTCTTTTTCAATAGAAGGATGATAGTACTATGGTTAGTTGTCTAGTGACATGACTTCCTGAAAAATAAACGGAGAGGAATGCAGCAAAGCTGAAGTTGAGTCTTTTTGTGAATTAATGGGGCTAATTTTGATGTCGGACGGACCCAAGACCATCCGACTTCGATCTGGCAATGGGTTCGACCGACTTCCTGTCGGCGGTCCCAAACTAGCAATGAGGAGGCCACCGAACACTGTTCGGTTGCACTCCCATTCTTTACAATGGGAGCATGCATTCTGACCGGAATGCATGCTGCCACTGTAAAGAGCTGAGGTGCAGTTCATCCCTGCACCCACAAGGTGCCTGCCACTGGGTCTAGGGATCAACAGGGCTGCCATCTGGAGGCCTTGCACCCATGTAGGCCCTGCTGGGGGCCCCCAAAGTCGGATTGCGACAGCCTTACTCTGTCGGAAAGGCCAGCACAGAAAGGCTGTAGGAATCCACTCTCGTAATCACTCAGGCGGCAACAGCCGTCCTAGGAAGCCATTCAGAAAGCCCGTTTGAATTCCTTTCTGACCGACCACATCATAATGGGACCGTCGGAAAGGAATCCAAACAGGACATTTCGATGCGGTCCGAATGGCTCTAACAGACGGTCGGAGCCATATCTGATTACTTCAAAATTGGCCCAAATATGTTTAAGTGCCCTTTGTAAAAGTTAGATTACATCGAGATTGGGTGACTGCAAAAAAATCATTCATGGCCAATCTTGTTTAAAATGATTCACTCATTGTATGAGAAAGAAGCTTAGGTCACTGTAAAGCTGCTCCCACAGGACTATATCTGAGTAACACTGCTCTTTTCCCACCTTCAGTCTCAAAAACACATTAGAAGCAATGTTACATACACAGGCACAACTCTGTTAGGTGCAAAAATGTCCTTTAGTGGCAAGTTAGAAAGGGTGATGTATCACATGCAGGTGCAGTGTCAATGCATAAGGAAGAAAAAGTATTAGTCATATAACACATTAGGTGTAAATGGCTCACATCGGTGTGACTTCACATTTGGCTCACAGTACACTGAGTTTCAAAATTGCATGTAATGAAATATAGGCACATGTGTAAAAATAATTGAAAAAGCATTATCTTGATTAGGAGTAAAATCCATTTCAGATGCAAATTTGCTCTGTGTGCAAAGTAATCAAACTTCAATATCACATGTTGAAGCAAAATCACATTTATGTGCAAATCATGCTTAGTGCAATGTGAGCAGGAGTGCGAAAACACTTTATAGACAAAAATTCACTTTTAGCAGCAAAAGCACATGAAGGTGTAAATTCGTTGTTGTAGCAGCATCAATAGAAGTGTAGGAAAAAATTTAGGACCAGAAATATATCTCCATTGCAGTGCTTGGCAAGTGGTGAAATTCAAATATTACTCAGTCCTATCTGCACTTTCTTGAACCAATGGCTGAAGGAACTGATCTAAACCAGACAGTATTTGAAGAGGGCTGACATGAAGCAGCTATATTTTGATGTATTTGGGGCAGGTTACACGATTTCTGCCAGACAGAAAAAGGGTTTTTGTGCCCCTTTTTAAATAGGGGCTAGGGCAATGAAAATTTGAACAGGAGGAACTAAAAACGGGCAAATAAATAAGCCATTACAGGAACAAGACTGTTGTAAATAGCTCTTTCTGCAGGGTCACCCCAAACTATTTTGCTTTCCTCCTCCCCTTTTTGCTGAATTGTTTTTCTTGGCTTGGCACTCTGGGCACTTTATCACTTCTAGCTAGTGCTAAAGCGCACGTCCTACGTGCTTAAAATATTGTACTATTGGCTCATTCACAATTGGCAAATTTAATTTACTTATCCATTGCGATTACCATATTACATTTTATAAATGTCATTTCCAATTGGGAAGAGACAGGACCCCCAGGTATGGTGTCTCCGGAATCACACTTTAGAATAAAATGGATGATGAAGTCAGATTTTAAATTGTAACCCTGAAAATGCCACTTTTAGAAAGTAGATATTTTTTTACTTTATCCATTTGGTGCCTTCTGTCTGTCTCCGAATACACATCTGGGGTGGGTGACTTCTGGGCTTTGTCCATTCCATTTAGTCAGCCACATATTAAGGGAGCTTAGGTGTGACTGTTGGGCCATCCACTTCCTGATTGGAATTCCTAGGCAAAATGGGATCGAAGAGATGACACTTACACCTAAATAGGCTGTGTTCTGTCCCCACAGAAAGGGCTGCTTACTTCCTGTAGTGAGTCAAGAGCCAGGACAGGAAGAGTAGGGACCAGGTGCCCTTCAAAGGCATCTCTTTAAAGTCTCCCCCACTTCAAAGTCACAGCTATGAATTAGCACTTGGCCTCTGACACCACCACTTAAATAAACCTCTGGACCAGTAGATTTTCTGCCATGAAGAAGGACTGCTATGCTACTGGAAGGCCGGCCACTCTGCTGGAGTGCTACTCTTCTGGACTCCTGCTCTGCTGGGCTGACCTGCAGCCTGCTGCCCTCTTGCCTGAGAGTAAGAAGGACTTGACACGCATCTCTTCAAACCAGAACCAAAGTGACTCTAAGACCTTGATGGCTTGCCTCATGATGTAAGTATTAGGACATAAAAGACTTCCAATTCACCTTTCTACAGCAACTGTACTCTGCCATCTGAAAGTCTTGTCCTGACAAGTTGTGCCAATCCAGTCCTGGACCTTTGGGAGTGGAAATAAAGTTCTGCTCCAGCTAAACTCCATGCATCAACGCCGTTACGCTGCCCCGAACCAGCGCATCTCCATTGGCCCAGAGGCATCCCCGCTGCTGCGAGGATCGAGGACATTGCATCTCCATCAATGCTGACACATCAATGTTGTTGCGAGGATTGAGGACATCGCATCCCCATCAGTGCATTGCTGCTGCTGGATTGAGGACATCACATCATTGATAGCACGGCACACCACCTCCATTCCTGATGCATCTCCGACTTTGCGCAGCTTGGAGTCAACGCATTTCCTACATACTTAGATCAACGCATCGCCTCCTTCGATTAATCAATTGAAACAGCATTTGTAAAGCACAACAATGTCATCCCTGGTGGTATATGGACATGGTATTCTTTGCTCCTCACATCTCATCCTTAACATTGACCCAACCATGAACCAAGGTACTGTTACGCTGGGCCAAGGCTAGTCCCTGTACAAACCCACAGTCCATCACGGTCGGCCTGAATGTTTGGATTTAACCCAGTCTAGTGTGACGAGATAGCCCCTGTTGGTACTTTATGCTTTCAAGCACCAATTTTTAGTTTACTCTTTAAAAATGTACAGCTCTGGGTATGTTTATTGGACTTCCACTCTGCTGGACTGCTACTCTGCTAGACTCCTGCTCAGCTGTACTGACCCGCTGCCTACAGCCCTCTTGCCTGGGAGTGAGAAGGACTGGACATGCATCTCTCCAACCCAGAACCAAATTGACACCAAGGGCTTGCTAGCTTACCTCCTGATTAAAGTCTAGGGACATAAAATACTTCCAGCTCCCCTTGCTAATGTGCTTGCCCTGCCAAGTGGTGCTAGATCCTTGTAAGTGGGTATAAAGTTCAGCTAAAAAGTGTGGCAGGGTATGCTCAGACGTGAGTCCCTTGCTCTCTTTGCCACTGGATTCAAGCAAGCCGGGCTGAAGACGGCTGGAATGCCAGAAACCGGTTATCGGAAGCTTGTTAACGGTAGAGGGAAGACATGGCTTGGCAGTTCGGGCTGGACTGTTCCCATGAGGCACAGGGTCAGACTGATTTGCATATAGCCTTGTCTGAACTGGGGTGGCAGAGTGGGCTAAAGAACGGTGATGGATTAAACCCAGATCTTTTGACTGGGTGTGAGTGTTTGATTGTTTCAGATGCCTTGTCCATCACCACCCCCTTTTGTACCGCTTTTGGCCGCCATAAGTGGGGCAGGGTATGCTCAGACGTGAGTCCCTTACTCACTTTGCCACTGGATTCAAGCAAGCCAGGCTGAAGACGGCTGGAATGCCAGAAACCCGGTAACCAAAGCTTGTTTCCGGTCCAGGGAAGACACAGCTTGGCAGTTCGGGCTGGACTGTTCCCATGAGGCACAGGGTCAGACTGATTTGCATATAGCCATGTCTGAACTGGGGTGGCAGAGTGGGCTAAAGAACAGTGATGGATTAAACCCAGATCTTTTGACTGGGTGTGAATGTTTGATTGATTCAGATGCTCCGTCCATCACCACCCCCTTTTGTTCAGCTAAAATCCAAGCATCAATGCCATTGCACTGCTTGGAACCGGTGCATCTCCACAGATGACGTCACATCGCTGCTGCTGCAAGGATTTAGTATATTGCATCTCCATCTACGTTGAAGCATCACCACTGCTGCGAGGATAAAAGACATTGCATCGCCAACAGCATGGCGCATCACCTCTATTTCTGATGCATCTCTGACTTTGCGCAGATGGGAGCCGACGCATCACCTATATCCTAAGGATCGGTACTGATGCATCGTCTCCTTTTTTTCCTTGCATCCCATCTTCAGCGTCAACGCAACTGCGTTTCAAGGTACTGCTTCAGTCGGCCAAGGCTGATACCTGTATCCAACTCAGGCACCATCACGGTACATCATGGTCGACCAGAACTTTTGGATTTGACCCGTACTAGCACAACCAGCTAGTCCTGGTTGTCACCTTTAATTACTACATTTCAGTCTATTCTTTAAAAATATATAACTCTAGTTATATGGAATGTAGGTCTTATTTTGTTCTTTAAATTAAGCTCTATTTTTCTTACCAGGCGTGTTATCGTTTTATGTGTTGGTTCCAGAGTTTGTAGTGTTGCAAGAATACTTTACACATTGCCTGTTAAGCCTGACTGCTCTGTGCCAAGCTACCAGAGGGTGAGCACAAGTTAATTAATGGTGTGCCTCTGACTCATTGTCTAAACAAAATTCCCCGGGGAAACCAGTATAATACACCACTATAGTACACCACTCTTACAGTCACACTCAGCATCCAACAGAATATCTGTAGCACACTCTCAGGTTTATTCTATCCTCATAGTGAACCAGAAAAGCAAATCAAAAGTAACAGCGATATTAAAAAGGAATAAGCAGACAATTTATTAAAAATGGGACAACAGCAACTATATAGTTAAAAATTCATAGTACATTATAAATAACAGGTTAAAACATTTCTTAGAAACACAATAATCATAACAGTGGGACAGAAATACAGCAAGACACAATGTATATCAGATCAGGGAACTGGGATTGGGAGGGTAAGCCAAGCAAAAACTCCTATTCTAACAAGGACGAAAAGAAACGAAAAGGCAATCAGTAAGCAAATATTTAGGATAACCTGAGAAGTCACAGACAATGCAAATAATTCGTATTCTTGGTTCATTTACTGTTTCCTTCTATCCTGCAGAATCTGCAGTGAGCTTCCACATATAAATCGTGCGTGCCGATTTTATTTTTCTGCCACTGATTAGAATAAATATTATTTTTACACCCATCAAAGCATTCATTCAATCTTTATCAATAAAACATACTTCTGTTTCGAGGAAAGTTCTAACAAAGTTGTCATCAGTTTCTCCTGCACAAGAGCAAGACCAAGGTCCAGTATTTTATTTCCATTCCTTTGGAGAACTCTATTTCATTGTAAACCGTCAGCTTTGGTAGACAATGACTGTTGATCACTTCTGAATATGCCCCGCCACCTCCAATTGAAAAGAAGCTCTCACTTCCCTCGGTTTGTGAAGTACATTTCTTCACAGTTCTGACCTTGTTTACGGATATTACCATGGACAACAGGTGTCCCGCCTGTGATGACTGAGGCAGCACTGATGCCTCCAAAGCAATAACACATCTCTAGAGATGCTTATGCAGTTCACGTTTGCCACTAATTACTCTGTCCACACTTTAATTGATTCGTAGCTCTTTCTGCAGGTGGCCCTGATGGCCATAAAGCAGAAAATCATTTGAGGCAGAAAGAACGACTGCGAAGAGACAATGGTCTCGGATAAGTGAGTGAAGGAGGGGCGGCAGAAATGTTAGCGTCTTGTCCTGACATTGCAGTCTTCGATTTCAGCTGTTACTAGTTTTTGATTCTAAAACGGAACAAAACGAATGTCATTTTCAATGTGCCCTCTTATCCTAAAACCATTGAAACAGCGAACGTGCTCAGAAGTGTCTTCCTGTGAGATTGGTAAATGCGCCTGTATAGCAATCTTGAAAAGCATATGCCGTGCGTCAGCTGTTATTGGAGACAAAGAACAATGGGGCATATTACCAACGAGTAGCGATATTTATCGCTAACTAGGCTTTGCAAAGATTTTTGCATCGCTAAGCATCGCCGAAAATTATCGTTTATCTCCAAAGCGATAATTTTTCCGGCGATAGCGTGAACATCGCTGAAAATACAGCGATATTCACGCATTAGCGACTAAATGCTCTTAGCCATGTTATCCACCTCCCATTGGATAACATGGCTAAGAACTGGTCTGAGCAGGCGTTAGTTTTTGGCGATAGCGGGAATATTTCCCTCGCTACGCCCGCCTTGCTAATAGGCGATAGTGACGTTAGCGACTACTTACAGTCGCTAACAGGTTGGGTACGTCCACTTTGCATGTCATTAGCGATAAATATCGCTGACATGCAAAGCGGGCCCCAAACCACTCGCTATCGCCTAAAAGCTGTCGCTAACATCCGTTAGCGACAGCTTGCTAATAGAGCGATAGAATTATCGACGCTTAGCGGCCTTCATCGGCTGCTAAACCGGCGATAATTGCCTATTGCACCCTTGGTAATATGCCCCAATGTATCACAAATGTACGTTCCAAATGAAAGAACGGAATGTGCCAAGACAATAAAACCCAGTTGACACGTGTTACCGGTGCCCCACAGTAGAAGAACCCAGCAATGTATTGCCATGAACACAAAAAGTGAGAAGGGTTCTGAAGAGGAAAACTTTTTTTTTCAATAATTCAATAATTATGATAGTACCATTTATATAAGTCAACAACTTTTTAATAAAACCATTTAAAGAAATCGCGACAAATTCTGGCATCCACTATTCTGTTTTCATAGTTCATGGACATTTAAAGTAAAAAAGGCCATGTTGTTTCTGGCCAGTGTTGATCTTTCATGGAATGATGTGCCCACAAATTACTAAAGGAAAACGAGTCTTGCGGGTAAAAAAGAATGCGTTCTTGTTCACTTTGTGCAGTACAATGTGTAGCAGGATTAGCATGGGAGTTTTAATACGAACACACACAAAATCCAGAACTTATTTTGTAAAAAATGAAGTACAAGTGCCCTTCTCGATAGGGCACTGCAGTCTGTACCAACCATACCCTGCCTGCACTGCCAATGTCTGTACCAACATAACAGCTAATTATCGCAATCTTACAAAAATGACAATTCAGACTATTTCAGGCTACGCAAATCTATAATAATGGCAAGAGAGACGCTGGTATTATTCATTTCAATGTATACTGACTGAATAAACACGGTTGTTGTGCTCATCTAAAAATTAAAAATGACAGTGGCACATGCGGTGGACTGTCACTAGAGCCGCAGCTAATAATTAAGTGTCAGTGTTGAGCACCGGAAACCACCGGCACAAATTAAGCACTGACAAAATGTACTGTCCGAAGACACAAAGGGGCATATTCACCAGGAGCCATCGTGGAATAACTGAAATTTATCGCAGCGACAGTCATGATAAATTTACCCTACCATTCATAAGCTTGTGCTAACAGCCCACAGCACCACATTTCCTGCAATAGCAGCAACAAAAAACATCGCCACAGAGGACCCCCACAACTATCTCTAATGAGATGCAGAGTAGGCGTTCCCGTAACAAAAGCCGCGACAACACCACACCTCAACATTCACAATGACCCGACAGATCGGCGATAAACACACAAAACACGCAGTAGGAATTTTACACCTGCTCTGACCTGGTGTAAAGTCGGACGGCAGCCTGCACCACAATAGGTAGCCCTGCCCAGTGCGTCATCAGAAGGCCAACAGATGCCATAGAGCAGATGAACATGCAGCACAGACACTCTAGAGGGCCACAACACCCACCCGGCACACCTATCCCTGCCCTCCGGACCACCACAGGGGCAGTGCAGACAATTACAGTGGCCCCCTAGGAAAGGCACCTGCCTCACAGACATAACATCTGACAATGTGACTGTCCACTACAGGCTGAATGGGACAACCATCCTGCGCACCTTGGCCATTGGCACCAACACAGCGGACAACCAACATCCCACCCTACACCAAGCTGTTGGCCGTGAACCACCTGTTGTCCCCTGGCACATCCCAACCAACACTCGCCAGAGTCGGCAGAGTCTCACAGCCAGCCACATCCAAGACCCCCATGCCTCTCCTGGACATCCCCATCATCCTGGCACCCCAGTCCCCATATGGTCAACACAATACACAGGAACCACTGGAGACCAAGCAAAGACCATACGCCACAGCCGGATGCATGCACGTGTAGGGGGCAATCCACTGCACACATGTCCTACCTGTGCCCCCAGGTGACACAGCACACAATCTGTGCAACAGGAAGCACACGTCACACATCCATGTGCAGGCAATATACGAACACCGTGAGACCTTCACCAATGTCGCCTCCAAATACACAGCCAGTGTGGGTGATCCCTTCTCCCTCTGACAGTCCAACAGCTAGCAGCCATCCCAGGATGGCACAAAGAGAAATGCCCAGCCCCTTTGCAACTTCCCAATTAACAGCCCACTCACATCAACTCCACAACCATGCAATGCACAACTCGGACAATGCACACGTCACAAGTCCACCACCAAGATGCACAATAACATGCCAACCCACCAGACACGATAAAACAACTCACAATGGTAACCTGGGCAAGCCGTGAACAGGAGCCATCAACGGCATGGCACCTCAGCCACACAATAGACGAATGTGGGGAGAGGTGTCAGCCAGAAATGTGTTAAGGATGCAGTAGAACCATGAGTGGGAGAGTACACAATTCCAAGAGTGGAGGTGAAGTACTGAACAAACCGCAGTATGCTGAACACAACCATATACACGGAGACATACACCTCTGGTGAATGGAGTGCAGTGGATGCAACCATGTCACCCGAGCCAGTGGCCTTCCTTGCGGAAAAGTTGCCTGTTACGCCCCACCCGAAAGCTTGAGCAGAGTGTGATGGGACAACGTACGCTAGGCCAGCGTAGGGGTGTGAATAAAAAGCACATACCCCTGGGCGTTGTCCTCTTCCGGGAGTTGCCTGAGATCCTGTGCACCTGACATACCCCGGCCCGCTGGACAATAAACCCGACAGGCCCGACCCTACGCAGCCAGGCCACACAGCTCAGCATCAGCATCCGACAATGCTGTGTGTCATGGAGGGCCCGCCACTTGCCAGTGTAAGCTGGAAGCCCAAGACTCCCTTCGATCCGTGAAGCATAGTGCTTATGCGCTTCTTGCGACACATGCTGCCACAAACCCTGTCCAATGCCATCCAGCGTGCCGTGCTGCCACAAACCCTGTCCAACGGCACAACAAATCCTGTCTAACCCCATCCAGCGAGCAGTGGATGAGGGACCAGGACAACCCTGTGGACCAGTAGGTCTCACATCCAGCACCTAGTTGCTAATCACGATTGGCTGACTCCACACCAGTGGATGCAGGGAGAGGAATAAGAGGAAGATGTGGCCCAGTCCGGATGAAGGCAGGGTCACAAAGGTGACCGGACACGTGGTGCCACGGAACCTGAACTACACAGGTTGGTGGGGGCACCTACCCATGCCGCCGACACTCAGTGAATGGCCCGTGCTGTTCGCTGCCTCTGGCCTACACTGATCTCGGCCTAGGCTATGCTTCAGTAGGCCACAGATTTGGAATAGAACTTTGAGTATGCAAAGGCTGATTACACATCATTGCACACAAGCGGAGGCCTAAGAGGATGCCGCCTTGCAACTTGGCGTAGAGGAAAGTATCATTGTTACGGAGGTGTTCGTACACTACTGACAACTGCCCTGGTGTCACTGTGCATCCCGAGCCAAAGACACATGGCTGTGGACCACTGCTGACCGCTGCCTACGGCCTACACTGAGGTCCAGTAGGTCAGAGAGTCATGATTCAGCAATGGCGGAGTCCATATCAGTGTACCGGCATCATCGCAGTGTGCATCCCCACTCAGCCCCGGTGCCACTGAGTCTGTTCTCTGACATTTATGGACACTCTCTGGTCGAACAGTGGTGGCGCCTGAGCCTGTGGACTAGGGGTCAGTTTTCACCCCCATATAGCTGATACTGAATTGGCGGTGGCAAGGGGCTGTCGCATTCCCCTCCTCCATTTGTAGCTTCCTGGTAAAATCAAACCTTTCGGCGTCTTGCTCTGGAGGACACTTTCCACTGTCCCCGGAAACACTCTGAAACATACACCTCGGACAATGATGCTTACCCGCTCAGGTCGCATGGCCCATCTGACTGCACCACAAGTCACCGTCCCGTGGCTGGGTGCCTGTGCCGGCCGCAGTGCATCTGGGTCCACTAACTCTGTGCTGGTCAAGTCCGGGACCCCTTCTCCGGAGACATAGGCTGGCCCCTTGAAGGACTGGGTTATTTAAGACCCAGCGGTGCCAGGGGACAACACCTGAAACCTTCGTGGGTAACCTGTTCCGGCGTACAAATGACAGAGACACGGGACACTTCCTTCGGCGTCAACGATTCAAGGTTTATTTACTGCAGGGAACACAGAAGTCACGTGAAGTACACAGCCGGTATGTTCGCGGGATCTGATTCAATTTGCTACTGTGGATCGCTCCTTTTTATACAGTATTTTCCCATACGTTAACATGGTACACAAAGGTTTACAACTTGGTTCCCATCATCATCCCCAAGAGGGGTCGCTTTGATGTATTCAAGGTCCGGAACATAAGTACAGAAACATTCGGTGGTTCCCAACTGTAAAAACCCATCTTCCCACCATTAGTACATTCCAATCGGCAGTAAACAGATCGAAGAAGGAACAGAGACAGGTGCAGAGGAAGGCAGAGACAGTGGGGAGATCGGAAAGGGTGTAAAAGGGGTGGTATCGGGAAACACGAGCTGCAGGCATCAAAGGGACGTGCCTAATGAGATGCACGGCTGAGACAATAGACCAGCACGGCAAGATGAGCCTCGAGCGGGGCCATCTGCCTTACAGTATCATCCCCCTCATCATAAAGACACTTTCAAAGGAATGTGTCTTCCGCAAAAGTCTTGGGAATCCCAGGGTCGCGAAGCGGACAGCGTCCGTTCGCTGGCTACTTGAGGGCAAGAGACAAAATGGATGCCGTATCTAAGATGGAACCCGTGGGTACAGATAGAAACCCACGAAACAAACGAACGGTTCAGGTTAGCACAGCGAAACTGCGCACACCCACTAAACTCGTCATTTGCGGTTCATAGATACCAGACTCGACCATATTCGTGCGAGTCGAAAACACCACTTACGATCGTCACGGAACCTCAGACGCTCCTTTTGCCCTCATGTAGGCAAGCACTAATCAGAATCATACTCGATATTCATCAGACCGTCTAGATGTTGCTGCAACATAACTCTGTCCAACTGAGCTCCTTTGGTAACAGGCGGCTGTCTTATACACGTCGTAGCACAGAGGCCACATAAGGCAGGACCACACTGCACACAAAGGCAACACGTGAACAGAAACGCTACAACAACTCCGATGATCATCAGAATCTTCCAACCCCAGGTCGACATCAGGCCCCAAAACCACTCAAGCAGCGTCCAATCCCCTACGTCCACGTGTATGGACTCAGAGATCTTATGCAACTTTGAGATGGCTTGATAGACTGTTGGAGCGTTATCTGGAATGAAAATGCAGCAGCTCGAATGGATCACCTTACATACTCCACCTCGATCTGCTAAGACCACGTCTAAAACCATACGGTTTTGTAACGTCATAAGCCTATCCGCCTGAAGTTCTGTGGTGATATTACCAAGGGCACTGGCAGTGATATTAGCTGTCGATTCCACCACTCGAGTCAATTGTCTCAGGTTCCTACTATTGACCATAGGTCCCCAAAACGGGAGGAAACCCTTGAAAAAGTCTCCTGCCTCTTGACCGGAAGTGTCCTCTTTGCTAATCACGCCTCTCACAACTCTAGTCTTGTGATAGTCTGCATCAACAGTGAACGTCGGAGGCAACAGATTTGCGACATAACATGAGCCCACAAAGTCGGAGGGCAACCATGTATACGCACGATCATGGCAAACAAAGTATGTACCCTTGGCAGCCAGAAACACAGGGGATGAGACCATCAGCAGGATATAAGTCTCGGAGCAAGCACTTTCTCCAAGACGAGCTCTCGATCTTCGGCCACGACCCATTAGACAGAAGTTACCAAGGTGGGGTACGACCCATATCGGAGGCGAGCTCCTAAGCTGCTTTTCACTAGTGAGCGCACTATACTCGACCTTACTCAGGACCCTATAGGCTTGTACCTCTTCCTCCGGGATGAGCGACGGCTCATAGATATCTCTATCTAAATCCTCTATCGCTATAGTCAAAGGCTTTTGATACGAGCCAGGACCAGAGTAGGGAGAACGTGGCTCTCGATTGGGGTAGGATTCTAGTGCGCTTCGAAACATTGTCTGGAATGCTCGAGCTGAACCCTGGGAACTATAAGGAAGAACCAGATATGGAATTCCCTTATCTGTGGTATGTGGCATTAACCCACACACCCAACAATTAGTAGTGTTAACCACTAACTGATGCTGATGAAGGAGCTGAATAAAGGAATTATTTCTGAATTCCGCACGTCTAGCCTGTTCGTGTTCGGGTAAGATATGGAAAGAATGAGGGGATGCAGCGGAGGTAGATTTAGGTTCAGAAGTAGGAGTAGGTATGGCAGAAGGTAAGAAGTACGACATCATGTAATACACCCCACCCGCCAATAGCGAAGAAACAGTCAGAAACAGTAGGAACACTTGAAACATAAAACATTTGGTACGAGTGATCTGCTGTAGTTTGAATCTTTGCACCTGAGCTTCTTCCAAGTCCATCAGCTTCGAAAACGCCATCCCCTAAGACCGTCCGCAACGTTTCTTGACGCACTTCGTTCTGTGTAGCAGTAGTCAATCCCTAGGAGTTCCCAGGGACCGACGGTCTTTGACCTAGCGCCAAGACCTACTAACCAGAAGGAAGTACACGCGCGGCCCTACGGTACACCTGGATGCAAGGTATCTTATTCACAATGTATATACAAAAAGTCTCTTAGCTGTGGAAGTAAAAACACATATGTGGAACGAAACTCAATATTTACAAGAATAATCACAGTTATACGAGTGTTTTAGACTGATCGTGGCAAATGGGATAATGTAGGTATCGAGGGACAAAACGAAATCTTTATTAGTCTCTGGTGCTGGATCGCAAAAAGTATCGAGTTTTCCCAGGATGTGTCTGTTCATCAAACAAAGAATCCGATGAGGGGACAGAGTTCTGCTGATCAGTCAATTGTTCAGATCTTGAGTCTTGTGATGGCAAATGTTCAACAATGTCTTTCTGCTGCACTGAGGATTCTCCGACAGGCTGTGCATCGCTAAAGGGTACAAAGGTCTGTAATCCTTCGGTTTCAGATGAAGCAATGCCCTTCCTCACCCACGAGTCTGCCGGTAAAGGTATAGGAACCTTCTTAGTATGAGTGGCGTGCACCCAATTTTTGCGCCCTTCCAAACGGACGGCAGTTCTCGTGGCAAGGAGGACCTGAGAGGGTCCAGTAAAGCGGGGTTCCAAATTCTTTTTGCGAGCAAAATTGCAAGTAACCACCCAATCTCCTGGTTGGAGCTGGTGGCCTTGACCCTCCGTCTGCGTCGGCAGTGCTTCGTAAACTTGTTGGTGAATTAACCTCAGTTTAGCAGTCAGATCATGAAGATAATCAATCAACATTGGGTACTCAAGTGTAGAAAATACACCCGGTCTAGGGACCCCCCAAACATTCGCAGGACGGCCGAACACTATTTCATAGGGACTGAGCCCTACTCGGGAGTGTACTGTCGCCCTTGTTGACAACAAAGCTAGAGGCAGAGCGTCAGGCCACGAAAGACCAGTCGTAGCCTGAATCTTAGCCAGTTTGAGTTTAAGGGTGCCATTATACCCTCAACCAAACCTGCTGACTGCGGATGATTGGCGCTATGGAATTTTTGATTAATTCCAAGGCCCTTACACACACTCTTCATCACACTCCCTACAAACTCACTTCCGTTATCAGACCATACAATTCGGGGCATTCCATACCGAGGAAAGTATTCCTTCAGCAGTATTTTCGCAGTAGACAAGGCTGTATTGTCTTTAAGAGGATAGGCTTCAATCCATCGGGAGAATGCGCAAACCACAACTAAAACGTATTTCAGATTATTGCATCGCTCCATATGTATGAAGTCTAGCTGGATCACTTCAAAGGGATATGAAGGGGGAGCAAAATGGCCAGGAGGTGTGGGGGTCCCCTTACCAGGATTGTACAACATACATATCATGCAATTCTTCACCAATCTCTCAGCGTATTTCGCAATACCGTCATTCTTCCACACAGGAGACAACAGCTTACAAATACCTTTCGCACTAATATGTGCTAACCCGTGTGCCATTGTCACAACAGCCAGCACATACGCATCTGGCAACATCCACCTCTTGTGCTCCGACAAATCGACCCAGCAACCATTCGCATCCAACTTTCCCGTACTCTCTTTCCACTTCGTCTTTTCAGTATCAGTGGCCTCATTCTGAATCGCTTTCACACTTTGGATAGTATCCTCGCACATACTAGTCTCTGTAGGCCACCTAACCGAACTCGTCACATACATTCTAGTGCTAAGGTTCCGGGCAGTCTCCTTAGCAGTCTCGTCCGCAAACGTATTGCCACGACCAACATCATCCGTCACCTTACGATGCGCACTACATTTAACAATCGCTACCTGCTTAGGCAACGTAAGTGCATCCAAAAGATCATTCACAAGCTGTCCATGCTGAATCTTTGTACCATGCGACGTCATAAAACCTCTCTCTCTCCACAATCGTCCAAAGCTATGAGCGACGCCAAAAGCGTATTGGCTGTCGGTAAACACATTCACTCGTTTCCCTTTCGCCAACACACACGCTCTAGTTAAAGCGATCAGCTCTGCAGCCTGGGCAGAGTTCTGATTCAATCTCGCAGCTTCCACGATAGTATTCAACGTTACCACAGCATACGCAGTAGTCACATCACCATTTGGCAATTTAAAACATGAACCATCCACATACAAAGTTCCATCGGGATCTTCCAAAGGAGTGTTTTTAAGGTCCACTCGACCTTTTGTTTCCTCCTCAGTCCTTAAGTAACAGTCATGCGCTGCTACTTCATCTGACTCTGCACTAATTGGCAATAAAGTCGCCGGGTTCAAAACATTGCAACGTTTTATCTGAATATGACTTGCCAACAACGTCAACTCGTACCCTGACAACCTCGCACTCGTCAAGTGCTGAGTTTTCGTACGATTCAAAAGAGTGTCAACTGCATGTGGCACCATCACCGTAAGCATATTATCCATGACCAACCCTGCTGATTGTCGGATGGACACCGCAGCTGCCGCTGTTGCTCTCAAACAACTCGGTAATGCTCTAGCTACCGGGTCCAAGGTCGAGGAAAAATATGCACACGGACGTTGCTTATCACCGAAAGGTTGCGTTAAAACACTCAACGCACAACCTTCCCTCTCGTGCACGTATAGTGTAAACGGCTTGCTGTAGTCAGGAGTACCTAACACAGGAGCCGAACACAATGCGTCACGCAGTTCAGAAAAACTTTTCTGACATTCTTCCGTCCATGGTAAAGGAGTTGGAACATCCTTGCACGTAAGAGCCACCAATGGTTTCGCTAACAATGAAAAATTCGGAATCCACTGTCTGCAGTATGACGTGATACCTAGAAAGGCACGCACATCTCTTTGGGTTGTTGGCACAGATATACGCGCAATGGCTGCAATTCTCTCTGGGGTCAACCTCCTTCCCTCCTTTGACAATAAGTGACCTAGGTAGGTTACTTCTTGACAACAATATTGAAGTTTAGAAGGTGACACCTTGTGATGTAAGTCACAGAGATGTTGCAATAACGACACCGTAGCAATTTTACAAATGTCCTGAGTATCTGCAGCCACCAATAAGTCGTCAACGTATTGGATTAAGGCCGCACCAGCCGGCAACACAAATGCATCTAGTTGGCCCTTCAAGGCTTGACTGTATATCGATGGACTCTCACAGTAGCCCTGAGGAGCACGTTTAAACCGGAAGCTACGACCACCAAGAGAGAAACCGAAAAGGTCTCTACTTTCTTCATCAATCGGGATACTGAAGAACGCATTCTTCAGATCGATCACTGAAAACCATGATGCCGAGGCTGGAATCAGAGTCAGTAATGCCGTGATGTCAGGCACAACAGGGAACTGAGGAATCACAATTTTATTTACCTCCCGTAAATCAATAACAAAACGGTAAACAGGTGGTTTGGAAGGATCGGTATGTTTCAAAATAGGCAATACAGGGCTGTTGCACACGTTTCCCCGAGTCTCCTCAATAACATCTTTCTCGATCAAATCATAGATGATCGCCAACAGCGCCCGTTCACCGTCAAGAGAGATTTGATACTGGGGAATACGTGGCAATCGCACATTAGATTTCACGTGAACAACATAAGGGGAGATGTCAAGCAGGCCCACGTCATTTGGACCTGTTGCCCACAAAGATGCAGGAAGAGAACTCAATTCCGGTGGGAGTTTGTCGAGAGATAAGTACATTGGAGAGGTCACTCTCTCACCCAAAGTAAGCTTCACTCCCGCAGGAGAACAATACAAAGTCGCATACAAACGTTTTAGCAAATCCAGGCCCAAAAGATTTTCACCACAACCAGTGGTCAAAATCAACGGAGCTGTCAGCTCACGAGGCCCAATTGTAAGTGGCAAAGGGCACGAAACCGGATTGCTAACAGGGGCGCCAGAGAATCCAACGGAAACATTTGTTAAGCCAGACAAAGGTGCGCCAGGGAGTTTCGAATGCATGATGGAACTTTTCGCTGCACCAGTGTCCAACAGAAAAGGCTCAACGACGCCCGATGTGGCAACTGCGACATAAGGCCCTCTCTGATCAACCGGAACTGATACTACTCCCTCTCCTTGTCGATGGCTGTCCTAGTAATTACCGTCGTCAGTTCCCTGATCGACGTAATAGTCATCTACATTGTACTGCGCAGATCGTCCTTGCGATGATCCACGTTGATCAAAACAATTATTGGAATTTGACGAATTATCTGAACGATCATTGGGAGCACCACGACCCCTACCACGTGATGTCTGCTGAGAACCACCACGACCTCCTCTAGATATGTTACCACTATTACGCTCATTCAGAACAGGACAGTTGAATTTTAAATGACCCTCCTGTCTACAATAGGCACACTGATTGTACCCTAACGAAGATCTCTGCGAAGAGGAGTCATTTCGCGGTTGCGACCTATTAGGTTGCGACTGCGATCGATTCCGTTGCTGCGAATCATTCTGATTCGAACGCGGAGGATACGCCTGCTGCAACAACACTTTAGTTTTGAGTTCTTTCGTCTTTTTATCAGCACGGTCATTCTCTTCTTTCTCCCTATTCTCATAGTATTGTGCCGTAGCCAATATTTGAGCAGATGTAGAGACAGCCCACGCACTCTCAGAATTTTTCAATTTATTGCTCAAGTCGGGCAATAAGTTTGAAACAAATTTATCCACAAACAACCGCTGACCACCCTCAGTGCCCATATCCTGACCACTATGGTCGATGAATGCCTCCTCAAATCTCGTAAAGAAATCAGAGACACTCTCGTCCTTCTTCTGTCGACAAGCTGACAATTTGTCCCAGTTCACCCTCATAGCTGGCATAAGCGTTTTCATTAGGGTAATAATTCTCCGAGGGAGAGCAGCAATAATCTGTTCAGGCTTAGCCCCACCAGTTTGTCGTGCATCCGCTGCAGTAAGAGCAGCCCAATCAGCACCTAATTCGTTTGCATGATCTTCCTGACGAATCTTGGCCCATACCGGTTGCGGTACGACATTGCCAAATAGCATATCGATATCGGCAAGATTCATTATCGTAGCATCTACAAGCTGCGACAATTCCTTATAATACCCTGCAGGATTTTTGCGAGGGTCAGGCAAAGATTGCTTCACCTGTAAAACTTCCGATCGTTTCCATGGGAGATGTATCCATACTCTCTGGAAATACGGTAAAATAATGGGGTTAGCATTGGCATCACCTGGTATCCACACTGGTGGAACTTCGCGCATGGGGTACTGACCAGACGCATCTAACTGTCTCTCAACCTCCTCAACAAACAATGCTTGAGGCATCATAGAGGGGCGAAGAGCTAATAATTGCTCGACAGCACGTCGAACATTAGTACCCACTACCATTCCGCTCGAAAACTGAAGCTGTAAGTTAGTCAAAGCAGTTAATACATCGTCCGATGCATCTGCCGATATTTGATCGCGCAAAGCCTTGCACATTTCTTCAAAAACATATCGTTGTGTCGGTATGTTGAATTGACTTAATGTATCCAATACCGAATGTGGTGGATTCCTATAGGGATGCAACATCCATGACATCGCCATATTGTACAACGCAGCACGTTCCCTATTACCGGGAAGCTGACTACGTCTTTGTGGACCGTCCGAACCAGCGGACTCAGGAATATGTCCAAGAGTATTAGCAAAATTAGCAGCAACTAAAGGGGTACGACGTCGAGTAGATGGAGAAGTATATGATAGAGTGGAAACAAGAGAAGAATCGGGAACAGAAGAAACAACAGGAGTAAGTAAAACAGGAGCAGTAGCGGGAACAGGAGTATGAGGAAGTACAGGCGGAGGAGCAGTAGGAACAGAAACGGGCAAAGGAATAGGAACAGTCGGAGGAACAGGTTGAGGAGCAGATACAGGAGCAGGTACAGGAGGAACCACAGGAACTGTGGTACCCTGTGCGTACGGAGGTGGTGACTTCATAAGATAGGACATTAAGGGATCCTCAACTAATTCCTCCTTCTTATCTGACTCCGTTGGCAAAGCGGGATAACATTTATCTATAGTCATACGTTGAAGCCTGTCAAAAACTTCCTTTTCCTTTTCCTCCTTATCACGCTGAAACTGCTCTGCTTTCTTTACAATGGTAGCAACACCATCTCTCTGATTACGTTTTGTCTGTCTGATCTCTTTCTGTCTGGCTTCTTTGCGCCATAACCGAAAGGCATCAAACATGGCCGGCCTTGACTTTTTCTTAAACAATTTAGCCTCGAGGTTATCTAAAATCGGGGTCTCAAAACTACCATGAGGTGGCCAATTAAGGACACCATCTTTTTTGGTGTAGCGAATCCAATATTCATTAAAGGTAATCGGACCTAAACCATGCTTGCTGTAAAGCTCATAAGTGGGAGTTCCAACCGGAGGTATCGGACACGAGTCCTCCAGCCGGGAATCCGTACCACAACGTCTGAAACAACTGAACAAAGTACTACGACCAGGCATCTTGCACACTAGCCGAGTTTCACAAACTTCAAGGGTTACGGGATTTACCAAGTCCCAGCAAAGAGCAAAAACCCTCGGTTTTTGGCGGCTGCAGTCGTCAAATATCACAACAAAGAACCAAGTACAAAGAACCACAAATGCAATGGAACCATACAACCACTAAGCAACCACAACCAAGGACTCTGGGAGCGACCCACAAATACTTAACTCAAAGATCGATGGCGTCACCAGGAAGGCCCGTCAATCGTCTCGCTGTACCAAGGTCTACGCCAGGCGCCAAAACAGGTCTACAGTCAGGGCAGCAGTCCGTCGCAGCCGTCAGGAGGCGGGAATCTTCGCGGGAAAAGTCGTCGGGCCACTTATTTCGACAACAGGATCGATGAAGCGGGGTGCACCTTCCCTCGGAGATTTCACACGAAGTTCCTCACGATCGTCGGGCTTGGACCGGTACCACTGATGCAGCCCCACGTTGGGCGCCAACTGAAGGACTGGGTTATTTAAGACCCAGCGGTGCCAGGGGACAACACCTGAAACCTTCGTGGGTAACCTGTTCCGGCGTACAAATGACAGAGACACGGGACACTTCCTTCGGCGTCAAAGATTCGAGGTTTATTTACTGCAGGGAACACAGAAGTCACGTGAAGTACACAGCCGGTATGTTCGCGGGATCTGATTCAATTTGCTACTGTGGATCGCTCCTTTTTATACAGTATTTTCCCATACGTTAACATGGTACACAAAGGTTTACAACTTGGTTCCCATCATCATCCCCAAGAGGGGTCGCTTTGATGTATTCAAGGTCCGGAACATAAGTACAGAAACATTCGGTGGTTCCCAACTGTAAAAACCCATCTTCCCACCATTAGTACATTCCAATCGGCAGTAAACAGATCGAAGAAGGAACAGAGACAGGTGCAGAGGAAGGCAGAAACAGTGGGGAGATCGGAAAGGGTGTAAAAGGGGTGGTATCGGGAAACACGAGCTGCAGGCATCAAAGGGACGTGCCTAATGAGATGCACGGCTGAGACAATAGACCAGCACGGCAAGATGAGCCTCGAGCGGGGCCATCTGCCTTACAGTATCATCCCCCTCATCATAAAGACACTTTCAAAGGAAATGTGTCTTCCGCAAAAGTCTTGGGAATCCCAGGGTCGCGAAGCGGACAGCGTCCGTTCGCTGGCTACTTGAGGGCAAGAGACAAAATGGATGCCGTATCTAAGATGGAACCCGTGGGTACAGATAGAAACCCACGAAACAAACGAACGGTTCAGGTTAGCACAGCGAAACTGCGCACACCCACTAAACTCGTCATTTGCGGTTCATAGATACCAGACTCGACCATATTCGTGCGAGTCGAAAACACCACTTACGATCGTCACGGAACCTCACCCTGAGGCGTGGGCCCTGGGCTCAAAAACTCCATGACTCTGTGGCCTTGGGCTGTATGCTGCCTACGGCCCAAATGCGTCCCTCCAGGGCTCACACACCAAAGCGAGTCCAGACCGGCTTGGATGACACATCACTGCAAGAGGCACATGCCACCACCGCAAGGATCACCTCCAAACACCATCTGCCAGAGTTGAAGCGGTGGTCTTGACAGACTTCGTGGTTGCTCAGGCCTGTCGTGGCTGCCATCATTGGCCTGTTGCACTGCTCAGCACTCCTGTTGCCAGGGACTCTGTACACCACAAGCCATTGTCTGTAGCTGATTGCGTTTTGTGCTTTGGAGCTGGTATGCAGGTATGTCACCTCAAACAGTGTGGGGGCCATGAGACATTGATGGTGAAGATGATGCAGGTCTGTCACACCCCACTGCACTTGCATCAGGAATGAATCGCCGGGACACAATCCAAGACTTTTTCTGCACATGAATGCGCTCATCTCTAGTGTCCACAGCCCAGTGCGCTGCGACTCACCGACACTTCTGTTTGTATGTTGGCTGTCCTCTGGACTTTATCCAGATCACCCCATGTTGCTCATCAGTAGACTCTATATTGCATGTGCTTTCTGTTTGGGTTGCGCTAGTGTCCAATGTCCAAGTGGTTGCCAACATCAGACATTCCGTGCAGAATGGCTTACACTCACCCCACACACGGTAAACAGACATAATATCGAATCCAAAATATAGACTGGACATAATATCGAGGAAAAAATATAGACTAGACAAAATATCGACCCGACATAATATAGACTAAAAAAATATCGAGTTATATCGATATTAATAGCCAAAATATCGAATTAAAAATATAGACTAGACATAATATCAACTAGATAGAATATAGACAAAAGAAAATGGAAAATAAGGTAAGTTTTCACTAATTTTTAATAATTGTGTAATATAAATCTGTAGCGGGTAGTGGGTTTATAGGGGAATAGGGTGGGAAGTAATTTAAATATAATTAATTAATTATGTAATTAATTATAATAATTGTAAAATAATTAATAATTGGTAATTAAATAACAAATAATTGGTAATTAATGATAATTGATAAATTGATAAATAATTAATTTATAGTAAATTAGTTTCAGTAGCGGGTAATGGGTTTATAGGGGAATAGGGTGGAAAGTAATTTACATATAATTAATTAATTATGTAAATTAATATTAATTGTAAAATAATAAATAATAGGTAATTAAATAAAAAATATTTGGTAATTAATAATAATTGATTAATTGATAAATAATTAATTTATAGTAAATTAGTTTCAGTAGCGGGTTGTGGGTTTATAGGGGAATAGGGTGGGAAGTAAATCAATAATTATTAATTAATTAAGTTAATTAATTAAATTATTTAATTAATTAATAATTGTCCATGAAATTAGAATTAATTGGTAAATAAAAGTTTTGGGTATAGGAAATTAAATTTACTTGGTACTAATCTTTCTATAGATTAGAATTAATTATGAAGTTTTGCCTTTTTATACTGTTGCACTCACTGGAGTGGGAATAGTAATTTTAACCCCTACGCTATCCAATGCTTTCCCTACTGTTGCACCCACTGGAGTGGGAATAGTAATTCTAACCCCTACGCTATCCAACGCTTTCCCTACTGTTGCACCCACTGGAGTGGGAATAGTAATTTTAACCCCTACGCTATCCAACGCTTTCCCTACTGTTGCACCCACTGGAGTGGGAATAGTAATTTTGTCCCCTACGCTATCCAACGCTTTCCCTACTGTAGCACCCACTGGAGTGGGAATAGTAATTGTAACCCCTACGCTATCCAACGCTTTCCCTACTGTTGCACCCACTGGAGGGGGCATAGTAATCTTTACTCCTACCCTATCCAGCGCTTTCCCTACTGTTGCACCCACTGGAGTGGGAATAGTAATTTTAACCCCTACGCTATCCAACGCTTTCCCTACTGTAGCACCCACTGGAGTGGGAATAGTAATTTTAACCCCTACGCTATCCAACGCTTTCCCTACTGTAGCACCCACTCGGGTGGGAATAGTACTTGTAACCCCTACGCTATCCAACGCTTTCCCTACTTTTGCACCCACTGGAGTGGGAATAGTAATTTTTACCCCTACGCTATCCAGCACTTTCCCTACTGTTGCACCCACTGGAGTGGGAATAGTAAATTTTACCCCTACGCTATCCAACGCTTTCCCTACTGTTGCACCCACTGAGTGGGAATAGTAAATTTTACCCCTACGCTATCCAACGCTTTAGCTATTGTAGAATTCACTACAGTTGTTACAATGAATTTTAACCATTTTGCTATGCTACGGTAAAATTATTATATATGTTTATTTAATAAAAATTTTTTTATCTAAATATATATGTATTCTTTTTTTATATATTTTTTTCATTTACAATAAATATTTATTAATATAACATTAATTTAATAATTTTAAGTAAGTTTATAATAAATATATTCATTATTACATTAGTTTTAACTTAATTTAAAGACATTTTAAAAAAAAGATATTTTTACAGTCTATATTTTAGTAACTCGATATTTTAGAGTCAATATTTTAGTACTTACCTGTTTAAAGATAGCCAGTCGATATTTTGTCCATCAATATTTTATCAACGATATTATGGCAACTCGATATTTTTGAGGTCGATATAATTTCAGTGATCCACGCACAGCCAACATGGGTGTGCGACTGCTAATTGCACGCCCCTAGGCATGGTTCTGTGCTGTGCATGTGCATCTGCATGTGTCTCTATGGCAATGTGGGTCTCCTTTATGGGGGGGTGGGTGGGCCCTGTAGGGTGATAGACCCCTACGTATGTGTCCTGGTTCCCATTCCATGGGTTCGGTCCACTCCAACACCTGCTGGGCCACCTCATTTTGGCGTGCTGACACATACCATTGGGGTGCCATGTGTGGGTGGGTGAAGTGTCATGAGCCAGCTGTGCCTGCGGGTGTTTCGTGCTGTGTGGTCTGTTGCAGGCTCGGTGTTCTCCTCTGGGAATCTTGGCTGTCCGGGTCCTGGTGGGGGGTTGTATGGGATATCCATGGGCTGCTGTAGGGCGTCGGTGTCGACGGTGTGGTGGTCCTCTCAGCATCACTTATGCATTGTATTATGTTCTCTGCTGCAGGTGTTGTGTGTCCCTCTGCGATGTGAAGGGGAGGTGCGTGTTGCCTTTGTGTTGTCATATATGTTGGCGCATTGTGCTAGTTTGCATGCAGACTGTATGGCGGTGTACATTGTGTCTGTTTGGGGGGGTGTTGGATTCCTATGCTTGTGGGTCAGCTGTTGGTCACAGTGTTCTGTCACCTCTGTGACGCTGGTCTTGTTTTCCTACGGTCTGCACCCATCTTCCTCTCCCTCATCTCCTTGGCCTTCCCTGACTTCGTTGTTCCTTGCTGGTAGTCTGTGGGGTTGGTGGGGTTCAAGTTGGAGTCTGCGCTGGGTCAGGGTGCATCCATATTGCTACGTGCTTTGGCTTGTCTCTGGTGTATTTTTACCGGGGTTTTTATGGTGCATTGTCCTGCCAGACGTGTGGGATTTGCAGGCCTGTGGCCGGTTTTTGCTACTTTTTGTACTGCAGTTGGCCTCATCTCATGTATTTTTGCATTCGCGTATCGCATATTTTTCGGCGTGGCATTGATTTTCATGCTGCCATTTTCTGCGTTGTCTGGTGTCTATCGCATGCTACCGCCTTGTTGTGAATTCCACGTTGACACAGGATATTTTTCCCACGATGGGCTGTGATGTTGAAAGCTGCGTGACGCCACTCTTGCAGTAGTAATCACAGGTTCTTGTGAATATACCCCAAAGCTTTACTGAAATTCTGCTGTGGAAAATCTCACTGTAATTATTTACCATTTCTTGTTTCTTTTGTTGTGGTATAATATTTATTGTTCTCTCTTCTTCTGTGAACCAAAAGACGATGAATATTTACATGTTTATTGGACGAAGAGAATCAATATCATGATGAGACCCTGTAAAAATGCATCTTAGCAACAAAATCCTGCATCTCAAAGACAACACATGTTTACAGACTAACCTACAATTTTCAGGCACTTTTTATGGAAAGTGAAATAGGTATTTTTCTTTCATGAATAATGCACTTAATATTTCTTTCAATCCTATGATTATGTATAAAAGGCTTAAGACATGTGAAAGGCAAATTGTGATGATAGTAAGTGGTTCGAAAGAGAGTTTAATTACGCATCAGCGATGCCATGGTTGCAGGATTTTTTTATCACTGATTGAAACAGCATTATTTCACATACATTTACGTTCATATTACTTTGCTGGAACAAGAAAATGTAAGATACTTCTTGGGGAATTGCATATTCTTAGATAGTGAGCATCATTGCAGCATGAGATAAAGAGAGCGACTAACACACACACGCACACACACACACACACATATATATATATATATATATATACATAAAAAAATATATATATATATGTATATATATATATATACCTATACATATTACCTACTGGCGGTCGCCAGTAGGTAGTTATAGTTAGGACCTATGATCCATAGGAAATCTTCAACATTCTACTTGGAATAACTTTGGCGCCGGTTGACAAATCGTCGCAAAATTTTCAAACCTTTTTGCCAGCCCCGGTCTGCTCCTGTCCTGAAAGTTTCAGGGTGATTTGTCAAGCGGGGGCCGAGAAAGAAGGGGGTCCCAAAATATGTTTTCCCCATGCAATTTACCATAGGAAGCCCGAACTGCTGAACGGCATTACACAAAATTTGGCAGAAAGGTAGACCTCGGTTCAGAGTCGTGCCTTTTTGTTAAATGGTGTAAATCCGTTCAGTAGTTTCTGAGAAACTCAAAATTAAAATCACATATATATCTATGGCCGTGGTGGATCCGCGCACCCTAAGTGCACCCTGCCAAACACGAGCTGTATGTTAATTGGCTGTCAACACGCCAAATCAGGAAGTGTTGGCAGCCATTTTGCGACTCGGTAGAACTGAGGCACAAGAAAACAGAAGATAAAACGCTCAGAATACAAAAAGGTGGCAGTGTAGAAACACACTGACCCCCTAGGCCTGCTCAGGGGGTCCCACAAGGACCCTCGAGCCGCTTCATTGTTAATTAGCCCCCGGGGGGCCAAGTCCCAGGGGCAAGGTAAAAAAAACTGTGGGGGGCCCAATCCCCCCACACTGCCCTGGGGACCGCCAACCCTAGGGGCAAAGCATTTATAGTTGTGGGGGCACACGGCCCACCCACAGCCCCGGGGACCACCACCCCCGGGGCTTGTTATTGAAAGGTTGGGGGGGCTCTAACCCGCCACCCCCGGGGCTCAATTTAATTTTCATTTCAGGGGGCACAATGCTCCCCCCAGCCTCAGGGACCACCACCCACCAGGGCTGGTTAATGGAATGTAGGAGGGGTTGCAACAGTCCCCAAGCCCCAGGGACCGCCACCCCCCAGGGCTCAAATTAATTTTGATTAAGGGGAGCACACTGCCCCCCTGCAGCCCCAGGGACCGCCACCCCCGGGGCTTTAAAAAAAACCTGTGTCGGAGGGCTCAAGCCCCTCCCCGGGGCTCTAAATATTTAGATTTGGGGTCCCACCAGCCCCGGGGACCACCACTCCCTGGGTCTTTAAAAATGTGAGGAGGGGGGCCGCATGGCCCCCCTCATGGAGCCATTGAGGGCCCTGGGCACCGCCACCCTCCAGGGCAGGCTCCTGCAGTGTCCCAGGGTGCCCAACCAGGGACATTGCTGTTTGCTATGGAAGGACGGGAGCCTTGCAGTTCCCCCTCTACCATAGCAAACTGGGTTTGAATTTCGAAAGAAAGAGCAAGAAAACCTGCTCTCTCTTTCAAAATTCAAACCAAATTGCTTTTCCACACAGGGAGCTGCATCTTAGCAGCTCCCCATGTCGAAAAGCAATGCCAGCTCCCGAAGGATGCCTCTGGTTGAGCACCAGAGGCATTGTACGTAATACTGCCCAGATGGTTAAAGGGCTAAGACAATTAAAATATTTTAGTTTACTTCTCTTTGGCTGCTGGTAATTCACTCTCAATAATATATATGATATTCTCTGCTCAGAAATGTATGTTTAAGTGAAACTTAAACCAACAACTACAACAAGCAAACTGAAACTATGAACTCACAGGCACCAAACATACACAGAATTAAATAATCATACCTCTGACTTCATACCTAGTGAATTTGGAGTTTCAGTATTACACAATGAACTTAAATTCTGCCAAACAAAATCGTTTGAAACTGCTGAGCAATTAAATGGCGAGAAGATGTGTTCAGAAGCCTTGCCACAGGATTGATTGTCCAAGACAAGTCCTCAGATGAGCACAGAAAAGCTACTTGAAGATGACTCAGATAAATCCCCAAAGCTCAATAAAAGGAGACCACTGAAACAACAGCGAAACCACAGAATCATTATTTCATCCAAATTCTACAATGTCAAGTGTTAGTGATGTAATGCAAGCCGCACGAATAAATAACATCAACACTAGCAGATGAACATAAATAAAATATGCCAATGGAGCCCACAGAGTGAGCCTATAAATCATTGAAAGAATGTGTGAATGATTCGATACTGCTTGCACACATAAAAATTATTACTAAAATAAACAATATTAGTAAATATCAGGACTCCACTTTGACCTTTTCTTTATTGAGAAAGTGGAAAACACAGACATTTAAATTCTTTGCACCAGTTACTACAGTGATCCATTTTCATATTGAAAATACTACAATATATCATTTCAGACCACATAGGCTTTTAAGATTTTTCATTGTGATTCAGTCATTCTGATTATAGCATCCAGATTGCTAACCCTTTGCGCCTACCATTACAGCCTTATGCCTGCTAATTCTTTTTTTCAACTTCTTATATATTACCCATAGATCATTATTCAAAGCCAGGCATTCTGAGTCAATGCTATGCTTTGCAGTACATAGACAAGCCATGTGTTTGCAGTGCAATACAATCCAGCATATGGGTTATCTGAATTTTCTTCTACATTTAATATAATTTTTGAAACATTGAAAATATTGTCATTTTGGTTAATACTACGGAATGTCTGAATAACTCAGGTCCTAAATCTTTTTAGCTTTTTGCATTTAATAAACATGTGTAATTCATCCACTGCCTCTTATCTGTGGCTAGGACTACTGGAATTGCTGCGATGCCTCTAATAAAAGAAACTAGAGTTGTGGGAGGGGGCTCACTCGCTGAACATGGCACTCTCTGAAAAAGCTCCTCCATCCCATTTAGTTTATACGCTGTCAAACCACATCCTCACCCAGGTTGAGCTCAGGCAGCGACTGAAGTGGTGCAGCACCCATCCTCTCCAGAAAAGAAGAGCCGGAAGGTCCGGGGAGCAACAAAGCAACAGCATGCGGCTGAGACTCCAGAGTCAGTAAGACAAGGGAGACGTAGTGGGGGCCACCAGACAAAATGACTCATCACCTGGAAAACAGCTGGCGGTGCGACTAGAATGAGAGCTAAGCCCAGAAAAATAGTGGGAACTCGAGACTGCAGAGAATAGCAATGTGCCATGTCTGCAGCTCCTGGTGGATGAGATCCACCTGCAGGGATTCTGCAACCTGAAAGGAGGGCCTGTGAGTGGGAAACCAGAGTGGTGGGCAAGAGGAACCATGCATGGGGACCCCCTTCTCTGCAGCTGCAGCTGGGGCTGTAGAGTGGTGCAGCCGCTTGGGTTTGCAGAGAGACATATGGCCCCTCTGGGTGGTGTGGAGTGCAAAAAAACGATGGATTTGGGCCCAGATCTTTTGACTGGGGGAATGTGTGACATTGATCCACATTCGGTCCATCACTTGTTGTTTTTGCAATTGCCGCCCTAAGTGCGGTGGGGATGCCCAGACGTGGGTCCCAGGCACTCCACACCACTTGGAGTCAAGCTAGCCGGGCTGATGAGAGGTGTTACCTCGAAACCGGTCCGGTCCTCGGATGCTTGATTCCGTTCTGGGAAGGACATGGCTTTTGTAGTTCGGACTGGACTGTTCCCATGGGGCAACAGGGTCAGAGCTGATTTGCATATCGCCATTGTCTAACCCAGGGTGGTGTGGAGTGCAAAAAAACGATGGATTTGGGCCCAGATCTTTTGACTGGGGGAATGTGTGACATTGATCCACATTCGGTCCATCACTTGTTGTTTTTGCAATTGCCGCCCTAAGTGCGGTGGGGATGCCCAGACGTGGGTCCCAGGCACTCCACACCACTTGGAGTCAAGCTAGCCGGGCTGATGAGAGGTGTTACCTCGAAACCGGTCCGGTCCTCGGATGCTTGATTCCGTTCTGGGAAGGACATGGCTTTTGTAGTTCGGACTGGACTGTTCCCATGGGGCAACAGGGTCAGAGCTGATTTGCATATCGCCATTGTCTAACCCAGGGTGGTGTGGAGTGCAAAAAAACGATGGATTTGGGCCCAGATCTTTTGACTGGGGGAATGTGTGACATTGATCCACATTCGGTCCATCACTTGTTGTTTTTGCAATTGCCGCCCTAAGTGCGGTGGGGATGCCCAGACGTGGGTCCCAGGCACTCCACACCACTTGGAGTCAAGCTAGCCGGGCTGATGAGAGGTGTTACCTCGAAACCGGTCCGGTCCTCGGATGCTTGATTCCGTTCTGGGAAGGACATGGCTTTTGTAGTTCGGACTGGACTGTTCCCATGGGGCAACAGGGTCAGAGCTGATTTGCATATCGCCATTGTCTAACCCAGGGTGGTGTGGAGTGCAAAAAAACGATGGATTTGGGCCCAGATCTTTTGACTGGGGGAATGTGTGACATTGATCCACATTCGGTCCATCACTTGTTGTTTTTGCCCTCTAAGAAGACATCACAGGCGAGGAGACTTGAAGGCTCCGGTGGAACCCTGCCGAATAGCAGAGAGTGCTGGGGGGCCCAGGAAGGGGTGACAGGAGGCCTCCTGCCAGAATGTTGATTGTTCTGGAGTGGGATCCTCCTCTCCCCTTGCTGATGGTGGTGCCTTGAGGCCTGACTAGAGAGAGACACAAAAGGTTAGAGGACCTGCCTGGGGGCCCTGGAAAATAAAGAGACCTTTTGAACAGGAGAGGCCATATGAGCCGAACATCCCTTGTGACTGTTGGGTGTTTTGGACCTTGCAGGGGCTTGTAGAGAATTGGGAGCCGTGATGTGAGCTGTGGTGGGAGGGGATGTGGCAATAGGGGTGCCGTCTAGAGGATGAAACACTAAGCTAAGGTGAGGATGAGACCACGCCACAGGGAGCGGATGGCTCAGTCCCTGGGTCCTGGGTGCACCGTACCAGTGAGTGGCAGGAACTGGCCATTGGGGTGGCAGACCCTGCCATGCAGAATGATACCAATGAACAGCCTCAGACTCAGCATGCAGATACATGAAGTCATTATGAAGACAAGGGATGTGGTGCACGAAAAATAGACATATTACTGCATGGAGTTCATAGGATTTTCTATTAGAGCCACACACATCTAATTTCTCATTGGTTGGGGATGGTTTTGTATGGGGAGGGGGATTAGATGATAAGGGTGATGTAGGTTGCATGTTAGCCCTGTTGGCTTTGATCCCTAGTGTTAGAAATGGTGGTCTCTAGTAGGAAGAGGTAGGTACTTTTGTCCAGTAGGGACCCTTGATTCTAGTCCGGGTAAGGGGATACACACTGTAGATAACCTCTGCTCTGCCCCTTGGTAGCTTGGCACAAGCAAACAGGCTTATCCCAAAGGCAAGGTTTAAAGTATTTGTACTCAAAACACACAGGAATACAGTGATAACACCACAAATGGACACCACACCAGATTAGAAAAAGAAAGTATCTTATCTAAAGTCACCAAGACCAGAATGACAAGAATCCAACATACAGTTGATGAGATATGACTTTAGAACAGTTATTGCAAAAATAAAGCTTGTAGGAAACAAATAGTGCCACCTGGGGCTATTGTGATGTTGTGACAGCAATAAATCCAAAGTGCAGGACCGACCGTAGGCAGCACAGCATTAGGCATGGAGTCACACGAACCCTCAAACAGTACTTTGCAAATGAAGTCTATGAGGATGCACGGTGTTGTGGAGGTGAAGCATCGGTGCAGAGGTCGAGGCCGGCTCCCAGGCTGCCACAGAGAGGTGAGGTGTTGTGTCCACGAGGAGGCAACGTGTTGAATCCCGGACATGGGGAGACGGTTGCATCAGCGGTGAGGCGTTGGTTCCGTGACGATGCAAAGTCGGCAAGTTTGTGGAGTTACCCTTGGCAGTTATCAGACCTGCAGTAAAAGGATGCTGGCGCTGGCGGTGACGGAGTTGGTGCAAGCACTGGCGTCGGGAATGCCAATAACTGCTGGAAATGAAGGGCATCAGAGCTGCAATGCAGGCCGGGCAGTACGTTGTGCACTTCATTAGCGGTGCCCATTGCGTTGGTGCAGTTTGCTGCATCACAGGGGCTTAGGAGACAGATTTTCCTACTTATCTTAGGTTTCTTCCATCTACCAACAGCAGGGAAAATCTCCAGAGGCCCAAAACTGAAATAGACACCTCTTGGAAGGTCAGAACTCTCAGCAATAGAGTTTGGGGGAGCTGGGGGTGAAAACATTGTGTCCCTGAGACTTCAGAATAAGAGGACAGCACATACAGGCCCTTGGAGATTCTTCAACACTATGCTCACAACAAAGTTCCTGTCTTTCTCCTTTTCTTTGCAGAAGCTGCAACTACAATAACACACAGCACACAGCAGTACTCCTCCTCACAGCTCTTTTCCTTGGCAAAGGTTCCTCTTGAGTCCAGAAGAGATCTAAAGTTTCAATGTTTAAGGTCCACTACTTATACTCCATTTTTTCTTTGTTATCTTTGTGCAAGGGTCTCTGAGCCCAGTGCAAACCAGTTCTGTCCTCACTGGTGCAGTATGACCATTGGGGTGGAGACAGCATGGTACAACGGAGACAGGCCCTATTCCGATGCTCTAAATCAACCAAGTCCCATTCAGCTCAGCTCTGAGTCATCCAGGAAGGGCCAGACATACCTCAACCCCCCGATGGCTGTCTACAGTGAATGCACATTCCCAGCACCTGTCACTCCAAATCTAGACAGTTAATACACAGACAGGCAGAGGCACACAGAATGGTTAAACAAGAAAATGTCTACTTTCTAAAAGTGACAATTTAAAACACAATATTTAAAAAACATCTTCAGTAAAAGATGTGTTCTTAAATTCTGGGTTCATAGAACCTAAGTGTTAGATCTCTATCTTGTCCCAGTGGGAAGTTATACTTGTAAAATGTTACAAAGTATCTCTCATTCTATCCTATGGGACAGCTAACCTTTCCATAGTGCACTTGCCAGGCCAACATGGCAGTTTAAAACTGTGCACAGACACTGCAATGGCAGGCTTGAGATACCTTTTGAGGGATACTCATGTGGGTTTCATAATCAGTGCTGCAGGCCCACTAGTAGTATTTGATTTACAGACCCTGGCACACTCAGCGCACTTTACTAGAGGCTTACCAGTACATCAAATATGCCAATGATGGATAACCAATTATATTCACAATTTACACAGAGAGAATATGCACTTTAACATTCATTAGCAATAGTAAAATGCCCAGAGCCGTAAAACCAACAAAAACAGGTTCAAAAACAGGAGGCCAAAAAGCAACAAGTCTGGTGGTGAACCAGCTGAAAAAGCCATGTCTAACACCTAGTCTCACCACAACAGGTACTTCATGTTCACAAAGTAAGGGAGTGTGTTCAGGGAGATGGAGAGCTGTTTTGGTTTCTCTTTTAGGCAGTGGTGGCGGACGTAGGTGCACAGCAAATGCTTAGAATAAGCTTTCCATCTCACTCGGTCATCTCGAGCATGGCTGGCACACCCAGACACAGGATTTTCGCATAGTTACAGGTGATCCAGGGCATGCTAAAGGCACTTTTGTGGAACGTTAATGGGATCCTAGACAAAATTAAGAGGGGACGGTCGTCAAAGTGGGCATACAGTCTGAGGCAGATGTAGCAATGATACAGGAAACCCACCCACTATGCAATAAGTGCCCATTTCTGATCTATGAGGGCTTTAGCCATGCATACTACTTGGGACTTTACAGAGGCTCTAGGGTGCACAGCCATTTTGATCAGGAGATGCACACCTCTGGTGTTCTTCATGGTGTGGTAGCACAGAGTTTGCCGGTACGTGGCTGCAACAGGCACCATACACGGCCTACAAATTTCTTTGATTTGCATGTACATGCCTCTGCCCCTGACAACTGCCCTTCTGGCTAAACTCGGGGACCTTGAACAGGAACTCCTGGAGGCACCTTGGCTGCTGGGAGACAATGTAAAAAGGGTGTGTGATGTGAGCCTTGATAGTTCCTCCACCATGGCAGAATCCAGTCAAGGCCAGACACCACTCTCGACCTTCATACACAACTTGAACTTCATTGATGTATGGCAAGCACATCATCTGGGGGAGAAGGGGTTTACCTTTTTCTTTGGGGCCTGCTATTTGCTCTCCAGACTTGATTACTTTCTCTTGCCCAGGAGAGAGGGCCACTGGGACTCAGCAGTATGGATACTGGCTCGAGGACTTTTGGACCACTCGCCCCTGGGGATGGATTTGGTTTAGGGCCCGGATGAGGTGGCGGGGGCTGGCTTCTAAACTGCTGGAGCCTCCAAATAGAAGAAGTTATAAAGCTATGTCAGCGCGATGGTCAGCGATTTCCTGTTGAAAACAAGGGATCAGTACCACCCTAGAGTACTCTGTGGGAGGCCCAGAAGGCTAATGAGCCAGTATGCAGCATCAATGCTGGAGTTCCTCCAACGGGATTGACTACACATGCAGACACTGCTTCAGCAAGAGCTCACCAAGGAAGTGAGGGAGGCATGAACGGCCAACCACAGCAGAATATGCCAATGGGGTTACAGGGCCAGCAAGACCCTGCACTGGTTACCCCTAGAGAGGCTGGCACCCTAGTGATCTATCTGGAGACTGACATAGGCTCACATCTGACTGAGTGTGCACCCATTGTGGAGGCCTTCGCTTCCTACTATCGAGAGCTCTATGGGGCAGATAACTTGAGCATTCATGCAGACTTGTATGACTTTGTGTCAGATCTACAGATGCCTCGTTTAACCCCAAAGGAAGTACCTGCCTAAATTCAGAGGTCACCTGAAATGAGTTACGAGCTTCCCTAGCTCAGTAACAGGCGGGCAAGGTGATGTTTCCCAATGAATTTCCAGAGGAGTTCTGGTGCCTGGTTTGGTCGCAGATCTTCCTGGAGGCTCTGAAAAAGCGCAAACTGTCTGATGAACTTAGAACAGCAGAAATTCTGGTCATACCCAAACCTGGGATGGAAGGCACTCGCTGCAATGGCTTTCTGCCAATTTCATTATTGAACTCAGAAGTGAAAATTTGTGCCAAAATGTTTGCTCCTCAACTGAGTTATCACCCAACTGGTCCACCTGGATCAATCCCGGTTTATACCCCACCGCGCCACACATCACAATCTGCAGCATGTACATAATGCTGTTGCATTGACCAAGCAATATTCAGGCTATAGGGCACTGTTGTTCAGCAGTTTTAGGAAAGCCTTTGACACTGCAGAGGGGGAATACATATTTTCCATCATGTACTGTGTGGGGTTTGGGCTGAAGTTAATCAGCAGTGTTCACTTCCTATACACCAACTGCAAGGCTAGGGTGCGGGTAGGAGGGGTGATGTCAGGGTGGATCTCAGTAGCAAGGGCACACAGCAGGGCTGTCCTTTGTCTCCCTTGCTGTTTGCTTTGGCAAGAGAGTCACTGGTGGTGTGGATTTGGGTCGACTCACCATTCTGGGGCCTTCAATGGTCCCCAGAGGTGTGCAATAGAATTTCACTCTTTGCAGAAAACGTGCTGCTATTCAACAATGACCCAGAGGCATCAAGTACTAGAGCTCTTTAAATCTTGCAGATATGCTGATGATATTCTGGTCTTCAGGTGAGTCCTCAGAAGTCCTTGTTCTATCCCGGGGGCTGTGCTGTGGGTGGCGGGGATATCAGTAATCCTGCTGGGGTTTAAATATCGGGGTCTACATGACGTACTATACCCAGTTGTCCTATGAGAAAAAAAATATTTTCCCATTTAGACAGTCTCAAATGGTATTTAAAGTTTTGATCTAGTCTCCCCCTCTCCCTGTTGGGGTGCTATGTCATCTTCAAAGTGATAAATCTTCCATGCCTACTCTATCAACAACAGATTCATTCCTTCCCAGTAGAAAAAAAATCTTCTTTACTAAGGTGAATGCACAAATTAGAATGTTGCTGTGGGGAGAAAGCCCTATTCAAATAGCTTTGGGGAAATGTTGCTGGCTGGTGTTTGAGAGAGGGATAGCTACTCCTAATATTCTCTTGTACAACTGGGCAGCACACCTGATGATATTAAATGACTGGTGGTTTGCTTTGTTTGATAAACCGGCATGTGCAGTGGAAGGGTTAGTGATGCGTCATTAAAATCTTTGCACATTCGCTCTCTGTTGGGGTCCCACCTGGAAACCTTCCCCCAGCCAGGCAGATAGTGCTAGGGATCTGGGCCACAGCCATGATTCCTACAGGATGGGCAGGTCGGCTGGCGCTGGAGACTCCGCTGTGGTGGGACTCCAGACTCCCACATGTTGCAGTGCTCAGCAGCTTTTCTACTTGGGATATTATAGGTATCTCCACATTAGGGGATGTACTATATGACAGAACAATGAAGCCCTCTCAAGACTTTCAGTCCAAATACTACCTAGACCGGACACAGTTTTTCTGTTAGCTTCAACTCTGTCATGCACTGCTACCATCCCTCCAGGCAACAGAAACCATACCCAAGTTCTCGCCCATGGAAGCAAAGCTCCTTCTTATTAACATAAAGCCCACAAACTGCCCAAGATTTACAAGATACTTTTGCAGAAAATTCTGGAACCCATGTTGGGGGTGAGGAGGTCATGCAAAGGAGAACAGGGGCCATTAGAAAATGAGGATTAGAGGGATGCAGTAGGGGCCCCTAGGGAGGCGGTAATAGCATCCAAATTTAGGCTAGTACAACTGGGGCTGCTCCACCTTATATGCCTTACCAGGGAGAGCTTAAACCGGTTGTGCCTGATAGCTTCGGGAAACTGTCTGAGGTCATTCAGTCAGTCGATAACTATTATTGTATGATTAATAAAAATCTTTACAATGTTGATACATATACTCTAGGCAGAAACACTACATACAAATTGAGTAAAAGGCAGTATCTTAGTAACACAGACACATTAAAAAAGTTTAAATTTATTAAAATACTTACCATTTTGTACACAGTATTATCAGTTTGAGTTTAGTGCTCTGAAAAAAAGACTTGAGGTTAGCAGTAGATACAGGAGTGCTCAGCATTTACTAAAGTGGCTCTAAGTACAGAGTTTCTCAAAGAGGGTGCCTTATACCATTGCAGTAGGAGTAGCCATAACATGAAGAGCAAAATGTTTAGTAATAGCTAAAAGACATGAAAAGACAATAGTATCTACAATGATGGAGTACTAAAAGAGGATTAAAGATAGCAGGAAGCATTAAAGTGCATGCCGGTAAGTGAAATAGCTATAAAGGGCATCATTTCTTAAAGGAAGACCTAGGGCCATAACAGCAAAATTAGCCAGGGCGCCAATGATGATGTGCATAGTGGTAGCTAAAAAGGGAAGGAAAAATTATGATATTGACAGTGCTCAAATACTGTACATGATATTGCACGAGTGCTAAATAGTGTTAAAATTGTGTGCATAGTTTTACACAAGATGAACACTCAAAACAGCATGCCACTGCAAGCTTACTGTGTATGGATTTTGTCTTTTTCTAAATTTAAGCTTGGCCAGTCTTGTAATGATCTTTGAGGAGGTCCAGTACTACTCTGATATATTTACCAAATGTAGCCATCTCAGTTGGCTCTGTTCTAGTGAGGATAAAATTCCTAGCCTCGTTGCAGGTTCTTATGTAATGGCTTCAAAAGAATATGACTGGCGGTGAGCCGCATCAGGTAGCAACATAATACGTTATTAAAAGACTCCTTTATAGCTCCTTTATAGCTGCAAAGCCTGCAATTCATAATCTTAGAAAAGGAGTTCCCTTGTTGGTTGGTTACTTTAATTTGGAAGCCCATCAACCTTGCATCCATGATTCGTTTAATGCAGGATTTCCCAATTCAGCACTGAAGATATGGTAGTGGTCTCAAACAGGGTGGATGGTTAATAACATACGAGACTGTCAGTGCTAATAGTATCGGGTTGCTCTTCGGATTGACCATGTTGCTTGTCATTGACAGTACCTTAATCTGATTTTTCAAAGTAGTTTTAAATGCTGTGTGGGTAAGCAATTGTTTGTGCAATACAAACAGGTCTATTTGGAGGATATTGGATGAAACAGTTTCAAGGTGTTAGGAGCAGTCGTGATGCACCTATAATAGTGTTTTAGAAAAGCGCTCATGTCGACCCATGCTTGGCCCTCCAAGCCAAATTCAAGTCTAATCAGACAGCCTCTTATATATTTTGGCAGCCTAAATACCCTCTTGTATGCTTTTAGGTGGAGCTGTTCGATAGTTTTGGTGAGTTGCCATGGGAAAGCCTCACAGCCCTAGGTGATTGCTGGTAGAAAGGCACCCTTCGTACTGGAACTGAAAGGGACCTTCTAATAAAGTATTGAGATGGCAGAGTCTAGTGATGATTTGTTCAGCCTTTTCTTTAATGTGGCTCAAGTGACTTTTAGTTCACCGTTTGCGGACAGCGACATGCCCAAATAATTTCACGATTTTGGCCCGTAGTCCAGCAATAGTTTGATTTCTTCCGAAGCTTATAACTTTTGTTTTTGACTATCATTTTATTTGCCTCATTGTATTTAAAAAGGGCATTTAGGGCTTTCTGAATCCCAATTTTGAAATCGTCCAACAGGACAATGTCATCTGCATATTGCAGTAAGGGGATCTTGACATCTCAAATTCTTGGTGGGAGTAGATTTGCCTGTTGTGGTGCGACGATCCACACAACAATCTGTTCCACACATTTTGGCTCTGCCGCATACCCACACTTCTGGACAGGGGTACTGCAAAGGTTGGAGGAGGTGCTGGGATTGAGGATTCCACCAGACCCCAAAATTGTCCTGCTGCATGTCAAAGTGGACTTGGGGGGCAATCGCTGTCAAAGAGCACTGCTCTGCTGGGTTTAATTGTAGAGAAATTGCTTAGGTGTGGAAAGACTTGCAGGACCCCTACGTGAAATTAAGGGGTCTAAAGGTATGGCCTTCTGTTTGGGACTAGAGCAACCAAATTATTCAGCAAGGGTGTGTCCACAGAGGTGCATCAAAATATGGAAGGAATGGGTCTAGTCTAGAGGCATAAAGCTAGAATTACACACAGACTGCCCATGGTCCAGCTTGAGAGGCACACAATAACATTACTGGGACACACTTGGTTCCCAGGAAGGGTGAGAGGGCTGAGGTATGCTGGCTGGGTAGACAGCACTATAACATGCCGCTTTCTATTATTGTATGCTGAATTGGGGATGTGCTATGTTCGAGAATGTATACTGTGTCTTTGCGGTGTGCCACGAGCCACCACTTGCATTGTTTGCAATAATCGATTCAAATATTTTGCAAAATAAAATAATCTAGAGTTTATATGCATGTTATTTGCATGAGTATGCTGTAATTGATGATTTATTGCCATGAATACCCAATTCTATATTAGATGTTTTCAAAAAGCAACTACTAGATACTTCAGTGTTTAGTTTGTGGGCCTTCAAGAAGTCATATGTTCAATATTATCAAGTGGAAACTCCCAAAAGCACTAGATAAAAGGTATTAATACTCTTGGAGGTTGATCCAGAGTGCAATTATTTTCCTAATTAGATATATCTATCCTATTTAAAAAAGAAAACAAGTATTATTTGCAAATACCAAAAAAGAACTGTCCTGGTTGAAGCAAATTATCTATGCAATATTGAAAGTGTGAAATATTTGCCTGGTATTTGTTAATGATCTTCGGCCAAGGAACAACACACCTTTGTTGACTCACACTGAAGCAGAATACACCCATTCCACTTCTTGTTCTATGTCTCCAGATATGTAATATTTTATGTCATAAAAACATAACAGGAACTCATTGGCATTAGACCCCAACAGGTCTGCTATATCCTTAAATACCTTTTTAGTATGCAGGTAATTTGGGTACTAGTTTCAGAGTGTCCTGTTGGTTATAATTTGCTTTCTGTACTGTTTCTAGGATCTGATGGATATGGGACAATGTGGTAGATTGAGGTATGGAGCACATTTTGTATGGTAGCGGGGTTGGGGATCCTGAGAGGGACTATTGAAAGAGAAGAAAACCACTAATTGCTTTTCTGCTAGCATTTATACCAGTATTTCTTTAGCTTATAATCTGACCCAACATTACTTTTGCATTAGGAAGTTCCACTGTTGTTCATGTGATTGTGTCCAATTTTTCTGTCGCTTCTTATTCTCTTGGTCAACAAGATATATCTATCATTGCTGCTGTTAGTCCTTATCTCCTTCACCTGTCTTGTTGTTGCTATTTGGGAAGGGCAGTAGCGTAGGCTTTGAATGACCTTCTTCTGCTTCCCCTCTATTGAAGGTGTCTGCTTTCAGATGTTCAATTGGGTGAAAAGACATTTTTAGTGGGATATCTTGTGGGGGAATATCTACACTTTCTTTTATAGAGTTCTAGATCAGTTTTTGCTATAACAATTTTCCTCAAAACTCTTTCAGTCAATAATAAGAATATGTGACATGTATTTTTTCAGCCTTCATGCTATCTACATATTCCATCTAAAGATGGATTTCTAAGTAAGAAAAATGGGCAACTTTGACGTCAGTTAAATTATTAGTCTGTCCCAATCTTTTGTGGTCACCAAGTTTTATCATTGCCTGCCCAGAATGTCCATCTGTTTTCTTTACTATCAAGTCCTTGCTCAAAATAACCTGGGCCTTCCCTGAGGTGGCATTTTAAGACCAGTTCATTATAGTTTAATGTGTTCTCAAAGATTTGACCAGATGAGGACATCCAGTACCAATAAGGGATCAGAGGCCAAACTGTGGATAGCATATATATATATGAATATATATATAGAGGTTCAAGAGTTCATAGGCATAAACAACATACTTCACGTGTCTCATATCTTTTACAATTACAGTGCATCAAAACTTCTACAAATGGAAAATAAATACATCAACCAACAATGTAAATTGCCTGCATTTCATTATTGTGAGCATCGCAATCAGTGCTGTTAATTATTGTACGATAAGGTTTTCAAACGATATCACTCAAATTTATCGAAGTCCTTAACTTTGGTGCACAATAAACTATTTGTGCTGTCTCCTGGTGTGCAGCATCCAGTTTTTTTCTGCTATTGTCACCTCCATTTGCTGACCTAAGTACAAAGTCAGCGGGACACATGCTACGTACACAAAGAAGGGTTTATTTAGCCAAATTAAAAGGTTCCCTGCAGTCCGTGAAATATATATATACATACATACATACATTCACACATATGTATGTTGTGCAACTTGCATTGACAGTTGGTCATGATTTGTTCAACAGGTTACCTCTCTTTATACAGCTAATACTTGGACTTCATAAGAACCGGCATTACAGATTAGGTGAACTGAGTAGCCCGTTATTTGAACTACCTCCCCCTTGTCCTTCACCCACGGAATAATACATAGACTGATTGTGTTTAAAACTGACAAGGACCAGTATTTTTAACAAAACAATGGTCAGGAGTTGCTGTGGAGCTATTATATTATGTGTGGTATCGCCTTGGCCTTTTACACCACTTCTTGATAGCCACACCTCTCTCAGCGGAGGTTGTGCTTGTGAAATTCTCCCTTCCCCTGACTTTTATAGAAATATCCTCGATCAACCCTATCTTTTTGCTTTAAAGTTTCTTGTCGAGTTTTTCAGTACTATATATCTTATTATGATTTTGTGTCTACTCTGTCTCTTTCGTTTAGCAATCAACATACAAGCACCCCTTTATAGGAAGTGTTGATTCCACAGAGTCCATTCATATTTAATGGTACACTTTAGGTTGTTGAAAAGCAGACTTCCTTCTGAAGAGCTGAGTTATTTGGCCTCATTTTCAGACTTCATATCGCCCAACACATTCCTGCTTCCATTGTTTTTTCAGATTCAGAACCAAACACACTGCCTCCACTAGCTTTCTGCTGATCCATTGCCTAAGCAGTCACCAATCTTCGCTAGCCTGCTGATTAAGAAGGATCCATCATACTCCAACGGATCATTCTCCATATTCTTTCCTCAGCTCTGTCTATAGCAGACAACAGAAAAAGCACCGGGTTACTGATATCAGTACATACACCAGTATAACAATCCTCCAAAAAGAAAGGTTCTCACATAGAAACACAGTTGCTCATCTGAGCCATCACAGCACCTTTCTTCATGTAGTCAATCAGTCCAGACAAAGAGCTGCTCCCCAACCGTGTAAGCAATATCTTACAGTCCAGTGCCAGTAAAAATCAGGGTGACAGATGCAACTTTCACACAGATGGCCTACGTTAAATGATAAAATGTGTTTAAACTTTAAAAAATATGAATTAATTCCATACCTTAGAAATATACAAAATATCATGCGTTAAAAAGACTCAAAGCATTGCACATTTTGTTTGGAAAGTGATCCATGTTTCATAAATCATATAATTCCATATCATACTGTATATTAGACTTCTTCCACAGATTTGACATACGTCTGAGTGGGGGCATACCATTTGTAAGAAATATAGATTAGAGGGTCATAGGGAAGGAAGGGGTACGAGGCCCCAATTGCAACAAATAGGTCCTGGAGGACCAGTAGTACACAGCAAAGAGACCCTTCCCCCAGCTGCACAAAAGTGACCCTATTTTAAAAGTGAGGCACTCTAGGTTGTCTCTCATGTCAATGGTAGCAGTAGTTTTAAATGAATGAGTCTCTATTAGTGAAATTCATTCACTGCAGTGTTCCAAAAACTAAACAGTCCAAAAACAAACATTATATTAAAATTAAGTGGGTCTGAACCCACTTGGTCTCACATACCCTTTGTAGGGGAAACTAGGAGAAAAATCTAGCTAGCACCTATGGTGTTCTTACAGTGCACATAGCACAATTGGAAATTGGTTTTGACAGCACATGCCATAAGGACTCTTTGGCGGCATATAATCTTCTGCCCAACGGAGTACTTTGAGGTTGCAAATTTTGACATGTGTTTCTGTATAATGTTAGAAGAGGTATGATATAAAATAGACTCAGTCACTGTACATGCCAGCATAGCATGAAGAATGGTATGGCAATGGTCAATAAATTCCACATTCTACTCAATCCATCTACAAACAGTATACTGATCTTGAAAAGGGATGCCACAATTGTATCTCTCCTTATTTTAAGACTACAGTTACCTCCGGGTATTGGGATCTTAAACATGTTTAGGCATTGTGCTAGTAAATGTCAGTTGGCCTAAAGAAGAGTAGAAAACATATCTATTTCATGGCCAACTATGACACTTATTCGTACTGAAGCAGAAAGATCATTTAGACTCTCATTGAACATGCATGGATTCATTGTTTACAAATAATATAATGCCTTTGATGTGTGTTCATCTGTAAATATGTGAAGTGCACTCCTCAGTAAATATGTCTTAAATGTGTTCCTAATCAAAAGAGAAAAGCATACAGTGCAACACAAGCTGACAGACCATGCCTCAAATACGTATTTCTGAGAGACTTGTGCCACAGGAGCATCTTTTTGATGCTCCTGCAGCACAAGCCTCACAAATATATCTATGAGGCCATGGAAAGCCACTCTGCATGGCTTTGCATGGCCTCATAGATATGGAGTACCACAAAGCAGCACAAGTCGTTGCCTTGCCTTACTCTGCATCAAGGAGGCTTCCCATGGGTGTTGCAGTGTGTTTTCCCATGCAACACTCATGGATTTTTATGCTGCATGGATTTTTATGCTGCTCCAGAATAATTTAATAATATAAACCTAGGGCAGCACCACAACCTTTCACCTCCCCAGAGCAGTCATAACAAGGAGATATATGTTTTTTCTCATTGTTTTTCCCTCTTTCCATGTGTGCTGCATTCTGCACCACACACAGAAAGAGGAAAATGCCTCTCAAGATTGTTTTCATGCAGAAAGGTGCCCCTTCCTGCACAAAAACAATCCTGCCTAGGGTGCCTTTGTTGGCGTTTCACAGCAAATTGTACCAGCACAGGGGAGAAGGACAGGAATTCACCATATTTCATCAATACTGTGCAGTCCTGCCATTTTACATTGGCGTGGGGCAGTGGCAGCAGGAGACTTGTGGTGCTGCCCTATGCAAATTACTCATAAATGAGGCCATAAATTGCCGACATCCTGTATGATGAATTTATTAATTCAGCCCTTACATCAGTACTCTCAGAAAAGGATAGGACTGTGCTAATGCAAAGCTTATAACAGCCATGTTGTTTTAACTATTTAAATAAAAGGGATGGACAAAAGGGCATTAAACAATACCAATTAAAATTCAATTATAGGCTTGTAACAAAGTGAAATAATGCCAATTATGATTTAGTAAAAATAATGGCATTAAAACTAAAAGAAATGGCGCCTTTTACTGTAGTTAAATATTATATTCTACAGAGAACTATTTATTCTGATGCCTGCCAGGCATAAATAATTTGTATATATGTTATGAGTACACCAAAGGAAGTACTGGTGTCTGTGTTATAAGTCAGTGTGCGTATTTATGGTGAAGTATGTCACCTACTTACCAATTGTATGTGTTCATTATGACTTTTACTGATATTCCCTTAATAGCGTTTCAACTCTTATGTGTGGCAACTTTTATGGCCTAGTTATCAAATGTTCACACAATGCAGGGCAATAAGCAAAGTTGACGCATTGCATGAAATGGAGAGATGTGAAAAAATAAACACATTTACTGGGATATGGCACTCTTCAGCTCACCAAGTACGTTGGCGCACTTGTGGGTGCCTAGCGCCAATACAGACATCCTTGCATGTGGATAAGGAGAAAATCACTCACTTGCTGCTATGTCACTCACAGAATGGGAAGAGAGGCCCCAAGAGTAAAGCATGTTTCTGTTAACCTACAGGTGTGTGTATCCATCAACTTTATTGTAAGATCACCAAAGCTCTACAAGTGTTCTTTGATAGACGGGCTAAAGCGCCACAGGTGATTTTTACATACGTGGTACTTTACATGTTTGCTTCAAATTATATTACAATGCATGATGATTACATTTGTGAAAAGACGTAATTCATCATTCGAGCTGTATGCTCTGACTAGAGGAAAGATTCAAATGTCAAAATACATTGAGTTAGAACTACTTCACAATGATATGCAATACAAAGTAGCACCAACTTAGATAATAATGACCTAATGTAACAGTTAAAGAAATATGCTGCTATCTGTTTTAACTCTTATGATGGATTGGATTAGGGACAATTCTAATAATGAGTTCACATTATTAGTGTAGACATGTCTGAGGAAAAATATCTCAATCTGAAAAAAATTGAATCATGTTACAATTACATTTTCCACTGCTTCACCAGCAGATTAACAGAGAGACTAGAGAAGAATTCATGAGCAAGGAATCAGTATTATGGTACCAGGGATACTGACAAATAGTGACAGCGAGCACGAAAATGACCGTGCTAAGATTGCCACCCCAAACGTGCCCTTAAAGCTTGCCTGTCACAGTGCGATATTAGGAAATTCTTCATTTGAAATAAGAAAAATATTGCGACTTTGAGCAGCACATTCCTTTTCCTGCAAATCTCTGTTCAGAAAGCCAGCGCATTTAAAAAAATGTTTTTTAGCTTTTTGAGATTACTCTATTTTCTAATTTTGCCTAAATCCTTTCTCCTAATACTTTATTCTTTGGTTTTCTTGAGTGCAGTCTGAAATTATGTTTTGCTACATTTGACTCCATTAGAATATTCAACGTTCTAAAAATGGTATTGCCACCACAAAACATACAATTTCCAAAAAGTGTTATACTCTGAAGTGCCACGCACCAATCAAATGTATGCTATTAGCAAGATCAAATCTGCAAATATGATGAATGACATGTACTATATCATTCAAACTGTGGATATATTCTGCACACATACGTATTCAATGTAACTAAAATAATCTCTTATTGAACTATATTAATCTGTGCTCAGGGACTTGCAGGAGTGATTCGCGGGGTCATTAGTCTGATTAAAGGAAAGCCATCTACTCTCAGATCTCTTATCACAAAAGAGTTGATGGGCCCCCTAAATGAATACTCGATCCTAATAAAGAACTATAGGAGAGCTATCTCTCTCTTGGAGTTGGAGGAAGCATCCATCTTAGAGCTTTCCATGAACCAATTGAAATTACAACTAAAACAAGCTACATGGAAGCTAAGTTACGAGAGGGATCGGAATTTAATAATACAAAAAAAGGGGGCCATACAAGTTGTTGATTCCTATTTAATCAGACAAATTCAACCCTACCTGTCATGGAACATCCCGCACGGCTTACGCCGCTTTTGGCTACTTCTCAGGCAGGACTTGCTCCCCCTGAACAAGTTGTTGGCCAAATGGTATGGAATATCCAATGTATGTAATTACTGTAACCTAGCAATTCAAGACTCCAAACATGCCCTGCTAGTTTGTCCTGCATTATTGACTTACCGCCGCCTCTGAATAAAACCGGCTTGTATTCAGTTTGGTATTTCTTCTGCAACAGCGTTGTTGGATGCTATTCTTAATCCCCCAAATGGAATTTTTTGCAACAAAATTTTTAATTTTTTTAAATGCTTCTTAGAACTTTACTAGTATAATGGTAAATTGCTTTTGTATAATTACTGTCTGTATGAGTTGTTTTATACGGTCAAAATTTTACACTGTGTTTTGTAATTGTATAATATGTGGATCTCCACGGAGTTCCAAAAACATATTTAATAAAATTGAATTGAATTGAATTGAATTGAATATATTAATCTGTTGTGTGCTACCTTGAAATCCGACCCGACCCGCTCCCATCAGGCAAAAATATCCTCAAAATAGATGTGTACAGACTCTGTCACATACGTCAAGATGCACTACTTATGCCCATATGGTGCAATAATTGTTTCACAAAACTCCAGATACATTTTTATGCAATTTCTTCTTTTTAGCTCATTGCCCAATACATCAACTGTCAAAATTTTGTTCTCAATAATAAAAATAGAGAAATAATTCACATTTCATGTGTCTTCTGTAATATACATGTTTTTGATAAACGCATAACATTATGTATTTCATGAATTCAACTTCAAGTTTTCCAATGCTGGGTTCACAATGCATTTTGGGGATCCCTTCGTCAGGGAAACTCTACAAATAATAAATAATACATGTATTTAACTATACTGTAATAACATAAAATGTGAGAACTTTCCAAGCCTATTCTATCACCGTCAAGTTGGTTCCATTAGTTCATGCTGTTGCTCAAGACCATATGTGTGCACCCAAAAAAAGTGTAAAGTGTGTATTTGATGATACCAATGCGCCCATCTTTCCAGAGAATAAACCGTGCTTCCCATAGAGCAAAGTGCCAAAATGAACATGCCTCATTTTACAAAACACCATAATGTCACTTCTAAAACACCTGTGTGAGAATTGCAACAAGAAAACCCTAAGGCAGTGGACACCTAACCGGTCATCAATTGACCCAAACTATCAAAGCTGTGAGTATTTCTTTGGAGTAAAGGAAGTATCCATAAATATCAGACCTCAAACAAGAGTGCCTTTAAAAACCAGAAAACTAGGAAACACTTGCTTCAGCAATCATGAGAGGGATATGGGATTCCACCCTTCTTGTCATTGGAACAGTGGCGTAGCTGGGGGGGTGGTCTCAAGATACAACAGACCCCTGCCCCGCTCTTCAATGTGTTTACCGCGAGGGAGCAGCAAACAGAGAAAATACTCGCCAGAACCCCCCCCCTAAACTTTTTACTGCAGCCTCCAAGGGGCTGCAAATGCAAAGACTGCCATGGGCACCCATAGGGCTACCTACGCCACTGCATAAGAACTCCTCAGAAATTCCCACCAAGGCTGCTGTGTGTGTGCAACAACAAAGAGAGATCTGATTGACAAAATTCAGAGTGCAAACAGGTCTCTATAGATGTCCTTACATGTTGCCCAGATTTGAAATTAATTGACAAATTATATAATTTTCTGTATGTGGAAGAGTTATTATGCTGGAGGGTTGCTGCTCGGGTTCAGCATATTGTGTATGGGTGCACCCACTACCTCAAACATACATAAACCTTTTACTTATTGAAGCAGGAAAAGAAGCAGGACAATGTCACATTACTGTGCATTGTTTAGTGAATGGGTAGGCATGTCAGGACACATGGACTTGTGGTGGTACTGGAGAACAGGAAGGAGATGGAACAGAGATATAAAAAGAAAGGGAAAGGTATACCTCAGGGGACAGTATTGGGCTGTAGGTTAAGGGAATTCAAGCTAATCATTTTGTGCACTGACCATGGTAAACCACGGTCAATTTGCTGCACACAAACAGAAGGCATTCCAGATGTCATTGCACGTAGATGAACGTTCAATATAGGTAAGTTCACACCGAAACACATCTGACTCAGACAGGGGATTCTGACATTGGTTCAGAGTACCTGGGCCCATGCCAGATTTACAGTGCAATCACTGACTACGTAAATGAATATCATATGGTTTGGGGATAGCACAGATGTATACGGATTTAAAAAAAATAATCTAAGATTGCATATCTGAATATTACTTGCAAAAATACTATCTGACAGAAATAGTACCCAAAAATATATGTCTCATTGAGTATAGATTTTCTAATATTAACTCCAATGGACTAAAATTTTGGAAACAATGTTAAAGACACAATATTTGTTCGAGATATTATTTAGCCCATGATATTCTATTATTAAACCCACATTAGTCCAGCACTAAACACATACCTTATCACCATTCACAATGCTGGACACGAATGGCCAATCATACACAGAGCAAATTCATTAACAGATTATAAAATGTATTATTTGTTAACAAAATTGGGGGGTTACAAAGTAGTTGTGGCAACAAACACAATTAACGAGGCATGCTGTAGAAGTTCCTTGGAAAATCTGAAATTGTACTTTTGTGTCACAGCACTAAGTCTCAAAAAAATGAAAAAAATTAAAATAATAATGTCAGAATGTATCAGCAACTACAATAAAAAGTGAGTTGGAACAAGCAACAACATATATGGTTCCTCTTACATTTTTTATTTTGATATTGCCATTAAAACCGAGCTTAGAAAGGTGTCTAAAATATAATACAATATGAAATACAACATAGGTTTTTCTTGTGACACACAAAAGCATGACTACTGTAACTGTCTGAGTTTGGACAGGTGTCTGATTTCTCATACATATAACTCCATTCCACCCGGACTTGGACAACTCTTACTCCGCTATTAATTATTCAACTTCCAGTAGGAGAATGAATACGAATTTAAAAGCAATCATGAAATAATAATTCAACCTGTGATCATAACCTGCACTTAATTCAAGGTGATAACTTAATGCACCTCGGTTTTGCATAATGTATGCCATGGAGTAAGACCTGGGTAAAGTGTAATGGGTCTGAAGAATTGTTAAGTATACGAATGTATAATTCATGGCTTTTTAGGTTTTCTGACAATGAGACAGTAAGAACCTAGTATTAAGGTTAGAACTTAAAAGAAAAACACCTTCTGGATTCAATTCAAGCTCGCAACACTGCTGTAGCAGTGAGAACTTGTCGGTTTCAATGACATTGCACATAGAGTGAGTTGTAACATCATACACTGCTCAATGTCTGCTCAGATGTTGAATTATTAGAAGACGTGTGGCTCCAAGGAGTCACAGTTACTACCTATTAACCTTTATGACATGCATGCTGGTTGTATGTATGTAGAAAGTCATCAACGAGCTATGTTTGACAAAAGTGGGCAGTGTCATATTCTGTAAGCCCGGGTCGGCTATCTAGTTTTGCAATAATTCAAACACGGGATCTTGAAACTGATGGTGAAAAGTAACTGGAACACTGAAAGATGAAACTGGAGTTGCACAAATAACATCAAGTACATTTTAATCCTGATGATGTAGCAGAAAGAGATATTCCACGGTCTTTGAATATGATCGCGAACTAGGAAGCTACGTCACATTAACATTGATCATAATAACATCACCAAATCAATAAACAAAAATACCTTACAAATCATGTCATATCACACTCTCCTCGTGAAACCCAATAAGCAGGGTCAAACATGTCACAAAAATGCATGCCAATCATTCCAAAATGCAGTTCAAAGTTGATGGCCCACATGTATGGTCACTAATCTTTTGATTGCTTAGTGCACAGGACAGCACTCATCCTAGCACATATTATGTTCTGCTTTGCTGCCAATCTCTTTAAGCTGAGCTCCTTACTTAAACTCTATTCCAATCGGACAACTATGTAAATTGCCCAATGTTTAGACCAAATTCAGATCAAATTTCATAAGTTGCAAGTTATTAATATGGACCTCGGATCAAAGAATGGGTCCAATACACAACCTGTGCCTAAACCATAGAACCATGATTGTCCAGGAACACTCACCACAACTTTTCGTCTCTAATGGCCACCTTATAAAATGCATTTGCTAGTTCTAGGGATAGTGTGAACGATTACCAAATGAGTTCGCACATATGTTTCCAGCAGCATTTACACATAAAGGCTAACTAACATTCCATCTACCTTTGCTTCACATAAACTGTAAACACTGTTTGCACAACAGCATGTGAACTCTTACCTCTTACTTTTTTCATTTATTTACATGCCAGAAAGGACAGTAATGAAAAGGTTTCCAGGTGAACTAAATGTTAATTACTGTCTCTGATCTTTTGGTTGCGTTTCATGAAATTGATTAATATTGAATCGACAGACAGGCACATCTTTTTTTACAGAACTCGCAGACTTAGGTGTTGACGTTTTTGAAAAATCAAATTGTTAAAATTATCACTATAGAGAATCAAATAGTGTGTCAATCCAACCAGATGCCAATTGTGTAGTGTGTTTTCTACCGAGTTCTACCGTGGGTGCACCAGCTACTGAAGAGATTAAGTGGATGTTTGTTAGTTTAATGAAAAATATCGCTAATACAAATGTGTTCATCTCCTATTCACTTTCTTCTTCAACTACACATATATAAGCTTGATGATAGACTCAGTGAATCTGTAGTCAGTTTGGACATAAACTACCATGTATCAATAATGTTGCAACAGGCTTATTGGGGCTGATGTGAAAGGGAATTGATATCATATACATTTTATACACCTCCAGTTGGACTTGGCCCTTTTGGCAGGTTCACCCCTAAACTTTTTGCTTTTAATTGTGACCTGATGCTAGCTGTTTTTAGCTTCTGCACACTTTAACCCTGAGTCCCAGTGTAAAGTGTGTGCGTAGTCTGAGTGCGTGTGGTGAGATTGGCCTGCCCTCCCATAGGAATGCATGGGGAATGTGTGTGTCCATGGTAGTTCCTGATGTGTGGGGAGTGCAGGGGCAAGTTTGGTATATGCAAACTCGTGAAATTAAATGCTGTGCGACGGTGTGCGCAGATTTAATGTGTCTAGTGTAGAAGTGCCACTTCTAGAAGTTGGCAAGTCTGTGCAGTAAATTTGAATTGACGGTCTGGCTTGTGATTGGCTGGAGCTGGCTGGTGTGCGTGGCTCCAGGAGTCAGGATGGGTCTGCCCCGGTGGTGAATGGAGAGATCTGCATGTTGATGGGAGGGAGGAGTGCACCTGGGACCTGAATAGGGCTGGGCCTTCCCTCCACAATGCTGGCTCCGCCCCCTGTGGTACATCTGATGTCCCTCGCCTGTCCTGTGAATGGGGAGAGGGGCTGAGCAAAACAAAGTGCTCAAGAACCAGTTGTCACTGGTTCTCTCCTTGCCCTACAGCTCCAGACAAAGAAAATGTGTGTATAAAAAGGGGCTGTGACCCCATGCAAAATTTTCACTCTGTTCCTAAGTTGAGGGGGAGCCTGCTGCTGCTGGGCACCAGGAGGAACCGCCACTGGGGACTGCCCCACTGCTGGAGGGCCCTGTGAGCTGGCCCCTGGACCCAGCCTCTGCCCCCCTGCATTATAAAAGACTTTCCTGGGACTTTGTTCTACAGCGACTGGGAGCGCTTTATTTTTTTTTGCAGTTGGAGAAGAGCTTTATTTACTCCCAATCAGAGCGCTGGACTTATGCCCTAGGAGCGCTTCTATTTTATGATTTGCAGCACTGAGCTGCACCGCTCTGTGAGGGAATCCTCAGCGCAGGGATTCCCCCATGCTTCATGGGAGACGGGAGCCCACCCCGCGTATTGGCCGTTCTTGAAGGTATCGGGTCCCACCCCGCAGGTGACTGGGTCTGGAGAGATCGAGTGCCCAACCCGCCGTGCTTTTATCCTAAAGCGGGTGCTCACCCCGCTTTTGATTCAAAAAGGGGGTGGTGATGAACAGAGTGTCTGAATTAAGCAGACCACTCTTACCCAGTCAAGAGATCAGGGCTTGATCCATCACCGTTATTTAGCTCACTGGTATACAACCTTTAGCACACATCTTTTAGCACGCACTACCATTACCACGCGTCTGTTACAACGCATACCATTACAACGCATAGCGCTTTGAGGCGATCTGACTTAGGGAATGGCTAGTGATTAGGTTAATTTACTATCCAATAACCTTCCCTAGTGTCCACGGAGACTGGTGTTGGAATAGTAAATTAAACTATTCACTATCCAACACCCAAAGCACTATGCGTTGTAAAGGTATCGCGTTGTAAAAAATGCGTGGTAATGGTATGCGTGGTAAAAGTGTGCGTGCTAACATCATACATCCAGCTCACTGCATCACCCCAGTTCAGAACCTGGCTATATGCAAATTAGTCTGACCCAGTGCCTCATGGGAACAGGGCAGACCAAACTACCAAGCCAATTCTTCACCGGAAAGGAGACAAGCTTCCGGGGACCGGTTTCTGGCATTTCAGCCGTCGTCGGCCCGGCTTGCTTGAATCCTAGTGGTGCAGTGAGCAAGGGACTCATGTCTGAGTATACCCTGCCACACTTGTGGTGGCCAAAAACGATTCAAAAAGGGGGTGGTGATATTTTTTTTTTTTTTTTTATAGCACTTGTAAGGCGCACAGCTACCCACAAAGGGTTTCCCAGCGCCGTACCAGCAAGATACACAATACCACTGGAGAGAGAACAGTCAAAGCATTTATTTATTGAACAGCCAAGTTTTTACGCTTTTTCTGAAATTCATATAGCTTTCCTCCTTGCGTATATGAATAGGCAGTGAGTTCCACAGCGTTGGGCCCAGGTAGGAAAAGGATCTCCCGCCTATTCTGGCCCGTTTGAACCTTGGTACCACAAAGTTCGCAGCTGTGCCTGAACGAAGACTGCAATTTGGGAGGTAGGGTTTAGCAAGGGCCTGTAGATATTTGGGGGCAGTGCCAGCTTTGATTTTAAATAGGTAATTCAGGGCCTTGAAACGGATTTGATTTTCAACTCTAAGCCAATGCAGCTCCCTGAGATGTTTGGTGATCCTAGCGGATCTAGGGATTTTGCAGAGCAGTCTGGCCGCAGCGTTCTGCACTAGTTGCAGACGCTTTATCACTGCCTTGTTTGAACCCAGGTATAAGATGTTACCGTAATCAAGCCGAGATGTCACTAAGGCATTGACCACGGTCTTCTGGGTGGTAGGTGGCAACATCCAGACTATTTTGCGTAACCATTTAAGAATGGTAAAACATATACCTGCCACTTTGTTTGCTTGCTGAGTCATAGATAGACTGTCATCAATGATGACCCCAAGGTTTCTAACCTGAGAGGCTGGAGGTGGAAGTTTGCCTAATGACGATGGCCAATGGGAATCATTCCAGAGATCTTTACTATTCCCTAACAGGAGGACCTCTGTTTTATCTCCATTTAATTTGAGTTGGTTGGCTGACATCCAACTAAATATTTCTTGGAGGCCTACTTTTAATGCAGATGGGACAGACAAGTCGGATTTGGAGAGTGAAAACAGGACTTGCGAGTCATCTGCATAGGTCATTAAACTTAGACCAAAGTTTTCTGCAAGATTGGCCAGTGGTCGTAGGTACAAATTAAAAAACAGAGGGCTCAGAATTGATCCCTGTGGCACACCATGAGGAGAGTGGAATACCTCAGAGCATGCCCCCGAAGAGGAGATCTGGAAAGTGCGGAGGGTTAAGTGAGATCTAATCCATTCCAGAGCTTTGCCTTCGACACCATTCTCCCCCAGCCTGTCAAGCAGTATGGAGTGAGAAATGGTGTCGAAAGCCGCACTAAGATCTAACAAGACCAGTGCTACTGTTTGGCCGTCATCCATAAGCTCCCTGATCTTTTCTGTGACCCCGAGCAGGGCCGTCTCGGTAGAAAAATCACTCCTAAACCCAGATTGGGCCGAATGCAGGAGCTCATTGTTTTCCACATAGGTTGAAAGTGCCTTATGGATATGCCTCTCTAAGATTTTTGAAAAGGCAGGCAGTAATGAGATTGGGTGATAATTGGCCAATATCATAGGGTCTGCGCCTGGTGTTTTAAGTAGAGGGCTGACCGTAGCATGTTTCCATAGAGCAGGAACTGTGGCTTGCTCTATGGAGGCATTCAGTATCTCTGCTATGAAAGTCAAAGCAGCGTCCTCTAATTTATTTATGATACTGATAGGAATAGGGTCACGTGGGGAACCCGATTTGATCAATTTAGTAGTTCCTTCAGTGTGTCCAATTTAATGGGAGGCCAGGCTTCAAGATGACATTTTCCTCTAGGGACTAGGGAGGTGTTGAACAGAGTGTCTGAATTAAGCAGACCACTCTTACCCAGTCAAGAGATCAGGGCTTGATCCATCACCGCTTTTGGGCATTTCCTTAAAGCGGGTGCCCACCTCGCAACTTGCCACCGCCAACAGAGCCACCGCACGGCCCGAGCCGCTCTTCAAAGTTCCCTCCAGGCTGCTATCGGCGCGACCCAGAAGACAGGCGCTGTTGCCTTGTTGGGGGCGGGTGACCCGGAGGCTGCACGGGCCGCCCAATTACAGCAAGGCCCAGGAGAGGGTCCCGGAAGCAGAGGAAAGCACGCCCTCTGGAAAAAGAGACCGGAGGAGCCATGCCCGGTGAACCTACAGAGCTCCTGTGCAAGAGGGAGAGCCCCGCACCTGGCCGGCCTTGAGGAGGCGCCCTGGGAGAGCCGGTGGAGAAGTGAGGCGGAGGGGGGCCCGAGGCACTTTGCTGGTGCCTGCCCCGCGCATTCAAGTCCCCACATTGCCACCGGAGGAAGGAGACAGGAGGACCCACCCACGAAAGAGGAGCTGAGTCTACCAGCCGCTCCGGTGAGTGGGGGACGCTGTGGAGGGACTGTGTGTGCTGGGAGTGGCCCCTGAAGTGTTTGTGCTGTTCTCTCTCCACAGCGGCGCTGCAGATGCACCTATTTGGGCAATTGTTAAATTCCAGAGTCCCTGAGTGGGACTCCAGCATGCACCTGGTTGGTGCTGGTTCTTTCCCAGCTGCCCCGTACGGCAGTGGGCAGCTGCAATGTTTTGCCCCACTACTCAAGGGACCCCAGTGGGGGTCTAGTAGGCGCAGTGGTGCCAGCCCCATTCTTATCCTCTGGGCCATTCTGGTTGAGACCCAGGGCAGGGGCCCACATTTTTCTACAGAGGGGCACAGTCAATGCCCGTGCCCCTCTTAACGATCTCCCAGCTGCCCAGCAATTAGTGGGCAGCTGCCACGTTTAGGCTGCTCTTTTCCCTTGTTGCTTTCGCTGCGTGCTCAGCCAGCCTGTACATTCTGGACTAAGGGCATGTGTGCCCCATGGAAGGCCAGTTGGCCTGGGGTCAGTATCCAATGTGAATTTGGGGCATGGTGTTTGCCTACTGTGTTTGTGATAATATTTGCCTAATGTGATTTATGCATAATGTGCAATGCATTTATGCCTGTCATACCTCTAACTGTGTTTTCATGTTTAGGAGATTGTTTTGCCTAGTATAGTTTATGCCAGTGAGTTTATGTTTTCCTGCGTGATGTATGCCTAAGGTGATTAGGATTGCGTAGTGTGTACCTACCTTTTACCAGTGGTTACTGGTTGTGTTCTACAAGTGTTATTTTGTGCTACAGTTATTCGGAGTGCTATTTCTACTAAGTACTATTTCTGACGGTGGCTCATGTGACCCTGTTCTGTGTATATAATCCCCTGTAAATACTGCCCAGTGCCAGTTGGCGCAGGGTAATTGTGTGATTATGATCTAATGTGTTTATGGTAATACAAAGGATATTTTTATATATAACCTTGTGTGGAGTTCCTTTTTGTGGTGTACCTAGCGTATCGCTGCTGTGTGTGTGTGTTGCGCAAATGCTTTCCACATTGCCTCCGGGATAAGCCTGACTGCTCGTGCCAAGCTACCAAGGGGGTGAGCAGGGGTTATCTTGGCGTGTAACTCCCTTGCCCTGACTAGAGTGGTGGTTTCTGCCTGGCTTTGGAGCAAGCCCTAGCCAACCAGAAATCCCATTTCGAACTTCTCCTTACTGTGTCAATGGTAGCTAGTTAATGTCTCTCAAATTAATTGTATCATATAGAGCAAAACAATATTTTACTCAAAAAAGGAAAACAAAATAATGTTGGTATTCATTGATGATATTACACCTATGTGTCTACTCCAGAACTAACACTGAAAAAAGTCTTGATTGCTTAGAGTTCAGATGCTAGGCTAGGCTAAGGACTTAAGGGAGTTTTTTCGTGACATCACAGATGGTAAACTTGGCTTCCTCGCGTGACTATATACCACAAATTCTTACTCTGTGGCTCCCAATGAACTGTGCAGATGGATTATTGCAAAAATGTGTCATTGGCGTTTTCTACCACCCAAATGCAAGGCATTTATAAAGTCCCCTAAGACGGATGAACTGCAAAATGTTAGCATTACCTGTAAATTGCTATCACTTTACCAGTGCTCCTGGCTTAATAAAAACGTTTGTGAATATTAGAGCTCTTCGGATTATCTCAAGTCAAATGATTCATGGAATCAATTATGTAAATATCAGAGGATCAACTGTACAATCCAGCTTGATCTATGAATCCCACAAAAGATCGCATCCACATTCACTAACGCAATGGGCTAACCAAACTAATTTTCTGAAATGGCTGGTACTATTTAGATAATTTAAAGCAGTTCCTAGGGAAAATAATCTAATTTAGGTGGACTGGTGAACTCTTGCCTGATCATGCCAGGGGCAAAGAGAAATTAAATCTACATTGGTAGTGACAGAGGTCTCCCATCAAGGTTACATTAATCAAGAACCTGGATAGGTTGCATAAGAGAACCAGCCTTAGATATTCATGCTACCCCACACAACAACAACTGTATGCTTATGTCCTCAAACCTAAAAAAAACACTAATTGCTTGCAGGGTACAAAACAAGGCAACTATTAATCACCAGGATGAAAAAAACAGTTAGCAGGCGACAAGATCCACATGTTGAAAACGTTTGCCATGTAAAATACTGACTGGCCACAGGCTTACTTTTTAATCTGTTCCATATTTGCAGCATTGCTTGTCTTGGCAAGGATTAAAACCTGATTAGGGGTTTTGGGGTTGAAGAACCGCAACAAGGCTAAACTTTCCAAGAGTAAGCCCCGATATATGAAACTTTGATATGTGATCTTTCCTCATTCCACACATCTCTATTGGGAGATGCAATAAGAGTCATTCTCCCACAAGATCTATCCTTTCACCACAAGATGTTTAAAAGGAGGATAAAGAGAACTGGAAAAAGAGAAAGGACCTGCTGAGTAAAGTTTTTACTCATAGTAATCTCACTGGAGAATTGAAGAGATGAAAGCCAAAATCTGCAAAGAAACAGTATTATCGACAATTCAAGAGAGAAGTACAGATGAATATTTAAGCTACACACCTCGCTCCTGGCTTGCATATAAAAAAAAAAATACACCAACCTTTGCCTTGTTATTTGCATAAAGTAGAGAGGAGGGATTGGCTTCTTGTTTTCCTTAAACTACATTAGCTATGACATTGGAAAGGTAATTAATGCACCACACAATCGATACCCATGCTCCCCTTCAGAAAACCAGAAACAGGATTATCTGAGACTCCTGGGATTAGTAGGCAACCCTCAACCCCCATCACAGAATTTATGAAGCCCCCGCCCCATTTAACACAGTAAATGAATGTCAGACCTCCAAGATATCATTCTGCATGAACTGGTCCTTTTGATAAACAGGGGATTTAGAAAAAGTATTGGTTTCTAACGGTGGCCACATGAGCGCTTCAGAAGCTACATCTCAGCAGGGCACATGTAAGACAATTTGAAAATGTAAAATGAGAAAGAAAACATAGCCAGATACTTTATTCGAGTGTCATTTTGATGAAAAAGAGACAAAACACTTCTGGTCAAGCACGTATGTCTTAAGGGTGAGGTTATGTCCTAAATATTATACATACATTCCAAGGGGTAGGACGTATGACTCGCCTTTTCAAAGTCAAATCTATGGCGTGGAAAATTGAATAGATGCAGTATTTGGATTTGTTCTGCAGTTAAATGCTTCCATTTTTTCCAAATTGTTGCATGCAAATACAACCAGTAGTTGTGGAGCTTAAGCAGAGTAAGTTAGCCTGTGTGCTTAATAGCAAACAATAAGTAGGTTAGAACTATACCACAGTCACATGACAGTGGAGAAGTGTGGCTCAGGGGTTAGAGGCGGCAGACCCAGAAGCTGAGATCGGCCCTGGACCAGGGTTCAATTCCCCGCCTCGGCGGGTCTTGGGCTCAAAAATTCCACGGACTCGATAATTCTCGCTCCGGTGCCTTCTCGACTCACGGGTTCACACTCTGCGACTCTGGGCAATAGCTTGCTTAATCTCCACAATGGCCCCTCGCGGCGGGATGCCTGGCTTTCACCTTGTGGATACCCTGCCGGGGTTATCTCACAGGGGAATACCAGGACGGGTTCCCTAAGCAAGCGCCGGGAAACCCTTTGTGGGTAGCTGTGCGCTATTTAAGCTCAAATACATTTACACATTTACATGCAGAGACGTCGGAGGTTACGATTTGCTTTCGTGATAATGGTGTTTATCTTCATATTAGCACGTGAGGTAATAGGTTAATTAGTTGTCTGCAGATTTCTTGATTAAGTGATATGGCTGAGATACCCGCCACCCCCTCTCAACACAATCCCCATGGATGGGAAACCGTAAACGGTTCTGAACTTTTGGAAGGCGGGAGGGAGTGACCCTCCCGGCCGTATTTATTAAAATATGAAACAAAATCAAAAACATTAAAATAACAGTTTCATATTATGTACAATTTCATTTCCACATTACGATGTTTGGCTAACCTTAACAGATCTCTAATACAAAGGTTCTCATAGCCGAACTAACATCCTACAAAACATTTGACTTGAAATTGTACATCCTAACGTTAAGGGCCAACGGCAAGGTCGTAACCGGTGTCAGATCCCTAAACCAGAAATACCCCCCCTCACTTGTGAGGAGATCGACCGCACAGAGGCGTACCTCAAGTGCATCTACCAATTTCCCTTGGACTTGACGGGGGCCCCAATGAACTCGACGCCATTTAACGGTCGTCCGAGGACTCGTGTGAGGTGTCTAAAAGGTAGCGTAAACCCCCTCCCGAACCCCACACAACTTACCCCATCTGCCGTCGCAGATGTCCTGGCCCCGGGAAATTCCCCAGGAGGGCCCGTAGCCCCTCCTATCCAGGAAGGGGCCTTGACCACCTTTCCTTTCCTTCCGGCGGCCTATCCTTAGAAGGGACCGCCTCCCCGTTGAGGGGCCAATGGCCACCTCCCCCGAGCGCTCCCATCCGTAATGGGTGACGCACCCCCATAGGGATCTTCCAATTACTGCTCACCGATCATGACCTTACCGCCCGACCAAAATAAATACGACATTTACCTAAATTACTAAATTGCAAAACAATCATAACTATTACAAGCATGATTACTGATCAACACTAATGCAGAATTACTTTATTTGAAAAACATACTGACAAATGACCATTCTTTATTGCATACTCAAAATATCACGACAATCATCACAACCTGTAAGAAATAGAGTTACCACATCAAAACTTTATTCAAAACAACTCGCTGTCCTTAGGGGCTGGTGGGTGGGTCAAAATTGGCTCTTCGTTCCGTCTCGAGCTCACGTGCAGCGGGGAGGTGCAGCTTCAGAGCACAGGAACAAGAGGATGCTTTCTTGGCTTGTTGCTCTTTTTATCCGTCTTCAGGGCGGGCGTAAACCCGCCCACGCCTGCCTCGGAGGGAGTGGCCAGCTGCGTCAGTGTCTAGGACAACCCACTCCAGGGCGGGAAAAAGGCGCGCCCCGGCTACGCCGCTTCGGGCATACCAGCCGAGACTCGCCTCCCGCCCAAGATGGCTTCCCGGGGGGATCGTGGTACTCCACCATACGTTCGGGGGGACCGAATGGTCGCCCCTTTCCATATGGCTGAGATACCCGCCACCCCCTCTCAACACAATCCCCAAGGATGGGAAACCGGAAACGGTTCTGAACTTTTGGAAGGCGGGAGGGAGTGACCCTCCCGGCCGTATTTATTAAAATATGAAACAAAATCAAAAACATTAAAATAACAGTTTCATATTATGTACAATTTCATTTCCACATTACGATGTTTGGCTAACCTTAACAGATCTCTAATACAAAGGTTCTCCTAGCCGAACTAACATCCTACAAAACATTTGACTTGAAATTGTACATCCTAACGTTAAGGGCCAACGGCAAGGTCGTAACCGGTGTCAGATCCCTAAACCAGAAATACCCCCCCTCACTTGTGAGGAGATCGACCGCACAGAGGCGTACCTCAAGTGCATCTACCAATTTCCCTTGGACTTGACGGGGGCCCCAATGAACTCGACACCATTTAACGGTCGTCCGAGGACTCGTGTGAGGTGTCTAAAAGGTAGCGTAAACCCCCTCCCGAACCCCACACAACTTACCCCATCTGCCGTCGCAGATGTCCTGGCCCCGGGAAATTCCCCAGGAGGGCCCGTAGCCCCTCCTATCCAGGAAGGGGCCTTGACCACCTTTCCTTTCCTTCCGGCGGCCTATCCTTAGAAGGGACCACCTCCCCGTTGAGGGGCCAATAGCCACCTCCCCCGAGCGCTCCCATCCGTAATGGGTGACGCACCCCCCATAGGGATCTTCCAATTACTGCTCACCGATCATGACCTTACCGCCACAGGCCGGATAGCTGACCGGCTATCCGGACCCCCCACAACAACTCCTGCCTAAAGGTCATGTTTTAAAGTCTTTAGCCAAGCTATGAGGTCTCCTATGAGTAACTCATTCCCCACCCGGGACAAATGAACCCCATCCCCCAAATACATACTGTCCCCTTTGATACAACCATGCGAAACAGAATGCAGTGTACTTGACCGAAACAATCTACTCAATTTGTTATTTATCTTCTTTACTGAATGATTCAGAGCAGAAACCGAAATAGCCCCCCGCCACACTTTCCGTGGGATCATATGGGACCATGCAATTGTGCACCCTGGAACTCTTCTTGCCAACCAACTTACTGTGGAAAGCATTGCCTCAAGAAGGAGTCGTCTACCAGTGGCCACCAAATCATTGCCCCCAAGATGGACTATGATTATAGACGGCGGTGACCTTGTCCGCCCTAACAAACCCTCGAAAAAGGATTGAAACTGATCAACACAGAGCCCGCCCTTTCCGTAGAAGGACACCCTGTACCCGTATTCCCCAGCCACGTGAATCATGTCACCTGCTTTGAATACGTCCGCGGCACGCCTCACGTATGAGTGGCCCACGACCCACACCTCCTTTTTCGCAGCCGGTGATGTCTGACCGCTGGTCCCCAGGTGTCGGGTTGACTGCACAGTCCGCCCCGCCTCGTAAGCTTGCGCAACTGAAAACCAAACAAAAACAAGAAGCGTGAGTACATCATTACAGCTTCACAACATGTGCAACCGCACATACCTTTTATAACAGTTCGAGGACCAACGCCCCACACGTTTTACTTCATCTACACTCAGACCCCTGGCTGTAGCCTCAGTAGCAGCCCCTATCCGAAAGGAATGGGTCCCGAACTCGCCGGGGTTCAAGCCCGCGGCCGAAATCGACATCGCAAGCACCCGCTGGAACTGAAACCTCGTCAGTGGGGTGGCGTCAGCGTGTCTCAACAAGGTCCCCCCCCATGATGCCACCCTCTGCGCTAAATATTCCTCTACGCACACCACAGGGCACATGGAAGACCCGGGGATCCTCTGAATGATTATGCAGTCCCCATTTGCACCCTGATCGGTTTTGGACCTAACAAACGAGACTGTCATCGTCTCCCCCTGACCTGAATGTGCTCCCGGCACAGTCCCCCCATCGTATCCTGTTTGTTCCTCGCCACCAATTCGCTTACCCGCATAGCCCCATGGAATGCTAGCGCAAATGCAGCTCGGAACAACACTGCTTCGTACTGGGATGAACATGTTGCCGGGAGTACGGACAATAACAGGGTCAACCTATCCAGACCTATCGGGTGCCTCTCATCTACTCTGCGACCCTCCAGGCGTTGCCACCCACGTAGCGCTTTCTGCACCACAAAAGACGCTGTCGGGTCCTGGATCCCATGAGCCCTTGCCATAAAGGAAATGGCGGCCCGATGTCTCTGGGCCGTAGCTACTGATTTTCCTGCCTGATGTAACGACAGCAGAAATCTTACGACAAGCTCTTCCTGTCCCCAAAGCTCCCCCCCAGCAGAACCCAAAAAGGACAAATAGGAACGGAACGCCCCTTCATATGCCTTCCTTGTCCTGGGTGCTAAACTCTCTCCCACGAGGTTTTGTAGTTCGGGGCACCGAGAGACCAGAGAGCTTCGGGAAAGGGTGCTGCCACCAGGTCCGCTGCGGGCAGAAAACCCCAGAAGGCCTGCATACGGAAACGAGAAAGCGCATCAGCCGCTTGGTTCAGTACCCCCGGGACATGTCTTGCCCTAAAGAGCACATTCAACTGCATACACAATAACACAATTTCTTTGAGCAGTCTCAGAATCCATTTGCAACGTGCTGCCTGACTATTGATACACTCAACCACAGTCATGTTATCAGACCAGAAAACCACAGAGTGATCACGAAAACCCTCCGGCCATGTTTTCAAGGCCACCAAAATAGGGAAGAGTTCAAGGAAAGCAATGTTACTCGTCAGGCCGCACTCGTGCCACCATGACGGCCATTTTTGAGCCGACCATTGTGTACCAAATATGGCGCCAAAACCTACACTCCCCGCGGAATCTGTCCAAAGCCCCAGCTCCTCGGAGGACACTGCCGGTTTGTTCCAGACAATTCGACCATTGAAATCCGCCAGAAATGCCAACCAAATGCGCATGTCCTGGCGAACCTCTGCCGAGAGCCTCGTGCGGTGATGTCCTTCCTTCAGGCCGACCATGGCTTGTGAAATCGAGCGGGAAAAGGGGCGCGCCATTGGCATTACTCTCAGGGCAAAATTCAACTGACCCACCACCTGTTGCAATTGATGCAGGTTCACTTTTGTCGCACGTATACATGTTTCAAGGGATGTCCTGAATTTTAACACTTTTTCCCTGGGTAATCTAAAACAACCTTCTTCCGAGTCGAGCTCGATCCCCAGAAATTCGTGCAAAGTTGAGGGACCCACAGTCTTACCTGGCGCCAATGGCACACCGAATTGTTTCATTAAGACACAAAATTCATGTAAAGCCTGTCCACACCCAGGATCCCCGGCTGCCCCCAAAAACAGAAAGTCATCGAGATAATGCATCACATGCTGAAAACCCGTCTTCCTTGTGAATACCCAGTGCAGAAAACAACTGAACTTTTCAAAATAGGCACAGGATATCGAGCACCCCATTGGCATACATCTATCCATGTAATAGCAACCCTGAAACATAAAACCAAGGAGACGCTGATCGTCTGGGTGCACCGGGAGCAACCGGAACGCTGACTCAATGTCTGATTTTGCCATCAGCGTCCCGTGCCCCAGGCGGTTCAACATGGCAACGGCCTCATCGAAAGATGCGTACCGTACCGAACACACTTCCGGGTCTATCGCTTCGTTAACGGAAAGACCACGTGGGGCTGACAAGTTATGTATCAGCCGAAACTCACCCGGGTCCTTCTTGGGGACCACCCCTAGAGGGGAACAAACAAAGTTAGCAACCGGTGGCAAATCAAATGGACCGGCGACACGACCTCGCGTCACCTCCTTCCCAATCTTTACCTGTACCACCGCCGTATGCTGCAAGACCGACAGTTGATTTTTACAATTTGCTACACCCTGAAAATCCCCCACTGGAATGCGAAAACCATATGAAAACCCGTCTCGCAACACCCCAGCGGAAGCATGATCCGGGTATTCGTTGAGCCAAGGAATCATTGCCATGGTATCAATCGGAGTAGGTAAAGGCGCCCCTCGGACTATTTCAGACCTGTTTGGCGCTTCCCCTACCACCGTTATCACCCGTTTTGGCTCTGCACATGGACTCAGGATGGGATGGCTGCCCACACCCCCCACATTCATGTCTGAACTTGCATGACCCCTGGGGCCTCGTACATTTTCCCCTGTTAAAATTCCAACAAATCCCCTTTTTACCTGCGTTGCCACTCGGCTTCGAGTGGTACTCGTTACCTGCACCCGTCCGAAAGGGTGTCCCAGAGGATTGGCGGAAAGATTCCCCCCCGTTACTCCCTGACAATGGCACTTTTAACATTCCTGAACTCTCCATTTTTTGCCATGAAACGGAGTCGAAACAATCCCAAGTTAGAACTGGGTCGTGCTCCTTAGCTTTTCTAAAAATATTGTCATAACAGAACCACTGATTCCCCCCGTACGATACGGCATACTCCATGATACGTGACTGATAAATAGGCAACTCGGTCAGCAACTCGGGCCTGCGCTCACCCATGATGGAGGTAAAAATGCCCCACGCTCTGCCCCAAGTACCTATGTTCTCATCAACCTTAAAGGCGGCCATTTTTGCACGCCAAACACCCGGATGCATGAGCTCCTTTTGGCTCTTAACATGCTCCATCTCGTAATGGTCGGTAAGCAAAGAAAAAATGTTCACATACTTATTCGCCCAAATCTTTTCCTTAATTTCCAGTGGAACGTGCTGGGCCACCTTCTCCCTTCGTGAAGGTACAGACCCCTCCCCCGCAATCGTCAATGGCCGCTTACCTGAACCAGATGCTGCATTTGCCGCCGAACTTGGGCCTGATGCATTTTCCGCCGCCGGAACTGGCGGGGTAACAGAAGATGGTGCCTTCGCAGCCTCTCTAGATTCCCGCAGTTGTCTCATTACTGCCCGGGCGTCTTCAGCCGTGGTGCCCTCGCTATCTTTTCCCAACCACGCTGCTAATTGTGCCGCTAACTCGGGAGGCATATCTTCCCCGGTCACGGGGGTCGGGTGCCCCTCCTTCGGAACCGGGGTTGGCTCCTCGAGTGGGGTATCGGGGACCGGGGTTTCCCCCCCAAGTGCCCCCCTTTTGGACCTCTTGCCTCTCCCACCAGGGACTACTCCTGGCAAAGCTGGTCCGATGACTCGCTTCGGTCCTCCCTCCCCGTTCTTAGCCGCCATCTGCTTCTTCAAATCGGCTACCTCCTTTATGAGCATGCGGAGCATCTGATCGGTACCGACCCGCTTTCCGACCTTCTTGCCTGGCATTCTCAACGAAGATATCTGTAAAACAAAAAGAAAGATTACAACGCTCAAAATTGGCTCTTCGTTCCGTCTCGAGCTCACGTGCAGCGGGGAGGTGCAGCTTCAGAGCACAGGAACAAGAGGATGCTTTCTTGGCTTGTTGCTCCTTTTATCCGTCTTCAGGGCGGGCGTAAACCCGCCCACGCCTGCCTCCGAGGGCGTGGCCAGCTGCGTCAGTGTCTAGGACAACCCACTCCAGGGCGGGAAAAAGGCGCGCCCCGGCTACGCCGCTTCGGGCATACCAGCCGAGACTCGCCTCCAGCCCAAGATGGCTTCCCGGGGGGATCGTGGTACTCCACCATACGTTCGGGGGGACCGAATGGTCGCCCCTTTCCATTCTTCGAACAGAGATATGGTAGCCTATGACCACACGTGAATTGATGGGTAAAAAATAATAGGTATTTATTTATGTAATACCAGACCCCGAGGGGTATCAGTGCGCTTTGCATAGATTACCAGCAAAAAGATATACCTACATTAATTTAGTGAAAAAGTTAAACCTTGCAGTGAAGTGTGCTGAGAATGCCTATGCAGAGGTTATGTATCTTCTCCTGGCTTGGGCTTCAATTAGATGCGATAATGTGTACGTTTTGTAGAAGACCAAAGTGATTTATAAAACACCCTGCAGTAAGAGAGATACTGTTGTACCTCCCGCTTTTTGATTGGTGTGATTTGTATATACTGTCTGTATATATGAAAGGCTAACTTTTAGAGCATGAGCTGTGCAGCATCTTAACCATCTTTGCTTCAAATGTAGAGCAAAACGTTTGCATTTCATCATGATGAACTCCTGCATAAAAATATCATCTGTTATGGTTTTAGTGGACTGATAAAGGAGGCCGGCGACCGCTTATCTTCGCTAGCGTTGATATACTGTGCACTCTGATATAATAGGTATTTGAGAGAGCGCGCTGAAGATTATGTAGCCCTGGTTTGCCTTATGGGAAGCAATATTTTGTGGCATCACTTCAGGGGCTTTAATTATGAGATATTTTATAGAGAAATATCCTTTTAATTGCCTTCGTTTCGGAGTATGAAGCACTTACTCTAAATTGCAAATCGGGTTTAAATCGAGAATACAACTAGAAAAGACGACGGGAGTTTCTGGAAATAAAAGACAAATTCAAACCTACTTGTTTATCGTGATCATTACTGTCCCTCTTGTGGAAAGACCTACTTGTCATATTCCTGTTTAGAAAGTTTCACTCCTTCCAGATACAGGAAAATACACTTTCACATTGTAAATAAATAATGTTTGCACTGGGAATGACTAGATGTTCCTGCAGTATAAATATGTGAATAATGTGAATTACATTGTACATAAGTGCTACAATACTGTGATGTATATCTTGCTTATTCTGGTGACAGTAAACCTCTTATGATCATCCAGATCTGATAATTTCATGTGAGCAGGTTTTCTAAATATAAAACTAGAGCAATAGGGAATTGAAAACTATATTAACAATGAGAGAATTGGAAACTATGTAAACACTGACAGCATTTCATCTTGAACTTTTTCTTCACAAAACTACTTTTGATTTTGATTTTCTTTTTCATAAATACCTGACTGAATTCTTACATTGTTCACTCCTATCATGTTTCGTACATACGTGCTGAAATCTACCACTTCAGGACAAATAAACAACAGATTGGAATGCCATTAAGATCATTTCCAAATCAATATAAGGTACTGAGTCAATCATTTTGATACATCGCTTTTTATTTTACATCAGTGGGTTTCTCTTAGGGTGGGCGAATAATTCTGCTCTGCCTGCAGAGTTTACAGTATTTTGCCCACTCTGTGTTCTGATTGGAACGCGGAATTTTGGCAAATCTCCTCCAACCATCGTGTGGCAGAGTTTTTTCACATGGGTGGATCCCCAAAGTTATTATGGCGAGCCAGGATTTGCATCCCTTAGCGCAATTTTGGGTGCTAGAACACCTCCTGGTGGGATTTCTCAACAGGGGCGGTCGCAGCACGTCCTAACCGTTCACACTGAGGAAGCTGCCTCTCTAGTAGAAAATAACCCTGAGCAGCAAAAAGAAGCAGTGCCCTCAGGTGCCGTTCACAATGAGTATACAGTGCAGAACAAGCTCTTGGTGCTAAAAATCAGCCAGAGTAGTGCGACGTGCAGAATTCCACCCCCTCGCAGAACTCCGCTGAATCTTGGGGCGTTTTTATATAACTCTGCGAGGTCTGCCCACCCCAAGTTTTCTCCCTAAGTATAATTCCTTTAGTTTGATAACGAGTTTGCTGTTCCTAAGGAATCACAGACCACATCCCCAATGAGGCAGTAAAGGGCTAATTATTGAACTAGGTACTTTTATTCCTGTGCATAAAAGACATATTCTAGAAATTGGAGAGCGGATTTCTCTGGGATGAGGCCAAGACTTGCTTGGATATTGTATATCCATTTTCTCTCTGTTGTGGCATAGATGAGCAAGAAAATGTTGGCACATGAGAATAATTGATCTCAAAGTGTTGCAGTTGTAGTTAAAGATGAATTAAAAAACTCAGCTGTATTTTTTCTAGTTCGGTATTTATGATGTATTTTACTAAACATCCTGGCACTTGTTAACTATGCCATCTTACCATATCACTTTCTGCAAGAATGATAATTAAAAAAGTTTACTTCCTTGATGGTGTTTGGAAATTATCATCATCTGCACAGCTGGCCACCATTTTTGACCTATCTGCTTCACTGTCTTTATAACTCTGTGCAATTTGTAACTTCAAATCAGAGGAAAAGTGGCTTTGCTTCCCCTTTAATCAGGGTTAAATAGGCTCACCCCTGATTGACGTATTTAATTTGCCTATACATTCCTAGTATATAGTAGTATAAAAGGCACCCAGTCCCAGATGTGGACTGCACCTATTGTGCTATCAGTAGCATGGACCGGCAAGACACAGATTGTGGCCTATCACTATAGCATGTAGCACGACTGCTGTAGTTTAAATTCTGCTGTTAAATCTTTCATAACAACCCTTTTTCACATGATAAGACCTCCATTTTAAATATTAATAAGTTGTCCCATGCAGGCCTTGTGGGCCACAAGGTAGGGTGCATGGTATTCAAAAGTGGGAAATGTCCATAATTATTGTCACAATGTCCCTACAGTTACAAGGCCCTAAACACTGAGGTAAACCTGGCTGTTTGATACAGAAAACCAGTACAGGTTAAACTATTAATTCTGTCTCTCTGGTGTGGGGCTAGCTAGAAAAAAGAATTCACCACCTTAATATTTACTAAAAGTTGAATTAATTGTGAAGTTGAATTTTTAGGAAGTATTTAGGAAAAAGTACTGTTATAAAGTTATTTTTTCTCTTCCAGAAGCTCCTAGTGGCTAATTTGCATTTGTTCTCTAACATCTGTCAATCAATTACTTGAAATTAATGAGGTGTAAAAACTTCTTTCAGAGCCAGGACCAAGGCCTGAAATTGTGGAGGTGTTTTCTTCTCCTACCAGGAAGGCAAACTATGGTGGGCTCAGGAACTTAATCACTTTTATATGGACCTTACTGTCACAAGTTAATGCCAGGTGACAAATGAACATACTCCAGACTTTGTCCTGAAAGTCAGGCTGGTCGCAAATCCTGTGAGTGGAAATCTGTCCCAGTACCAATTTCAGGGACAATAGAGGAGGGGACTACTAATTATCCTGGCCACTCCTCAGGGAGTGAAAACAGTCTTTGCTTAATAAGAGAAGGATTGTTTGCTGCAGAAATGGGTATGTGCACCTCTGAGTAGTTTTACCCCATTGGTAAGAAGGAGCCAGGAGTCACAGCCAACCCCTAGCTGGTGCCAGAAATTAATGTGGCACCCAATGGCACCCTCCACAGAACACCATATGTCCATGCAGAAAATCAGAAGAGGACTGGCCCTATTGTCTGTGACTTGAGAAGAACCCACAAGAACTGGACTACCTCCCTCAAGTACCCAGGACAAACAAGTGGAATCCAAGGTCCATCTTGGTGACCTCCTGTGCCACTACAAGGACAAAATAACTGCAAAAGGCTTCTTCACAGAAGTACCCAGCTGACCAGTGGCAACTGGGCCTAGACTGGACTTTTCTGTTGGCAACTGTTTGACACCCTGAAAGTGTCTTGCCCTAAGGTCCTGAGGCTTCGGAGGTGCATTCCTGTGGTTATTTTACACCAGAGGAACGTCTGGAAACTTTTGAAAAATAATTCTCCAGGACTTCAGAGGGATCTGTGAGAAAAGCACACAATTGTCCGTTCCACAGCATCAAGTTAGATTTCAGCTTTATTTCCGATGAAAGATCTCTACACCTTTGAAAAATTCAGTAAGTCCCATTCTTCTCTGGTGCTTTAAAATATTTCAGCAAGAAGCCCCCAGAGCAGCAGCAAGAGCAACCAGCTTCAAGTATCCAGCCTTTGGTTCCATGATGGTGGGTATTTAAGTGGAGTCCGGCAAGGGAAGCATTTTTCTACTCAAAAAGTGACAACGTTTGATTTTGCATTGGCACTTAGAAGAAATGATAACTTTTTCTACAAAAAGTCCCTTTCATAAGTAAGACTTTTTGACTTCCAGACTTTCACCAGGACCAATCAAATTGGTTTATCCAATGCGGGGTCCATCAAAGGTGGCCTGAAAATACATCTAGGTCCTGGTCAACCACTTCTATAGACTATTATTGGTGCTCAGCGATTTTGGCATTATCTCTACTTTAAACTTTAAAAAAATCATAATTTCAGTTACATGTATTCCATTATTGTTGTTTGTGTAATTTTGTTTACTACAATTTAAATTCATGTATCTGGCTCCACTTATCAAATGCTGATCTTTGATAGGAATTTGGTACTGCTTAAAATTAACATTCACTTTTTTGGGTTCTCACTGCTTATACAGTTGCTACCAGAGGTTAAGCTGAGCTGAGACGTAACCAGGCTGTGTTTCTTAAATCGGAAAAGATACCCTTTCCCAAATGAATATCCCAGTTTCTGATAGCATCTAAGAGGCATATTCTCAAGGACTCATCACCGATTTAGCTGCACTTTTCCACCACGATCACAAGCCTGCGCTAACAGCCGACGTCGTCAGTTTACCTGCGATAGCTGGCGCTAAAAACATTGGCAATGCTGACAGTGACAACTAACGCTAATCTTATGCAGAATAGGCGTTCCCGTCCAAAAACGTACGATAACACCACTTCGCAATATTCTCAACGACCAACCAGATCAGCGATGCGGTTCCAAAAACCTGCGATAAGGCACGTTATCAGCAAGGACTTAAGACCTGCTTTTTTCTGGTCTTAAGTAGGACGAAAACCTGCAGTATAAAGGGAGCCCAGCCCAGAGCCACATCGGAAGACCAACAGATGCCATGGAGCTACTAATCATGCAGCTTGGAAACCCAAGAGGGCCACAACAACGACCGCCACCACCCCAGGACCACTCCTACCCTAAGGACCACCCTCTCGGACTGCCACAGAGGCAGTGCAGAACAAGACAGCAGACCTTCTAAAAACGCACCAGCCTCAGAGACTTAACGCCAGAGGATGTTGTTGCCCACTACAGGTTCAAGTGGACAACCATCCTCTGAATCCTGTCCCACATTGCCCACAGGCTGATGGTACGAACACAGCGGACAGCCAACATTTTCCCCGCAGACAAAGCTGCTGGCTGTGCTGCACTAGTTAGCCTCTGGTACCTTCCAACCAACAACTGCCAGAGTTGGAGGAGTCTCACCGCCAACCCTATTAAAGTTCCTCACACCTGTCTTAGATGCCGTCCTCAGCTTGATACCCCAGCACCTTCACTTCCCCCACATTGCACAGGAATAGCTGGAAACCAAGCAAGGCTTCTACACCATAGCTGGATGCCCACACGTATTGGGGGCAATTGACTGCACACATGTCCTACTTGTTCTCCCTGCTACATTGCACACAATTACAGCAACAGAAAGCACATGCATTCCGTCAATGTGCAGGCAATAGTGGACCACCGGGGACTGTTCACCAATGTCGTCCCCAACTTCCCAGGCACTGTGCATGATTCCTACATCTTCAGATAGTCCATCATCAACCAGCGCTTTCAGGTTGGCATCTATGGAAATGCACTGCTCGTTGGTAAGTACGAACAGAACACACCACACACCTCAACTCCACAATCATACAACTCACAACTGTGGGAATGCACATGTAACAAAATCACATACAACATGCCAAACAACATGCCCACTTACAAGACACAACAACACAAGTAACTGTGGTAACAGGGGCCAGACATGTACACAAACCATCCACAAAGGCATAGCCCCTCTGCCACACAATTGCAGAATGTGAAGAGAGGTGGGAACCAAGAATGTGCGAAGGAGGCAATGGACCCATGAACAAGAATGTACACAATGCCAAGTGTGGTGGTGACGTGCTGGACAGTCTGTAATATGCAGTGCAAAGACATGTCCATGTGGACATATACTGTTGGTGTTTGTAGTGTTGTGGACAGTGGAAGCAACCATGTTACCTCAGGCCGTGAGGAAAAACTTCGACATGTAGCTATGTCTCCCCCTTTAAGCGTATGCCAGTACAACACAGGAGTGTGAATAAATAGCCCGGGACTCTGGGCACGGTTCACTTCCGGGATGGCCACTAAAGTATATACTGCATGTGTCTCTGTGTCCGCCATATCCTGACCATAGGCAAACACACAACTGGCCGACCACCTTCAACGGACAAATCTACACCGGCAACGATGTAGCTACATCACACGCCATCCAGCGCACATCTTGTTATTGCCTTCAGGGTCGTGTCTGCCAGGGTGGAGCCCCTCACCCTGCCATGAGGCTGCCTCCGTGACCGGTGGTGCCTGTGCGATCCTATGTGCCTGCAGCACCCCAGCCCGCTTGTCCCCAGACACATCTGGCGCCCAGCAGTGATGGCCCGCCCCTGCGCACCCAGGCCTCACTGCTTACCTGCCGCCACCAGCATGTCTCCAAGAGGGGCCACCATGTGCCGATGCAATATCCAAGCCCAAGAGCTGCAGCCTCCTAAGCCAATCGCTGGCATCCACGCAACAGGCCCCCCAGCACACTCTGCCGCACCACGGAGTTCTGTGGGTGCTGACTGCTCCCTCCGGCATACACTGCCGTCCAGCAGGTCTCAGACTAATCCTTTCCAGTCTGGACCTCCAGCCCTACTGCATCATCGCAGGCTGCACACCCACTCAGCTCTTCAGGGGGGCCTACCTCAGTGCACCTCAAGTCATCACCAAATGGCGGTAGGCCTGTGCTGGGTGCAGTGCCCCAGGTGCCACTACCTCTGTGCACCACAAGTCACCATCCAGCGTCCAGACCTACTGCATCATTGCAGGCTGCACACCCGCTCAGCTTTTCAGATGGGCCTACCTCAGTGCAACGCAAGTCATCACCACATGGCGGTAGGCCCATGCCGGATACAGTGCCTCAGGTGCCACTAACTCTGTGCACCACAAGTCATCGTCCCGTGGGGCTACCCCACAAGTTCACCTCCAGCAGCCAACAGCATAACCTCGGTAATTCGGCTGACGCCCTTTACAGTCACGGGGCTACCCCTGTCCCAGGCAGACCACTGGAAAGCCTGGGTGGAACGTCTGGAGATGTACTCCGAAGCGCATGACATCCCTGTGCCACAGCGGCGGCCCACGCGTAGGCATGTGAGCAGTATGAAGACATGGCCCGAGGCTCTGGGTGTGGTTCAGTTCTGGGCCCTGGGTGTGGTTCAGTTCCGGGATGGCCACAAAAGTAAATATACAAAAGGGGGTGGTGATGGACGGAGCATCTGAATCAATCAAACACTCACACCCAGTCAAAAGATCTGGGTTTAATCCATCACCGTTCTGTAGCCCACTCTGCCACCCCAGTTCAGACATGGCTATATGCAAATCAGTCTGACCCTGTTCCTCATGAGAACAGTCCAGCCCGAACTGCCAAGCCATGTCTTCCCTGGACCAGAAACAAGCTTCCGAGGACCGGTTTCTGGCATTCCAGCCGTCTTCAGCCCGGCTTGCTTGAATCCAGTGGCAAAGTGAGCAAGGGACTCACGTCTGAGCATACCCTGCCACACTTATGGCGGACAAAAGCGGTACAAAAGGGGGTGGTGATGGATGGAGCATCTGAATCAATCAAACACTCACACCCAGTCAAAAGATCTGGGTTTAATCCATCACCGTTCTTTAGCCCACTCTGCCACCCCAGTTCAGACATGGCTATATGCAAATCAGCCTGACCCTGTTCCTCATGGGAACAGTCCAGCCCGAACTGCCAAGCCATGCCTTCCCTGGACCCGAAACAAGCTTCGAGGACCAGTCTCTGGCATTCCAGCCGTCTTCAGACCGGCTTGCTTGAATCCAGTGGCAAAGTGAGCAAGGGACTCACGTCTGAGCATACCCTGCCACACCTATGGCGGCCAAAAGCGGTACAATAGGGGGTGGTGATGGACGGAGCATCTAAATCAATCAAACACTCACACCCAGTCAAAGGATCTGGGTTTAATCCATCACCATTCTTTAGCCCACTCTGCCACCCCAGTTTAGACATGGCTATATGCAAATCAGTCTGACCCTGTTCCTCATGGGAACAGTCCAGCCCGAACTGCCAAGCCATGTCTTCCCTGGACCGGAAACAAGCTTCCGAGGACCGGTTTCTGGCATTCCAGCCGTCTTCAGCCTGGCTTGCTTGAATCCAGTGGCAAAGTGAGCAAAGGACTCACGTCTGAGCATACCCTGCCACACTTATGGCAGCCAATATTGGTACAAAAGGGGATGGTGATGGACGGAGCATCTGAATCAATCAAAGACTCACACCCAGTCAAAAGATCTGGATTTAATCCATCACAGTTCTTTAGCCCACTCTGCCACCCCAGTTCAGACATGGCTATATGCAAATCAGTCTGACCCTGTTCCTCATGGGAACAGTCCAGCCCGAACTGCCAAGCCATGTCTTCCCTGGACCGGAAACAAGCTTCCGAGGACCGGTTTCTGGCATTCCAGCCGTCTTCAGCCCGGCTTGCTTGAATCCAGTGGCAAAGTGAGCAAGGGACTCACGTCCGAGCATACCCTGCCAATTCACTTTTAAAAAACCTTAGAAATTCCCTGAAAAAACCACAGCTTTCAGAGACGTTATAGTTAGTTGGATACTTAACTTGTACAAAACCAAAGAAATTCAGCCATTATAGTTAGTTGAGCTAACTATAACTCACAACCCCGTAATGCACTGCTGATGATGTCACATTTTAATGAAAATCAACCAGTCAATCCAATAGTCAGAAATGCACATACTGTACAAATGATAATATACACCCTAGTACACCTGGCATGTCTATGAGGGTTGAGAGCAATAGATTCAGATTCTGCTTCCACCATTGGGAGTGCCAGGAAGGGGAACCAAGGCCTTTTCATGGACTGGTTCAACTGAGCAGGGCCAATACCTATGCACTGTCTCTTATTGTCTTTTACCTCCAAATTGTCTTCCTACTCGGATGTAATCTTATAGCACCGATCCTGATGCAGAATATACTTACTTTGTCGCCTGCCACCACTTTCTATCCTACTCTTTACTTGCGTGATTTTACCTATAATAGTGTCTCAAAGAAGCCGGAAGTGAAATATGCTTGCACTTTACAAATATAATAAAAAAACAAAGAGAACATTCCACCTTACCTGTACTAAACATTCCAGAACAGCAGTAGTGATCGAACCTTAGCCTGTGAGAGTAATGCCAACTTAAGTGCCTCTTTGACAGATAAATTGGACTCATTTACTTGGAAGAATGGTAGCAGAGATCAGGAAAGCCTGAGCGGATACAGACTGTGTAGAACTTCACAATACATCAAAAAACCTGCCACTTTGTGTTAAGAGTGAATGGATTTCTTTTCTCCAGTAACACCTTCCACGTATTGATGAAATGGTGAGCACTGTTCTACACACATTTTCTTTCATGGTGTGAAAGCGTCAGTATAGACAAAATATATCCGTGTCAGAACTCATGTATCAAAACCACATCTTTCAGTAAAGAAATCTATACTTAAAGAGTTACAAATTGTAATGCAGGGAGATAAATGCTACTGGAGGTCACAATGAATGCATTTAGTTTTTTTCCCCCTTTCCAACTGTGCTAACATTTATATTCCCATTTGGCCTGAGCAAGACAAAGACTAAGTGGTAAAGCGAATTCCAACTGCTGTGGCTACACAAAGGATTTCAAAAAAGGTGCCATATTAATGGCAATATAGATTACAGTATGTAGTATGAATTCATAGCTGTGGCAGGCAATTTGGTTCTGACACTAAAGTAGCATTTCATTATGTACGCTCCTTTTTAAAACAAAAATTCAGATGCAAGGATTAGAAAAAGCTCGAAACTCAGCATGTGTTTTAAAGTTTTGTTGGAAATCACATCAGTTCGCAAAGTATGAATGGATTTATTGATACACATGGTTTGTACAGCCAGTGGCATAGCTATCGAGGGGCAGCGCTTTTGAGGGCAGCGGCAAGCACAAGGTTAGTTTATAAAAAAAATATGTTATTCTCCTTAGTCTTCATCTATTGCCTCCCACCTCGCTTGTCACCCCTTGCCTCCACCCCATCTCTTTTACCTGCACTGGACGGTAAGCTCAGGGAACGCCCCAGGCAGCAAAAGCTCTAGCTATGCCACTGTGTACAGTACTAGCAGGTCACCTTTTGGAATGTGACTTTTTCTTAGGCCTATATCTGAAAATATATACAAACAAATACCTTATATAAAAATAGAGTAATTATTCCTTTAATCCAATGTATTCAAGAATTGATTTTTTTTAAATGAGTGGTTAATTTAGGCACTGTTGTAAAGTTCTTCTCCTACTACCGTAATATTTGGAGGAACGCACCTTACTCTCACATCAGAACAAAGCACGCAGTTCCCATACCATGCTGTTTGCAAAAAAAATGAGTGTCTTCCCTATCCTACATAACATATGCAAAAATCATGGAGGCCATGGGAGATAGTTTACTAAATTGCATAAAAACCTCAATACATCAGTAGTGGGACAATGCAACCTGTACCTTACACTCTACTACAGAAAACATGAAATATAATTGAGCAACTAATGGCATTGTATTTTAGACCTGACCTAAGATGCACCCTGAATATCAACCCCAGAATATAGATGAAATGCAATATCGAGGACAAACTATTGAAAACAATTATCAACAGATAAGTCCAGATTTTCTATACATAACTCCACTTTTATGTACTTGCACGATACATAAATGTTCACAGTAAGTAGATATGGAGTTATGTATAGCGGTTTAATACTTCCCTATAGACACTTACATTTCGATATTTTGTTTCTTGATATGTTGTTCCCGATAGTCTTGTACCATGATATTCTTGAGGGCCAATATTGAGTGGTACAGCCCAACAGAGTTAGTAACCATAGGGGGTGAACATGGACTAGAGATTTGAAAAGCTAACCATGCTAAACTGAATGGCAAATATATTGTGGAAAACACCCATTTTTTTCATCCTGGACAGTGACACATCCGAAATACATATCAATGGGCTGGAATAATTGAATAAATAATTTATGTCAGTGAATTGATGGGATTTAACTGCACACTGTTTTCCAAGTTCAATAGGGCAAATCTGTACATGGGGCTCCAGGCAGATAGGTGTTATGGAAGCAAAATTAGTGGCCCATCCAGGGATCTCCCCGCCACATTTCAGGGGTCTTTTGCAGAATCCTGAAACTTAGAGCAGATTGTAGTGGTACCACAGTGAAGTGCAGGAAGCACTGTGCCATGCCATGTCACAATGAGAGGAGAGGTGGAGAAACAGAGGTAGCAGGATGTGGTATCATGTCCTCCAGTGTAACCAATGCAAAAAGAGTTATTTGACATATGTTTTGGCTGAGACAGCAGGATCATACTGCTAGGGACAAGTAACAGAGACCCCAGACAAGCCATGTCAGAAGGACAATTAATAAAGGAAACAGATCATCATTGGGGTGCCAAGCAGGAATTCCACTGCTCTCCTCCATCAGGTAGACAATGTTCCTCTTATTCACTTCATCTGATATTTATTTATAAATAGAAATCTTTTGAACGGAGGAGTGGTACATAGGAGTTTTACATGTTATAATAGATCCTTATAGAATATGTGTTGGCCTTTTCCGTCTCCTCCTCTTCTCTCTCCCCTGGGAAAGATGTTCAGTGCTTTCCCTAATGCTATATTGTGAGCTTCCAGCTATTGAAGGGTGAGTTAGCTGCAGTCACTGCCACTAATATGGTTTTTAGATAAAACTGGGGGTACCTGTTATATTTTAAAGGTATGTTGTTTTACCTGCTCCAACAAATACTTTTTTGTTAGACTAACACTGAGACTGACTGGAAGTGACATTCCCTTGTTACAAGAACCTACACTGAGAGGCTGCGTAGTATCACATGCAAGCTTCTTTGGGGCAAAAGTATATACCCCCATACTTGTGTTAAAACCATACTCACAAACACAAATGCTTTAAATACATAAAACAAAGTTCAATGGCCAAGGCTTCCCAAAAAAGGTTCTATAAAGAAAAATAACATTGTGTGACTATTACCATCACCTAAATTAGGAATGACATATAAAATACAGGTGAGTCATGCTGATTTTATTACTGAAAAGTCCAAATGTAAAGCTTATGAATGCTAACTTATGACATGTTTGAAACAACTTTTCATTACCAATTTGCTACTCCTAGCTATAAAATATGGTCCTATTTAGATGACGGAACGGGAACACTACAATCGAGTACTAAAGAATTAATGGAAGAGGAAAACACTGTGCCATAGAGATGGGGAGGTGCATTAGACTGAAAAGGGAATGGAATGGAAGGACAACATTCAGAGGTTTGAAACAAAAGGAAAGGCAGATGTATATTTTGGGACTGTAAGAAAGTGAATAATCATTTGGGGTAGCTGATCACCCACCTCTAGCAAAAATGACAATTACTTGACAAGGGGAACCTAAAGTCACTAAATATACCTGAGCATAAATCCTCAGTAGGTATGACACAGAGTAGGCAAGCCTAACTTAGAGCAATGTGTAAGTACCAAAACAGTAGTAGAATGAAAACATCACACAGTAAAAATCCCAAAATGAATTAGAAAAATAGAGTAAAATGTAATAAACATAGTGACACAAAAATGATAATCAATCTCATGTCAGGAACAGGTGATATGAAATTTGTAGTTTTTTAAGTAGAAATATCACAAAAAAGAACTAAGCACCAATGATACTCTGTGGAGAAGGTAGACCAGGACCTAGGTGTGAATTCAGGCTGATCGCAATGAAGTGTGAGGCTGGTATACCACATGGGCTCGGCCCAGTAAAAGATTTTACCTTCTGACTTAGTCTTGTTTATGGAAACCAAACTCTGTCCGTAGGCCAAGCCTGAAATTGTATCTTTGGAAAGAGCAACAAAATCATACACCTTTGCGGCAAGCTTACCATGATGGTAGCAGAAGTCTTTAAAGACTTCTAATACTCCCAGTACTTAGGGGCCAGCCTCTGTCCTGCATTGGCCACAAGGAATGTGCAGTCAGGTTCCAGTCGTAACTAGTCAAATGGTCACTTTATGAAAAAAGGCCTCTTGCAATTTGTAGCTACACAGGAGGTCAGCTAATTGACCTTTGGAGTCCACTTCTTGGTACTAGGTACAAGAAGGAGCAGGTCTAGTCCTTCATGGGTACTTTCAGGTTAGCAGATCCAGTTTCTTCTGTTCTTCTGCAGGTCCAGAAAGTGTTCTCTTGAAGGAACGTTGGTATAAGCCCTGAGAGCCTTAGGGTGGTCTTTTCCCAAACGTTTTTCCTGCTTACTTCATATTTTGGCAGATTCTTTTTATTGGCGTTAGGACTCTGAGCACTTTACCACTGCCAACCAGTGCTAAAGTACCTGTGCTTCTCTCCTACAACATGGTTTGATTTACATATCTGCAATTGGTACATTTAATTGACCCTAGTACAGTGCACTACATGTGACCAGGGTCTGTAAATTAAATGCTACTAGTGGTACTGCAAAACTGCTTATGCCACCCGCTCAAGGAGCCTTAAACATGTCTCAAGCCTTCCACTTCAGAGCCTGTGTGAGCAGTATACACTTGGTTTTTAAAATTGCTTGCCAGGCCTAAAACTATCCTTTTATTCCAAATAAGTCACAGCTAAGATAGGCCCTGGGTAGCCCACAGGGCCAAGTGATAAGTAAGTAAAAGGAAGTACGTATACTTTTAGGTTTTGCATGTCCGGGTTGTGAAAAAAATCCAAAACTTGTTTATCAGTACTGAGAGACCTACCTCTCTCATAGATTAGCATAGGGGATTACCTATTACACCTACTAAGCTGACATTTCTGTTTGAGAGGAGATAGAGTTGTCATGTTTAGTTCCTCTGCCTATAAATGAGGTGATCTTGCTGATTGGAGGAAATATGTGCCAGTTTTGAATGTGATGAAAATGTCAGTATTATTGTTTGCCGAAAACTCTTTATTATTTTCCAAGACCCCTGTAGGCCGACAGATGCTGCCAGATAATTCTTAGATTTATGTCCCCGTGGGGGCCTGGAACTTAATGCAGCTAAGACAAAATATATGGTGTTTGAGAAAGGTACATCTAAGCATCTTACAGTCAAAGTTGATGGAAAGCCTCTTGAGCAGATCACAGTTTTGACTACTTAGGCGTCAGGATGTCGAACAAGCGATGCTTGGAGTCACAACTCAGCAAAAGCCACTTGCTTATAGTACAGAGATCTAAAGACTCAGTTGCCTCCAATAAGTCTAACTTTGTAGGTTTATTGTGTGAAAGCCCAAGTGCTGTGCTGTTTGGAGCTGAGATTTGGGGATATGTTGAAATTAATACATTGGCAATAGGGGAGAACAGCTTTGTAAGGTCCCTTGACTCGGTCCTTACCAGTGCGCTACTTGTTTCCTTGTTTATCGATTCAGGCATTAAAAGAATCAACAAAGCCTTTGATGTATTGGCTATCACTCTGGTCTACGCCCAAGCTACTCGATTATCGGGACGCTCTGAAGCAGTTGTTGAGGATGAATAGGGGCAAAATTATTCCCTGTTTGAAGCATGCGGCAAACGGGTTTAAGTTACTTGGCCTGTCCAGGTCATGAGATAACCTTGAGGGAATATGTAAGGTAGGGATACCTAATGTAAAAACGAAATATTGGGAATATGTGCATGATCAATATATCCTGAGTATAAAGGTAGGGCGTTTGACTAATCCATGTTTGACTTACATGTCTAGGCCTAAATTTGAGTTATTTTTAGACATAATCTCACTGCCATTAGCAAAGAGTCTGTATGCAAAATTGCATTTGGGCTGCCTACCACTAAGGGCCTTTGGCAAGTGGGTCTGGGAACAAGCCTAAGATAAGTGTCCTGCTAGAGGCTTAGTACCAGAAACAGAAGAACATTTTCAAGTTTTTTTGTACTGAGTACTGTTACCCTCACAGGCATGTTATACCCCTAATTTGTTTGAATTTTAATGTTATACATTATTAGACTGAATATAGAATGCTAAAAACAGATAACTCAGGCCCAATTGTCTTTGCAGTGAGCCATTTCCTGCTGATGTCCGGTTCAAATGCTCGAAGATTATGTTTTAATAGCACAGCGATTTGCATCCTTCTGTTATTCTTATGCCAGATTAATGATTTTGTCTTATTCTCATACAGATTTAGTTTTTACCAATATAAACTTTTACATAGGTATATATATATATATATTTTTCACCAAATGCCCAAAGCTATTCTGAAGGCGCACACGACAGGAGAAGTAAGTACATCAGGCGGACAACATTCATTCCAGTATAGGTATTTTAATTCATCTTCGCCGACGCGTTTCGAGGCATCAAGCCTCTTTGTCATAGGCAGCTTAGGATGTGCACAGAAAGCTCCCCTTTCACTTTTTTATAACCATACTACCCTCATTGGGATCACGTGTAGTACGGAAGTTCTTTCAGGCATGCTGGGACATTGAGTCCTTTAACGGAGCATTTAGTATGTACATTGGTAGGTTGTGGTACATCCTTCATTAAAAGCATATTGTTCTCCTTTAGTAGGCTTCTGGAATGCTTGATAGCCCATTTCGCCGCATCACCTGTGCTACTGGACGGGCGTGGACACAGTTCCTGCCACGCAGCCTCGCTTCCACTTTACACAATGGTGCCGCCTCCCATGGTCAGGACGGCTGTGTTACCATTTTTCACCAAATGCCCAAAGCTATTTTGAAGGCGTACACGACAGGAGAAGTAAGTACATCAGGCGGCCAGCATTCATTACAGTAGAGGTATTTTAATTAATCTTCGCTGACGCGTTTCGAGGCATCAAGCCTCTTTGTCATAAGCAGCTTAGGATGTGCACACAATTCTCCCCTTTCACTTTTTATAACCATGCTACCCTCATTGGGATCATGTGTAGTACGGAAGTTCTTTCAGGCATGCTGGGACATTGAGTCCATTAACGGATTATTTAGTATGTACCTTGGTAGGTTGTGGTACATCCTTCATTAAAAGCATATTGTTCTCCTTTAGTAGGCCTCTGGAATGCTTGATGGCCCATTTCGCCGCATCACCTGTGCTGCTGGACGGGCGTGGATACAGTTCCTGCCACGCAGCCTCGCTTCCACTTTACACGATGGTGCAGCCTCCCACGGTCAGGACGGCTGTGTTACCATTTTTCACCAAATGCCCAAAGCTATTTTGAAGGCCCACACGACAGGAGAAGTAAGTACATCGGGCGGCCAGCATTCATTCCATTATAGGCATATTAATTAATCTTCGCCAACGCGTTTCGAGGCATCAAGCCTCTTTGTCATAGGCAGCTTAGGATGTGCACAGAAAGCTCCCCTTTCACTGTTTATAACCATGCTACCCTCATTGGGATCACGTGTAGTACGGAAGTTCTTTCAGGCATGCTGGGACATTGAGTCCATTAACGGAGCATTTAGTATGTACCTTGGTAGGTTGTGGTACATCCTTCATTAAAAGCATATTGTTCTCCTTTAGTAGGCCTCTGGAATGCTTGATAGCCCATTTCGCCGCATCACCTGTGCTGCTGGACGGGCGTGGACACAGTTCCTGCCACGCAGCCTCGCTTCCACTTTACACAATGGTGCAGCCTCCCACGGTCAGGACGACCATGTTACCATTTTTCACCCAAAGCTATTTTGAAGGCGTACACGACAGGAGAAGTAAGTACATCAGGCGCCCAGCATTCATTCCAGTATAGGTATTTTAATTAATCTTCGCTGACACGTTTCAAGGCATCAAGCCTCTTTGTCATAAGCAGCTTAGGATGTGCACACAATGCTCCCCTTTCACTTTGTATAACCATGCTACCCTCATTGGGATCATGTGTAGTACGGAAGTTCTTTCAGGCATGCTGGGACATTGAGTCCATTAGCGGAGCATTTAGTATGTGCCTTGGTAGGTTGTGGTACATCCTTCATTAAAAGCATATTGTTCTCCTTTAGTATGCCTCTGGAATGCTTGATGGCCCATTTCGCCGCATCACCTGTGCTGCTGGATGGGTGTGGATACAGTTCCTGCCACGCAGCCTCGCCTCCACTTTACACAATGGTGCAGCCTCCCACGGTCAGGACGGCCGTGTTACCATTCTTAACCAAATGCCCAAAGCTATTTTGAAGGCGCACACAACAGGAGAAGTAAGTAAATCAGGCGGCCAGCTTTCATTCCAGTATAGGTATTTAAATTCATCTTCGCCGACGCGTTTCGAGGCATCAAGCCTCTTTGTCATAGGCAGCTTAGGATGTGCACAGAAGGTACATACTAAATTCTCTGTTAATGGACTCAATGTTATAAACAACAAACTTAGGGGTCTAGATTAAAAATCCGATAGTGATTCTATAGTATTGTACCTATGCCAACTCGTGTGCGTAGGAACAGACTCAAGTAGAACTAACAAACCATATCACCAGAATGCGAAACACCAGCAACCGTAAGTCACCCTTAGTTTGAGGATTCCCATCAAAGTCTTGTATGGATCAATATTCTCATCTGGTAATCCTTACCGGGTATTGTGTCTCTTGATCATTGAGACCACCAGCATACCCTGATAACCGGTTCGGGGTAACGACCCACAATCACTCGGTTGTACCACATGGTGTTGATATGATGGGAATGTGCAGTGCAAAAAGGCTCCCCCTGACTCAGTCACTGTTCGAGACAACGACGGACAGAGCGGGGTCTCACATATCCTGAGCCAGGTCCAGGAAGAGGTGAGGTCCACTCCCCGGACACACTGGACATTACTAAGACACCAGGTGCCGAAGAGAGGAGTTTATACAGATGAGGGAACATTATATCCTTTACTGTTGTGTTTTACTTGTGTGTTTTTTCATATAGTTTTTCACACTTCTATTCACTTACGAGCAGTAGCATTAATACAGAACAAAGACCCTGACGAAAGCCTGGGTAATCTCCCGTTGTGGCTGAAACATGTTGGTCTCTTCGCAGCTATTTGTGTGTACTACGATGATTATGTTACACTGTTCTTGTTTTTAAATTGGAAGGGGCTGACGTTTAGTAAAATAGGTTTTTGTTAAGTTCCCTATCCTTTTTTAACCACCACATATATTATTTTTGCACTGCACATTCCCATCATATCAACACCATGTGGTACAACCGAGTGATTGTGGGTCATTACCCCGAACCGGTTATCAGGGTATGCTGGTGGTCTCAATGATCAAGAGACACAATACCCGGTAAGGATTACCAGATGAGAATATTGATCCATACAAGACTTTGATGGGAATCCTCAAACTAAGGGTGACTTACGGTTGCTGGTGTTTCGCATTCTGGTGATATGGTTTGTTAGTTCTACTTGTGTCTGTTCCTACGCACACGAGTTGGCATAGGTACAATACTATAGAATCACTATCGGATTTTTAATCTAGACCCCTAAGTTTGTTGTTTATAGCTTTAGTTCTATTGGGGGATAATACTTAGGCATGGTCTTTAAACATCCCTCTAGCCCTTCAATAGCGTATGGTTTTTTGTAATGGACTCAATGTCCCAGCATGCCTGAAAGAACTTGCGTACTACACGTGATCCCAATGAGGGTAGCATGGTTATAAAAAGTGAAAGGGGAGCTTTCTGTGCACATCCTAAGCTGCCAATGAAAAAGAGGCTTGATGCCACGAAACGCGCTGGCGAAGATTAATTAGGGGATGATGCGGTGATGGGAACTCAGGGAAATTGCCGCAAGAATAATAACAGGAATTCGGCAATTTGGAAGTGCCACCGTGAGCCCTCACTCTGCGAAATCCACTGTGAATGCAATTCCCCCTGCAACACCTACCTGGAGACACCTGCATCCTGGGACGTGTAGTTCTTCAACTGCAGTCTGGTGAGCGAGCACCAAGGTAGGCGGCGGAGAGGATCCCCTCCATTGGGGATGTGGCAGGACTCACATAAATGAACAGTTTCAAAATGCCGCCTGATGATTACAGGCATCTGAGGAAGGCCAACAAGAGGCCGAAATGCATTATGCCGCTCGATCTTGAAATAAAGCGTTTCCCAAGTTGTCCCCCATGTGGCCTCCGCTCTTTTTTCAGTTGAGAGGAGGTGTTTGGATATATATAACTTCCAAAGCCTCTGAAGAGAAGTGGGGACACTTCGAAACGCGTCAGACATCCAGGGCAGTCTGAACAGTTAAAGGATATCGCTGTACTGAAGGCGTTCTTACCATTTAAGGTTCCTTGTGGGCAGCTGAGGTCCGGGTGCTCCTTTGTACGTTGGGTACTTTGGAGCTGGAATATTTACGCGGCGACCCATGCCGCGGAAGGAGCACCACCCTGAAAGAACCGGGGGCCATGCGGTCTTGACTACGGGCCGAGAACATGGGACAGCAGCGCATGGATTTTGCATGAAATCCACTCAGCTAGGCCCATCCGTGGGCTTGAAATGCTACCGACTGAACATTAGCGCGACGTGAGGCACTACTAGTCCCATAAGTCCCATCCTGGGCGTGCATCTAAGCAAGAAGGGGTGTGGTGCCTCAAGCGCTCCTTCATAACTGCCAAAGCCTCTAAAGAGAAGTGTGTACACTTCAAAATGCGTCAGGCATCCAGGGCAGTTTGAACAGTTAAAGGATATCACTGTGCTGAAGGCGTTCTTACCATTTAAGGCTCCTTGTGGGCAGCTGAGGTCCGGGTGCTCCTTTGTACGTTGGGTACTTTGGAGCTGGAATATTTACGCGGCGACCCATGCCGCGGCAGGAGCACCACTCTGAAAGAACCGGGGGCCATGCGGTCTTGACTACGGGCCGAGAACATGGGACAGCAGTGCATGGATTTTGCACTAATTCCACACAGCGAGGCCCATCCGTGGGCTTGAAATGTTACCGACTGAACATTAGCGCGACGTGAGGCACTACTAGTCCCATAAGTCCCATCCTGGGCGTGCATCTAAGCAAGAAGGGGTGTGGTGCCTCAAGCGCTCCTTCATAACTGCCAAAGCCTCTGAAGAGAAGTGGGGACACTTCGAAACGCGTCAGGCAACCAGGGCAGTTTGAACAGTTAAAGGATATCGCTGTGCTGAAGGCGATCTTACCATTTAAGGCTCCTTGTGGGCAGCTGAGGTCCGGGCTCTCCTTTGTACGTTGGGTACTTTGGAGCTGGAATATTTACGCGGCGACCCATGCCGCAGAAGGAGCACCACCCTGAAAGAACCGGGGGCCATGCGGTCTTGACTACGGGCCGAGAGCATGGGACAGCAGCGCATGGATTTTGCATGAATACCACACAGCAAGGCCCATCCGTGGGCTTGAAATGTTACCGACTGAACATTAGCGCAACGTGAGGCACTACTAGTCCCATAAGTCCCATCCTGTGCGTGCATCTAAGCAAGAAGGGGTGTGGTGCCTCAAGCGCTCCTTCATAACTGCCAAAGCCTCTGAAGAGAAGTGGGGACACTTCGAAATGCATCAGGCATCCAGGGCAGTTTGAACAGTTAAAGGATATCGCTGTGCTGAAGGCGTTCTTACCATTTAAGGCTCCTTGTGGGCAGCTGAGGTCCGGGTGCTCCTTTGTACGTTGGGTACTATGGAGCTGGAATATATATATCTTTTTATCTGTGTATTTTAAATACTGTTTTTTAATGCATCATTTTTATGGATGTTTTAACCTAAAAATTGTTTTTCCAGATGCGTGTCTTTTATTTGTAATTGTTTTCTCTGTTAGAAGTTTTTATGGGCAGCACATTATATCTTTAAAGCTGCTGTGCATTAATGTCAAATGTAAATGCCCTAGTATGAGGTTTTATTGCTGCTTTTGTTTGTGACTTGTGTACACTTTGATGGTGTTTTTCAACTAAATAAAGTTTTATTGATGAACTCTTTACAGCTTTTAAGCTCTACTTTTGCATTTAATCTTCCAAAATCCATATCTTGGCTTCTATTTATTGGATGTTGTTGATTTGGTCTGTTTAACTTATAAAATCATGATCTAGTTTTCTAAATTGCTGTGGAGTCAACATCAAGATTCTTTATTCAGTTTCAAATCATCAAAGGTACAAAACATCCATAAAGTACATATAGCAACTTTCACTTCATTCAGTAACTTGATACATACATATAATGAATAAAATAATAAAATACAATCATAAAACGTAGATGGTGTGGAGTCTGTTTGTGTTTTTTTCACTGTATCACTGTTTTAAGAATTGCACAAAATATATTACACATTGCCAGCTAAAGTTTAGCCTGCCTGCTCTGTGCCAAGCTACCAGAGGGTGAGCACAGGTTACCTTATGGTATGTCTATTACTTACATTGACTAGAATTGTGTTTCCTGCTTAGACAGGTTGCATACCTTTGGCAACCAGAAACCCAATTTCTACTACTACATTTGGCGATGCAGCACGCGTAACGAAATTCCATATATTTATTTATATGTATACTTACCTCTAATCAGCCGTAATCCATAGTTTACTACCTCCCACCCCCATCAGCCCCCAGCAGCATCCCCCCCCCCCCGGGCCGCTACTGCATTACTGTCAATAACAGTTTTCATGGCTTACACTTTCAATAAAGAGTTTCTATCATTTCAAAATAAAAACATGGACATGTTCACCTGTGTTGTCTAATCCAGTAACGATGTCATTTGGCTTTATCACCAACTAGAAATCAAGGGAAAAAAAAGGAAAATAATATACTCCGCAGATCATAAGTGATTGAGAAGTAAGCAGGATATAGATTTCTGATAGTGTTGCCTTTTTCAATTTTTGAGTAAAATGTGGTTTCAAAGTATTCTAAAATAACTTAGAGGGTTTAAAGTTGCTTGTATTATGATGATTATGAATTCAAAATAAATATACTGTGTTCCACAGAGGTTGTTATTAAATAGGTTGCATATGAGTTATAAATGTGTTTTTATTGAGCTAGAAACGTTGCAGTTAATGGACTGGCATTGTGTAGTAAATCTACTCTTCTGTAATCTTTATACAAGCTCAGTAATGTGTGTTCTCCCAGTTGTAAATCTGTGTTAGTGAACTACAAACCAGTTTAATTCTCTTTTCAGTGGGCACAATGTGAAGGGGAAATGGGATATGTCTAAGATGTACGGTTGGTTCCCGGGCAGCAGAAAATATCTCAGCTAATGGGGAATTTATGGGCAGTAGATCAGTGTTTAGTAAATTAGAAATATGGCCTAATGGCGTCTTGGGTACCACACTCTGCTTTCTTTCACTTTTTAATGATAGCAGGATCAAACAAACTGAAACTCCAGAGTTCAGGGACAATGCCAATATTGCAAACTTGGCACATTGAAAGGGTCAGCCAAATAACTGGCAGGAAATCTTTGAACTCGAGGGACGCAATTAGAGGGATTGATGGAAAATATAACAATGTTCTCTTTGAACAAACCTTCATTATCAGATTCGTTGGTTTAATGTACTGAAACAAGAGGTGTTACAATTCCTGTCCTACCAGTCAGAGACCCCTAGATGTGATACCAGGAGTTAAAACCTTGGGGCCTCATTTATGAGGCCTTGCGGCAGTTTTGCTCTTCTGATGCGCCGCTTTTTGTGACGCATCGGCGGCGTAAAACATGCCTCCTGTTGCGCACTATTTACAAAGTGATGCATCTTAGATGCATCACTTTGTAAACCCCTGCGCTACATTATACCTGCGTCAGGTATAATGTATACAGGGGGGAGGGTTCCCTGCAAAAAGCCTTGTATGAGATTTCACTGCGTCACTTCAAGGGCGCTGTTGCGTCAAAATCTTGCGCCTGCCTCACAGCAGGCATAAGACTGATGCAGGCCCTTTCACGTGGGGCGTGCCCCATGTGAAAGGACGCATTGCTGTAGTTGCGTCACTTTTGTGACATACTCCAGCAATGCGTCACTTTTGCTCTTACAGATACATCGAAATACTGATGTTTCTGTAACTCCTTGCGACAAGATGTGTCATACATTAAATAGGACGATTCAGGAATGTCGCACGGAGTGCGCACCGAGAAAGTGACACATCGCTGCTTTCACGCAGCAATGCTTCATTTCTCATAAATGAGGCCCTTGATATTGTAACCTCTGACCTGAGGAAGTCACAATAAAGACTGAGCCATCTTTTACAAACATAAAGAAGGGCATTGTTTGTGCAACATAACGAGGCAAGCTTCCTGCACATGCACACCTCATTCAATGCAGTGGGAATATTCACTATCAAGAACATGAATTTCACATAGAGCGAGTTTGGGAAGTCATAGCAAGAGCTATCAGGCGAAGCAGAAAGTCTCTGTTCTGCCATTCTGTACGAATCCTAAAATTATGTTGCCTTGTGAGTTCAGAAAAAAGTATTGTTCTGACTATCAAAAAGGAGACCTGCATATTTCGACAAAAACGTAGCTTTATCAATTTACACAGTTTATGTGTGTGTGTGTGTCCGTTGCATTTTGCAATTCCACACTATCTATTGATCAGTTGTCTTTCTGTACTCGTGTTTGGTGTGCAATTTTAATTTTCGAAGTATTGTGAGTGAAAATGTTTGATTTATATCAAAAGCATGTAATATACAACCTTTGCAAGAAATCGACACTCTAGATAAATGATACACCGTGGATGAGATTAGCAGTAAATATATGAAAAAAAATCAACATAGAACGACCTCTAATTAAAACAGTTCTTTAAACCCTATCAAATATCTTATCTAGTTGCGTTTGTGCATTTTGTACTAAGAATTTTAACTGGAGTATTATATCAGACATTTGAATAATTCTCCCTTTTCACTGTATGGACATTCATATAACACTTTAACAAAATTAGCTGCAATTTCAAGAAAGCTACCTGCTTTGGCAGTGAGAACATTAGAAAACCTCGACAACATAAATACTAGTCATGCAGTAATGGACGTAAAATTATAATGAGCCATTTTTCTTGGGTATCAGGTATCATTTGAGCTGAAAAAGTGCACAAAGCTAAAAGCATTTAATGCTCTTAACATTATTGTCAATTTGATAACCAGTCTTCAACAACATGCAGAGTATTGTATTCGTCATGTACTTTAATTTTCTTGGCCACAGTTAATGAGCATATGTTATTGATAAAAATCCATTCGATGTATGCAATTTATATTTCCTGTGTTATGATTTGCATCTTACTACCATCACGCACACAATGAATAAATGTTTCAAATAACCTGCTGAAAAAAATGCCAAAAAGAAATGAAAATATGTTTTTTTGTTTAGAACTGCAAACTTCATCACGAAAATGGATGAATTTAAGGCACAATTCCACCCACTAAAAATGCTGTTGAAATGCACCAAAACTGACAGACAACACTAACAAACTAGTTACGTTACAATTCGGATATGCAACTGAACATCAATGGAATATTAAGTCAGTGAAGATGGACTTGACAGCTGTTGAAAGCGTCACAACATTTTTGTCATGCTATGAAGGACAGTCAAATGTTTCTATTTATAAGTGGAAATACTGTTGCCATTTCTACGTGGCTGGACTATCCATCACAATTTAAGTAGCAGCCATTTTGTAAAAAGAATATGTGTGGGGGTGTGTTTGAGTGTGTTTGTGTGCTTTGGTGTTAGAATTTTCACAACTCTTCCGAATTTTGGATTGGAGTTCGCTCTCTTAACTGTTTATCTCCACAGGTAGACAACAAAGACAGACCTCTCTTCAAGCAGTAGCAGACCACTTAATGAACAGTATTATCATTGCACCAGGGATTAGGATATCTTACATTATACGAAATTTGAGATTGGTCTGTGTGCTATGTTTGCGTGTGTGTGTGTGTGTGTGCAAGCATGTGTCTGTAGGTTTGTTTAGGTACTTTTGCCTGTATGTTTTAAAACCAATGATATTCCTGGAACCCGGCTGAAATGTGGAGAGGTGTAAGGGCAAATGTATTTGGAAAAGTATTAGACAGCATATTAAATAATTTTTCAATATGTTCCCTTTACTCATTGAACATTGAATCATGAATATGATCAAACTTTCATGATTTCTTTTGAAATACAGATGGTCTGATTAGGTAGAGGATGTGGCCTAATGGCTAGATTGGTTGATTTTGAAGATGGGAAACCGGGTTCAAGTCTCAGCAGGGACAGCTCAACATTCTGTGATTACGGGAAATCACCTAATCTCCCAGTGCTTAACATAAGAATGTGTCCATCTGTAACGCAACTGAGCTCATGTAAAGTGCCTTGGTCAGCTACGTAGCCACACGGCCACAACATCCAATATTTTACCTTCAACATATGAGCGAAGAAGGGACGGGTTTATGATGCAGTCAAATATCTCCTCCACATCCACAGAATGGCACACGTGAGTGAAGACAACAAAACTGCTCCTCGACTAAATTATGTATTCAACATAATTTTGGAAATTCCGCAAGCAAATGGAACATGTGGTGCAGGTGGGTTTCCTGTCTTTCAAATTTGAGATCAGGCTCAGGGTACACACAATCACCCAAATCATCACTGATCAGACGTAAGTAATGAGAAATCCATGCCATGGTGTATAGCTCTAAGAATGGAGGTAGATTTCAAAGTAAAGGCATCCACCGGTAAAACTTCATAAATCAGCTAAATATTCATGAAGTTAAATATGCCAAAAATAGAGGCACAGGTTTCTTCTATCAGATTTACATATAGGGCAAGCTCTGAAAATATCCAGTTTGCCATAACAGAGTGGAATAACGACAGCAACTTGGAAGTGTCAGAGAAGTTACCATACAAATTTCAGCCATAAATATATGTTAATAATTATTTCTTGTATTTATGCAACTTACTCTCAAAGAAATGTACAGGAAACATATTTTCCAAATCTGTAATGAGAATAATACATTCAAAGATGCTTCACTTTTTAATTGCCAGAGAGTGTGCAATACTATAATTTTCATTTTCATGTATTTGTTGGGATTTCAATGCGATTTCCCTCTGCAGGTTTTTGTTTTCCGGCATACAAGCCAAAAATATTAATCGAAATATCATCTCCTAAACATCCACATTGCTGCCTGAAAATTGTATTTTAAGTTTGAACTCTGACATCTATTTTGTAGACATTTAGACATGGAGATTGCAGTATTTCAAATACAATTTACGACAAGTGAGCAAGTCAGTGAGTAGATACCAACATCTATATCATTAAGCATTAAAATCGGCATATTCTAAAAGTATCTACTATCACACAACAAATGTACAATTTACTGTCTGTAAGAAAGTGAGCGTGATTAGGTAATGATTAGTTTCAAAACGTCATACAAGATATTCGTCCTTTATGTTCCGTTTCAGCTGAAATATTAATAGTGTCAGTGGAATCAAATGCAAACCTACAATTTCCCTATTTGGCAAACTTTCTTAGATATCATTGCAGCACTCATTTCTTCTTATTTTTCAACCTTGAAACACAGTGAGCTTGATATCTATTCTGAAACATAACTTTCTTTGCGAACATTCTTGCAAAATATTAAGCCAGTGCTAAAGTGTTTTATTTCTTCAAGCATTGCATTTTCCCAGCATGATTATTGTTGATTTGTGCACTGCTCTGTCATCTGCCTTATTCATTCATCAAACCATCTCACCACAAGAGATTTTTAGCTTAAGGGTTGCATTTTCAAGGTAAGAAAAAAGAATATGAAATGATCTAGTGATTAAAATTCTACTTTGAAGTGAAGAGTGACTGATATGAAGGCAGACATTAATTTTACAGTTTGGCATGTTTTCTAGCTAGATGCTCTAAAGCTAACATTTTGACACTTAGAGATGCTCACGCAGAATTCTGAAAATATGGAAATTGTCATCACCTGCTCGAGGGGGGCGTATCTTTTAGTGTGATTTCGATACATTTGCCTTGGGCCAACATTTGAGACCCCCTGACCTAGAGGAATTCGTCTCCCATTAACATAAACAATGCATATTTTAATCCCGTGGTAGCAGGGGCTCAGAGAAATATCCTGAGAGCAACACTAAGGGTCAGAGAATTTGGTGTCAGCCCACCATTCATCAGGGATGTGAAAGTTATTCCCTCTGCCACTTGGGATAGACTCATTTGCTGTGCAATAAATGATACCTAACTACAAAACATATTTTTCTTACATAGCCATCATATATGAACATGTGGCTGAAACGATTTTTCTAATAAACTGCTCTAACTTGCACATGTTACATTTTCAGGGTTAGACAGTGTAACGTGATCAATATTGCGGGAGTTTCCAGCTTCAACGTTCACTTTGCACTATTGTGCTAATGTGATTCAAGCACATGCGATATTTCACCCAATCTCACATATTCTATGTAAGGTAATTCTGGTTTACTTGGCATATGACAAAGGCATTTTTTATGTGGATTAAGTTACAATTGCATTTTTTTTTGCTGATGTATATGTAATCAAAACATGCATTAACTATACACAGTAATATTGTGTGTGTCTTACTCTTCCAATGTTTCCAAATGTTTGGAAGTACTTATGCTTCAGGAAGAAAAAAGGTTGTTGCTTTCCCATTATATAGGCATTTCAATTTACATATTACTAAAACTGAATTTATAAGAATTGTTATACTGTTCGCATGTGATCTTAGATCCAATTTACCATACAAATCCTGTGGAATGTTGATAGAGCCATCACAAAGTTAAAGTGTGGAACATATTATGAGACCAATTTATAAAAATGATTTGGAGATTACTTTGGGAAACATCTTCACATACATTGGCTAAATGTTTCTGATGCTGGTGGTGTGAATGGGTTGGGAAGGAGCATCAATATATCTACTGCTGGCACAGTGTGTGTTAAAAAAAAACTTGATATGTGTAGGAAAGTATTGGCACTGATGAAAGCGATTGGCTTGAATTAGTTGTACATTTCTACAGCATCTTGCTTCATGAGTAAGAACACCCGATGTTTATGCTACTAAAGGAAAAATAGGCACTGATAATGTACCTGAAGAACCTGCAGGTACTTTGTGTAAATTTAGACCAGTTATGAACTACAGACAATTATATGCCTTAAATACATTTGTGGTAATGAGTGGAACAGTGCCTGAACCACATTAAACTTTACACATTTTAAATAGTCTCACAATGTTCTTACAGGGACCAAAAGCAACAACTGCAGACCCTGCGTTGTGGAAGGCAATCCTGTGCTTTATTATGTAGGGCTGTTGCCCTTTCTGCTCGCTCTCTTCTATTGACTCCTTTGGTAGCATACTCCTTGTCATGCCTCCTCTATATATCCCATTGTGGTGTGGATTACAAGAGGGCTGGGAAAGGGTGAGGTATTTAATGCATTATTGGAATGCAGAATTTAATCGTGTGCTAAACACGTCCTACTGTGCGGTTTTCCTCTGGAAAATGTATAGCTACTTGCACAATTTGTGATTTCCACATTGAATTCAATATGTATCAGGGTTTCCTCCATTTTGTAGACTTGAGCTGCCTTATCAGTGAGAGATGTAGAGTTACCACAAAGTTTGAAATTTAGATCCTTATGCAAAAATGATAGGGAGAAGGGAACACAATCTCTCCCACACTTATAAGCAATATCTGTATGTGCCCCTCCGACAATAGCTTCTTTGTGCTCACCAATCCTTGTTCCAGTTCTCTCTTGGATGGATATTCTCACCAATGTGCTTGCAATGGTTCTCTGTCAACACATGCTGCCATGTTCACTGTGTAAAATGGCTACATAAGTGCTATACAAATTAAATTAAGCACAGGCTTTAGGAATGAAATCTTAGGAAACAGTAATTACATAGTTTCAAAATTAAGCCCCTAGTTTTACAGTTGTTTAAAATCCAATTCATGAAAATCAAATTGATATATGATAACGTTGTTTTTTTTATTTTGATAAAGGATTCCATGGTTCTGACTTGCTGATTCATTTGGAAAACTGTAAATTTATGCAGAGTCTGTTGATTACACACAGGGTAGGTTATAGAAGCTACAATAATGATATCATCTTAACTTACAGGCTATATTAAACATGGGCATTCAAAAACATTGTGAGTTAAAGCTTTAAGGCAATTGTTGAAATGACAACTTACAAGACCTATCCCCATTAAAAAACTTTGGGTTGAGTATATGTAGAGTGTGCTGAAGAATTGCTTATCTTGAATATTTTGTACTGGTAATTATATTTTATATGGTGCTAAGGAAATATTCCACAAATTTGGTTTAGAGACTGGGCTCACTTCAACTCTTTTCTGTTTGAAGGATGCATTGTCTTTCATTTAGCTGATAGAACATTGTGAAATGCAGAGCATCATTTACCCAGACTGCCATACCTGGGGTAAGAGGCAAAGGCCCTTTCAGTTCAACTTACAAGGTATTAAACGTGGCCTTTCTAAGGCCAACACAAAATCAAGATGTTGAAAATAAATGAGCTTATGAAGTTAAACAAGTAGGGGCCTACCTTGTCACAAACTGCATTTTGTAGTACATTTAGGCCCTAGTTACGATATTGGGCGATCTTGAGTCCGCCCAACTCCATTTTGGTGTGGGAACCCACTGGCTGTATGTTGGCAGTTCTGAACACTCTATCACAATGCGAACGCACCATGGTGCAGTTGCAAACTCACATTTCCCTATGGTTGCTTGTGCTGTGGTGCTGTAAATCCCTGCCCCCGCGTGGCAGGAAAAACACTGCACTGCGTGGCAGGCACCTAACAGTGTCTGCCATGCAGTGCAGGGATTTACTATGGGCCCCCAAAGTCGCTTTCTTGCAGACTTTATACGTTGGAAAGTCTAACCTGAAAAGCCTGTCGGAAACCAACATCTTAATTCCCGATGGAGGAAACGCCGTCTGTATGGGGTTATGTGTCACTTCCGAGTGGTCGACAGGCTCGTTGAGCCCGTCGGAAGTCAGTGAGTCCAACTGGACAATTTAAACTCCGACAGCCTACAATGCAATTAGGCAGTCGGAATTTAAACCAAGGATGTCGGTCCGAATGCTTCCGACCTTTGGCTGGAGGCTTTCCGACCAACATCCTAATGAGCCTCTTGGTATTACTACTAAAGTACCACTAAATGATATTCACAAACGTATGAGTGGAAATTGCCACCTCTCCTTTCTTTTCTATGAGAAGATCCTCACGCATGTAAGTTTACAATTTTGTTTTAAATGTGGGATGGACCAGAGAGAGTGGCTGGAAAAGGGGAGGGTTATTAAGACGGATAGGGAGGACATACATCCACTCTCAAAAAAGTAAACTCATTGCTACTCACGAATTGCATTTCTAAAGTTTCTACTGCAAAAAGGAACAAAAAAACATTACTAAATAACTTCAACTCAGAGCTGAAGTAATGACCAGTACCACACATGGCCAACCGCAGGCAGAGATTTAAAATAAAATCCCTTAGGACCTCATTTTAAATGAAATTTAATTATTTCAACTAGTAAAAAGCATACATAAATATAATGTTGAAAACATCTAAAAATAAAACAGCCTTTTTTGAATGCATAAATTAATGAAATTACTTTTAATTTCTCTATGCTACAATTTTAAAATGTAATAATGTATACTCAAAAATACATTGCTTTACTTTAGGTGGGATTTTTTTAAATTAAGAAGTCGGAGAATTAGGATCAAGTGCATTATATCATATGGCACTTGTAATAAGGCAGGCAGGATATCCACCACTTTTGTGATCAAGTATCCACCCACCAAACTGCAATCAGCAATTAATTCATACTTTCTTCATCAATAGTGATAGTATTATTTTTGTCAAGATTCAAACCACTAAATTAGGCTACTAAAATTGCTATTTTTACTAAACCAGTTTTGAACAGGTTAATATTCGCTATGAAACCAGACTTCAGTAACAGACTACTGAAATGATTAAGAATCTAAAAGATCTATAAGTGGCTATTGCACTGGTGGTGGAGAAGGGAATAGACATGGATTATTTGTATTCAACACCACAAGCTTTGGTTAGCATTGTGCCCATTTATGGTTATTCTATGACAAAATGACTTAAAGCAAGCATGCACTGTAACATAAATGCTATAGCTCCTCTTCTTCATGAAATATGTTTTAACTAAGGGAGTGCCGTCCATCGCTTTATTTCCACCTTCTATCACCTTAAACTACTTTAGGGTGCATTAGATGTAATTCATACTAAATGCTTCTCTTTATTTCAGGACTATATAATGGTACCTAATAATCATAATCAAAATGTAAGCCAACTGCCCAATGAGATGATATATACCCCCTCCCAGTGAGTGTTTATTTTCTATATTTTGATGTCTAATGCACAGTTCACCGTCAACTAAAGAGTTATATACTAACCTCTTCACATACACCACAAGGAAGAATTCCATTTTGTTTATCACCCTTCAGCTTTGAATTAAGAACTTAAATTAAGAAATTAAGAACTGCATTGTTTTACTTCACCTACAATCCATACAATTTGTTCATTTTCCTAACACCCTGCTATTTTGACAAAACCTCACCTAAGGGGCATAATGCATAGCAAATGATTGAGCAGTATGTATGGAGCAGGCAAACATATTGTTGTCATTTGTCCACTCTGGCACACAACTTTACATTGCTAATTTTCCACTTGGCTCAGAAATTGTCAAAGTGAGCTCAAGATACTAACATGACAAGAAGATTCCTCGTGAGAATCAGTGATGTGCTCATTTAAATGTCACCTTATACTTGACACCCCTTCAATTACAGAAGATACATTCCTTAACATAATCCCCAGACTAAGTTGCTTCTGATATTTTCAGTTTCTTATTTTCATTGAGTGATATTTCCAATTATCTAGGTCATCAGAGTGTGGTCACATAAAAGAATAGTTTACATCTATTTGACATGTTCTTTCAGTGGTTCATATATTTCTGAAATGTAGTACTTGATGCAACAAATAATACAGTAAAATGTGTTTTTTATTATGCCACTCTAAATGGCTTGATGCACTTCCCGGTGCTTTGTGCAATGACAGATATGATTTATTATCATTCAGTGAACATTATATATCAGATAAAGTACACCTTGCCATAAGTTGAAAGGACATTGCAAGTAAGCCTGGGCGGTAAATTCCGGACCACTCAAGGAGTTTTCCGCACTCCGTGTTACGTGTAGCTCGCGGAGTTCCGAAAAACTCTGCTCCGTGCAGTGGAGATTTTTTCCTCGCTCGCGTTTGTCAACGTAATGTTGGCAAGTACGAGCAAGGAAATTCCACCTCCCAGCAAGATTTCTCCATCGAGTTGGCGAGCACAAGCATGGAAAATAAACTTACTGGTGAGATTTCTCAATACAGGGAGTCAGGTTTCTCATTGCAAGTGGTCGCGTTTGCTCGTGACTGCTCGTGTTGAGAAACTGCCCGTTTGCAGTGAGAAAGCTACTGCTCGAGTAAAAATCTACTTGAGTGGCAGAAAGGAAAGCAGTGCCCGCTTGCGCTGTGCATGGTGCCATTCGCCATGATTGCACAGTGAGGACAAGCTTCTGGCACTGAAAATCACAGCAAAATGCATTTCTCAATCGCACTCCCCCGCTTGCAGAGCTCCACGTAGGGCAGCAGTGTTTTTTTTCCACTTCGCAAAGTTTCGCTTAGTGCAACTCCGTGAACTCCACCCAGGGTTAGTTGCAAGTCACGGAGGAGATTTGTGCCCACATCGATAAATAAGACCAAAGGCAAGTTCTTTTATAAGGTCATTGAACTATTAAGTGACTTAAAAATATTTTACTGTACAGCAGATAGCATTTTATTCCTTGAAATACATGGCCACACCATCACTCTTACCACAAATCACTTAAATCCTGGGTGTTGTGCTCTTTGATATGAAAGAGAGAATATAGTTGTAGACATGAAAAATAAAAGCAGAATGTTTAGTGTGAACAGCTCAAAAAGAAATAAGTATTAGTTCAATGTAAGTTAGATTAAAAAAAAATGATGTAGCTCAAAATGTATAGAAAAATTAACACAAATTCTATATTTCCTATAATTACTTATAGTATGCAAAAAATAAGCGTGTTTCAATGAATATGTCTTTTCTGCTGATCACTGTTCAATTTAGAAAAACTGATCAGAAGAATGGAAAACCTTTCACCGTGGCTGTTGGCTTGGGCAAAAACATTATGACATCGAAACCTGACTGAATTAACCTATTACAGACGAACAGCTAAATTATTATCTTGTTACAGGTGACCAGAGACATCAAAAAAGTAGTAAGAAAATTAGATATTGGATTTGTATATGCATTTGACCCATATGGACTTCATATTCTCATGTATTATATTATTGTAACAATCTTTCATTATATTCCTTCTCCCCCCAAGACTCGCCCCTATTGCAGCCATATTCATCTCCTCTATCAATCCTTAAAATTTGACATTGATATATCTGCTGCATTTTAACTGTTAATAGATTTGTCAGGTCAGGTTAAAACCCTGGCAAATTCCATATTTAAACATACTGTAGCCGATCACAAACTATTGTGAAATGTGGACTACAGCAGTGCTTATTAAGCTTCTAAATATATGTTCATGAAATTGTTGAATCAATATTGTGTCCTCATTGTCCTAAAAATATATCCATCGTTTTCAGTGAAACATATTCAAAATGTTTGTTTAATTTTTCCTAAAAATGGTTGAAATGCATACCTAAAGACGTGGCATGAATCAGAATGGTCATCAGTTGCTCTGAATGAATCATTTTACACAAAAGAAAACGGTCTCTAAAATATGCCACACTTCAACCTAGCAAGACTTCATTTCTATAAACATATTTGAGCATGTAATTGTCTCTCACTTAGATAACAGTTAAGTAGGAAAGCAGATCAATCAGTATTCATACTGAGCATTGTGTGTTATATGTAAAATCAACCCCAATTCTGCAGTTCAGTGGCTGCATTAAACAACATTGAAATATAAGAAACAGTAAACAAACAGCAATGCTTAATTTAACTTCTTCTGACTGCAGCTCATAAATGTTGCATTTGTCAGCAAGCAAATAGAATTGCTTTTACAGCTGTAGCACAGTATGCATATCAATCTTCTGCTGGTGAAAAATGTAAATGCATTTCAATGTCTAGACAAATTACGTTCATATTATACTCTAAAGTAGCACAGATCTTCAAACTTATGCTACGTATGATCATGTAACAATTGAAATTCTGTTTGAAGTTCATAATCAATTATAAACTAATATGTATCAGGTCCATAATGATTTGTTACACAAATAATCAAGGTGCAGCAGACCTTCATGGGCAGAAAGGCATAAACACAAACGTATTTACTGAAAGTTCATGCAACACCAATCAGAAAGCAAAGTTACGTAACTGTGTTTCATGAACAGAAGAGAGTAGCACTGTGCCAAATCTACTAGGGTATGTTATTCTTCTACAATCTACTGTTGCGTAAACTGAGTCTCTGGCTTAGCTCTCCAAGGGTTGGTTTTCCACCTCGGGGGATGTGAGTGAACTTTGTTCAATGCACCAGTGCTTGAATGTGAAAGACAGGTTTTTGTAGTCACCCAATACATGGTTGAAGTGGCATCAATGTTTTTCGATTACTAACAGTCCTTACACAGGGATCCAATATCACAGTAGTCATCATAAGCAAACCTTTTCATTTTCTTCATTCACACAAACAGAAGATGTGCTAAAAAAAGACACTTTCTTTCAACAGGTGTTCCCCATTACTCAAAATATCTAAACAAACCATTAGGGATACGAAAAAATTTGCACTAATGCACATTGCGAACAGGGACATTTTAAGGTTTTTGGGGGTCCTGGGTCAAACGTATTTTGAATATCTGATTCAATTTCAGCTCTTTCATGCCCACAGCATTTAATACAATCTGCTTAAGAATGTATTTATTTAAGAAGTTTTATATAGCGCTAGCCTGACCGGAGGGTATTGGAGTACTTCACATCAATTACAGAGCAGAGAAAAAGAGAGCAGCACATAATACAAAAACACCAGACACTCCAGTCAATAGTTATCGTAATAACAATGACAAAGAGTTCCATTTCATGGACTTGCTAACACCGCATCCGGGAGGGGTGTGGTGCCAATCTCAAGACTCCAGCTGCTCCTATCTGTTCGCTAGGCTCGATTGAGGAAGAGGGTTTTGAGCTGTTTTTTTAATTTAGCGAAAGAAGGGACAGTTCTGATGTGAGGGGGAATAGAATTCCAGATTTTGGGCACGTTACCAGCGAAGGACCTGGCCACGGTTATTTTTTTGTGTGATTTTAGCGGGATGAGAAGTAGGCTGTTAGAGGTTCTGAGGGTCCTGTTTTGGTCAGCTTTCTCAAGTTTGGCGCCAGATATTCTGGTTTGCCTGTGTGAAGGGCTTTGTGGGTGAGGCAGGCTGTTCTGAAGTTCGCCCGCAATTCTATTGGTACCCACTTGAGATCTTTGAGTGCAGGAGAGATGTGATCAAATTTCTTTATTCCCGTGACCATTCTGGCAGCCGCAATGGGAGTTGTTTTCAGAGGAGAAAGATGTGTTTTGGCTATTCCAGGGAGGACTGCGTTTCCATAGTCCAGTCTTGACAGCACCAATGCTTGGGTGGCTTGTTTAGGATCTTTGGGCGGGATAAAAGGTTTAATTTTGTTCAGTAGCTTCAGGTTGAGGAAGGCGCTCTTCGCTGAGATCTTAATGTGTTTAGTCATGTCCAGTTTGAGTCAAGGGTAATGCCTAAAGATTTAACAGAATCAGCCAGGGTGAGGTTTTAACCACTCTACCATTTGTGGGTTCTCTTCTTTGGTCGAAATGAGGAGTAGTTCGGTTTTGTCCGGATTCAGTTTTAAGTGGTTACTTGTCAGACAAAGTTGCACTTCTCTTAGTGTTTCAATGAGTCTTTGAATGTCTTTGGCCAAGGAGATTTCCAAATAAATCTGAGCATCGTCAGCATAAAGTTGGAAAGGGATGTTGGCTTTTCTGAGTAGGGTGGTGAGGGGTTTCATGTAAATGTTGAAGAGTTGAGGGTAGAGCACTGATCCTTGGGGTACTCCCCTGTTGACGGGGTGGAGGCCGGACTCAAAGGTTTTGATTTTGATTCTCTAGAAGTGGTTGTGGATAAATGAAGAGAACCATTTGAGGACCACCTCGTCTAGACCGGCCCTATCTTCGAGAGCCTTGAGGAGAAGTTTGTGGTCTACTGTGTCAAATGCTGCTGATAGGTCTAGGAGAATGAAGAGGCAGAATTGGTCTGAGACAAGGGATTTGTGGTTGTCATCTATTATGTTGAGGATCGCGGTTTCAATGCTGCAACCTTTCCTGAATCCCGACTGATGGGAGTCAAGAATGTTGGTGTTGTCCAGGTGTTGGGTTAGTTGTTGGAGTACACATTTTTCTAGGATTTTGGAGAGAAGAGGAAGGTTGGAGACGGGTCTGAAGTTGTTTAAGTCAGTAATGTCTAGGCCTAGTTTTTTCAGCAGTGGGGTTACTTGACCCACTTTCAGATAGTCCAGAACGATTCCGGTTTTTAGGGAGCTATTAAAATCCTGCACCAGAGTGGGGCTAGGGAGAGTTTCAGCTTTTTAGTGAGTTGAGCAGGTAGAGGGTCTAGGGCATGAGATGAAGGTTTGGAGGTGGAGATAGGTTTGACTGTCTCTTCTTCAGGGATGGGCTGGAAGAATGACCAGGGTTTAGTGGTGAGAGAGGGAGCGCTACCAAACATCCCACCCAGGCTGCTGTCGGAAAGGGGGAGCAATTGGTGTCGAGAGATCGCTCGATCGTGGAGTTCTTATCATTGAAGAAGTTGGTGAAGTTGTCACACCGTTCTTTGGATGCCGGCCCTAGGGACGTATCAGGTTTGGAGGTTTGGCGTCTGATGAAAATAAAGAGCTCCTTGGGTCTGTTCTTTGTGCTATCCACTGCGGAGCAAAAATACATGGATTTTAAGTTCTTGATATGACTGTTGTATTTCTTCCGGACAGTTTTAAGTTGGTCGCGACAAATGGTAGTGGGCATGGTCCTCCAGCGTCTTTCTGTGGATCTTAGTTGTCTCGATGGAGTAGGACGATTTTTTGGTAGTTTCATGGGTGCAAGTTGGTCAAGCAGGGATACCATATTCGAGTAATAGAGCGAGGTGAGATCAGTTGTAGAGAGCTCAATGTCGCTAGGAAGGAGCGACTTTAGCCTCTCTTCCATGACATCCAGGGGAATCTGGGTGATATTTCTGGACCATTTGGGGGGGTCATGAACAGACGGAAGAATTAAGACTTTTTGGTTGATGTGGACTAAGATCATGTGGTGATCAGACCTGTAAACTGGAAGAATGTTGTTGATCATGATTGTGTCCTGGTGGGCAATGATGGCATCTAATGTTGCTCCTTTGTTGTGAGTTTCTTCCAAACAGTGTTGGGAAAGATTATTGTCACAGAGGAGGTTATTGAGAGATTGACTTAGAAAGTTGTTGGTTTAATTCTAGCGTAGTTTGAGATCACCCAGGATTAGGTAGTTAGTGTCTTTAAGTGCGCAGTGGGCAATAAGGTCGGATAAGTGTTTCCCAAATGTGGGGGTGTTGCCTGGAGGGTGATAGAGGAGGTGACAGACTAAGGGACTGTTGTCCTTAGTCTTAATGATGACAGAAAGACATTCAAAGGAGCTGTACTTGCAGGAGTCAGTTACAGCGATGTCTATGTCGTCCTTATGGATGATGGCTACACCTCCACCTCGTTGATCTTTTCTATCTTTGTTGACAATGGTGAAACCTGGGGGCAAAAGCATATCTAAACAAGGAGGGGAGATCTCATTTAGCCATGTCATGTCTCCGTATGGAGGAGAGGGAGGGAGGGGTCTTGTGGCTTTTGAGGGGGGTATTCTCTTCTGAAGCCTGTGACCACTTGGATATTGGATTTAGGGGAGGCTGTGGGAGGAGAGTCGTGTGTGGAGGCAAAGTCCGCTGCTCAATGTCATCCGCTGCTTCAATGTCATCAGAGCAAGACTCTGTGAAGGACATAGCTGGCTCTATCTAGGGGCCCCTGAATGGCTGGGGCCCTGGGCCAGAGCCCATATTGCTCATGCCTTAGAAATGTCTCTGGTTGCAAACAATGAAAATAAAATGAGCATTTCTACCATGATGAAAATGTCATCTAAAAAACCTAACACTCTAAAACATACATATGTGACATACACTAGGAAAGGGTGGATTAGAAATACCTTGAACCTAGATTTTCGAAGGAAGGATGAGTACACTGCATACCTGTTTACAGCAGAACGTTGTAGTTCTAAGGGGGCATCAGCATCAACTCCTCCTGGACAGGGGCTCCGTATCAGTTTTGAGCAGCAACTGTGGCAGGCAGAAACTTTGGAATCTTGCGTGAATTACACCAATGAGTGTCAAGATGCTAGACAACACTGTTTTGTCTAATCTTTGTTTGACCTTGAAATTGAGAAAACAAGGCTCTTGTTCCAGTCTGATGTCACACTAGGGGGCCAATTATGATCTTGTTAGGATCTTGTTAGGAAACTATTCTGACCGAATTACTTGTGGAATCGTTTCCGAATGAATCGGGTTCTGCAAGTCTGAACGATCAATTACGATGCTTCCCAAGATTATTTGGTCAGAATGCCATTGACTTCAATGGGAGCCTGTGTTCCGATGAGAACACAGGCTCCCATTAAAAAAAGGGGTTGCTGGGAAAAACCATACACCCTGTGACGGGCACCCAATGATACCTGCCACACTGTGCATGGTTTAACAGGGGGGTCAAATGGGTACCCCCACAGGTCCCAACCGGAAACCTCAGAGTGAAGGGGGACCTGCTACAGGCCCCCAAACTCAGATTCCGACAGCCATTTCATGTTTGGCAAACCGAATCGGAACGGCTGTCCGAATTGGTCATCGTAATCGCTCATTCGGAAACAGTGTACATAAACCTGTATGAACCGGTTTCGTATGACTCAGTCTGTCCGAATGCCGCTCCGAACTAATTCAGACAGGTTGCCCTTCCATGCTAGGAGTTGCAGTAAACATTGTATGCTAGCTTGTCCAACCACTTATTCCTAAAGTATATAACCTTCATGTGAAAAACTTCTATACAGGAGTAGAGCGGTCAAGTGAGTGTACAAAGCTGACACTGTGGCATGTGGCACACTTCGATGTCTCTCTAAAGGATTAACGCAAGAGCTTGTTTGGAAGAAGCTCCAAATTTTCCAGAGTACTGTGTTGCATTCCAACAAACTGGTTGCAGACACAATCTCCGACAGGTGAATGTGTACATGTTCACTACAATCCATGCTGAGAGCTTTTACCTGGTCACAGTTTGGCTGAAGTTCACATGCACTCCAGTATGCTTGATTACACGTACATAGGCAGAGTGAATAAGAATGTACAGATATTTCAGCCAATCTGGAACATTCAATTTGCACATGGTAGAAGAAACTGTTTGCCCACCGGATCCAGCTATGAATATGTTGTTTACTGTCAGACCACCAGAGAAAGACTAATATCTTTCCTTCACTTTCAGTTTACCATCAGTGAAAGGCCTATTGCTGAAAGAGAAGCCGCCCGCTTAATTTGCTATTCGCTCTTGGGTGACAGTTGGCAACTCAGACAAATGGACTTCCAGAGGCTTTAGAGAGTCTAAAAGTAACTTTTTAAAAGTACCTTTTGTGAAATATTGCTTACAAAAGCAATATTGTTGATGAATTGGATTTTTTAAAAGTATTTTTGAAAGTCTAAGAATGAACTTTTGCAAAATATACAAAATAAACCCAGGATTGTTGTGTGTCTTTGTATGTGTCCCAGAATGTCTGCTGGTACCCGTCATGCGTGAGACCAAAACATCTGCACAAGGGAATCCTTCATATATGTAGAAGTGTCAGCAACCCCCCCCCCTTTTTTTAGTTAGGAGTGTATCCCTCTGTGATGTTTGAACTAACTTGCACAATAATCCTCCCCAGTGCTGTTAACCCACCCACCGCATTTTCAATGCTCTTTCATAGTAGGCAAATCATTTGTCAGTGCCGGCACTCATCACAAAGCTAGACACAATACTCTATTGAAAGCAAGCAGTACTTGGTACCCCTGTAAGTACCTCACCATTGCAGCCACTGAGCTCCAACTGGCAGATGGCCAGTTGAGAGGGCCTTGTGCTAGCAGAGCCCACTTCAGTTCCACCCCTGGATATTGCACCAAATTCATAGTTGGACAGGTGTCTCTTTCTCCATCATCCTCTGGAGTTGCCTGTTCCACAGAGGGGATCCATGCTTGGTGGTCTACCGCCCAGGCATTGACAGCCTTTTCAAAACCACATTCATTGCATTGAGGCCCAGTTTCAACTATCGTTCTTTGCATAGGGCCTTATCTCTACACTGTGAGAGTTATCAAGGATGTCAGATCCAACTCCATATCCCTTGTACTTTTAGATGGTGTAAAAATATAATTAGAAATAAGTTGGAAAAATTAAAAAAATAACCTAATCAAAGACCTGATTTTGCATAAAAATCAAATATCAATTTTTGCATTCAGTTCAATTTAGGGAGTTTTAATTTCCAATCTAACCACTGAGTGTTACTGCTAAACACAAATTCTGGATCCCACCATTCAATGCCAATGTGAGAAAGTAGCTCAATAATTGGGGTGGAGGCTACTCTACTACAAGTAATAATGCCCTTGTTCTTGTTTGGTGCAGTAATTCCATTCAGTAAATTAAACCTGAACTCAAACCGCTGGTGGCTATGGTACACAGCAGACAGGACTAACTGAAGAATGAAGTGCCAGAACAATTACAATTCTAAAACACAACACAATAAAAAATTCCAGTACAGTCAGAACATCCCTTATCTGCATGTGATAATGTAGCTCCACCCTTGTTCCCCCAACCAATAAACAAACAGAATGATTGGAATTTCACAACTATACAATTCTTTTTAAACAATACTTGTGGCACACAATAACAGCATCAGAATGAGCACAACTCAGCAGATAATATGCAAATACAGGTGAAGGTTTAAAGTTCAACAATCATATTCATCACACAATTGTTACCTGTTTGTCTGTTACCTACCCAATGTATATATGAAGGTTTCAGCAAACTAATGTAAATGGCTATATTCATTTATTATTATTTTACAATGCCAAGCCATGTATATTTTCTCTGCATACCTAATGCAGCAGTTAGTTGAGCAGTCAGAACCCATTGGCCACCTCAACTCAGCATCCCGTCTAAGGGGCCCATTAGGATCTCGGGCGGATTTCCACCTCCCGCATGGCGGTGGCGATCCGCCCGAGATACGACCCCGCCCGCCACCCATTTCCTCCCGCCATATTACTATGGCGGGGGACCGCTGCTGACGGAAAGACCGTCTGCCGCTTTTCTGCCGTGTTAACAAGTCGACCGGGCGGAAAAGAGTTCAATATGGTGGCGGTGTCTGGCCATATTACCATGGGGGCCGAAACATGCCTTTCCAGGGCGGCATGCATGAATTGCTTGTGGGGGCCCATTGTGGGCCCCCAGGGACTCTGGGGAGTGGGGTGATGCACATGGGGGGTACCTATGGTGCCCCCCTGTAGTTCCATGCACAACATGGCAGGCACCGCGCAGTTTCTGCCATGCTGTGCCTGGAAGTGCACAACATGCCTTCCTGGCATTGTGGCGGGCGGTCTGAGTGCACCGCCCGCCACAGGAATCAGGAATCAGGAATGAAGGATGCGCCCACCACTTTGGGGGGCGCATCCGAATGGCCCCCACGGAACCCCCGTCCTTATGGTGGGCAGTCCCATTTCACGATTGAATGGTGGGCGGACAAAGTCTGCCCGCCATCCTAATGTGCCCCTAAATGTTTAACCCTGTCCAAGCACCAATACCTTATACACCTTTATTAGTAAGGATGTCACAAGGAGGAACTCACGTGCTTAGCTTCCGCTTTACCTCAAATAATGCTTCATGCGTTTGCAAAGGCAAAAGCATGTAGAATCTACAGAAGTTAACACTACTTTTTACAACTTCTTTCCAAGACGGATCTCAGCAAGATCATTTCTCTGAACACATCATTGACAACCCGGGCTGTTTCCCCGCAAGCAGTACGCATGTTTAGCAGATAACGGTCTAGAAGCTGGATGGGGTTGGGATAGTGGTAATTTACCATGTATCCCTTTAGCAATCATGCCTTTACAACAGAATTCATTGTAAAGGCATGTGTGATAAATGCATGTGAAGTAAATGAATGAGTGGTTAAGACCCATTCATTGTTGCGACTGCATTGTTCAGGCACACATGGTTTAGCCATGCATGCTTCTGTCATACAATCTCATTTCTCCTGCAGCCACGATTACAATGTGTGCAACAGAAAAGGGAACATTTTCCTTCTCATACTTGGTAGTTTGAATGATATCCGAAAAACATGGGTTCTAACCTGAAACAATTGCAATTGAGCACACATTTGTTAGCTTTACTATTCAAATTGTTTATTCTGCTTTCTAGGCCCTAGTTCTGTACACTTATTATCTAATGGTAAATGCAGCTATTTTTTAAAGCAATCAGTGCTGTCTTGTATGTAATATGAATTATTATGGCCCTTCCAGACAACACTTGAATGTTTGAAACATGCATATGCTTCACAATTCAAAATCTCACTGGGTCCCATTGATGCATGCTGATTTTCAACTCATCAATGATTAAAGAATAATAAACTGATCACTCCAACCCTTATGGGATTGCACAGATTTTTCAATTCTGCTTCATCCTTGAGATATGCTGCGTCATTATGATGCAGTAACAACTTACATCACTATACTGGATACAAGTTCTAAACATCCTGATAAGCCAGCTCAACATTCATAGCCATATCATCACTAAACTAGAATTCTTGAGGAGTACAAAGTAATGTATTGAAGCATTCCTAAGAGCTAAATCTTGAACATCATACCTACACAAATAAGTCTTGCACTTTGATGCTTCTAAAAGAGAAAGAAGATGAAACTCTTAAAAATATTGAGATTGTTCCATCACTATCCATACAGCTGCTTCTATATCATAGCAGTAATGTTCACTCCCCTAGTGATCCATAGTATTTTAAAATATTTCCTAGAATGCTATTATGCGCAGCTCCCTGGTGCTCCTGAGTAACATTGTTATTGTATAAGTTTGAATACATCTAGGCATACAAACAGAATACGTTTGTCTTTATCCTAGTGTCAATAATGAATAAGCGTTGTTAACAGTACTATTAAATAGATAAGTAGTGGAGTAAATGTTTGAATGCCTATGATTGAAATTATTTGTAGACTCATACTCATATTTTTGTGTACTACATTTTGTTAGGTTTTTGATCTCTCTTCTGTACATCCCCACCATGGAATGTAGTGTACGCATCTATCTGTAGGTACTTGTGAAAGTGTAACTACTAAAGACATGAAATGTGCAGATCATACTCAATTCAAAAGATTCCACTGTATTAAGAAAATGAACTACAGAAAAGAACACATTGACCAGAGTTCCTCAAAAACAGGCAGGTAGTGCAAAGGATGTCAATTTATGCACATGATCCTGTGCAAATACAAAATATTTTTGATCAATAGAACATGCAAGATTCAAATGTGCATGATGGTAGATCATATTAGCTATCTTCTCCATTGAGAGCCTGAATAACAAAGGTAAAGTTAGACCAAAAGTCTAAGTTTAGATCAAAAGTCTAACTGTACTACTTTTTGGTATTCACAAAGTTACAAGTAGTATCTTTACGACTGTGGAGTATCTGCACTCAGGGCAGAATCTTGGCACTCAGTGTGGAATCTCTGCACTTGGGCATAGAACACACAGCATTAAAAGCAACACTGACTTTCACTTTGCTAGGAAAAATGTCAGTTGTACTTGCCCCCCATAAATACCCAAGCCAACGTAAATGCTATTGAAATATATTAGACATATGAAGCCACAATAATTATGTTTAGGACATGAGGAAAACAATACCCAACTATAGATTTCCCTGTTTTGTCAACAGGAGAGTCAGCTCAATGAATCTCTTTTCAGTATCTTTACATTTTGAATATCAGTCTTGTAGAATGTATCCTAAAAAATAAATGTAATTGGAAAATGTACCTCCTCTGTGCACCATGAAACTCACTATGCTATGTGTTAGATATATCGCTACATTAAAAACAAACATACACTAAATGGAGGAGATGCCTAAAACTAACATCAACTTTAAAACAAACATACACTAAATAGAGGAGATGCCTAAAACTAACATCAACTTTATTTCTATAAATATATGAAAAACAAAAGACGTATGTATTGAGTGCTATTCCAGTGGAAAGTGAATGATGGAAAAAGAACTTGATTTTTGACTATGGGTCGTGCAGCATGTGCTTATTTTTGATGCTATTCACAAACAGGATTGGGATATAATTCATGGCACCTGGAGCACCTTTCTCCAAGAACTATATATATGTGTTTCATGTGTCTTTCACATTCCCCTTCTGATCATTCAGTCACTCTATACCTAAATGCTTCATCCCCATGACACATTTTAAAATTTGAAAGAGGGGAAGATATGCAATCCAAATGAAATTCCTAAATACACATATTACTGTAGGGAAAATGTTTCAATATTTGGTAGAACCAGGGCACAAGTCCTAAAAAAAGAAGTGGGGGGACGCTGTCACCGGAAGTGACGTCACGAAAGGTGGCTTGCAGCATCGGGATCATTGCCTCCCCTTGCTCTCCCCTTAGATGCGATTGCATCTTAGAAGCCAGCTCCGGGAGTGTTAGAAGGGCTTGCCTTTAAACTTGCACGTCATGCATCAGTGGGGATTTTCTTACACATGCAAGGTGCGATCTCGTCCCAGAGAGGCCAAAGAGAGAAGTCCAGCTGTTTGGCAGGGGGGACAGTGTCCCCCTGGTAAAATAAGTGGGGGGGCGGCGTCTACCCGCGTGGTACCCCGACTCGAGCCCTGGGTAGAACTGATTGATAACAACATTGCCTTGTTCAATTCCCAGACAGGTAATATAGACATGCACCAAAAAGTGTCATATTCTTCTGGCACATAAACGCAGCAAGCATTTTCAAAGCTGCCACAAGAACAAAGTCACATTTTACCTCAGATATGACATTGTTTTTCAAACATCAGTTTGTAGTAAGTGTCAGATTTGACAGTTTAATGCGTTCAAGCAACACATTGTTACTGTTATTTCCTCCCAATGTTTAAAAGGAAAAAAATAACAGATATATAAAAGATGTTTCCCCTTTACTTTTCACAATGGCAAGTGCTCACTTAAACATAAAGTTTGTAATGCGTGCCTGCAGTGATGTGGCACAATATGACTGCTTGCGCAACGAAACAGTGAACATAAAAGTGCTAGAACGCTAGGCTGACATTTCCTTTCAAAAATGTCTAATGCTGAAACAACAACGCTTGCTATTCTATGACAATTTAGAATGATTTATTTTTGTTCCAGCAAATGCTTGAAAGTAAATGCCATGATAATATTAGCATTAAAAAACATCATACTAAAAATCTAAACAGTAGAGCTTGGCGAGATACATTTTTACAACTTGCTATCCAAACAAATCTCCTCATCAGTTGGCCTCTAGATGTACAAGATAGCTTATAATTGTAAATACATGTTTATCAAAGAGCATTCCTTCTCCTCAAGAGTTGGTAGTGTGATTTGTGAAACAGTATATCCTAATTGGTACAAGAATATGAATACGGCTCAAATCTTTCTACAATACCATAGTAAGGCATAACCCTACATGGTCTTATTGGATTCAGTGCTGCACTATTTCACTGGTTCTGTGGCACAACAGATAATCATGGTGTTTTGATGAGCTTCAGAGAATTTAAAAAGTGTTGCAAAAAAAGGAACTTAAAACCTTAAAACTTAGAAGTTAAGGATTCACCACCATTACTCTGTTGCATTCACAGCAAAGTTGGCATAAACATTGAAGACTTGTGAAGAAAGGAAAACAGAACATGGGATGATGCAGAACTTCAATAATGAAGTTGATTCGTCATTGCCATTCGCATCTGCAGCACATTCGACCAAGAACCTTTCTAGCTATGGAATGATCAGTGCAAGTTTACAGTAACTTACACTGTGTGGTTTCTTCTCTTCTTTATGAAGACTTGTGATGACACTATTTATTAGGATTCCATCACCCAAAACATTGTACAAACCTGTCATCACGTTTTAAAAGTTCCCTGCATTTCTGCCTGGCTCAATAGTCTGTGTTATTCTTCAAATATCCACTGATTTATCTTGATCTCTTATTTTATGTTATGTTGATATGTATAGCACACTAATCACCTGAGATGAAATCGAGGCCTGGGTAAGGTGTGTAGGCCCAATGTGCTTATGTGAAGAGCCAGGACTTCAGTTTCTTGTGAAACTCAATAAGTGAGAAGGAGGCTTTGATGTGTTGAGAGAGGTTGTTAAATGGTTTGGGTGCAATGTAGGAGAATGAGCAACTTCCAATTTTGCTTTTGCGGATGCGGCATGTGTGTGAGTGACGCAGAGCGTAGGTGTTATAAATGGTATCTCTGGTTGGCTAAGGCTTGCGCTAAAGCCAGGCAGCGAACACCACTCTAGTCAGGGCAAGGGAGTTACATGCCAAAGATAACCCCTGCTCACGACCTTGGTAGCATGGCATGAGCAGTCAGGCTTATCCCAGAGGCCATGTGTAAAGCGTTTGCGCAGGCACAAGGCAACAACATACCAGGCGCACCACAAAAAGAACTCCACACAAGGTTATATCAAAAATAGCCATTGTATTCCATTAACACATTAGAATAGTAATCACATAATATACATTGTGCCACCTGGCACTAGGTAATATATGCAAGGGATTATGTACACCTGACAGGGCCAACTGAACCACTGTCAGAACCATCACGAAGTGAACTTAGTAAATGTAGGACATATAAACGTAGAACACAGCCAGTAATCACTGGCAAACACTATACTCAGCACCATCACGTAACATAAACCATATTATGCACAGTATCACATTTAGTAGTGAATTACATTCTGCGCCAACCTCACCAGCATAAGCAAATTATGCAATCATCTCATAAGTCTAAAATCATTAGACCCTAACCACCTAAGCATAACTCACATTAGGGGCATAACTCACAGTAGAGAATAATCTCACTAGCATAAACCACAGAATGCTAATAACCTCATACATAAACCACAGTTAGAGGCATAAAACAGTGTACGTGAATCACATTTCCTAGCACCACATAAATCACAATAGGGCCTGCCGCCCAACAAACCCCACAGTCCCCCTGGCCAACCGGCCTTCTCAAAGGGGCTCAAATGCCCTATATCCCAAATGTCAGGGCACTAAGCTGCCACTCGCAGCTGGAGCAAAAAGTGCACAATGCGCTGGCACCAATATGCCTCCTGGGTCGCCTCCTGGGACCCCTCAATGCGCAATCGCCTAAACAAAGCAGCTGCCCACTAATTGCTGGGCAGCTGTGATCATCACTAGCACTCACTGTGCCGCCCTACCCCACTCAGGGACTCTATTCCCATGGGAAATTAGGCACGACCCCACTGGCCCTCAGGCACCCACTGGAGCCCTAAAACGTCTGTGCCCCTGGTGGGAGTGGCCCGCTCTCCTGCGGGACCACTTAGGCACCGACAATGTGCCTCGACATGCAGGGAGGTATATAAGGTCCCCTCTGGGCCCTCACCAACCATGTGCCCCCTCATTGGAGTGGCCCTCTATTAGGCAGGGCTGCACATGGAATGGGGGGCCCACCCTTTCCCGCGGGACCACCCAGCCATACAGGACTGCCCAGGTGCTTTGTGCACACCAACCCAAAGAAGACCAGCCTCGGCCCCACTCACCAGGCTGCTGTCTTCCAGCTTCTCTTCCTCGCTCGGGACTCTGCACTTCACCCGGGCCAACACTTCTCCTGCACACAGGGCTTCCCTTCACTCACGGGAGCCCGGCGATGCCATCAGCAGTCTCGGCCGCCTCTCCACTTCACCTGGGACCCCTCCTGGGATCCGGGACTTCAATGGGGAGCCTGTGAGGATCCTGGTGCCTTCCGCTCCTCCTTCTCTCGCCAGGGCTCCTATCTGCTCACGGGAGCCCCACTCCGCCACACTGTCACCTCTTCCAGCCCTGCCGCCTGGCTTCCGGGTCGGTGGCCATTTTCACTCGGGTCGGGCGGTGATCTCTTCTTCGGTGCAAATGTGGGGTGGGCACCTGCAAAGGCAGACAACGCGGGGTGGGCACCTGCATTATTATTTCAATATAAAGTTGCCATGTGGGGTGGGCACCCAGTATTTAAATATCAAAAATAAGCGGGTGGGCACCCGTCGTGTGGGCTTCACGGGGGAATCCCTCCATCAAGACAAGCAGCTTAGCGCTGCAGAGCCATTGTGCTCCTTTTCTGGGGGAAATAAAGCATATCGCTCACGATGCGCTAGAGGCCACAAGAAATGCTGGATGGCCTTAGGAATCAAAAGAGTAATGCTGGGCCCAGTGAGGCAGCCCTCCTGGCAGGTCGTCCTGAGCCCCAGCAGCAGCACGCCCCCACAGGTTTTGGAACAGGTACAGAACAACATCATGTGGCCACAGCCCCTATATTTATACCAACATTTCCTTTGTCTTTAGTGCAGAGCATGGGGGAACCAGATGCAACTGGTTCAGGGGGAATTGGAGCACTTTGTTTTGCAAGCTCCTCTTCCCCTTTGTTAGGTGGGAGCTAGGTGATCAGACACACCACAGGAGGCGAGCCAGCATTCACTAGGGCAGGCACCATCCTATTCAGAGTTAGGGGATTACCCCTCCCACTACTCCCAGCCCAGATGTCCTATTCAGCCCAGAGCTGACTCACCCTGCCCCTCTTAGAGCCACACACACCTTCCAGCCCCTGTCACTTACAAACCAGACATGCAATTTACATCAGGCAGGCAGACACATAGCACACAGAAATTACAACTTGTAAAAGTGATACAAAAGGGGATGATGGACGGAGCTTTTGAGCATCCCCTTTTGTATCGCTTTGTTCGCCCTAGGTTGGCAGGGTATGCTCAGACGTGAGTCCCTTGCTCACTTGGCCACTGGATTCAAGATAGCCTGGCTGATGAGGAATATGAATCCGAAACCGGTCCCATGATGCTTCTTTCCGGTCCAGGGAAGACATGGCTTGGCAGTTCGGGCTGGACTGTTCCAATGAGGCACAGGGTCAGACTGATTTGCATATGGCCATGTCTGAACAGGGGTGGCTGAGTGAGCTAAAGAATGGTGATGGATTAAATGAAGATAGAAGTCAGATTTTGATGTATTTATGAAGTGTAATAAATATGGCCAGAGAACTTGAATATACTCTAACTTAAGAATAATGGCTGTTATTGCATCATTTGGTGGGATACTACTTTGCTTTTGTTTAATGTTGTGCAATCTTTGTCTTCGTTCTCAGTAGACCCGTCTCTCTACAGTCCTTCACATGTTAGAAAAGTAAACATATGCAAATTCATAAGGTCAACCAGGAGCACCAGTTCTGTGCACAAGCCAATATGCGGCAGATTTACAAGCTCCTTACGCCACCCGTGCGTCACTTTTTGTGACTGTTGGAAATGGCCCTTTTTGTAGGTGTTGGACTTGGCCCTTTTTGCAGGGTCATCCCTAAACCTTTTGCCTTTCTCCTAGCCTTTCTTTCTGACATAGTTTTGGTGGTTTTAGGCCTCTGGGCGCTTTAGTACTGCAGTTCAGTGTAAAGTGTGTGCGCTCTCTGTGATAAATCGAGTAAGATTGGTCTACACCTGTGTGGCCTATTCAGTTTACTTGTCAGTCCCTTGTAAAGTGGTATCTCATATACCCAGGGCTGGTAAATTGAATGCTACTGGTGGGTTTGCAACGCTGATTGCGCCACCCACCAAAGTGACCTTTCAAACCTATCTCAGGCCTCTGCCATTGCAGGGCCTGTGCACGCATTGTTTCTGCCACTGGACGTGGCACCTAAAGTGTTTGCCATGTCCGTGACCCCCCCTTTTGTGTTTCAACTGGCAAGTGCCCACCCCGCATGCAGTGCTGCTTGGCGGGTGCCCACCCCGTTTAAATACATATTGTTGAAGCGGGTGTCCACTCCTCATCGCCGCCAAGATCCAAAGAGGGATCAACGCCGCGGTCCAGCCAGAGAAGAAGCCGCCACCAGCCCAACCAGAAAGCCAGGCAGCCTTGCCTGACTCTGGGCAGGGCCACGAGACTGGACAAAAAGAGGCAGCACCTGTGGCAGAGTGAGGTGAGGCACGGCTGCAATAAGCTGGAGGGAGCCCCGCATGCTGCCCAGGAGAAGAATGCAGAGTCAGCGGCCCGTGTCACACTGGACCGGAGGAGTCTGCCAAGAGCTCCGGTGCGTGGAGCTCCTACCAGGCCTTGTGGTGCCCATGCTTGGAGCCGACCCAAGGGAGTCCTAAGGAGACCGGAGGGCAGCCAGAAGAGTCCCGGTGAGTGGGGGCTGATCTCTTGCGGGAGGCTGCACTTCTTTCACAAAGTCCCCATAGGGCGTGGGGGCATTCTTTGGCGCACTAAGTTTGTTAATGCCAGTCAAGGCACAGTGCCTGAGCAGTCCCGCAAAGGGAGTGGGCCGCTCCAATGACAGGGCCACAATTGTATTAATTAGTGTCCGTGGGGGTCCAAGGGGCCCAGTGGTGCCGGGCCTCATTGTGATAGTGTCACAGCTGCCGTACCTGACAGTGGGCAGCTGCCACGTTGGCATATTTGTGGATAGAGCCCCAGTGAGGGCCCAAAAGGCACAGTGGTGCCCGTGCCTCTTGGCTGATTCACAGATGCGACGCACCATCGCGGGCAGCTGCAACGGTTTGTACATCTATTTTAGAGTATCCCAGAGAGGACCCACGCCTACAGTGCATTTTCCCAGCTGCACCACAATTAGTAGGCAGCTGCAATATTTAGGCCCTGGCGCACTGCACACTTTGCTTGGGAGTTTGCTGCACTGGCAGGCAGCCCTGACATTTTGGGACAGGGGGCATTGGAGCCCAGCGAAAGGCTAGATGGCCTGGGGTAATTGTGGGTGAGATTGGTAGAGTGCCAGGCTCTAAAAAACTACACAATGTGTTTTATGCCCCTTGTGATTGTGATTGCATAATTTGATTTATGTGATGTGATGTGTGCACCCTGATTTATGCCTCTAATGATGTTTATGGTTATGAGGTTATTGCATACTGAGTGTATTCTGGTGAGTCCTAATGCTTAATGTGTTTATTCTGATGAGGTTTAATGTGCTTATGCCTAATGTCATGCTATGATATTTTAGGAGGGTTTCTAATGCTAATATGATAAAGCTGAAGTCATTCTGTTACTAGTAGTTACAGGTTGTGTTTTAAATTTACTTACCTGTTCTGATGGTTTTGACCATGGCCTGATTGGGTGAACAGTCACAATATCGAAAAAAATATATCGACTGGACAGAATATCTAGTTTTTTATATAGAATGGACAGAATATCGAATTGCAAAAATATAGTGGTGCAGAATATCGAAATTCAGGTAAGAAATATCGATTTTCATAATATCGAAGTTAATAATATTGACAGTCATAATATAGTTGTTAAAAATATGGTGTTTTAAGTGTTAGTATATGTGTTAAAAGTATGCATTATTTTTGTAATGTATGGTTGAATTTTTTTAAAGTAATGAATTTTATGGTATTTAATTTATGCGTAATTCAATTCCATAGCGGGTTGTGAGATTATAGGGCAATAGGGTGGGAAGTAATTTAATTATAATAAATTAAATATACATTTTTAGGAATCAATAAATATTCTTAATTTAATGTTGTGTTTTAGTTCTGTAGCAGGTTGTGGGTTTATAGGGGAATAGGATGGGAAGTAATGTAATTGTTATTAAGTAATTATTTATGTTTATTTCTTGGTATTCATTAATAATTGGTAATTAATGTTTATTAAATGGTAATTATCTTTTATTAATTGGTAATTCATTGTTATTAATTGATCATTATGTTAATTGTATTAATTTATTATTCGGAGTGGGTTTTGGGTTTATAGGTGAATACGGTGAGAAGTAATTTAATTCTAAGTAGATATTGAATTTTTTTGTGTATTGATAAATAATGTACTGTTAAATAATTATTAATTATCAATTTTTGGTATTGAAAATTAGTTGGTTGTTAATCAATTATTATTAGGTAATTAATGTTTATTAAATCGTATTTATTGGTATTTATAATTAATAATTATTACATATTTTTTAACTGGTGATCAATTTTAATGATTTTTTATTGGTATTGATAATTATTTATTTGTATTTAAATATTAAATCATTACTTTCCCTACTGTTGCACTCACTGGAGTGGGAATAGTAATTTTTACCCATATGCTATCCAACACTCTTAATACTGTTGCACTCTCTGGAGTTGGAATAGTAATTTTTACCCCTAAGCTATCTAACACTTTCCCTACTGTTGCACTCACTGGAGAGGGAATAGTGATTTTTACCCCTACGCTATCTAACACTTTCCCTACTGTTGCACTCTCTGGAGTGTGAATAGTAATTTTTACCCCTACGCTATCCAACACTTTCCCTACTGTTGCACTCTCTGGAGTGGGAATAGTAATTTTTACTCCTATGCTATCCAGCACTTTCCCTACTGTTGCACTCTCTGGAGTGGGAATAGTACTTTTTACCCCTAACCTATCCAACACTTTCCCTACGGTTGTACTCACTGGAGTAGGAATAGTAATTTTAACCCCTACTCTATCCAACACTTTCCCTACTGTTGCACTCACTGGAGTGGGAATAGTAATTTTAACCCCTACGCTATCCAACACTTTCCCTACTGTTGCACTTACTGGAGTGGGAATAGTAATTTTTAACCCTACACTATCCAACACTTTCTCTACTGTTGCACTCACTGGAGTGGGAATAGTAATTTTTACCCATACGCTATCCAACACTTTCCCTACTGTTGCACTCTCCGGAGTGGGAATAGTAATTTTTACCCCTAGGCTATCCAACACTTTCCCTACTGTTGCACTCACTGGACTGGGAATAATATTTTTAACCCCTACGCTATCCAACGCTTTCCCTACTGTTGCACTCACTGGAGTGGGAATAGTAATTTTTACCCTCCCACAATCCAACGCTTTCCCTACTGTTGCACTCACTGGAGTGGGAATAGTAATTTTTATACTCCCACTATCCAACCCTTTCCCTACTGTTACACTTACTGGAGTGGGAATAGTAATTTTTACCCTCCCGCTATCCAATGCTTTCCCTACTGTTGCACTCACTGGAGTGGGAATAGTAATTTTTACCCTTCTGCTATCCAACGCTTTCCCTACATTTGCACTCACTGGAACTATCCTACGCTAAAAATATTGAATATTCTTTATCAATATTAAGTTAATCTATATGTATTAAAAAATAAAAATGCATGTTTATTTTTTTTACTTACATTAATTATGTATTGATTTTAGGGTTATTTAAGTATTTTTAAGTATGTTTTACTTAAATATATTTATTATTTAATAAATGTTTTTGTACATTATTTTAACACATTTAAAAAATTTGATATTTTATCAAACTATATTGTTTACGCTATTTTGGATTCGATCTTTTTGTACTTACCTGTTTGTAAATAGGAATTCGATATTCTGGCATCCTATATTTTTTCCTCGATATTTTGGCAGGTCGATATTTTGCTCCTCGATATTTTTTCAGTGATCCACCTGATTGGCCTCGTCCTGTATATAATCCTCTGTGAATATTGCGTGCCTGTTGGCACAGTGTAACTGTGTGATTGGGTTTCGAATGTGTTTGTGATAATACAAATGCTATTTTTTATATAACCTTGTGTGGAGTTTCATTGTGGTGTGCCTAGTTTGTTGCTGCGTTGTGTGTATGTGTTGCGCAAATGCATTACACATTGCCTCTGAGATAAGCCTGACTGCTCATGCCAAGCTACCAAGGGAGTGAGCAGGGGTTAATATCAGTGTGTAACTCCCTTGCCCTGGCTAGAGTGGTGGTTTCTGCCTGGCTTAGGCGTAAGCCCTAGCGAACCAGAAATCCTATTTCTAACAGCAGGGTTATCCCCAAATGTTTTGCTTCTCTCTCCTTTTTTTCCTGACCTGTGTGTGTGCTCTGGCCTCTAAAATATGTAGAAATTGGCTACATTCCTGAGGGTCATATTTAACTTACCTAAAGCCAATAAATCAATTGAGTAGGATTGTATGGTGTGGCTACCCACCACAGAAGGTATCTAGGCACAATGCTGCATGTATCAGTTGAAGAGCCAGGTCTTGAGTCCCTTCCTGAAGTGGTTCAGTGAGGTAGAAGTGCAGAGGTGGAGGGGGAGGGTATTCCAGGTTTTAGTTGCGAGGTGGGAGAAAGAGCATCCTTCAGAGGGGTTCTGGTGGATATTTGGGTTCTGAGCGAGGGCGAGGTGTCCGGCACAAAGGTTTCTGGCAAGTTGGTGGACATCAGTCAGTGGTTTGTGTAGTCTGGTCCTTGGTTGTGGAGGGTTTGTATGCGCTAGCCAGGAGGTTGAACTGACATATTTTCTGGATGGAGAGCTAGTGGAGGACTTTCAGGTTCTGGGTGATGTATTTCCTTTTGGACAAGTTGAGGATCATTCTAGCTGTGGTGCCCTGGATTGTCTGGAGTCTTTGCAAGACTTTGATGGAGATGCAGAAGTAAGGCCTCATTTATGAGGCTCTAGCAGCATTTTTGTGCAGCTGGAGCATCACTTTCTGATACTCTGGAGTCACAATGTGCAGCACCATATTTACAATGCCAACCAAAGCTACTTCATGTGACTTTTCATGGCCTTGTAAATGTGTACTCCTTTAACGGCAGAACAGTGCGTGAATAGGGCATTCCATGGGTGTTGCTCTGGGTGTTCCGTCGCAACACCCATAGAATCTGAAGTATTCTGAGATTTACGAGGAATCGCAAACCTGGGAGTGCATCAGATTCCTATATCTCACCAGGGGAGGCATTGAAGTGGTGCAACGAGGAGAAATACTTGTATTTCTCCTCATTTTGTCTTCTTTCTATGCATGCAAAGAAATAGGCAAATGCCATCAATGATCATCCCCGCAATGCAGATATCTTTGCAACATGACGAAAGGGTGTCTGTGCTGGCACACTGCTGCTGTTTGTGAGCCAACACAGGGGAGAATGACAGGAATGCACTGTATCTTGCAGATATGGCACATTCCTTCCCTTTTCTTTTGACACACAGCAGTGCAGCAGGAAGGCCTGATGCACTGAAGTGCATCCAAAGTTTGTAAATGAGGCCAAGAGAGTGTGCTGCTTTAGTCAAGCCAGCTGGTGATGAGGGCCAATGTCACAATTTTTCTTGTATTGATGGGGAGCCATCTGAAGATTTTCCTAGTGTAGGTTATATGGTGCAAATGTGTACCCAGGGCCTATAGTTTAAATGTCATTGGTCGACTGCAGCACATATTGTGCCACCACTAGGGTGACAATGCAAAGCATGTCTCCAGGCCTACCCCTGCAGCCTATGTATTCAGTTTAAAACTGCCAGTCGAGTCAGGCAAAATAAACCTTTTGCCAAGAATACAACATCCTTTTTGATACATATAAGTCAGCCCCTAAGGTAGGTCCTTCGGTACGCCCTAAATACGGTAGGGCAGGGTGAATGAAATTTAAAAAGTAGGAAATGTATATTCTAGTTTTTACATATCCTGGCAGTGCCAAACCTCCAAAGTCATATTTCACAGCAGCAAGGATGGCTCTCCCGCAGTAAAGCACTAAGTTACATAATAACACTTTATAATGCTTAACTTCTAGAAAATTACTCAAGGACTCATTTTAAGAGTAAATATAAATTCAACATAATGATCATGTTGGTTTTTATATTACTATTTTGAAAATGACACTTTTAGAAAGGTTTCTGCCTGAGCCGAATGTGCCCTTCTGTCAGTTTTCACTGTCCACCAAGAGCTGAATTGCTCCATGGTGAGGTGTGAAATGGCTCCCGGAGCTGACACAAAAGGAGAAGGTTTGATATTTCCCTGATGGGATGGCCATATGGTACCCTATCACAGGCAGTTGTAACTCACATCTGGGCCTGTCCCCTCTGTTGCCCAGCTAACTAACCAGGCACCAATCACAGTGGGAGAGGAGCTGTACCCAGAACTGATTTGAAGCAACCACCAGGAAGGGTTTGACCATTATCATAGCCACACCTCTGTGTGAGAAAAAGGAAAAGTACACCGGCTAAGAAACATTTTGGCATGTTAGTTTTAGGCAGAGGGGGCATTGTGGGATAACTTACTGTAAAACACACAGGACATGCTTCAAAAGTATGTAGGGTGAACCCTGAGAACATATACCCCATTGGTTATGGATTGGCCGGGAGTTTAACCCACCTCAGGCTCGCATTGGTCCTAAATGTGCCACTCCCTGTTCACTCTTTAGAACACCTCTAGAATTTTGTATGACAGCATAAGGACTGCAACTGCTGATGTGACAGGTGAGGAGAACCTTAAGGGCCAGACCTGCTCCCACGTGTACCCAGAACTGAGAAGTGTACTCCCAAGTGTTGTGAACCGTTTTGGGACACTATTGTAAATTTCCTGATTCAGGCTCTTATATAGGTATGAATCACTATGTCCTTATATAGGCATAAGAATCATAACCATATTTCGTCATAGCTCATGCAGTCCAAATACAACAGGGCTACTTCCACTAGTTCTGAAAATCTACAACGATTTCTTGGAAAACTCGGCTTCAGCAGCTAGGGATTTTCCCTTGCTCAAGAACTGACTTGTCCAAGAACTCATGGAGTTTTCAAAGAACTGAGAGTCTTTAATGACGTTATTATATACACCTTTATGTCAAACTTGGCAACTTCAAGGTATAAATATGTCCACACTTGCCTTAGCAAACACACAGTGGTTTGGAGCAGTTCGACTATCTACTTGCCCGACGCGCCCTGCTACTGCAAGTGCCGAAGGAAGCCGACCCTCCAGCAGACGCACTGAGAGAGACGCTGTCTTTTCTCCTGCAGAGAAATCCAGCTCTAGTGTTTCCAAGCTACCCTTGCGGGTTGTTGGGAAATCGAGTCCTGAGCCTGAACTTCTTCGTTCCAAACTAAGGTACAGAGCTGATTAGACCCTAAGAGAAATCTTGGACAGATTCTTGGCAAAAGAATACTACATTTATGCTACACCTCACTTACTTCTTACCTCGTACCAAGCTTAGGTTAGGTACATCGGGGTAGGCGTATTTTAGAAGCACCAGTTGAGTACTTTCAGCCTTTGTTGTTTATGTATGTATTTATCTGTGGTTTAGGCACCATACAATGCTCTTACATTATTATTTTATTCTACTCTTTATACTATATGCATTATATTTTGCAAACAGTTTTACGATTGTAGCAGTTTATGTCTTATGCTTGAGAAAGGAGACTGTTCAATAAATACTTTTATTGAAAACGCCTGTCTCTCTATTTCTCTGCACCTCTGGTGAAACGAAGCATGCACGATTGTCAGAAACGAATCCCTTCTTGTGAATTCGAGAATGTTTCTATTGACCTCTGAGCTAGCTGGCACTCACAATTAAGTCTAATATATTCGATAGGGACCTAGTAGACCTCAGTCCTACGTCACATCTATAGGATATGTTATTCCAATGCGCAGAGCCTATTGGGAATAAAAGAACTACACTACACAAGGTCAGACAGCTGACTTCCTGTTGAGCTACAGGGACACAAAAACTGCAAGAAGCCTATTTTCCTGAATAGCCAATCTGACAAGTTCCGGCTGGACTGCCTTGCACCATACCAGTGGCATTACCTGGAGTGATTTATAACCTCTATGTGGTGCCTCTAAGGTTCTGGAGGACTTAGAGAAGTGTCAAAATGTACTCCACAAGCCTAACCCTAAAGGCTGGATCTCAGAAACCTTTTCAAGGAGTTTTGACTGGAGAACTGATAGAAGAATGGGACCAACCTGCAAGTCAATCCAGTGAAGCTGCATTGCCTCTGGGCCAAAGACTCAGGCTGCTCCCACTCTGTGATTAGTCACTGCAGGAAATCCGTTTCAGTGGGACGTTCCAGAGAAGGAATTTGGTCTCATAGAGCCTTGTTCGGCTACAGCTTGCAGCATCTCCCCACTGGGGTAATCCGAGCTCCAAAATGTAACTAAACTAAGTATGAAGGGAGAAATCTTTATTGGGTCAAGGCACTAAACTAATCTGTTTGGAAATGGGCAAGAATTTTGAATGTCTACCCTCTCTGAAATTTCCAACTAAAAGTCAACAACTTCACTGTGACTTCATCAAACACCTAACTTGCCTCATGAAGCCAAACTGGGCAAATATCTGCTGCCTCTCTCCACTGAGGATTTTTTTTCCTGTTACACCAAGAGGTTTCCAGATTGCTGGGAAGCATCAAAGCAAGTCAGAGTGCACCGATCTAGATAGAATGAGTATGATACACATGTCTCATAACTTGTGCTCATCCTTAGGTAGCTTGGCACCACAGCAGTCCGGCTTATCCTAAGGGCCCAAGTGTGAAGTAATGGTACAACACTACCCTCACAACACATTGTGTACACCACAAAAAGACTCCATGCCGTATGTATAAAATACTGGTCTTTGTATTATACACACTGAAATCAAAACAAGATACACGTTGTAGATACACTTTACAGTTGCATGTCATTTTCAAACTTTCCGATTGAAATCAAAACAAGATACACATTGTATATATAACTTACAGGTACATATAGTTGGCAAATTTTCCCATTAGCAGAATGGTCAAGCAATCACAGGTCTTTGACTGCACTACGTGACCCAGTCCTTCAATCACTCAGCTACATCAGCCAACGATACATGCTGCCCCTGCTGACACCACGTAGACTTGACAATCGGAACCATCTAAAATGGAAAGAAATTGTTACTTAGTTTAATCCATCCAGATTAGACCTCCAGATGCCCAGTTGCACCTCCACAAGTGCAGAGTCACTATTTCCCTTATAGGTAAAAGGTTGTGACCCAAGATGTTGGCATGATTCCATGTCTTGAGAGATATTTCCCCTCAGGAGGAGGCGTGAGCTGCTGTAGCCGTGGGTGCCCACAAGCCACAACAAAACACCTTGGGCCATGTCACGATGTTCTCTACAACAATGTACCTTGTGGCGTAGGCTCAGGGAGAGAGAGACAGTTACCTTGGAAGGAGGCCGTGATGTCAGGCACTGTTATCCTCCTGATCTGGATGTCGAAGGAAGTCTCAGCTTCCAGCTCAGGTCTTCCTAACTCCCACAGACACCACACGTTCAAGAGTTCAAGCTACCACAGATCTCCTGATTAAAGCATGGGTCCTTCAGACTCTGCAAGTCCGCCCCTCACTCCTCAAACTCCTCCTGTCCTGGTACCTCAGGTGGCTGCTGATCTTTACGAGCACACTATTCTGCACAGTGTGATGACGGTGTGCGTCATTAGGACGGTCCGTGTCCCAATCAATGATAACTTCCACCCGTTTCTGATGCACTCTGTGCAGTCCTTATGATCGCATGGAAATGGAGAGATCATTTGTGTCCCTGGGAACACATGGACATGAGGCCAGCAAACCCGCTCTTTGATAGTAATTAATTACCTCGACTGTCGGGACACAACACTTGGCACTCAGCTGCAGGCCAGCAACATCCAGGAAAAATCCAACAAGTTATAGTCCACTTCCTGGAGCACGACAAGCCCCAGACCACTACAAGTCTGCAGATAATCCAGTTGCAATCCCTCCAGTCCATAAGGATTCCTCTTGTCAGTGTTCCAGTATCTAACCAGTGTAGTATGGTTCGAAATCCAAAGCATCAAAGTAGTTATGCCCACAATGGCCTTTAGAAATACAAACAGTTCAAAAGGCCACCTTTGAAAAGCACAGGCCTTATCTAAATGTTGTCTTGTCTGCCAACCTACCCAGGGAGGTTTGATCACTATCTTTAGTGGTGCCAAGCTCCTACCCCTGTAGAATGCAGGTGCCATGTAACCTTCCCAGAAAGGCCCCTCAGAGTCAGAGATCTGTAGTTTCCCTTGGGCCCCAAGTTTATGGCACTCTTTAAGGAATGAACAGATGTGCCAGTCCCCCCAGCACCCAGGTGAGAATTGGAGACAAGCTGACAGGCACAGAGAACCATGATCATTGAAATGCCCATTTTAACAAAGTGATATTTCCACATACTTAATGTTGGATCCACCCACACTGCCGGAGAGGATTCGCGAACACAAACTCATTGATATAAAACACTATACGGCTTCTATTCTGTCCAAAGGAAATAGTGGTCAATAGCCTTTCCTTACATTACCACATGCTAATCCAATACGAGAAGCAGGCCTCGTTGTACTGAACACCATCCGGTACCAGCCATGACCCTTGCATGTAACGCACACATGCACATGCCCTAGCTCTTCTCAATTCCGCACCTTGTCACCAGGGAGATCTTTGATACAGCAAGCGGCATGCAGAAATTTAGCACGTAGCTTTTTAAATGCCAAGACGAGTAACAGTAACCTGTACACAAAGGCCCCACCAGGGAAAACATGTGGCATGATTGTTGAGCTACCTCTGTGAATGGCACAACTAGTGCTGCAGTCCCACAGAGTAGCATTCGAGGTACATGCCCTGGGTATATGTCTTACCCCTAGACAAGGGACCTACAGCTAACTCAAATGAGCCATCATTTATACACCGGATACCAGTATGTATATTACCAGCACAGTGATTTGGCGTTGAATGACAGTGTCAAAAACACTCACAGTCCAATGGCTAGCATCTAGATCAGTGGAAACTGGGAAGGAGAAAAGCAAAAAGTCAAGAGAAGGGGCAATTTCGAACATCTCCATTCACAATGCTACTTCAGAAGGTAACATTTCTGACCAGAAAAACGTGGTTTCTGTATCTTATCTGTGCTCTTTCACGGTCGCCTTAAATTTTACCCCTGTCCAATTCTAAAGCAATCAGTTGTCTGCAGATGGCACTTTGCATTTTTTGGCTCTATTGTCCTTTAGAACTTTAAAAAATCATATCTTTGGTTCTCCTTATGAAATTTATGTTCATTGTGTTTGGCTATTATGCCTTCAATTATTTTCTAATATTATGAATGATAAATGAAAAAGGTACGTGTAAAGTGCAATGTCACTCAAGTAGAGCATCCTGGTGTTAATTCAAACACCAATCCTCAATCAGCTGTCATAAAATACACCAATCAAACAGCACCTGAAATAAAACTGAAAGACACCCCAGAGCAAGTTAAATTAGGCGACAACACAGTTCATTGGGGTCGAGAACATCCAAACATTCACCAAGAGCGCAAAGGACTGCCTTTTGTTCTTGTGAAAACAATTGTTTTCTGATAAGTGGTGTGCTGTGAACATTACTTAAAACAGGATCAATCCTTGCCAGTGATGCCAAGTTCAGAGAGACACTGAAGAAGTATGGAATGTGAGATGGTATCAAACACTGCTGATAAGTCCAAAAAGATTAGAACTACGTTTTGGCAATTATACCGTGTCATCTTTATTGTTTAAGACACCTCAAGCAGTACTGATTCTGTGGACCGTCTGTCTCTAAAGCTGTATTGGAAATGGTGTAAAACCTTGGAGTTTTCCAAGAAGACCGTTTATTGTTCATTTACCAACGTTTCCAACATTTTGGTAAGAGCAGGGAGTAACGAGATAAGCCTAAATTGACCAGAATCAAGGGATCGTCCAAAGGTTTTTTCAAAAGAGGCTTGACCACTGCCACTTACCAAGGCTCTGCCACTACCGCTAAAGAAAGTGAAATGCTCAGTATAGGATTGACATCTGGGTTCACAATTTTGATAGTCCTTCGAATAATGGCAGGCAGACAAGGATCAACAGGAGAGCCAGATTTACAAAAGAGGATAACCAATTCCGATTGCAGCAAGGAGATAGGCTGGACAATGGACAAAGAGGAATCAGGAACACGACGGCTTTTGAAGCACCTTAAAATTGGTCCACCTCGAGGTTTTTCTTCTCAAAGCTCTTTTGAATCATTTCGATTTTTGTCTGAAAAAGGTATACAGCCTGACACAGAGAGATTGTGATGTAAAAATATCTCTTGACAAGGAATTAGACTGAAAAAAGGACTTGGGATTTGATAGAACTCTTTGGGTTCGTGGTTGGCTACCTCCACTTGTGAAGTATAAAAAAATCTTTTTGGCATCCCTTATTAGTTTATAAGTTTTCAAGGCAACTGTATATCTTTTTAGCTCTTCCAGTTTCTGGCTAATTCTCCATTTTCACTCTTACTGCTTGCAGATAAGCTTTCCCTCATCTCAAGAAGCAGTAAACCAAGGTGCAGAGAGGAAAACACAGCTTCTACCACGAACTAAAGGGGCAAGATCATCTAAGGCATCTATTATCCACTGATTAAACACTTCTAGATTATTTGAGGTCTCTCCTGTTAGGGAGAAAGAGACATCAGCTAACCGACTAAACAATTTTGAACACTGATGATTTCTAAATTGAAGTGGGAGGTTTATTGTGTTGTGTTTTTAACTGTATTGGTGCTTATAAATGTTTTACACATTTTCTTAAGGGGTAGCTGAAAACTTTACTGGTTAACGTAAGTTTACTACTCCATGATGCATTGAATCGATACATATTAGGAAGCCAACGCATCAGCAACAAACAAATGTATACTGCAGCAGAACAGAACACATGCTAATCTCCATTGTCACATCCATCCACTCAGTTAATTCTTAACACCACTTTTGAATTAGAAGAACTGGTGGGATACTGTTGAATATAATCCGGCTATTTTCCAATTCTTACTCACCGCTTAAGAACGAGACATGGAGAAAAATGCAAAGTCAACAGACCCCTTGGTAAAGTTAGTTCTCAGAACTGAAAGCAGAACCCATATTTCAGAAGCATAGCTCAATGATACACAGTTGATTAAAGTGCTGTAGTAATACACATAGCCTAACATTTATAGTGGGTGTGTACATGCACACAAGCATTACTATGTGACCAATATAACCACATCCCTGCTGATGGTATCCCTCAACTGTGCTGGGCCATAATGAAAACGGGTGGGGTCATGACGAGCTCAGCTCGTCATGAGCACAGGAGCACTGTGCCTCATGACGAGCTGAGCTCGTCATGAGCATCGAAGGGGATAAACTTAAAAATATATATTTTTGCCCATGCAAAATGGCATAAGGTAATGTGTGTTTGTAAAGCGCAAGTTCTCTCAGACATGTATCTTGTCCCTGAATAAGAGAATTTTTTACACAACTCAATGGTGCTCATTTTAGACCATCGACTCATTCGAAGTGTTGACAATCGTGAGAGGATACCTCCCAGCTATGAACGTGATGGGTTAGAGTTCTTTAGAGCACACATTATTATTAAGACGTCCGGTTTCCGTTTTTAGTGATAAATAAAGAGACAAAGTAATTTATTTTCCTGTTTGTGATTATTTTTAAAAGTGGATGCAATAGGAAACTAGGGGCCAGATGTAGGAAGCCTAATTGCAATCGGTAATGGCCAAAATTACCAAATTTCATCTGTTACCGACCGGAATTAGGCTTTTCAGATGTAGGGGCCTAATTCAAGGATTCGGTAATTTACTGAATCGGTAATTTAAGGAATCAGTAAATTACCGAATTCTTAAATACCGATTAGGTAAATTACCGAATCCTAAATGTAGGGAGCACCCAAATGAGTGCTTTTCCCATTTTTGGATTCATTATTTACCGCCAACTACAAGATGGTGGTAAATATAAAAAAAAAAAAAAGCTATTTTTTGCAAATAATTACAGTGCCATGTGGCAGACATACATGCCCTTAGGGCATGTATGTGTGCCACATGTGCACCCATACACTATTCAGGAGTGCAACAGGGTGTCAAAGTGACACCCTGCCACCCTTCACTGTGTTCCCCTTTTACCGAATCGGTAAATACCGATTCAGTAATTCCCATTCATTTCTATGGGCCTCCAGGCCTATAGGAATGAATGGGAATTACCGAATTGGTATTTAGCGATTCAGTAAATACTGAATCGTACCGATTCGGTAATACTTACCGATTTATTACCTACATTGCATTTACCGATTCTAAAATACCGAATCGGTAAAATTCGGTATTTAGGAATCAGGAAATGTAGTTTACCTACATCTGGCCCTAGATTCTTTTTTGAGTAATTCTAATCCTATCAGTCTTGTTTGCCAGGCCAATAGCTGTGTAAATTGACAGGTAAGGGGTTAAAATATGGAATTTAGTAAAGAGGTTCAAACAGTAATAGATATACATAACCTTGATACTAAAATGTTCACGTGTTCATATAACTGTATTGATTTGTCATATGTGGGTGTTCATGTCATCTAAACCTATCAGGCGTTCATGCACAATAGCACATTGGTAACTTAAATGTGCAGAAATTCAAATTTCAACTTCATTTTTTCACAAAACCCCAAATAAATATGCATAAATACAAATAACATTAGCAAAAAATAAATGTGGATACATACAGACGGAAATGTCAAAACAATAAATATAATAAAACCGTGAGCCCTAATTATAATGATTGACTCAAGCAAAACTTTTATAGTTGCAGCACCAATTGCTCATGCGTTTAATATGCCGAATGTACTCTTGTTGTAAATCTTCTGTTTGTTCACAGGATGGATTGCTAATGAATGACATTTGAGATATAAGCAGTTTCCCAGTTTCTCTGGTGAACTGTGGTGGTGGCTATGAAAGAGAATCGCCAGCAAACACACACACACACACACACACACGCACACACATAGATGCGGCTGCCATGGGAGGCAAATGATCTAGCCACACCATTGCTATGAAAGGTGTTTACTTCAAGGCCAGAAAGAGACTGCATAAAAAACTGAATTTTCTTGCATGATAGCTGCATCCCTTCAGTACATTTTGTTTCATTCATCATTCAAACTCATGGTTTACTTCAAATGTAAAACACTGCAAACAATTATTTAAAAGTGAACATGATTATGACTAGAAAATGGCTCTTTATTAACCCATTGGGTGGATCCCTGGCAGACAACACTGCTTCTTCTTTCTGCTCCACCGTGACTTATGACGTTAGATTAAATGAATGTACTATTTGAATATTGGTTTCTGTCTTGAAATGGACACCTGCTCTGCAGAAATTGTGTGCAAGCTATCAACTCATTTTATATTGGCCTCAAAACACTCATTAGATTTTAATGACTCATTTCCTTGCAGCTTGGAAAGCATGGCCATATTCATGTGCCATTTTAAAGAACGAGCTAGTCACTGGAATTCCGAAATGCCCCACCAGTTGCGCATAACCAAAATTGTTCCAGGAAACTTTCAAAAGTCTAAGATATGGTTACTCTGTATTGAAATACACTTTAGAAACAACAAAACAATTTAATGCAAGTATCCCAGTGGTGAGACATTCCTGATATAAACGTGACTCTGTTTACAGCAGTGGCGAGGCGGACATTTTTAACCGAATATAATAAAGTGCAAAAGATGTGTTTAAGAAATTATTGAAAAATAAATTCAAGTGATGGATTTTAAGACAACATATTTACTGCAAATTGATGAAAAAAATGGGATCCAAATATAGCATTTTAAAGCACAAGTGTGAAGAAAAATATCGGTGTCTCAAGTTAATTGATTTGACACACTCAGCATTAAATATTTAGTCAGTCTGCTGCTGCTGTTCTCACCTCGGGCTGATGTGCAACAGGTTGGACTCAGCTGACTGTAACTTATTAGCTGAAACCCTGCTGGCTGCCTCAGAGATGGTCTGAATACGAGTGTGGGGGGGAGAGGGACATATCTGTGATGGTCACAAATCTGATGCCAATGGGCATCTCTGTTTACTGAGTGACATGCAAAGACCAAATGTGTGACACTTCGAGTGACACTTTCTTGCTACCCCATTCAAGAAATGAAGTTCATGAAACAGATAAATATCACAAATGACACCAATTTGAACAATAAGAAACTCTAAGAAGACCTAAGCTGCTGCAAAGCACCTGAGCTTTGTTCTAGGCATATTAACCATCAGTGCTACTTTACGATGAACCAAAACTGCCCCTAAACAAAACTACAATCTCCCTCTAGCAAGATCATTAATCCACAGTTTGTTTAGATTTTTTTGTTGTTCCCTGAAAATTGCAAGACAATTAAGTAAATCTGCAACCAGCCACGGGCCTGTGTAATGCGTGCCACCAGGCGGTGACGTGGGGTGGGGAGTTTTAAAATGCGGGACACGGCCGAATACAGGTAAGTATATATACGTGCATTGGATACTTTGTTGCACGGTAAACCGGTTGGAGGAGCATATATATATATATATATATATATATATATATATATATACATATATATATATATATATATATATATATATATATATATATATATATATATATATATATATATATATATATATATATATATATATATATATATATATATATATATATATATATATATATATATATATATATATATATATATATATAGTGAACCTCGTTGCCCGGGACAGCAAGTCTCCAATCTTTCAGCAACAAAGAGCCGACCCAAAAAGTGCTGGTGAAGCAGTGTTTATTTTCTGATAGCCAGCGCTGCCGCCATGACGCGTTTCGCCTCCAGGGAGGCTTGATCACATGACAAACAGTGTAAGTCGAGCTAGACTTTTAAAGTGACAGTGCAGAAAAAGTGTCATAGACATGAAGAAAATACTTCAAAAATACATAAAACGCTGCATATGAATACCATGGAATGACTAATGCTGCCCAAGTGGGCTTACCAAGCATTGAGATAGAACAATTCATGTTATTTTAGCCAATGAGGTACAATAATTAATATGTACAGGTTAAAACCGTATGAAAATATAAAACTTGGTAATAGAAAAAACACTGTTGCATAAATACACATGATAAAAAATATTCATCTATGTGCAAACAGTATTAAAAAAGATACATTCCAGTATATAAAGTCGGTATAATATTTGCAAATCACGCAAATAAAAAAGTATCAAAAATAGCAGCAAAGCAATGACACCAAATTATGCATTAGGAGTAGGGCCCAAGTGGGCAAGTCACTATAATTGTCAAGACAGATAAAGTGCTTTAAGTGAAGTGCAAAAAATCCTATAAAGTGCAAAGTATTAAACAAAGATGATTCCAAAAAGATAAAATCATGAACAGCAATATGCTGAGGATTAAGAAAAAATTCATCATATGTACAACAGGAAACATTTATCAGGGAACAAAAAAATGGAATACTAAAATATCCGGACAGGCATAGGCAGGTATGTAAATGAGTTAGAGGCAAGTATACAGATCTTCCCTATCGTTGAGGCCATGTGGGTGTTTAGTGTTTAACTCAAGAATGTAACGAGTCTCCAGGAGCCGGAGTTTAGCCTCACGGTCACCTCCTCTTCTTGATGCCTCCACACAATCAATTAGAAAGAAGAGAAGGGAATCAGGGACGCCCAGATGTTTGGCCTGGAAATGCCTGGCAACCGGATAATTTTGATCATGCCCAGAAATAGCCCTTATGTGCTGGAGGATGCGCTTGTGGGCGGGCAGCTTGGTGCTGCCCACATATTGTAGCCCACAAGGGCACTCCAGCACGTAAACGGCATATTCCGTTTTGCATGTCAGCCATTTGGAGATGGCGGTTGGATGCTCAAAAAAATGACTTTGGTAATGTGTCCTGTTGCTACCAAAGCGACAAGCCTTACATTGGGGGCAGGTTTTAAAGCCCTTCTTTAAAGTAGACCAGGTGTTAGAAGTCTTAGGCTCCAAAGTGTTGCTGACAAGAGCTTTTGACATTGGAGGGGATCTTCGGAAAGTCAGAACTGGTTTAGTGTCTACCATGTGACCTATCACAGGGTCACTCAGAACCAGGTTCCAGTTTCTATTGAGAATTTTCCGGAGAGCCCCATGCTGGCGATTAAAAGTCAAAATAGCTCTAGGGGAACCTGTTTGAGCATCCTTGTTCATTTTGTCAGACAGTTGGGCATTACTAGTTCTAGGGATTAGTGCCTCTTGCCTGCTTCTTGAATTGGAGCGTGTAATGGCCTTTGTTATGACTTTGTTAGAATATCCCCGAGCCAGGAAGCGTAATCTGCATGCCTCCTGCGCGGCCGCGCATTCGGCATCTGTGCTGCAGATTCTTTTAATTCGGAGCATTTCCCCGAAGGGAATGCTCCGAATTAAGTGAGCTGGGTGTTGACTATTAGAATGCAAAATGGTGTTACCTGCACTGGGCTTCCTGTACAATCTGGTACTGAGGTCACTACCCTCCACAAATACCTCGACATCAAGAAAACAAATGGACTCAGTACTGAAATTGGCCGTAAAGTGGAGATTAATGGTGTTCAAATTGATCAAATCCACAAACTTTTTGGCCTCATTCTCACTCCCCCTCCAAATCAGGAACACATCGTCAATGTAACGCAAATATAAAACAATGTTGTCAAGAAAAAACTCATGGTGCTGACCGACAAGGACCTGTTCCTCCCATAGCCCGACGTGAAGACACGCGTAGCTAGGTGAGAAACAGGCCCCCATCGCCACACCTCTAACCTGGTGGTAGATTGCGCCATTGAAAATGAAGAAATTTTGTTCCAAGCACATCCTGGTCATATCAATCAACATTCTGTTATGTGCCGTGGGGAGAGGTAGATCTTTGTTCAGATAATAATTCATGGCTCTGAGTCCATCCTCATGCCTGATAGACGTGTAAAGGGATGATACGTCCAAAGTCATAAGCACCATGTTGTCCTCCCAAGTAAAATGTTCGATTTTGGCAAGGAAATCAAAAGAATCTTTTACATAGGAAGGAAGCTGTTTGACATGGTTTTGCAAAAAAAAGTCGATGTATTTGGACACGTGTTCTAAGGAACTGTCTATGGCCGAAATGATGGGACGGCCTGGTGGTACAAGAGGGTCTTTGTGGATTTTAGGGAGTAAATACCACGTGGGAATCACAGGGTGATCTTTTTTGAGGTATTTGAATTCCTCATGTGTGAGTAAACCCGCACTTCTCCACACTTGTAGTTTGCGATGTTGTTCGGTCCATGAATTCTTAATAATCTGTATGTTGCTCCTGCGGTAACACAGTGTGTCATTTAGTTGTAGCTCCGCCTGCTGTACATACATTTCTCTGGGCCAAAGGACCACATTCCCGCCCTTATCGGCCTGTTTAACGATGATGTCATTGTTCGTCTTGAGTTTTGCAATCAATTGTTTGTAGCATTGGTTTTGTTTTGAGATGTGGAACTTTTTCTTGTTGGTGATAGTATAAAGATTTTTAATATCGCGGACCACACTCTCTTGAAATGTGTCAAGATTATCATGCACCATAACCGGTTGAAAGGTGGATTTGGGCTTGAAGGGGGTAACTCTCTGTTCAGTTGATTCCAAAGGAACATCCCTTAGGTTCCCCACGGAGGACTCATTTTGTAACTCCCAAATTGCATTGAAATCTGCCTGGCTTTGACTGCTGGTGAAAGTGGGACTAGGCGGATTCATGGGTTCAATGTGCTTCTTAGGATGTAGTTCGAAGAATTTTTTAAGTTTCAATTTTCTAGTGAACCTATAAATATCCATGCGGGTGTCGGCATAATTCATATTGCACGGAGGGCAATATGATTGACCCAAAGTTGGATACTTTGTTGCACGGTAAACCGGTTGGAGGAGCATATATATATATATATATATATATATATATATATATATATATATATATATATATATACATATATACATATATATATATATATATATATATATATATATATATATATATATATATATATATATACATATATATATATATATATATATATATATATATATATATATATATATATATATATATATATATATATATATAATATAATAAACTTAGACAGATAAACATGGATATGTGTAGGACTCCTATTAGTTATTCTGGGAAGTAGCTGGCGGCCAGTGCTATCTTTTCGATTTCTATCTCTTATCAGCTTTACATATGCCCCTTGTGGACCTACAAGAATAGACAAACATGATGAACATAAGGTTGTGTTTATAAGATTCGACAGATATGATAGGCACATGGCTATCCATACAGCTCCATATATAGTTGTGTTTCCTGCTATAACTTTAATAGACCTCTAAACCTAGATATTTGTCCCTGAGAGTAAAAATTCATCTTCTTGTTATTGCCATTTATTGCCATGCCTACTGTTCACATAGGGGAGATGGAGGGTGGTATAGAGGGTTTGGGGAAATGGGTTGGTTTCTGATTATTTCTCTGCCCATAATTGATTTTTTTAACTTTATTATCCTTATACTTTGCCTATAATTACACTTATTTTTATTCTGTGATTAATGGAATACACACACTCTCAGGCTCTAGACCCACCGGGGAAGCAATACGCTACAAATATTTGAGGATATAAATAGGTTTCCCAGCAACGAGATCTAAATGGCTAGCAGTTGCCTGTATATCATTGAGAACGACAGTCATTGTATCAACTAAAGAACAAGTATGATGATTATACCCTAAAAAACATAAAAATTATATCATTGAATGTAAAAGGCCTTTACCATCAGGTTACAAGGAAAAAGATTTTTGACTATATTTACAAAAAAAAGCCAGACATCACCCTTCAACAGGAAACAAAAGCAGATGCCAAGCTTGCGGAGTAACTCAAAGGTACCCAATTTTCAGATATAACCTGCTCAGCATTTGTAGGGGAGAAAAACTGGGTAATGACACTGATCTCAAAGAAATGCAAGATAAACGAAATCTCTCACTCTACTGATAAACAACGGAGATGGGTCACTTCTAAATTACAAAAAGAAAACTCTGTCCTATTTGACACAAATATATATGCCCCCACGAAGGATGACATTGATTTCTGGGAAGACCTGGACAAACACATAAAACTGATCCCAGACACAGTTACTACAATCATTGCTGGTGATTTTAATCTTGCATTTGATTCCAATTTAGACAGGAATTCCTCCTGCCAATTTAGACCAAACAAGTCACATAAAGCTCTCAAAAACCTCAGTAGTAAATACAGCATGATAGATGCCAAGAGACTGCAGGATCCGACCGAAAGAGACTACACATTTCATTCCTTCCCTCATAATTCATACTCACGTATAGACTACTTTTTAATATCAGGGAATGCAATCAACAGGATATATCATACAACAATTGAACCGAGAGAGGTATCTGATCATTCTTGCATTACATTACCACTTACAGACTCAACCACTCCACTTACATAGCCTCTATGGATATGTAATGAAGATGTCCTCTCCTCTTCCAAAAAAAAAGTTATTGAAGCAGCAATTAAAAATGATTTACTTGAAAATAAAGAAAACGAGACATCACATCTCGTAAGATGAGAACCGCTGAACTCCACCATTAGGGGAGTGGTTATAAACATTAAATCAAATATGAATAAAGAAGCAAACTCACAACTATTATAACTAGAGAATGACATCTCCAATCTGGAAAAGCTGCATATTATAAAAAATGACCCCCAAATCTTAACAAAGATTTTAAATACAAAATACAAATACCATAGAATATTTAGTACTAGAGGAGGAGTCTGGATAAATAAACTGAATAGCCTTCACCTTTGTGAGGCCAATAAAGTAGGGAATATGTTAGCCTCATACTTAAAATTTAAAAGTCAAAGGTATGCTCTAAATGCAATTAAAGATGATACTGGCACTATCAATACCAACCCACACAAGGCTGCCAAAACAGTCAAAGACTTCTACCAAAACCTATATGATTCTAACCCCAATTTGACCCACTCGAAAAAAAGAGGAAATAACTCAACTTGATATCACTCAATACTTTAAACGACCAAGAAAGGGACTCTATTAATGGACCAATCATTATGGAATAAATAGAAACTGCCATTAAGAAACTCAAAGCCAGCAAAGCACCTGGACCTGTTGGTTATAATGCCACCTTCCATAAAACATTCACTGAACAATTGTGACAACCACTACTACTCTTACATGGCCACTTTGCATCTTCTGGACAAATAACAGGTACGCTGGCTGAAGCTATAATCACAGTCACTCTCTAACTTAGAACTATAGACAAACCTCCCTAATAAACCTTGACTGTAAATGATAGCTAACCGATTATAAAAACACATTGCCAAACTTATCCTCCTCATCTCAAACAGGTTTCCTAAAACAAAGATCTCTAGCGACAACACTAGGATTTTCTGCAATGCAATTGAAAAAGCAAAAATATTTAGCACACAGATTGTCACTATAAGACTCTATGCAGAAAATACGCTTGATAAAGTAGACTGGACATTCCTACACGTGGCACTTAAAAAATGTAATCTAGGAGATTCCTTAACATTTAAAATCATGGCAATATACCACAAACCAAGGGCAAAGGCAAGAGCAGGCGGGCTATCTCGTCTGCATTCTCATTAAAACAAGGTACCAGACAATGATGTCCCCTGTCTCCATCGCTTTTCTTACTAGTAATTGAACAATTCCTCCAATACTTAAGGGAAAACTAGAATATTCCAGGTATAGACTTTGGCAAAACAAGTTTCAAAGTAGCAGCATGTGCGAATAACATACTGGTCGTCTCAAAAGATGCAGCCACAGTTATGCCAGCTCTCATGAACTCTATTCAAGTAGTCGCTGAGGTCTCCCTTAACACCCTTAACAAGGAAAAGACAGAAGTTAAGTTACTTAACCTACATGGTAATAGAGATGTATTGGGGGACTCTGGGTTGAATTGTCAGACAGGTATGATTAAATACTTAGGTATAGAATTTTCAAACAACCTTATTGCTACCCAAGAAGAAAATGAAACTACTATTTATAAAAAAATCATAGAACTAGTGAATGGGTGGACACCAAAATTCCAGATGGCCTACTTATGCAAACAAGGGGCTGCATGGCTTATGGAAAAGTTTGAATATGAACCCCAGTGGCTAGATGTAAAAAACAAAACTTGGAAAAAGACATTACACTATTATGACAATGCATATCTCTACTCCGCTGCATTCTGAAAACATCATTCAAAACACTTGGGGGCAAATTTACAATGAAAGTGACTCAGTGCATTCCGCAAGCCATTTGGCTGCGCCGCACTGAGTCACTTTCAAAGCACAGGGATGCAACATATTTATAGTAATATGTTGCCTCTCTGTGCTTCCCCCTGCGCTGGAACACAAACTGCAGCCATGCGCCGGCGTAGGCACCCTTGCCCCATGGTCCTAGGATGCCTGCGTTGTGGGTAGATTGTTTTTGTGCAGGAAGGGGCACCTTCCTGCACAAAAACAATCACTACATGCATTTTCCACTTTCAATGTGAGCTGTAGAATGCAGCACGCATTGAAAGAGGAAATATCGAGGGCAAATGAAAACATTTCTACTTGTTGCGCCTCCCTATGCCTCCCCTGGGGAGGTGTCGCATTCAGACCTATTTTCAGATTCATGATTCCTCGTAAATCTGGAAATGTTTCTGGTTCCATGGGTGTGGCGCGAGAATACCCACAGCAACACCCATGGAATGCCCCTTGCACACAAAGTGCTATGTGGAAAGGGGCCATATATACGAGGACAGAAAAAGTCATGCAGAGTGTCTTTTCCTGTCCTTGTGATCTACTGGTGGCACAGGGGGTTTCTAAATCTGCCCCAAAGAAAGCATTGGCCCGTCTAGATATACACTCCATCACTAAAATATCTGCATCTAACATGACAGCGATCTGGTAGAATCCCAAAATAAAAATAGATAGACAACTAATAGACTGGCAAAATTAGTCACTGGGAGGTATTATCTTGATCAAAGATTTGTATGAGGGTACCACCCCCATATCCTTGTCTGGTCTTAAAAGAGAGAAAGGACTAGCTGATATAGACTTATATAAATTCTTGAAACTTAAAGTACAGATTTCTTAATTAACTCTGAAACCTATACCTGTCTCACTTCCTATCAAATTGATTTAATGGTCAAATGCTGGGCATATGGTTTCAAGAATATATAAGATTTTACTCCCTGAACAACGCAAATTTCATATGCTCATTGAAAAAAAAGAATCTGAACCGAACGCTAAAGCAATAAAGCTTGATTGAAAGCAAATTCATATGATGCCTTTCAAAAATAAAATATCCCCTACACTCTCCAAAACAAAGTACATAATTATAAATAGGAACTACTGGTCCCTAGCCAGAATACATGAGCTCAATCTTATCCAATCTCACCAATGCTGAAACTGTAAGTCACAATTAGGTGACCTATCACACATGCAACTTTTATGCCCGATGTTACAAAACTTCTGGGACAGGATCTTTGAATGCATCAACTAGACTCTACACATCACCCCATCCAGGGAGTTATCATATATTTTAATCGGATTCCACGATCCAGAACTACAAAGGGAGAGTGACCATTTCCTGCTCGACTTGATGCTTACACTGGCATGTAAAATAATTCTGTGTAACTGGAAAAATGAAAAAGAAATGTCCTTAAAAATATGGCAAGAATGGCTAACCTTTTTGAGGGGAGCTGATAAGACGATCCTCCAACTCTCACCACGGTGTCCTAGACATAGGAAAATATGAGAAAGGCGAGTCTTCGCTTCACCAGCATTTAAGTCCCCCTGAAAATTGGTCCCACCACCCGAGTCATAAGGACCCTTAATTATCTCACATAAATCATCATCTGAGGTTCTTCAACATGCACATCCCCGGAGGGTCTGTGTTGATCACCTGCATGTACAATTAGAATTCCTTTTTAAAATTCCTTTTGGTTATGTTTTGTTCTTCCTTCCCTTATTCTTTCCTTATTTGTTCTATACACTTTCTTTCCATCAAGCCTTATGTTTATCTTGTATAACATTACGAGGGTAGGTAAAATATAATTGTAACATGGTACATCAGGATATACTGTAACGGTATTACCTGAATTAGATGGAACAATGTCATGTAATTAACCTACATCCTAACAATGCTTTTGAGAATGTCAACTGCTTCGAGAGGTCCTAACTGCTTTATCAATATATATCATATGTACAATTTATTTAAGTGTATCTTATATAGCGCACAGCTACCCCAACGGGGTGTCCCGGCGCTTGCATTGGGAACCCGTCTTGGCTTTTCCCTGTGAGATAACCCGTACTGGGCATCCCCAAGGTGAAAGCCAGGTATCCCGCCACGGGGGGCCGTAGTGGAGATTAAGCAAGCTATTGCCCAGAGTTGCAGAGTGTGAACCCGTGATTCAAGTAGGCACCAAAGTGAGAATTATCGAGTCCGTGGACACTTGGGCTCAGACCCTGCCGCGTCGGGAATTGAACCCTGGTCCCGGGTCTGACCTCAGCTTCCGGGTATGCCTCCTCTAACCATTGAGCCACACTTCTCCATTTAGCAACCAATTGACAGCTTCCAAACTCTATTACTGATAATGCAATTTTTGTTGCTGTTTTCTTTTTGTACTTTCCTGCTATAAAACCAATAAAAACTATTTGAAATAAGAAAAAAGAAAATGCAGGGCTGAACCTTTCAGGTCTGCCTACCTCATGTGCATGGGAAGTTGAAATCTCCTGAGGTTTCTGCCTAATCAGCATAGCAGGGACAGCCGAGCTCTGGACCACAACAGCATTAAGGGCAGGGCACAAGCAGCAGCAAAGGAATCCTTAATGCTTCGCAGCTTCTCTGATCAATATGCGCATGTTGCAAAGTCATACTGTGCCCTTGGAACCCCCATTTGTTTTTGTCGATTGGTACTAGTGGTAACTGATTCTGATTGTTCCTGAGCTCCTCCTAAGCAGGGCCAGGGCCAGTACCATGTGGAACAGACACTTAGTATTCAGTGAAAGCACCTACATACACTAGGGTACACTATGGGTTACAGTACCCAAATAATGGGAATGACCATCCCTTTAAGGCCCTAGTACATAATATTGCATGGGGGTTTAAATAAATTTTAAGTCCATAGTATATAATAGGGCATGGAAGTTTAAAGTCCAGCAGCTTTTCTCCACTTGCATGTGTGCAATGCTGAAGCCTGAGGTCAGTTTGGAAGCAGCTCTGTGTTGCAGGACTGCTTTCTAAAATGCAAATTGGGCCCAAACTCGACTTTGGTGTTTGGGGCACTTACAAAGTAATACATGTCAATGTTTGGGCATATTAGATACCCCCCGGGGTCTCCCCTAGCTAGGTGTCCCAATGGTGGGGTGTCATTTATAAGGAGGGTCCTTATAAAATGATTTTTGTATGCCCTGAGTTAGTGAAATTGCACATTTCACTCCCCACATTGGAGTAAAGCGCCTCCTAAAATTTATGGGGCATATGTTCATAAGCTCATGTTAAATGTCCTTCACATCTAACCTGAGCTTTGATTGGAATTCCAGGGCATATTATCAAGCCCATTATCGCCACTTCATCGGCAGTTTCATGCCGATAAAGCGGCGATACTTTAATCGCTGAGTCTTGATAATATGCCTCCTTGTTTGTGCTAGGAGCACTGTAGAATAGGTTTCTGCAATATTTGTACATATTCAGAACTCCTAAAGACTCCCCTTGATGTTCCAAGGATGTGGGGTCCTGTAGATATAGGCAGGGTCCTTACAAAAGATTTTTAGAAGCCCTGGTGTTGGAGAAATCGCCCAGTTCCTTTTCTCCATTGCAGATCGTCAGCCACATAGGTTAAGATGGAAAGAAGTTATTAAATATTAACTAACATCTAGGAGGTGATAAAAATATCACTCAAGTACTTCCTAGAATGGTATTGATAAATCCAACAGTATGCTATTGTTGAATTTATCATAAAATGTACAGACAAGAAGTTATGAGACTTTCTTGCCTGTAAGCCAAAATGTAGCCTTCCAGTAATCAGACCTAATTGGTCAGAGTTAAGTGGATTAGCCAGGCTGCTTCGATGAGGTGATAAGTAGGGGAGTTTAGAGAGCTATTCTGGCAGGGCAGGGCTCTGCTACATAGGAATGTCATACATAGGAATCAATAATCTTCTTAGGAGGAGGCGACATGCAAGAGAGGCAGTTTCATATACAACCCTACTCTTTGAACCCAGCCAGATGGCAGGATTAAGAAACACATGAGCAGATGTAAGGAGGAATGACAGTATGGAAAGGAACCATGTTCTGGGATGTTGCCCTGCACCTCAGTGGATGGGAGTTTCCTCCTGCTTGCCCCCAGAGAACACTGAATAGGCATCTGAGATGGGCAGTGCCTCTCAGCTCTGCTGCTTGAAAATGAGAGAAGAAGGATTGACAAGCACAAAACTTGATTTGCACTAGCAGGCCCTGCACTCCAAAAAGACTTGCACCTGCTGCATTATCTGGAACTATAGCACTTTGGATGTACCTTGCTACATGAGGAATAAAGAAGGGAGGCCAAGCTTGAAACGTGATTTGCACCATCAGGCCCTGCATTCTGACAGACTGTACCCGCTGCATTATCTGGAACAACACCCCTTTGGGTGTACCTTGTTTCAAGAGGAATGAAGAGTGGGCTCCCTGCAAGCTACAGGTTAATAGAACTCACCTGCATCAACTCTGCCAAGAATTCCCTTCCTGGCGGGTATCCAGTGGACTTTTAAGGGTGTTGTCCAGGTGCATTGTGGAAATTGTGGTCCCAACCTTTCAAAGACCATCTTGGAGATTCCAGACCCTTGGATTGTGATTGTGTTTTGGACACTTTGAACACTCAAGAGGAACTTGCAGCATTGTGATTGATTCAGGGGGGTCTCAGCCTGGGTGCTTCCTGTTCCTGGAACACTGGCTAGGAAAAAGGACAGCGGGACAATGGAGGACTAGCGCCATGAGGGGGTAGATTTTTCTTCTTTTTTTAAACCCATCCTTGCTCTGACCCCCAAACACGCCCATCGCCCCACCACTCCCGATCAGTGCTGGTCGCTCCTGCCACTTAGTGTATCCGAACAGGGCTCCATCACAGTCAGCCTCAAACTTTGACTTTATCTTGCTCAGAGGCGACTACATGTTAGGAAGTGGCACTATTGGTTTCTAAGCACTAGAAAGTGTTTAATCTTTAAAACGTTGTATCTCTAATTTCATACAGTGGATTTATTTCGTATTGGTGTCATTTTAAAGATAAATTAGTGTTGGATTTTTATTGTGTATTGTGTCTTAATTATTTACTGAATTGGTGTTTTTAAACGTTTTAGATACCTGTCTTTGAAGTTAAGCTTCCCTGCTTGCAGCCAAGCTACCAAGGGTTGAGCATGGGAATTATTTTCTAAGACCTATTCTGAGCCCTAGACTGTGTTAGTGGCTTTATTGACAGTGGCAGATATACATTTGCCACTACTAATAATCCTCTTTCAAACAGTGCACCACTGTACCAAAATAATTTCATTTAATAACAGTCACAAACTCAACCTCTGCTCCCAGTTTGGACCATCTCAGAGACAGAGTGAGACTGCAAAGAAGAACACTCATTGTTCGGTGTGTTGACACACACTTGCAACCATCTGCTCCGATCTCAACCCTCAGTTTCACCCCTATGAGCCAATCTATACGCTGCTCTCATGCAGTTTATGGTAAGAAACAGCATGAGAGCAGCACCAGCATTGGCTCAGTCAGGCACTGCCAATGCCCCCAAGCGGATTTGGGGGACCTGGCAGCAATTCCCCATTTCCTTACACTTTCCATACTGCCAGGCCTTTAAACCGAATAAATCTGAAATTCACTTAAAACACACTAAAAGTACAGTTATACTTATAAATTAAAACTGAAAAAACCCTTGATGTTTGTCAGCTATACTTGTAGCTAAAGACCTATTCTCAAGTTATTGTTTAACTTCACTTTGATATTTAACTTGAAATGATTGTGAAGTCATATGCTCATTCTTATGTATTCAAAGACAGCTCCTCTGGCCATAACATCCTTCTATAGTGCTTGTTCATGCTTCCATGGCACTGCTCATTTATTCTAAACATTTCACTCTCTCAACACTTTGCTTTGCTTCTATTGCTTATACTGCTTTACTGATGTTTATGGTCTTCCGTTTCAAGATCAGAGTTTAATGAACAGGAGAATAGCTCACTCACAACCCCTCCTTAAAAGGACGTTGTTACAATATTAGCTGGCTTGAAAACCTAATTTTTGCCATTGTTTTATCTGTCCCCTAATTGTTGTTTTGGAGACGATAGCAGTCTGTGACAGGTATCAATGTTGCAGGAAATATTTTGCAGACAACAGTTTTAAATCTTTACAAATATGCAAAAAGGAGGTCTTTTAAATATGCGCTCTCTGATAAGGTGCAAATACCATTATTGGACAAACACTTGATGAAGTAGAGGGTAAAAAGGGGTTACTTGTTATTGTTGGAACCGGTTAAGTAGAGCCCTAAGATATGTAATCAGCAAGTCAAAATAGACAGAGCCACAAACTCTGCACAGCATGCACACTCTGATCAACATACCAAATGCTCAAGCCAGAAGAAAGAGAGAAACTGTCAATTTAAGATCCAAGTCAAAGTGGATATCTTAGGCCAACGGACTCGACCCTCAAGGACTGTTGCATAAGAAAGGCAAGGCACTAGCAAAAGACTGGAAGAATAGTCATACTTGATTTTCTGGGAAGCATTCTAATTCAGAGGTGGCTCATTCGCTTTGGCGGAGAAGTGTCGCCCTTCCTTGCCAGCTGCCACAAAACAGCAGGAAAGGAAAAATAAAACAATAATAAACACGTTTTATTATTGTTTTATTTTTCCTTTCCTGGCCAAGACTTTGGGAAACGGGACCAGGGAGATGACAGTTACTGCAGAGGGAGTGGTATGCACTTGTAGTATCAGTGCGCAAGTGGGTTTGGCTGGCCATCTCTAGGCGGCCAAACCAACATGTGAACTGAAGCTGTCTCTAACCCTAGCTGCGTGAACCGGTTGGAGACAGTAGGCACAGGCTCCCAGTCTCACTGGGAGTGCAAATACAGGGCATTCAGCCTGATGCTGTTCTCATGCATGAGAGCAGCAGGGAGATTGGCTGCAAGGGAGTCTTGGAACCTGTGCGTGCAGTGGAATGAAGAAGAACAGTGTAATGTGGCAAGCTGAAAGTAAATTCAAATTTAAATTTTTGTAAGTTTATTGGTTTTCCATCATCTATTGTCCTCTATCTCCCCCCACCCTGCCCTGATACTCTTCAACGACACCAGCCACTACTGTTTTGATGTGATATCAAGTAGTAGGTCTACGCTGCTAAGAGAAGTGTAAGAAAAAAAGTAAACGAGTGTGGGAAATTGTTATAAGCCAAATGTACTACATGTAGTTTAATCTTCGTTGATATAAAGACAGGGGTCTGATAAAATAGGCGACAGTAATTTAATATCTGGTAGCCAACACATGTTAGCTCGAAAAACAAACGTATGTGCTTGGTGAGCTATGATAATTAGCCAATGTGTGAAGAAAATTACATTTAATTAATTTGATTATTAAATAAAGTTTACTAAATGTTTTTTTAAAAATGGAAAACACGCTATGTAGTTAAAATGAACACATTGAATCGTGCAGCCTGGAGCTAAAGTCACATATATCAAGACAGTAAGCTAAAAATAAAATAGCCTATTAGATGGGCAGGATAACCTTAGGATAATCATTGTGATATCTAGATTTTGTTTTCTAATCTGAAAGCACCAGCAAACCTATGTAACATATTTCATGTATAAGAAGCATTATCCATTTCTGTCATTCAGGACTTTTCTGGGGTAATGTATGCATTAATTATGTATATATTATCCACAGGCAATCTATTTCACACTCCACTGAACCTCCTTGCTGGAAATATTTGATATCATTTATTTATGCGAAAATTGGCTCAATATACATTTTAGGTATTGTGGAGAGTATGATATGTTTTGTCCGTTATTCCAATTGTTATCCATCCGGAGAAACAATGCTTCTGTGTTTATTTATGGCAAATCTTGTCAACAGGAAGGTTTTCAAATATATTTCTATAAACATTTTGCCTACATTGCTGTAAAAGGAATTTGTGGATGTTGACGAAACAAGTAAAGTTAAGTGAAAGTATAACACGTTATCGAGTCAGAGTTTTGTGAATAAAAATATGCATAATTTTTCAAGAACACAAGATCATAATATTCAAAAACTCATGCAACTCAAAGCCACCTTGCTGCTCTACACTGCAAGAAAGGGAAATGGAAGGAATGCACCGTATTTACCATTAGATGGTGCATTTGTGTCCTTTCCTAGTGCTGGCACAATTTTGGCTGCCTATTTCTAGTATAGACACACTTGAGTTGTGTTGTGTGTCATGTCGCAAAGGTGACTGCATTGCAGGCAGGCTTGTTGTTATGTAGGAATGGGCAACTTCCTGCACAAAAACAATCCTCAGAGGCATTTTCCCCTTTCCTAAGTATACAGCAGAATGCAGTCCACTTAGAAAGAGGAAACAATGAGGAGAAATAATCACATTTCTCCTCTATTTTGCGCCTTTGTTGGGGAGGTGTGAAGGACTGGGTTCTTTAAGACCCAGCGGTGCCAGGGCACAACACCTGAAACCTTCGTGGGTAACCTGCTCCGGCGTACAAATGACAGAGACACGGGACACTTCCTTCGGCGTCAAAGATTCAAGGTTTATTTGCTGCAGGGAGAACAGATATCACAGGAAGTACATCGAATGTAGTTCGGGGAGACTGCTTCAAATTGGTTCTGTGGATCGCTCCTTTTATACAGTTTTTACCCATAGGACAACATGATACACAAAGGTTTACAACCAGGTTCCCACCATTATCCCCCAGAGGGGTCGCTTTGGTCGCTTTGATACACATGAGGTCCGGAACATAAGTGCGGAAACATTTGCTGATTCCCAACTGTAAAAACCCATCTTCCCAACATTAGTGCATTCCAATCGGCAGTAAAACAGATCGAAATAAGACAAGGACAGGTGTAGAGGAAGACGGAGACAGTGGGGAGGTCGGAAAGGGTGTAAAAGGGGAGGTATCGGGAAACACGAGATACAGGCATCAAAGGGACGTGCCTAATGAGATGCACGGCTGAGACAATAAGTCCGTGCGGCAAGATGAGCCTCGAGCGGCGCCATCTGCTTTACAGTAGCATCCCCCTCGTCATAAAGACACTTACAAAGAACATGTGTCTTCCGCAACTATCTTGGGAGTCCCAGGGTCGCGAAACGGACATCGTCCGTTCGCTGGCTACTTGAGGGCAAGAGACAAAATGGATGCCGTATCTAAGATGGAACCCGTGGGTACAGATGAAAAACCCACATAACAAACGAATGGTTTAAGTTAGCACAGCGAAACTGCGCACACTTACTAAACTCGTCATTTGCGGTTCATAGATACTAGACTCGACCATATTCGTGCGAGTCGAAAACACCACTTACAATCGTCACGGAACCTCAGACGCTCCTTTTGCCCTCATGTAGGCAAGCACTAGTCGGAATCATATTCAATATTCATCAGACCATCGAGATGTTGCTGTAGCATAGCTCTGTCCCACCGAGTCCCCTTGGTAACAGGTGGCTGTCTCATACACGTTGTAGCACAGAGGCCACATAAGGCAGGACCACACTGCACACAAAGGCAGCACGTGAACAGGAACACTACAACGACTCCGATGATCATCAGAATCTTCCAACCCCAAGTCGACATCAGGCCCCAAAACCATCCAAGTAGCGTCCAATCCCCTACATCCACGTGTATGGATTCGGAGATCTTATGCAACCTCGAGATGGCTTGATAGACAGTTGGAGCGTTTATCTGGAATGAAGATGCAGCAGCTCAAATGGATCACCTTACATACCCCACCTCGATCTGCTAAGATGACATCTAAAACCATACGGTTTTGTAACGTCATAAGTCTATCCGCCTGAAGTTCAGTGGTGATATTACCAAGGGCACTGGCAGTAATATTAGCTGTCGATTCTACCACTCGAGTCAACTGTCTCAGGTTCCTACTATTGACCATAGGTCCCCAAAACGGGAGGAAACCCTTGAAAAAGTCTCCTGCCTCTTGACCGGCAGTATCCTCTTCGCTAATTACGCCTCGCACAACTCTAGTCTTATGATAATCGGCATCTACAGTGAACGTCGGAGGCAACAGATTTGCAATGAAACATGAGCCCATGAAGTCAGCGGGCAACCATGCGTATGCACGATCATAACAGATAAAGTATGTACCCTTGGCAGCCAGAAACACAGGGGACGAGACCATCGGCAGTATGTAATTTTCAGTGCAAGCACTTGCTCCAAGTCGGGCTTGCGATCTTCGGCCACGACCCATGAGACAAAAATTACCTGTGTGGGGTACGACCCATATCGGAGGCGAGCTTTTAAGCTGCTTTTCGCTAGTGAACGCACTATATTCACCTCTACTTAGGACCCTATAAGCTTGTATCTCTTCTTCGGGAATAAGCGAGGGATCGTAGATATCACTATCTAAATCCTCTATTGCTATCGACAAAGGTTTTTGATACGAGGTAGGACCAGAGTAGGGAGAACGTGGTTCTCGAATGGGGTGGAAACCCAGTGCGCTCCGAAACATTGTTTGAAATGCTCGAGCTGACCCTTGGGAACTATACGGTAACACCAGATATGGAATTCCCTTATCCGTAGTATGTGGCATCAACCCACACACCCAACAATTAGTAGTGTTAACCACTAACTGATGCTGATGAAGAAGCTGAATAAAGGAATTGTTGCGGAATTCTACACGTCTAGCCTGTTCGTGTTCAGGTAACATATGAAAGGAATGAGGAGAAACAGTGGAGGTAAGTTTAGGATCAGGAGTAGGAGTAGGTGTAGTAGAAGGTAAGAAGTAAGACATCGTGTAATACACCCCACCCGCCAATAATGCAGAAGCAGTCAAAAACAATACAAGCAGTTGGAATATGAAACATTTGGTACAACTGAGTTGCTGCAGCTTAAATCTATGAGCCTGAGCTCCTTCCAAATCATTCAGCTTCGAGAATGCCATTCCCTATGACCGTCCGCAACGTTTCTTGACGCACTTCGTTCTGTGTAGCAAAGTCAATCCCTAGGAGTTCCCAGGAACCGACGGCCTTTAACCTAGCGTCAAGACCTACTATCCAGAAGGAAGTACGCGCGCGGCCCTACGGCCTTCAATGCACAATATATATGTATGCAAAAACAATGTCTCTCAGCTGTAAAAGCAAAAAGTGTAAAGAACGAAGCTCAATGAATATGTACAAAGTAATTACAATGGTACGAATGTTCAAAACCGATCACGGAAAACGGGATAATGCAGTTGTCAATACAGAAAAACAGGATCTTTTATTAGTCTTTAGTGCTAGATCGCAGAAAGTATCGAGTTTTCCCAGGACGTGTCTGCTCGTCAAACAAAGGATCCGTTGAAAAGACAGCGTCCCGCTGATCAGTTGAGTGTTCTGGTCTTGAGTCTTTTGCTGACAAGTGTTCAACAGTGTCTTTCTGCTGCGCTGAGGATTCTCCGACAGGTTGCGCGTCGCTAAAAGGTACAAACGCCGGCACTACTTCGGTTTCAGTTGATGCAATGCCTTTCCTCACCCACGAGTCTGCTGGCAACGGGATAGGGACTTTCTTGGTGTGGGTGGCGTGCACCCAATTCTTCCGCCCCTCAAGACGAACTGCAGTTCTCGTGGCAAGGAGGACCTGATAGGGTCCAGTAAACCTCGGGTCCAGAATATTCTTGCGTGAAAAATTTCTCGTCACCACCCAATCTCCGGGCTGGAGCTGGTGGCCTGGACCCTCCGTCTGCGTCAGCAATGCGTCGTAAACCTGTTGGTGAATTAACCTCAGTTTAGCAGTCAAGTCATGAAGATAATCGATCAACATTGGGTACTCAAGATCACAGAACATTCCTGGCCTAGGAACCCCCCACACATTCGCAGGACGACCGAACACTATTTCATAGGGACTAAGCCCTACTCGGGAGTGTACAGTCGCCCTAGTTGACAGTAATGCTAAAGGTAAAGCGTCAGGCCACGAAAGACCAGTCGTAGCCTGAATCTTCGCTAGCTTTAGCTTAAGGGTGCCATTATACCCCTCAACCAAACCAGCTGACTGGGGATGATTGGCGCTGTGGAATTTTTGATTAATTCCAAGGCCTTTACACACACTATTCATCACACTACCCACAAACTCACTTCCGTTATCTGACCACACGACTCTAGGCATTCCATACCGAGGAAAATATTCCTTCAGTAGGATTTTCGCAGTAGACAAAGCAGTATTGTCTTTGAGAGGATAAGCCTCGATCCATCGGGAGAATGCGCAAACCACAACTAAAACGTATTTCAGGTTATTGCATCGCTCCATATGGATGAAGTCCAATTGAATCACCTCAAAGGGGCATGAAGGGGGAGCAAAACTGCCAGGAGGAGTTGGGGTTCCTTTTCCAGGATTGTACATCATGCACACCATGCAATTCTTCACCAGACGTTCAGCACATTTCGTAATACCATCATTCTTCCATACAGGAGACAACAATTTGCAAATACCTTTCGCGCTAATATGTGCTAACCCATGCGCCATTGTCACAACGGCCAGCACATACGCATCCGGTAACATCCATCTTTTCTGGTCAGACAAATCAATCCAACAACCATTCGCATCCAACTTTCCCGTACTTTCTTTCCACTTCGTTTTTTCAGTCTCGGTGGCCTCATTCTGAATTTCTTTCACACTTTCGATAGTGTCTTCACACATGCTCGATTCTGTAGGCCACCTAACCAAACTCGTCACATACATTCGAGTGCTAAGGTTCCGGGCAGTCTCCTTAGCAGTCTCGTCCGCAAACGCATTACCACGACCAACATCATCCGTCACCTTACGATGCGCACTACATTTAACAATTGCAACTTGCTTAGGCAACGTAAGTGCATCCAAAAGATCATTCACAAGCTGGCCATGCTGAATCTTCGTACCATGCGACGTCAAGAAACCTCTCTCTCTCCACAATCGTCCAAAACTATGTGCGACGCCAAATGCGTATTGGCTGTCGGTAAACACATTCACACGTTTCCCTTTTGCTAACACGCACGCTCTAGTAAGAGCAATCAGTTCTGCAGCTTGGGCAGAATTCTGATTCAATCTTGCAGTCTCAACAACAGTATTCAACGTCACAACAGCATAAGCAGTAGTCACATCGCCATTCGGCAACTTAAAGCATGACCCATCCACATACAATGTACCATCCGGATCTTCCAATGGGGTGTTTTTAAGGTCCACTCGACCTTTTGTTTCCTCCTCTGTCCTCAAGTAGCAATCATGTTCTGCTACTTCATCTGACTCTGTACTAACAGGTAACAAAGTTGCCGGGTTCAGAACATTACAACGTTTGATCTGAATGTGGCTTGCCAACAGCGTCAACTCGTACCCAGACAACCTCGCACTCGTCAAGTGCTGAGTTTTCGTACGATTCAAAAGAGTATCGACTGCATGCGGAACCATCACCGTAAGCATATTGTCCATGACCAATCCTGCTGATTGTCGGATGGAGACCGCAGCTGCCGCTGTTGCTCGTAAACAACTCGGCAATGCTCTAGCTACTGGGTCCAAGGTCGAGGAAAAATATGCACATGGACGTTGCTTACCACCAAAAGGTTGCGTTAAGACACTCAAAGCACAACCTTCTCTCTCGTGAACATATAATGTAAACGGCTTGCTGTAGTCGGGAGTACCCAACACAGGAGCCGAACACAATGAATCACGCAGTTCAGAAAAACTTTTCTGACATTCTTCCGTCCATGGTAAAGGAGTCGAAACATCCTTGCACGTAAGAGCCACTAATGGTTTCGCCAGCAATGAAAAATTAGGGATCCATTGCCTGCAGTACGACGTGATACCTAAAAAGGCACGCACATCTCTTTGGGTTGTTGGCACAGCCATTCGCGCAATTGCTGCAATTCTCTCCGGGGTCAACCTCCTTCCCTCCTTTGACAATAAGTGACCTAGATAGGTTACTTCTTGACAACAATATTGGAGTTTGGTAGGTGACACCTTGTGATTCAACTCACAGAGATGTTGCAGCAATGACACCGTAGCAATTTTGCAAATGTCCTGAGTATCAGCAGCTACCAATAAGTCGTCGACGTATTGGATTAAGGCCGCACCAGCCGGCAACCTAAACGCATCCAGTTGACCCTTCAAGGCTTGACTGTAAATCGATGGACTTTCACAGTAGCCCTGAGGAGCGCGTTTGAACCGGAAGCTGCGTCCACCAAGAGAGAAACCGAAAAGGTCTCTGCTCTCCTCTGCAATCGGGATGCTGAAAAACGCATTTTTCAAGTCAATCACCGAAAACCATGATGCAGAAGCTGGAATCAGAGTCAGTAGCGCCGTGATGTCAGGCACAACAGGGAATTGAGGAACCACAATTTTATTCACCTCCCGTAAATCGATAACAAAGCGATAAACAGGTGGTTTTGAAGGATCAGTACGTTTAAGAATGGGCAGTACAGGACTATTGCACACGTTTCCCCTAGTCTCTTCAATAACATCTTTCTCGATCAGATCATAAATGATCGCTAACAGTGCTCGTTCACCATCAAGGGAGATACGATATTGGGGAATACGTGGCAATCGCACATTAGATTTCAACTGTACAACATAAGGGGAGATATCAAGTAGGCCCACATCATTTGGACCCGTTGCCCACAAAGACGCAGGAAGAGAACTCAATTCCGGTGGGAGCTTATCGAGGGACAAGTACATGGGAGAGACAACCCTCTCTCCTAACGTAAGCTTTACACCCGCAGGAGAACAATACAAAGTCGCATACAAACGTTTAAGCAAATCCAGGCCCAAAAGATTTTCACCACAACCCGTGGTTAGAATCAACGGAGCCTCTAGCTCACGTGGCCCAATTTGAAGGGGCAAAGGGCGCGAAACTGGATTGCTAACGGGGGCGCCAGAGAATCCAACAGAAACATTTGTTAAGCCAGACAAAGGTGCGCCAGGGAGTTTCGAATGCTTAATGGAACTTTTCGCTGCACCAGTGTCCAACAGAAAAGGCTCAACGACGCCCGATGTAGCAACTGCGACGTAAGGCCCTCTCTGATCAACCGGAACTGATACCACTCCCTCTCCTTGTCTTTGGCTGTCCTAGTAATTACTGTCGTCAGGTCCCTGATCGACGTAATAATCGTCTACATTGTACTGCGCAGATCGTCCTTGCGACGATCCACGTTGATCGAAACAATTATCGGAATTTGATGAGTTATCTGAGCGATCGTTCTGAGCACCACGACCTCTACCACGTGATGCCTGCTGTGCACCACCACGACCTCCTCTAGACGAGTTACCACTGTTACGTTCATTTAGAACGGGACAATTGAATTTAATGTGACCCTCTTGTCTACAATAAGCACATTGATTGTACCCTAACGAAGATCTTTGGGAAGAGGAGTCATTACGAGTTTGAGATCGGTTCGATTGCGGCTGCGATCTATTTTGTTGCGAATTATTCTGATTCGAACGTGGAGGATACGCTTGCTGAAGCAGTACTTTAGTTTTGAGCTCTTTCGTCTTTTTATCAGCACGGTCATTCTCTTCTTTCTCTCTGTTCTCATAATATTGTGCCGTAGCCAATATCTGAGCTGAAGTAGAAACGGCCCATGCACTTTCTGAATTCCTCAATTTATTGCTCAAATCGGGCAGTAAGTTCGAAACAAATTTATCCACGAACAATCTTTGACCACCCTCGGTACCCATATCCTGACCACTATGGTCGACGAATGCCTCCTCAAACCTCGTGAAGAAGTCGGAAACACTCTCGTCCTTCTTTTGCTTACAAGCTGACAATTTGTCCCAATTTACCCTCATAGCCGGCATAAGAGTTTTCATTAATGCTATAATTCTTTGAGGAAGATCAACAATCAGCTGGTCGGGTTTAGCAGCAGCCGTTTGTCCGGCATCTGCCGCAACAATAGCAGCCCAAGCACCACCTAATTCATTCGGATGGTTTTCATGACGAATCTTAGCCCATACCGGTTGCGGTACGACATTGCCGAATAACATATCGATATCGGCTAGATTCATTACCGTAGCATCAACGAGCTGCGATAATTCTTTGTAATACCCTGCAGGGTTCTTGCGAGGGTCAGGCAAAGATTGCTTTACCTGTAACACTTCCGAGCGTTTCCATGGAAGATGTATCCATATTCTCTGGAAATGCCCCACTGTCGTCGGAGGTTGAGCATTAGGGTTTGGTGGTATCCAAACCGGTGGAACTTCACGCATGGGATATTGGCCAGACTCGTCTGGCTGTTGTTCAACATCCTCTACAAACAATGCATGAGGGATCGGAGCGGGGCGAAAAGATAGTAACCGCTCAACAGCACGTCGAACGTTAGTATCCACTATCAGTCCATTCGAGAACTGAAGCTGCAAATCAGACAACGCGGTCAGCACCTCGTCAGGTGCGTCAGCCGCTATCTGATCATGAAGGAACTTACACATTTCATTAAACACATATCTCTGGGTTGGTATATTGGATTGACAAAATGTTTCGAGGACAACACGGGGTGGACTCCTAAGAGGATTTACCATCCAACCCATCGCCATATTATATAGCGCAACGCGTTCTCTGTTTCCAGGAAGCTGACTACGTCTCTGAGGACCGTCGGAACCAGCGGACCCATGAACAGGTCCGAGCGAATGAAAGAAGCTTGCCGCAAAAGGAGAATTACGACTACGAGTAGAGGGAGAAGTATAGGACACAGGACTAACAAGTGAAGGAGTAGAAACAGGAACAACAGCAGGGGTTAACAGAGCAGGAGCAGTAGCGTGAGAAGGAGTATGTGGAAGCTGAGGAGCAGTAGGAATAGAAACAGACGAAGGAGCAGGAACAGTCGGAAGAACGGGTGCAGGTTGAGGAACAGGCAAAGGAAGAATAGGTGCAGGAACAGGTACAGGGGGAATCACAGGGACTGTGGTACCCTGTACGTACGGAGGTGGCGATTTCATAAGATAGGACATTAAAGGATCCTCAACTGACTCATCCTTCTTTTCCGGCTCCGTAGGCAAAGTAGGATAGCATTTCTCTATAGTCATACGCTGTAATCTGTCAAACACTTCCTTTTCCCTAACCTCCTTATCATGTTGGAACTGCTCTGCTTTCTTTACAATGGTACCAGCACTATCTCTCTGATTTCGCTTAGTCTGTCTGATTTCTTTCTGTCGGGCTTCTTTACGCCACAACCGAAAGGCATCAAACATGGCCGGCCTGGACTTCTTCGCGAACAATTCAACCTCTAGATTATCTAAGATCGGGGCCTCGAAGCTACCATGTGGTGGCCAGCGAAGGTCACCATCTTTCTTCGTATATTTGATCCAGTATTCATTAAAAGTAATCGGGCCTAGCCCATGTTTGCTATATAGTTCATACGTGGGAGTTCCAACTGGAGGTATCGGACACGAGTCCTCCAGTCGGGAATCCGTACCACAAGGCCTGAAACAACTAAACAAAGTACTGCGACCAGGCATCTTGCACACTAGCCGAGTTTCACAAACTTCAAGGGTTACGGGATTTACCAAGTCCCAGCAACGAACAAAACCCTCGGTTTTTGGCGGCTGCAGTCGTCAAACAACACAACAAAGTACGCTAGCAAAGTGTCACCGACAAAAACACTCACACAGCGTTAACAACAAAAACACTCGCTAAAGTGTCAACAACCAAGAACTCTGGGAGCGACCCACAAATACTTAACTCAAAGATCGATGGCGTCACCAGGAAGGCCCGTCAATCGTCTCGCTATACCAAGATCTACGCCAGGCGCCAAAACAGGTCTACAGTCAGGGCAGCAGTCCGTCGCAGCCGTCAGGAGGCGGGAATCTTCACGGGAAAAGTCTTCGGGCCACTTATTTCGACAACAGGATCGATGAAGCGGAGTGCACCTTCCCTCGGAGATTTCACACGAAGTTCCTCACGATCGTCGGGCTTGGACCGGTACCACTGATGCAGCCCCACGTTGGGCGCCAACTGAAGGACTGGGTTCTTTAAGACCCAGCGGTGCCAGGGCACAACACCTGAAACTTTCGTGGGTAACCTGCTCCGGCGTACAAATGACAGAGACACGGGACACTTCCTTCGGCGTCAAAGATTCAAGGTTTATTTGCTGCAGGGAGAACAGATATCACAGGAAGTACATCGAATGTAGTTCGGGGAGACTGCTTCAAATTGGTTCTGTGGATCGCTCCTTTTATACAGTTTTTACCCATAGGACAACATGATACACAAAGGTTTACAACCAGGTTCCCACCATTATCCCCCAGAGGGGTCGCTTTGGTCGCTTTGATACACATGAGGTCCGGAACATAAGTGCGGAAACATTTGCTGATTCCCAACTGTAAAAACCCATCTTCCCAACATTAGTGCATTCCAATCGGCAGTAAAACAGATCGAAATAAGACAAGGACAGGTGTAGAGGAAGACGGAGACAGTGGGGAGGTCGGAAAGGGTGTAAAAGGGGAGGTATCGGGAAACACGAGATACAGGCATCAAAGGGACGTGCCTAATGAGATGCACGGCTGAGACAATAAGTCCGTGCGGCAAGATGAGCCTCGAGCGGCGCCATCTGCTTTACAGTAGCATCCCCCTCGTCATAAAGACACTTACAAAGAACATGTGTCTTCCGCAACTATCTTGGGAGTCCCAGGGTCGCGAAACGGACATCGTCCGTTCGCTGGCTACTTGAGGGCAAGAGACAAAATGGATGCCGTATCTAAGATGGAACCCGTGGGTACAGATGAAAAACCCACATAACAAACGAATGGTTTAAGTTAGCACAGCGAAACTGCGCACACTTACTAAACTCGTCATTTGCGGTTCATAGATACTAGACTCGACCATATTCGTGCGAGTCGAAAACACCACTTACAATCGTCACGGAACCTCAGGTGTACGATTCTGATGCATTCCCAGGTCGACCAATGATGGTAAATCTGCCAATGTGTCAGCATCCAAAGGTGGATGCATGGGAACAACCATGCTTCACACATGTTACGTCTTCCTACAGCAGGGTAATGCAAGGTAGAAGTTTATACTGCCCTGAGTTACTCTAGATTTATCAAGCCTTTTGGGACCACGTACGGTGTCCTTACGTAGATTGATAAATCTTTATTTACGTTTTGCGTTGCACTTGTGTCACCTTGCATATTGCAAGGGTGATGTAAATCCTTGATAATTATGCCAGCAGATTAAAAAGGTCAGTAGGTTCACATAGAGATGAAATTACACCAAGGTACGGACTACAACTCCTTCGCACATTGGGATTGAGTGTATCACACTAGATGAATAATGTTACACTGAGGTGGGTAATTTACTAGGTGTGGTAAATACAATCTCCCTAGCTTTGGAAGTAATAGTAAGTGATACTATGCCAATGGGGTGTCTACCACTACGATTTCTGCAATTTTTGCCATTTTAACTGACATATTTTGTATTATAAATTTGTGGAGAATTCCAATTCTAGACCAAAATCCACAATTGGAATCAGGGCCTTGGTTGTTGGATAACTTATCTTAAAGGACAGTGTAAAGAAACAGGGAGATGTTCAGAATGTCTGATAAAGAAAAGTGTAGCTTGAATGAGGACTTGTTTTCACTCTTAGTACTGTCGTAGTCACTTCTTCTGCAAATGATTGTCTTGATGCTGAGTTTGGGAGAACGTAGGCATTCATTAGGATCAGAGACCAATGCTGGCTGTGTAGCTTGAATGCATCTAGGAAGCTGACAGAATATCACATCTAACACTTACAAGATTATTGTAAAAACATGCCATTCATACAAAAACCATATCTTTCATTATTCTACCATAAATACATTACTACATACTGACGACTTTCAGTCATCATGTTTCAATGAACTCAATCAATGTGACAAAACTGAAATACGATTTATAAAATATAACAATATACAATGAACTCCGTTTGCCCTTGAGTTAACCAAATGGGGAAAAAAGTGTAAGTTGCCAAAAAGTACCTAATTAAACAAGTACCTCATAGGCTGCCAACATTATAGTCAACCCCTGTATTAGAAAACGGTTCCAAATTGGCTCTGATTACCAGGTAGTAAACATTGACTGCTACTTTCAAAATAGAACCGATTCAACCATTACATAGGCATCCCGGAATAAGACACAATTTCTGGCTTCACATATGAGATATTGCATCGTACTAACAACTGAGAAGGGTTAATGATAAAACTAAATATTTTTGGGCGAAAACTCTGGATAAAAACTTCAGTTCTTGGCACATAAGCAATTCAGTGTGTACAATTAAAGTGGTTATGGGACCCTTTTCTGGGTTGAAAAACAATGTTTCCCCATTTATGAGTGATATATTTTGAGCAGTTGCAAGGCATGTCAAATGCATGAAGTAGAAAAGAGCTGGAAGCGTTTGTCAGGGAACGCTTACTGTAGTACCTTAAGATAGAATGTTGGGATTTGGAACAATGCCATGTGGTAGTTCCAAGTTCTCTTAGTAAATGCTGAGGTGACAGTTGGTGGTCAGTTACTGCTTAGTGTGTGGTACTGGTGGTTCACTGTTCACTTTCTCTTAAGAATAAACCTGTTCTTGAAGAAAACCTACGGAGTCTTCATTCTTTAACTGCAACATCCTTCTGGCGATGAGGATTGGATTGGATCGGAACCCACACATGCAAAGCACAACTGAAGGTTTAGAAGCAGTGAGTGTTTGTGGAGGTATAAGACATAGCAGTAGAGTAAATAATGCACCTTTGTGTTTTAGAGAGTGGTTTAGGTGGTTCTCAAATCATGTCTGCCTTAGCAGTGATATGTTGAATGCCTTTCCATTTGTGTGTCATTGTGCCTCTTTGACAACTTACAATGGTTTTTTTTGCCTGTGTTTACCATATATTGTTTAATGCCATGTATTATTTTGTTAGTGAGCCTTTTTAGGAATTCTATTTGTGTAAACTATGTATGTTATTTATAAGTTATTTATTTAGTATGTACTGGTAAGGATAGATGCTTTATGTATTCTTTTGGTTATAATATGCTATCTTTGTTCTATTTATAAAAAGGGAAATCCATGTAGTACCTTAAGATAGAATGTTGGGAACGGGAACAATGCCATGTGATAGTTCCAACATCCCTTAGGAAATGTTGAGGTCACAGATGCTAATCAGTTACTGATACTGTGTGTTACTGGTGGCTGACTGTTAAGAATAAAAGTGTTCTTGAAGGAAGCCTACCGTGTCTTCATACTTCAAGTGCAACACTTTCTTCCCAAGTCCCACAGATTTAATACTTCTTTACTTATGTCTACCTCAGTTTTAGTTCTGTCCATTGTACACATTATACATCACAATTTTTGAAACAGTGGTGATATTACAATTGTAAAGTTATGCCGTCAGGGTGTTTTTTACATTTTTTTCATACCAGAATATAGAAATTCAAATAATCAATTTCTAAGTTATATTGGTATACTTAAAAGAGGTAACATGTTTTGTTAAGAAAAGTGATCGATAATATGTATTCTTTAACACTCCATTGCCTGGAAAAGATGCCTTCTTGGTCATGATGGCTTCAAATTAACTTGGTTGCTTTTTCAATGGCTGTAAAATAGCTAAGATGTTTACTTAATAATGTATTTTGGTTATAGCTAATGTTTTGCAATCTGAGCGTAAGATTTTCAACAATTAAGGAGTAACTCAGTAAAAGCTTTTTCACACCCTTTTATTTATATTTATGTTTGTATGCTGATGTGTGAGTATGCCAATTAGAATATAGGTATTTTAGATTTATCCTATTCATAAGCAATGGGCAGAGACCTCTGTTTTGCCTAACTTTTCTGTGGAAGTGTTCTGCCAAAGTGTTGGAGATTACTGTACAAGTATTCAGGTGTAAATGTGGGAGAGTCAAGTGGAGTGGCTGCAAATTGGGAGGGGTAAGGATAGGTTTAAAGGGGGCACATGCTAATACAAACACAACACTGAAAAAGAGTACGACCATTTCTATTTGCAGCCTGCTCTTTAAAGTTTACTACAACTCAAAAAGTCACAAAAGTAAATGTACTTCAGCCCAGCCTTAGAGTAACTCTAGCATCATGCATAGCCAGTCACAGGTACTGATACTAACTCTCACAGAAAGTAATGGAGATTTCGGCCTAATATAACACTTCTTAACAAATAACTTTAAATACATTACTTTATTCCATCTTCTAAATTAAATACCTATATAATTATTTTGGGGCTAAAGACTTAAATTAAAAATAAATTGTATCATAATTTCAAAATTGAATAATTAGCTTACTTAAAATAATAATAAACATTTAAACTTTTAAATGTACATTAAAATATTTTACATCGGTACAAGAACACATACCTTCTAATCAAATGTATTGATTTTTAAATACAAATTGAAGTGACAGTGAGTTTTAAACCTTTTGACAAAAAAAATTATATTTATACATTAAACCCCTATACTGTATGTATATACTTATTAAATAAATGATCAATTCGATGTGTTAATATGCTGTATACTAGCTGTAGGTTAAACATGATTATTTTAAAGTCATCATATTTGTAACTTTAAAGTTATATATTTTTAATTTTTTTTAAGTATTAATGCATTTTATTGCTTTTCTCTACAGTTTACCTTAGGGAGATCTCAACCTCAGTGACAGAATCTCCACCAACATCTTAAAACTTAGAAATAGTAAATTTACACTTATAACTTCCACCACAGATGTTTACACTTCCTGATTACAGGGTTGGAGACATGCACTCATGTGTAAATGTACACTTAGAAATGCTGAATAGCAAAAAAGTCGGAAACCAGTTTAGCGTGATCGGCCCATTCACATGTCAGATAATGTTTTAATCAAGGGTGGTGTGGCAATGCAGAACAATAGAACATTTGTTTTCAATTTGGAAAATGCCTTCTAAATCATGTTATATTATGAATAATCCCCTGTTTCAAAGTTGTACAATAACTATTCATAATCTAATTATCTTATTCACGATTTAAGTATGCAAAGGTTCCTTCATACACATTTTTCATTCAAACCACTGTATCAAATGAACTGATACATGGTTGATACACGAAGAAACATCATGATAAGCTTAAAATTAGGTGATAGCTCTGGGTATCACCTGCTTTAGGACAATCAACAAACACTATTGGCCTCATTACGATATCGGGCAGAAACATTTCGCCTGACACCGTCTCAGATTCAGGAACCGACCGACTTGCCATTGGCTGCTCTGCCTGACCAAATATGATGTGACCGAACACTGTTCGGTCGGAGTCCCATTGTTTCCTATGGGAGCCTGTTTTCCATCCGACAACACAGGTTCCTATGGAGAAATGGGGTGTGTGTGTAAAACCCTGCACCCTGTTGCGGGCAAACCACAGTGCCTGTCACTCACTGCAGGGTTTTACAGGAGGGCCCCTTAAATTCCCCTTGGCCCCCACCCTATGCCACAGGATGAAGGGGGACCAGCTATAGGCAACAAAAGTCACTTTCCAACAGCCTTGTCATGTCGGACAGGCTGACTCGGAAAGTCTGTTGGAAACCGACATCTTTATCGCTTGGTTGGAAGCCAGTCCGTAGAGTTATACAATGCAGAACTGATTCAGACAGTGCGGTTTACAATCCGACCGCCAACATCGTAATCAGTTGGTTTGATTGTTAACTGACCGAGTCGGTCAGATGGGTTCTGACACAGTCTAGGGGATTCCAAATGTTGGGAGGAGGCTTTCCGCTCGACATTGTAATCAGCCCTTATACATCCCTGATGGGATTAACTGAAGTAGAGTCAGATGGATGTAACAGTATATTATGTTTGTAAAATGGCTATTGGAGCAAAAAAATTCACATGAAAACATTGGCACCTGTTTCTATTTTTTCCTATTTAGTTCCATTCATTTTTTATTTCAATGATCAGTTTCTTGTAGAAAACTTTGATTGATCTATACCAATGCCCCCATACTGAATTCTGAATTGTGTCTGCTTTTGAGACTTTTATAGCCTTCTTGGTTCACCCAAACGTTTCACACCTGTTTCCACCACAAACTGCAAGTAAGTACCAAAATAGAACAAGCATTGGAAATGCAATAGGTCTCGGATTTATATGAGTTAGAGCTAATGGCATTGTAAATGGCAATGTATTTTAGCCATGTGTTATGGAGTGTATGCATGTGTGTAGTGGAATTATGTGGGTTGTATTGGAATTGTAACAATGGTGGCATGCTGCGCTTTAGATGAATATGTTTAAAAGTAAAGCGCACAATACTGCGATTGCTAAATAGTTAATTGTGGATGCGTTAACCTTTGATGTGTGCACTGATGGCTGGTGGTGTGTGTGCCTGTAGAAATTGTGCACTGATGACTGGTGGTGTGTGTGCCTGGTGGAAGCATGCACTGCCGGCTTGTGGTGTGTGTGCCTGGTGAAAGCGTGCACTGATGGCTGGTGTTGTGTGTGCATGGTGAAAGTGTGCACTGATGGCTGGTGGTGTGTGTGTTTGGTGAAAGCGTGCACTGACGTCTGGTGGTGTGTGCCTGGTGGAAGCCTGCACTGACAGCTAATGGTGTTTGTGCCCGGTGAAAGCGTGCACTGATGGCTGGTGTTGTTTGTGCCCTGTGAAAGCGTGCACTGACGGCTGGTGGTGTGTGTGCCTGGTGAAAGCATGCACTGACGGCTGGTGGTGTGTGTGTGTGTGTTTGTGTGTGTGTGGTTGTGTGTGGTGGTGAGTGTGTGGTGGTGAGTGTGTGGTGGTGAGAGTCTGGTGTGAGAGTGAGTGTGTGGTGGTGTCTGTGTGGTGTGTGAGTGTGTGTGGTCTTATGTGTGTGTGTGTAGTGGACTTAGTTCGAATTTTTGTACCCTGCACCCTCACCTACTGCCCCTACACACTCACACACTGCTCACCCTACACAATCACACAATGCTCACCCTGCATACTCACACACTGCCCACCCTGCACACTCACACTATGTTCACCCTGCCCACTCACACACTGTTCACCCTGCACACTCACACAATGTTCACCCTGCACACTCACACACTGCTCACCCTACACACTCTCACACTGCTCACCCTACATACTCACACACTGCTCACCCTACACACTCACACACTCCCACACTGCTCACCCTACAAACTCACACAATGTTCACCCTGCACACTCACACACTGCTCACCCTACACACTCACACAATGTTCACCCTGCACCCTCACACACTGTTAACCCTGCATACTCACACACTGCTCACCCTGCATGCTCCCTTTAACATGCTTCGAACACACCATGAAATATATCTACATATACTACAACGAATCAAGTAAGCTATGATTTTCAAATTTTGAACGTGCAAGACTAAAAAATACGCCAGTAGGCCCTGTAGTGTTTCAGCAATTGCTCTTGAGGAAAGAATGGGTTGTTACGAAATGTATTTGTGGTCACACTCCAAAGCTAATACCGCCCCCAACCCTGTGACAATTGAACATTTATCGGGGCACAACGTGTAGCTAGTTTCACCACTGTGCGTGTTTTTAAAGTTTCACTAAACGTGTTCGTCATAATTCTCTTTAAATTAACCTAATCTTTAAATCAATGTTCAAATCCTATTTCACAAGGTTATCCTGCCATGCCATTAATTGTGATATTTCTGTCATTGGTCTCTGCCGCAAATGTATGTCTCTTTTCATTTGCAAATGCAGGACCCCACAGATTGCACTTACAGGCCACGTACACAGACATGCATATTGTTTAAAGGGAAACCTCGTATTCCACCATGGGATTTCTGTCAAGAGTACTTACTGTTTGCTTGACACATGACACTAGCAAATCGAAAGTACAGATGAATCCCACTTTGACACCAGACTCGGAAGAGAAGTGATATATGGAGGTATATATTTCACTCTCGAGGTACCATTTCGAAATTAACAGCTTGAACTGGCGGCGTCTCGCCCCCCCCTCCAAAGTTAAATATCCTTGTATCACATTACATGCAATATATTATCTAACGCGTATTCCTTGATGTGGTGCATTTGTATTGTCCACTTTTCTGGACGGCAGCAGGTGTGTGGACAGCGTCAAAAATCATCCTTTCACAAATGTATTTACAAACGTGGTGGACATTGACCGGGTGTGATAGTACAGAGAAAGACTGCATACTTTGTTTTTCATTAGCTTAGCACAGTGGCCAAATTGAATTAAAATACCTGTTACTAATTTCCTAAAATGCCAACTAGTCCCCTCCCCTGCCTTGTAAATGTTTCTCTACCTCGCTAATTTACTTCCTGATAACAAATGCTTTAGTATCGCCCACGTGACAGCGTTATAACACTTCTATTTCTTTATTGTCTACGGGAGTACAAGTGTTCAGGTGCAATTGATTGACACATATGAATTTTTGGGCAAAGTTGTTTCATTTTTAAACACGATTAAGCATAATTTACTGAAATATGTTGATACAATTTGCTGCATATTATTGATAACTGATGTTATACACAAAGCTGTCTCTGTTCACATAAGGATGTCTATACTTGTTTTCAAATCCACAACACTCTCACTGAGATAGCCTCTCTGACGATTACGAAATTACAGTTTTTCATGCTCAGTTGTACATAATGTTGCTCTCATATAGGGCAAGAAATTAATACTTGCGTCTGATGCAGAACTACACAAAACATTACCTCTTGTTTTGAGCTGTCCACTACCTTTCTGTGTTATAAAGTCATACCTATAAATGGTTTACGTATGTAGAAGGAAAATACCATCTCTGGCGTAAGTGCAAGACATTTGTAACATCAGCATGCACCCCGAAATATGTGATGTCCCTGCTCGACACTTCAATGCACAAATGGCAAAACACGTTTAGGTCACTTCTTGTTTTATCAGGTGTCGTTACTATCAAAATGAGGCTTTGCTTTACCAGCTTCACTTGTCCACAGAGAAGAAAATGTAAGCGGAATAATCTAAATAAACGTGTGTGGCCTACCCTGCTCCGTCGTTATTCTTGGTATGCAAGCTCCATAACACAACCCACTGCCTAGCTCACTTAAAACGTGTATGAACAGCATGACGCAAATTAAATCGGAAATTAGTAAAATTAATTCACTCCGCATAGGTTACACTCACCTGTGTATCGTTCAGCGTTCCCATTGAGGCTCGTGCGGCCTAGTTCGGAAATAGCTGATTATGGGAGACTACGAGAACTATGGCTCTGCGCATGAGCGACTGTGCCAGAGATGTTTGAATGGCCTGTGCTTGGGGTAAAGATGTCAAGGTCAGCCTGGCCTAGGACACCGGAGTTGTTCCAAAGGATGCTTGAATTTGGACGCCTGGGGAACTTGCGTGTTGTAACTACATGATGTATAAAAGATACAAGGACAGGATGACAGATTGCAAAATGGACAAATTTGACCGTGTGGGAATAAGCAAAGATGACATAGCGAAAATGTATACCAGTTTGGACAAGGAGGATATGAGGTGATCTACACCCCCCCTCTTATGGACCAATGAAAAATCAAAATGGACCCTAAAGTTTCAATTTTGAGTTAGATAGTTAGGGAAGAAGGGTATAAAAGAGCCTGTAGGAAAGAAGGGTGTGTTGGTTCCATGAATTTTATTGCACACCACGACAGACTGTCAGACTGTACAAAATCTGGTGCGTAAAAGACTATGAAAATTTTTGGACTTTAAATTTTGATGTGGCAAAGAATTGTATGCGGAGTCCTGATGGGAGGTAGACATCGAGGAGGTTAGAAAGACAGTCAGTTTGGGAACCTGTTTCGTGAAATTCTGTCAACGTCTTTGGCAGATTGGTAATATAATTTCAGAATTTCTATTTCTTGAATGTATTAATAAATGCTACAGTTTTGAATTTAAAAAAAAAAAAAAAAAAATAATTCATCAAATAAAAAATGCAGCTACCATACCCAATCATCTAGACCATTTTTCTAGACTGATAACTATAAACCAAAGCTGCATTTAGGAAAAAAAGTTCAGGCATATGGTTTTCTTAGATTTGTTTTTAAGTAGTATTCCGTTTAAAAATAAACTGCAGCGCCTGATAACCAACCAGAATAACAAGAAAACAAAATGGTAATGGCTCTAATGCCCGCCTCAATCTCAGCCACTGGTAATTACTCAGACCACGTTTCAGTTCCTCATTATTTTCCCCTACTATGCCATTCCAAAAAACACCTTCCTGCATATCATTCTTGGCCCTGCTTCAAACTCTCAGCAGGAGGTGCCCTACCAGGTCCATTCTGAATGGAAACAACCACCCACATACTGGCGTTGGTCTATTTGGGCCTGATCAGAGAGGTGGAGCTGGAAACCTACAGCAAATTGAGCACGGGCCCACATCCCGGCATACCCGCCGGGTTTAAGCAGACAAAAAGATAATGGTGGAAGTGCTTGAATTGCTGTGGCCGCATCCAAGCCCAATGGTTTTTGCCCAATCTGTTACCCCACATAATATCCATTATCATGCATATCAGGATTTGTCCAGATTCTTACGCAGCACGGAGGGCGGAAAAAGAGATGGACAGGAATGAGAAATAGTTCATGGCAAATATTAATTCACGCATTCCGTCCATCATTTTGTGGTTTCTGAAGGAACCCCTCAAAAGTTGGCAAATCCTTCTCACCCATACCAATGTCACGTAACCTCGAAAAAGGGAGAAAAAAAACCTCGACGTTATAGAAATCTCACAGGAGGAATGCCATGCCTTTCCTGCGCATTATTATTTATTGCAGGCTATGGGGCTCCAATTTAAATATTCAGCAATTTGCACAGCAATTTGCAGTGGCTAACATCAGAGCCTGAGCCAGGGAAACGTGAAAAGAAGCGAGTGCCATGTGTTGCCTCTTAAAGGCATCGAGGTCAAGTGGTTCAAGAGGGCCTCGCTGGAAATTCTCCTTTAAGAAACCCTAGTGAGGCGTAAAACACAAAACCTCATACTACTTTGGACTTCACGAGCCCCCCGTATGCCAAACCTATTGAAGCCTGGGAGAGGCATGCTGAAGGGATGCAAAACTCCCAGCAACTCGAGGAGGTTCCGACCTTGATCTACTCGCAGGTGGTTTTCCGTGAAGCGCTCCCAGTCTCAGCACAGCCATCTTCCCAATGAGGTTTGTGGACACCACTCTCACGATCATTGGCCAACAGAGCGCCTACTGCATGGCTAATGCTGAAGGCCTACTCAAAGCAAAGAGATACAAGTACTGAGAGAGACAGTGTGAGAGAAACAGTCTTATATTTATGGTAAGTTGATAACTATTTATTCGTGCTAATGTGAAGGCACCTAAACATTAAAATTATTTAAAAAAACATTTTGGGGAGCGTATGTAATAACAAGAATAGGATTTCTCTGTATCTTTCACACAAGTACGAAGTAGCAAAAGAGTAAACCTTGATATTATTTACAACCCCTGTTACAATTGTGTGTAATTGTATGACTGTGTCAGCGCCAGATACCCTCGTGGTGATTTGCAAATACACATAACATTAACATGCTGATGTTTTATTTCTATGAATTCGCAAGGTGTCCTTCTCTAGTCTCTTATTACAATCCATAACTGCAGCGTTTGTTTCTGAAACATTAGGCTTCCTACGAGGCCTCATCTTTATACATAGCATCCTCCTCCCTCTGCAAATAGGACAATAAATATTTGCAAATGTGTAATGCACGCAGGACACATCAGCAGTTTGGACTCGCATAACAATGTCAAGATTAGGTAACCTTTTTTTTAATTGATTTTCGGACACATTTTGCTCAACTATCTCTTTTTTCGCACCTTACCCACACCACCCTTTCTATTAAGGAGAGTAGATACAGGTCAATACTTTGATGGAAAGTAATTATTAGGCCTATTAAGTGATAAAGGTTTACTCTGTAACAGATGTGCTGGCGGGAGAGGAAAGCGTGTCTGGTTAATGAATCGTGAAACAATCAGGCAGTAGCCATTTGTGTTGAGATCTGTAAATATGCTGCGGTTCAAGTGCCAGACCATGCACGGCAATCCAGCTAGGGCACAGATGGTCACACTCAGAGCAGCAGTTTTGCAAAGAAAGGCTTTTTTTAACACAAATAATCTCTCTTATCCCACATTGCACCTCTCGAAACTGACTTAAGACTGAAAAAAACGCATAGAGATCAGCCCCCGCACAGTATGGCAGAGACCCATCTGTCACTTTATTTGATATATATCTTCTTTACCGCGGGGCGAGCAGCTCACCCAACTCCCCGTAATATAAACAAGCGGCTCTTCAACAGGTTGCAAAAGCGATCCAAAAAAAAACCCCGCGAGTGATGCACGCGCGCGCCACTGCGAGCATGTGTTTGGAATTATTGCGGCTGTCAAGCCGCGATAATTCAAAACATATGGCCTCTGGTGCGCGTAACAGACACCAAAAGGCCATAGGTGGAGCTACGCGACTGCCTATGTCCTACTGCGTGTTCTGTTTAAAAACAACACGCACCTGAAGGCCAATGAAATTGGACCTTGGAAATCCACATGCACGAGCGTGTGGAATTTCAAGGTCTATTTTCAAACTGCCCGGAATAGGACTCTCGCTGCGCAGTGTACACAGAGCCCGAGCCCTAAAAAAAGACCACCACTTGGTGGGAAAAAATATTTTTGTACAACGCTACCTTTTCCTGAAATCTAGAAGAATGGTGGATACTCTACTTCCATATACTTCACATTTGGTCATAAGCAATTGCCAATTCACAGTTAAATTGTCAGTTGTGTTTTAACAGGGTATGAAAAGTCTGGAAAACTTAGGAAATTAAAATAAATTGTAAATGTGAAAAACTGAATTGTGTATTGTCAGCCAGCATAGTTCCAAATGTTGCCCAACCTCTAGTTTGTAAATGATTTTTGGAGACAGCTGCACATGCATTTTGGATTATTTAAAATGTGCCTCTTACATTATTACATGTTACATCAAAAAGAATCCTATAACACCAAACACACTGAAATAAATCATTATGGTGTCAACAAATATCCCATGGCTTGTCAAAATTAAGAACTCTTGGCTAAGCTCTCCTCAGTGACTATTTAGCCTACCATGACGGGATTCAACAGCTAATTCCAGAACTGCTATGCAAGGGAGCTCAATTACAGGGTCTTAAAACGTTGCTCCTCACTCAAAAATCATTAAACCAGCACCATGGTACATCTGATTTATTATTGACAAAAACAATAAATGAACTTTTGGAAGTACACACACATACCATTGAAATGGTTAAGTAAGTCATGCGTGCTTCTTCTAACAAGTCACTAAAACAAAAAACAAGCCATTTTTGAGTATTTGTCTTTCACATATTTTTGTATGCTATAATTGGATGTCTTCTAATAATAGACCATATGGCAGTTAATAACATTTCATTGAAATAGGATTTATTCTAGATCCCATTCAACAATTTTACTGTTTCCTAAACGCTACTAATTTCTACATACTCTGGAATAGACACCTTAGTAGCTAATACTTCCCTAGTTGCAAGTAATTAACAGCTTTACATGCTTAAATTATCTGCAACTCTAAGGTTCAATGGAGCCAGTACTTTTGATAAATGTAAACATGTTCTCACACAGTGAACTCAAATTAGTTCAATTGGTAAATCAGACAACATAGAAGACAATGGTTCAAGTCAGTTTCAACCTTCAAAATAATCTATGTAGAAATTGGCCGCATCATTTTTGGAATTGAAAGATTGCCTAAAAAAATCATAAGAAATTAGGCATCAATAATTCAATTCATTAAGATAATCATTTTATGATAATTACATAATTTTTCATTTTTTGTTAGCCAATAGCCTTGCAATCTTAAAACATAACATTTCATATTTCCCAAAATGTCCAACTACCTAAAAAGAATAACTACCAAGAGTGATTTGTAAGCAACTTACTTTCAACTATGACTTGTCTGCCCGACCAATCGTCTTCAATCATCTGTATGTTCCCAAAGTGTGCATCGCTGTAGAAAATGCGGCTGGTGTTCCGTTCCATAGTGCGGTATTCAAATGCCAGAGCAATCACATTTTTTATATGACTGGGGTTCTCATATGGTCTTATGGGAGAATTTAAGTCAGTTTCATCTGAGAGATGGATACTTTTCAGGATAGTTCTCCCCGAGTAAAGCAAATATCCCAGGTGCTGGAGGCAATTCAAACCATCTGGCGCAAGGTAGCCATGTGCACATGCACACCTTCTCTGTGCCTTTCCACGGTAGAGACAGAGTTGTTGGCAGCCACCATTGTTTTTCATACAGACATTGGTACCTGTGGGAAGAAATGATTGCAGGTTTTTTGTATTAATTGAAAAATATCATTGTAATGAACTTTTTATGTTGTGTTTTCGGGCTATTCAGATCTTAAGGTAAATTATATTTTCACATTGCAACCAGTAAAGTAACGGGATACAACTGAAGTTACAGTAATTGAATGATTTTATTGCTTGCGTCATATTACTATCAAAGATCGGTAAATAGTGTCTTTAAGTAAATGATCTTATCAATGTAGCACAGGGGATTACAATATTTCAATGTTATGATTATTTACTCGTAGTTCTCCTAGTAAACTTCACAGGATCATGAATTGTTGCATAAAACAAAATGCTATTTTAGCAAAGCATCGAAGTGACATTATCAATTTCTTGAAAGGGTGCCAACTTTCTGTCCTTGTAAATTAAGCTTATAGAGCAGTTTTCAGCTTCTGAAAATAGAAACTTAGTGGATGTTCAAAATGTAAATTTCTTTTGGAAACAGAAGTATAACTCAGCACACAAAGTGTGTTTTAGTATCTCCAAGCTACAAATATTTTAATGCACAAACTGCTATCGAATTACAGAGGGTGGATTTGTGGCAATATATTGTGTATAGCCATAATAATAAAGTATCACAGAAGAGATCTTCTGTTGTAGAAACATGTCAACTGTATGTCTCCGCAGTCCACAAAGGGTTTACCTTCATTTCTACGTGTAATTTGCCCTTGCAAATGATATAATCTTGAAGCCACTGAACCTATCCCCAATGCGGAGCATAGGTTGCTATAAACACCATATCTGTGGAAGCAAAGAATAAATGCCACGCTGCAGCATTCTGTGTTTATTTTGACACTCTCCAATTTCTTCAGGTACAGCAAGGAATAATGGTCCTAGTGCTAATTTAAGGTCTCGAAAGGGGTGGATTGGTCAGATGTTAAGTGGTGCAGGATACTACTCACTCCCATTGGCAGCTGGATATATGTTGAAACCATCAAGTAGCTGTGTGGAGATTTTACAGCCAGTCTAGGTGACAATCTCCACTGACTTTTAGAGTGGATTTGGAGAACTGATGACAGATGAAATGATATAATTGATGACAACACTGTGCCTGGCAAGGGCACAAGTTATAGTTACTGTGGGGCTTGCTTTATAGTCTACAAAGTAGCTGATAACTACCAGATTCATTTTCTAGCTTATTGTGTACAGCCTATGTCCAGATAATGAGTGTAAGGGCACCCTGGGACACAGCTAGTGAGCTGCTCCCGGGGGATGGGGTCCACGGGGCTATAGAAGGCATGTTGCTCACCTCCCCGAAAATTGTAAATAGCCGCCCTAGTGGATGAAGTCCCTTAAATAAAGAAATCTGTTGCAGGGGAGGGGTTCCCTAGGTCCTCTAGAGGCTTAAGGATGGTGGTCATGTGGCTATTTCAGCACGGTGGTAAGATCTCTGGGGCTATTAGTGACTCAAGGATTGAGGCCATGCGGCCCCCTCCTCTTTTTTCTTGATTTCTGTCTCCACGAGGATCTCCTGGAGATTTTTAAAGGCTACAGTATGCAGCACACATTGACAGAAATAAAAATTAGGAGAAATAAAGATATTCTCCTTGTTATGCTACACCTAGGAAGGCCTAGTATTTTGATGCATTCCCAGGTCTACCTGGTAAAACTGGGAATGCTTCAAAATCCATGGGTGGATGCGTGGGAACACACAGTGGTTTGTGCTGTGTTGCTTTACTCTAGATTTAATAAGCCACTGGGGCAACACATGGAGCCTTTCGTGGCTTGAAAAATCTGACTCAGAAGTCGCGTCAACCTTGTCGCCCTTGCGAGGTGCAAGGGATATGCAACTTGCTGATAAATCTGCCCCTAAATTCTTCTGACAGAGAAGTTGTAGAACATTTTTGAGTCTGTTAATTTGGAAAAAGTAATGTTGACTACTATGTTTAGAGCACCGCCTGCATCAAGTAGGAAGCCACCATGCTTAACCTTCTTGTTAAAAGTCAGCTTCAGTCCAAAGACGTGGGGGGTGTCCAAGGTCATCATCGTGGACATAACTGTAGCTACAAAAAGTATATGGAAACTCTTTGGAAACTTTCCGTTTTTAATTATTCATTTCAGGAAAACTGAGGCACAAACATTTGCAAGTTTACATTTTGTGCTGGGTACTTTTCTGTAAACTGTACGTATCTGTAAACTACAAGATATAATTTTGAATCATGGTATGGTAAGTTCAGCCTTGCCTTCTTCAGAGGGCAACGCCATTGAGTTTCTTGACTAAAACACTGATAATTTAAGTACTACATAACACAACACCTTTATGAGAGTTTTGTGTTCCTGATTGATAACGCTTTTTGCATGAGTCATACTTGTATATAAAGACAATTTTTATATTTGGAAATAGCAGGTATTGATAAGTGATATTATTTGCATTCAAGTCATTACTTAAGCAATGTGAGTCATTAAGCTAAAAAAGAACGTCTGCTTGTCTTTTCGATAACCACAGCCGTGCCTTAAAACGTGTGCAATAGCAACACACTTTTCTAACATACATTTTCCCAGAAATATGATTTCATAAAATATATTCAACCAAAAATGTATTACTGTTGTTCAAATAAACACCATATATAGTATCTCCCTATTTACAGAGTCAATGACGTTCTCTAGTGCACAGCAGGATTTACTGGCAATAATAAAACAGATACCACGCTCACTAGAGCGGTATGAACTCTGCCGCAGGTTTGCAGCGCGCGCCAAAAAATGCTGAATATTTAAACTTGCATGGGTCGAGGGGTGCATGGGCATAAAGACTAAAGAATAATTCATAACATCAGGAGGACGCGCTAACCTTTCTCTCGCGCTCTGTTGAAGACTTTTACGTCTTTCAGGTTAATTCCGAGGCCCGTTCTCATCGTCACCGCATCTGTGGCGTCGTTCTTGTGGCCTCTCCGAATGGAGCCGTTGGCATGCGCCCTGGCAAGGAAGAAAATGTTCAAGATTTACCGATCAACCACCCTCAGCTAATTAACGTGTGACAAGTCACTGAAAGTGCTAAGGCAGCTGGCCACACATAAGGTGAAGGATCCTTTTCCGTCTGCGACATTGATATGCGTTAGCTCTGAATATCGAAATTGCCTTTTCTGTGGAAATTACATGGTTCCGTGAGAACCTTAGTGTGACCTTGCGGAAGCGTGTCTAATCCTACAAGGGTGAAGCAGCTGGTGCTGAAATAACATTTTGAGACTCAAATACTTATGGAAAAATAAATTACCTGTCAGACCAGTAGATGTAAGCCCCGAAGACTACGACGGAAAACATATCCACGTTGCTCCCTGACAGCACAATCTCTCGGTTCCCTCCAGTCTCAAGGTCGATTCTTTCTATCTTGTCTGTGCGGGCATCACACCAGTATAATTTATCTTCCTAGGGATCAATTGCAAAGGGGAAACCTCACGAGCCACTCTTTACCGAAAAGTAGTGTTAAGAGACAGACAATTATCGAAAAGTAAACTAAACAAATCAGCTGGTTATAATATGCAACGGCAGAGAAGGCTCTACTTGAAAAAAAATTAAATAACTAGGCGAATCCTACCTCATAGTCCAAAGTGATGCCATTTGGCCAGGCAATGCCCGTGTTTACCAGTGCAACTTTGTCTGATCCGTCTAGGAGCGCTTTGCCAATGCATGGATTCTGCCCCCATTCAGTCCAGAATAAGTACCTGAAAGAGTTAAAAAAAAATACACAAATCAAATTTATTAAAATGTTTGCATACCCCACTGCAAGTGTAAACTGCATGACGAGACGTTGACTATCATCAGAAAAATGCTGATGAATGTTACTATGAAGTTAGGCCAATAAGAAGGCTAGAATTGAAATTACCCTTTTTCTGGATGCACAGCGATAGCTCTTGGCTGGTCGATACCCTGCGATATAACTACATATCGGAAGGAACCATTGAGTCTTGCCACTTCAATTAAATTGAAGCCATGATCAGTCCAATATATATTGCCTGGAATAAAATAGAAAATGGGTATTGTTAAATTGGATCTCAACATAGGAATCTCTAATAAAGATGACGCGCATTTCAGAACAGAGGAGCATATTTATGAGAGGAGTTGCGTCATTCTTGCATCAAGCAATGTGGTACAAGAGTGATGCTAGTCCAAAATACAATTGATGATGCAGCGCAAGGCTACCTTGCTTGGCCCTGATTGGCTTCATAAATCAGAAATAATACAAATCACTGCATTACACTACTATACTCTGGGATGGCATTCCAAAGGTGTTGTATGGTTCTTTCAAAGCAACTCACATGGATTTTGTCACACTTCCAGAATTACCATCACTGGTAGACCTTGGAATGTGCCAATAAGATACGCCATCTCAGGGGAGGCTTAACAAGCAGAAATTTTGCCTCGGTACTTCCTCATTCTATGTGCGCTGCATTCTGCATCACACATAGAAACCTCAGGGGATTGTTTTTGTGAAGGAAGCTGGCTCTTCCTGCACAAAAACATTCCTCCTTACAATGCAGGCATGTTTTGCACCATAATGCAAGGGGCCTGTGTTGGCGCTCAACAGCCAAAACAGTGTCAGCACAGGGAGTAAGGCAGAAATGCACCATATTCTTTTAAATAAAGCAAAATCCTGCCCTTTTCATGTCACGCAGCGCAGCAAGGTGACTTGTTACACTGAGCTGCATGATTTTCTAGTACATATGCCCCAGAATTTATAAGTGCATTTCATCAGTAATTAATGAATCTACTCATCAATGTATTTAATACAATGCAATGCAATAATCAATTCACCAATGCTCTTGTTTTGTGTCCCTAAAAGTCTTTTGTATGCCCAAGTAAAAATTACAATGATTTTCGTTGGGGAGTGTCTATTCACATCTTCTAAACATTTATCATGATGTTCACATTTCTGACATATTAAATTTAAGGTGGCACAAAAATTCAGTGCTCTTTTTTCAAATTTGAATAACAAAGCATAAACCCATAAACAAAGCATCCCATTCAGTATAACGCATGGTCAGTCGTCCATAGTCAGGCACACCCTGCAACTTCTTGCATATGAATAAAGCTGGTCCAATGACTAAGCAGACTCAAGGACAGCTGTGGTTCAGAGGCCGAACACAAGGGTTTTGGTCAGTTATCTTCTCAACCCTTTGTAACAGTTGCACCACAATACAAAGTGGGGCAAATCGTCAATCCTTCCAATTCATTTCTACCAGCAGGACTGTCCCTAATTCAAATGACTCTAATTCCATTTCTAATGCATTTCCAAGCGTATGAAAAGTAAATAGTTGTTAAGTGATTGCCTTTATCTCAGGGATCCATCACTTGAACATACAAATTCAGCACCAGTTGTGGGGCTTATAATTGTGAGTACCCTACATTTTGGCCCCAGCTATAGGTACCTTAAAGGTCAAACTACTTTATTTGGCGAGCATATTTCATAAAACGCCTGATTATTGAATAAACACTTTGCTGTTTTGTTTGCCTAATGTTTTGCATTTCTGCCGTCCAGCTTCTGCTACTACTAAACGCCGCACCTATGTTGGATTGGATCCATTCATTGACCTAATGTAGTTCTTGCTTCCAATAAAGTATATTGAAATCCTCTTACTGAATAATATAAATTTCTTTTTTGATACCTTGCACCACCCCGGCAGCCAAATTAATCATGACCCCGCATTAGCACAATTTACAAAATATGCCTTCAGAAGGATAAAAGATACTAAGAAGAGAGTACAAAATTGCCTAACCCTTGTACTGGAAGAAAAAAATACTTGTGTACCCTAACGTCAGCTTGTTCTTATTGAGACACTCATACCTGTCCAGACATGTCTCACCATTCATATAATAATCAATTGCTGCCAATTTTGCCAATGTCAGTGTAAGGAGCCCCAATCTTTAACACTGAGAGACTGTGCTAGATCAAGGAATGCCAAATGAAAATAGCTTTCCCTGATCCTTACCCTTCTATATTATCTTATTCAGGACTATTCAATGACTATCTGTGCTATGACCTTCAGAGAATCTAGCTTTTCAATCTTCTGTTCCACCATCTGTTTTGGCACCTTGATATGCATCCATTCTGAAATTGTCTTGTCAATAACTACAAGGGATTTACTTGGCCAATAGCAGTAGGGTCCCAGTAAATATAATTCTTGAAAAACAGCAGAATCCTCCCAGCATTACAGGATTTTGGCATAAGCCTTGCCTCTAATTTGACTTTAAAAGTGGCTTAATATCATAATACCACAGTCAGTGTTTACACAACACATATTAGATTAGTTCCTGATTTGGATCTCTTTGGATAGGAAACTTTGTCACAGACATGACTGATATTCCATCCACTGTGTTACAAGTTCAATAAGATCTAATAGAATTGTCATTTGACAGCTGTGATATCAGTCATGTTTGTGACGGAGTAACCCTGTCTGTCAAACTCGTATTCAGGTCCTAAATATCTTTGCGACAAGCAACCTTATTGTTTTTCATTTATCAAATGCCATGGAGTAACACTCTCTCAGATTGACAAGTAATATTGACCAGTCCTGTTTGATGCCTCAACACGATGGCTGATAACGTTAGTGGACCATTCTAACTATTTGAATTATGTTACTATCCTGAGGAGTCTGAAGGATTTCTTGCAAATAGAACTGACCAATTCCCTGAAACCAATTTGTTATGAAAGGGCATAAGATGACCAGGACCTTTGCATTGTTGGCACATGTTTGAGTGTCTATGGGTCTGCATGGATATCATGTGACTCACCCCAGGTGTTGTATCTTTGAGCTTCTGGGGATAATAGATCATGTCTGCAAGCTTATTGCCCCTCTGTAATAGTGTAATCCTAAAATTTCAGGCATATTTATTCTCAGAAAATTACATTTTCTTCACCAACGATAACATTGACAAAGAGATCTGAGGCTTACACTGGACTGTTAGTTATCGGGTATGGCAGAAAGATTGAACATAACAGCTGACATTCTAATGTACACTATCCCTGATAGCATTTCACATTTCATAGTCTTCCATTGCACGCGTAATTAACAGTCAGCCTACGCTACCTCACATGTATTGTGTCGCTTCTTTTCAGTTTATGTTTTCATGTAACTTCCTTCTTACACCCCCAATTCGTACATTACAGCCTATTGTGTATATATTTCTTGCTATTTTTTTTACTTTTGATCAAGCAGCTCTGACTCAGAGGTCTGATAAGGCTTGGCAATAATGATATTCCTGTGTTTCTAAAGTTAATGGATTATGCATAAGCATGTATGCTTTAATGTGTTTTGCTAATAGTGATTAGATAATTTGATTGCTTCTTGCATGATGTTTTTACACTTCTTGGGATTCTCTTGATTCTCTCCGTAGGAAGTTATTGGGCTTACCCACAATTTGTATCCCATAAACAGAGAATCCAGGAATGGTGATTTTAACTACAATGGTGATGGCATGAGTTATTCCTATTTTCCAATTCAGGACTCATTCATAATTTGCTGACGTTATTTATTTATTATTTATTTATTTTTACCATTTATTAAGCGCACTGTTACCGGGCAGGTGTCCTGGCGTTGTCATCAATATGAATGACTAGGTGTCATTTCTCTTCTATGACTGGCCATTTTTACCTTCATCACCCCATCAAGTTAGAGTATTCCACCAGGTTTGACCCATCTTGGAACCGGAACACAACAGGAAACAAAGACAGGTTTACTTGAAGTTCCTTATGAGATTATTAAAATCTCGGGATTATTTTTGTTGGGTGATTGGCACATTGTATTTGACGTCAAAAAACAAAGTTGGTGGAGGGTCTAAGGGGAAAATTATTTAAAGACCAAAGGACAGACAAACCCCTTATTCACAGTATAACAATACAACAGGACTGTCAATGGTCTGTACAACTAATGGGGGCAAAGAAAAATGTGACGGGCTCTGTATCTACCTATAAAGTGTGTACAACAAAAAGGAAATGAATCCCATCAGCCCACCCATATGGCAGAGCTTCATCATCTGGGATAGAACCAAAGATGGTCCGGTTAAGGAGCCACACACCTGTTGGAATTATGTGCTTCTCCAAACCCAAGGAACCACCAGTGATGGATCATACCAAAGGTCAAATCAGTTTGGAATGGACCAAATACCATCCTTTATAGACAGTTATTGTGTCAAACTGTCTCACACTCATTTTAATATTGACACCATGATTTTCCCTAATAAAGTTTTCCTTAAATCATGGTAGTCAATTTTACATCTCACTTTTTGATTCTTTTTGCACACTTTTTTCTCACTGCAATTTAACATCCCACTACATTCCAAACTGATTTGACTTTTGGTATGATTCATCACTGGCGGTTCCTTGGGTTTGGAGAAGCACATAATTCCAACAGAGCCTGTCACATTTTTCTTTGCCCCCATTAGTTGTACAGACCATTGACAGTCCTTTTGTATTGTTACATTGTATTTGACGTCCAGCCACTTGACATGCAGTAAGAGAACTGCAATTTTAGCAGACCCTCCAAAAAGGCATCTTCCAGAGAAAATTGATCAGTTAAATTTCTGTGTTCAATTTAAACATTAATTCAATATATCTACCAGCACTAGTTTAGAAACATACTGTTTCTACAGTATACTAACATCTCTGTAATTCTAAGATACACTTTCTCCCTCTATGAATGTGACACATTTCTCAGGCTTCCCATTTCTACCAGCTGGATGTGCTGAGGTCAGAATATGTCACAAGTGATCCAACAGTCAAGAGAAAGTCAAGCATTATTTCAGAGCATAGTGTTTGAGGAAATTGTGTTCAATTATCATCAGAGACACAAACTAAAAGCTGGTTGGACACAGCACAATATACAGTTGTCCCAAACATTAAAGAAATGTTAAAAGGGTTCATCTTTCACCAATACTTCCTGCCGATCAGGATAAGACAGATCATTCAAAAACTGTTGTTATTTTGGGGGATGCAACCAGACCTGTTGATTAAAGTAAACAGTAAAGATAGATCTATATATATGCTTTCATTATATTTAATTACTTGTCTTTAATAGCTTCAACAGCTGTATCCACATAGGTGTCATGCTCTACACTTCAGTGTCCGATGTGCTTTAACTTGCTTTTATCTGTGCAATGTGTCAACGAATAATTAGTTCTCATGAACATGTCTACCTCATAATCCTCCTGCAGCTTTACCAAGACAGATATGTGCTATAATTCTCTGAATGGATTACTTAATAAGTGTTCCATATCAAGCTTGTTCTAAAAATTTGAGATTCTTCTTGTGTGGGGCCACTTCATGTGATTATGTTGACATGTGTTGAAAGTAATCAAGCAATAAGTCAATTTATACCAATCATGGGGAATGTTACAGCAATTAAAAAATATTAGAAAGAACAAACATGTGCAGTACAAAGGAATGAGGGGTATTTATAAAGCACAAACCTTGCTTTGGAGTGCAGTAGACAAATTACATTCAATAGGGATAAAGGGCTACATTTCTTTATTCTGAAATTGTGCTATTTACAGAAGAGGTGAAGACAGTGATAAAATTGGCACATGCTTGGCGCAGAGTTCCATAATGGGAAGAGGATGGGCTTGCCAGAGAGGAAAAAGGATGAATGATGGCATGGGAAGGACCCAGGAATCCAGTCACTGAGGGGTTGGATAAGGAGTAAAGTGAATGTAAAGAGGTGGACATTAAGTTCTGCCGAAGTATAGCATGTTAGTAGCGAGTTTCATATTTTCATTCTGGGGAGATGTGATCCAACAGTAAAAGAGGCTAATTTAGACCCCAAGAAGAAGGTTGGCTATCCATCATATTTGCCGTTCTCAGGTGGACCTCGTGGTGCATTGAGAAATTCACACCGGCCTGTTAGGGTCGTCATAAATGTTTTTCCTGATGTACCAGAACAACTATAAACAAAATGGAATGCTGGGAGGGCTGCCATGTTGTCGCAGCTAGCTCACCTTTTTTTACTGGTGATTGTTTCTGAAAAAGAAAACAATAATTAACCTAATGTGCTAGATGTGGAGACCCTTTTTTCCTACCCATTTCCATTATACCTTGTATAGCAGACCTAAACATTGAAAATCTGCCTTGTACAGCCTCTCCGCCTAACACAATAAGCAACTGCAAACATGTTTCAGAATCATTGGGCCTCGTCTTTGAGTTGCAGATGGAGTTACTAGATACAGCAAGCATGATTCTTCATACAGACCTGGGACTGAGAGCCTAATTTAAATCTTGGCGGAAGGGTTACTCCATCACAACAGTGACGGCTATCCCGTCTGCCAAAATATAAATCCTGTAGGATATAATGGAACCTATATTTTGGTGGGTGGGATATCCGTTAGAGTTGTGATGGAGGAACCCAATTGCCAAGATCTAAATCAGGCCCTGAATCACAAAATAATTTTGCCTGTTGCTACTTTATGTCCTTGGCGGCAAGTTAAGGTAGAGGTTTCTCCAAAAACCATTAATTACTGCATAATAAAATCAGGATTCTGTATTTGGTAATTTGTGACAATAACATTTGTGCACCTTTGTTTAGTGGCATTTTGTTGTAATGGGAATGTGTTTTGTTATTTTTTTGAGCAGGTGCATTTCATGTTTTATTATTATATTCGGATTGTGTTGTGTTGTAGTGCTGTTCTTGTGTGGTTCTGCTACATTTAAATGGTTTTGTTATATATCTTAGAGCATGTTATTCTGTTATGCTCATTTGTTAGTTTAGATATTTTAACAAACGCCACTATATTTCCAACCAGAAGCAGCATATGCCTGGAAAGTTCCTGTGACAAGGAATCATTTACCACTGTCTAAGGTGATAAAATTGAGCTGCTCCATCATATCAAATACTTAAGATATCAGTCAGCCCTGAACGGTGGCAGAGACTAGGACTAAAGTTAGCGCTCACATTGCTCAAGCCTAATCAGAGATGTTACAGTTGAGAAATACTTATCTACTTTCTTCCAAAAATAAGCTCACTTTGATTGGACCAGTTTTAGTGATTTGTAAGCTCCCTATTCCCTAATGCAGCATAACTGCAAGCTTTTTCCTGCAGGGAATACAGGATATGTTGCAGAGACACACTCAAAATGCACACATTTTCCATCTTTCTGACCGGTTTTCCCTGTACAATTTGCAAATTTCCCAAGGTAATAACTGACAAGATGTGCACAGGGAAAATCGAGGTTTAGCAGTATGAATACAAAACATGAAATATCATAACCAGATGCAAAAGCCAGTTTCACAAAATCCCAGTATTTCCGGCACACTGTCGATGAAGGTCACAGCATTAATGATTTTTGGTATTACAAATCAGTGTACTTCATTTCCCATGAACCATGTCAATTCCATTACACAGAAGAGCTACCAGCAAAGTAAATGTGTGTGGTTTTCGCACAAAATTTGGGGGGGCAGGATGACTATGTATTTTCTGCTGTTCACAGAAGGGGACAGCTTGCCTTGCCCATTTTGGTAAAAATTATATTTAAATTGCTTATAAATGTGCCAAATTAAATAAATAGTCAGCGTTGCTCCCTGGCTGTGCGGTTCTTTTATTCTGCGTGCCTCTTCGAAAAATGCTTTATGTGTCCTTCCTTTTCTATGAGATCAAAGCATTTAAGTCTTTATTTTATGTCTTCACTATAACATGCTCCTCATCCTTATTCTAGCAGTCTTCTTATGCTCTTTAGTCTTTATTCTCTCAATAAAAGTGGAATGCAACACCCAATTATTTAATATATTGGTGGTAGTTGTTCATGTTATTTGAGATGTAGATCAGACAAAGGATTCATTTAAACCCACTCTACTGCAAACCTAGGAAGGATTTCGGCAAGGAAGGGTGCGTTCATACACATACTTTGAAAACTTTTCAAATGCTCGTGTTCATAAAAGCACCTTTTTGGTTCAGCTTTACCCCGCAGATCTCTCAGGGAGAGGCTTTCACAGCACGAGCAAGTAATTTTCTTCAGCATGAAAGAAATCACACCCAAAGGCAGTAAATATCAGAACGGGTGCAGCTGGAAGCAAAGCAGAGTGTTCGCTCTCAGTGTTTATATTTCCCAAGTCTATATTAATCCAGGGGAAAATCCCAGATACAATATGAAGGTGCTCAAAGCTTTGAAAAAAAATCTGTAATTAAACAAATAATAAATAAAAACCAAATACCAGCTATCCAGTCAACCGCAATGCCTTCCACCCTTCCTAATCCGTTTGAAATGATGTCTTCTTTCCATGTTTGGTCTCTTCTCGATCGGCTAATTTTGTTGAATCCCATGTCAGTCCAATAAATAGTGTCATTGCCTGTAAATTCAGAAAAGCACAATGGAAACACGTTATTTATTAAGATAGTGTATTCATAAATAGTTCAATTTACTGACCGGTTATTATACTTACCAAATATGTAATTCTAGGACATCATGCATGTCATGTAATTAATCTCTCCTAAACTCACAGTTCTCACTCTTCTTCATCACTGATAGAGCGCAAACAGCACTCATGGCTTGCACGCACCCATATATGTTTTTAGTATCACAATGTATTATGTTTATTAAAGGCATTTATTTTACACGTTAAACAAGAAATGTAATGTGTGCTTTACATAGAATTGTCATATATTGGAAGGCACCATTATTTTTTGTAAACACCAGTGCAGAAAGACATTATAACCATATTAATGTAATCATGTGGGTTAAAGTTGCCTGCAGTCTAGGCCCAAAGTTAGAATCTGTTTACAGTTTTGTTTCCTCAGCTACTGAAGAAATAATTAAATGTATCTTTGAATGTGCCAGAACAGTATGTTCTCATCCCATTGTAGGTATAATGAATTTACCATCATTATTTTTAGTTGAAGGAGATAACTGGAATGCCTTTGAACAGTCTGAGATGCAAGAGGGGAGGATATCTTCTGTGCCTGGCCTATCTACACTCCAAGGTCACAAAGAAGGGAAGAAGTTTAATTAAAGAAGTCATGGAAAGTTACCAGAGGGCTGAAAGTGAAATAATTGTTATGTGATACTTTTAGGAGGGGGCTGAATTAATCCTTTTTGTACTGTGCTCAGTGACAGAAAATCAGACTTCTAGATTTTCGTCGGAAAAGGAGCAACTTAAGAGCGAGCTCCATAGCTTAAAGCTATTTGACCCATTTGATGTGAGTACTTTTAGGGAAGTCTATACGTGCTGACACCTTTGAGAAGGGAGACAGGGCAATCAGCTAGAATCATCATTTATGAGAGTAGTGTAGGGAAAGAGATTTTATGCTTTCCTTCCTAATGAAAAATGATTTGGATTCCGCCTCCATCTTGGGTTGTGTACTTATCTTGGAGTTTATTATTCTGTGTCTCTTATGGCAAATCAATTATTTGCGTAAATTTGGCTCTGTATTAATTTTTCTGTATCTATATTCATTGATACTCAGATGTGTGCACATCCAGCTATTTTGTCCTTATAATAAAATCCATGAACTAGAATTCGGAGTCTGTGGTCCTTAAAGCATGTCTATATTGTAAGTATAATCTTGAAGTGTTTATTTCCCTCAACAACTTTCAGTACGGAAATAAAAGACCATCAGTGCCAAATTTGGGAAGTAAGGCAAGATCCAAATTTGCCGTAACCATCACCATCTATTGCACACACACCAAAAAAACTGTCATGGAGCATGAACATCTACATTATGGAAGACATAATAGTGATAAAAAATAATGAACACAAACAATCACCAAGAGATGACCAACGTTTGTTAATGAAGCTCTCAAACATTCATGTCCCTCATTCTACTCTAGCTAGCTATGCTTTCTAGTTTTACCTTCTTTTCCTTTTTTTTCTTTTTAAGCCTTGGTTACGGACTGCTTTAATTGGCTGTTGGAGATGTATTGCTTCTAATACACAATATGCATTAAAAGTGGGCTTTAGGTCAGCCATTGATCATGATTGGATATCTTTTGTGAGAAAGTCATCCTTTTTGCCCTGATCACCCCCATTTTCTTTGACTGATACTGGTGGGTAAATGACTCTGATTGCACCAGGGGCTCTACTAGTCAGGCCCAGGACTAGTGCTCTGATTAAAAATGTACATGGTAACATGCAGACTGAGATATATGCTACACTCGAACTCCCTGCCTCCAGAACTAAGGACATCTGGCATGTATATTGGCACTAAACCAACAAAAATTCAGCACGGTTGTACTGCATGCCCAGTTGCACAGCTTTCAACAAATGGACATTTGGACAAATTTTATCGTGTATAAATAGGTCAAGTTGGAATACATTTGAACTAAGCAGAATAAAAGCCAGTAAAATTATAAAATTTCATAATGAATTTTGTTGAAAGCTGTGCAACTGGGCATGCAGTGCAACTGGGCATGCAGTACATCCGTGCTGCATTTTTGTTGGTTTAATACATACACGTGCAGTGAGGCGAGGCACGGACCCAGTCTGCACGCAGAAAAGGAAAAAATGGAAAAACATGAGAAAATGGAAAAGCAGGTGTGCAACAGCTTCATTTTTTGTACATTGACAATGTATATTGGCACTACCTAAGCTCATTATGACAGGCCTCCACCCCACTATCCCCTTCGCTTTCAAATGTGCATGACAGATCAACTCCCGCGAGCTCACCAAGTTTACATACAGAACGGCCTGAATAGGGACATAGATTGGCATCACTCCCGTCACGGTGTGAATACCCTGCTCAACCCTCTATTCAGTAGCAATCACAAAGAGGCAGCCATGGCTTGCCAGGCCCTCACACCGATTTTTACTTAGAGTGTCCATGTTGATACCTCCCCTTCTTTTCCCTCTTCTTTTCCCCGGTTTTTCTATATTATTTTGCTTAATTGTTTTAAACATAACAAGTTTTCATTTTACCAAAAGTCTTCTTGGCGGGTACTGATTATGGTTGAAATGGACCATTGTCCACCTGCGCTGTCTGCATCCCAGATAAATTGCTAGTGACTAGTGAAATGAAAAGATCCTTTTTGTTCTGTTTCTGTATAAATAGCATTAATGTTTCCATAGAAATGGATGCCTTACCCTTCCCTTCCCTCCTTTGAAGACAGTGTTTATGTACCATCTCACTTTGGATACATTGATATTCTTTTCTTTGTCTGTCTGTATTATCATAACAAAAGAAATCAATAAAATATATTTTTATATAATCACTGGGTGTAATTACAATTGGCCCTGATTATCTACCTGTTAGTCCCTAGTATATGGTAGAGCTTGTAGGTTTAGAGGCCCAGCAGCTTTGAGGCACTTACGTGTGCACTGCTGTGTTGCCTGCTGTCATTTTAAAAGTAAGTCTTGCTTTGCAAGCTGCTTCAAAATTTAAATTACATGCAGTTTCCACTTTGGATTTGAACTACTTTGTTTTATGTGTAAGTCACCCTTAAAGTATGCCCTAGTTGCCCCCAGGGTAGGGTGCCAATTAAAAACTAGCAGGGACATTTTTAAAATACGTTTTACATGCCGTAGTGAGTGAAAAAAATACCAATTTCATTTTCCCCTCATTGAAGCCTTTTAGCTCCCTAGGCTAACATTGGAATACTGTAATATCGTGTATCTATTGACAGGAGTAAGCTAAAAAAAGTATTTCAGGAACTTAACATGTTGGTAATGATAAATCCAACAACTTTCCACCGTTGAATGTATCATAACTAATACAGAAGAGAAGTTATTGAACTTTTTTTCTGTGAGCCAAAATCCAGCCAACTAGCAGCCTCTCCTGATTGGCCAGCCTTTAACAGGCTTAGCCAAACTGCTTTGATAAGGTGATAAGTAGCCTGCGCAGAAACAGCAGTTATCTGATAGGGGGGATGCAGCAGCAGAGACCATGCGAGTACGGGGGCTTTGTAAATCAAGCTGGGCTTCAAACAGAGCAGGACAGTAAGGAATGCCAGCCAGGCCTATATCCCCAGCCAGATGGCAGCCCCAGGAATGGAATTTGAAGAAGTGATGGAAATTGAGTCTTAAGGTATATGAGCCACACCAGTGAGTTGGTCTAGCAAGCTCTTACAACCAAGGACAGAACATCTCCTTCTTTAATTTTAAAGTGCAGTGCTTTGTGGGACAAGAAAATGTCACACTTTGGAGGAAGTTGACATTCTTTTGGGTGGCACGCTGTACCCCATTGGTCAGGGGTGCCCCCCTACTTGTCACCCCAGAATATTGGATAAATGTGTGAGAGCTTGCCTGAAACTACAAGGAGAAGAACAACTGCCCTGCTGGAACTCCGATATGCACAACAATGGCCTGCAGTTTGAAGGATTGTGCCTGCTGTACACTTGGAACTACAGCCCTGAGTACCTTGCCTTGCTTCAAAATAGAATTAAGGAGTAGCTTCCTGAAAGCAACAGGTAGTCAGATCTCACCGGACCATATACCCCCAAAAAGTTCCCAGCCTGGTAAGCATCCAGTGGACATTTAAGGATTTGGCTGGGGGCATTGTGGGAATTGCAGTCCAAAAGTTCGAAGAAAAATCTCAGAGCTTCTAGATCCTTGGATTTGTGTTTTGAACACTTTGAACACTCAAGACAAACTTCAGGAAGTAGTTCCTGAAGATTGGAGAAGTTAGGAGAAACTTTTTGAAAAAGCTCCATAAGTGGACCGACCTGATGTCGAGAGTCAAGCTGGCTACCTTCAATTGAAACCCTGCTTGGAAGTCCAGGTTAGTCCTGCTGAAAGCGCTGGAGCTCCAGACTTCCAGGGTTTGACAGGGGCTTCGCAGAGTAGCAATCTGACAATGCTACATTGAAATCTGGCTGCTGTAGAGGATTGCACGAAGTTGGGAGTACGTCCTCCTGAAAAGTTTGTAAGTGTGAAGGTAAAATTGTGACTGGGGCATCCTGCTTAGTGTATCTGACCAGTGCTCCGTCAAGGACAGCCTCAAACATTTACCTTGTCCCATTCAAGCACAATCAGATGTCCTACGTTTGTGTTATAAGGTTTTAAGCACTAAAAACATTTATTCTTTAGAAAAATTCAGATATGAGATTCCCTATATTGGAATTTTGGTGTCATTTTAATCATTAAAAAAATCCGATTTTTATATAAATTGGTTGTGGACTATTGTATGTGTAGTTTTTTACTTTTTTAATGTATTGGCGTGCTTAAATGCTTTACATAACTGTCTTCTGAGTTAAGCCTGTCTGCTCACAGCAAGCTACCAAGGGTTGAGCCAGGGGCTGATGTATTGAGACCTTGACTGGACTATATACTGTGTTGGTGGCCTTATTTGCTAGTAGGTGCATACCTACCCCTACTAATAATCCACCTTCCAACACAAAAATACAGTGATACTGCAAAGACGACTTCACATTCACAGAAAAACACCAGTAATCAACAAAGAAAACTGAAAACATTTAAGGAGACAAACCTAACAGCATAAACACAAACAATGGTCTAGCCTTGCATCTCTGACCATCCAGGCATTTTGATTAGAACACAGATCTATTATATTCATTACCCACAAGACTTGTAATAAATCAAATTCATGGTCATTTGGTCATGCTAGACGAGGGTAAATTGCAAGTTCAGGTCAACAATGATGGAACGTCGGTCAGACATAGGTACCTGGTTAGTCACATTGAGGAGTTACCTTCTCATGTTCAGCCCAGTTTATGCCTGTCGCCTGCTTATGTCTCAGGGGAATGCCTGCAGAGCTCTTCAATCAGATAACCTCAGCTCTATGCATGCCACTTATCAAAGCAGCTTGGCTAAGCTGGTTAAGGCTGACCAATCAGTAGAGGCTGCTAGAAGGCTGGATTTTGGCTCACAGAAAGGAACGTTTTATAACCTCTTTTCTGTGCTAATTATGATAACTTTAACACTGGGAAATTGTTGGATTTATCATAACCAATCTTTTAAGTCCTTGAATTACAATTTTAACTCCTTCCCAGCAATATTTATACTTAAAAAGATGATTTCAATAATAGCCTATTGAGCTAATAATCTACAATGGGGAAAATGAAATTGTTAGTTTTTCCCTAATCAGGGCATATGTGTCTGCTTATAGTTACTTGGCATCCCATCCCTAGGGTACTTGGGAGAGGCCTTAGGGGTGACTTGTATGTACAAAATAAGGTAGATTACCACTTCGGAAGTATGTTTAATTCCAAAGTCGAATTTGCAGATAATTTACTTTTAAGGACAGTCGGTAAAGCATGTCTGCTTTTAATAATGACTGCAGTGAACACAGCAGTGCACTCTCCAGTGCAGGAAATCTCTTGGCCTCTAAACCTCCATTCTCTAATATATACTAGGGACTTACAGGTAGTTTGAATCCTCATTGCCTTAATATATGCTGGGGAGGAACAGTAGTCTGTCATTGGCAATTGTAATTATACCTAATTACCATATACTTTTTTAAATGTTTCATTAGACCACTGGCTCAGGGCCTGGTTAGCAGAGGTCAGGGCACAGTCAGAGTCAGTTACTACAAGTATCAGTCGAAAAATGCGTATGAACAGGGCAAAAGGGATAACTTTCTCACAACTTGGCTCAGCATTTGCAGATTGTAAGTTCGAACTGGTAATATCTTGATAGTAGGGGATCTGTTGCTGTGCTTTCGAAGTACATCTCTATAGGCAGTGAAGTTGATAACAAAGTTTATTTAGACAATAGTCTATAAACCATACATAGACAATGGATTACACATAGTGATAAAAGATCTTTAAAACTACAATTCATTTTACACATTTATAACACTTGTAAAACCATAGCATAAAATTGGGCTCTTGTGTGGAGATGCATTTTCTGATACGTGTGCAAAGTGAATAGAGACTGATGGTCTTTTGAAGTCTCGGCTCAGAGGCAAATACTATTTATTTAATAACATTGTTTCATACTTATGGCATATTGTGTGCTGTGAAAATGCACCTAACAGTAATGATAACCTGCGTTGCTGAAATTCAGTTTAATGAGACCTGGATCAATACAACTCAAAAAACAATTTACTATATAGTTATGGTATATGTGCTGTAAAATGTAATTAATGTACAGAAGAGGCAACAAACAATAACGTGTACATTAATTTCATGCTGAATTATCTTGTTAAAGTTGCAAGCATCATTATTTGAAATTTCTGCACCACCATCCCTCTCGCTGTTTTCACTCGAGTCGTTTTACCCTTTGGCTATAAACATCTTTAAACGTCTGTTGGTGATCTATTGTTTCCAATACTTATGCCAAGAGTGGAATGATGACTTCCGTGGAAGCGTGTGGATTTAGGGCATCCATCTACTATTAAAAAAGCATTTGCTAAGCCAATAAGTTCCATGGCTGGGTCCCCTTGGCTTTGGAAATACTTGCATTTCTTCCTTTCTTCTAAAAAGAGCAACTAGGCTATATTGGAAATTAGTTTGATCAATAATCTGTTTGGATATCGTGCTCTCAAGCAGCATAAAAGCACTTTTAAAAAACCCTTAAAATGTGCTTCAAAACATATTTGGGCAAGCCTTCATTTGGAAGTCAGCTCAGTAATGATATTCTGTCATCCAGTTTCTCCCTTTTGAGCAACTATCCAAACAGAACCGCTTTTAACCACTCCCAATATAACAGGTACACCAAAATGCCAACAGATATCAGCTTAATGCACAGCATCACCTTTTGTCTTTCCTTATTCACAGAGGGCGTCTGAAAATTCCCATGTGGCTGCTGAACAGCTAGCAAGATTTACTTCTAGAAAGCCCAGAAAAAGGATATCCGATTCTTCAAATGTTTTCTGGTCTTTGTAGACATTTTGAAATGTTGATAATGTATATGGGACTCTGTAGTCTGTGTACTTAATAGTACAGCACACATCTGTGAGTGCTGTAGAAATGCACACATGGTCTTATAAAGCCAGCAGCAAACTGTGGTGAGCAGGTTCCCTTTAAATAAATCTAGTACTCATGGTAAAACCTGATGTCTTTATAATTTGTCTAAACTACCATACTCTATGCACAGCTTAGGTTCATGGAAATCCAACCATGTACTTGATACTTTATGCTTTGTCATTTTAGGGTCAGGAAGCCACATAATCTGGGAAACAAGGGTTGCTGGATACTAGAGGCAGGTTTTAAGAAGAGGAAGTCTCTGTGGGGGAACTGAAGGCAGAACTGAAGGCAGAATGGCATGTTGGAAATTTAAGGTATCCGGTATGACATGCTCTTTAGCCGTGCCTACTTGTGCTGAAAAAAAAGAAAAAATGTACTGAAATAAGATGGAATGATCAAATACATTGTTTAGTGCCACAAATGTCATTCTAAGTGAGGCAGTGGGGCATCTACAAATTGAAACCAGATGTGTGCCCTTTTTAAAGCATCTAGGGGGAAATATACCAATGGTTGAACTATGAATTGCAGAGGCTACCCCCAACGGGGCCTTGAGTGCCGCCCCCATAACCGACACCGAGCCCAGGAATGTACTGTTTTTTTTGCACGCTAAGGATGCCCAGAAGCAGGAGGAACGCCTGCCCCTCCCGCGCAGCTGCCAGAAAGGTGCCACCCCCCGGCCAATAGAGGCCTGAGCGGGGTACAAACCCCCTAATGGGGGGAACCACCAGCGAGGCAGAAAAGACTCAGTGGAGGGATATAAGCCGCTCCCCCAGGTAAGCTCCTATCTTCATGGAGCGGGGGGAGCAGCATCAGTGCTACACAGATTTTGTCCCACCCACCCACACCTAAGGAACACCAATGTGGCAGTGCTGGAAAGCGGGCAAGGTATGGCGAAGAGCTACGGGGACAATAGTTGGTACGGAGGCACACCGGAAGGCGGTGTGCCAGAATAGGACCACTCACCTTGGGATGCCTCACGGCTGGGTGAGTTGCCCACCATTATGGGGTAGTAAACAGGGACGGCGCTCCCAGCGTAGCCCCCGCCAGATGACAGGGCGCAAAAGAGTCTAACAAGGTAGCAAGTTGTGGCCTAACCACCACTCAAAGAGAGCGCAAACCCAACCAATCAAGGAAACAACCCAGAAGGGACAAATAACAAGGCAAGCCTGCAAATGGGCTAACCAAAGAACTGTCAGTCTAATTTGCTAATTGGCGATGTACATATGGTTTATGGTAGATATGATGTACAACCAAAATGCATATGATGTAAGACGCAAATATGACAGTTAACCAAGGATGATTTATGACCAGGGCATGCAAATTATGCCAAGTATATACATGTATTTCTAGTAAAAACTGCGGCCAACGAATGACCACTACAAGACACAATTGCGTGTTGGCTTATTCATTCCAAGGAATGCATTGGAAGAATGTGGCATGTACTCTGGAGTGGGCACAGTGTGGGGGTTATAACTACCAGCATACCACCCATGCTGAGATGTGAGAGATGATCTTAACAAGATGAATAGCATGAAAAATGTTAAGAAATATAAGCCATCTTATGATGCCGATACCCGGTGGAGCTGCTAGACAGCTATAGAGGAGATCTGCCCGGGCTCACCACCTCGGCCGTCACCTACCCAGCCGGACATTGGGCACCGTTCTCCCCATCTCCCTGCCCTGTCTCCTTCCTCCCCCTCCCTTCGACGAATTACGGTAACATTGTTGTTTTGCCTATGTTTTACTATGCTCTGGTAACGGATGTAATTTGTAACATGTAATGCTACGATTCCTCATGTGAAGCGCTCTGATACCTTCGTGTCTAGCCAGCGCTATATAAAACTCTTTAAATGAATACAAATAAAAATATAAGGAAATATCCTGCATGTGACTGATGTGTATAGAAAATATTTTGGATTTAGAGTGAATACTATCAAAACATAAGACTTGCTTTTAAGATAATATTGTGAGACAAGGAACAAAATGGGAAGGCTTTGTGCATGTAGTGTTAAAGATTAGAAGGTACATATGCAAAGGGGCATAAGACAACATTAGGAACCCCTTACTAATTAGAATACTCTAGGATCACTAAAAGTAAGACTCAAATTATCTTTGATTTGTGAGATCAGGTCAATGTTTTTGAAATGTGCGTGTTACATAAATACTGCTGTCCTTTGTGGTTCTTCACACAGTGACGTTTGCAGGCGTGTCACTGCCTGAGACCTCACGGTTACCCGACAGTGTTGAGAATGCGCTACATTCCCATTTCCTTACAGAATGCACCATGGCCCTTTACAATATGGGAAATCTATAACTGTCTAACACAAGCTTGGGCCGTAACATGTCCCAACTATAACTGTGTCTTTACAGAATGCACCCTAGCTTGCCACAAGGTGTGAAAACTATAAATGTGTCACGTGACAAGATCCTAGTGCTAGGTTGTTGTGCAGTTCCGATATGGTGCTTCCTTTCAGAAGAAGCCTGAGATCCCCAGGCCTCTTACTGACACCAGTGAGCAGTGGGAGGTTAAATGGTAATGTGTTGCACTGTGTCTTTGAGAGTGGTAGATGGGGAAGATGAAAACTATGTGGTACTTTTAGGTCATGCACACACTGGTGTCATGATCTTATTGTTTATTGTGTGTAACAGCTCTCAGGACTACCATATTTTTTAAATTCTTTTCGTCATTCCAGACTTGCTTACTCTTTTATTGGTTTTTGTGAACCGAAATAAAAGGCACACTAAGCCCCTGTACAACATAACGTGAATACTATGACATGCTATATTAATACATAAAACAAAAATATGTATTTTAAATTTGCCGTATGGAGTAAAAATATTGTCACAGGTAACACATTAAACCTACATAAGCTTGCATATGATTGCGTTGTAACACCTTAGACAATGGTCTTCAGACTAGACACATCATTTGGTAGCAGCAGAGGAAATGTTGTATTTTTCCGAGAATAATACATTTTTTCAAGGTGCATAAATATGTTTTCTTAAAGAGGTAGACAATTGTTACTTTATCAATTAATGACAATTGTATTTTGAAAGTGTGCTAATTGAGTAAGGCATTAAAAGAGCAGACTCCTATTAGGGGGAAAATAAATAGTTCTCAGTTTAAAAAAGGAGACTATAGGGCAAATAATATATTCCCGATGTTCTTTGAAGCGGTGAATGGATCCATTTCCTATAATGCACTTTGCAGTTTTTCATCTGGTGATATTCCATTAGTATTATTTAAATATTTGAACAACATACTAAGAGCCTGCTGAGTAGGTGTTTTACAGGGAACAGTACTGAATAATAGAGAAAACACATTAAAGGTAGGATTGGTAATACCGCCAATTACTAAGACAGAAAAACACGTTTTTTTCTGGAACTTTTAAGTTCAAAACGAATTGAAGAAACTTTTAACCAAGTCACATTCATCAAATTGCACACGTGTAAAACATGCTTAACAGTGTAAGGAATGGTGGGTGTGGGGGGATACGTCATGAAATCCTGAGGTACATTATGATTCTAGCTGTATAATGTATTTTCCGTTATGACCTTTATTTTCTGCAAATTAATGGATAGATGTATAACAGAATTGTAATAGACATGCTTCACAGTTAGGGCATATGCTTTTGTTTGTGACCCATGGAGGAACTGAAAATCAAGTGGTCCCTCAATGCATGTCCCTCATATGCCTCAATGATTTTACAGAATAAGCAACATATCGTCGTTTGCTCAAGGGCATCTATACTTTTCTGAAGAATTAAGAGACCTATTTGTGGTACACATTATTCAATCACTGTATTCAATCATACGTGTTCTTGCAGAAAAGGAAAGCATCAAGCCACCAAGTGTTGGTGTCAATAAATGGCTCAGACTATTAGAGATCCTTTGAAATCTATTTTTGGCCTATCATTATTCTGGTGTCTTTACATCTTGTACTACAGCCACAATTTCTCACCAACCTTGCATCCATGTTCCTGTGGGTATCCTAGATTGACTGCTGTTAGGAATATCTGCCATACAGAGGGGTAATGATTAATGTTTTGCTCTGTGTTCACTGACTTTTGTTTTACATGCTGACGTTGTTTGTGCACTCGACCTGATAAAGAGATTCATATTTTACGATTAACTAAAATACATTCCACGTTCCCAGCCAAACATTTTTCTGACATTTGAGTGGTCTGCCATCTATTTTTATGGAAGGATTTTTTCAAGACAGGTGCTGACTGTGTCTTGTTAAGTTCCCAACCGTAGGTTCAGGAATATTTTTGTAGTGAGTTTCTTGCACTCTGTATGTTGTCAATGGCCTAGATTTAGTAAAATGTCGTGTTGGGTGTGGGCCACTTTTGTAAAGTAAACCTAGTTTAAAGAGTTGCAGTGGAATTTACTTTCCAATGCAAGTCAGAATTTGTACTGGAAAGTTAGCCAAAGTAATGCAAAGTAGTGCAATGACCTACTTTGCATCAAGGTGGAGTGTAGTGGATGATACATGGGTGTTCCTTTGCAGCCACCCATGACATTTGTTGCAGAACCCTTTCTATTAACATTGGTAGACAAGGATTTGTACCAAAAGCGTATGCCTTCTTAAGCCAGGTGTAACTGTGAAGAAAGTTTTACAACTCTTCAATTACTTTTCCACTTTGCATGTGTGCTGCACAAAAGAGCCCTGAAAGAAAATGGGGAAAGTAGTAAAGGAAAGCTTTTGTACTAGAAGCATACCCTTCCAGAACAAAAAAACCATACTTGATATAACACAGACAATATACAATCACATTTCTGCAAGCAGCCTTCTTGGCGCTTTAATTATTCAACCTCATCCAGTTACCGGAAGCTGGGAGTTGCCTTCACTGTCAGAGATCTTTGAAGATGGTGAAGAGCAGTGGCAGCTCACAGAGGGAGTGCTGCGGAGGGTGGGGGAGGGTGGAGGGGAGTGGAGGCAGACATTCATCGACCAGGAGTTAAGTAAGTAAATAAATAAATAAAACTATTTACATTGCACTCACTGCATCCCCAAATTGGCCTGAGGCCACAAAGGTGAACTCATCTGATGCTTTATGTTCAGATGCAGCAGAAAATCCTAGAAAGCTATTTTCGGACTTCAAAATGGCTAAAATGCACAATGTTGCAAAAATGCTGTCAAGTCTCTGAATGACTCGGTCATGGGTTTTGGATAAGAGATCCTCTATTAATGGGAATCGAGTGTGCTCACCCACAATTATCATCAGGTGTTGTCAATTATTGCGTATACCAAAGAATTCGATGAATGTTCTCTCCCATACATGCTTAGAGAGTTCTGACGTGGTAAGAGTATGTTGAGTAATAATAGTAGAGAGGCAGTTACATAGATGACAGGCCTTGAGTTCCTTTTCAACCCTCGCATCTAAATATGGAAACCAAATGTAATCTTGGAGAGCTATTTTGGTGGCACAAATACCATGTTGTCTTTCGTGAGCCACTTAAAAAAAATTCTGTCTTAAACTCTCTGGAATAAGGATTCTCGACCCTTGCTGTATAGCTCCTCCCGAGGTATAGACAGTTAATTTCTAACATTTTTGTACTTTTGGTGTTCACCATCACTGGTGAGAGGCAAAGCATGCCGGTTCCATGACTGATGTGTAATCATATCTTTCAACTTCAGCATGTAACTGTCATTGCTTGTGGCAGTAATGATCTGGGATAACGATATGGCAGCTGGTGTATTTGACTTCACAATTAAATTAATGTAGATATCTATCATATTGGATGGAGTACCTTAACCGTTTATAGGCACTTTCGAAAAGCAGTCAGAAGAGTTTAGATCCTTACCTGGACAATGTACAATGGTGTTTTCACACTCTTTTAATCGGAGTCCCCACTGTTCAATTTGAGGAAACATCTTGGGTTTTGAATTGTCAAAGATAGTCAATAAAGTTTGATGATCAGCTACCAGCATAAAAGGATTTCTATTCAGGAATACATGGAATTGTTCTCAAACCCATACCAATGTCAAACTTGCTTTCTCAGGTTGAAAGTAATCACGTTCTGTTTGGGACAAACAACTACTGGCATATGCCATACTATACTTTCTTGGAACTGGCTTAGCAGTTCGGACAAGACAGTTCCCACGAGGCACAGGGTCAAGACTGATTTGCATATGGCCAGGTCTAAACTGGGGTGGCATGGTGAGAAAAAGAATGATGGATTTAACCCAGATCTCTTAACTACTGGTGAATGTTTTGATGTTTTCTGCATTCCATCCATCAATTGTGTGTCTTTTATAATATGCTTTCAAGCATGCAGGTTTTCGCTGTGCTGTGCCAGGATAGCACCTAAAACAACAGGGCTAGTGTCAACAACAACCCCAATATAAATCTTTTGATTCAAATAAGCCATTTCGGAGACGTTTCAATGGTTTACTTGATTTTCTTGCAACTTCTCCCTGATTCTTGTGACCACTGGGATGAAACCTTTTTCTTTGTTATCTCTTATGAGGGAGCACTTATAGTCGCAAAGTCTTGAGTGTATCTTGAACAGTAACTGTCCATGCCAAGAAATGAACATATCATAGACACATCTTGTGAGGGATCAGCATTAGACTTTTGCAGGATTGGGTGTTATACCCATGTCAAAAAATACATGGCCAAAGAATTTTAACTTGGTCTTGTGGAACTCAATCTTGTCTGCATTCAAAGTTAGGCCTGCATCAATCAGTGAGCACCCTTGAGGTGGTTGAGCTACAATGTGCCCAGACTATATTCCAATATGGTATGAAATGTAATATCAATGATCCTCAGATCTAGCTCCAGAAGGGGTGAAAAGATCTAGAGGGAAGTCTCAACAATATGTTTTAGGAAATACTCTTTCCCAGATTGACAATTGTGCAAAGTTTGAATAGCTGAATGGTATGCACTATAGAGAGATGCATACAGGCACTGAACTGTAGGTACTTTCTGAGAGGGAAGACGCCAAGTGGCCCTCATTTGCTCCAGCAAACTAAACCTTTGCAACTGCCCTACCAGAAGGTTCCTCATGCTAGTGATGTGTGTCTTCAAAGTAATGCAAGATGAGAAACGGATTCCTAAATAAAGGAACACATCCAGCTGTTCCACACTAGAGGACCAAAAGCACCTGATAGTCATCTAAGATGTGGTTTATAATGACTTTCCTCTGTGTTTAGAATGTCCATCAATTTATAGGGTAAAAGGTCATGAATAATACATGAATATGAAGGAAATCTATGCATTTTTTTTTTCATTGGTACCCAAGATTCAAAGTTTAGGAAGATAGATTTTTCGCACCAATCAGAATTTTGGGTTATAAATAATATGTGTCTGTGAGGGAATCTATGGGTATTAAGAACACTCCAAACACACAATGTTCCCACAGTATTCTTATTAAAAGAGTACCCCACTTGGTTGGGTGGGGCCATTATCTGAGACAGGAAAGGTCACAAAATCAAAGTGGAAATATCAAGATTATTCCTATGAAATTCAACCATTCTGGGAATGTTGTCAGCTGTGGTTTTGAGCCTGAGGTCACTTGGCCTCTAGATAAATCTCCCAAATCCAAACATATCTGAAAACAAGTAACCCAACAGCAGTTCAGGGTTGTGTAGCTTGCATAAATCCTATTACATTTTTTACACAGAATGTTCTGCAAACGTGAGACTTTGGCTAAAATCACAGATTTGTACTGTGAGGTAAATTTCAGGAAGCTGCAGGGATTAACAAATGTCTGCCACCCAGAGATCCCACACTTCAAGAATTAAAAGTAGTACCCAACTTGCATGGGCTTGTTGGACTTGGCACTTCTGGCAGGTTCACCCCTGAACTTTTTGCCTTTTAGTGTTACATAATTATAATAATTTCTGGTCTTTGCGCACTTTAGCACTGTGGCGCAGTGTAAAGTGTGTGCGCTCTCTGAGTGCGTGTGTGAGATTGGCCTGCCCTCCCATAGGAATGCATAGGGAATGTGTGTGTCCCTGGTAGTTCCTGATGCGTGGGGAGTGCAGATGCGAGTTTGGTATGTGATAACTCGTGAGATTGAATGCTGCGCGATGATGTGTGCGGCGTTCATGTGTCTAGTGTGGAAGTGCCACTTCTAGAAGTTGGCCTGTGTGTGCAGTGAAGGTGCTGGCTTGTGATTGGCTGGTGTGCCTGGCTCCAGAAGTCAGTATGGGTCTGCCCCAGTGGTGAAGTAGAGATCTGCATGTTGATGGCTGGGGAGGAGTGCACCTGGGACCTGAATAGGGCTGGGCTTTCCCCTCACAATGCTGGCTCCACCCCCTGTGGTGTGTCTGATGTCCCTGACCCATCCTGTAAATAGGCAGAGGGGCTGAGCAAAACAAAGTGCTCAGGAACCAGTTGTATCTGGTTCGCCCCTTGCCTGCACCCTAGAAACAAAGGGATTTTCTCTATAAAAGAGGGGCTGTGACCCCATGAAAATGTTCTTGTTTGCCAACTTGAAACTACCAGGGACGTGCTGCTGCTGGAGAAGGCTTGCCTCCCTGGGCCCTGCCCAGTCCCTGGATGCTGGAGGAATTGCCTTGCTAGGAGCTGCTGTGCTCCATCTCTTATGCCCAGGACCTCTGGGACCCCTTTCCTCCTTTGTGGATTTTTCCCCAGGCTTGAGACAGCCTTCCTGCGCCTATTATTGGACTGGGCGCTTTTATTTGGCTTTCCTCCTCGTTGTACTTTGCAGGTGCCCACCCTGCATTATGGCCGCTAGTTGTTGTTTCCTTGCAGGTGCCCACCCTGCATTATGCCCACGTAGGTTGATTGCCCAGTGCACAGGTGCCCACCCTGAGTCTTCGTTCCTACTTTGTAGCTATCACGGGTGCCTACCCCGTTTATTTAATTATTTTCAATACGGATGCCCACCCCGTTGTTTATTTTTAAATTCCGAAGGAGTACATCCCTCATTTGTGCCCATAGTTACCGCCGCGGCCCGGGAGAAGCACCGGAAGCCGAAGTCACGCCAGCCGCCTGGTTGTGGGCGGGGCCAGGAGGACGTTGTTTCTGCTTCCCCCGGCCTTGGGGGAAGCCATTGTCTGCCTTAGTTGCAGGGCTCCCATGATCGATGGGGAGCCCCGGAGAAAGACTGAGCCCAGAGCCTCGCAGGCTCCATTCCTAAGCCCCGGCCTGAGATGGGGGATCGGGTGAAGCAGGGCACCTTTTGAAGCAGGGCTCCCGTGAGATGGGAGAGCCCGGCATGCCGCCAGAGAAGCCGCCTCTGAGATAGATGCGGGCGCCTGTCCCCGCCGCAACGGAAGTAGGAGAGGAGACCGGCAGCATCAAGAGCCCGGTGAGTGTGACATGCGTGGGGAGAGGCAGAGTCAGAGCGGCCCCGGCTAGCAGTGGGCGGCTCCAACGTTGTGAAGTTATCTCCTGGGGGCCCCCCTAGGCCTCCCAGTTCAACGGGGGCAAGTCCTGCTTTGGCCATAATTGTTTACGGGGCCCGTGTCCCGCTACTTGCCCAGGCACCATAGTGGTGTCAGTTTCCCAAGCGGCCCCGGATGGCAGCGGGCCACTCCCACGTTCCCAGAGCCCAGATGGCTCCAACGATGGCCCATATTTGTTTGGAAGTCCCTGTGAGGGGCTTGGGGGGGGGGGCATGTTATTTGAACAGCCTGTGAAGGGCCCGAGAGGCCCCAGTTCCTTTTAGAGCCTAGAGGGCTCCAACATTATTGCGCAATATGTATGCCTAGAGGGCTCCAACAGTATGCGCAGTTTGGTCCCAGGGCCAGTGAGGGCCCTGTCGCAGTTTTGCTGATTCACAGCTGCTCATCAAGTAGTGAGCAGCTGCACCGTTTAGGTTTCCTTCCTAGGGACTTGTTCTTTGGACTTAGGAGTTAGTCGCACTCCTTCATCCCTACCTTGACCTTCCCCAGCTGCGCAGCACCTAGTGCCAGCTGCAGCGTTTCGGCCCTGTTCTGTCGCCGTCCTCAGCTGCCCAGCAAGTAGTGGGCAGCTGCTACGTTTAGGTATTGGCGCAGTGGCGCAACATGGACGGTGAGTTACGCGCTACATGTAATTTCTGCGCTAAATGTGATTTATGTGATATTATGATTTATGCACTAATGCTTGGGTGTTAGGAAATGTACTTTGTGGAGTATGTTTGGTGCACCCTGTGTTCTGACACCTCTGAATGTGTTTTTATGCATCATGTGTAAAGTTTCTGGCCTATACCCCTAAATGTAGTTTTATGCTTAGGTGGTTGTTTTTCCTAGTATAGTTATGCTAGTGAGTTCATGGTTCCCTGCGTGATATCTTCCTAAGGTGGTTAGGGTTGCGTAGGTGGTACTTACCTTTTACCAGTGGTTACTGGTTGTGTGCTACATTTGCTATTTTGTGCTTAACACTATCTCCAAGGGCTTGAGACTGAGCTTGCCCCCTGACCAGAGTCCCAGGACCAGTGGACTCTATTGTGCCTTCCCTGCCAAGTTGCTGGGACTTGTCTGACCTCCAGGTGCCGCTGGAACCCCGCCTGAAGTGTGCCTCACTTGCCCCCCTTGGCAGCTTGTGCCTGGCCGCCCCCGCCTCGAGCCGCACCGCTCTTCCCAGAGCCGTGCCCGCTCAGCTGGGCCACCCGCATCCTGCCCCCTTGGCAGCTCGTACCTGGCCGCCCTAAATGCCTTGAGCCGCGCCGCTCTCCTCTGAGCTGTGTCCGCTTCGCTGGGCCATCCACACCCGGCCCCCCTCCTCCTCAGAGTCGCACACTTGGTCGCCCCAGCCTCTGAAAAAGCCTGGAGCCCCTTTGGGAGGCGAGAAACACCCACTCCGGTCTGCCAAGGAGGTCACCCGCATTGTCCCACGCCACCAGAGCGGAAGGCACGGTCCGTACCCACCGCCAGTTATTATGTGTTCTATGTTCTAAAAGTGTTACTTCTACAAAGTGCTAATTCTACCAACGGCTAGTTCTAAAAGTGCTTATTCCTGACAGTGGTCCATGTGGCCCTGTCTCATGTATATAATCCCTGGTAAATATTACCCGTGCCAGGTGGCACAATGTACATCCTGTGAGCATGATTCAGATGTGTTCTGATAATACAAAGGCTATTTTTATATAACCTTGTGTGGAGTTCCTTTTGTGGGGGGCTTGGGATGTTGTTGCTGGTGGGTGCGTGCGCAAATACTTAACTTACATTGCCCCGGGGATCAGCCTTACTGCTCGTGTCACGTTGCCAAGGGGGTGAGCAGGGGTTATCTTTGGAGTGTAACTTCCTTGCCCTAACTAGAGTGGTGGTTTCTGACTGGCTTTGGCGCAAGCCTCAGCCACCCAGAAATCCCATTTCTAACAGGGCTGGACTACTGACTTTATCAGGGATGTCCCCAAAACACACAATGGAAATGTTCATATTTTTGCTTGAACTTTCAATCATTCAGCTGAGCTATTTTAAAGTGTGGTTGGTTGGCACCCTTAGAAGCCTTCAACCCTAGACATGCATGACAAATAGACTGCCAGTGGAGTTCAGGATGAGGTGGTTTGCTTGGAGCCTATTGCAATTTTATATACTCTGAATGCCCTGCATACTTTAAAACTGTGGCTAAAATCACTTGTTTTCCTATACTTCTATGAATGAACATTTGTCAATCTGCAGGGATTGACAAAAGTCATATCACCCACAATTCCCACACCTTTCCTTGATGAAAAAAGGTATGTCACTGCTTTGGATGGCCCTATGGCCTACAGCAGAAATGGTCCCAGAATGCAGCAAGATTTTTTCTTTGAATTTCATTCATCCTTGAGACAGGATTAGTAGGGGTATTTTGTTCAGGAGCTGGCTGGCATCCAGGGAATTCTACCAACACCAGACATTTATTAAAGCTGGACCCCAAGTGGAGTGCAGGGTGGTATGGTTTCCTTGCACCCTACTACATTTTCCTACCCAGAATGCCCTGCAAACATCAAGTTGGAGCTAAAACAACCAGATTGTGTTCACATTTTTGTTAGAGAATGGCATAGAATTTGTGGGTTCCACAAACACCTACCACACAGCAATCCTAAACTTCTTTCAATAAAATCAATGCCCCATTTGAGCAGGTGGACCTATTGCAGGTGTCTACATTTCACAAATTTGAACCTGTGTCCATTCGTGATATTTTAGTAGCTTGAATATTTGGTTACAGCCAACATCCAGAGATACCTACCTACTTCGGACATATCAGAAAAATAGAAATCCGGAGAGTCCATGGTGGTATGTCTTGCATAAATCTAATGAAATTTTCTTGCCCAGAATGCCTTGCAAACAGCATACGTATGCCTAAAACATTTAATTCCACTGCTTATTCATGGGGGATAGCTGTATTCTTTGGGACCAGTATCAGCAGGTACCCTTTGAAAGCTACAATCCTGGGCTTTTCCTAATGCTAGAACCATTGCAAAATCAGGGTTGTGTGGCTTGAGCTGATAGCAGTTTTCTTTCGTTCCTAGAAAGCTATGCAATGTCATAACTGTGCTTACAAATACAAATTGCTCACACCTTACTTGGGGAATAGCTATATTCTTGGGTCAAGGGCCTGCTGGTACCCAGGAGAAATCATGAACACCCCAAACATCTCTGAAAAAGAGATGCACGGTAAAGTTCAAGATTGTGTGGCTTGTGTTGATTTTACCAATGTTTATATGAGAATGCCCTATAAATCTTAAGATATGACTTATAAAGCTTAATTTCCTAATTTTTATGTGACAGACAATGATGCAAGTTGCAAACAACAGCAAAATCATTACTTAATTGCATGACCCGCACCTCTCCCAGTGAATACGGTACCTTACATTTATGGTTGGGCCTACCAGACAGGAACTAGTTAAAGCATAGACTGTGTAAAGGCAATGTAGTGTGATTGTGGTTTTCATGTGGTTACAGTTTTGGTTCATTACCGTCATGTAAATAAGGCTCACACACGTTGGCCGCTATTTTTCTCTGGAGACATATGGAAATGCAGGATGACAAGACCTTTCCCAGTGGCTGAAGATCCTTGCGATTTCCATCAAAATTGTTACTTTTGCAGGGTAAACTATGAGATTCATTTAACTCACATCACCCTGAATCCCACTGAGTTTCTAGTTTATTGAAATGCCCAGATGAAGTAGGGTTGCCTGGATGCCAGTAGACTCACAGCTTAAATACTGCATCCGTTCCTCATCAAAAGTGAGAAGTAGGGATTCTTCTGGAATTTATTTAAAATATGGGCTATTATAGAGGTGGGACCTGATGAAAACACAGGTAGGAGCCATGCATAATATCTGTAATGGACACCAATCCCTTTTGTCCAGTGGACTTTTTTCCTCTCTGGGTAAAGAAAATGTCATATTAACCCCTCATCCAATGTACCCTCTAAAGGGATAGATAAACTGTCTGGTGCCCTTACTTTTTGTGGGTGTACTGGGCTTTTGACCCCTCTGAGACAGGTAGTTTGGCAGAAAAGACAATATTGGTCTCATTGGCAGTGGGGGTAAGATGATGCCTGATGCCTAGCCCCATATTATTCTTTTTTTTTTTAACGGTCCTGGTGTGTAGACGGCTTTTCACTGCATTGGCACAGGCAGATGAACAGCCAACATGTCCTTCAAGGAAGCACAAATATTGTCTTGGTCTCAAAGTTAGTAGGGCAGTTTTTCTGGGGGAATGGAATGTAGGCGGACCTCATATCACGTTGCATGTTGCTTCTCACCTCAACCAGTCACCCCTGCTCGGACAGCGATGTATGGTTACCATCCCGCTTTGCACGATGTCTCCTGCTGAATGCCCCTGAATGACATTTGAGTCAGCTGTGGAGAATGCAGTGGCTGTCCAATACTGGCTCACTGTGGTCAGAAAATGTGGCTGGAGTTCCCAGGTAAAGGGACGCACACAATTCTAAAATGGGACATTACCATTGCTGAGCTCAACAGCTTCAACCTGACTGTTGGTCCTGTGGATGCTCATATGCCCTGAGGCTTCAGCTGAGAACAGGAGCTGAAGTGATGCACTCGGCTGGCTCTCTACCAACTTTCTACTGCAAACAGAGATGGGTATTCCCTCTGACAGCCTCTTTCTCCTGCGAAAGGCGGTTTCCAAGTGGGATTTTGGGACACAAGTAAGCCGGATTTCATATGAATTGTAAAGGGGCCTATCTTGGTCTTTTCTGGGACAATGTTTTTGCTTTCCCCAGCATTGAACTGCTTGTCTGTTGAGTATGCCTTTGAAGGTTATCAAAGGAGGCAGCAAACCAAGCAAAGATACTCCCAAAGTGAAGCGCCAATGAAGGGGGGGGGGCACAAAACCCCCCGGCATGATTCCATTTAGCTGCGCTAAGGTGGCTGAGCGGAACCCCCACAAAGTTTTAATAGGGTGGCCAGGGACCAAGATGGCTGATTCTGAGCCAGCACGAAATGACTCTGATACCCAGGCACTAGAGACTTCTGAATCCTAATCAGCCAGGTCAGATAGTGTCAGGGTCTTTGGCTTGAAAATTTGGCCAAATGCAAAGGGTGTCACCTGGGGCAGAGGGGCAGATTGCTGAGATCTCCATGGAGGGGGCGTCATCACCAGAAGAAGACCCATGAAGCTCTCAGGAAAGCAAGGAGGGTGTGACTCCCCACTCATTGATTCCAGTAAGAGTGCACTGGGCCCAGCCAGACCGCAAAATCTAATTTTAACTAAGTCTCAGATAAGTAATTGGACTTCTGAGTTTTTTACTCTGTTTCTAAATAGACATAATCCCAGCACTTCAAGCAATATATTGATGCTGTGCCCTGAAGTCCATCCCTGTACCTCTTCATTCAGATATCCTAATGAGACAAGTAGATTGTGAGACCCTGACCCTCTCCAGGGATGAAGCCTCAAGCTTGATCATGAACACAGTTCACCTGAACCTAAGGGGGAATCCAACACTAGTTGATGGCTCGGAAGCAAGTCAAGTCAAGTCAAGTTTAAATTTGTATAGCGCACTACTCACCCAGAGGGTCTCAAGGCGCTTGAGGGAGAGGGGAACTTTACTTATCAAATATCCAAGTGTTTAGTTGTTTTCTGAAGGAGAGGTGGTTCTGTGTAAGGCGGAGGTGGGTGGGGAGGGAATTCCAGGTCTTGGCCGCTAAGTAGGAGAAGGATCTTCCCCCCATGGTGGATCTTTGGAAACGTGGGATTGCGGCGAGGGCTTGATTGGATGATCGCAGTTGGCGGGTGGGGGTGTAAAAGACAGGCGCGTGTTGAGGTATTCGGGTCCTAGGTCGTAGAGGGCTTTGTGTGCGTGGGTGAGGAGACGGAATGTTATTCTCTTGTTGACGGGGAGCCAGTGGAGGTCTTTCAGGTGACCGGAAATGTGAGCTTGGCGGGGAATATCTAGAATGAGTCTGGCTGAGGCGTTTTGGATGCGTTGGAGTTTTTTCTGTAGTTTGGCTGTGGTTCCGGCGTAAAGGGTGTTTCCGTAGTCCAGTCGGCTTGTGACCAGTGCATGGGTGACCGTATTTTTTGTTTCGGTGGGGATCCAACTGAAGATGCGTAGGATGTTGAAGCATCATGATGAGACTGCATTGACTTGTCTGGTCATCGAGAGGGAGGAGTCCAGGATGAAGCCCGGGTTACGTGCGTTGTCCGTTGGTATGGGTGCTTTTCAAGGCATTTTATGCAAGATTCTTAATGAGATAAAGTCAATAAAGATTATGCAACTAACACTTGCAAAACAGGTTGCAGATCAATTGTCTAACCAGGAGGGGAAGGTTTCACAAGTTCTTGACAGGATGGAAATGATGGAGTAGCACATCTCCATTTGTGAATATAAAGTGACCCAGGTCACGGGGTCAGTGCATAGCTTGTGATACAGCTGGGTACTCTAAAAATTGGACATCTGGAAAACCATCCACAAAGTTCTAACCTGTGAATAAAAGCCATCCTAGAGCATAAGGAAGATGCTAGAGATTTAGAGGATAATCGAATCATGAAATACAATTGTACTGTCTCATTGTGTACCGGCCAAAATCCCCGAATAACTTGAAAATCCTCACACGCTTTTGATTAAATTTGCCGATTTCCCAGTTAGGAAAAGGGTCTTAAGCAAGGGAATTCAAGCAAACGAGTTTGATGTGAATAAAGACTGCTCTATTCATATTAGACATGACCATGGACTCAGTGCTCAGGAGAAAGGACTTTAAATCTCTGCTCCCTCCATATCTCCGGGTGGGGGCCCAGGTGACTATTTACCATCCAGCCAAATTGATGGTTTTGCATAATGACCAGGTCAGTCTGTTCACCGCTGTTGAAGAAGCACAGGTGCTCCTGAAGACTATATCAGTCAATACATAGATATGGCAATCTGTTCACCAGAATTCAATCTTATCTTATTTTACGCAGGAGTGGCTGCGGGGTGGTGGGCAGATTGGGGAATCTGGGCAAATCACCATTGTGTCAGATGGGTCGAAGTTAGGTCTCAGGGGCCGCAGCGGGGGGGGGGGCAGGGGGAAAGGGTGGGTTGGGGGTAGGGAGGGAACAAGTGGGTGGTCATCTTTTGGCTGGCACTTGCAGGAAGGGGCTCAATATTTGGTGTGGGGGAGTGACTGCATGGGGGAGCAAAACATTGGCTGGTAAACATTAGATGAGTACAGTCTGAAATTACTAATAGGGTCAAACAGAGAATTTTTTTTTTCAGTGCGATAAAAGAAGATATACACATAGATAATAAGGAAAATGATTTTGTTATAGTCTGCCATAATGTGAATGGGTTAAATAATAGAACAAAGAGGGAAGCATTCTATTTTTTAGTGTGCTACAGTATGATCCCTCTGTTATACCCATTTAAGAGACACAATTTGCCAGGGGGAATGAAGACAGCAAACTGTGCTATCCCTGGGTTAGGCATTAGATTTTTCACACTCAGATTCAGCTCATAGGGGAAACACGGTAGTGATTATTCACAAAGCTCAGGTTAGCTGCCTGTCCCCCATAATGGATGAAGTGGGTTTTGCATTATAGTTCCCATTTTAGACTCCAATGTGAGATATAATATTGTTCCCTTTTATGGCCTGGATTACCTACATAGTGGGAAATTGTATTTATTGCCTCATATCAGGGCTAGAATTTTCAAATCCAAAATCGGGAGCAACATAAAAGAAATTTAGAAAGGGTCTTTCTTGATCTGTGTTCTAGGTTGGGGGTCCAGGATGTCTTACATAAGCTCAACCCAATAGCCGGAGTGTATTCCTGTTCTGACTCATGGACTTATTTTTAGCCCCACTAACCATCCTAAATATTTTCTACCACTATCACGCTGGGGCCTTCTTATACCATCCGGTGACTGTCCTAAAATTCTCCACATTTTGGGAATGGGTTATGAACAGGACACTGTTGGTCCAGGAATTTTATGTATGTCCTTGTCAACGGAGATCGAACATGTTTTCCCTATAAATGCCCTGGGTGCGGCTACTGTATTAGAGGCATTTAAGGCCCAATTCAGGGATCTATATTCTCCTTTATGGCTTTCCAAAGATAGAGGGATAAAGAAAACATGCAGTTTGTAATGAACGGCTGATGGCGCATATTGTAATCCTCTAGCTGAGTGATCTCCTGGCTCTCTGCATTTATGGCAGAAAAAGAGAGAAGCCATGAAGGACTTCCTAAAGGGGAGGACATTCTTGATAGCCGGGCCAGTAATTGCCTTGTGTGTGAAGAGAGTCATAAAATGGGTTATTTCCTGACTTGGAAGGCCTGGGAAAAAAATCGAACAAAACCTAATTACCGGTGTAAAGGATGCCAGCACAGGAGAGAAAGAGAGGGACAACATGAAGATTGGGCAAATATTTATGAATTTTTATGACTCTCTATATATGGAAGGCACAGGAATATGGGATCTGGCCCTTGCAGACACATTTTTACATTAAGTGCTCCTTCCAGAGTTAAGTAGCCAGGCTTCAGCCCTTTCAATACGGTAAATTAGCCCACGGTGGTCAAAAGGGCTATAAGGGAGCTACTCGTATCTAAAGCCCCGGGGGAAGATGGCATTGGGGAGTTTTATGAGTGATTTTGCACTTTATTAGCAGCCCCTCTATCTTTGACTGGTTTGGGGCTCCATCCAACCCTCTATTAAGAAAGGAGTTTTAGTAACATTTTTAAAAAAGGGAAAGGATGAGTCAGCCAACCCTTTATACAGGCATATTACACTTATAAATGAATATTGTAATCTTTTTACAAAACATTGATGTGACTCTATTAGTGATGTGATGAGGTCAGTGATTCACCCTGTTCAGAGTGGCTTTAATATGCGGTGCAGTTTGAGAGCTAATACTTATTAGTTTGCCGGGTTTATTGATATGGTCACTACTTACAATATCCCTGCGACCATAACCCTGCTGGATACAGAGAAGGCATTTGACCTTGTGATGTGGGATTTCCCATTTAAAATCTTGGAGAATGTAATTTCCTATCTCAACTCTCAAGGTCAATGTATGAAAATGTGTTGGCTCAAATAATAGTAAATACCCCAAGTAGGAGGACGGTGTTCCTAGTAGGGAATGCCAGGGCTGTCTCCTATCTCCAACCCAATTTGCCTTATTCTTATAGAACTCTTTGTTCAATACATTTGTAATTAATATGACAAGGTACTGTTCCTATAGTAGAAAGGCGAGAGAAGAAGCGGTTGTAGAATCCTACGGGATACTAATGATTATTCCTTGGTGCCTTCACACATGCAAAAGGATGCCATGCTTCATCATAGGGCATGCTCCTCGTAGGGCCGGCGCTGCATTGTCCTATGGGCCCAGCAAAGGTGCTCTTTATTGAATATCTTTTAATTTTTACTCATAATAATGCATGTTTGTGTGAGGGCGCAGAATGTGCAGGGTGGGGAGGGTACAAAAAGTGGAGTGAAAGATTAAAATCTGTTTAGAGGATGCCAAAGTGTTTAATTTGGTGTCTCCTTCGACAGATCTAAAACCAATGTAGGGTGGCTATCATAGGAGCTCAATGGACCAAGACAGCCTTGATGAGTGGGTGCAATGATTTTGACATGTTTCACGCCTGTTGGTCCAACTTGATCCCAGCTGCTTTCTCAGGACCTAAAGGATCCTTATCCAACACAAAGAATGTGATGTGTAGGGCTAGGTAACCCGCTAGAGCAAACTACCTAGTTGTTTCATTGTCAAACCTAGCTAAAATATGGAAAGACATTATAAAAACCAGTTTTTATAATAAATGTCAAGGTGCTTTCAAGTGGCACACTACTTGCTTGCATCCCCTCATGGTAGACATATTCGTGCTTAATAGGAACTGAAAAGTCACCACAAAGTGAAGGTGTACATACATAAAGCAGGCCAGGCAGGTGTAGACATGTAAAAACAACATTTAACATTTATACTTATTTTAGAACATACAAGACATGACACAGACATAAATGGAGTGGTGAAACCTCCAAAGATTATAGTTGGGATCTTACGCTTTGGATCAATCTTTAACTTCTGCTAGGTCAAAAGCAGTATGTAGGAGAACTGCTGCTAAATAAGTGTTAAACATAACAAGGGGGTGTCAGCAAGTAAGGGTAAAAGTAAAAAGTCCTCTGGAAGTGCAGGGCGACGCTACCTATTGACAGCTTGGGATGATGGTTGTACTCACATGGTCCTGCGCGGAGAGTATCTGAGACCTAACCCACCTCTGCTCGATTGGAATAGGAATGCCAGGAGGCAAGCAAGCAGTATTTCAAGTACCTTGAATTCACTTATTTGTAATCAGGTGTCTGCCCCTTGACTGCTCAGTATTTGGTGGGCGGAGCCATTGTCATAATCACTGGTAACCAATGGCAAAGGGGGACAAAAATGCTTAGCCATTATCATACCCAATGGTAAAAGGGGCCAGGTATGCATATGAGGTAACAGATGCAGGCAGTTTTCACTGGTCTCGTGGTCATCCCCACATAGTTGAGGTCACTGGGGCAGGTTATGAGATGGATACAATTTTTTGTGTTGCAATTTGTGTGATTTCTTTGTGTCCAACTCTGCCCTTGACCATGTGGGACCTCTTTAATGTGTTTAGTCAGATGGCAAACACCACAGGACCCACAAGGGAAGTAGCCCATGATTGGGGGTAGAGTCCAAAGAGAGTTCTGTTTTTGTATTGGCTCTACACCGGGTCTGGTGTGTACCAGAATATCTTTTGAGTTCTGGGTACGCTTTAAAGCAAAGTGAGGTTGTGGAATATCCAGCAATCAATACATTTGTCTGCATAAAGGTATTTACTCTCCATTTCCGGGTGTGGCAAAAATTAAATTATATGCGATTGATGTGGCCCTGTATATCTTCCCTGAAAAGGTGTATATTGAAACAGCTCAACAAACAATCTAGAGGTATACTAGCTTGGGGGAATATAAAACGAACAAACCTAAAACCAAATCATTTTTGTTTAACACCTCCACTGAGATCCTACCCTTGGATGATAGGAGCAATTATAATTCACATCCTAAGAGATATCTAAGGATATTTTATTTGGATTCTGTACTGGATAGCTATTGCTTAAATTTAGCTGGACTATTAACAATATTTCCATTCTCTATTCGCTCTCTGGAAATCACTCCACATTTCAGTGATCATGTGAATATGTCAATCTTACCTTTCATATTATTCCTCCTAATAAATGTGCTCTACAAGTTGGCAGCAGGCTTCTTCTGCAAGTTGGAGAGCAGCTTCTAATCATTCATATGATGTAATAAATCCCCTAGGGTCAGTTTAAAAACACTCTAACAGCCTAAGATGTAGGGCAGCCTAGCACTCCCTTCTCTCAGGACTTACTATTTTGCTTCCTTAGCCGTAGTGCTGCATCGTTTTTCTCTGCAGGGCTCTCAGTTTGATAATTCTCTAATCTTATATATGTGTGATCGCTGTAATATAGCCAGTTTTCTGTAAGCAATTAATGATTCTAAAATACTGAAGAAAGTAAAGTACAAGAACCTGTTGAACATTGAAGATCTAAAGCAACATACTTTTATAAATGTAAAATACCCATGATTCATGCCGAAACCTCCTTGGCACGGTGTTTCCACCTATCTCTTTAGCAAACACAAGAATATGATGGACAGACCGTTGAATCTTTTGAGACACTCACCCCCAGTCACAGATCTGGGTTGAATCCATAATTGTTCTTTAGCTCTCTTCACCACCCCAGTTCAGACCAAGCAATATACAAATAAGACTTGACCCTGTGCCTCATGGGAATAGTCCAGCCCAAACTGCCAAGTCAGGTCTCTCCTAAACCGGAAACAAGCATCCTGGGATCAGTTTCGGGGTAACACCCCTCATCAGACAGGCTAACTTGATTCCTTGTCTTTCACCAGCGGCTATTAAAAAGTGGACAAATATTCCTATTTTTAGGAGTCTTTTTGGATCAGGATGAAGTTGGTGGCAGAGATCTGTCCTCAGCACATCACACATGAAGCTTGTCTTAGGACCTGATTACTAGTCTGGTGGTCTGCCCGCCTGAATACCACGGCCTCTAGAAAACATCAGTGCCGGCAGTCTTCTGACTGCCATATTACGAGTTGACCGCCATGCCCATGGTGTGGCGGCAGTGGTGTAGTGGTGGTGGTCAATGGTTTTCCATATAAATCGATGCCACCTATGCATGATACATGTGAAAAAGTACCAACTGCCCATTGCCACATTCTGGCCCATATATGGCTAGTCCAGTCAATGGGCATATGCTTCAAAATGGACTTACCTGTATTTTGCCACAAACAGGGACGGAGTCTTCGGGGTGATGATGCTGCTGTCAAGGGTGGACCTGATGAAAAGGATCCACCTTAAACTCTGATGGGAAGAACGGGAATGGGGTGAGTATGCACCCAAACACCACCTTTACGCTGATTCAAAGCCGGCGGTCCCTCTGTCTTGGTCGGCTCATTGGAAAGCCAACTCATAATATTGATGGCAGTGATACTTCCCTGTACCACCTTATGGCAGCTATTTTTCCCCTGACCACAGCTGCGGCGGTCTACTGATGGCTGGTGGTGTTGGCAGTTTGGTTCGGTTCTTTGCAAAAACAATCCGACAATCTGCAATATCGTAATATGGGGTCGGACCACTGAGGTCGCGTGGGTCAGACCGTAACCTTGGGTATGGCACTTCATAGACCACCGAACTGTTAATCAGGCCCTTAGTTTTTCTTACAGACAGATGGTCTCCATTCTTAATAGTCTACCACAACATGATGTTTACTCTCAGCTAGGTAGGTTGAAAAACTTTTTAGGCCCGAAAATGGGAATGTTTCCCTGAGCTTCTGTTATAAGGAGCTTTGACCGGATAGCTCTACAATCACCTCTAATATTTGGAACAAAATGTGAAAACATACAGAGGTAGAGATAGATAAAGTACTTTGAGTGTGGATGTACATTGCTGATGAGTGCAAACTTCCACAGAATTATGGGGCATATAAGCAAGGCAAGCTATATGAAATTATTTTCGGCCGCAAAGTGGCGATAATTTAATCGCCCTATTAGCAAGCTGTCGCTAACATCAGTTAGCGGGAGCTTTTAGGTGATAGCGAGCGGTTTGGGGCCCGCTTTGCATGTCAGCAATATTTATCGCTAATGACATGCAAAGTGGGCGTACCAAACCTGTTAGCGACTGAAAGCAGTCGCTAATATCGCCATCGCCCATTATCAACGCAGGCATAGCGATTAAAAAAATTGTGCTAAGCGTGAATATTGCTGAAAACTAACACCTGCTCAGACCACTTCTTAACCTGTATATCCAATGGGAGGTGGATATTCAGGTTAAGACCCTATTGGCGTTAATGGATTTCCAGTGATATTCGCGCATTGAGCCACTATCGCCAGATATTTTATCACATTTGATACAAACTTTGCTAATACCCCGTTATCTTTGTGATAAAATCCAGGGATGCACGGCGATAGAAAAATTGTCGCTAAGCTTATTTAGCGATAAATATAGCTAGTAGTTGATAATATGCCCCTATGTTTTTCCTAATGCTTGGATGCTTTGTTACACCCCAGAGAGGCTTAGTTGTGCATAGCTATCAGAAAATCTCTTAGATGTAAGGGAGTGAGAGATTGGGGGTCACTTTTAGCGGTGACAACATCTTGGTGCATGGTGTGCTGATCATCATTAACAAAAAATAAGGCTTTAGGCTTCTGGGGAGACTTTCGCACAGCCACCCCAGTAGCTGCCTTAAAAGGGAAGTTCTTCGTTGCAAGCATGGGCACAACATTTACATTCAGTGTAGAAGACATGAACGTCATGTCTAACACACTGAAGGGGTTGATGAAGTTCACATGTTTAGCTATGTTCACACCTGCTGCTGCAGAAACTGTCACGTGGGAATTAAAACAAAATTAGGGGGACTTCATGTTTCTGTTTAAGTCTCCCTGAATGTGTGTTACTTTTCTAGTGAGAGAATCATATTAATGTCAAACCCTTTGAGCACATTTTAGTGATTTTGCGAAGTTGCGCCAAAAGCATCATACCTAACTTCTTTATTATGAACAGCTTGACGAAGTGTGGAGACATGTATACAAAAAGCATCTGTTGAAGGAAATAGGCCTTTAGGGATATTTTTGATTTGTTTTGTTAAAGCCTGCAGGTGGAGTTTTGTGGGAAAATTCTCAGGCAGCAAAAACAGACAGGGTTTGTAGTTTTTTTATCCATTCAGATAATCCTTATGGTAGCTGATTTTTACCTCAGTAATTCATAAAAAAAGCCACTCATTGTTTTAATCACTTTAATTTTGTGCATGTTTGTGATTTCCTACAAAATATTTAGCTATATTAACATAAACGTTTTTTAACTTTTTAAGTTCAAGAACTAGTTGGAGAGTACCCTCCCTGAGACAAACTTGGACTACTCTGCCTACCTATTCTGAAAGGCATGTACTAATGTACATACTTGGTCCTCAGTTTTAGAGTCAGCAGACCCGAGTCCCCAGTATGCCAGAGCCAAACAGCTCACATTGATACAGTTGGGACCCAGAACGATATGACTGCCCTAGGATCGCTCCTACTGGATTTCAGTGGCGTAACACAAGTCCCCGCAGCCCCTGTGGTGCAGGGGGCCCCCAAGCTCTAGGGGCTGGATTGCTCACTATTTAACTATTTTATGCTGGTTTTATTGCTGCCAAATGAATTATCTGCAACATTCCGTGTTCACGTGTTATTGGCCTAAACACTAAGGGGCGGATTTATGACGGACATGCTCCACGTTTACGCCGCCGTTGCGTGACGCAACAGCGCGGAAATGTGGCGCATCCCTGCGACCTATTTACAACGTGACGCATCTAGGCAGATGCGTCACGTTGTAAAGCCCTGCGCCACATGAAACCTGCGTCAGGTTTCATGTGGGCGTTCTGTCGCAGGGTGGGCGTTCCCTCGTAGGAAAGCCCCGTAAAACTGACGCAGTGAAATCTACAAGATTTCACTGAGTCAGTTTTACGAGGCTGCTGCGTCAAATCCTTACGCCTGCTTGAAGCAGGCGTAAGGAGTGACGCACCACGTCATGTATGGGTGTCCTCTGTACATTGCAGGAGTTGCGTCGCACTTGCGATGCTACTCCAGCAATGCGCCGCCCGTACACCACAAGATGCGTCACGCATCTGCCCTTCCTTGCACCATGGTGCGCCGCATTTAAGCATCTGTGGTGCCGCAAGGAGGGAATTGCGTGACGCATCAGTTCAGGCGCATCCCTGCTGATTTGCAGAGATGCGCCAGAACTCATAAATCTGCCCCTCAGGGCCTTATTTATGAAGACCTTGCATCAGTTTTGCGCCGCCGGTGCGTCACTTTTTGTGACGCACCAGCGGTGTAAAAAATGCGCCTCGTTGCGCCATATTTAAAAAGTGACGCATCTAGGTAGATGTGTCACTTTTTAAACCACTGCGCCACATTATACCTGCGTCAGGTATAATGTATGCAGAGGGGGCGTTCCCCCGCAAAAAGCCTCATAATAGTGAAGCAGTGAAATCTATGAGATTTCACTGCGTCACTTTTATGACGCTCTTGCGTCAAAATCTTGCGCCTGCCTCACAGCAGGCGTAAGACTGATGCAAGCCCTTTCACATGGGGATTTCCCCATGTGAAAGGACGAATTGCTGGAGTTGCGTCACTTTTGTGACACACTCCAGCAATGCGTCACTTTTGCGCTTACAGATACGTCAGAAATACTGACGTATCTGTAACTCCTTGCGACATGATGCGTCATACATTAAATATGACGCATCAGGAATGTCGTAAGGAGTACGCAGTGAAAAGTTACGCATCGCTGTTTTCACGCAGCGATGCGTCACTTTTCATAAATGAGGCCCTAAACACTTAATTGATATGTTATGTTTGCAATACTTTAATGTTATATGGATGTAAAACAAAATTCACTATATGAATGGCCTAAGGTAGACCATTTGGAGACGAATACCACCATTGCAGCTGATAGTATTGTCCATTCTTCCATGAATTCTACACATTTTCATCTTCCAACAAAAATATGCCATGGAGTTGGTCAATCCGTGCAAAGATGTTTCTTGAAAAATGTACAGACAGACTGCACAAGCTGTAATTTAAATAAAACTTTCATTCTAACTATTTTAATGTTATCCCAAAGACCTACCTCCAAAGTGGTTCAATTGAATTTGAGCATGTCTTCCTTTTAATGACATCTAAAATGCATGTTCTTCCTTATCAAAAACATGATTGTAAATGCAGGGTGACATTGACATTAATTAATTTGACACAAATGAATGCTGTGGATACATACGGTAGTCAAAATAGTTGCTGTGTAAATGATTTATGGGGGAAAAAAGTCTCATGATTTGGCCTTAGCTTTAATGTGGTACCTGCAAAGCACCATGTTAAATGTATTCAATATAAATTCAGTATGGAAGTTGAGATAATAGTAATCTGGCTTACTTCATAGAGCTTCTGGTAGATCGTCTACTGCAAAATAAAAATACCTCTTCAGGAAAACGGCAACTCAGCTTTGTCCTATGCTATCATATATTTTTCAGACCTAGCAAATCTACTCTAGCATGCAGTTGTTAGTAATTTCCTTCAACCTTCTTGATGAGCCTGTCAACAAAATGCCTTTAATTCAACACATTATGAAAATATTAGCACGTAATGTCATTGAAAACATTTCCAGCATCAACACTCTCACTTTGAAAAGGCTGTTGTTTCAGCAGGGTTCACATATCTGACACTTGTCTTGTGTTGTCATGAACCTTTTGGATTAGATTATGTGTCCTATTTAAATCTGTAGATCTCTCGATTCATGTGTAAAGATATGTGTCCCAGAGAGGCTAAGTGACGTCATAGTAACCTTACAGTACAACCCCTACTTAATCATGTAACATGATAAGATAACTCTCTCTCTTTTGTCTCTATAACTAGTTTGAAATGCACACTGAAATACTGCAATGAGAGACCTGTGATATTCTCTAGGGGCTTCTCAATGAACAATATTATGACTATATACCGAACAGACCTTTGTATGCCCATATTTGAGTTTAATTGCGATTTTGTACTAATCTGAAGTGTGCCGTTTTGATATCAGAGACAATAGACTACTAAAGTGGCTTTGTTGGGTTACAATGCATGTCATTTATAACGTATATTTTATATTAAAAAATTCGTCTTGATTGTAAAGTTCATTATTGAAAAGGATTATGGATTACTGGACGGTGCTGATTGGTTTCTTGTCGGAAAACAAAACAAAAACATGTTTAAGTATTGCATTTTGACTGTGAGGTATCACCAAAAATGATATTTGCGTTGTAAAGGAACACAGTCTGCCTGGTGTAAAGTAGCTTTTCTTAAAGGGCTGGCTGGTAACAATGGGTCCCGATTGCTCTTGCAGACTTTCAGGTTTGGTTTACTTTTGTGCGATGGATTCTTAATAACTGAACAGCTGTGGGAGAGCTTAGCTGTTTATTTTGGACCTTTTAATATGGGTGCTGGGGGCATAGAGGCTGTTAAATTGGAGTGAAGTAAATGAGATGGAGTCTAGGCATCCTTTTAGAAGACTAGCATATTTCACATCAGTTTTCATCATAGACTAAAATAATGCATAATAAATCCAAAAAAATACATAAGTCCTGTGAAATATGGGCCCTTATTTATGAGGTCTTACGTCAGTTTTGCGCCGCCGGTGCGTCACTTTTTGTGACGCACCAGCAGCGTAAAAAATGCGCCTTGTTGCGCCATATTTAAAAAGTGACGCATCTAGGTAGATGCGTCACTTTTTAAACCCCTGCGCCACATTATACCTGCATCAGGTATAATGTATGCAGAGGGGGCGTTCCCCCGCAAAAAGCCTCGTAATAGTGACGCAGTGAAATCTATGAGATTTCACTGCGTCACTTTTAGGATGCTGTTGCGTCAAAATCTTGCGCCTGCCTCACAGCAGGCGTAAGACTGACGCAAGCCCTTTCACATGGGGCTTGCCCCATGTGAAAGGACGCATTGCTGGAGTTGCGTCACTTTTGTGACACACTCCAGCAATGCGTCACTTTTGCGCTTACAGATGCGTCAGAAATACTGACGTATCTGTAAGTCCTTGCGACATGATGCGTCATACATTAAATATGACGCATCATTGGTGTCGCAAGGAGTGCGCAGTGAAAAGTGCCGCATCGCTGTTTTCACGCAGCGATGCGTCACTTTTCATAAATGAGGCCCATGGGTTTTAAAACCATTGCTTTTTTGCTTTAAATGCAACTTATTTTTTTAAGGATAACTTCTCAATTAAGTGCATTGTTGGTTTTCTCTCATATCACAGATGACATCACAAATATTAGTAACATCACTGTTGACATCATCATTTCTGTAAATGGAGAAGTACAGCTGAGATACAATTGCCACCAGCTAGATGGCCTTCTACAGATTGCCTTAGCCTATAACAACGCCCTGCAGGTTCTACTCTAATCCCCGCACCCATTTCTCCTTCCAGCAAAGGCCAGTAGACTTAGGTTTTAGCCAAGAGATATGGACTTTGGATTTAGTTTATGGCCTGTCCAGATGTCCTGAACTCATACCTCATGTCCCTGATCCTGCAATTCACTATCTTCGGGTGTTCCAAGCAAGTTGTGGGAGCAGGCTATGAATCTGTTTTACCTTGTACACATTGAGATTGTGACACTGTCCCATGCATTCCTCAAGTTTGGCATGTCTTTTAAAATGGCTCAGTGGTATCAAGGAGAGGTATAGATGGAGGTGCCTGTCGCCAGTTCTTTGAGAAAGCTTTTAATGGAATGTGTGTTATTTTTACACTGTTTTAAAATGATAACTGTTTTTAAACTTTGGATTATGATTTTATATAGTATAATATTTGTTTTAATGGAATTTAGGTTGGAACATATTTCTACTGCTAGGAAAGGGAGTGTTATTAGAAAAAATGTGTTTTTATATTTATGGTAAGTTATGTTAGATGTTCATTGATTTCATTGATTCACGTTAGATTCAAATTTGGAACTTGTCCACCTGAACAAGACACGCTTCCAGTGTAGGTGCTGTGTTAACATGTATTGGAAGGCCCTCCTTGCATATAGTGCTTCTATAGTACACACTGGCTTATGCGATGTGTAGGGGTTTGGTAACAGGATACTTCTAACAACAGGAAGCTCCCACACATTCACCCGCATGGCCCATGTGAGCACATTTACATAAGCAAGACATAAAAAGGCATGTAATTGTGTAGTCTACCACTCATGCAACTCATGGATTGTACACACTTTAGAGCAGTAGTTCTTAACCTTATGATTCTCTGGACCCCCACTGATCATTATAGGAACCCAGGTACTCCATCTGAGTCATTAATAGAACCCGGGGAACCCCACTGACTCATTACTGCAAGCCAGGAGCCCTGCAATTTCTATGATCTAACTTAAAAACAAAAAACAAAAATACAGAAACTAGTACATACATCAAACAAATACATAATTATACAATATCTCAATTACTCACTACAGATATAGAAAAATTAAAATTAAAATTGTAATTTTAATGGGAAGGTTAAAGCCTTTGTACGTTCCTTCTTTTTATTTGTAATAGATAAACAATATGCTAGACTCTAACATATCTGTTGGACCTGGCATTATTTGTAGGGTCTTTCCCAGATTGTTGCCTTCTCTTGCTGAACATGTTTTTGTTGTCATAAGGACCAAAGCTAATCACTGGTAAAGTGCTTGTGCTCTCTACCTAAAACATGGTACAATTGGAATATACCTAATTGGAACATTTAATTTACTTGTAAGTCTCTGGTAAATGTGTTAGACCTGCTACCCTTAGGGTTTCTTTTCCCAAACCTTTTATCTTCCTTCCCTCATTTTTGCTGATCTCATTTTTGCTGACTTTAGAACTCTGGGCCCTTTACCACTGCTAACGAGTGCTAAACTGCATGTGTTCACTCCTTTATCATTTTAACATTGGCATATCCCATAATGACATATTTAATTTACTTTGGAGTCCCTAGTCAGTGGCACTCCATGTGGCTGTTGCCTGTAAATTAAATGCTACTGGAGGGGCAGCAGCACTGATAATGCATCTCACTTAAGTGGCACTATAAACATGTCTCAAGCTGCCATAGTAGTCTGTGTGTGAGTGTGCAGTTTTAAACAGCCATGCCGACCTGGCAAAATAAACCTTTTACCTGGCCCAGGACAGCCCTAAGGGCAGGATATAATGGGTTTAGAAAGCAGGATGTGTAATTCTGCGTTTTACATGTGCTGGTAGTAAATACTCTAAAGTTCATTTTTCACTACTGCAAGGCCTACCTCTCCAATAGTATAATACTGGAGTTACCACATTTTATAAGTGTAATTTTCAAATGGGACAAGGCAACTGATTCATGTGTGGTGTCTCTGGAATCCTAATATAAAATCCTAACTTACGGTGAAGTCCGATTTTAAATTACATTTTTGAAAATTGCCACTTTTAGAAAGTTGGCCTATTTTTGCATTACCCATTTAGTGCCTGTAGACTGTCTCTTGGTCACATGACTGGGTGCAGTTGACAGTTGGGCTTTGTGTAACCCTCTTAGACAACCACACACAATAGAGATCTTACGTGTGCCTGAATGTGCCATACTGACAGGATGGGAGGGAGGATTCGGGCCCAGCCCTACTTCCACTTCAATAAGCTGTGCTTTACAACCACACAACGGGCTGCATACTGCCTGTAGTGAGTCTGGAGTGTGTGTGGCTCTTTCGATGCTTATGTTAAACTCTGTGTCCAGCATCAACATTGGCAGAGCCACGACCTGCTACTAAGTACTCTCCCCTTTGAGAGGCTATAGTCTCTGCTGGTTAAACTTGATATTTACCTGTTTGTCACTTCAGGTCGATTGATTTCCTGATGTTCCTCAATCCCGGCTTACTTGAAGATGGTTTCCCTATATGCAGCTCTTGGCATTAACATTGGCTCTTACCAATCTTGGATCCCCTCCGGGTATGATTGTTATACACCCCACTCGGTCTCACCCAGATCTGACCTCTTGGTCACAAGATTAATTCCGGACACATGATGCGTGTAATCACATCCAGATGATCACCAAAAACCAGACTGGTCGAAAAGCTGTCAGCTAAACACAGCATATTTATGGCTTCCTTGGCTCCTAACATGCTCCAAACTAATTGTAGTATTATTTCTCCTGTTATGTACCAATTGCTGTCACCTTACCACATGCCTCATTGCACTGGTCACTCCTTCAAGAGCAGTTTGTGTGCACTTCTTTGATTGCACCTGAAGTAAGGGTATATATTGCTTTCTGAAAGTTAATGTCCTTCTGTCGTATGACCAATAGAGACCATAATAGTTAATGGTGTTGTTGTTTCCCTTTTTGTTTCTTTTTTTCGTAATGTATCTATGCTTGACTAATTGGCTTTCAAATATTACCTGTTGAGACATTGTTTCTTGGTACCATAATCACCCTGGTCTCAACGGGGTTTATGGGACATCTCTTGTTGTATTTTCTGTTACTTTAGAAATTTGATATTTTCCTTTCCTAATCATTTGTGCTTCTTTCAGTGTCCTGGGTCAAATTAATGTGAATGGATGTACTGTTGGGGTTTGCTTATTCCTTCCAGACAGTAGATGTAGAAAGGATGAGACCATCTTGCAGGATGACTGGGAGGCTCTGCACCCAGGACCACTCTTTTTTTTATAAAGCACGCAGCTACCCTGAGGCATCCCAGCGCTGTTTGTAGACACAGACCAAAAGAGTTACTTTACTTGCAAGTGATTCTAAAAAGCCAGGTTTTTAGTAGTTTGCGGAAGGACATATGATTATATTCCTGACGTATTTAGAGTGAAAGGGCATTCCACAACCTAGCCGTATTGCAAGAAAAAGAGTGGCCTCCACTTCTCGCTTTCTTTATTTTTGGCACTGTGGCGAGTAACAAGTTCACTAATCGAAAGCTTCTATTCTGTTGGTAAGGGTTAATCAAAGAATGATTGATTGCTGATCCCTTTCCCCAAAATGACTTATGGGTAATACAGAGTGCCTTAAATTTGACTCTCTCCAATATCGGAATCCAGTGTAGGGTTTTCAAAGCAGGTTTGGCTGATTGCCGATAAGGGACGTCTAGGAGCGGACGTGCTGCACAGTTCTGAATGATCTTGAGTCTGGCTGGAGTGGTTTTAGGAGCCCATAGATAGAGTGCATTTCCATAGTCCATGCGTGAAAGAAACGACGCCTAGACCATGATCCTTCTTGCCTGGAATGGGAGGAGAGGGAGGACTTTCCGAAGCATTCTCATGATGCCGCAGCACGTTGGCGACAATTTTCGCTGTTTGGTGCCCAAATTCAAGGATTGATCCAGCCACATGCCAATACTTTAAATCTGGCCTTTTGGTGGAGGGGAAGGGCCAAGGCAATGTGGCCAGTGTAACTCATTATTAGGGTTCAGAGAGTTGCCAGGGAGTCTTGTTTCCATTCAACTTTTGGCAAGAGAGCTCCATCCATTTGGCAACCTGCTCTAAACAAGGGTGCATATGTGATGATTGTTATGCCAAATTATTGCACTATCCCAGCTAATGGCCTCATATATATATTAAACAACGTGGGGCTCAGGGAGGATCCCTGAGGCACACCGCATCTGAAGGTCATACGTTTAGACACTACTTCTCCCTCGAAGATCTGAAAGGAACGGTCCTCTAAGAAGGATTGTAGCCAGGTGATAACACCCCTGCCACTCCCAGGGTCCTGAGTATGAGGGTCAGAATATTATAATTGATGGTGTCAAATGTGACGCTGAGATCCAGGAGAATGATCGCCGCTACGCCACCCTGATCTAAGATCCTCCTTGTAATTCAAAGGACTCTGTCTCACACACACACACAAAACTGACATCAGGCTTGCCCTGTCTTTTGTCCCCCAGACTTCATGGAGACTTGGCATGGGAAGGGAAGAACTTTCCAGTAGTATAGGGAATCCCCACATCAAAGACTGGTATCAGGAATGAATATTGGACTGTGAGAACGACTCATCAGTATACTCCTGGACCTGGGGGCATTAAAAAAGAAGGAATGCCATACTTCTCAGATGACTGCCATGCTACTACTAGAGGATTGCTCTGCCGCATGAGGACAGCTTTGCTCTTTGAGAAGGAAGACTGGTTCAGCTCCCTTCATTCCAGGCTAAACTGAGTAACTCCAAGGGTCTGTTGGTTGACCCCCTGTCTGAGCTACAAGAACGCAGCAAGCTCCAGAGCCCTAGCAGCAACTCACCAGTTGACCTGCTACACTGAACCTGCAGCTGGCCCCAAAAATAGATCTGCCTGAGCCATGCTTGCCTCTGCTGAAGTGGGCTTCTGATCCCCAAGAGGTGCCTCCGCACATCCTGGACCCTTGTCTGATATCTGTTGAACTCCTCCTGTGAAGAAAGGTGAAGTCTTGAGTTTTGGGCTCTTTCCCACCTTGAAAAAGACTGTGCGTACCAAGACTTTGCTACCTGTGGTGACCACCAAAGAGAAGCTTGGTGAACCCAGCTCTTCCTGCTACAGCGATCATCAACAACGACCGGCAACATGAGACCTGTACTTCGAGCTGCAGCAACAACAGCCCACACAGCCTGGCCTGCTCTTCAAACAACAGCAACGGCCATCTGTGACACTCTGACTGCTCCTTGCATGCTCCTGCACCACAAATGGAATTATTCAAGCCAAACTTTAAGAAGGTAACTTTTTTAGCAGAACTACGTTGGCCCCTGTGTTTGGTCCGCTTCATCGCGGTCGTCCTGAACTTGTGACTTTCTCCCGTATAGCACACAGATCAACATATGTGGCACTTTGCGCGTTTAGTCGGTATACCTACCTAAAGCATCTATACTGCATATGTTTTGAACAACTGATTGGTATCAAGTTCTTTATTTATTATTGAATGTATTTGTTTATTTATTGTTCTAAATTGGTTTGTGAATATTTGTATGGGGTGTTTTCACTTTGTTAATATTTGTGTGCTGCCAAACTACTTTTTACCTTGCCTCTATTTTTAGCCAGACTGATTTGTGCTAAACTACCACAGAGTTAAGCACAGGTTAATTTAGTGACTTTTGTGGCACACCCTGACAAGGTTTGTGGTTGTTGCCTGAGTAGGGCTTCCAGTCCCCTCAACAAATAGCTCAATTTCTTAGAATCTAATTTTGTCATTTTTACCCCTGATGGATGGTCTCCTTTGTTGTCACTTTTGATGAGGCCACCCATCACGCACATTATTTGCTGTGCATGCCTTACAAATATAAATCAAGGACACAAACAAAATGTTTAGTCACCAGTATCACATTTTTCAAGTATACGTTTTCTTTTTTTATGTGCTAGCTCCTTCGGTGCTCATGACGGTTCCGGGTCGTCATGAGTCAGAGTAGACGTGTGCTCATGATGGGCGGGAGCCGTCAGAATGTTGCGCTCCGCCTACGCGTGGTTATTTACCTGCCTGTGCGGGAGAATTAATTAGTGGGCAGAGTTCTGACGGGTCCCGGCCGTCATGAGCACACCCACACCGTGATTTATGAGAGTCGGGAGCCTTCATGAGTACCTGAGCGCCACTCCTAACCCCGCCCCCTCGCACCACGGCGAAATTTGCGCTGCAGTGAAGGGGTTAAAGTAATAATCTGATAATATTATTTAATCATCAAACAGACACAGACCCCCTTAATTAGGTGTTGCGGACCCAGAGGATTCATAGGCCACATGTTTAGAACTTATTCCTTAGATCATGAGGTTTATAATGTGGCTCAGGCACTGAGCATTAAGGTCCACTGTTCGGTTTGCCTTATACCTCGGAGAAACTAGAGGTTTCTAAACACATCTCTCAGCACAACCCTGTGTGATTTTGGGATGTGTTGAGATGTCCTCCGAACTTATGTTATGCCTCCACCACTGATTTTGCACTGGGGCAGCTTTGAAAGTAAAATTCAATTCGTGAACACGGAGCGCATGTTGCACATTGGCAAAATATTGTTATGAATTAGCATGCATAATTCCTTTTGTTTGCAAACTTTATGCTCGCTCTCCTTCTCATCCTATCTCCTTGAAAGGGTATCTTATTCTTAATTAGTAAAAAAAACAATGATTCTAGATACAGCCCAAACAGATTTGTTATAATTATTCATTTTGATACAAGTTAATATCGATGAAAGATGTAGCCTCATTCTGAAGGCACGTAATGATCAACATTTCTTTAATATCCTGGGACCACTTGTTGAATAGAATGAGTATATTTGCCTCCCAGATGATGCATACAGCAATGATAACTTGTAGTGGGACTAGCATTCCTACTGCTAATGTTTCTATGGGTTTGTGCATGGGGTTGGCGTTGCAGGAGAGGGGCAGTCCCGCTCCCGCACCACTAAACTCTTAATAAGGCCCTATCTCAGTTGTTGCCCTAAACTATGCTGTAACAGATCTAACATTACTAAAATGAGAGGCTGGAGGTACTTTAGTGGCATGGGCACAGTGAAATAATTTGTTTTTTACTTGTTTAACCTGCCTAATAAAGGCAAACGTTATCAAGGTTTTTTGTTTTTAACAATAGGGGGTTAATCCAGGCTGGCTGATTACAGCCAGGGTTGCATGCAGGGGTCAAGATGTAGGCACTTGTGTCAGTAAACCTTGGGTTAAATTTGATGCTATGTATGTACCTGTCGATTGTTTACTATTTTTACCAAAGCGCAAACAAACACTGTGCCCTGTTTTTAAAAAACACAGGCCCGATTCACAGAACTAACTTAAGACAACATCCTAAACTTACTACCATTTTGGTATTCACAGAAGAGACTTACTCATTTTGGTATTCAAAGAAGACACTTACTCATTTTGGTATTCATAGTAGACACTTACTCATTTTGGTATTCACAGAAGGCACTTACTCCTTGATGAGTAAGTGCCTTATTTTGATATTCACAGAAGGCACTTACTCATTGATGAGTATTGCCTTCTGTGAATACCAAAATCAGTAAGTGCCTTCTGTGAATACCAAAATGGTAGTAAGTTTAGGATTTTGAATCTGGTATTGAGGAAGCACTGTTTTAAAGACTATACAGAAAACGAAACGTATTTTCGCAATTTAATAAGACACTGTCCTTAAATTAAATAAATAAATAAAATATTACTTTAGCATAATAAAGGGTGCTCTATCTAGTGCGTTCCAAGTAGGAGGGTGTAATGATTTTGAAATTTAGATTCGAAAATTCTCAGAAGGCATCATTTTGAATCATAGGTATACAATGTAAGATGGTTCCAGACCCAGTAGGCTTGTGGATTCCTTTTATCTTTCATTTTAATATACATGCGTGCAGAGAAAATGCGCTGTACTGACCATTCATTGTCAGGAAATTAGCAAGACGGCAGCTCAATATTTCTGAATGGTATTTAATATGGTCAAAATCAGATACATTGTGAACTAATATTCTGCTAGCAGTGAAAAGAAGCGTCTTTTTTTGGGTTGTTTTTAATATATATGTGCGATTGCTGCAAAGCGGTATTCTGTGTTTTTTGCACTATAAGCCCTAAGGATTAAACTAATGTCATTCATGTCATCCTACTGTACATTTATTGCATCCGAAGCAGAACAGTTATTTCAAGAGACCGAGGGTGGAATACTGAAAGGAACTGTGTCCCAAAGTGACATTTATGGACAGAATGATTTATAAATAATGATAGTTCCATATGACACAAGTCAGAAGAGCAAATTACGTCGGATTCCCAGCATTTCACCTCCATCTGATATGTTTCATGTTATTCAACTACAGTCTTCGGGGATTTTATTCATCAATATTTGACTTAATGTTTGCATTGTCATTCATGATCAATTTCTTCATGTGAAGTGATTGATGCGTTCATTGCACCTCATGCAACTCGGTCAACAGTGCTGTCAGCCCCAGGATTTAGTCTGCATGCTAAAGCATTGAAAAACTGTTTCAAAATGGGCCTCGTTCCTGGAAGATAGACTAGGGCGCTCGAGCGGCTAGACATGCTTATAAATGGACACAGTTAAATTGAAAAATATTTAGGTAGATAAAATGACTCGTCTCATGGGACAACAAAATAAACTTAAGGGTCCTAACCATTACATTGTTGTAGTTGCACCATCCAAATAATTACATAAAGACCACAAATATCACAAATCATGCAAGTGGGTTTGTTTTACAATTGGTATTTTTATTTAGAGAAGAGTATAGCACACTGTGAATTTTCTAGATTTCACTTTGCATAGATTGTGTGTAAAAGGAGAATTCTCTAAATTTCCAATCTCAGAAAATATAGGATAAAAAAGTTGTGTGTTTCACGCTAACTGACGTTTTTCTCAAGTTGCAAAATGTGCTTAAAAGTATTCGAACATTTGAATTTTTTTAAGCAGTTTTATTTTTACCATCAATACAACTAGTGAAGAAAAGATCTTATAGGAGCTTTAATTCAGAAGTATGTTGCAGGGTAGGTTTAGGATCAAATATAAGCCCGGGCAAACTAAAAAATAAAAAAGCTCGCCACATTTGTGGATTGCGCCTTTTCGCAAGAGACTGCTTCAGTGTTTTAAGTATTATGAGAAGTGGGAGGAGGTGGGTTCTCCAAAAAGAGATATGTTTTCTTAACTTCATTGAGATAAAAATATGCAAATGTTGCCAGGACTCTGTGCATGGATTAGTTCTGACTAGTGAACCACCCCTGAATACAAGTGAGGCCATTTCTGCTCATGCACCCCGCCCTTCTGCTCGATCTGAATATATTAATGGGATTGCCCAACCAGAGACTGGGACTGCTACCTCCGCCCGTTGGTAAAAGGGAGGAAATAGAGGCCCATCTACCTTGAAAAGGCTGCTCAGGCCCAAACTAGGTCACTGGCGGAATCTTAACAGCACAGACACAACCTAAATCAGACAACACCTGGCCAAAAAAGCATCCTACAGCTGCAACTACGATACTGATGCCTCACTCACTGTCCGAGTGCCCGCCTTATCAATCCGACCCAGGTATGTTGTCAATAAAGTGCTCAAGTAGACAACATTTAGTAAGGGCTTAGTGGTATTTTGCATTGGTTTCTTAGACCCCGCTGAATGTTGCTGTTTTTTCATGTTCTGTGGCTTTTCTGGGATATGCAATGTGTGTGTACAAAGTCTATAAAATTTTATTGGATATTTCTATTGTATATGAGGCACCTCCATTGCATTTAATTACAGAAGAATACACACAGGCAAACGAGCACTGGGGAGAGGCAAAGAACATCTACCATCCTTTGGTGGCATGCATTTAGCACCCTCTTAAAGGAACTGGGCAACATAAGGTGTTTACTATGGGTTTTTTGCATTTATAAACTTCACTACACATTAGTGGTGGGCTCTATCCCAAGTCTGGTCAGGTCTTTCTTTCAGAAACTCTTATTAGTGTGACTGGAGTTATACTGACAGGATTTGAAATGTGCCCTCAGTCTTGCTCTTGATTATGACTTTTGGAAACCCACAGTGATGAGTTCAGCTTGAGACTGCACCCACAATTTTGGGCCATCAAACCCTTACTTAAGGCCTGGGAGGTCATTCTTTTTTTGCCATTGTCTTAAAGATGCAGTTCCATGACATTTTCCTGTACATTGAACTACGTTACCACATGGATGAATCTGTACCTGACCTTGGTACTTTTAACATTGCACTATGGGTCATATTTACGAGGAAGTGGCAATGCGCGGCATTAACCTCCTTGGCTTAACGCTGCACTCTGCCACTTCCAAAACGCAGTGTTGCAACATATTTACAAGGATACAGTGCAGCCATGCATTCCCCCTACGCTGGTGCTAATATTAGCTGCCTAGCGCCAACGCAGACACCCTTGCACGACAGTGCAAGGGTGCATGCGTTGTAGGGAAAGATTGTTTATGTGCAGGAACGTGCCACTTCCTGCACATGAAAAAATCTGAAATGGCATTTTGAAACTTCTATGTGTGCTGCTTAATGCCGCACATGTAGAAGTTGCAAAACGGCATTTTTTAAGTAATTGTTTATGTGCTGGAAGGGTCACCTTCCTGCACATAACAATCAATGGTGTTTTGCTGTTTCTATGTGTGCCGCACAACGCAGCAGACATAGAAACAGCAAAAAGAAGGAGAAATGAACCATTTTTCTCATTGTGCCTGTATAAGGCCAGGTTTTCTGTGGTTTTAATTTTGGCGCTGCCCCATATTAACACTGCCCTTGTAAATATGGGGCAGCATGAAAATCAATGGGTGTTGGGGTGGAACGCCCACCGCTACACCCATTGCCCACCCCTTTCATGCTAAGTACAGTGTGCCCAGGGCCTGTTCGTTAAATGTCACAAGTGGACTGCCAACAGTACAGTGGCACTGCAAAACGACTACAGGTCTGCCACCAGTAACCTGGCTCTGCAGGTTTAAAATGAAAAATTGAGTTTTTTAAATAACCCCTTTTGACAGGCCAAAATTGTCCTTTTGAACAATAATAAATAACTCTCAGCAAGTCTGAATGCCCAATAAGCTTTAAAAGTGAGACATGTAATAGTTTGATAGAAAACTAAGTCTGGGAAGGTAAACTCTGCTCCGCTCGAGAAGTTTGCAGAGTTCCCTCTCTCCAAGTTATGCAGAGCTCATGGAGTTCGGAAAAACTCCGCCTCGCGTAGCGGAGCAGAGTTTGTTTCCTTGCTCGCGTTCGTCAACGTCAAGTAGACAAGCGCCAGCATGGAAAATTAACCTCTCTGAGAGATTTCTCAACGCGGGCGGTCAGATTTCTCATTGTGAGCAGTCGCGTATGCTCGTGACCGCTTGCGTTGAGAAACCATTCGTTAGCGTTGAGAAATCTGCAGGTCGATTAAAAATCTACTCGAACTGCAGAAAGGCGGCTTGTACTGTGCATGGTGCCATTTGCGATGATTACAGTGCAGACAAGCACCCAGAACTGAAAATCACTGTGAAAGCTATTTATCTAATAACTCCACCACTTGTGGAGCTCCACGTAGCACAAACTCTGCCCAGGCTTATATAAAACACGTCCTTACAGTGACAAGGAAGGTATTTTCACAGTAGCAATGTTAGCTGTTCCATAGAGTTAATATTAAAATGTAATAATATCTGCCTTTAAACCAGCTACAAAATGTGTTCTTGGAGTTTTCTAAAATAATTGCTACAAATCCAAATCATTGGTAAAGTAGACTTTATTCTAACTACTTTACAAAGTGTAATTTAAAAAAACTCACCTTTTGCGTTCCTAAAGTCTCTAAAAGACCATTGGCATGAGCTTCCAACTGGCACCCTGGACCCAAATAGTTCTTTGATGAGGTGTGAACAGAACAGAACAGAGCAGAGACAAAGGCCTTTGGGGTGGGGAGGTATTCTGTTCTCATGACAAGATGACAATCTGGACGGTGTACAGGAGCTTTACTTTAAAGAGGCATCTATGTCACAGTAAGATGTAGCTAACACCGGGACCTGCCTTCTATTTTATCCTATTAGTCAGCCGGTTACCAATCCCAGTGGGATTAGAGTTTCCTCAGAACCGGTTTGACCACAGAGGAGTGGTTGCTCATTTTCCTGAACACAACTCTAGTGTAGGCACAGGAGCACTGCATAAGGAAAGAAAGATTTTACCAACATGTTTATATGTTGAGAATTACACTTTGAGAATGTTTTCGGTAGGGCACCAAAGAACTGCTGCAAAAGTGTGAAGAGTTACCCCTGGGAACTTCTTCCCTTTTAGTTGGGAGGTGAAGGAAACAGCCCAGGAAAAGGTTAGTGCCAGGCATTAAAATGACAACCGTGGGCACCCTCTTCAGTTCGCTAATCAGTGAGTAGAAGAGAGAAGGCGGATGATAGCTGCTGTTGAGACATGTGAGGACAATCCTAAGGACTGTACCTGCTCCCACTTGCACCTAGTCAAAAAAAGTGTATTCCAAGTGTCATTTGTGACCTCCTGTTTAGTTATAGTAGCACAAACGCTGCAAGAAGCCCACTTTTCTAGATGAGCCCAGCTGATCAGTTTCTACTGGACCTGCCATGGACCCTGCTTACCCTTGTCTTTTCTAGTGCAACCATTGCCCGCGATTTTAGCATAGTGTTTATTGGCGCTATTTTCATTTAAAACGTACAAATGCATATCTCCTGTTTCCCTTATTGTTTTTTTCTCATTGTGCTGTTTCTTTGTTCATTCAAATATTCTCTATTTTTATAACTTGGAGTAGGATTTTTACTGTGTTGTTTTATTGACTTTTTAACTGTTTTGGTAAGTTAAGCATGTCTGCTCAGTATCCCAGCTACCAGAGGGTGATTTCAGGTTTAAATGACTGAAACCTTTACAGGACCTAACACTAATAGTACCATTATTACTTGTGGTGGTCTACCATCCACTCCAACTATTAATCCACTTTCTCATAACCTGCAACTTAAAATTCAGAGTCAGTACGTGTTCCTTGATGTATTAACTTACATGATAATGGTTTATGGCTTATTGTTCATGGTGTGCATTTCTCTCTGTCTGTGTGGCAGACTAAGGCTATTTCCTAATCACCCATGCAAGTTAATTGTTTTTACTTTATTCCACTGATAGCATGTTCTTGGGTATACAGTTATCATTCATGAAAAATCAGGACTGCATGTGCATAAGCGTTTTTACAACTACATCAAAATTACTGTAAAGAATCGGTGTTGGAGGGTACCAGAGCACATCATTGGTACTGTACAGCAAAGGATCTCATTTGGCACTGGCAGTTAGCACTCAATTCCCTTTTACAAAGTTTACAGTAAGGGAGACACAGTGAGCAGCAGAACCTCAAAAATTGAAAGGTCCTACTGCGATCTTCCATGTCTTGTAGCCCAAGACCTTTCTTTGTTATGGCGCTTTCATTGTAAGATATCTGCGAAGAACACTCAGAGTCGCCCAACAATTACCATACACTTCCCATAAGGAAAGCGAGACATGTTGGCTTTGCCACTGCTGGATTAAGTCAATTGAGACCTCTTTAAACAACTCGGCACGATCTATCCTTTAGATAATGCATGCATTCATTTAATGTATCATACTTAACTTGATAGGGCACACGTTTACTTAATTTTCACACGCTTGTTTAATAGATAACACTCTACTCAGTCAGTCAAACAAACTTTATTCGGCCTTCATTAGGCGATGAAAGCACAATAAAAACAATTCATAGAGATATAACATCATACATAAAAACACGCAACAAAGCTTAGATTTGCAGAAGCAATATGAGAAACATCTAAAAAAAAAAAAGCCCGCAAATGAAGCCCAAAGTACATTAACAATCGGTAAGATATCAGGTCAGTAGAACTCTGGGAGAGGCTTTCATTGCTTATTGAACGACAAATAAAGTTTGTTTGGCTGTCATACTCTACTCACATTGTTATTAAACAGCGTAATACGTCTGTGCGCTGCCACCTATCTTACTCGATAAGACGCAAGGTTTAAATATTAACAATTTCAAGGGAAATGCTTTCTTGAGTTTTTTATTTTGTCCATTAAGCCCCTGGGATATCACTCTCCCTCTGGCAGTCAACAGAAGAAATATATTTCAGCACCTACATATTCATCATTATTCCCAGTTTCAGATCAGAAAACACCACTATTTTCACATGCAACTGACATTGTATATAAAAGTGGCAAAATACTTGGATTCTTTGAAACAAACCTAAATGCAACTTTGAAAAAAAATAGAAGGAAAAGTCAAGACACTGTTGGCAAATGTGTCTCCTGTGTATAATTGCACCAAGCACTGTGAATGACTGCACTTGACACAATACAATCTGTTTTTGCGATAAATCATCTCATTTCTGACTATGTGATTTTGTTCGGGTACAAGTTTTTTCTATAAATGCAAATATCTTGTACAGAATTGGCACACATGATTGGAGTTACAGCTTAAGACTGAATAAGTTATGTTAACGTCTTCAACATTTCTGAAGCCCAATTGACTATCAATATAAATTCTCGCAGGCCGCTTCAGAGTCCAATAAAGAGGGTAGGTCGAAGACAGGGGACCCATATATGTCTAAGCCTGGGGGACAGGTATCCTCAGACGATTCTTTAATGATATGTAATGAGGGTCCCACCATCTCCTCCACCATCCCCACAACTGTGCTCCCCACTTCAAATATGACTGAATCCCAGCCCAGTATGCTGGTAGGAAATACTGCACACACTGGATTGGAAGCTATAGAAGGTAAACCAGAGGATCTAAAAGAGAAATATGGTTCTTATGCTGGAAAAAAACTGGATTTACCCCCTCATGCTGCTCCTTTAGTAGCAGTGTTTACAGGAGTCCCAGCATTTACCGGTAGTAGGTCTGAGACGCCGCAAGAATTATTACTATTAGCAAAAAAAACTGTGTGCGAGCTACAGTAGCGGGGGTCCTGACATAGCATCAAATGTAATCATGGCTAGAAGAGTGAGATGGGTGGGCAATGTTCCCAAAAACATCCCCGGAGACTGTGTGGTGGTGAATTTTGATCGACCTAACATAGCCCACAGACTCTTCTGGGATGCCTCTGACCTTGGCTCCCCTGGTATCAGACCACTACCCTTAGGTTTCTTCTATCCTCCTATAAACAATCACAGTAGAATTTCTGCTCCATCAACATCTACTTTAATTCCCACTTTGACTGATTATAGTGACCTATTGACACCGTCTGTATTACCAAATGGGCTAACCATCAATTCTAATCTCAGGTTAGGGGAAACTACCACCTTTCCACTTAATAATACTCCTAATCCATTGCGACCCAAGCTTCCTACCAGTGTCACACAGAAGGTTGGCATACAATTGTACAATCAATTTGCTCCATTGTCTGATCTGGAGGAAATTGATTGACTAATGGAGGGCAGACAACTCCCTCTAGTACACCCAGACACAGCCCTACAAGTTGATAGCAAGACAACATGCCGTCTGGTGAGCTGGAATATAGCAGGCATGAGGGCTAAATGGAATGATCCTATTTGGCTGGATTATATAATTGGTTTTGATATCATAGCCATGCAAGAAACTTGGGATCCATCTGCCAATTGTCACTTGGACGGGTATTCTAGCTTCATTGTACCTGCTACCTCGGGGAGAATGGGCAGAGCTAAGGGTGGCTTAGTCCTTTTTACTTCACTTAGACTGAAGGGCTCCTTTGAAAATGTGGAGACGAACTCAAAAAATGTTTTGATTGTCGAATGGGTAATGCCTAACCAGACAAGAATACTGCTTATTAATTTTTATAATGCTAAAGAGGGTGCGATCTTGACGGAGCACATCTCTACTCTAGAAATTTTTTTGTCAGACTACAAAGCTAAACACAATTTAATTTTTGAAACTATTTTAATGGGGGATTTTAATACACATCTATGTGAGTTACACTGTCAAATAGATGACGATTTTGGGCCCCAGGGTGTGGTGCTCTCACATTTTGAGCATAGTATGCATGGTAATGCTTTAGAAGAATTTTTAGCCTCCATGAATTTAAACGAGCCGGAGGTAAATGAAGAAGGTGATAGGACCATAACTTTTAAGGGCTCTGAACATGGATCGGTGATCGACTATATATTTGTCTCACATTGGGTCCTGTCGTGCTCGTTGTCATATAAAGCTATTTTATCTGCCTTTAGTGACCACAATCCTGTTACTCTGGAGGTGCGGCTAGATTTGGATGAAGGAAGAGGTTCACGAGACTCATTGAAGTTGGATTTGGGACCCTTGAGTACTAAAGATCAAGGTAGAAGGCTGAGGTGGTCAAGGGTGGTCCCTGAGGAATTTTATGACGACCTTTTTAGGAAGACTGATGATCTTCTGGGTATCTGTCTTGACTCGTCCGCCCACAGTACCGCTATAGTTGAGGCTTATACCGCTATTTGTCAGCAGGTTGCTGAAGACCTGAGGATAAAGGGAGGGAAGACTTCAACTAGGGCGGAAAGGTGGTTCGACAAAAACTGCTCACAAGCTCACAGCGCCCTACTTAAGGAGCTCAAGCGCAAACCAAGAAATAAGGAAGTAGTCCGGGCCTTAAGGAAAGAATATAAAAGGACAATTGAGGCCCGGAAGAAAGAAATTAAGGAAGAGGCTTGGGAAAAACTCCTCTCCATTGAGGTGCTGCGTGACAGTAGTAAATTTTGGTCTACTGTGAACCATTCATTCTTCTCGGAAAATAGTAACTCGGCACTTGACTGTGTCATCCCTGATGAGAAATGGTTAACACACTTCAGGGGAATCTATGAGATGGACTCTTGCTCACTGGGACATGATTATATTCCTGAACCGGCAGTAACACCCATTATTTTTGAAAAGGCGGAGGTTGAAAAGGCCATACGGGACATGTCAAAAAACAAAGCACCGGGACCAGACGGGGTGCCAGCTGACTTTTATGGCCATTTCCCCCAAATTTTGGGCTGGTATTTTATGTAACGTATTTAATGCCATAACTGTTGGCAGGGTCCCTAGTTCTTGGCTGACCTCTGTCATAGTGCCGGTGTTCAAAAAGGGGGACAGAGGGGACCCCACCTGTTACGGCCCCATCTCCCTGATAGACTCATCCGTGAAAATCTTGGGGAGGGTCGTGTTAGGGAGACTTAGGGAGTGGTTAGACGGCAGGGGGGTCCTGTCTGACTTCCAATACGGGTTTAGGAGTAACAGAAGTACTCTGGATCAGTGTTTAAATCTCCAGCTCTTAATTGGCAAGTACACGGTAGCCAAGGAGGGGTCCTTATTTATGGGATTTATGGACCTCTCCTCGGCATTTGACTTAGTCAATCGGTCAAAACTGTGGACCATCTTAATAGAAATTGGTATTGACCCCGCATTAGTAAACTTCCTAGCGGTTTTGCACTCTGATCTATCCGCAACAGTTAGAGTTAATCAAGAAGGAAGGGTTACAAGCTATTTTAGCTCTAGGAGGGGCATGAGACAGGGCTGCATATTGGCCCCCCTATTATTCACCTTGTATATTAATGCTCTGGGGGGGTGTCTTATGCAGGTGACCAAGGATGTGCCGCATATAGGGGACTCTCTAATACTGGTCCTCCTCTATGCGGACAACGCGGTCCTTCTTGCAAGGACGGGAAATGGATTGCAAAGATTATTGGACTCCTTTGGTGAGTTCATGGGGTCCCTGGATTTAAAAGTCAACATCAAAAAGTCACATGTCATGGTGGTGGGCAAACATTGTGGATCCCGAACAAAGAAAACTTTTCTCTGTAATAATATTGCTATCTCTAGGGTCCCAATGTTCACATACCTAGGGGTTTTATTTGATCATAGGGGGTCATGGAGACCCCAACAGCTACAAAAGAGTAATGCGCTCTCTAGGTCATCCTCCGCTGTTCTGGCATTTGCAAAAAAATTGGGAGCGGAACCAATTAAGGCTCTTCTTAACATCTATAAATCCAAATGTCTTGCAATAGCTTCATATGGTTCCTGTATCTGGGGATACACCGCCCACACTAAAATCCAATCATGTGAAAATAAGTTCCTAAGATCATTGCTGGGTCTTCCACATTCCTCTCCTACCTACTCAGTGCATACTGAGTTGGGAGTAGGTTATGTGACGGACCAGCTCAGATTGGCACCCCTCCTTTGCTGGGCTAAGACTTGGCTTAATCAGGAGATATCATTAAACCACCAAATCCTGAAGGACTCTATTGCACTGGACAGGGCTATTTCTATCCCTTGGTTTTCGTATCTCCAAACAATGTTTACGCAACTAGGACGCCCTGAGATTTATACCACCCCCAAATGTATTACTGAAGAGGACGTTGGGTGGATAAAGGTTCACTTCCTGAGCATGCTCAGTGTGGAAAGAGAGGAGCAGGAGCTTAAGAAAGTTTCTGTAAGGGCAAATTTTTTACTATCAACATCCCCATCAACTGAACCCTATTTGAGTATTGTGAACCGCCCCTTTCATAGACAGCTCCTAACGAGGTTCCGTTTTAATATGATATATCTAACTCTGGGTGATTTCCCATCCTGGGGCAAGCCGGAAGCCTGTAACCCCTGTAAATGTGACAATTTTTCAAACCAGGATACGCTGCATTTCATCGTGTTTTGTGACTTTTATAAAGAAATGAGAGACAAATACTTGTTACCTTTGTTGAAAGAGGCTGGCTTTATACAAGTCAGACCAGCCCTCTTATTTTTACAAATGTTAAGTTGTCCTCGGGCAATGTTCTGTGTTGCGAGCTTTCTGGTAGCTGCTGTTCGGAAAAAGAAAACTTTAGTCTTCCCTTGTCTACCTGGCACTTAGCACTTTGAAGATATATATATGATGAGAGCAGTCTTCCCAGCTGGCTTAAGTGATGAAATGTATATTTTGTCCACGTATCATCTATAGTGTAAATTACGTTTTTTAGTCTGATTTTTAATGGAATTGTGTTTTTATGTATACGGACATCTGAACGCACTGTGATCCTTGTACATTCAACTTACACTGTATTTAACTATGTGTATATACCTGTATATTTGTATGTATGTATATATGTTCATGACTGTCTTTTTATGATTTTTAATAATCGAAATAAAATGCTTTGACTGACTGACTGACTATCAACCTTAACACAAAATAGAACTAATACTCCCCAAATGATTCAATTTTCGGATTAAAATTTGTAAAACGAGTTTACAGGGATTATGATGTAATATTCGATTCAAATTAGTATGATCTACAGCATGCTTAGCGAGAGGCTCAGTGTTTGAAGATAGTGGATGTTATAAGAATTCACTTCAGATCTCTTCTAAAGGGGGTGGATCAAAAAATGTTGTCTCCTCGATTCTCAATTAAATCCATTTAGGAGTCTGTGATGCTCTGTGCTTGAAATGACACAACACATCAGAAATCTTGTATAGGCAAAAAGTGTAAGAAAAAATATGCTATTTATTTCAATGCAAAACACAGTGAAGAATGCCAGTTTAGTCAACCAAGTGGGCACATCAGCACCACTTCAAAAGTAGTAAGGCAAACAAGAGCAAGAAAAGATAAACAAATGTTATCACTTTTTGGGCAATAGAGATCAGCAAGGTATTGCTGTAAAACAAGGAATGTCATGTCTACTTCATCTTTAAAGTGAGACAGTTCTTGCCCAGGCAGCTCTGACACATGTCTGCTGCAAAGGACTCTGTCTTCCAAACGCCCTCTCTGTAAACTCCTAAAAACATGTAATTGCGAAATAGCAGCTAGTTCTATTTTTGAGAAGCAAAATGTCTGCTCCTATAAACCACCAACCAGGCACCTCATCCAGCTGACAGATTCAGCACATCTCACCTGCAATTCAATGCTACATGACTTTACTGTGATGCTTCGGATAAGACGTGGCATGCAATCGGTATCTAGATATAACAGCGCTTCTTCCATTAAGTGCCGTTAGTGAAATTACTGCAGTCAGTTAAAATATCATACAATTGTTCTTTTAACATACAGATTATGGCCTAGTTATTTTTTGTAAAGTATTAAAAAACAGATACATTTACCTGCATGAAAATCAATCCCAACAGCAAAGGAAGCTCCAGATATTGGCATGAGAGCGTCCATTCTATCAATTGGGTCAAGTGGAATTCCCCTGATGCCCTCCTGCACTGAATACATAAGAAAGGACTCGATGCCTATTGAAAAAAGAAGAGGTTAATACTCCATGAAACTGGACAATGAAGTACTTGTGCACACATGAGTGAAGAAAGTCAATGCACTTGTCTTTAGGGCAGGGAGAGCCAGGTGTGACTGCAACAATCTATACATTAGTGTGACCTTTCTAGAAAGAAATGCAGGCCATTTGATATCATTTGAAAAATGTTTCCTTTCGAATGCTAGTGTTGGGGCTCAGAGGCTATAGTAAATGGAGAAGTGGGGCTCAGGGGTTAGAGGCGGCAGACCCGGAAGCTGAGATCGGCCCTGGACCAGGGTTCAATTCCCCGCCTCGGCGGGTCTTGAGCTCAAAAAATTCCACGGACTCGATAATTCTCTCTCCGGTGCCATCTCAACTCACGGGTTCACACTCTGCGACTCTGGGCAATAGCTTGCTTAATCTCCACAACGGCCTCTCGCGGCGGGATGCCTGGCTTTCACCTTGTGGATACCCTGCCGGGGTTATCTCACAGGGGAATACCAGGACGGGTTCCCTAAGCAAGCGCCGGGAAACCCTTTGTGGGTAGCTGTGCGCTATATAAGCTCAAATACATTTACATTTACATTTACATTAAATGCCACATGAAAATTTCAAAGCAAAGTCATCCGTTATCAAAATCTATTATTCTAAGAGAGTGTAGAAATAAATTACGTCGCTAATGTTGTAACCTATTCTTAAGTATTTGAAGTCTATTTTATCGAGGTTCAACACCACAATGCGTGGTTGAATATAATCTTAGCTAATTATAAGAGTGAGCCAAGCATCTATGACATTAAAAATAAAAATATACTGCCTTTTGCAAATACCAATGAGGCTGAGACAGAATTACTTGATGGTGATAGAAGATTCACCAACTCATTGGATACTGGTTGGGAGCACAACAATAGACAAATGAACCCCCCAAAAAAAGAAAGAATATAATAATGCATCATTGCAAAACTACATAATATATATTACAAGATAAACAACCTTTAGCAAAGCCAATTTACCCCCGTTGGCCACCAGCCGTTTGGCTTTGGCAGTTCTTGTTTTGTATTGTCGCTCTTTTTGCTAAACGTTATTGTTTGTGAAGCTACTGGTCCTCATGAATCTATGAAAGGTTTTGACTAAAAGCAATATTTTTTTTGGCTCAAAAAGCACACATTACTATAGTGGTCACTGGCACTGAACTGAACTACTTTGTGTGTGGATGTCCTCCATGTAGAAATGCAGCATGCCATAACTTACAGAGAAGTATACAAAAAAAGTGATGGATGGAATGGTTGAATCAATCTCAGTCTTGGTATTTACTCCATACCACATCCGAGTTCATTATTATTTTACAAACCATCCCACTTTAGCTTGGATCCAGTCATGTGCAAAAAACAGTCTTGAGCCTGCTCCAACAGGGACAGTTTAGGTCAGGTTCTCTCTGAACTGGAACTCAATCAACTCAAGACTTGCTTTGCCCTCATTAGAGCTCATTAGTCTGGTATATCTTGGTTCCAGTGGCACTGTGTACACAGCAGCCTCGTCCGAGCATACTAGTCCCACCCTTGGCGTTGCATTGAAGTATACAAAAATGTGCTGGATGGAATGCTTGATTTAGTCTCAGTCACTGGCAATTACTCTGCTGTACATCATTCCATCATAATTTAGCACACCATGCCACCTCAGTTTGAACCCAGCAATATGCAAATCAGTATTGAACCTGCTCCGAAAGGAAAAGTCTTAGCTGAACTGCCTTTCAGGTCCTCCATGAACTAGAACAGAAGCAACCAGAGACCTTCAACCATAGACCTGTTTGTCCGTATTTATGGTTCATTCGTTGGATATAGATTGCTACCAGTGCCACAATTGCATGGCACCCACATCTGGGCATACCAGCCCCAACCAGCGCAATGCATTGAAGTATACCAAAAGGGATAGATGGAATACTTGAATCAATAGCTGCCACTGATAATGACTCTGGGAGGCTGCATGTTCATACTCTGCCACTGGAACATAATGCAGAACCGCAAAATTGATAATATTGGCTAGCCAGAAAATCGGTTGGGGTCTGAAAACAGTAAATGTAAATAGTAAGGTCAATTATTTTCCCCTAAAGTCAAGCCAACATGTTTCTTCCCACATTCATGAGTCTATAAGGTATGAGGCTTTCATCAGTGTTAGATCTAGTGGCCTCTAGTTGACAGAGGTAGGTACCTTTGTCCAAATATGGACCCTTGCTTCTAGTCATGGTAAGGGGGAAACACACTGTTGCTAAACCCTGCCCACCCCCTTGGTAGCTTGGCATGAGTAGACAGGCTTATCCCCAGGGCAATGTGTAAAGTATTTGAACCAACACTCACAGTAATATAGTGAAACACCACAAATGGACGCCACACAAGTTTCTTATAAAATATAAATCACTTTATTTTGATTAGGCAGAGTCAAAACGACATAAATCCAACATACAAAAATAGACTTTCTTCCAATAAGGGTTTGCTAATAAAAGGTCTCTGTAGCAATGTTCTTTTGTATAAAAAAGTTCACTTTAGCAATGTTCTCTGTGTAAAAACATACTTGTAAGAATAAAGACACTTGTAGGCTCAGTATGGCTGCGAGCCCTTGTTGCTAGTGTGTGGAAGGCTCTTTAAAAATGGTGCCTTTAACAACAAAATGCTCTCGCTGTAGCACGGAATGTGCTACACCTGTTTGCTCAGCTTTAAATGAAGAATTCAACTCCTTCGTAAATGCGCGGGCACGTGCCAGTCACCAAAAGATTTAGTCACCCCTCTCATAGATGGCAGACAAAGTGCATTCTCCCCCACCACACTGCATGCTTTACAAGGACCCAATCCCACATCAAACTCTGGAGTCGTACTTGATTTTCTGCAGTGTGCTTGTTTATTAAAATTAAGTTCACAGGTCAATTACCTCATTGACCTACCAATCTCTTTATTTATTCGTACATATTCCAACACAGTATTTAAGAGTAAACTTGCACTTACATACAATATATACATTCACCGCCCATTCCCAATGGGCCTTTAATTTGAGTTCAGGGTTGCGCCAGCAGGCCACAATCCAGATCACCTGCTCCCTTAACGTTAACCCCCTTCTGGTCAACAGAGCCGCAGGTGAGGAAAGCGCCCACTTGGGCAACCATAGGCCTCCGGGGTAGGGCTGAAAAGCCAAGGCCACCAGCAGGTCGGCCCCAACTCTCCCGCCAGCCCAGAGTCCATAATGATTTAGCAAACCTGTTCAGAGTTAACTGTCTCTAGACAAGAAGTTCCCGTGGTATTCTTGTCCGGAACCCCGCTACTGCCCTAACTGAATCCTTATTAATAGGGATGGGTGGGTGGGTGTCTTCTCTTGGAGACGTCCGACTCCTGGGCGATCAGCGGACAAAGAGGGGGCCTCTAGGCTGGTCGCGGGCTTTTAAGCCTCGCGCCCTACTATCACTTCCGGGGCGTACCTCGACCCTTGTTCCCATTGGTCCTGGCGCCGCGCTCACTTCCGGGTCACATAACCCGGAAGCGATCCTACTCCAGGTCGGCCCTTTGGCTGCCACTAACGACGCCATTCCCCAAGGGGGTTGGCGCCTTCCATAGATGGCAGACAAAGTGCATTCTCCCCCCACCACACTGCATGCTTTACAAGGACCCAATCCCACATCAAACTCTGGAGTCGTACTTGATTTTCTGCAGTGTGCTTGTTTATTAAAATTAAGTTCACAGGTCAATTACCTCATTGACCTACCAATCTCTTTATTTATTCGTACATATTCCAACACAGTATTTAAGAGTAAACTTGCACTTATATACAATATATACATTCACCGCCCATTCCCAATGGGCCTTTAATTTGAGTTCAGGGTTGCGCCAGCAGGCCACAATCCAGATCACCTGCTCCCTTAACGTTAACCCCCTTCTGGTCAACAGAGCCGCAGGTGAGGAAAGCGCCCACTTGGGCAACCATAGGCCTCCGGGGTAGGGCTGAAAAGCCAAGGCCACCAGCAGGTCGGCCCCAACTCTCCCGCCAGCCCAGAGACCATAATGATTTAGCAAACCTGTTCAGAGTTAACTGTTTCTAGACAAGAAGTTCCCGTGGTATTCTTGTCCGGAACCCCGCCACAGGACAAGGACCTTACTGGCGGACTCGACCTCCCCCCCCTGCGCTCAAGAGCTTCGGAGACGGCCCCTAGGACTGTTTCTATGAATATCTCCATACCCGCCTCTGACAGGTGAACTCCGTCCTCCGCGTATAGCTCCGGCCTGTCTGCCTGTATTAATTTGTGACGAATCGCTTTAATACTAGATTTCTGCAGGATTTCCGCCACCGACTGGTTCAGCCTTTTAACGGATCTGTTTATTGCTTTCATGGGTGCGCCCCGAGCCCACACGAGTCTAGGGATGACTTCCGACCATAGTACTATAGCTTCTGGGAAAATGTTTTTGATTGCTGCTAGAGTCGAGAACAGGGACTCCTTCACTTCTCTCCTTCCGCCCGGAATCATAACGTTGCCTCCGCAGTGCAACACGAATACGTCTGGCAAAGGCATGCCTCTGGCCAAGGCCGTTTTCACATCCCTCGGGACGTCCGCCAGGCGCTGCCCGCCTATCCCCACCCAATGATGGTCACAACCTCGCATCATGGTCACCCTGTCCCTGAGTGTCTTTTCGAAGTGCGCCCAGGCCCTGCGAATGAAGGAGTGGCCACACCAACAGATTTGGGTTCTCTTAGGGGAGGTACCTAGAGTAAATATGAAGAGTAAATGTGAAGAGATACAGTCAGCCGATTCAAACAACGGGGACGAAGGCTAAAGACATGTTAGACTAATTGCGGGCGAATATAACGTTCGTAACAAGCTGATTTCCAGCGACCCAACCTCTTGATTACCTGTTCGGGTAGGCCTAAGCCAGCAGCCGTTGTCGCTGCTCCAATTCTAAACGAATGTGATGTAAAATCGGCTGGATCAACTCCGATCCGTGCCAGGGTCATTTTAACTACTCGAGTGAACTGGAACCTGGTAAGGGGTAACCCACTCTCATGAATCAAGAGTCTATCGTCCGCTCCCTGGGGCCTGGCTTGGAGGAATAGCCTCAGCAAGTTGACTGGACAGAAGGCCTCACCCTCTACTCTACCCAATTGTAACCAGGTACCTTTACCCAGCGGATCCGTCTTCGATCTCCGCACCCTAAGCCGCAGGACACCTTTTGACTCGATTATATCCGAGCACCTCAGACCCCCTTCCCTTATCCGATTTGGACGCCGGAAGTAATTCTGAAATTTGCAGCGCCCCGCAAAAGGCTAGGGTATAGGCCACCCGGAACAGTTGCGTCTCATACTGGGAGAAACAAACGAACGGTAGAGCTTCTAAGATTTTAATCAATTTTTCTACGTCTATCGGCCTCCTAGAATCTTTCTCCCCGGGTGCCAGGCGCTCCCAACCTCTCATTGCTCTTCTAACTCTCTGATCTTTTGTCGGATCAGACACCCCCCGTAGACCCGCATAAAATGCTAACGCCGACAACTGTCTTTTCATGAATGCTACCAACTTCTCTTGCTCTTTCTGCTGCACAATGAAGCCTAATACACTCTGGGGGGCAAAGATGTCCACTACACCCACACCCCTCAGGTATGCCATATACGAATCCCATGATCTCTGATACATACTCTTAGTCCTTGGGGCCAAGGATGCAGATATCAACTCGGCGGCTGTGGGGCACCAAACTTCCATAGCTCCGCTGGGAAGGCTGACATTGACGTCTCCGCCTGGGGCCAATGCTCCCGGAATTCTGTTAACTTAAAACGAGACAATGCATCAGCCGCTTTGTTTTCTACACCTGGAACATGCTTAGCAGTGAATTGGACATTATGGCTCAGGCACTGCAAAACCAATTCTTTCAATAACCTGAGTACCCAAGTACAGGTAGCCCTCTGGCTATTAATCACCATGACTACAGACATGTTGTCCGACCAGAATACTATACTCCTGTTTGCCAGCAGATCTCCCCACAAGTGCAAAGCTACCACTATGGGGAAAAGTTCTAGAAAGGAAATGTTAGTAGTCAGGCCTCGCTCGATCCAGTCATCTAGCCAGCACTGCATACACCATTTTTGACCGAATATAGCTCCGAAGCCAATACTACCTGCAGCATCGGTGAAAAGCTCAAGATCCGTATTAGAAGAACAGGCTGCTCGCCACAACACCGTGCCATTGAAATCCCTCAAAAAACTTCTCCAAATCAGAAGATCCTCTCTAACTTCGGCTGAAAGCCTCACCCTGTGGTGTTTGGCCCGCAGCCCAGACATTGCCCTCGCTATACTTCTGGAGAAGGCCCTGCCCATAGGAATGACCCGCAGAGCAAAGTTCATTTGACCCAAGAGGACTTGTAGCTGATGTAAGGTTACCTTCCTTGCCCCCAGACAGCTATCGATAGCGGCCCTAAAGGCATCGACCTTGACTTTTGGCAGCCTGCACACTCCTGCCGTTGTATCAATCTCTATGCCCAGGAAGGTCAGACACGTGGTCGGGCCTTCGGTTTTCTCCGCCGCCAAAGGTACTCCGAGCGCCTCAGCCAAGCGCGGGAAGCCCAGCAGGGCCTTCCTGCACGACTGAGAACCCTCAGGACCCATGAACAGAAAATCGTCCAGGTAGTGGACTACTGAATGCGGGCTGTCCGAGGCCAGAAACTGCTCGACCGCCCTTTCCAGGAACCTTGCGAAAGTCTCGAAAACTGCACAGGCAATAGAACACCCCATGGGCATGCACAAATCCAAAAAATAGCTACCGTCAAATGTGAAGCCCAAGAACCTGGTATCGTCCGGGTGGACGGGCAGTAACCTAAAGGCTGATTCAATATCAGCTTTAGCCATTAAGGCTCCTTCCCCAAACGCCTGCAATTTCTCAATAGCCGTGTCAAATTTGGTATACTTCACCGAGCACAGATCTGGGTCTAACTTGTCGTTGACCGAAAGCCCTGGAGGACTTGAAAGATTATGGATCAAACGGAATTTACCTTCCTCTTTTTTCGGAACTAAACCCAATGGGGAGCAAACCAGATTATGGGTAGGTGGTTCTGTAAAAGGACCCCCGACCCGCCCCAATGCTACCTCCTTCATGATCTTCTCTCGAGCTGCCTCCATATTTCGCAACACTGAGCTTTGATTACGAGGTGGGACATTGGAAGGGGGGGCTGAAGACGGGATACGGAATCCAATTGTAAAACCATGCAGTAGGAATTGAGCCTCCTCAAGATTATCGTACTTACTGAGGAGGTGTGTCAGGACATGCCGTTTAATTGGAGTTGGAAGCTTTGTCGGGAGTCTTAGTTGGCTTTCCTTTTGGGGCACTGTTGCTGGGCTGCTCTTTGGGGTTACCAGTTTTCTTAAAACACCTAACCTCGGGATGAGAGGTACCCCCGCAGTAGGAACAGCAGTGTTTGAATTTACACGAGACCCCCTTGGTACACTCATTTCTATTAAACTGCCAGCAGGCCTGTTTTTTCTCACCGACCCCTTTGTCAGTCCGAAAGGACTGGCTCTGAGTTGAGGGGACCGGGGTAGGCGTTGAAGGGGTGGAATAGAAGACTGTATGCCATAAATTAATCTCCCGCTGGTCCCATGCTATACCCGGGTGAACTGCCTTCATCTGTCTGAACATTTTATCGTATTTCAGCCACCCCTGGCCTGGAAACTCTGTTGCCGCTCCATGTATCAGGGATATGTAGCTCATCATTTGTGGGCCTAAAACCGGATACTTCTCAAGCATAACAGCGGCATATATTGCAAATCCCGTGATCCAATTCTTCATGGACCATTCCACCCACGATTTCTTCTGATTGTAATCTCCCTCTTTCCCGCCCTTGGGTTTTCCGGCCGCCACCCCTGCATTGATAAGGTCGAACACTTCTACGTATTCGCCTCTGAGTATCCTGTCCTTCATATCTGCTGGCACATGCCAAGTGATCCCCGCGGATGGCGATAAGGTCATTGAGGACGAACCGAACATTAACGGGCTGAATGCTAGTAACGGGGAACCAACTGGTTGCCACCCCCAACCCCCCATGCATCTGGCCATTAGAGGGACCCGCCACATCAACTACGGCGTTCGCCATTGAGCCCTGACTTGGACCCCCCAGGTTGGAGTAAGCAGTCATCGCTAAGGGGGACCCGTGAGCCGTGTAGGCAGGAAACATTGAGCTTACAGGGCTGCTACCTATCGCTTGACCATGCGACCCATATAATTGCATCCCTAGTAACTGGGCGACCCCCCCGGGCTGAACCCAAACTTGCGACACTCCGCTACCCGGCTGTGCCACTACTGGCGGTAACATACCGTGCGGACCGGACCCCCCCACAGAAGTGACGGGGAACCCTCCTATCTGCGTGGGCCTAGATGCATCATACTGCCCGTCGGTGTCATCTGGGTCATTATCTGCGCCTGAGTTCGAATCAATTGTCTCTGGCACCTCCTCCTCACCTGGTGATACTGGTCGTGAATCCGTCGGCCTAGACCGCTTGCCTCTTGCCGAGCTTCTAAGCTTTTCTGGGGTATGCTTCGCTCTTTTGCCTCTCCCCCTCTCCTCCTGAGAGTTCGCATCTGCTCTAGCCCCGTCTCTCATATTCTTTAGTACCCAATCCATGCCTTTTTCCCTTGTGAATTCCAGCAGTTCCGTAAAGGCAAGGTATTCCTCATTCTTGGCTGCGGGTTGTTTACCCTTCGGCACCTTCTTCGACGGCATCCTGCACTTAAAGAAAACAACGTTAAAAACTTGTCGAGAAACCCCAAAGGACTTTTAGGCCCACCGCGCCGCGGATGGGCCCGGACCCCAGGGAATCGGATGATCGAGCGCCAGCGCTCGCCCTCCCCCTGGACATGAGGATTACCACGGCAATCCCTGATTAATATTTAAATCAAGAGAAATAAACACGAAAGTTGTAAAGAAATCCAGCACACACTGCAAGGCCCGCTAACCTACACCACGAGTCGGATTAACTCTCGCTGTATACTCCTACGCGAAGTTCCCACGATGTCTTCTCTTGGAGACGTCCGACTCCTGGACGATCAGCGGACAAAGAGGGGGCCTCTAGGCTGGTCGCGGGCTTTTAAGCCTCGCGCCCTACTATCACTTCCGGGGCGTACCTCGACCCTTGTTACCATTGGTCCTGGCGCCGCGCTCACTTCCGGGTCACATAACCCGGAAGCGATCCTACTCCGGGTCGGCCCTTTGGCTGCCACTAACGACGCCATTCCCCGAGGGGGTTGGCGCCTTCCAATTGAAGGACTGGGTTCTTTAAGACCCAGCGGTGCCAGGGCACAACACCTGAAACCTTCGTGGGTAACCTGCTCCGGCGTACGAATCACAGAGACACGGGACACTTCCTTCGACGTCAAAGATTCAAGGTTTATTTGCTGCAGGGAACACAGAGATCACGACAAGTACACAGCGTGCAACTTGGGGAGACTGCTTCAAATTGGTTCTGTGGATCGCTCCTTTTATACAGTTTTTACCCATAGGATAACATTGAACACAAAAGTTTACAACCCGGTTCCCAACATTATCCCCCAGAGGGGTCACTTTGGTCACTTTGAAACACATGAGATCCGGAACGTAAGTGCGGAAACATTTGGCGGTTCCCAACTGTAAAAACCATCTTCCCACCATTAGCAAATTCCAATCAGCAGTAAAACAGATCGAAATAGGAACAAGGACAGGTGTAGAGGAAGACGGAGACAGTGGGGAGATCGGAAAGGGTGAAAAAGGGGAGGTAACGGGAAACACGAGATACAGGCATCAAAGGGACGTGCCTAATGAGATGCACGGCTGAGACAATAAGTCCGTGCAGCAAGATGAGCCTCGAGCGGCGCCATCTGCTTTACAGTAACAACCCCCTCATCATAAAGACACTCACAAAGACATGTGTCTTCCGCAAATATCTTGAGAGCCCCAGGGTCGCGAAGCGGACAACGTCCGTTCGCTGGCTACTTGAGGGCAAGAGACAAAATGGATGCCGTATCTAAGATGGAACCCGTGGGTACAGATGAAAAACCCACATAACAAACGAACGGTTTCAGTTAGCACAGCGAAACTGCGCGCACTTACTAAACTCGTCATTTGCGGTTCATAGATACCAGACTCGACCATATTCGTGCGAGTCGAAAACACCACTTACAATTGTCACGGAACCTCAGACGCTCCTTTTGCCCTCATGTAGGCAAGCACTAGTCAGAATCATATTCGATATTCATCAGACCATCGAGGTGTTGCTGTAGCATAGCTCTGTCCAACCGAGTCCCCTTGGTAACAGATGGTTGTCTCATACACGTTGTAGCACAGAGGCCACATAAGGCAGGACCACACTGCACACAAAGGCAACACGTGAACAGGAACACTACAACGACTCCGATGATCATCAGAATTTTCCAACCCCAAGTCGACATCAGGCCCCAAAACCATCCAAGTAGCCTCCAATCCCCTACATCCACGTGTATGGATTCGGAGATCTTATGCAACCTCGAGATGGCTTGATAGACAGTAGGAGCATTATCTGGAATGAAAATGCAGCAGCTCGAATGGATCACCTTACATACCCCACCTCGATCTGCTAAGATGACATCTAAAACCATACGGTTTTGTAACGTCATAAGTCTCTCCGCCTGAAGTTCTGTGGTGATATTACCAAGGGCACTGGCAGTAATATTAGCTGTTGATTCTACCACCCGAGTCAACTGTCTCAGGTTCCTACTATTGACCATAGGTCCCCAAAACGGGAGGAAACCCTTGAAAAAGTCTCCTGCCTCTTGACCGGCAGTATCCTCTTCGCTAATTACGCCTCGTACAACTCTAGTCTTATGATAATCGGCATCTACCGTAAACGTCGGAGGCAACAGATTTGCAATGAAACATGAGCCCATGAAGTCAGCGGGCAACCATGTGTATGCACGATCATAACAGATAAAGTATGTTACCTTGGCAGCCAGAAACACAGGGGACGAGGACATCGGCAGAATGTAATTTTCAGTGCAAGCACTTGCTCCAAGTCGGGCTTGCGATCTTCGGCCATGACCCATAAGACAAAAATTACCAGTGTGGGGTACGACCCATATCGGAGGCGAGCTTTTAAGCTGCTTTTCGCTAGTGAACACGCTATATTCACCTCTACTTAGGACTCTATAGGCTTGTACCTCTTCTTCGGGAATAAGCGAAGGATCATAGATATCACTATCTAAATCCTCTATTGCTATCGACAAAGGTTTTTGATATGAGGTAGGACCAGAGTAGGGGGAACGTGGTTCTCGGATGGGGTGGAAACCCAGTGCGCTTCGAAACATTGTTTGAAATGCTCGAGCTGACCCTTGGGAACTATACGGTAACACCAGATACGGAATTCCCTTATCTGTAGTATGTGGCATCAACCCACACACCCAACAATTAGTAGTGTTAACCACTAACTGATGCTGATGGAGGAGCTGAATAAAGGAATTGTTGCGGAATTCTACACGTCTAGCCTGCTCGTGTTCCGGTAACATATGAAAGGAATGGGGAGAAGCAGTAGAGGTAAGATTAGGGTAAGGAGTAGGAGTAGGTGTAGCAGGTAAGAAGTAAGACATCGTGTAATACACCCCACCCGCCAATAATGCAGAAGCAGTCAAAAACAATACAAACAGTTGGAATATGAAACATTTGGTACGACTGAGTTGCTGCAGCTTGAATCTGTGGACATGAGCTCCCTCCAAATCATTCAGCTTCGAGAATGCCATTCCCTACGACCGTCCGCAACGTTTCTTGACGCACTTCGTTCTGTGCAGCAATAGTCAATCCCTAGGAGTTCCCAGGAACCGACGGCCTTTAACCTAGCGTTAAGACCTACTGTCCAGAAGGAAGTACGCGCGCGGCCCTACGGCCTCCAATGCACAATATGTACGTATGCAAAAACAAAGTCTCTCAGCTGTAAAGGCAAAAAGGTACAAGGAGTGAAGCTCAAAATATATGTACAAAAATAATTACAGTAATACGAAAGTTCAAAACTGATCACGGGAAAACGGGATAATGCAGTTGACAATACGGCAAGGCAAGATCTTTTTATTTGTCCTTAGTGCGGGATCGCAAAAAGTATCGAGTTTTCCCAGGACGTGTCTGTTCGTCAAACAAAGGATCCGTTGAAGAGACAGCGTCCTGCTGATCAGTTGAGTGTTCTGGTCTTGAGTCTTTTGATGCTAATTGTTCAACAGTGTCTTTCTGCTGCGCTGAGGATTCTTCAACAAGCTGTGCGTCGCTAAAGGGCACAAACGCCGGCAATGTTTCTGTTTCAGATGACGCAATGCCTCTCCTTACCCACGGGTCTGCCGGCAAAGGGATGGGGACTCGTTTGGTGTGCGTAGCATGCACCCAATTCTTACGTCCCTCAAGACGAACGGCAGACCTCGTGGCCAGGAGCACTTGGTAGGGTCCGGTGAACCTCGGGTCCAGGTTATTTTTGCGTGAAAAATTCCTTGTCACCACCCAGTCTCCGGGCTGGAGCTGGTGGCCTGGACCCTCTGTCTGCGTCGGCAATGCTTCGTAAACCTGTTGGTGAATTAACCTCAGTTTAGCAGTCAAGTCATGTAGATAATCAATCAACATTGGGTACTCAAGATCAGAAAACATTCCTGGCCTAGGAACCCCCCACACATTCGCAGGACGGCCGAACACTATTTCATAGGGACTAAGCCCTACTCGGGAGTGTACAGTCGCCCTAGTCGACAGTAATGCTAAAGGTAAAGCGTCAGGCCACGAAAGACCAGTCGTAGCCTGAATCTTCGCTAATTTTAGTTTAAGGGTGCCATTGTACCCTTCAACCAATCCAGCTGACTGGGGATGATTGGCGCTGTGGAATTTCTGATTAATTCCAAGGCCCTTACACACACTCTTCATCACACTTCCAACAAACTCACTTCCGTTATCTGACCACACGACTCTAGGCATTCCATAGCGAGGAAAGTATTCCTTCAGTAGGATTTTCGCAGTAGACAAAGCAGTATTATCTTTGAGGGGATAGGCCTCGATCCATCGGGAGAATGCGCAAACAACAACTAAAACGTACTTCAGGTTATTGCATCGCTCCATATGGATGAAGTCCAATTGAATCACCTCAAAGGGATATGAAGGGGGAGCAAAACTGCCAGGAGGAGTTGGGGTTCCTTTGCCAGGATTGTACATTATACACACCATACAATTCTTCACCAGACGTTCAGCACATTTCGTAATGCCATCATTCTTCCACACAGGAGACAATAATTTGCAAATACCTTTCGCGCTAATATGTGCTAACCCATGCGCCATTGTCACAACGGCCAGCACATACGCATCCGGCAACATCCATCTTTTCTGATCAGACAAATCAATCCAACAACCATTCGCATCCAACTTTCCCGTACTTTCTTTCCACTTCGTCTTTTCAGTCTCGGTGGCCTCATTCTGAATTGCTTTCACACTCTCGATAGTGTCTTCACACATACTCGATTCTGTAGGCCACCTAACCGAACTCGTCACATACATTCGAGTGCTAAGGTTTCGGGCAGTCTCCTTAGCAGTCTCATCCGCAAACGCATTACCACGACCAATATCATCCGTCACCTTACGATGCGCACTACATTTAACAATCGCAACTTGCATAGGCAAAGTCAATGCATCCAAAAGATCATTCACAAGCTGGCCATGCTGTATTTTCGTACCGTGCGACGTCAAGAAACCTCTCTCTCTCCACAATCGTCCAAAACTGTGAGCAACACCAAACGCGTATTGACTGTCAGTAAATACATTCACACGTTTCCCTTTCGCTAACACACATGCTCTAGTAAGAGCAATCAGCTCCGCAGCTTGAGCAGAATTTTGATTCAGCCTTGCAGTCTCAACAACAGTATTCAGCGTTACAACAGCATAAGCAGTAGTCACATCGCCATTCGGCAACTTAAAACAGGACCCATCCACATACAAGGTACCATCCGGATCTTCCAATGGGGTGTTTTTAAGGTCCACTCGACCTTTCGTTTCCTCTTCAGTCCTCAAGTAGCAGTCATGTTCTGCTACTTCATCTGACTCTGTGCTAATTGGTAACAAAGTTGCCGGGTTCAGAACATTACAACGTTTTATCTGAATGTGGCTTGCCAAGAGCGTCAATTCGTACCCAGACAACCTCGCACTCGTCAAGTGCTGAGTTTTCGTCCGATTCAAAAGAGTATCGACTGCATGCGGAACCATCACCGTAAGCATATTATCCATGACCAATCCTGCTGATTGTCAGATGGAGACCGCAGCTGCCGCTGTTGCTCGTAAACAACTCGGCAATGCTCTAGCTACTGGGTCCAAGGTCGAGGAAAAATATGCACATGGACGTTGCTTACCACCAAAAGGTTGCGTTAAGACACTCAAAGCACAACCTTCCCTCTCGTGAACATATAACGTAAACGGCTTACTGTAATCAGGGGTACCTAACACAGGAGCCGAACACAATGAATCACGCAGTTCAGAAAAACTTTTCTGACATTCTTCCGTCCATGGTAAAGGAGTTGAAACATCCTTGCACGTAAGAGCCACCAATGGTTTCGCTAGCAATGAAAAATTTGGAATCCATTGCCTGCAGTACGACGTGATACCTAGAAAGGCACGCACATCTCTTTGGGTTTTTGGCACAGCCATTCGCGCAATTGCTGCAATTCTCTCTGGGGTCAATCTCCTTCCCTCCTTTGACAATAAGTGACCTAGATAGGTTACTTCTTGACAACAATATTGGAGTTTAGAGGGTGACACCTTGTGATTTAACTCACAGAGATGTTGCAGCAACGACACCGTAGCAATTTTGCAAATGTCCTGAGTATCAGCAGCCACCAATAAGTCATCGACGTATTGGATCAAGGCCGCACCAACCGGCAACCTGAATGCGTCCAGTTGACCCTTCAAGGCTTGGCTGTAAATAGATGGACTTTCACAGTAGCCCTGAGGAGCGCATTTGAACCGGAAGCTACGTCCACCGAGAGAGAAACCGAAAAGGTCCCTGCTCTCTTCGGCAATCGGGATGCTGAAAAACGCATTTTTCAAGTCAATCACCGAAAACCATGATGCAGAAGCTGGAATCAGAGTCAGTAGCGCCGTGATGTCAGGCACAACAGGAAATTGAGGAACCACAATTTTATTTACCTCCCGTAAATCGATAACAAAACGATAAACAGGCGGTTTTGAAGGATCAGTACGTTTAAGAATGGGCAGCACAGGGCTGTTGCACACGTTTCCCCGAGTCTCCTCAATAACATCTTTCTCGATCAAATCATAGATGATCGCCAACAGTGCTCGTTCACCGTCAAGGGAGATACGATATTGGGGAATACGTGGCAATCGCACATTAGATTTCAACTGAACAACATAAGGGGAGATATCAAGCAGGCCCACGTCATTTGGGCCTGTTGCCCACAAAGACGCAGGAAGAGAACTCAATTCCGGTGGGAGCTTATCGAGGGACAAATACATAGGAGAGACAACCCTCTCTCCTAACGTAAGTTGCACACCCGCAGGAGAACAATACAAAGTCGCATACAGACGTTTAAGCAAATCCAGGCCCAAAAGATTTTCACCACAACCCGTAGTTAAAATCAACGGAGCTTCTAGCTCACAAGGCCCAATTTTAAGGGGCAAAGGGCGAGAAACTGGATTGCTGACAGGGGCGCCAGAGAATCCAACGGAAACATTTGTTAAGCCAGACAAAGGTGCGCCAGGGAGTTTCGAATGCATGATAGAACTTTTCGCTGCACCAGTGTCCAACAGAAAAGGCTCGACGACGCCCGATGTAGCAACTGCGACGTAAGGCCCTCTCTGATCAACCGGAACTGATACCACTCCCTCTCCTTGTCTATGGCTGTCCTAGTAATTACTGTCGTCAGTTCCCTGATCGACGTAATAATCGTCTACATTGTACTGCGCAGATCGTCCTTGCGATGATCCACGTTGATCGAAACAATTATTAGAATTAGACGAGTTATCCGAGCGATCGTTCTGAGCACCACGACCTCTACCACGTGATGTTTGCTGCGAACCACCACGACCTCCTCTAGATGAGTTACCATTGTTACGTTCATTCAAAACAGGGCAATTGAATTTAATGTGTCCCTCCTGTCTACAATAAGCACATTGATTGTACCCTAACGAGGATCTTTGGGAGGAGGAGTCGTTACGGGTTTGGGATCTGTTCGATTGTGGCTGTGACCTATTCTGTTGTGAAGTATTCTGATTTGACCGCGGAGGATACGCTTGTTGCAACAACACTTTAGTTTTGAGCTCTTTCGTCTTTTTATCAGCACGGTCGTTCTCTTCTTTCTCTCTATTCTCATAGTATTGTGCCGTAGCCAATATCTGAGCCGAAGTAGAAACGGCCCATGCACTTTCCGAATTTCTCAATTTATTGCTCAAGTCGGGCAATAAATTTGAAACAAATTTATCCACAAACAATCTCTGACCACCCTCAGTACCCATATCCTGACCACTATGGTCGATGAATGCCTCCTCAAACCTCGTAAAGAAGTCGGAAACACTCTCATCTTTCTTCTGCTTACAGGCTGACAACTTGTCCCAGTTCACCTTCATAGCTGGCATAAGTGTTTTCATTAGCGTAATAATTCTTTGAGGAAGGTCAAGAATCAACTGGTCGGGTTTAGTAGCAGCTACTTGTCCAGCGTCTGCCGCTACAATGGCTGCCCAAGCACCACCTAATTCAGCCGGGTGATTTTCCTGTCGAATCTTTGCCCATACCGGTTGCGGTACGACATTGCCAAACAACATATCGATATCGGCAAGATTCATTACCGTAGCATTTACAAGCTGTGATAATTCTTTGTAATACCCTGTAGGATTCTTGCGTGGGTCAGGCAAAGATTGCTTCACCTGTAACACTTCCGAGCGTTTCCATGGGAGATGTATCCATATTCTCTGGAAGTGCGCCAATGTCGGAGGTTGAGCATTAGGATTAGCTGGTATCCAAACCGGCGGAACTTCACGCATAGGATATTGGCCAGACTCGTCTGGTTGTTTTTCAATATCCTCAACGAACAATGCATGAGGGATGGGAGCCGGACGAAGAGATAGCAATCGTTCAACAGCACGTCGAACGTTAGTATCCACTATCAGCCCGTTTGCGAACTGAAGCTGGAGATCAGACAGAGCGGTGAGCACCTCGTCAGGCGCATCAACCGCTATCTGATCATAAAGGAACTTACACATTTCGTTAAACACATATCTCGGGGTTGGTATATTGAATTGACAAAATGTTTCGAGGACAACACGGGGTGGACTTCTCTGAGGATTTACCATCCAACCCATTGCCATATTATATAGCGCAACGCGTTCTCTGTTTCCAGGAAGCTGACTACGTCTCTGAGGACCATTGGAACCAGCGGACCCATGAACAGGTCCGAGCGAATGAAAGAAACTAGCCGCAAGAGGAGAATTGCGACTACGAGTAGAGGGAGAAGAATAAGACACAGGGCTAACAAGAGAAGGAGTAGAAACAGTAGCAACAGCAGGAGTTAACAAAACAGGAGCAGTAGCAGGAGCAGTAGCGGGAACAGGAGTATGTGGAAGCGGAGGAGCAGTAGGAATAGGAACAGACAAAGAAGCAGGAACAGTCGGAAGAACGGGTGCAGGTTGAGGAACAGGCGGAGGAGGAATAGGCGGAAGAATAGGTACGGCAGGGACCACAGGAGCTGCGGTACCCTGTACGTACGGAGGTGGCGACTTCATAAGATAAGACATTAAGGGATCCTCAACTGGCTCTTCCTTCTTTTCCGACTCCGTTGGTAAAGCGGGGTAACATTTATCTACAGTCATACGCTGTAATCGGTCAAACACTTCCTTATCCTTAACCTCCTTATCACGCTGAAACTGCTCTGCTTTCTTCACTATGGTAGCAACATTATCTCGCTGATTACGTTTAGTCTGTCTGATTTCTTTCTGTCGGGCTTCCTTGCGCCACAACCGAAAGGCATCAAACATGGCCGGCCGTGACTTTCTTTCGAACAATTTAATCTCTAGATTATCTAAAATCGGGGCCTCGATGCTACCATGAGGTGGCCAACGAAGGTCGCCATCCTTTTTCGTATATTTAATCCAATAATCGTTAAAGGTAACTGGGCCTAGCCCATGCTTACTATAGAGCTCATACGTGGGAGTTCCAACCGGAGGTATCGGACACGAGTCCTCCAGTCGGGAATCCATACCACAAGGTCTGAAACAACTAAACAAAGTACTACGACCAGGCATCTTGCACACTAGCCGAGTTTCACAAACTTCAAGGGTTACGGGATTTACCAAGTCCCAGCAAAGAACAAAACCCTCGGTCTTTGGCGGCTGCAGTCGTCAAACAACACAACAAAGTACGCTAGCAAAGTGTCACCGACAAAAACACTCACACAGCGCTAACAACAAAAACACTCGCTAAAGTGTCAACAACCAAGAACTATGGGAGCGACCCACAAATACTTAACTCAAAGATCGATGGCGTCACCAGGAAGGCCCGTCAATCGTCTCGCTATACCAAGGTCTACGCCAGGCGCCAAAACAGGTCTACAGTCAGGGCAGCAGTCCGTCGCAGCCGTCCGGAGGCGGGAATCTTCGCGGGAAAAGTCTTCGGGCCACTTATTTCGACAACAGGATCGATGAAGCGGAGTGCACCTTCCCTCGGAGATTTCACACGAAGTTCCTCACGATCGTCGGGCTTGGACCGGTACCACTGATGCAGCCCCACGTTGGGCGCCAACTGAAGGACTGGGTTCTTTAAGACCCAGCGGTGCCAGGGCACAACACCTGAAACCTTCGTGGGTAACCTGCTCCGGCGTACGAATCACAGAGACACGGGACACTTCCTTCGACGTCAAAGATTCAAGGTTTATTTGCTGCAGGGAACACAGAGATCACGACAAGTACACAGCGTGCAACTTGGGGAGACTGCTTCAAATTGGTTCTGTGGATCGCTCCTTTTATACAGTTTTTACCCATAGGATAACATTGAACACAAAAGTTTACAACCCGGTTCCCAACATTATCCCCCAGAGGGGTCACTTTGGTCACTTTGAAACACATGAGATCCGGAACGTAAGTGCGGAAACATTTGGCGGTTCCCAACTGTAAAAACCATCTTCCCACCATTAGCAAATTCCAATCAGCAGTAAAACAGATCGAAATAGGAACAAGGACAGGTGTAGAGGAAGACGGAGACAGTGGGGAGATCGGAAAGGGTGAAAAAGGGGAGGTAACGGGAAACACGAGATACAGGCATCAAAGGGACGTGCCTAATGAGATGCACGGCTGAGACAATAAGTCCGTGCAGCAAGATGAGCCTCGAGCGGCGCCATCTGCTTTACAGTAACAACCCCCTCATCATAAAGACACTCACAAAGACATGTGTCTTCCGCAAATATCTTGAGAGCCCCAGGGTCGCGAAGCGGACAACGTCCGTTCGCTGGCTACTTGAGGGCAAGAGACAAAATGGATGCCGTATCTAAGATGGAACCCGTGGGTACAGATGAAAAACCCATATAACAAACGAACGGTTTAAGTTAGCACAGCGAAACTGCGCGCACTTACTAAACTCGTCATTTGCGGTTCATAGATACCAGACTCGACCATATTCGTGCGAGTCGAAAACACCACTTACAATTGTCACGGAACCTCACAATGTGCGAGTTCTCGCCAGTCCCCACGATGTTTTACACACCCTGATGCGACTGATTACCTTGCAAGTGGAATGGGGGTGCTGGACAGTCCACGCTAATCTCCCGCGGGGCAGTTCTCTCCTTGGCGGCGCTCCCTGGCGTCTGGTACGGCTCCGCCCTCGATGACGAGCGCAAGGAAGCCCAGGTTGCTAGGGGACGCCTCGCGCTGCACTTTCCTTGGCGCAGTTCTGCCGGGATGAGCCTCCTCATTGCTAGGGAAACCCTTGATGCTGTGACCAATCCTAGTGAGGCTCGGCATGACACTTCACGGACTCCAGGCCAGTGGTGGTGAATCTCAGCAGGATATTTTTGTGGCCTTTCTCCTCGGCAGGCCTGGCATCAGGCACACAGCTTGAGGGGTGGCGGAGATTATAACACACATAAACAGCAATTCTGGCAATCAGGGCCGGTGGTGAAGAGATACCGGCCCTCGGCGTCTGTCCTGATCACGGGTCCGGGCGGTGATGTACGTTGCGCTCTTTGTACTTGGGGAGAGCAGACGAGCGTGCCAGCAAGTTGGCCTGCACAGTGGCACAAAACGACGTCCTTGGACACACAGACAGCCCCAGAGACTGCAGGGACAGTAGAGCACAATGTAGGGTGAGTTGTAGAGGTCCTTGGCAATCTTTTATATCCCTGAGTTGCAACAGGATGCCAGCTCTTATCAGGCCCTTGGACACAGGTATACTTCAGAGGGTGCAAAGCACACAGCAGAGCTCATCTTCAAGCAAGGTGGACAAAGCACACAGCAGACAGTCCCTTGGTCCTCTTCCTCAGCAATCACAGCAACTGCAGGTCAGCAATGGCAGCACTTTTCCTCAGTCTTCCAGGCTGTTCTTCTTTGAAAGGGATTCCTTCTTGATCACAAAGTTTTTCCTAACCTAAATTCTAGGGGTTTCAGCTCAGATTTTTATACCCCAAAAGTCTTTGTTCTTCATGTGTGAGTGGTCCTAGACCCAGTCCAAACCAGTTCTGGGTGCACTCTGCCAGTGCACATCTTCTTCCTTTGTAAGTGTGGGCCAGGACCATCAGACGCACCGCAGGAGGTGGAGCCAGCTTTGCGGAAGGCAGGCGCAGTCCTATTCAGACCCAGCTGTTACTTCTCCCTCCTCTCTACATGCAGATAGGTCTATTCAGCCTAGTGCTGACTTACCCAGCCTCCTGGAGCCACCCTAGCCCCTGTCACTCACAAACCAGACAGTCAATTTACAAGCAGGTAGAGGCACACAGAAAGGTTGAACAAGAAAATAGCCACTTTCTAAAAGTGGTATTTCCAAACTTAGAATTTAATAACCATCTTCACTAAAAGATGTGTTATTAAATTCTGAGTTCAGGGATACCAGATTCCAACTTTCTATCATGCCGCTATGGGAATATATGCAGGTAAACATGTTACACAGCATTCCCCATGGTATCCTATGGGCAAGACAGCCTTTCAATAGTGGAGAACGAAATTGGCAGTATTTCACTATCAGGACATATTACCCACACTAGTACATGTCCTACCGTTCACATACACTGCACCCTGCCCAGGAGGGCACCTTGGGCCTACAATAGGGGGGTTCAATGTGTAAGAAAAGGGAAGGGTCTGGCCTGGCAAGTGTGTACATTGGCCAGAACAACATGGCACGTCACAGACTGATCACAAGCACTGCAGTGGCAGGCAGAAGACACCATTTTAGGGCTACTCATGTGGGTGGCACAATCAGTGCTGCAGGCCCACAAGCAGCATTTGAATCACCAGCCCTGGCACACTCAGTGACTTTACTAGGGACCTACTGGTAAAACAAATATGCCAATGATGTATAGTCAATCACAATAATAATTTAACTAGGGAGCACTGATTAGCAGTGGCAAAGTGCCCAAAGCATCTAAACCAGCAAAAACGAATTCCAGCACAGTGCCCAAAATACAGGAGATAGAGGCAAAAACTCGGGGGAAACCACGCCAAGGATGCCCGATCTAACACGTGTCCCCTCCAGATGAAAAGTGGGGAGAACTACCCACCCTCCTGGGAGTTATCATCACCAAGGCGTTAAAACCTGGACAGACTATCAGCATTGGTGTGTTCTGTACCAGGGCGGTGTTCCACCGTAAAGTCCATTCCATGTAGGGAGAAGGACTACCGCAACAATTTTGAGTTCTCACCCCTCAACTGCATTAACCATCTGAGGGGCATGTGGTCTGTCTGAACCCGGAAGTGGGTCCCATACAAGTACGGCCTTAGCTTGTTCAGTGCCCAGACCACAGCAAAAGCCTCCCTTTCAATTGCACTCCACCTCTGTTCCCTGGGAAGTAGCCTCCTACTAATGAAAGCTACGGGTTGGTCCAAGCCTGCGTCATTCACTTGTGAGAGTACTTCTCTCACTCCATGCTCTGAAGCCTCTGTCTGCACCACAAACTCTTTGGAGAAATCATGCGCTTTGAGCATGGGTGCCGTGCACATGGCAGTTTTCAGGGCATCAAACGCGGTCTGGCAGGCATCGGTCCAGATCACCTTCCTGGGCTGCTTCCTTGAAGTCAGCTCTGTCAAGGGGGCAACAATGGTGCCATATCCCTTGACAAATCAGCGATAATACCCGGTGAGTCCTAAAAAGGCTCTCACCTCTGTCTGGGTCTTGGGGGGCTCCCAAGCCAACCCAAGCCAGAATTGTATCAATCTTTGCTTAGAGGGGTGCCACCTGGTCGCTCCCTACTTGGTGTCCCAAGTACACCACAGATTCCTGCCCTATCTGGCATTTACTGGCCTTGATAATGAGGCCTGCACTTCGTAGAGCCTTCAACACTTAGCAAAGGTGTTTCAAATGTTCTTCCCAACTCGAGCTGAACACAGCAATGTCATCCAGGTATGCAGCGCTGAATTCCTCCAGTGCAGACAGTACCCAGTAGACCAGTCTCTGGAAGGTGGGAAGATATGCGGGTAAACATGTTACACAGCATTGCCCATGTTATTCTATGGGCAAGATAGCCTTTCAATAGTGGAAAACTAAAATTGACAGTATTTCACTATCAGGACATATTACCCACACTAGTACATATCCTACCTTTCACATACACTGCACCCTGCCCAGGGGGCTACCTTGGGTCTACCAAAGGGTTGTCCAATGAGTAAGAACAGGGAAGGGTCAAGCCTAGGAAGTTTGTACACTAGCCAGGACAACATGGCAGTTCACAGACTGCGCACAGTCACTGCAGTGGCAAGCCTGAGACACCATTTTAGGGCTACTCATGTTGGTGGCACAATCAGTGCTGCAGGACCACTAGTAGCATTTGAATCACCAGCCCTGGACACTCTGTGCACTTTACTAGGGACCTACTAAATATGCCAATCATGGATAGCCAATCACAATAATAATTTAACCAGGGAGCACTTGCACTTTGGCACTGATTAGCAGTGGCAAAGTGCCCAAAACATCTAAACCAGCAAAAACGAATTCCAGCACAGTATCAAAAATACAGGTGGTAGGGGGGAGGAGCTACGCTAGCAAGCAAGATGGCCGCTTAAGCTCCCGGCTCCGCCGACCTCCACCAGCAGCTCGTATATCCTGCAAGTTATCCTGATTTCACACCTGACTCCCGTATGTGTGAGGAGTAGCTGACTCTGAAGGCGCAATCCCGAACTTTTTATCATACCGGGTGACAGAGATATGCCGTGTTTCATTCTTGGCCTACCCCGGAGCTGAAGCCGGGGCCTCGATTTCCAATTCATCCGGGCTGGAATTGAACAACATCGGCTGGAACCTTGGGCTTTGTCCGGTCTCCCGAACAGAGATATAATCTTCCTCGTCTTTGACGGCGATTTCATATCCTGCCTGCAACACACACGCTACGGCGTGTCACATCGTTTGCTGGCCCCGTATCCGACGCCTGGAGACACAGTAAGCTTGCCGTGGGGGTGCGGACGGGAGCCCTGATAAGTGGCAAAGGAGCAAATTCGTGAGGTGAGAGCGCCCGTTGTTGGTGTCCGCTCCAGATTTGCCTGCTACCCCGGAGAAGCCGGCCTCCGGGGGTTTGCATCCTGATCTGTTGCTTGCGAGAGGAGATGGAGGGGACAAAAGACACGCCACCGCTGCACGCCGTAATGGCGGCCATTAGAGCGCTCCACTCACAGATCATCTCCAACTACCGGGCACTGTCTGTAACGATGGACGATCTTTGCCGGAGACCGGACAGTGGTTTTTGCCATCATCGCAGCCAGTGGTGCTATCAACGGAACATCGTATATCCGACTTCGAGGTCCCTGTGCAGGAGCCGGATTCCTTTGGCGCTGCGGATTCCTATAATACAGATTGCACGCCCGTGAACATTGTCCGCGTTCCCTGCTTGAGCCCTATCTCGCCGAACATCACTATGGATAACCTTGACTGCCTCAACAAGATCACCTGTGACTATTGGAGAGTTTTATCATCCTGCCACGCTTTTCCTCGCTTGCTTTGTGTAGACTGTGAACTTTTATCCTTTAATTGGCTTGTTCGTACTGATTTGAATCTCCATGAAAGCTATACCGCTCTCACTGCTGCTGTGGCCTGGGTTACAATTGCTCCAGTGAACACTCGTACTGGCCAGGGTTAACTTGTGGGGCTTTTCAGGACCTGGGACAATAATGTAATTGGTTGCTGGGATTGTGACCTGTGAACTGCGGGAGTCGGGTGGTATGTTTGGTACTTCCCCGGATTGATTGTGTATTTCGCTGCCCTTTCTTTGAATTTGTTTCCGGGGGGGTCGCATCTGATGGGGGGGGAGGGGAGTCCGGGAGTGTGTGTTTTTGTTTCTCCTCCTCTGCTGTTTTCTTTTTTAGGGATGCTTCTGGGCGACAGGCACGCTGCTAGTGGGTTAGGCCGTAGCCATTGCAGGGGTGCAGGGTGGTGGGGGGGTTTGTTATTTTGCCTTTGTTTTGTTCTATGGCCCCTTTTCTCTTCTCTTCTCTCTTTCGGGTATTCCTCTGGGCGACAGGCGCGCTGCTAGTGGGGTAGGCCGTAGCCATTGCAGGGCAGCAGGGTGGGGAGTGTGAGGGGGGTTTGTTATTTTGCCTTTGTTGTGTTCTATGGCCCCTTTTCTTTTTCCTTTTCTCGCAGGGTCCGGTCGCGATAACTTTCAGTTTCATCCTGCTGTACATGAGTGGGCGGGGTATGGAGTGGGTGGCTGTGATGATAGATAGGTAGCTTAGTTCTTTACCCTTAGTGAACTTACTGGCACTTGCGTTTTTCCTGTTGGCCTATTTTGATCCACGACTGCTTTTAACACCTACCCGCATATTTTATACCTCTGAATGCGTAGCTCCGGCTATCCTGTATCTTCTTCTTTATCTTGTTCTGGGGGGTGGGGGGGGGGGGGGTTGAATTTAAAATGAAACCTTATTCATGTCCTTGATTCGAAATGTTTCCGATACATCGTCTATCCTTTACCGCTGCCGGACCCATGGGTTGTCGGCTGCAGAGCTGTGTTATTGGCATTACTGATCCGTGTTACATGCATGTGGTACCGGCCCCTGCCGCTGCAGGGTTACTTTTGTATCTTGTGTTGAACGATATGATAAAGGTTTTCCAAAAAAAAAAAATACAGGTGGTAGAGGCAAAAAGTCAGGGGAAACCCCGCCAAGGATGCCAAGTCTTATAATCAGCATTAACATCTGTATCTTATACCAGGTGCAGAGACTATTTGTAAAGTCCATGGGTTTAATTTATCAGCAAATGATAAGCAAATCAATGAGTAACTAAAAGGAATCCAAAACCTAACCAAAGTCTTGAAATAAATGAAAAGGGAGGGTTCCCATTCCCAGTCAATATAATGACCTGCAATAAAAGGAAAAGACATAAAGACATGGATACTTGACTTACGGGAGGCCTGGTTTGAGCAAGTTCCAGTGTTTGAGTGGTCATCACCATTTCTTTGGACTGATGCTATTTTTTAACTTTGTGGACTGGGACACTGTTAATTAAGACACAATAAATGTGCTCTGGCCCCTAAAAAATGGCAAAAATGGCTACCTCCGAACTTTCATATTTAACTTTGCAATAAGTCGTAATTAATGGTATAGAAATACACTCATTGTATGGAAAGGTAAATATCATCTGAGGAATACAGCACTCATTGTGCCATGCACTAACGGGAAAGGAAAACATGAATTCAGACTTACCACTGTAGCCTGACTGCTGTAGTTTGAAGCTGCAGCATCAACTGTTAAAATAACCTTTTGAAACAAGAAAATCTTCCCTTTATAAATTAAAGTTACTTTTGTATAGGGCTTGAATACCATAATATAGGCTGTAGTATATGGTTCAGAAATACTCCAGTTTTTGGAAAGGTAAATATCACTAGTGGACTGCAGCACATATTGTGCCATGCACTAGTGAGAAAGGAAAACTTGGTGTTAAGCCTACTATTGTAGCCTGACTGCTGAAGTTTAAACCTGCAGCCTGACCTGTCAAAATAACTCTTTGACAGGGAAAAAAATCTCCTCTTTAAATATCAATGCCACTTCTTTGGTGGCCTTGGAGACCACAAGGTAGAGTGCGTGGCATTTAAATGTTGAACATGTATGTAGCCATGTCCCTATCTTGAAAACCCCCTAAAATCGATTTACATGTAATGACCTGCATGGAGAAGAACAGACTTACTGGAGTTTTGGTTTACGAAAGTGCCATTTTTTGTGGTCACAGCTACTTTTTTGAACTGATGACATTTTTTTTTAGCTTGTGTACTGGGACACTGCTAATTAGGACACAATGCATGTGCGATGTCCCCTAAAATATGGCTAAAATGTCTAACTCATAATTGGCATTTTTAATTTGCAATAGGTCTGAAATTAATGGTGCAGAAATACACATATTGTATCGAAAGGTAAATATCATCTGTGGAATACAGCACTTATTGCACTAATGGTAAAGGAAAACATGAATTCAGACTTACTGTTGTAGCCTGACTGCTGCAGTTTGAACCTGCACCCTGAACTGTTAAAATAATCCTTTGAAAAAGGAACATCCTTCCTTTATATATTATTGTTACTTCTGTATAGGCCTTGAAGACCATATTAATGGGTGCATGATATTTGAAAGCGGAACATGTACAAATGTTATGTTGCCATGTCCATACTGTAACAAGCCTATAAGAGTTATTTTCACTGGGGAGGCCTCTAGCTGTCCTATGAAGAAAAAAACATTTAGTTTTCTTGGGTTTGGGACACACCAGATAAGTGTTTCAGCCACTTAAAATCCAATTCAATAGCAAACATATTTTAAGTGAATATCTAGAAAAGGTAACTTTTAGAAAATTATTTTTTCACTGCCTGTAGCTTGTGGAAGCAACTTTTCATTAGGCTGCCATTAGCAGCTCCTGTCAGTGTTTGATCTTAGTGATGTTTTAAAACTGTTCCCAGAGTATGTCAAAGGCCTAGGCCTGGTCGTAGAATGGGCTGGGTATGAGGTGTATGATCCTTATCAGCTTAGGAAGGGTAGTTTGAGAGGATTAAGAAACTTCATTCACTTGAAAGGGCAATGTCTAGGCCTGCACATTCATAGTGTAATGTAAGAAGAGACCTGGGAGGGGGAACGTCTTTGATCTTTGGACATACGGCAGTCACCTTGGATCCGTCCTAGTGAGAGGGAAGGAGAAATGGTCAAGGAACCAGTTTAGTCTAGCTTAGGAAGAAAGGGCTGCATATTTCCCCAAGCACATCCTTGAATGACACACAGGCTCCCTCGGAAGGCAGAAGATCTGCACCATCTTGGATTTCCCTAAGAATAGTATACTCTGGGATTATTTACAGTATGGCAAACAGGTTGTGCTGCAGAAGGGGCAGGGGTCCCAGAGAACCTCTTCCTCAATTATTAGAGATTGTCTAGGAGTCACTTGCACCCACTATCCAAAATGGTCTTCACCACAAGCCCCTCTGAACACATTCTTGACCTGCAAAAGCTCTGTAGAGGACTTTACCTCCTGTCAAAAACCTGTAAGGTGACCTTAAGGGTTGGACCTGCTCTCACTTGTACCCAGAACAAAGAAGTGGGCCAGAAGGGTCAGTTGGCAGACCTCCAATATGGCTACAGAGACACAACAAGCTGCAAGAGGTCTTTTTCCGGAGGTCCCCAGCTGACTAGAAGCAACTGGACTGGACCCAGCTTGTGGTCTTTCCTGGGATGAGTCCTAACCTCTAACTGCTGTACTTCAGGTTCTAGGGGCTGTAGAGATGACTAAGAGTAACTGCACCAGAAATTATGAAAAGTTGGGACTTTTTTCGGGACTTCCAAGATTTCTGGACTATCAGAGGGGACCGAATGAAAAGGGAGCCCACATTCAATGTCACTCCATATGATACAGCTCATGCTTGCCACACTGGAAGATTTTGAACTCCATACTAAGCCTGATGGTAGTATTCTTGGTCGACTAAAGTTGTGAAAAGTAAATGCCATTTCCAAGGACTTGGTTGGATGCTAAATTAGAATTTCTCCCAGCTCATTTAAACCCGAAATCAATAGCTTCAGCAGGGGCTCCTTCAGTGGATAACTGGCTTTAAGAGGACTTTGGCAGCTACAGCCTGTAGGCTTGCCCCTCTAAAGGATTTTGACTGCCATTTCAGAGACAAGACTAAGTCCCAAGGTAAAATCTTTGCCCGGGAAGAACCAGCTCTGTGTATTTGACTTTCCCTCCATCACAGTGAAACTGAAATTCTGTCTAGGACCCAATCACCCATGCACAGTACCTCTCATTGTTGTCTTACTTTTTCAATGTGCTCTTTCTCTTAAATATTTAAAAATCAGATCTCTGGTTGCCTTTCTTGTTTTTTATTGTTTTGGTGTAATTTTGTTTTTTAAAGTTTATTCTATTTTATGAATAAGTGTGCGATGTTATTGTTGTCAGATTTTGACTTTTTGAACTGTTTTTGCCCTTTGAAAGGCTGTACATTTTTTGCTAAATAAAGTCTGTCTGCTCTGTGCAATAGTTATTAGGAGTTTATCTCAGGTTTTAATTACCAAAACATTCGCTGGACACTAACAGGTTAGTGTCTTTATTACTAGTGGTGACCTACCATCCATTCTAATTAAAAATACACTTTGCTACACCTGGGTCATAGAAAGGGTTCTCAGGGAAGGTCCTGGGAGTCCTGAAAGAGGTGCCATCCCAATTAACCGAGGGTATTGTGAATTTGATTTTGTGAGTTTGTAGAGGAACTAGGGTGCTGTAGAATTCTGAAGCTCCAGAGGACTGGGAATTCTGTGAATATCCTACAGCAAAGAAAGTCTGGGGCACTGGGAAGGATCCCAATCATTGAAGGAGCTGGTCTTGGGTATGTCGAGATAATCATCATAATAGCCCTCCATTACATCTGTGATATCACTTTCTAAAAAGAATTTGTTTCCCCTGCAATATATATTTGGATTTCAATACCTTTCTTAGCACCCTTCCTATGGAAAATCTTGTCTCCATTCCTTATGATTGTGCACGATTCCACTGAAAATCTGATACAGCCAATGCTCTCTAGATGAAAACTTTCTGAAAAATATTTTTTAATATATGACATTGTATATGTTGAAATGGTCAACATGATAAATATCTTTCATCAAACAATCCTTGCCAGTTCTATTTTTCAAAGAATTGCTTATATTCCCTCTCACTTTTTAATTTTGTTGGGGAATCAATTTCTCAACATTCCTAACTCTTTGTTAACTATGGCCCTACCCTCATTCAACTTTACCCTGATTTATCTTTTTTCCTGGCCTTGCCTTATTTTCTCTCTTCCTCCTGTCAACTGCTTCAACCTCCAGCCTTCTTCACATCCTTTCCTTTCCCAATGACATTCTCCCTTCCTTCTATCTATTTTTCCTATAAGGCAACATATATTAAAAAAGTATATTTTTCAACTATTCTCATCCGAATCACACCCCAGGTTAGACCTCTGGATGAAACACCTCACAGCCTTCAACTGCTCCCCCAAGATCATTGATTCAGCCAAATCTCTCGGAATCACCCTGGACAAGCACTTGAACATGAAGAATCATATTGTAAGGTGTGCAAGGGTGGTAATCACCTGGTGAGGTTACTCAGGAACCTCAAACCATTCCTTCCACAAGGTGACTTCAGGCAGGTGGTCCAAGCACTTGTTTTGCTGAGGCCAGACTATGACAGTGCTACGCTCTGTGGCCTCTCAAAATATACCTTGGCCCCACTAAAGGCTTCATTGAACACAGCTGCCAGATTGATTACGGGAACAAAAAGAAATACTCATATATCCCCAGTCCTAAAATCCCTTAATTGGTTGCCCTACGAAGCAAGAATACAGCTAAAGATAGCCTGCTTGTCTCACAAAGGCCTCCATTTCAAAACCCTCTGGTACCTGGCTCAAAAGCGAAAAATATCTGGAGGCGGTAGACTTTCAAGAAGTGCAAACTCTCTCCTCTTGAAACCACAGATTTTTCGCAACAAGAGAATGAGTCACAGAGCTTTCTTAGGCTCTGCCCTGAAGATTTGGAACTCTCTGCCACCGGAAGTCCGTAGAATCTCCTACACGGTTGCTTTAAAAATGGAAGTGAAAGTATTCCTAATGAAAAAGTTCTTGCCTTAAATGGGTTTGGAGCGTCTGTTTTAATGTATTGGACTTACACCTTTAAGCCAGAGTACACTAATGCAACTTTCCATTCCATTTTCCAAGTTATCTCTTACAATTATTTTTCCATTTGAACCAGGCATTCGATAACAGGTATTTTTGTTTTAATTTACCATATATCTAGAAACACTTTAAAATCATCAACTTAACATTTTGTGGATTTATGTTCATCAGACTGACTAGAATCTGATGAATTGTATGCTGAATTTAATTAGTGCTGACTCCCATGTGCTTAAGAACTGACACAGTCATTTCATTAATGCTTTCATGTATGAAAATTAGAGCATTTAATATGAATTGCAATACATATGCTACAGACTCATTCTTTCTATCTGCAATCATAATACGTTACCATAAGGCCCCCATATCAAGTTGTCTCTTTATTTTGATGAGGTCAGTAACATCTAGTACCAACCCCATTGGAATTATGAGATCTGCCAGCACAACGTGGGCCTGTTTATTTTCATAGGGAGATTTCAGCTGTTGAAAACAACTGAGATCATTGTGTCAAAATCTAGAGAGAAGTCAGGAATTGCAGATAGAAGTGGACCCAAAATTACTGGTTCCCCTGGTAATTTCTAATTTCTAATTAGACCTTCAGGGCCCACTTGTAATCCCTCAGTAGCTCCTGGCTTCGATATTTACCTTTAACCTGGGTATTGGTAACACTGTTGGGCTGAAGATACAAGAATGATTAATGCTCCAATCGTAATGAGGGCCTAAGCATACAAATAATGAGCTAAAAATCATTTGGTGCATATCATTTTCAATGAAATGGTTCTGACTCCATATTGAGCACAGTTCAATGTGTTTCTTATTAAAATATGACCTACTATGTACCCAGTATTCAAACGTGTGCACTCACAAATTATTTAGCTTTCAATTACTTTACCTCAATATAGAACTTGGAATAGGTAATACAAGGTCATTTTTCCCTTCTCTATTTGGCCAATAATTACAGTTCAGCACAAAATGTATGTACCTTGACATGACATTCGATTTTTTCTGAGATTGTATCCAACTGTGCACATGCATGTCCTTGAAGTTTCAGATATTGGCAAGCAGAGCTGAGAACATCCACCATTGTTGTGTTGGCAGGCATTAGTACCTGTACAGAAATAGAATGCAAACATAATTAATAACTGCATGGAAGACAAAAGTGGGTGACATTGAAATAACAATGCAGCAGCAGAAATACAAAAAACAAATGTAAGCTTGTGGATATTCTGTATTTGCTTGTTCAGCACAAGATCGCAGTGGGGTTGATGAAAGGGCTTGTAAAACAATTAAAGCATGTGACATCGGGCAATACAATCACGTTAGAGTGCCAATGCCTTCTAAACCAGACCTGAAGATATCTGGGAGCCGGCGCCTGAATATTAAAGTGACAAAAAGAGTAACGCGTCATGGACCTAAAAGTGGAAACAATAAAATCTGAGGCAAAACATCACTCTGTAGAATCTAAAGCTCTAGCTTTCACTATGATTATGCTGAAATCTTTCCGTCACGGTACACAAACTGCACTCTCTCTAACATAGCACGTCAAGAGCATCATCATATGCAATAGTCCAGGAGAAATAGTATGAAGTATACCGAGAACAAAAGCCATTAATTTGGAGGAGCTAAAATTTTGTCTTCATCCGTTTATGTTTGGTTAGGCTGCATATATATATACGTTTGCCCTATGTGCCCGTGTGGCGCAATAATACAGGTGAGATGTGGTGTGCTAAAGGTGTAGAAAGTTCATCTTTTATGTATTTTGATAAATATATGTGTGTATATATTAATGATTTGTCTTTCTCAGAGACATCTGGACTGCTGATACTAATCTTCTATGGTTGTTTGACAGAGGCATGGCTGAACGATGCATGCCTCTACCACACAGCCGCAACAATGAATGTGTCTAAATAATGCATTGCTTTACCATGCATGCCTTTACCACGCATCCCTTTATCATGCAATTTTGTGGCAATGGTAAAGGTAACATCTAAAGCTTTTAAGGAAGATCCTGGTTTTAATGACCAGGAATTGGATTACTTTTTGAAAGCTATTAATGCTATGTCTAATGAGAGAGGGAGTACAGAGGTGAGTCAGGGAACTCTTCAGTCTACTTTGAAAGAGAACTTGTTGGATGTGGGGAAATTTAAGTTGGAATTGGATAAAATGATAAGTGGTTGTCTTGCATTGGATTGAATAGAAACTTATCAGCAGAATGAACTTTTCTTCATGAATAAGGATGCTACTAAGAGGTCAAGATAAGCACATGATACATGATCTGAATTAGCCTAGAAATGTGAGCTAGTTCTGGAACGGACAAAGACCTTCCGGAAGAGCCACCTACTTGCTTTTAGGGATCAGGACATAGAAGATGTGAGAATACCAGGAGTGAAGATGCAAATTTAGGAATTAATCCACAGCATCCAAATTTGAAGTGAATTAGAGAAGTGGGAATTTAAGATGGTCAAGGAAACAACTCACAAGAAAACGATGGGAGTGCTGCCTCATTCTCGAAGGGTGTGGACAGGATCTTTCCTTTATGGGAGGTGCCTAGCAGAGGTTACATATATGTTGTACCTTGCAGTAGGAATCATTTACAAATTAATTCCCTAAAGTGAGAGAAAAGCATGTGGCATGGTAAAAACAAGTTAAGCGGTTTGTGACATTTTCAAAGGTTTTGTAGACTAATTTTAATACCTTGTTTGACATTGTGGTCCCAAGTGATTTGTGGACAGCTTGTAAAATAGCTATAGAGTGGCCAGAGAGAAAAACTAATGGTCCTTCTGCTTTAGTGATGAGGAAGTATGATCAGATGATGACGTGGTTGAAGTCTAAGGTGCCACGTCAAGATATCAATTGGATTGAGATTGATCAAAGTGGCTTGCACCCTGTCTAAGAAGGGACCCTCATTCTAGTCAGGGTAAGTAAGTTACACACCTAGGATAATTCCTTTGTATATTGGCAGAGAGCAGTCAGGCTTAGACTAGAGGCAATGTGTAAAGTATGTGTACACACATTCACACACATACACACACACGCACACGCACACACACACACACATGCACACGCACACACACACACACACACACACACACACACACACACACACACTAACACAGTGAAAACACTACAAAAGTACTTTAGACCAGCTTGGAAAAATAGATAACATTCATCTGAATATAACAAGACCCAAATGACAAAAATCCAACATATACAAGCCAAGATATGAATTTTTGAAGATTAAATATATTCATAGTTCTTAAAAACCAATGGATGCTCTTGATCAGTGCAGAGTACGTTAGATGAGCCAGAAATCAAAGACGATGCAAGGTGCAGGGGATGTGAAGTGTCGAAAAAGCAGGTGATGCATCCATTCCTTAATGCTAGCCAGCCAGGGGAGGCGAAACGTCATTTGTGGGTAACATACCTCGTTCCTTACTGTGATGTGTCAATGAAGAAATTTACACCCAGGGACGATGCGTTATAGTTCGAGTTGCACTCTGTTCTATCTACAGCATTAAAGCTGGCACTGCGACGGAGTCAGGGCGATGCATCACAGACTTCAGTGATGCAGTGCTCGAGACTCAAACACAGCAGTTTTTCTGAGGCACTATGATGAAAAGCTGGGCCCTTCTTTGTAAGCCTCATACATTAAGTCAAGAGGGGGCCATGCTCCAGTGAAGGCAGTGGTGATGCATTGAATTTTGGCGGTGGTGCCCCAATTCCAAATGACGCTTGGAGTCGATGCATGGATTTTCTTCTTTGTATCACCCTTACTCACTTCCAAGGGTAGAGGGACTGGATTTTGCAACACTTGGCAGTGTAGGACTCACAGGAGAAGTGTCCAGGTAATTGCAGGTACAGACTTTGATGGCCTTGAGATTTCTTAACAGGAGTCAAGCTCAAATTAAGCCCTTGGCGGGCCGTGGAAGCAGGATGTAGAAAGCAAAATCCAGTCCTTCCACTCCCAGGACAGAAGGAGCAAGCATCAGGCCAACACAGCAAAGCAAACAGCAAAGTGGCAGTCTCTGCTGACAGCAATTCAGCTCTTCTTCCTGGCATAATTACCTTAAACTAGAAGTGTTCTGATTATATGGCATCACTGGTCGAGTACTTATACTCATTTCAGCCTTTGACATAGGCAAACTTCAAAGAAAAGTCTTTGGAGTGCACAAGTACCTGTCTTTCCCTGCCCTGGCTCCAGACACACTACAGGGGGTGGAGATGTCTTTGTGTGAGGACAGGCACAGCCCTATTCAAGTTGTCAGTGTCAACTCCTCCCACCACTCCAGCTCAGGAAATCTCATCAGCCTGGTAATTGGCCAACAGGATACTCAGGGCACACCTCAGCTCCCTCTGTGTGAGTGTACTCACTGTGCATTGAGTAAATGCATAAACAGCCAAACTGTCATCATGGCCCAGGCATGTACTCAGAGACAGACAGGGGCACAAAACGGCTAAAGTACAAAAATGCCAAGTTTCTATAACTGGCATTTTTAGAACCTGCAATTGTAAAACAAAATTCACTAAGATATGTATTTTTTTTTCAATTGTGAGTCAAGAGAGACCAAACTCCAATTTTCTATGAGCTTCCAATTGGAAGATACACTTGTAAAATGTTACAAGGCAGCTCCAATGGTAACCAATTAGAGGGATAGGCCTTGCTGTAGTGAAAAATTAGCACTTTTTCACTACTCAGACATGTAAAACACAGCAATACATGTCCTATCTTTTAAATACATTGCACACTGCCCATGTGGTTACCTTGGGCCTACCTTAGGGATGCTTTAGATGTAATCAAAGGGATGGTTTGGGCCTGGAAGTGGGTTACTTGTCAGGTCATAATGGCAGTTTAATACTGCACACACAGTGGCAGGTCTGAGACATGTTTTCAGGGCTACCTATATGGGTGGCACAATATGTGCTGCAGGCCCAACAACCTAGGCACACACAGTGCACTGTACTGGGGACTTACTACTTAATCGAGTATGCCAATCATGGATAAATCAATTACCATTACCATTTAGACATAGAACACTTGCACTTGAGCACTGGTCAGCAGTGGTAAAGTGCCCATAATCTTAACACCTGCAAAAAAAACATTCAGCACTGTCAAAAACAGAAGGACAGAGGCAAAAAGACAGGGGAAACCACACCAAAAGATGGCAGTTCTTATATCACATGATGGGCCTACTACTTGAAAGTCAGCTCTGTCAATGAGGTAATAATGGTGCCATACCCCTTGAAAAACCTCCTGTAATATTCGCTGAAATCTAACAAGGCTCTCACCTCTGTCTGGGTCTTGGGGATGGGGGGGTCCCCACGCCACATTGGTATTGATCTTTGACTGTAGTGGCTGGCCCTTGACGCTGCCAACCTGGTGTCCCAAGTACACCACAGACCCCTGCCCTATCTGGCATGTACCTGCCTTGATAGTGAGCCCTGCACTCTGCAGGGCTTTCAACACCTCCTGAAGAAGGCCCAAATGGTCCTCCCAACTGGAGCTGAAGACTGCAAAGTCATCAAGGTATGCAGCAATGAAGTTCTCCAACCGAGCCAGGACCTGGCTCACCATCCTTTGGAATGTGGCAGGGGCATTCTTCAACCCAAAAGGCATGACATGGAACTGGCCATGCCCTTCTGGGGTTGAGAACTCTGAATTCTATTGTGCCCCATAGGTAAATTCAATCTGTGAGTACCCAGATGTTAGATAAAACGTGCTGAGGAACTTGGCAGCTCCACGCCTATCAATGAGCTCATAAGCTCAAGTGATGGGATGCATGTCATACTTGGTGATGGCATTGAGCTCATGGTAGTCAACACAGAACCACAGTTCAGGGGTGACACAGGGTGGGGCAGCCTTGCGGACCAAACCCCAATGAAATTGACCAAGAACTGTTAAAGGACTCAATCACTCCTAACTCCAGCATCTGAGAAACCGCCTCCTTGATGCTGTTTCTCACTCTAACATACAATCTTTCAGACTTGTGCATAACAGGCAGAATGTCCGTAGTGTCAATGTCATAGGTGCACCATGAGGTGACTCCAGGGATGAGTGAGAGCAGAGAGGCAAACTGTCCAAGCAACTGGCACAAGTCTCTCTGCAGTTCTAAGGTCACAGTAGGAGAAAGAATCACACCCTCTACTGACCCATCCTGCTCTTTGGAGGCTTAGAGGTCAGAGAGACGTTCACTCTCCTCTTCCATCGCATCATCAAATCAGTTCAAGTGTAGGTCCCTCAAAGGGTTCCTTGGAGTCTGTATATCCACCAGGTAGGTGACATTACTCTTGCCCTCCTTCACCTCAAGTGGCCCAGACCAGCGGGTTTGCAGAGCATGGTGTTCTACTGGTGTCATCACCCTCCCTTTCTGGTCAGGCTGAAACTCAACTAGAGTGGTAGTCTGCTCATAATAGTATTTCATGTCCTCCTGGCTAGCTTCCAGAATCTCTTGGGTGAGGTTCAGGAAGTGGGCTATCTGGTTCTGAAAGGCCAGCATGCAACTGAATACATCCTGCAGGGGCTTCCTATGAGCTTTCTCCTAGCCCTCCTTTACCAGGTTGAGAAATCAACCTAAAGGGTTCCCATCCAGAAGTTCAAAAGGGCTGACGCCAACCTCCTTCTGTGGAACTGCATGCTGCATCTGCTGCGACCACCACAGAATACCCTAATTGTCCCTACTGCCTGACATCATGTGTGCTCTTTCTCCTAAGACCTCCCACGCAGCAGTCAGTGGTTTGTCACTGACCCAGTCCTATTCAGCAACATTTGTTTGCCTTGGGGTTCCAGCTCTTGAGTGATCTCTGAGCTAGCCCGCCAGTCAGTTCCAAGGGAAGTGAAAGCAAATTGTCCTTCTTGTGTTTCACTTTCTGCACCACATCGATGTATTTAAGAGGAGAAACTCTTATGTGATATGTAGTGGAAGATGGGCAGTGCGTTATAGAGGTGAAAGCACGGTGACTGATGGTAGTGTAGCTGTGGCAGGTTATTGGGGGTGGTGAAAAGTTGGGCTTCTGGAGCATAATCAATTTGGTTAGGTGGCACAGGGGCGTTCAGTGGTGCGAGGTGGCTGGAGCAGTGGTGTTTTTTGTGGAAGTGCCAGTTTTTCTCCTGCTGTTGCTTTTGAAGAGAACCATACAGCTATTTCATATTATGGGTGTTAATGTTCCAGCAGAAGTGACTTTAGCCCTTGCTTTATTTTTAACAATGTTCTCACAATTAAACAAAAGCCATGGTTGAATGTTAAATACAATTTGGTATTCACTCATGTGTTAAAATGCAAGTGACATTTGTGATCAAATTTTTGAGATTGAGCCACCAAGCTCGCGCTCTGGGGCATTCTAGCGTAAAATTACTGAACAAGCAGGTGGAAGATTACTCCGCAAACACAAGAGGTGAGGATATATTGTGGGAGCTTCAAATAGATGTGAAAATGTTGCTAAGAGCGTGCATAAATGCTTTTACTTAAATTTGACTTTTGTGCCTCATTGTAGCCTACAGTAGCTCTCCCCAGTGAGGCAACTGGGGCTGCGAGCTGCATTGATTCCTGACAAAATTGTGGTGAATTATTGCACCTTTTAAAACGGCGAAAAGCTTTTGTGTACTTTTTTAAAACTTACTCATTTTACTGTTTCTATATTTGGGGGACTTGCCTGCAGTTAAGGGGAATTACTTTGTTAGGCACACTGACACCGCTGACACTGAAAAACTCCGCATTTCGGCATTGCCGCTTTTCTCCAATACCGGCGACGGTGGGCGCCATCTTGAGGGAGGCAGGGAGAGCGCTCTAGTCGCGCTATACTCCCGCCCCCCTGGAATACTTAACTCGAGTCTTCCTCGCGCTCGGTGCCCTACAGTAGCTCTCCCCAGTGAGGCAACTGGGGCTGCGAGCTGCATTGATTCCTGACAAAATTGTGGTGAATTATTGCACCTTTTAAAACGGCGAAAAGCTTTTGTGTACTTTTTTAAAACTTACTCATTTTACTGTTTCTATATTTGGGGGACTTGCCTGCAGTTAAGGGGAATTACTTTGTTAGGCACACTGACACTGCTGACACTGAAAAACTCCGCATTTCGGCATTGCCGCTTTTCTCCAATACCGGCGACGGTGGGCGCCATCTTGAGGGAGGCAGGGAGAGCGCTCTAGTCGCGCTATACTCCCGCCCCCCTGGAATACTTAACTCGAGTCTTCCTCGCGCTCGGTGCCCTACAGTAGCTCTCCCCAGTGAGGCAACTAGGGCTGCGAGCTGCATTGATTCCTGACAAAATTGTGGTGAATTATTGCACCTTTTAAAACGGCGAAAAGCTTTTGTGTACTTTTTTAAAACTTACTCATTTTACTGTTTCTATATTTGGGGGACTTGCCTGCAGTTAAGGGGAATTACTTTGTTAGGCACACTGACACCGCTGACACTGAAAAACTCCGCATTTCGGCATTGCTGCTTCTCTCCAATACCGGCGACGGTGGGCGCCATCTTGAGGGAGGCAGGGAGAGCGCTCTAGTCGCGCTATACTCCCGCCCCCCTGGAATACTTAACTCGAGTCTTCCTCACGCTCGGTGCCCTACAGTAGCTCTCCCCAGTGAGGCAACTGGGGCTGCGAGCTGCATTGATTCCTGACAAAATTGTGGTGAATTATTGCACCTTTTAAAACGGCGAAAAGCTTTTGTGTACTTTTTTAAAACTTACTCATTTTACTGTTTCTATATTTGGGGGACTTGCCTGCAGTTAAGGGGAATTACTTTGTTAGGCACACTGACACCGCTGACACTGAAAAACTCCGCATTTCGGCATTGCCGCTTTTCTCCAATACCGGCGACGGTGGGCGCCATCTTGAGGGAGGCAGGGAGAGCGCTCTAGTCGCGCTATACTCCCGCCCCCTTTTCTCCCTATATTATGTGTAAACCGGCCAGACGGCGCAGCAGGCTGGCGCAGCGGGCGCGCCGGATGCGCGCCGAAGCCGCGCCTAAGCCAAGCCCGTCTGTGCCCGTCCGCGACCGGATCGCGCAGGGCGCAGGGCATGCTGTCGGTCTAAAACCCGCCATCAGGTATGATAACAATTATTTACTGTCCCTACGCCCTCCACTCGCCTGCCCTCATATTGACCCCCTTTCCAGCCCCCTGTTATGTCCTTGCTGTGAATGGACTCCCCTTATACCTACAAATGGCGTCGCCGACACGCACGACTCTCCAAAGACCCGCCTCACCCTTTTTAAGGGAGGTCTGGTGAATGCCAGGTCTTTAGCCCGCCATTGCCAAGATGTGCACGATTTAATATTAAACCAAGAGCTTGATGCCTTGTTCATCACTGAAAGTTGGCTCAATGAATCCTCCAACCCTGATCTTGCTATTGCCCTCCCCCCTGGTTTCACCATTTTTAGGAGGGACAGACCCTCAGGCCGAGGTGGTGGGATAGCACTAATTATCAAGGATACTTTTCCATGTCACACATTTGACCTATACCACCTTAAAGACGCTGAAAGCTTGGGCTTCTCAATTAAAATCACTGCCTCGTTCTCCCTCTCGGCCGGACTCCTCTACCGTCCTCCGGGCAGCCCTTCCTCATTTCTCAACTCTTTGGATGAGGCCCTCGGCGCACTCATGTTACAATACCCTAATTTCATGCTCCTTGGCGATATGAACTTACACATGGAATCATCCACTGACCCCCACACTATCTCCTTCCTACAGTCCTTGAACATCTTTGGACTCTTCCAACATATCAACATGGCCACCCACAGTGCTGGACATACCATTGACGGCATCTGTTCTAATATTTCTACCCTTTCCACCTCCCCTCCATTGCCCCAAATCTGGACCGACCATTTTTTCATCCCCTTTGACCTCACGACACCTACTGCTACCCTAGTTAGCCCTAGACATACTCAAGCCACCTTCACAGTCAACTGGAAGAAAGTGGCTGAACGTATAAAGCTTGAGTCAAAACCACTGCCCTTACCTCCCACGCTAACTGGAGATGTCGAAGTTGACTCATGCAACTTCCACACCTGGATGCACCAAATAGTCGCGGTTAACACTGAACCCAAAAACAATCAAGGAAAGGGACCCAAGAAGAAAAAACCCAATGCCCCATGGTACACGAAGACCCTGGCAGATAGTCACCTCCATTGTCGGAGACTAGAAAGACACTGGAGACAAACATATGACACGACCTCCAAAACACGATATGTCCAACAGAGGAAAGTATATCTCTCTGACATTAAAGCAGCTAAAAAAGACTATTTTACTAATCTTATAATGGAAGCGCGCCAAAATCAAAAAACCATCTTCACCATAGTCAAGTCCTTCACTCATCCGAAAGCTCTCACCACCGATATACCTCCCTCAGAGAGTCTTTGCAACCAAATTGCAGACTACTTCGTTGACAAAATTGTCAACATTCAGAAAGACTTTCCTCCACCCCCGACAACCATCGTACAAGTAACAGTTAACTACCCTCCTCTCTCCAGTTTTAAACCAGTATCCTTGCAACAGACAAGCAAGGCAATCCGGGCCTGTAAATCAGGAGCACCCACGGATTCCTGTCCCCCAATCATTCTTCACCATCTGATTGACACAGTCAACCCTTACATTAATGGAATCATTAATGAATCCCTTGAATCTGGAATTGTACCTGCCGAATGGAAGAAGGCTACTGTCAAACCCCTGTTGAAAAAACAGAACAAACCATCCACAGACTTGACTAACATGCGCCCCATCTCCTTACTTCCTTTTCTGGGCAAAGTCACGGAGCACTTAGTGCACGAGGAGCTTAAAACCTTCACAGAAGCCCATAACATCTTGCACCCACAGCAATCGGGCTTCCGCTCCGGTCACTCCACCGAAACAGCTTTGATCGAGCTTGCTGACTCTATCAAATTCCTACAGGATGAGGGCAAGCAAGCTGTCCTCATCCTGCTGGACCTCACAGCAGCATTCGACACTATCTCGCATGTTATCCTAATCAATCGAGTGCGAGAGATTGGCGTGACAGACTCAGCCCTGGCCTGGATTTCATCATTCCTATCAAATAGGTCCCAGACTGTGGCACTAGGACCACACCTTTCCTGCGAAAAGCCAATTACATCTGGAGTGCCCCAGGGGTCCATATTGAGCCCTCTTTTTTTCAATATCTACATGGCACCCCTCTTAGCTGTGATAGAATCACATGGGATCCTGGTCACGTCTTACGCTGACGACACTCAATTGGTCGTCACCATTGACAAACAGCGTACTGACGCAGAGCTCCGGTTTAAAAACTGCCTCTCTGACGTCTTTGAGTGGCTAAATACTAATCATCTTAGATGCAATAGCGCAAAGACAGAGATCATCCCAATAGGTAAGAACCCTTCTTTTTCCCCTAAAGATTGGTGGCCCACAGGATCCGAGGCCCCTCCTAGTGCAGTTACATCAGCTAGAAACCTGGGCGTACAATTCGATTCTTCCCTTACTTTTGACGACCATGTTAAGATCACTGCCGGTCGATGCTTTGGATTAATAAAATCTCTGAGGAAATTTTTTGATTTCCTCCCAATTGCAGCCAGAAAGTCAGTCACGGTAGCCCTTTTACTTTCCCGACTTGACTACTGCAACGGCCTTATGGCCGGAGTGAAAAAATCTACCCTCAGAAAGTTGCAGAGCTTACAACATGCTGCAGCTCGACTGGTTTTACAACTCCCCAGAAGGTCATCTGCGTCTGCAGCCCTGAATTCACTTCACTGGATGCCACTGCACAAAAGAATCTTTTTCAAATTGCTTCTCACAGTCCATAAAACCATGCAAAACACAGGACCCCGTTACTTTGTAAACCGTTTCAAGCGCTATAACCCTTCGCGCTGCTTGAGATCCTCTGGGACCAACCTTGTTCAAATCCCCAGATTTAAATATAAGACCAGAGGAGGAAAATCCTTCAATGTTCTGGCAGCCAAAGCCTGGAACACCTTACCCGCCGACCTCAGAGCCATTGACAATGAGAACAATTTCAGAAAACTTCTCAAGACATGGGTCTACAAACTACCAGACTCCTCTGTCTTGGCAGCCATTTAGTTCTCTCTTCCATTCACCCCACTTTTTCAGTTATTCCTTGCAACTCGCCCAGCGCCATGATGCTCCCCTGGGAGCGAACGCCTGCGCTTTACAAATGCCCATAAATATCAAATATCAAATATTGTTTTAAAACCTTTTCAAGGCATTCTTTAAGTCATGTTTGTGATCACTTTGTAAGCCTGTAGTATTGGCTGCCAAATATGCAACATTCTAACCCTGGCTTTGGCTAAGTTATGTGATCCTCAGCAAGCTGTCCCCATCACCCACTTGGCTTTAAAACATTGATGCACTTTGAAAATGGCCATAGCCAGTATTAAGTGGTGTCAAAATAACAACATTACTGAAGTTTTAGCCAAAGACTCCAAAATAAATATATTGTGCAGTCCTCCTTCTCTTAGCTGAACGTAAAACGTTGATTATGGAAGAACTTGTTTTTCCAACACAGGATCTTCAGTGATACTTGAGTACTGAAGCTGTTCGCTAGTTCATGTGATCTCGCAATACTTTTTCAATACTGAAGTCTTATTCAAATGATGAAACAAACATCCAATCTGGCTCTAAACTTCTTGATTAAAAAAAAATATATTATTGTTTGTAAAACAAGAATACAAAAGAAATGGCAGTTCTATTTAGCACTAGTGCACTCTGTACAGCCACATCTGTTACAATAGAGATGTCACATACTGAATAAATCTTGGAGGAATGGATAGATTGCAAATTATTCAAGTTCCAGCTGCGTTGCTATGTCACTTGTATGAAACATACCTGCGAGCCCCACAAGAGGATTTGCCGATTCACAAAAGTAATCTGAGACAAAGTCTTAACTTTATGACTTTGGGTAATCACAAAAGGCATTTTGGAATAGTAAAGTTAGGATTTTGTCTTAAATTTGTCTTAAGTTTCGGTCTTAAATCCTAACTAAAGTTTAGCTTAAGTTTAACTTAAGTTAGGATTTTGTCTTAAGACCAAAACTTAAGATAAACTTAAGACAATATCCTAACTTTACTACTCCTAAATGCCTTTTGTGAATACCGAAAGTCGTAAAGTTAGGATTTTGTCTCAGATTACTTTTGTGAATCGGGCCTGAGGTGTAGAGTTTATCCCTGATTTGGTTTACAATGAACTTAAATGTATTTATGTCTGATAATTGAACTATAGGATGTTTTAAAGAGAGTGCTGAGGTACTTAGGCTGTAGGTTCGTGATCGCAACGTTATGAAGGGGGGAGTATCTATCTCATTATAGATATGATTTATGAGGCTGCACAGTTTCTCTATACTCAGTAAAGGAGCATTCAGAATGATTCTTTAAAGAGAACATGCATCCTCTGGTCAAAGGACTAAATGTTGCAAAATATTTCAAGAAATAGGTATACAATTAGTTCTGGAATGGAGGTGGGGAGTTGCAAAAACTTGTTGTTTCACAGCATTCCAGTTACTGTGTTGCTTGAAAGAATAGCATTATGATACCTGATCTGAGGAGGGGATTTGTTCTAAATGTTAAGTCAGCTGATTGTTGAAAAATCAGTTAATGATTTGAGATGCAAAGTTGGGAGCACAGATTGAGTTGTTGCAACAAAATAGCAGCAGGCTATATGGCTATATTATAAAATGGGGCTATATTGGTTGGATCAGAACATCGCATCTGAGTTACTCCAAATCTCATTTTATTATTATGATCTCCCAAACAATCTTTCTAAATTCTTCCTCATCTATCTCTCCCTTGACTCATCCCAAAACGTATTTTACTACTAAGAGCTCCCTAATCCATTTCTAGAGATTCTCCCTTCTCCATCTCTCCTTATACTCATCCCAAATCTCATCTTACTACTATGATCCCCAATTAATACTTTCTAGAGTCTTCCTTCTTCTATCCTCCCATTATGCTTTCCAATCCAACTAACAGACTTACATGTCCACCGAATTAACTCAAATGTTACTATACTAATCAATCACTAATCCTTTTTGTGTTCACGAGTAGCATGCTACTTACTGACAAGTGCTTTGCCGCCTTGTCTGGGATAGTAAGTGCTATATAAATGCAATTACAATTACATCTCCCCCAGTAGGTGAACAGAAGGCATGGTAAAAGGATGTCCCACTTACTTCTCATGGGTTCTGAGTGACCAGTAATAATGCCTTTCAGGGAATGATAGAACCTTTCAACCAACCCATTGCTCTGGGGTTGGTATTAAGAGGTGGTGATCTTGTAGGTAACACCACATGCCTTCCACATGGCCTTCATATACAAAGAAGTTGGAACCCCACTCAGATACCACCACCTGACTAGTGTTTTTTACATGAATATATATATAGAAATTGAGTTTCTTGTTGGCAGAGGTATGCATCTTGTGTAAGCAGGAACAACCAATCTAGTAAGGGTAAGCTCGATACCCACTAAAAGATAACCTGGGCTCATCCTCCAGTAGTTTTGCGCAGAGAAGTCAGGCTTATTTAAAAAGACCAAATTCAAAGCATTTGCTGAACACACACACAGTAACATAATGAAAACACCACAAATATACTCCACATAGACTTAGACAAATAGAGAATATTTATCTGAGTGAATCAAGATGAAAATGACAAAAATCCGATTCGAAGAATGGGAGTTCTGCATTTTAAAAGAATAAACTACACATAGTGCTTAGAAGTCAATAGCACTAAGAGGTTATTTGAGGTTGCACTAGACCAGGGTAAATCCAAAGTTCATGCCCACCGTGATAGAGGGCAAGCTGGCTTCAGGACTCAAACAGGTCCACCTGACATAGTACCTTGGATGGAGCAAAAGGTGGTGAGTGCCTTTCGGTGTAGAAGACAAGAAAGATCACTAATTAAAAAAGCAGAAAAAATCTATTTTCTTCCAAGAAGCCCCAACGATGATGCTGTAGTTATTATCCCTATACAAGAAGATGATTTCTCCAATGCACACTCAGAAGTAGGGATCGTCTCTTAAAGGTTCTATGATGTATGTCACAAGGAACAGATAGCAATTCCATCCCCTGCCGTCACGTACACTCAACTGGGAGGCAGGTTATTTTACTATTGGTCTACCTCCACTGTCCTTATTAGACCCCTATCAGCTTTGTGATTTGAGGTGAAAATAAGGGTCTCACCTCTTTTGTGCCATTTCCTCAAAGTCCTCCAGGCTTGCTACAGTAGATGACCACTTCCTTGTGATTTAGGTCTCACTGGCGCCGGAGAGGCTATAGATCTATAAGCTTTCTTGTCCCTGCGTGAAGTGTTGTCAACTGGCAAAGACCATGAGCGGGGCCTTCTGGGTACAACCCTGCAAGCCACACCCAGCGCTAGCCAAGGAGCTTTCGCGGGGGGCCCTGGGCAGACACTTCCACAGCCAGCTATGGCAGCTGAGCTCGTGCCCCCTCCTCCCTGAACCCTGAGTGTGCTCCCACAATGGGGGCATGAACGAGATACCCCCGGCCAATGCCAGCAGCACTAACCATGCCAGCAGGGGGATAAAGCAAGGCGGGACAAGCCAGGATCGGAGTGGCTAAATAGTATACACAGAGACTGCCCGGCCCTCAGGTATCCCATCTCCCGGCTCTAATCTCCAGTCACTGGGTCACCTTTAGTAAAAAGGCAGAGACAAAGCCGAAGCCACAGCGGAAAGCCAGACCGGACCGTTGCGGTGGAGCTCACTCACTCCGCTATTAGCACTGGTGCTAGTGCTGGTGCTTTCTCTGCCGCTGCTAGCCCAGAATCGGAAGCTAATGAATCCAATGTTAACTCCTATATAAATGTTTTAAAGTAGACACAGAAAAAATGCTTGAATGGAATTACACAAAATGTGACAACAAGTTAGACCTTTATTCAAAAAGCGTACTTTTGTAATTCTGTTTAAATCTGTTTAGGCGTTTTTGAAAAAGAGTGGTCATGAAGGGTAGTTAGGTGTAACTAGATGATTAGTCCCATATGATATAGTGTTTTAATAAAATGGGACCCACCCTGGGAACAATTCTTCCTTTGGGCTATTTCGATACTGAGACCAATACTAGTACCATGGTTCTGAAAGATATGATTACGTGGGTGCAGCTAGAAATGAAATGCCTCAGCCCCCCCTTACAGGACTTGGTCATCAAGTACAATTTTTTTTAAAGCCCATAAGGGGCAGAATAGAATAGGGGCAGCAACAGAGAGCAGCGACACTCAAGGTGCAGTGGTAGCACAAAGGACCAGGGAGGGAGGGGGCAAGGACACACTTGGAAAACATGAGGCAGAGGGAGAAGGCAGACGCAGGTGCAAAGTCAGAACCAGAGGGCCACGGCAGCACAGAGGCAATGGCAACACAACGGACCAGGGAGGGAGTAGACACCTGAATACACATAGAGAATGGAGTGCAGGGTGAAGGGAGGTAGGGGCACCAATATAGCGCACTGGCAGCACAGTGGACCAAGGAGGGAGGGGCAGGAGCACACACATGTCAAACACGGGGAGTAAGACACCCCTAAATATGCCTTAATGCTCAATAAGTCAGGTTGCATGGTATTTAAAAATAGGACATGTAAAAGTTTATTGTAAAACATGACATTGCAGCGACAAGGCCCCAAAAGGATCTCGGGTAAGGAAAAAGCTACTAAGTTCATTTTTTGACTTTTGAAATGTTCATTACAATCCTAGTTGACTGGCAGATTTGGATTAGTACTAAATCAGTGTGGAAGGAGCAGCCCCCACAACTTAATTTCTTTGTTTAACATTTATTTATATTGTCCCCATTCCACCTACATTCTTGCTGGTATAGCACTTGTCCCTCAAAAGAAGGGAGGGGAAAAAGAGCATTTCCACGCAACGATTACTGCTGTTTCTACAGTCATCTCTCTCCCACTGAGACTTGGGTGGAGGGGAGCCGGGACCTCCAGCATATATGGCTTAATCATCAAACACGCTTTACTGTTGTCTCCAATCTTCAAACAGTGCCCAAACCTTCTCCAACCTTTTATTATCACAAGCAATATCCATCTGGCTAGTATAATTAATACAGGTAAGTAAAGGACTTAATTAGCAAACAATTGGATATCTACTGCCCTAGTCTGATCCACATATCGTTTACATATATAACAAATGACATTCAAATAAAGCACATAATAAATAACATGAAAGTTTGATATATCATTTTTTTTTGTTATTTTTTATAGAGTAGAAAAATTATTATTTTGTCCATTAGTTTTTTCCTTCTTTTCTTATTTCATAAAAGATTTTTTTTTCCCTTTATCAACATACATAAATATTACATAGACTGAAAAAAATATACATAAAAAAAATATACATAACGTAATTTAGGTCGATGTTTTTATAGATGTAGGCAATATGTTGTTAAACAACTTGCGTTTCGGCCTGTGGCCTTCATCAGGTGACCGTCCTACATATACAACACAAACAATTACAGGACAAAAGATTGCACAAATATCTGAAAAGAAAGCAACAAAAGCAAACAAAACATATCAGTCATTTGATAAACATGGTTTAAAGCAATAATTGCTGTATCCAAATATATGTAAACGTAAATAGTCAGGGTCAGTACTAACTGATAATCATTGGGTAATAACAGCTTCTCACTTTTCTCTATTTTGAGTGATTACATGAACTATTTTCTTTAAGATAAAAACATTATTGAATAAGAATATCTACTAACTCGTTACCACATACATTGCTATACGCGGCTATTAGAAATATCCCTCTCTCATTGAGTTTCCTTTATGATAATATATTGTGTATTCAATATTTAGTCATCATTTATGTCATCATTGTTCATTTTGTCTCAAACATAATTTAGCTGGCATAGTATGATATTTATATTTCTTACAATTCATTATATGTATTGATTGTTACAAAAGCATTCAGGCTGACTCAAGCACTTAACATTTTGCTCAATGCACAAGGCATAATTGAAAAGATGTGGAATAACATTCCCTTTGCAAAACCGGAAAACAAAAGAGTATAGATAGTAAGAATTCAGAGGAGGGAGAAAGAAAAAAGAGAGAATGTAGTTAAGTATTTAGCAATTCATCTTATTTTTGTACCAAGAGAAAATACCAAGTTGATGAGAAGAGGATTATTATGAAGAGTCATCACTTACTTATAAAAATATCTCAAGTGTTGAATCAATCACAAGCTATTATTTCTATTTTACCACCTTCTCTGTTGATTCTTGGAAGAAGAACTAGAGTCTCTGTTAGTATTCTGAAGAAAGAGAGAAAAAAGCCTATCTATAAATGTGTTTGCATCCTTAGATTAAAGGGGCAAAGCGTTAATTATTCAAACTTTATCCCAAGTTTATTCGAATGGGACTGATGTTATGCTCTCTTTATTGCTGTATTAGGTTAGGAGTTCTAAGACAACATGCGTATATTGTCGTTAATTTAAGGTGGAATTAAGGTTTGGTATGAATGAATTGGCACAGGGGTTAATTTGAATAACCTCCCACAGTAAGGTAGAACTAGTAAGGCAAAAGAATAATACCTTATATTTGTCTTGTACCATTATTAATATCTCCTCATTTTGATGTATTAGTATCTTGAGATGTAACTAGAGATTAAAACATAGATATGATATATGATTCCAATCAGTATGCAATCATGTAATCACTCAAAATAGAGAAAAGTGAGAAGCTGTTATTACCCAATAATTATGAGTTTGTACTGACCCTGACTATTTACGTTTACATATATTTGGATACAGCAATTATTGCTTTAAACCATGGTTATCAAATGACTGATATGTTTTGTTTGCTTTTGTTGCTTTCTTTTCAGATATTTGTGCAATCTTTTGTCCTGTAATTGTTTGTGTCGTATATGTAGGATGGACACCTGATGAAGGCCACAGGCCGAAACGCGCGTTGTTTAACAACATATTGCCTACATCTATAAAAACATCGACTTAAATTAGGTTATGTATATTTTTTTATGTATATTTTTTTCTGTCTATGTAATATTTATGTATGTTGATAAAGGGAAAAAAAATCTTTTATGAAATAAGAAAAGAAGGAAAAAACTAATAGACAAAATAATAATTTTTCTACTCTATAAAAAATAACAAAATTAAATTATATATCAAACTTTCCTGTTATTCATTATGTGCTTTATTTGAATGTCATTTGTTATATATGTAAACGATATGTGGATCAGACTAGGGCAGTAGATATCCAGTTGTTTGCTAATTAAGTCCTTTACTTACCTGTTTAATTAGTCCCTACAATTAGCAAACTTAAATACAAGTAGGGGTCCCCTATTTACAAATCAATCGTATAATTAATACTTCTGAGGCAGACAGCAAAAAGTAGGGGGCGTTCAATCAATCAATCAATCAATTATTTGTAGAGCACGCTAATCACCTGTGAGGGTCTCAAGGGGCTGACCGGGGCTGGGGGTGTAGCTACTGCTTGAACAGCCATGTCTCGAGAAGTCTCCTGAAGGTCAGCAGGTCCTGGGTCTGTCGGAGCTGTGTTGGGAGGGTGTTCCATGTCTTGGCAGCTGGGCAGGAAAAGAATCTGCTGTTGGTGGAGGGCCTGTGGATGCATGGGACAGTTGCGAGGGCGAGGTCAGCAGAGTGAAGCTGGTAGTTCGGGGTGTAGAAGGTGAGACACTTGTTGAGGTATGCTGGTTTGGCACTGTATAGTCCTTTGTGGGCATGGGTGAGGAGCTTGAAGGTGATCCTCTTCTTGACTGGGAGCCAGTGCAGGTCTTTCAGGTGGGCAGTGATGTGGGTGTGGCAAGGTGTGTCGAGGAGGAGGCGTGTGGAGCGTTTTCTATGCATTGGAGTTTGATCTTGGTTCCTGCGTAGAGGGCCTTGCCGTAGTCCTCTGCTGCTGACAAGGGCCTGTGTGAATGTCTTTCTGGTTCCGGTGGGGGTCCATCGGTAGATGTTGCAGTGCATGCAGATGGTGTTGAAGTAGGAGGAGGAGATGGCGTTGACTTTTTGGGTCATTGAGAGCAATGAGTCCAGGATGAACCCACGGTTGCATGCGTGGTTGGTGGGTGTGGGTGTGGCTCCCAGGGCATCCAGTCACCAAGAGTCGTCCCAGGCGGAGGGCGTGGATCCGAGGATGAGGACCTCTATCTTGTCTTAGTTGAGTTTCAGGCAGCTGGTCTGCATCCAGCTGGTGACGACCTTCATTCCTTCGTGGAGGTTGGTTTTGGCGGTGGTGGGGTTATTGGTGACTGAGAGGATCAGTTGAGAGTCGCTGGCGTAGGAGACAATGTTGAGGTTGTGCGAGCAGATGATGTTGGCGTTCGGTGCCATGTAGACGTTCAAAAGGGTAGGGCTGAGAGATGATCCTTGGGGCACGCTGCAGATGATCTTGGTGGCTTCGGAATGGAAAGGGCAGAGGTGGACCCTCTGGGTTCAGTCAGTGAGTAAGGAGGTGATCCAGTCCAGGGCTTTGTCACGTATTCCTGCATCGTGTAAGTGTGTACGTAGGGTGTGGTGACAGACGGTGACGAAGGTGGCCGATAGGTCGAGGAGGATGAGGGCTGCGGTTTTGCCATTGTGCAGTAGGGTCCTGATGTCGCCTGTGGCAGCGATGGGGTGGTTTTGGTGATGTGATTGCTGCGGAATCTGTATTGTGACGGGTCCAGGATATTGTTCTCCTCGAGAAAGTGGGTCAGTTGCCTGTTGACGATCTTTTCAATGACTTTTGCCAGGAACAAAAGAAGGGAAATAAGCCGGAAGTTCTTGAGATCCTTTGGGTCCGCTGTGTGTTTCTTGAGTAGGGCATTGATCTCAGCGTGCTTCCAGCTTTCCGGGAAGGTGGCTGTCTCGAAGAAACTGTTGATGAAATTCCGAAGTTGGGGTGCGATGACGTGGTTTGCTTTGTTGTAGCTGTGGTGAGGACATGGGTCGAATGGTGTTTATGGACTTGATGGTGTCATCATCGTTAACTGGGTCCAGGAGAGCAGGTGGTTGGCGAGGCTGGGGGGCGGTGAGTCTGCAGTGTTGGCAGCTGTGGGGAGGGTCTGGATGTTGAAGCTGTTTTGGATGTCTGCAATCTTGCGGTGAAATAAGGTGGCTAGGGAGACGCATAGGTCTTGCAACGGCGGGATGTCATTGGAGCTGGGGTTGGGGAGCTCCTTCACGATATTGAAGAGCTCTTTGCTGTTATGTGCGCTATTGTCCATGCGTTCCTTGAAGGAGGTCCTTCTAGTGGCTCGAATGAGTTGGTGGTGCTTGCGTCTGGCGTTCTTTAGGGCTGAGAGGTTGTCCGGTGTCTTTTTGTGGTGCCACTTTTTGTTGAGTCTTCGGCAAGTCTTATTAGATTCCTGGAAGTCAGTAGTGAACCAATTGGCCTTTCTGTTGGTGCATCTGTTTGAGGGTTTTTTGATCTGGGTGAGAATGTTGGCGCAGTCATCGATACATTGCTGAGGTTGCAGGTGGCTGTGTTGGTGGTGTTTGTTGGTGGGTCTAGAGCAAGGGCGGTGATGAGCTGATGCTCCAGCTGTGGTAGGGGGTCTGTAGCGGAGTGTGGAGCGCGGTGAGTTTCTTGAAGGTGAAGTGGATGCAGCGGTGGTCCGACAAGTGGAGTTCAGTAGTGTGGCTGAAGGTGATGTGGTTGCTCACTGAGAGGATAGGGTTGAGCATGTGTCCGGCGGTGTGGGTAGGGGTCATGACGAGTGGTTTAAGTCCGAGGTTGGCGTGGTTATCGAGCGGACCAACGGAGTTGCTGTCGTCAGCGGAAATTCAGGTCTCCGAGGAGGATGTAGTCTGTGGACACAAGAGCGTGCGTGCTGACGATGTCAGAGATGGCATTGATGAACTGTGGCCTGGTTTTAGGGGGGTCAGTAAATGGTGGTGTGCCTATGGACGGAGCGGGTGTTGAGTAATATGTATCTGAGGTGGTTGCGTTCTGTTCTGACGGGAGGGGTAGGGCGTGCGGGGGTTTCGGCGGTTGGTGAAGCTGCAGCTATGGCAGATGAAGGGTTAGTGGGTGAGTATCGGGCTGGCCTGGATATCCTCCCTCCGAAAAGTTAAAGGTATAGAATTAAAAGTAAAGTAATTTTGGGAAGAACAATCATCTTAATGAAATTAACTCTGCCGTATATATTTATATGTAAGTTTGCCCATCTTACCAACAAACTCCCAACCTCCTGACTCACTGTTTTCGAATTAACTCTAGGAATTTTTTCGAGTTTCTGTGTAATTAAAATGCCAATGTGTCTCATTTGGGATTTAGCCCCCCAAGTACTATTGACCTGGTTCCAATCTATAACTTCGGTTTTATGTACGTTCACCTAATACCCCAATATTTTGCCGAAGCTGTGTGCCTTTGCCATCCGGTTAGGGATTGCAACCTGCAAGTTGGTGGAGTAGAGTATAATATCATCTGAATATAAAGCCAATTTCACCACTAACCCGGCTGAGTAAAAGGGAATAATAGTGGGATCTGCTCTGATCGTATTTGCAAAGGGCTCAATATATAGATTAAAGAGAAGCGGAGATAGGGGGCATCCTTGTCTTGTACCCCTGGTGATGTCAAACAAGTCTGAAAGGTCACCGTTACCCAGCACCCTAGCTCTAAGGTGACGTAAAGGTTTTGCACGGCCCCCACCATATTCTGTGGAAAACCAAAACTTTTAAGAGTTTCCCAAAGATATATCCAATATACTTGGTCGAAGTCTACAGCCACTACACTCAAAGGCAAATTCTGATTCTCCGCCATACCGATAACTTCCATCATAAAATAAGAACACTCATTGAGCTGCCTCCCCGGAATAAAACGTCTTTGGTAAGAGTGTACCACTCCCCTAATGACCTGTGCTCCTCTTGAAGCTATTATTCCTAAAAAGATCTTATAATCAGTGTTCAAGAGCAATATTGGTCTATACGAGTCGGCTCTCAACGGGTCTTTGTTCTGTTTCAAAATTAGGGCTACCGTTGCCTCTGACCAAGATAGGTGTACTCCCTCACCCTCTATCTATATTGCATTAAATACATCTTTCAAAGGTGGAATTAATGTATCTATAATTTAGATGTAGATCTGAACTAGAAGGCCATCTGGCCAGCCACTTTCCCAGCCGTCATTTTCCTGCATTGTGCTCTAATCTCCTCCTCTGTGATCTCTGCCTCTAAGACCCTCTTTTGCTCCCTTGTTAATTGTGGAAGCTCTGTCCACTTTAAGCAAGCCTCTATACATTTTTTTCTTGGTTGTATATCTTCTCTATATAAGCTACTCATATAACTACAGGCTTCTCCCCTAATATCAGCATTAGTATTTAAAAGCTTCCCAGTCTCTGCATTCATTAGATTCAATATCGAATTTCTGGCCTTATCAGTTTTAACCTCCCATGCCAAAAGCGAACTACACCTTTTGCCCTAAGAGAAGTTCTGGAGCTTGCTGACTTTCTATCTATCTAATATCCTTTTATCTATCTGAGCTTGATATTCTGCCTGCAGATTTTCCAGCTCCCTGCGAAGCACTGGTACCCTGACTGATCTCTCAAGCGAAGCTTTCTGGAGTTCACATTCTCTAGCCTTTATTTCTATGATTACCCCCTCATCTTTGTGCCGCTCAGCACATCTCTTATCTATCAGTATAGAGCTTATTACTGCCCTTAAAAACGCTTTGAAAGCATCCCAGACTAATTGTAATCCTGCAGAGTCCGTACTGAAATGGAAAAAGTCAGCTGTCTTATCCACTAAATAAAGTACTATCCCCTCATCTAACCGGATAGTCCTATCCAGAGTCCACCTTCTTTGCCCCATTTGTTGATGATATTTTAAAGAACGGACCACCGGAGGGACATCTGAGAGGACTGCGGAGGCATGATTTATAGCCCAACCTCATCATTCAGTTCCTGGTCCACCAGAAAATAATCAATGCGGGAATGATGGACATACTTTTTGCTATAGAATGTGAAGCCCCTGACTGCCCCATCCTTCTAAGCCAAATATCTATCAAATTAAGTTCAGTCATCATATTTTTCAATTTGGCAAAAGTCTTAGGGAAGCTAACATATTTTACTTGTGATGCTCTATCCAACTCTTTATGTAGAACTAAATTAAATTGCCCCCAAGTATAATCGGGCCGCAGTCTCCAAAAGCCAGGATTTCAACTTTATTAAGGTTTCTGGTGCATTGTTGTTTGGACATTGTACTGGCATTCCCTGAATCACTATTCTAGCCACCAGCCACCTACCAGAGACATCAGACTCATAATTTAATAGCCTTATTCCTGAATTGATTCTGGTAATTAGGGCCACTCCTCTAGTGCGGCCTCTCTGATCTGAACCCACAACATCCTGTACCCATCGTAACTTACTAAAACAAGACCCACACTCCTTCCATTCCAATGCGTCTCCAGGAGCAGAATTATATGTGCCCCACTATTCTTGAGGTATTCTGTCACCTGAGCTAGCTTATTCCTAGACCTCAGACCATTACCAATTCAGGATATAAACTTTGTTTGAGATATACTATTGATAAACTAGCAATCCAAGTGGGGACCATTAAAATCCAGAGCTAGAAGTGGGGGCTGCGGTTCCCTCCATCTGAGCTATGAAGGTAGCCACCTCCTCATGGGTGCTAATTTTGTGCATCTTGTTTCTCCACATGATTTTTAGCATAGCTGGAAACTTCATCTGGACCTGGGCACCTTTGCCATGCAGGTCTTTTATCCTGGTACCCAACTCACATTGACTCTGTGCAGTTCTCTTCCCTATGTCCGATCTCACTTGATAATTAAAGTCTTCAAACTTCAGGTTAACCCTACCCTGGACCATTATATGTTATTTAAAAAAAAAAATAAGGACTCTTGGACTGATTCTCCGAGTCCTGTAATGTTAGCTGCAACATTCCTCTTCATGTAGGGGCCAGCCAATCACAGCTCTCAGACTCACGGGACCAATCTTGGTTCCGCTGGTCAAGCCATTCAGAATGCTTTATTTTGCCACTTTGTCCCACCGGAGTCCCGCAAAGGTAGGTATCAATATTTTGGAAATCTTCATTCCTCTAAAACGGCTGAACAGAATAACACCAAATCACAAAAAGCACACTTACAAGGAAAAGATGTAGCTTTCTGCCAATTTCAGTGTAATTCTATTCAGCAAATTAAATGTACTGTTGTCTAATTTTCCCTTCCATTTTTCTCGGTCCCTGTTTGACAGATCATGACAAAAGTTTTCAGGAGAAGAAATGAGGAGGATGATTATTTTGGTAGAAACTTTCAGAAAGATTCATCAAACAGCACCAACGTTATCAGTGAAATAAAAAACGTTATTCATATGGAAAGTCTGATATAACTATACCTATACATTTATGAAAGAACACACTGTAAAGACAAAGACAAACTATCACTGACACATTAAGACACAAAAACATAACAACACACATTGGTTTCAATGTAAAACTCAGTGGGCACTGTCACTGACACTTATTTCAATGACACCTTAAGTTTCAACTATTTCTAGTTGCCCATTATAAAATATGACATGATTTTAATAAACCGCCCATAAATTATAAAATATAATAGCACCATTGATGTCCTGGTTAGAGCAACATTTTTCATCCAGCTAAAGACTAGCTGCCAAATGGCTAAGATTTATAGATAGAAGTGAAAGAGCTAAGAAATATTGTGCCAGCTCTGTAATAATACATGTGCAAGTAAATGAAATACACATTTTTCTGGGAAATATGTAACGCTAAGCAGGGGCATAGCTCCTAATATTGTTGCCAGTCTAGGGCATGTGAGTGCGAGGGGCCTCATTGTGCCTTTCACTATTCGCTCGTTGTTTTACTCCCTGCAGCCTGTGGACTGGGTTTGTGTTTATTCTTTTTGGGAAGTAACAGGAAGGGATCTGGCGGGGGCCAGTGTAGTCTGGAGCTAACAAAGCCAGCATGGACAGGAAACCAAAGTTACTTCAAGATGCTAAGATTTGATATGCCTTCCCAAAGGTCTTACAAGGATTTAATCAAATCACTTGAATCTCACTTCATTCCCTTCCTAGTCCTTAACCCGAAAACCTTTAGGTCACTTGGCGCATGTAAGCGAAACACTCAGTTGAACTGAATTAACCCTGTTCGTTCAAATGCCTTATTTTTTGCCGAAAAGGGACAAGGGACAAGCTTATTACATTGGACTTTGAAATGGTCATATATAATCCTTGCACAGAATTCCAAGAGTGAGTGACAATGTCAGAAAAAAACAACCAATTATAGCAACTATAGCAGGCTAGGGCATTTTCATGACATATACTGAGCTGTACCAAGGAACTGTGTAGTAAATGTGTGAATCTAAGTCCATTAACACAATTGCTCTAAATATTCACTGGCATGGCACTTATGACATCTTCCCAAACCACAGTGGCAATAAATAGTATTTTTTTCTTTACACGTCTGCATACATACTACTGCGAAGACAAACATGTTTCACCCCTGTACCAGCCAGGGTCTTGGTCTTGAGGACTATGTCAGTACGTCTTTGACACTACATGGCAGCAAGAACAGTTTAGCATTTCCCCTTCCAAAGAGTGCACCAAGAGGGCCATAAGTTTTCCGTACTGGAAGTCCTACTGGGAGCCCTATTGATTAGGGCTCCACCAAGATGAGTATAAATAGGAAACCACACACAAAGGAACTGCAAGGAGTTAGGATACTGTAGGTGAAGGGACAGCTAGCGTAGTCAGTGCAGGATATTCATTCTTACACTAAGGCACAGTTTTTGTAGATTTTTCTCAATTTTTTATCAGTGAAAGAAGCATTAAATAGTTGTTTCAAAAGACTACATTAGAATTAAAGGCTATTGCTTTACTAATGAAAATGCATGCCCTGCCTAAACTGTAAATACTTCATATTGCCTGCAAAGGCTATATTTTTGTATTGCAATAGAGGCCAGAAATGATATCCCAAGCGTTTATTAAGCATGACCCCATGACAATTGAGAAAACCCCTCTCACTCTGTGCATGCTCAATATAACCCAACCATAAGCACTGTCAAGGTGCCCTGGAGGGAAACGCTGAAAGTGTGAAACTTAAAACTTGGGGGCATATTATCAAGCCTGGGCGATAAAATTATCGCCGCTTTATCGGCAGGAAACTGCCGATAAAGTGGCGATAATGGGCTTGATAATATGCTCTATTGAATTCCAATCGAAGCTCATGTTAGATGTCCTTCACATTTAACATGAGCTTCGATTGGAATTCCATGGAGCATACTATCAAGCCCATTATCGCCACTTTATCGGCAGTTTCCTGCTGATAAAGCGGCGATAATTTTATCGCCCAGGCTTGATAATATGCCCCTTGGTTCCCAATGAGTTTTCTAGCTGTTTTGGGAGGAAGTATAAAGGGTCTCAAAGATCGCACTGTGACCAGAAAAGTTTACAGAATTTGCCAACTATTCTAAATTCACATTTTCATTCATTATAAGTGTGGTTCTTGCAGTGGTTGGTCAATTAAAATGCCAATGCAAACTTTCCCAGTCACTCTTGCACTGTCCCGGTCTGTACCAGGCGCACTTTACACAGATCAGAACAATGTGACATATTATCATGAATGCACTGCCCTCATGACAGCTGCGAGCTCGAGCCTGCTCTGGGGCATCGCATTCAGTGAAAGACGGAGCAGCCACTTACAAACCACAGCATATTTCACAGTGCCGACAGCAGTCACCTGTACCTTTAAAGGGGATAGAAATCCCCCTGCAGGCGGGAGCAGTGAGTTAATTCACCCATGTGAACAGGGACATTTGATGTGGGCTATGGGACCCTCTTTCTCCCTTCCAGAAAGCTGACCTCAGGGAGCTCACCAATGGTAAGCGGGAGCACCTTTTTTGGTGCACTGACAGTGCACCTCCTAAGGGCCTTTATGCCTCGGTGCCGGCGTCCCCAATAGGTCGTAGCAACAGAGGTAAAGTCTTACTTTCATTTGCATGGTATCACTCTCCATGCACACGAGAGAACATCCTCTCAAAATAGTGCTGACACTGCATGTACACCATCACTATCAGCTTACAGAATGCTCGCATAAGCATTTGCAACCCCTTCTCTAATACCAAAGTGCACCAGGAGTGGACAAAGAAGGCACACGTGCCCGTTGCACCTCTATGACTCATAATACAGTTCCTCGGGTTATCTACCTAACATTTGACAAAGTGGCTAATGTGGTGCAAAGTGATGCAAAACATTGTGTCAATTAACTTAACATTAAAAAGGCCCACAGGTGCTTTGCAACATTGTGAAGCCCCATGTCAGCCCACTCATAACTCTTAGGGGCATATTACCAGGCAATAGCGATAATTATCGCTATTGCTTGGTTAGAGACAAAAATTTACTGCTGAGCTGCGGCGATTTTTATCGCAGATAAACCTTGGTATTACCAAGGTTTATCGCAAATGCGATAGAAATCGTCCGCAATGCATGAATATCGCTGAAAAGTCAGCGATATTCATGCATTACCGAGCAAATGCTCTTAGCCATATTATCCACCTCCATTGGATAACATGGCTAAGAACTGCTCAGGGCAGGTGTTAGCTTTTGGAGATATTTGCGCTTAGCGCGAATATCTCCAAAAGTTGGTAATAGGAGATAGCGATGTTAGCGACTGTTTCCAGTCGCTAACATCTTGGCACGCCCACTTTGCATGTCATTAGTGATAAATATCACTGACATGCAAAGTGGGGCCCAAGATGGTCGCTATCTCCTACTAGCTGTCGCTAACTGGTGTTAGCGACAGCTAGGTAATAGGGAGATAATGTTATCTCCGCTTTCTTGGCTTTTAAAGCCAAAAAAGCGGAGATAAACCCCCTTGATAATATGCCCCTTAGTAACTAAAATAGGTCTTGGTCTTTGACTTGTGCAAGTCATTCGATCCTTCTCCCACAGATAACGCTCTGTACACGGTCTTCTTTCCAGAGATAAATCCAAAATTGTTTTCCTGGGTCTTTTAATGCAGGCCTTAATATGGTCTGCACTTAAAATGATGGCCTGTGGCTCTTGGAGAGCTACCAGCACATCACCATGTACTTGTGTTCATGAAAATAAAGCCATTCCAATTGGCCTAATTGTAGGAACCCGATGAAAGATGAGAACACAAATGTATTGAAGATGCCGGTATAATCAGAGATACTGCTGGTTGACAATTCTCCAGCTCGTTCAGTCCAGGCTAAACACACCACTGATGGCTCATGACTAACGAGATCTCGCGGAACTCTCCTGCGATCTGTGTCAACATGACAGATGAAGTTGCTAATTGTACTTCGAAATCCAGAGGCTGTAGTAATCTAAGCACCTTCTACTGTCCTAAATTGCACATTTTTCATACTAATGGAGCTCTTAAGTTGCCTGCCCTGCTGGTGTTAATGGGACTGTCTTTAATATAGATGTTTTCGTCAATATATTTTAGTGGTGGGACCTGATTTCAGTGTATTTAAATTCACCTGCGTTGTCCTAATGAACACCAATTAAAACGTGCTCTTCAACATCGCAAAAAAAAGCTTATTCAGAGCGGGAACAACGGACTATTTCCGACACTATGAAATAAGATGTGCACAAAAAAATATGAAAGGATTGATAAACAGGACAGACTCCCAGAGAGGAAGCAGCTTCCCTCAAGCACAACAGCGAGAATGAATTCTCAACAAGTCGTGTGGATGTGATAATCAGTTGATATTCATAGTTACTTTGAAGAATGAGTTAGTTCCGTGAGAAAACCTAAAAATATGATGGATCGAAGGTGTGGAATATTCACAGACACTGGTAATTACTCTGGGTCGCATTCGAGTTCATTGTTTTTCTCACTCAGTCTCCACAGACAGGGATCTAATTATGCAAATAAACCATTGCCATGCTCCAATAAGAACACTCATTCAAGAATTACCAGACCAAAATTACCAGACGAAAAATTACAAGGCCAGGAACGCACACAATTGACAAAAAGCAGACCAAAAATATTTGTTTGCCTTGTTTGGTTTCCTTGGTAAAATGCAGCTTGCCTCCTAAGAGACAGCAAGCATCGCACCGGCCAGCGGGCACTGCTATTCCACTTTGGTATCTCACTGAGAAAATCAAAACACTGATGAGCAGAATGCCTGAATTAATGTCAGCCATTAGTAATTACTTTAGTAAGCCTAGTGTTGCACTCAACAGCACATAAAGCACTTTAATTTTTAATTATTCAATGGTGAAGTACAAGATAAAAACAAAACGAGAACTAAAAATTTCAGATAATGCATTTTACTTCACCACTTTTTCTTATAATAAAATAATGTGCGATATTAGGCAGCAGCATATAGGTTTTTGGAACTGATTGAGTCGTGGGCTCAAAAATGACACTACGTCGAACATTTCCATATTTTTTGTACAGACTCAAAATGTTCAGCTAGCATCTACAGTGGGGGGTGACATTTTGCTTTCAGATGTCCCCTGGCACTGTATCACAGGATGCTCTTCTGTAAGTTATGCCTTCGAACTCATCATTTAATGGATTGTTGACATCTTCCTGAACTGTTCCCTTTTATAAACCAAGACTACAACACACACTGCACTCTTGGTACTGACCTTTGCATTTAATCAGTATGAGGGAAGTTGACACCAATCATGGTTCATCCTGATAGAGTGAACATGAAACAGCTGTTAGAATACAAAGGGCAGTACAAAGGCATCTCAGATAACTCACCTTGCTGTGCTTCTTTGTCATACACTTTCATATGAACAACTCCTGCAGTCTTATTTCTCAGAACAGTAAGGTTCCTTCCATCTTTTTTATTGCAGGTGCCCATCTGCGCTAAGTTATGGTCTGCCCACCACAGTTTCTTGTCTGAAAAATAAATAATTGCAGATGATTAAAATAAGATTTAAAACCTTGAGGAAGAAGTAACATAAAAACAGTGGTATAGTACATTTCAAACACGATGACGCCAGTTCTAAGAAAATCGAAAAAAAGTATTTTCTCTGTTATATTATATTTATTTATTTAATTATATTCTCTGTTTATAGGGCACCTGTATAGCTCTCCGGGGTCACACGCTGATGGGACGAACAGTGTGTGACCTCATTTGGAAAAACTATTTATACAGGCTCCCTTGAGCCGGCGGAGGTGACGACCTCGAGACAACGCACCTGCACACCATAAGAGGTATCTGGACCTCTGAATATTTTTGGCAGCCCACGCAGCAACCCCGTGCACACGCCTAATCCCTGCTGATGAGAGGTAATGACCTCAAAACACGTGTCCAGGGATGGCAAGCACATCAGTGAACACCCTCAAGACTCAAGACTCGGGTAGAAGCGCACCCGCTGATACCTAGTACATCGACCATCATGCTCCGGGGTCACACGCTGATGGGACGAGCAGCGTGCGACATCTTTTGGAAAAACTATTTATACAGGCTCCCTTGAGCCGGTGGAGGTGACGACCTCGAGACAACTCACCTGCGCGCCATAAGAGGTATCTGGACCTATGAATATTTTTGGCAGCCCACGCAGCAAACCAGTGCACAAGCCTAATCCCTGCTGATGAGAGGTAATGACCTTGAAACACGTGTCCAGGGATGGCAAGCACATCAGTGAACCCCCTCAAGACTCGGTAGAAGCGCACCTGCTGATACCTACTACATCGACCATCATGCTCCGGGGTCACACGCTGATGGGACGAGCAGTGTGCGACCTCTTTTCGAAAAAGCTCTGGATCAACCAACACATTTCTTATTTAACAGAATAATTACTGGGATATACAGCCCAAGGTGTCAAAAGCAAGAAACCAGATGGGGAAAAGTGAGGAGAACTTTGTGCTGACATTGAGCACCTTCGGATGAGAGCACTCAATGGTAGATCACCAGTAGGCTGCCTGGGAAATCTCACTTACATTGGTCCACGGTGGAAGTCCATCATTGGCTATACTTTTTAATCATTCTTTCTATTCGTTCTTTCCAAATCGCAAAGCATTGCGAGAGTGACTACCTTCCACAAATACTGGCTTTTGGCCAAAAAAAAGAGGTTGTTTAGAGCAGGCCTGCTGTACTCCGCTCCCAATTCAGCATCAACTACACATGGCAAAAATTCACAACTGACATACTTGCAATCAACAATTGCAATACAGATAGCCCACCCAGGACACACTTTTTAGCTTCACAAGGTCACTGCCAAAAACCTAAAAAGAGATCAGCAGCCTGTCACGTGGCTAAGAAAAAATGAATCCAGGGCTCGAGGCTATCTCAAAGGGGTAATTAAAAAACAACGCGCAACATGGACATTCTAATGGCTGTTAAAACAGAATATGCCAAGTCAATCTGACTCGAAAAGAGAAAAAAAAGATGACTTCTGGGCCAAACTGTTCTATGACAGTAAGCAACCTAACACAACAAACCGCTGGTCAATTGTGAACAACTTTTATCGACAGCAGCAGCCCCTAGGGAACACTCCAATCAGGGAAGAGTGTTGGGCTGCTTTCTTAAAAAAGCACTTCTCTGCAGCTAACAACCTCGTGCCCACATCTCTCTTAGAGGCAAATTCCGAATTGCTGTGGTTAGACAACTCAACCTCACCATGTAAGGACCGTCCATCACAATGAAACCCCTTGCAGGGGGCCAACTAGGTACCAGATCTATGGCTCTCCCTTCACTCATAAGAGGTACAACTGTTCAAATTAGATACAGTGAATGTCATAATTAAAGGCAGGAGGGACAGTGCCCCTGGCCCAAGTGGACTATCCAAGGCTATTTGCAAACAAAATCCACAGTACTGGGTAACAAAGCTTACTCCCCTCTTTTCCAACGCAGTCTACATGGGCCTCATATCTGATTCATGGCGAGGCATTGTTTTTACCCAGATCCATAAAGAAGGAGATAAAACTTTGCCAGAAGACTCTTATCGTATCACACTCCTAGAAAATGAAGCAAAATACGTTGCATCTGCTGTCCTAGATGACCTGAGTGCAGGTGGAGATAAATTGAATAATCCCAATAAAACAATCTGGTATCACAAGAGGTTCCGGCACAGTCACCAACATCTTTACCTTGTTCACCTTTCTGGACCAAATGGGAAAGCAGTACCCTATGACCTACCTCTGCTTTGTTGTCTATATTTTGGATTTTGAGTGTCTAAACCGAGTAAAGCTCTGGAGAAAGCTCAGGACCTGGAAATTCCCTTCACACCTGCTTAGAGTCATCGAGTCACATTACTCAAAAACATAGGTACGGATCAAAATTGGAACAATTGTAGAAAAATCTACACTCAAAAAGGCCTTAAACAGGGATGCATGTTGGCCTCATGCCTCTTAAACCTCTTCATGGCTCTTCATCCTCTTTCACCTGCCCTTGACAAAACCAACAGTCAAGCTCCACACGTCGGCACAACAGTATTGAACCATCTATTATACATGGACGATGTGATCCTGTGTAGCTTAACCAAAGTGGGCCTGCAGAGATGATGAACCTACTCCACTTGCAAGCGATACAAAATGATTTGGTCATCAATAGAAACAAAACCACAGTGATGCTGGTTAGCAGGGAACACAAGAAAAATGGTACCTGGCATCTTGGAGCACATGGCTTAAAAACAGTAAAACAATACAAATTCCTCAGGGTGTTGCTAGATGACAAGGGTCTGGCCAAACAACAGCTCTGAGGCCTCACAAACAAGGGCAATGCCTTCAGAGTCACTTTTAGTATCCTGCGTAAAGAAACTGAAAGGTCCAACACTTGATCCTTTCCTGAAAGTCTTAATAGCAAAACTCCTAAAACTGTAATATACTGCAGTGAGGCATTGTTTGGTTATGACTCAGCTCTTTTGGACAAACTCCAAACAAAATTTTACCTCTGTGTGATCAAACTTGCTCTGAGTTCCTCTCCAAGTAAAAATCTGCTGGAATTCGGGCCAACGAGGCAATCAACAGGACAACAGCGAGCTATTGTCAAATACTGCTTTAAACTAAAACACGCAGAAACCCATCACACTAAACAACATACTGTGGTTGCAATTGACAACACGAATCGCAGTAAGCACAGCAACAGACTTAAAGACTACCTGGACCAATCCTTAGTCAACCTGCACCTTGGGAACCTTTGGGCCTTACAATTTGTCATACAATGCTTTTAAACAGAGCCCAACAACCTTAATCTGAACTGTCGCTTTATTACATTTTTAAACAAATTTGAACAAAATGCCAGTCATACCGGTTTTAACATATACCTCGTGGAATAGTCAGAAACCCGGGCCAGGCTGCTGGCTGGAGAGGAACCACGAATATTAAAACCAAGGTCTATCCTGCAGCTCTGGTGTTCTCTGACAATTTCCAGACAGCATACAAGCACTTTAAAGCTGTTACTGTGCATGTTTGAATTCTCGCTTCATGAAACTTTTAAACAAATTTGAACAAAAGATACTACAACAAGTAACTGAGTGCATTTACTCACAGTCAGATTTCCGTTTTTAATTATAAACCTCTTGGAATAGTTAGAAATCTAGGCCAGGCTGCTAGATGGAGAGGAGACACCGTGGGAGATCCTGGCACCGCCGAGTAGGCTGACGAATTCCAGACAGCATATACGCACTTTAAAGCTGGTAATTTGCACGTGTGTACTTTAAAAAACATATCTAGCCCTTGGCTCCCTAATATAGCTGTGATATCCAGGTTAGGTCGCCAGCCAGGAAATAGACACTAGCGTCAAATCCATAGGCAAACCTGGCAACCGTATCCCTCGCTACAAATATCAAATGCCTAAGACTAAAGACAGCTGAGTGACTTCGTTTTTACTCTCTAAGAAGCAGCCAGAGAGACTTTTTATTCTGCACATCTGCACTTTTATCTCAGGGTACTGGGCAGAGGTGGCTCCTCCGCTAAGTTGGAGGAACGTTTCCCTACTGCTCTCCAAGTAGTTCAAGAAGCAAAAATAAAATGATAATAATACAACGTTATTATCATTTTATTTTTCCTTCTGCAGGGGCAGAACTGGGCTCTGTGACGCCAGAGCACTGCAGGGGGAGGAGTGGTGGGCACTTTGTAAGTGCGCATTACACTTTGGCCATCCGTCTAGGGTTTGCCAAAGCGTGATACGCACTTAAAATGTTCTCCATCAAGGCTGCATTTAATCTGGGTGGAGACCATGCCCAGGCTCCCACTGCCTGTCTGACAGCCGAACTATAGCGCTCAGAACAATAACAACACTACGTTGCAGCATTGTGATTGGCTTTGGGATCCTGGGAGCCCGGGTGCTTCCTGCTGCTGGACTCGAGGAAGATGAAGGAGAGGCGGCGTCCGGCCAGCAAGAGCAAAGTAAGTGTGTTCTTTAAATTTAATTTTTATCTTTTTTATAATCCTTTACCCTGCCCCACCACTCCTGTCCGGTAGCAGCCGTTACTGGTACTGGGTGGCCCCTGGACAAGTATGTGCCGAAAAACCACAGCAGTATTTACACTGACACGGATTCTACATCAGTTTCTAATCTTGCCTGGAGCCCACACCCACCAAACAGCATACCCTTTCCATGTCTCCTCACCTACAATTTTCTCTTATGAATTGTAACTACAGCTTTCCCTATTGTATGATTTTAATTCTTCGATACAAATCGTTTGCAAACTTGCATTGAACACACTTGGGGGCAGATATACAAGAAAGTGCTGCAGCACTGCACCACAAGCCCTTTGGCTGCACAACACTGCTGCACTTTCAGAGCACAGGAGTCGCATTCTTGTGCTCTCCTGTGCGCTGGCGCAGAAACAGCTGCCATGCGCTAGCGCAGGCGCCCTTGCACCATGATGCAAGGATGCCTGCGTCATGGAGAGATTGCTTTTGTGCAGGAAGGGGCCCCTTCCTGCTCAAAAGCAATCACTGCAGGCATTTTCCTCTTTCAATGTGTGCTGTAGAATGCAGCGCGCAATGAAAGAGGAAAAAACATGGAAAAATGAAAATATTTCTCCTCGTTTTGCTTGGCTACGCCACCCATAGGGTGGCGTAGCCAAGCAAAACGAGGAGAAATATAAATAAATTGACGCATTCCCAAGGTTACGATTTTTCGTAAATCTGTTAATGCATCAGTGGACATGGGTGTTGCGTGGGAACACCCACAGCACCACCCATGTCCTGCACCTAACACGCAAAGTGTTACATGAACAGGGGCGGTATTTACAAGAACAGTTTAAGTCACGCATGGTGACTTTACCGGTGCTTGTAAATATCCCTTGGCAGGCTGTGCCACCGGTGTGTCATTCAACGTGATGCACCGGCGGCGCACGGGGCTTGTAAATCTGTCCCTTCATTTTCAAAAGTATATACTGCACATTATATCTTTAATAAAGCATTTAGTAAATAATGTAATTTGCTTCAGCTCTTGCATTAGACTGAGTTTACAAAGGCAAAACTATCAGTGTTTGTGCTAAGGTCCTATACAATTAATAATGAAGAAAAGCATTTGAAGGCATTGCTTACTACCAATACTCCAGTTATTAGAGGGTTTTTAAATCCCATTGAGAGAAATAAGGCAAGCTTTGTCTTCTGCCATATCTGAACTCTGCTGTGTTTTTGCGGGATCCGTTGAGAATCATGAGCTAATATTCTCTGCACCTGCCTGGTTTTAGGCCATTAATGCAGGTGACCTAGAATTATGTCAATATGGATGGAACTCTCACATTGGAATAAAGCCAGGCAGGCTTGCTTTAAGAAAGATCATCACATACTTTTTGTTATATGTGGCAAATTTATACTAGAGGCAATGCAACTCTTTAGTAAACATTCCTCTTCAGAACAGCATTTTTTTTGTTATTCTGCTGAATGGAGGCTTTGTTCTTTTAAGTAATACATAAGCATGAGTCTACTGTATATAAATATGAGGTTTCAGCATTAAAATCGCAGCCCAATACTATTGTAATGCTTTCAACTTGAAGTAATTGTTTATTGCCATATTCCTCATTGATTTCCATTACAACATTTACAAATCTATTGGAATGATTGGACAAATGTATATGCTTTGCCAAAGTACCTTCTAGAACTTGTCCTTGCTATAGAACCTATTCGCAAAACCGAACCGAAAAGCGATTAATTCAAATCAATTCAATCCATAGTCATTCAATATAGTTCATAGCGACACTATTGTGTCAAAGAAATACTAGACATTGCATTGAAATTTCAAACCCAGCTGTTTCTTGTTGACTAAGAATGCTTTGGAGTGTTCATGGCCAGAGGCTAAATGTTCTGATTAGGAAAATATAGTGGATTGTGTCAGAATCCTCGACACAGAAATTAAAGAATACACAAGCAGAATCCATAAAGGCTTCATTCTGCCTCGTTGAAGGATGTCAGCATGTAGGTCACTCTGAAACGTATTATTTTCTGAAGACCAAGATTTTATTTTCAGAAATACAGATTCACCGTTAGCCACAAACAAAGAACACTGTTTTCAATGTTATGAGGAACATTTCGGGTCAGGTTGATAACATTTATATTTCCATGGATTTGCTTGCTTGTAGGTTTGAGGTCATTGAGGCAAAAGAAACCCCGAATATGGAGAGCATATTAACAAACTGAAATAATATAATCCTCCTGTGTGTTCAGGTACTTAGTTGCATTATTACATGTTTGCTTCCTTAATATATATACTTTAATTTGCATTCATCATTTTGCATTAAAGAATGCATTTTTTAATACACATCACTTAAAGCTCCATATATCATGCATTGTGTGGAAGAAATTGTCATTGCTAGAGGGGGTGGGAATCCTCCTAAAAAACCACCACTATCCATGTCAGGGTGAACCACAAAAGTCTCTAAATTAACCTGAGCTTAATCTTCTGGTAGCTTGGCACAAAAGCAGTCAGGCTTAACTTAGAGGCAATGATTAAAGTAGTTATGCAGAATATAAACAGTAATAAAGTGAAAACACACACAAGAAAAATCCAACACCAATTGAGAATAATAAAGAACATGTTTAAAAATACAATGACACTAAAACAAATTAAATCCAATCAGTAGAACCAGATTGTGATTTTTTAAAGTTTCAAAGGAAAATAGTGCCCAAAAATATCAATGCACCAACCGCTAGTATCTGGGCAAAATCCACAGTTAAGTCTGACTGAGATGGAAATCAGTTCAGGTAGACGAGATGTGCTGAGTCGGTCTCAGCTTACCTTTGGACTTAAAACATTTTTCAAAGGAAAGTTCCTGAGAAGGTATAGTTCATGGGGTAAGGCAGCTACAATTGTCCGAGGAGGAGGAATTGTCAACCAGGAGCCACTGCATGGAGTAGTGGCGAAGGTTGCTATGTTCGGACTTTGACCCGTTTTTGGAAGTTCAAAATCTCCAGTGGGATGAGACAGCAGACTGTAGCCAATGAGGGCTCCATGAGGCAAGATACTATTGCTTATAGCTTCAACTAAATAGGATTGCTTCTCTGGACAAAAATGTAGAAGTAGCTACTGCATAGTGAGGCTGACCGGCAAGGGAGTCCTGTGAGGGCGTGTTGTTGTCCTCTGGGTCCTCCTGGCCCATGGGTGTCAGTCAGGGTAGATCCTTGGAAGCGGTTAGACCCACCGGTCACAGTCTCACTACAATCTCAGGCATCAGGTCAAATTCTTTGTTGGTTTATTTCCAGGAGCACCTACGGCATACAAGATTGCCACAGTACCTTCCAGATGCAACACACACTCTTCAGGTGCAATGGCCCACACCACGGTTGTCCCTCCTGGCATACGGGGTCACCACTCATGTGTTCACAAGTCCTGGCATGCAGGTCACATAACTTGTTCACCAGGGGTCCCCACTGGCTTATGTGATCCCTGCAACAAGGCTGGATGGGCTTGGCAACCTCTACTTAGTTTGGTACTTGACACAGTGTGCCGTGGCCTTCTCCAAGGATGCAAAGGACATTGAAAACAGTCTTGCACAAGGGTTATGGCCTGATTGGTGCACAATTAAACCCTTATACCTCACATAGGTAGCCCTCACAGTAGGGTTCCCCATTGGACTTCACTCTCTACAATGCTCTCCTCTTCCTCACAGGACACACTGGTCTTGGCAAGGAGGCAGGTGCTAGTGTTCCAGGCTTCATGGCAGGTTGTTCTGGATTCCCTAAGTGTTGTCCTCTCACCCAGCAGCGACACTAGCATCCTTGCCCTCTAGTCCTGGTCACAGGCAAAAGTCTGGCAGGGCTTCCCCTTCTTGCACAGCCCATCTGCCTGCTTGGCAGATGACAAATGTTTGGGGACTCAACCTCCCCTTCTTGAAGTCCTTTTCTAGACACCATTTTGATATAGTCTTTGAAGTTTCATGTTAGGATTATTCTTCTTTTGAAGTGGGAACTTCTCCTTTTCATCTTCCTTTATAAAATGTCTGTCACAGCAGGCATGATTCTGAAGCTAATTATCCACAACACAGTTCATGAGAGTGACCAGAGTTCACTCCTGGATTTCAACCATAGTAATAAGTGCATCAAAAGGTTAATTACAGACACTCAGCCCTACCCTTTGTGATTCTCTTAACAGCCTCATCTTCCTTCCTGAGACGGTCCAAGCCCTTCATTGTGATCTATCACTGAATCAAAGAGCAGTCTTTTGAAATGTAAAGGGAATCTCTTTCTTTTCCCTCCATATGTCCACACTCAGCTCCCAGGAATGCAGCAATACACAAATTTGTCTGTAGTATTCTTCTCCTCCTCATGTCTTTACCAGGCAGGCCTGGGCTTCCCAAAATGGCACCCAGTGCTTCATTGTAAGGCACAGTCACTCAGTGTACTGCCATAGCACACTTTCAGTCCAGCACAGTTCCTCCTTGCATTGTACCCTTACATTTACCGATGTACACTCTGTTTCAGCATACTGTTCAGCACAGAAATGTTTCCATATTTAATCGGAGAGTGCTGTTTACACACACTGCCAGCACACTCACTCACAATGTGTGCACATTACAACACTTCACCCCTACATGTAACACAAGCACACATACACTCAGCACAGGTTTTATCCACACATGCACTTCAAAGCAGTGCATCGCTCATGTAATGTATTTCTCTCAGGCATACATGCACCCAGCACATGTACTAATCACACATGCACTGAATAGCCATGCTCCATCCTTGCACAGTTCCCTTCCCAGGAACACAACCACCTAACACAGAGTCACTACTCATGTGCTGCACAGCACTCCATAACTGCCTGAGGTAGGCCAGGGGTCAGTTAAGCACACAGCAGTTGAATTTTAAAAATCAAAACTGTACAAGCCTGTAGGCCTCACTTCCGTGACACAACATAACTGTTCACTACTGCTGATCACTACATAGTTTTCTGCCACCACTGTGCTCATGCTGCCTAACTCCTGGGGAAGGTGATAGTTTTCCACCACTATGAGGTAGCGCTTTGGGCGCCCCTCCCGGTTCAGAAGACTGCAATCCATGACACAGGCCTATGTCAAGTGAACAAGCCTATGGAAAAAAATTCAGCACTAGGGATCCAGACATCAGTGCAATTTGGGCACTCAGGGCAGGGGTACACGCCTTTAACATGTAGAGGACCTTTTCATCCCAGCAATGATGATCATAGCTTCTTTAAAGTCTATCTCTTAACATGAATAAAGATATACAGTGTTTAAAACAAACATAGGACTAATCATGTTTCTAAAGGTGCATGAAATTTGTATTCTTCAATTAAATAGTAGAAAAGACTTATTTCTCATAATTAAGATAAAAGGTCTCTTAATAAAGATGTTAAGTAGGGGTCAAAGATGTGTTTATCTGCTAATATATTTAACATCATTTGATTAATCTGCACAAAGTTTGGCAACCGTTTATAAGGTTTAGATGTCTGTTGGTTATGTCAAGCCCAGACTGCAGAATGGGACCATGGCAGGTGAATTCATCAGCATCTTTGAAAATCCATGGATTTCATTGAATAAACACAGATAAAGGTCAGCTATGATTAGAAATACACAAACTATAAAAGACACTGAAACTCTCCAGTTATGGTGAGCAACACACAATGCACCCATAACTCATGTCCCTCACCATGCTCAGTACAATCCTCAGCCAATGGCTAGTTATAAACAAAAAAAACTGCCTACAAAGACCAAAATATCAGGGGGCATGATTTTGCTAAACCTTTATGATATTTGATAAAATGACATAAAAAAGTAATGCAATTACACCCCCCAAAGAAATAATTATTTGAATTCCATCTTGAAGTAGATTAACTGTTTCTCGTTTCTACTTCAGGCATCGAGCTGAAATTTCATACATCAGCCCTCTTCTTCACTTTACTCTTGTATTGGGATTACCTAATAACTATTTCAGTACATATTGAAATTGTTATTCTTTCTTTGTTTTGAATTTGTCCTAGTACTATTAAAGGTATCTATCATCTGCCGTCTTCTGTTATAATCCTTTGCATATCCTGAGTTTTTTTTCTGCTTGTGTCATATATTATATACATTTTACTTCTTAATTCTTTCACCTTGAAATTTCTCTCAGGCATAAATGCACCCAGCACATGTACTAATCACACATGCACTGAATAGCACTGCTCCATCCTTGCACAGTTCCCTTCCCATGAACGCAAACACCTAACACAGAGTCACTACTCATGTGCTGCACAGCACTCCATAACTACCTGAGGTAGGCCAGGGGTCAGTTAAGCACACAGCAGTTGAACTTTAAAAAACAAAACTGTACAATCCTGTAGGCCTCACTTCCATGACCCAACATAACTGTTCACTACTACTGATCACTACATGGTTTTCTGCCACCACTGTGATCATGCTGCCTAACTCCTGGGGAAGGTGATAGTTTTCCACCACTATGAGGTAGCGCTTTGGGCACCCCTTCCGGTATGGGCCGGGATGCCCGCCACCCCTCCCAACACCATTCCCCACGGGAGGAGACAGACACAGATTTAAACTTTTGGAAGGCGGGGGGGCCTCACGACCCCCCTGGCCGTATTTATTAAAATATGAAACAAAATTTTAAACTTTAAATTAAAAACGTTTCAGGAATCATGTACAAATTCAACTTCAATTACATTTTGATCAAGACAGGTTTTTCAGGCTAACCTTAACAAATCTCTAATACAAAGGTTTCCTAGCCGAGTCTAGCATCCTGATAAATGCATTACATTTTTGAATTTGTACAACCTAGCATTAAGGGCCAACGGCAAGGTCTTAACCGTTGTCAGATCCCTATCACCAACTTCCCGCCCTCACGGTGTGAGTAGCGCATGCGCAGAGGACTTTACCCTCGCAGCCAACTGTTACTTCCCTTGTCGTGGGGGCCCCCTTTCACTCTACGCCATCTTAAGGTCGTCCGAGTTCCCGTGCGAGGTATCTGTAAGAAGGACAGCGTGGACTCCCCCCCTTTCCCACACTCTCTTCCGCCAGAGCGGATATCCGGCCCCCGGGAAATTTGTGGGAGGGGCATATAGCCGTCTCCCCCTGGGAGGGGCCTATGGCCGTCTCCCCCTGGGTGCCCCATCCGTAGTGGGTGCCGCCCCCTCATGGGAGGGGCCAATGGCCGCCTCCCCCCGGGCGCTCCCATCCATAATGGGTGGCGCCTCCCCTAGGGACCTTGAAATCACTGCTCACCGATCATGACCTTACCGCCCGACCAAAAAATAAATACGACAATTGTTTTACCTACTAAGGAAAGAAAATTATGCCTAAATCTGCAACAGTTTGATAATTCACCGACTTCAACATTGCTACTAAGGGAAAAAAGTCCTAAAGCAAAACACAATCTTTATTGAATCCAATCCTTTACGTCTCTACAAAGGAAAAAAGGCCTACAAGCAAGTATTCAATTATATGCATACCTCGTCATACATTCATGATGCAAGAAATGACTGACATACTTTTTATTACATCAAAATAATCACCGAGAATATTTCTTTATTTCACAAAATCTGCAACAAGGGGCTGGTGGGTGGGTCAAAGAGTGCAGCTTGTTCCCTTGAGGGCTCACGAGCGACGAGTGGTGCAGCCTTCAGAGCACAGGAACAAGAGGAAGCTTCCTTGGATTCCCGCACTATTTATCCAGCTGCGGGAGGGCGGGAACCCACCTCAAGCACGCCCATCCGTGCACGGACTTCCGGACGGGTGTCTAGGACAACCTCTTTCGGGCACGAGGGGCGTGCTCCGGCTACGCCGCTTCGGACATACCAACCGGGTCACCGAGTGGTCTCCCCTTTCCATTCAGAAGACTGCAATCCATGACACAGGCCTATGTCAAGCGAACAAGCCTATGGCAAAAAATCTGCACTAGGAATCCCGACATCAGTGTAATTTGGGCACTCAGGGCAGGGGTACACGCCTTTAACATGTAGAGGACCTTTGCATCCCAACAATGATGATCATAGCTTCTTTAAAGCCTTTTTCTTTAAACATGAATAAAGATATACAGTGTTTAAAACAAACATAGGACTAGTTATGTTTCTAAAGGTGCATGAAATTTGTATTCTTCAAATAAATAGTAGAATAGACTTATTTCACATAATTAAGAAAAAGGGTCTCTTAATAAAGATGTTAAGTAGGGGTCAACGATGTGTTTATCTGCTAATATATTTAGCAACCGTTTATATGTTTTAGATGTCTGTTGGTTATGTCAAGCCCAGACTGCAGAATGGGACCATGGCAGGTGAATTCATCAGCATCTTTGAAAATCCATAGATTTCATTGAATAAACACAGATAAAGGTCAGTTATGATTAGAAATACACAAACTATAAAAGACACTGAAACTCTCCAGTTATGGTGAGCAACACACAATGCACCCGTAACTCATGTCCCTCACCATGCTCAGTACACTCCTCAGCCTATGGCTTGTTAAAAAAAAATGCCTACAAAGACCAAAATATCAGGGGGCATGATTTCGCTAAACCTTTATGATATTTAATAAAATGACATAAAAAAGTGATGCAATTTCACCCCCCCAAAAAAAGAAATTATTATTTAAATTCCATCTTGAAGTAGAGCAACTGTTTCTCGTTTCTGCTTCAGGCATCGAGCTGAAATTTCATACATCAGCCCTCTTCTTCACTTTACTCTTGTATTGGGATTACCTAATAACGATTTTAGTACATATTGAAATTGCTATTCTTTCTTTGTTTTGAATTTGTCCTAGTACTATTTAAAGGTATCCATTATCTGCCGTCTTCCATTATAATCCTTTGCATATCCTGATTTTTTTTCTGCTTGTGTCCTATATTATACACATTTTACTTCTTAATTCTTTCACCTTGAAATATCTCTTTTGCATCCGGTCGTACTGTACTTTAGGTTGCTCCCAGTGCCCCTGTTAAAGGCGTGGCAATGTAAAGAGCCTGGCTACCTAATGGGACATTGTTCGTCCTTTGCAGAATTGCAAAAGTAGAAATAAAATAAGTTTGGGTATTTTATGGGCTTGTGATTGGCAGAGTGTCTGAGAAACAAGAAGCGCTAGTAAGGAAATATTGGAGGGAATTGAAGGGAATTGCAAATTGCATGAGAAGTTAACCTTAAATAAGATGAATGAAAAAAAGGAACTGCAGTTCTAATGAAACATCTCTTCCATTATAAACAGAAATCATAAATTTACGAAGGATAGAAGGAGAAATGTTGACAGCGTTCTGCAACGTGACCTTACTGTGTGCCATCAAAGAGAATAATGTAAATTTTTCCAAACTACCAAAGTGATACGAAAAATAGGCCGGCTAGTTTCAGAGAGCCAGGAGCCGGTTAATTGGAAGGCGTACAAACAGACGCCATGTAGTTTTGTTCTTTCAATGACTATAGAAAGTGTAGGAGAAAGGACTGAGTGGGGAAAGTTAAGCTTTAGTGCTTTCAGAAAGGCTGATTTTAAAAAGGTGGTGAAACACACAGAAAGGATGTCAGCTTGTGTTTACAAACACTGACATTTAAGTGGTTGGAATACTGAACTGTTAAATGCTGGATCAATTTATCTCTTTCCCTGCTTCCCCGACTCGTCTCTCTATTTTTAAATAAAGCGTGATTGTTCCAGCAAGCACATGAGGAAAACATGTCGGTAAACGCCTAGAATTTCAATTCACTTTAGGAGTATGTAAAGGAAAACCAGTGTGCAATTAGTCGGTTACAGACATTAACAAGGTATTCAGGGGCATATTAGCATGGAACCTCGTTAAAATTATCGCCGTTTTATCGGCAGGAAACTGCCGATAAAATGGCGATAATGGGCTAAAATGTAAATTGATAATTGTATAGCGCACTACTCACCCGCAAGGGTCTCAAGGCGCTTGTACAAATACCGCTGTGGAACCCATCCTGGCTTTCCCTGTGTGGCGTCCACTCCTGGGCACCCCCTAGGTGGAGGCCAGGCATCCTTAGCGTTGTGGGGGCTGTTGTGGAGATTAAGCAAGCTATTGCCTAGAGTTGCAGAGTGGGACTCCATGATTGGAATAGGCACTGAGGGGGGAAATATCAGGTCCGTAGAATTTTGAGCCCAAGCCCCGCCCCGCCGAGGCGGGGAATTGAACCCTGGTCCCAGGCTAGACGTCTGCATCAGGATCTGCTGCTCTGACCATTGAGCCACACTTCTCCACTTCCTAATTTGCGTTTTAGAATTCCTATAGTATCCCAGGTTAGATGTCCTGCACATCTAACCTGGGATTCTATAGGAATTCTATAACGCATATTAGCAAGTACATTATCGCCGTTTTAGCAGCAGTTTCCTTCCGATAAAACGGCGATAATTTTAACGAGGTTCCTTGCTAATATGCCCCTCGGTTTTAACCCCTTCGAAGCTAATGATGAGCTGGGCTCGTCATGGCGCTTACCTGCCGTGGGCGGATGACAAGGCCAGCTCGTCATGATTAATGGTTATTTTGGTACTTCAGCGCAGGACGGGAAAACGCCTAGCAGCCATGTGGTTAATGCCTATCTATCGGGTTTCTATTTACGTATCATAGAAGATCATGGAAATAGCCAATGAGAGTGATTCAAGGTGAGAACTAACATAATCATTTAAAAAACCATAAAGAATTGTTCCTTATAATTACTATACTTCCTATTTTACAGCTCCAACGCTTTTAGTATCAGTTTTGTGTGTGGTTATGTCATGCAAATAAATGTAAGGTTCTGTTAAACAAACACGAGGGAAAAAAACTGAAAAACGTCTGTAACTTCTAAAACTTACAGATTCATAAAACACATACCTTGGGTCTCAGAAGGATCCTTAGTTTTTCTACTTTTTTCTTTCCACCCAATTCCCTTCAGTGGCATCATGTTGTAGTTGTTCTTGCCTTCTGATCACCGATCACACGCACATTGATTTCTCATTTCTAACTCTTTTTTGCCATCTTTAGGAATATATACCCATCTGTGTCACTGTATTTTCACCTTTATCGACACCTATGCACTCACTCAATTTAATCCACTTCCCTCATGAGTCACTGAATTATGGCCACCTGCCAAAAATGTTTTTTTATTAACTAATCCAGTTGCCTGAACGCGATCGAGTGGAGCTCTAGCTATTGAGGATATAGTGATTCCCAGATCGAGGGAGACCGATTTGCATGTAGGCGGACACATTGTCAGAAGGCGAGAGTATACGCGACGGGAGGACAGCCTTTGAGGCCATATCTTGGAGTCTGTACATGGAGCGAAATCTAATGAAGAGACTGTGATCCCTGGGTTGTGGATGCTTTGATTTTGGAAATACTTGCGGAGGGATTTTCACAAGATACGGATGTTGAATTAGTAGCCCGATCCCAAAGGAGGGCACCCCACCTCATATTTTGGTAGACGTGCCGGATCCAGTCGAGTACTTAGAGATGCTTTTGTGGTGCAAGGTGGGAAGGACATCATGAGTCTGTGCCATTCAGATGTTATACAGATTAATGCATTAACCCTGTCCTGAGGAAGTCTAAGAAAATGATCATAGGCTGAAACGTGGTCACGTCGACGACACTAATAAGGAGGAGTCAATAGAATTATAGTGATTCTTTAAAATTGTAGGGTGTCACACTAGAAAAAATTGGATTACTTGACTAACCTTGAAGAGTGTCACCTGGACTACCTCTTAGTGGTCTGTCCAGAATTGTATGGAAGACACTAGTAAGAAATATTTGTTAGGGTTATTTTTTTATATTTGTATGTTGTTCTTGTTCATATACAGAATGGTGTGATATATGTAATTTTTTGTGTTTATCTCATTGATTAGGTGCTATTGTCCATGTAGGATATAACTTTGGTCTGATATATTCATCAAGAATAATAATTGCGGAGAGGGTAAATTAAATGTACTCTACCCAGTAACTGTTTTGTATTTATTCCTTTATACCCTCTGTCTAGTTTATAATGACCCCGATCGAGTGAGCAGAGTGACTCCGAGCTCCTCTTGCCTCCTTCCTGACCCCTTGAAAACAACCCAGGGCCCAAAATGTAATGGAACACTGCCCTGTGACCCCTTAATTGCTCAAGATGTCTGATAACAGAGTTGCCCTGGAATAGGAGCGAAACCTTCAGGATTTCCGAGTGCCAAGATGGCGGTACCTGATCAGAGCGAGTACAGTTCAGTGTGGGGAAGCGGGAAGCCAGCAAGACTGCGGCACAAGAGAGAGTCGCACCCTTGAGCTAGCTCACCTTGAGGACTAAGGCTGATGATAGTCCCCGGTGATCTGAGAGAGAGTAGCTGGACACAATGGCAGTGCCCCTGAGGCCCTAGGGGTGGCACCGCAGGAGCTGAGCTCCGGCACCCATCCTGGGAGCGGTGATGAACGGATGAGACTGCAACCTGACATTCCTCCCTGCTATCAGGTATGCCGGGATGACGAGGAGGATGGCCAGCACGTGAAGATACGCCCCAGCGACCCTATTCACGCCCGGGCATTGACAGATCAATGTGGCACTGGGCAAAAGCGTACACCCATGATATCTCATAGATGAGAGCGGCTGGAATTAGGAGCGGACACACCAATCCCTGAGGCAGAACTACCTGCAGGTGAGAAGTAGTGGCACCCATGCCTGTGGCTGAGGAAAAGGCTCTCTGACTCCTGTGGGATTGACTAGAAGAGGCCCAAAAAAGGAAAAGAAACAGTATGGTCCACTAGGGCGCAAGATTTGTGCAGACATTAGAGATCAGGGTGCAAGATGCTGAAAATCACTCACGCCGCAATAACATCTGAGTGGTGGGCATGCCTGAGAAAACGAAGGGCACTGATTTGTGAAATACATCACACACTGGCTGTGCATGGAAGTGGTTTCTGAGGGACTATCCACGTGTTTTGCCCTAGAAAGGGCATACCGAGTACCAGCAACACCTCCGCATTCTGGTGCACCCTGCGACCAATGGTAGAGAAATTGCTTTACTGCAAAGACTGCATCTGTATATTGGTGCAAGCAGGCAAGAGAGAGGAGCTCCGTGTGGACAATGTTACAGTGCGCTTTTTCCACGATTTTTCCAGGGAAGTCCAGAGACAGTGAGCATCCTACCAAGAGGCCAAAAAGAAGCTGCAACAATTAGGTCTCAAATAGACAAAGCTATTCCCAGCAAAACTGAAGGTGGTGACCACGGATGAGGCACAGTTCTTTCACTCCCCGCAAGAAGTATGGGACTGGCTGGAGGACCAAAATGGACTAAGATCAGACACAGGTGATGGAGGATGGCAACAGCAATGATGGAGTTCCAGAATTAAGTGACCAAGGCAAAGCCTGGCTGGGCCCTCTTAAGCTGAAGCTCAATTGGGGTGATGTAAGATGATGGAGGTTGTGGCCCAACTGAGTGGAAAACAGGCGACGCAGGAGACTTTAGAACGGGGGTCTCTCCATCCAGAATCTGAGTCACATCCGGAATACTGTGCATCTGAGAACTGGAGCCTGGAGATGCCCAAAGTCATGCCGAGAACACCAAATGATATCATATGAGACACTGGATGCAGTTATAACAGGCAGGGGGTAAAAGGACCTTCCTTACTGGCCTACTGCTTCTTTAAAACCTAGTGATATGCTTTGAAAATCGCATTATGCAGTTCTCTATGGCTTTACTTAAATAAGCTAGGTGGGGGCCCGGCTACCTGAGAGACTCAGAAGGCACCCTCTTCATGCTATTGAGCGCCGTGGACACACTTCCATAAATGCTGTTGATTTCTAATGTGGTTTGTATGGGTAATATTCCTCTACCCGTCCTGGGGAGTGACAGTTGGGATTGTTAGATGTTGTATTTGATCATGAAAAACATTCTTGATCTCCTTCTGGGATTTTTATAAAGAGCTGAAGGCCCCCACATACCTTGAAAGGTCTTTTACGACTGCCTCTCCTAAAAATGTATTTGTCTTACCTACTAGGCAAATCGCTCTCTGAATCCACTGATGGAATTCACCGGTATCATTATCATTCCTGTAAACATGCACTTGTTCGGCCAAGATCAAACATCTTTGACAGTGGACTCACAACGTCCAGAAGCCTGTCCTGACAGGATTTGAGACCCCTATCAATGCCCTGTCTGAGGTCATGCCCTCCTTTCACAATAAAAGCAACAATCTTAGTGTCCAGTTCCGGTGTGGCCAACACCTTCCTATCAATGGAGGGTTGTGGACATTTTGATCTCAACTCCACACGTACATTCTTGGCTCTCTCACTATGCATCTAATATTGTAAATACCCAGCCACATGATCTGAGGATGTCCATTCAGGAGATAAAGGGTATTTGATCAGTAAAGGATCAAACATGCTCTTAAACAAGGGGTCTAATAGTGATCCAACCTCTTTACTCAAAATGCCTTCTACTGTCAATTTCCTTCTGTACGACTCATCTTCCTCCGAATCAAAATCGGAGGGACAACTCAATTGCACCTCCGTACTGCCGGAGAATTCGGCACAGACCACAACTTTGTGTCGATGCCCTTCTTTGATGCCTGCAACATCCTTTCCTTGCCTGTCTAGACTACCAATGTACATTTTTTCCTTTTACACAATGAATCATTGTTATTGACATGCTTCCTCTTCCGAGAAGCTTTTTTAGCTGAACTATGTCCCGCCTTTGCCTCAGGCATGGACCAAAAACACTCTTCATCCTTCTTGGATGACTTCAAGGCCAGCAATTCTAGTTTCTTTTCCATTCTAACTGACACCTCAGTAGTTATTCTTTCAATTGCCTTATTACGTTTTTCCTCTAAAGAGCGGTACATAGAGCCTTGACCCTGTTCCATGTTATTTTTAATTGTGATGTATATGCCAGAACAGTAATGGGTAAGTAAAGATTATATGACTCAAATTACCATCTTTGAATCTTTCCTCAAGTACCTGTTATCTTTCCTCAAAGAAAATACACCTTATACAATAGAGACAATAAATTGGAAAATCCAACCACCCTCTCAGATCACAAGAAAACAAATATTAGAAACAAGCATCAATAAGAGCCGGCTTCTGACTTGAAAAAAACATAGCAAAAGCTCTTCAGATGTCAACTTTCTAAGATGAGCCAACTACGGGTTTGTAAGAGGGTGAAAAATCAAAAGAGAAAGTGCGTCTCTCGCCCCGGAAGTCAGTTGGCGGTCTAGACGCGGAAACTTGTGTGCTAACACATCACACGCGAGGCGTCAAAAAAGCGCCGCTAGCTCCAATGCGTTGCTCGTCACATCATGCATGCAACAATGGTATTTCTCCGGTGTGATGGAACAAAGAGCTTGCAGCATCAGGTGAGCTCTCCTCATTTGCCATGAACTATGTTCCCCGACGAGGCCCAACCAATATAAAAGTCGGTTAGGGCCTGCGAGGAAAACAACTCTTTAAAAAGCCTCAAATAACAAAACAAGATAGGGCAAAAGATTCTTAACGTTACCTCTCCCAACGGGGGGTATTAATTTGTATACAATGGGAGTCGAGTAAAATTTCACAGATTAAGGAAACAAGTTGAGACGCAAAATCATCCACAGTTAAAATGCGAAACAACACCAGTCACTAGCGCTTCACTTTTATCCAATAAGCACGAAAAAAACTTCAAACATTCAACAGGTATCAGTCCTAACAAGAGTGCCATAAAGTTATACTTATCTCCATGAGCAGCAGCAATAAAAGGAGGAAGACAAATGGTTGCTGGGGTTTTTTATTATGTCTAGAATGTTTGATTGAAGTTCTAAATTCCAGAAGCTTTTAACACTGCTGAGTGGTGCAATAAAGGATCTATTGCATAATATTGGCCTCCGGGTCTTGCCATAAAATCCAATGACTTCTTTGTCTAATTTCTTGTGCTTTTGAACCAGTGATGTATTTGTGGCGTGTAAGTTTTGAAAGAGTCTTGCATTAAATACTCTGAAACTAATGCATTTGAGTTCTGATGTAATTCTTGCAATGGTTTTATTAGTTTTACCTGGGTTGCAAATGTTTTGACTTTTAGCTTTCCCTCAGTGAATATGTATGTTCAGGAGGAGTAGTGTATTTGACAGACTTGGCTGGCCTAGTCTAGTGATTTTAGTCACCTGGAGACACTTGATTCCTAAGTCAATCTTTTCTTAGCAGCAGTTATATTTTGTTGAGGAGTATGTTTAAATGTCACCGTTTGGACGCCCATACCTGGAGGTCCTAATGGCGGAAGTTTGGTGTTCTATATATCCACCTAAAGGCATGGGATTCAGGCTCCATATTTCTTGTAGGAGGATGATGTCAACATTTTGGAGAAAGTCCATTGTGTCTTTATTTTAGGGCATTTTTCCAAAGCCATGAACATTCCAAGAGCATATGTTGACGAGGTCTTACTCTTCCCAAACTTTATGGGCATCAGGATCAACATGGGTTTAGGTCTTGTTAGCTAAAAGACCATTCTTGTTATTCATCTACTATTGAAGTTAGTTGGGCATTTCTGTTGATTTCACTATTGCAACTTTGTCAGAGACGGTTGTGTCCCTAAGGCTCCCCACAAGGCCATATGCCTATGTTCTGAGTTTGGTGTATTGGGCCTGCTTTGGCCTTAGTTAATGTCATGCTTATTAGGGAGAAGTAAGGGGCCCGGGTTACATGGTTATTCTGCCTTCCTTAGTTCTATCCCCCAATATTGAAAAAGCTCCTGTTGGGCAAACACTTGGTTTGTTATTTCTTCTGTGGCCCATGTTGTTATAGTTGCTTCTCTATTATATTGCTTGGGATGTGCTTTATATCAGATGTGATGAATTGATGTGCACCAACGAGCTTATTTCCCTAATAAATTTCATAACCGTCCCTCTACTTAGCACACAGGCTACCCTAAGCCAATCACAATGCTTCTGTCACCAGCATGAAAGCAGCATTGTGATTGTCTGCACCGCCTGTTTGGCCACTCAGACAATGCCTGGGAGCCTTTGGACTGTTCTCCGTCTGGCTGTGAAACACAGCCAGGTGGAGAAATGGTAACTGTGCATGACTGTTTGGCTGTCCCAAGACCGGTAGCTGAACTATCATGCACACTTAAGGTGCACAGAACACTCCTCCTCCTCTGACTCTGCCTCACCATAACATAGCCTGTCACAATTTCTGGTACACCTCATTGCTTGTGACTTGAAACTAACTCGATGACTGGGACCAGAGGTAGTGTGGCTTCTAGCTGGAGTGTTGTTTCTCTATTTGGGTGTACTTATTCTTGATCTCCAATTTATCAGTAGCTGCTACACTTATGATCATTGGGTCTGTGTTTTCTTTTGGTTTTTCTTCTGGCAATGTCCATAATTCGGCCTTCCTCTGTGTGCTATTGTGACATTGAGTTGGACTGCTTTTGGTTTTCGCCTCAAAATAAGGGATTTGGTTGCTCTTTTTCCTGGAATTTGTATGGGGTTAAGGTAGATATTGCTTGCTTCTCTGGTATTGCCTTAACTGGTTGTTTATCTGTTTCTGCCTTCCGTCTTTGTTGTAGTTAAGAGTTGACTTATACTTCATCATTCCTATAATCTTAAATAAACTGTACATTATTTGCAATGTAATAGTTTGAGATTTTTGAAGTATGAACTATATTAAAATATGCATTAAAAAGACTCACATTTCACATTTAAAAAATGTAAATATATGAATATATGCAACAGCTAATTCAAATTGAATTAAAAGCAATACATTTCTAACTATAACTTTTTTATATTTTATAATTAATATGTTTTCCTTCAAAGTAAATACCTAAACTGGAGAATTTCTGTTTATTTTTTAATGGAAAGTACTGCTAATATAACACTAACACCCATCATCCTGCTACTAAAAGCTAATACCTCAATGAAAAATAACATAATGAAAACACATTAACATTTAAGAGTGTAAATTTAATTTAAAAAAAAAATTCAAATATTATGTATTTCCAATTTTTGTAAATATAAAAAAAAATTACATTTGTGTTAAATAATCACCAAATTCAATAAATCCCTTGAACATTATACTGCAAAGAAAATTGAAAAATATATATAATACTTACAATATACGTAAGAAAATATTGTAAGAAACTATATGACATACATCAATATTTTTAACAACAACGGGGCAAATTATCAAGAAACAGAGTTAAAATTATCGCTGCTTTAGAGGCAGAAAACTACTGATAAAGCGGTAATAATGGGCTTGATAATATGCCCTTGAGAATTCCAATAGAAACCCATGTTCTGGTGTCAACATGGGCTTCTATTGAATTCTCAAGGGCATATTTTCAAGCCCATAATCGCCACTTTAGCAGCAGTTTTCCGCCGCTAAAGCAGCGATAATTTTAACTCTGTGCTTGATAATATGCCCCAACATCTTAAAAGTGATATCAAAAACAACACTATAAAAGATAGTCCTACCTGTGATATTCCTGTTAATTGTATTTTTAAAATCGCAGTATTCTTATGACGATATTCTAGTAACAATATATCAGACTTGATATTTTGGTCAAACACGATCAGCCGAAAGGGTAGGTCCCATCAGTAATGGCTTTTATCCCTCCAACTACGTGACGCTCTGATGCAGAGGATGAATTGGCACAATCTGGAGTGCACCGCTTTGATCTATGTTTTCTAAATTATGTCCTAGGGCGTAGAAAACGTCTAGCAGAGGCTGTCACCAATTCATATCACACAACCTCAGCTTAAACCTTCTCAAACATACTTTCAATTAACAAATACCTTGATTTAGCACTGTAATGAGGGATCAGTGCATCTCTACTTGAACCTTAGTGACTGAGACTAGACAAACAGAGGTCTATGTGATGGGCAAGGCACTGACTGGCTGTGGTGCTGTTCAGGATAACCATATAATTATAGATTTGTCGTGGTTGTCGCTCCCACATCAACGGTTGTACTTAGTAGCCGATTTTTCAGAGCAATCCACATCATTCCAAGTATATATAAAGTGTTTCCTGTGCTGCAAAGATGCTTGCTAACTCTAGCACTAAAAAGACATGGGGATATTATTTGACTCCGTAACCGAGTAGTCAGTGTTTGAAATGCAGTATGCAGGGTAATGCAGTATTTCAATGGTCTTTTTTATCAGAAAATTAATGTTTTCAAGACCTCTGCTCTGACATATTACTGCAGAATACAGCTGCTCAGAATTCACGCTGGGTCCTCCATTGAGACTTTCCTATTCGATTCCACTGAACCTTCATGATGTATCTCTAATTATCTATTGTCACTCATTCAACTCACTTATTAAATCCACAATGCTAATGCCGGCGATTGGCACTGCTCCAATGTGGCAGAAAGAGGCCTTGAATGCACGCTGAAAATGCTGGCTGTATAAAAAAACTCTGTTGCCCAGGGACACAAACCACGTATCTATCTGGCCTCTAAACAAATCTCGTCTCCTCCTGCGGAGAGACGGGTAATCAAGTGCACACCAAAATGTGCGTCCATTTTAAATCATCCACCCGCCGCGCTTTTTTGCGTGGCGCTGAGAAACAGATGACGGCTGAAGCTGAGGTACTTGGCCTGTGTCTGCTTGGAAATCAACAGGCTGTTAAGGTGCTGAGACTGAGGGGGAGGAAAATGAACGCCCAGGGACCTAACGTTTACGATGCTGTGTGCTGTCGAAAAAGGCACAATTACATGGGCAGCAAAATGGTGACGGGCACGTTGCTTATTTGCACATCTGGTTCCATGCCCTTGTAAAACAGCATGTGCTATTAAAGAAAATAGTTCACAGTGAGTCAGCAACTGTTGCCAGCAGGCTCCATTGTTTGACGGCAGGCGCAGCTGCGGCGGGCTCTGAAAGGTTACTGTTCTGCTGACATATACAATTTTGATTAAACAGTTATTTTCTACAGGCTGGGTTAATGTCACACTTGATCCTGCCCTTTTCCTAACCGCAAACACCAGTCTAAAGATAGAAGATAACAACGCATGCCTACTGCAAAAAGTGTAGTTTCTGTGACTGTGTTCAAAGTTTGTCACAAAAGCAAATACATTTTGTGCGTTTTTCTGCTACTTTGAATGGCAAACATGTTCTTGTGCATTTAAGGCGAAGAGCGCTGCATGGATAATTGGGGTCGTGCTTGCAGAGTGGCAACATTATTTTGTATCACAACATGATAGTTTGTAAACATGATTTTCTGTACTTCCAGCTGCAAAAGTAATTTTCCTTCTTCATGCATTTACATGTAATGATGATTCAGCTATAAAATATGGCGCATTTCTGGAAGCTTTCTGACTTTGTATAAAATAGCTTACATCAATCTCTGAGCAGCTATGAAACACTAGCTAGGTTAGGAACAGCTGGTAGAGCGAACACAAGATGCAAAATGTAATGCCCGTGTTTTAGGATAAATACATAGATATATCTACAAAGAAATGAGCCCAACCTTTGCTGTCTGGCAAAAATATGCTTTTAATCCCCAAAAAAATCTCATAACTGGCAGATATTTGTCTACAGGTTGCTACCCTTCACACAAATCAATCTCTGACATAGAATATTAGTCAACGAAGACTATTAGCCCACGTTGCATGCAGCATTAGCACGAGTTTTACCTCCTTGAATAAATGTATTATTTAGCAGTGTTTTTTTCCTACAAAGTTTGCACATAAGTGCCTACATGTAGTGAGCACCACATGGAACTTCAAAACCACAAAACAACTTGTACATGCTTATTTTGTTATTCAAAATCATTGTATGTCAACCTTTTGCACGCGTGTATCTGTAAGCTCCAAAAATCAACAATAGCCAGGCAACAAGTTTTTCACAGCTGTCTGTTCACTCATGTACCCCGCTTCCTTGACTGGCGAAAGGTGCAAGGCCTGCTTCACACACATCTGCAATTATCACATGTAATTCCAGTAAGATTCACAAGTAATCTTTTAATGCACGACTCGAGAAGACACAATTGTATAAAGGACAAAGGGTCTATCGTATGCTAGCTATGTTAGAGGATAATAGCAATTCACTTTCAAATGCCTCTTCCTCTTCTCAAGATGACCCTCAAGCTCTCCAAGAAGATAACAATAATACTCAGTCCTCCGTCTCTCCAACTTCCTGATCTACAACAGAGACCACTGGCTTAATTCCAGTCAACAGAGATACATACTTTACTTCTCACCCCAATAACACTCAAGTGAACATCCAACATCTCTTATAAGTCCCTATCACCTTTTTCCATATCTGAAAATTCACTCATTCCACTTTTAATTGCTTGATCCTGAATTGCAGATCAGCAGTTCTACACAGCATTAACGTTGCAAACAGGATTTAATTCCATAACATTGACTTTCTATTTCTGACAGAAGGCTCGTTCTGAGACTCCTCCCAGTCTTGTGCTTGACCTTTTGATTTTCCCAGGCCTTCCAATTATTCCCCATGACCGAGGTGGAAAACAAGTTGGAGGAACTGCTATTAAGCGGTTCTTACCTACAGTGATAACCTCTACACAACTCACATCTTTCAGGTAAGAATTACTCTCAGATAAAATTAAAACACCCCACCCGAAAATTACAGCTTTACATTTTGATAGAAAAGCAGAATTCATCAGAAGAGGAGTCAGTCTGGCTAAAAATAAATGCAGGAAGGAATCTGTCAGGAAATTCAGGAGCAGGGCATAATTAATTTGGTTTTTGCTTTTGAAAGGCCTTTGTCCCTGAACTGAAAATAGCGTGTCTTCAATGCCTAAGTAATTCAGGCCATCTCTTTGAAAGGTAGTACTTTAAGGTGACAAATACAGGAATTCTACGAGCGGTGGTCATCTTTGGCAAGTCCGCGCATAAAAGAGAACATTGCTCTAGGTGATGGGGACAGCTTTCAGTTGGTCCCAGTTCGTGGAGTGTTTTGAGCATTACTTGATGAAAGACAGCTGTTGGGCCTAACATCACTGGTGTGTTTTTTTTACTAATGCTTTACCTTTATTCCTCCTGTGCTGACTCTTTTCTGGATTCTGCACACTTTACCACTGCTAACCAGTGCTAAATTGCTTGTGTTCTGTCCCTAAGCCATGGTAACATTAGCTTCCACAAATTGTCACACTTAATTGATCTGTGAATCCAGCGTAAAGTGGTACTACATGTTTCCAGATCCTGCTACTACTGGGACTTCAGCACCCTTTGTGCCATCCACTAAAGTAACCCTTTAAACCTGTATCAGGATTGTCATAGCAGCCTGTGTGCATTTTAAAATGTAATTTCCACCTGGTAAAATAAACCTTATGCCAGGCCTAATCTTCCTTTTCAATGCACATAAGTCACCCCTAGGGAAGGCCCTGAACAGCCAATAGAGCAGCATGCAGTGCATTTAAAAAGTTGGACATGTACTTTTGACTGATACATATCCCGATAGTGAAACTACTACTACAAGGCCTGCCCCACCCATAGGATAACATTGGATTACCTTATTACATTTAATAAGTTATAACTTTAAATTGGGATTGATAGGAATGTTGTGTTCGGTCTCTAAATAATTGTCATTTAAATCCCTCTTTAAAAGTAAAGTTGGATTTTGAGACACAATTCTGAAAATGGCACTTTTAAAAAACTGACCTCTTTTTGTCCTAACCATTTGTTGCCTGCAACCTGTTCCTGGGTCACATGAGTTGGTGTAGTTGGCAGTTGGCCTTTCTGTTTTCATCCTAGACAGTATCATAAGTAAAGGCTTGAGTGTTGGTATGACTTTGCTTTGGCATTTTTGTACCACAAGTGCTACCGATTGTATCAGTGTTATTATCCAAATAGATTTGGTTGTACTGCTATAGTCTGTAAGACCACCGTAAGTCATTATGATAACCTGTGGGGTCGGGTTCATATTATATAAAATAAATACATTAATAAATCCCCAGCATGCATAATCCTGAATCATCGCCTCTACATTTCCTGTATACCAAACCCTGATAGGTAAGTAAGAGTTGCATAATAAATGCATACCCTCTTCTTGTATCCGCTGTAGGCTTTGTAAGTCATTTATATATTTGAATCGTCTAAACTAAATTTCATGATGAGCTATTATTATTGAGTTCTTTACAGTGTGCCTCAGTCTGCTTAAGCAGAGTACAGCATTTGGCACATTATATTGCAACATATGTTAATATTAGACATAAGCAATAGCATCATTCTGGTATTCCAAGTGCATGAGATACCCCTTCAAATATGCAACCATATATAGACATTGAAGTGAATTTGATTTCACACAAATTAAACATATACTTTATTGATAAAGACAACACCTGGAAATGTTTTGAATCAATGTGGTGTTGCCTATAATATGTGGAAAACGCAGCCAGGTACTCTCAGATTGTAGCACAGACAAGAACAACAAAGCAATACAACAGACCAACAATATATCAAAGTCCTGTAGACAGCATGAAAAGAACCAAGTTGATGATCCATTGAGGAATCTCTGTGCATAAAATATTTGCATGAGATAGTCCAAGGGTAAAAGAAAAGCTTCTTTCACAAGCATTGTTAGGTGTTGGATTAGCAATCGTGTCAGGAGTTCGAAAGCCATGCCCTCGGATTAGAGATTTGCAGCTAAACTGCCTTTGGAGATTCAACATATGTCAGTTTCCTGCTGTTTTGTTGGAAAGTGATTTTGTAAATAGAAATAAAAAAAATGAGCACACAAAATCCCAAATGGCTTCAGATGATAATTAAAATGAACAAAATGAGCTACTGCACCATCCAGTGATTATTATCAGTCAACATGTTTTGTCTTCACTTTTTATCACCCAATATAGTTATAACATAGAATGCAGGTTTTGGGAATTTTGATGTATTAACAAATAGGTAGCAGCATGTGCTCTCTTTTTTACCTTGTTAGGAATGTACAACGTTCCCAAGGATTTTAGTCCTTGTTGGACATGGCCCTTTTTGCAGGGTCATCCCTGAACTTTTTGCCATCCTCCTCGTCTCTTTTTTGACCTGGTATCGGTGGTTTTATGACTCTGGGATCTTTATCAGTGATATCATCAGTGATATAATTAGAGATGTCATCAGTGATGTCATCAGTAATATTACTGACCATGTCATGAATGATGTAATATGTGACGTCACCAGCAGTGCATTGCGGGGGCGTGAGTTATACTTAGCGCAACTAACTATAATGACAGACTTTCTCTGGTTTTATACAATTGAAATGTCAAACTAACTATAACGTCCCTGAAACCTGAGTTTTTTCAGTTAATTTCTAAGGTTTCTTAAATGCTAATTTCTAACTATAACATCCTTGAAACCTATGTTTTTTCCAGTAAATTTAAAATGTGTTTTAAATTCTAATTTCTAACTATACCTACAGAGGTAGGACATGTGCAGAAAGACGCAGAAAGAAGCTAGAGAAATGCAGAAAGAAGCAACAAAAGTCCAGAAAGACGAAGAAAAGTGCAGATAGAAGGAAGAGATGTGCAGAAACAACCAACAGAGGTGCACAAACAAGCCTTGTTGCAAAGTGACCCTGTGCCACCAACTTTTTGCTGACTGGTACTGGTGGTAACTGACTCTGACTAACCAGGCCCAGAGCCAGTGCTATGCTGAAAGACACTTAGAATACAGTGACACCACCTACATACACTAGGGTACAGAATGGGTTGGGGGACCCCTGTGATTTGCATAACTTCCGCTGTAAGGTCCTAGTACATAATAGGGCAAGGGGATTAAAATTACCTCCAAGACAAAGGTGCAAAAAGAGCCAAGAGAAGTGCAAAAAGAGGCAAGAGAATTGTTGAAAGAAGCAACTGAGGTGAAGAAAGAAACAAGAGAAGTGCAAAAGGAGGAAAGTGAGGTGTAGAAAGAAGCTAGAGCAGTGCAGAAAGAACCAACAGAGGTTCAAAATGAGGCAAAAGGGGAACACAAAAAGGAAATAGAAGTAAGGAGGCAAGAGAGGTACTTAAAGAGGCAGGAGGGGTGCAGGAAGAACAAGAGGAGTGCAGATAAAAGCAACAGAGGTACAGAAAGAGGCAAGGTAGGTGCAGAAAGAGAAAAGAGGGGTGCAGAAAGAGGCAAGAGGGGTGCAGAAAGAAGCAAGTGAGGTACAGAAAGAGGCAACATAGGTGCAGAAAGACGCAAGAGAGGTGCAAAAACAAGCAAGAGAAGGGCAGAAAGAGGCAAGAGAATTGCTGGAAGAAGCAACAGAGGTGTGGGAAGAAGCCAGAGAAGTGCAGAAAGAGGCAAGAGAATTGCTGAAAGAAGCAACAGAGGTGTGGAAAGAAGCAAGAGAAGTGCAGAAAGATGCAAGTGAGGTACAGAAAGAGGCAAGAGGGGCGCAGAAAGAACCAACAGAGGTGCTGAAAGTGGCATGAACGGAGCAGAAGGAAGCAAGAGGAGTGCAGAAAGAGGTAGGAGAGGTGCACAAAGAGGCAAGAGAGGTGCAGAAAGAGGCTGAAGGGGTGCAAAAAAGGAAGAGAAGTGCAGAAAAAAGCAACAGAGCTGCTGAAAGAGGCTCAAAGGGTACAGTAAGAGGCAAGAAAAGTGCAACACAAAGCAACAGAGGTACAGAAAAAGGAAGAGCAGTGCAGAAACAACCAACAGAGGTGCACAAAGAGGCACGAGAGGTACAGAAACAGGCAAGAGGGGTGCAAAAAAAAGGAAGACAATTGCAGAAAGCAGAGGTGCTGGAAGAGGCTTGAAGGGTGCAGAAAGAAACAAGAAAAGTAGAGAAAGAAGCAACAGGGGTACAGAATGAGGCATGAGAGGTGCAGAAACAGACTTCTTGGCCCCCATAGTCCCTCAGGAGTAAATTGGACTTCTTCCCCATCCTGTAGTCTGCCAGAGTGGTGGAGAAAGAAGGGCATGGCCTCCGGAGATGTCTTAGCAATCCCACTGTGTGGGACTTCTGGAAGAAATAAGAGGGTTAGTTCGCCCCCAAGGACATCCTTGGGGCCAACTCCTCTTCCTATTACGTCCAGTCCCACATAGCAGGATTGCTAAGTTGTCATAGCAGGCCATGTCTCCTTTCCCCACCACTCTGTAAATGCACTTACTGGCATGTTCTTGGATGGGAATTAAAGTCCCCATTGCTTCTGTGGGTCCTTAGTGGCCAACTAGCCTACCTGATATCAGTATGTCCCAGATAGTGGGATTGCTGAAAGATGGACATAGGCCACACCCCCTTTCTCCACCACTCTGAAAACAGCCCTCGTAGCGCGTTCTAAGTCGGGGGATTAAGTCCCCTTGAATACTGAGGGTCCCTGGGGCAAGTAGCCCACCAGGCACCTCCAGTAAGTCCCACACAGCTGGATTGCAGAGAGGTATTCCGAGGCCATGCCCCTTTTTACACCACTCTGCATTCATGCCTCTTGGTGCACTGCTGCTGTGGGATGAAGTCCACTTGTGTCCTGAGGTCCTCAGGACACAAGGGGACCTCATTGCCCCACCAGCAGTGCGCCATGAGGCGTGTTTACAGATTGTTGTAAATCATGAGGAATGCAAGTGTATAATCTATTCACATCTAAAATAGCTTATACTCCTGCATTCCTCATGATTTGGGTATTGATGCATGTTGATGCTTCCTTAAAGGAAGATCACTCTCATTTCAACTGCATATTGAAATGATTTTAGATATTTTACACATATGCCTAACAAATAACTTCTTCATTTTCAATAAAATACTGTACAACCAAGCCCAGGGAACTGCAATGGGAACTTGCTTCGCCCTAGCTTTGCCGGGTTGTACCTGGGCCGGTGGAAGGGCAAGTTGTCAGTAACATCAGATATTTTGTAGACCACCTCATCCTCTGGGTCAGATACATGGATGACATCTTTTGTATCTGAAAGGGCACCTAGTATAAAGCATACACATTTGTCAACATACTCAATGATAACTTCCTAAATCTATCCTTTAGTAGCAAAATCAATTACACTACTATTGAGTTTCCAGATCTGAAATTGGAGGTGGTAGGAGAGAAACTGATAAGCAAGCTGTTTCAGAAAGAAACAGCAGGTAATAGTCTGCTGCATGCAGACAGCAGTCACCCCACCAATCTAATCCAGAGCATCCCTTATGATGAGAAGAAATTGTAGCACTGAAGAGGGATTTCAGGAAGAAAAGGAGATCATGGTACAAAGATTTGCTGTGAGAGGATATGCAAAAAAAACTAGTAGTAAGAAAATTACAAAACTCAAACTTAATGAATTGCTAGTACCAAAGAAAAAGACAGATAAGAATGAAGACAAGCACATTAGACTCATTACATCTTTTAACAACCAATCCTGGGAGGTCAAAAAATACTGGGAAATTTTAAAGACAGACCTAGATTTAGTAAAACCTATTGGAGACAACACAGCCATTACTTTTAGAAAAGCAAGATCTCTAAAAGACACGTTGAGTCACTGTTTTGTAAACCCTGAAAGGGTTTACAAAACAGTGACAGGTTTTTACTTGTCGAAAATGCAACGCATGTAAGTTTAAAAATAATTGTAAAACTGTCAAATTATCCGAAAAACTAGCAGCACACAAAATCCTAAAACATTTTACATGCAATACGGAATTTGCACCATATGCTCTCAATTGCCCGTGCAATAAATTCTTTATTGGGAGTACTGTCAACAAGGCCAAAAAAAGAGTATTGGAACATATGCAAGCTATTTGTAATGATGATAAACAATACCCCATTGCAAAAAAATAAAAAAAATCATAACCAAAACTGTACCTTGTTGAAATTGTGTGTGCTCTATTGCATTCCAATGCGAGAAAGGGGCGGCAACATAATATTAGAACTGAGAAGATTGGAAGCAAAACTGATTATCAGGTACAACACCCTTCATCTGATAGGCCTTAACCTTGATGAAGAACTAGAGGTACATTTGGGTTAAGTAGTACTGACTAATGGTTGGAAACTTTTATACCTCTCTTTACGAAATGTATGTTAGGTTCATATGTATTTAACTTGTAATATGCAGCGATATTTTTGATTTTAATCACCATCTTTTGTTTATTTGTTGCAGTATGAATGAAGATATCATTGGCACACAGGAGAGCTTTAATATCTAACTACTGTTGTAAAGTAGGAATGTTATTCTCTTATTTTTTCTTAAATTTAAGTAGATTGATGTGAAGTGCTATCAAATTAATCAATTGAAACTAGATACGGGCTGTTTCAAAGGATATTATGCCAACTTGGGCAGAATTGGAATAGAAGGAGTTAACTTAATCAACAGTGAAAGGTTGAAAGCCAAAGGTGGCGCAACCATGCAACAGTAACCTCAAATGGTTTTGATTAAATATGCCAAATTATTTGAATGATTAATAAAGCTTCTCATATTGATGTATGTCCACTAGGACAGAATTGAACTTGTAGACTCCAACAGTATCCGCCAAGGCTGTGTTTTAGCCCCATTGCTTTTTACCTTGTTTATTAATGAAGTTGATGCAGCACTCAAAACGATACAGGCGAATTCCCCATTAGTGGAGGGCAAGGAAGTGCCAGGCCTGCTTCATGTCTGATGGCGTGCTTTTATCTAGAACACCGGTAGGCCTCCAGAGGTTAATTAATGGGTTTGCTGCTTTTATTATTAAAAGGAAGCTGTTAATAAATAAGACCAAAACCTTTACAATGGTATATGGCCCGAAATATAAATGTCTGAAACCCTTCTTTATAGAAGGTAACAAAGTACAAAATGTGGACAACTTTTGTTATTTAGGTATTTTCTTTTCTTCGGATGGGAAATGGAATCATGAAATGTCCCAGGTTTGGGCAAAATTGAGGAAGAGCATATATGGTGTTTTTAAATTTGCTACTAATTTGAGGGATCGTCGCATTAAAGACATGATTGACATCTATAAAGCTAGATGTACATCAGTTGCACTTTATGGGGCTGGGCTTTGGGGATACCAACCATGCTCAGATTTATAAGTGGAAAATAATTCTTTCTTAAATAAGCTTTTATGTCTCCCGGTCTCACCCTCCACTGAATTTACTCACTGTGAGGTCGGTCTTGACTATCTGATGGATTTAATAGCCATGAGACCGCTTCAGTTATGGAGATCGCTATGGTCAAAAGAGGGGACTATTTTTATGAAGTCTATTATAAATGATTGCTTGTATTTGGATAACTATTTAAAGATACACTGGCTCAATTATTTAGCTAAATCTTATGGGGACATATTTGATCGAACTACTCTGGGAAATCATAACGAAGCATCTGCTCTATCAAAACAGGAGTTAAAGAGTACCTTCCTGTCCCATAAGAATGAATGCAACGTGCAAATAGCAAGGAAACAAACCATGTATCGGCTTTATCATCTGCATATAGATACAGTGTGTTTCCAAGCATATCTTTCACTTGTCACAAGACCTTCCCATCGCTATGTATTAACTAGAATGAGGTTAGGTCTTGTGCATCACCTGGTTGCTTTCCCCATGATGAATCAGCACCCCGATTCCTTATGCCCCTGCGACGTGACTACAAAACAGAGCACCTTGCATTTTTTACTCCTATGTGACCTGTTCCTGTCTTTCAGAATTGTTTATCTCAAACCATTGATTAAAAAGTAAGAAGCCGGGAGGAGCCTAGCCTGCGACCATGATGGCCGCCTGATCCCTCGGCTCCGCCGACCCTCTCGTTCCCCTCCCGAAACGCCGCTGATCCTGCAAGCTATCCTGCCAACTTGTCGGCGTCCTGGAACCGGGTGGCGCTCCTGAGTCCGACGGTGTGCTCCCCGGCGCGATCCCAGCGGCAGAAGCGGCGAGGTGTCCTGGTCTTTGTTTCAGTGTTGCATTGCGAAGGCCGGGCCTTTGTTCTCTGGAGGCAGCCATCCCGAGTTGCAACAACAGCGGATATTGTAGCAGGACGGGGTTGGCTGAATGAGAGCGATTATTGAATTGCCTTCCTTGCTACAGCGAGCCGCCCTGTCCTGCACGCTTTCACGCTCGCATTTTATCACCGCCGCCGATGCTACATTGTACCCTCTTTCCGGCTTGTGGACGGCTTGGAGCGTCTTCTTGTTCTCCAGTGCTGAGACGGGTGCCATTTTGAACTGAGCGCTCGGCATCTGGGACTCTCTACCCCCGGAGAATATTTGGGGTGTCAATTGCGGTTGGCGCTGCACTGCAGCCGGGTGGCAGGGGAAGTGGACCGTCCCGCTACTGTACCTCCCGGAGTGGTAGTGATTTGTGGGCCGACTACTGGTGGGCTGCTGATACGATGGCCGTCGGCGAACAGTCTCGAGGGCTACGGTGTGACTACGCGCCCAGGGTGCGCGAGACGGCAGCGCCCTCTTATCCTGAGGAGTCCCTCAGGGTTGCTGATATTCTGTATGCCCTGAGTGATCTCCGTGTAGCTATACGTGACACGGCCCTGGACCTGAAATGCCGACTGGATATCACTGCGCTTGCAGAGCCCTCGGATGGCCGTGCTGCTCCTCATGTGCTGTGCACCTCGCCACACCCTGTGTTTGACTGTGACTACCAGCCTGCCCAGATGTACTTGGAGGTGCTGGAGACGAGAGATGTGGTTGCTGCCGCGCTACCCATTACTATTGTAGAGACGTGTGGGGATCTTGGACCTTGGCAACGGCTGGAGGTTTGTGTCCGGACGCCTCGCCTCACGACTGCTTCAGGGCCTCATGGCGGGTCTTTTTGCCCCATCCTGGAGTTGCAACTACTGTTTTGGCCGGCTGCCCTTCAAGAATTGCTGTCGTGCATTGCCCTTTCTTGGATGGACGTTTACCGTTTGGCTCTGAGGTGGACGGACTTTTGTGGATGGCGTCTTGCTCTGCAGTGGACCTCACATTTGCTTTCTCCGTCCAAGATGGCTGCTTTAGAACTGGACTCCGTCGACATGCTGGATCGAAAGGGACAAGGCTGAGGATGTTTCTCCCCTTTTGCTGCATCCCGTTGTGTGCATTGCTGGGACTGTAATGGACAGTTATGGGAGGTAAATGTTGGTTAGGTACTGGGTCGGGGTCCGGGGATCGGTGGCCGAGGGTAAACGTGCTGGTTGTTTTGGTCATTTCTCTGGCCCTCCTCCGGTCTTATGTGATTCTCTTTTTCCTTCTTTCTTCTGCTTCTGAATTTCGGGTATTCTTTTGGGGCGACAGACACACTGCTGGGAGGGGGTAGGCCGTAGCCCCTGCATGCGTGTAGGGTGGGGGGTGGCGGGGGGGTTTTTCTTTGTTCGTTTCAGTTCCTATGGGCCTTATTTTTTCTTCTTCTTCTTCTACTCTTTTCTTCTTCTATTTCCCTGGGTCATAGTGTGGATTGATGCGATGTGGGTAGTGGCTGGGGTGTATCACACTGTTTGCTCGTCATCGCTCCTGTGCTACTCGCCTCCAGCCATTTGTTTAGTAGATAATGTTTGCTGGTTTTTTCTGAAGACCGTTGCCCACTTCTGTCCTGGACGGATTGTTTGGACTCTGATCCTTCTTAGCTCCTACTATTTTGAACATACTTTAAAAACTTTAAAATTAAACCTTCACTTCTCCTACCTCTCGGTAGCGCAACTACTTACAGTGTAAATCAGATTGATCGTGCTTGCTTTGATATGCTGCTGAGTCGCCCAACTGCTTGCTATTGTGCTTTAAATGATGTCGAGGCCGGCCAGTAGGTTGTAGGCCCGTATTTGTTTGCTTATATTGTCCAATAAAGGTTTTCAAAAAAAAAAAAAAAAAGTAAGAAGCCCAAAACTATGAATGCTGCTATGACCCTACTTCTTGCAATTAATGAACCAGAGATCTGTTTTTATAGTGCTACATTTATTATAAGTTCAATTAAGGCTAGAAAAAGTATGTTGTTCTAACGTAAACTGTCATTCCCATAATGTTTGGGGGTAGATTTACCGATTAAGCACCTTGGAATTTATACTTTGCACTTCTGAAGCTTTTTGACCTGCTCTTTTGTATCATAATTATGTAATGCTGCTATGAGTCTATTGTTTACATTGGGAGCTATGCCATAATAGACACACTTTATATTGCACTTTCTGAAGCCCTGTGTTGGACTTCTGTAACCAAATTATGTAAAGCTGCTATGTGTTTACTGTTTACATTAAGAGAACTGACGCAATGTACGAGGCCTAATGAAGCCAGTATTTGTACGCCTTTTTTAATATGGATGCCGACTTTTTACCAACTGTTTTTAACGTGTTATGTGTATATATATTGTGCTTTTATGGTTGTATGTCCCAACCGAATAAAGCTTATTTTGAATTGAATTGAATTGACTCCAACAGTGTAGCACATTGGTGATGGCTACATTTTGTTGCATGAATTTTATAGAAAGTATGCTTTGAAAATTTGAATAAGGATTACCAAAATACTGAAATAATTTTGTCTTTACAAATAGTACGTTTAAATCGATATAATTCATTGTTTCTAAGAAATGACAAAAGATTTTTTCTATTTCAATTATGAGCACATATCACATGGTGAGCTCTGTATAAGAACCAGAAGTACCATGTAACCTCATCCGTGACCAAGGAGCGCAAGGCTCCGAAACACGTTGGGTTGTTGCTGGCAGTATTGGATTAAATCACGCTTCAAAACTGAAGCCGCAGTACTGTGGTTTATGGACTGAAGTGCATCGAAAATCAGCCGTATCGCACAGGTTTACTGTGTATATATATATATACATTCACTGAAAAAACAATAGGTTTCAGGGATGTTATAGTTAGCTGGACATTTCAGATTGCATCCCGGCTGATCTCTTCCTCCAAAATACAGGATTGTGGGCTGTATATATCCAGCTCCTAGCCAATGCCATTGCTAAGGGAGCTCGCATACCCTGTACTTGGGTAGGAGCAGTAATCCGTCCCATTTTTAAAAAAGGGGACCTGTCGATTCTGGCCAACTATAGGCCCATCAGCCTAATAGACTGCATTCAAAAAGTTATTGCAAGGGTGGTGCTTGGCAGAATTCAGGCCTTGTTGGAGGAGCATGATATACTCTCTAACCTCCAAGCAGGGTTCCGGCAAAGCACTTCCACTGTGGACCAGGTTATGAGGTTTATTCTTATATATTGGCGCACTGTAACCATAGGGAGGGGTACCATCTTTGCAGCATTCGTGGATCTCAAGTCAACTTTCGACTTGATCCCGTGCAACAAGTTGTGGTGTACACTGAAAAGACTAGGTATGCAGTTAGATCTGTTGGCTTTTGTGGTGAAATTATATACCAATAACTTCGCCCAAGTTAGATGGGATGCAAGAGGCAATACTACACAAACATTTCCGGTTGAAAGGGGGGTGAGACAAGGGTGTGTCCTTGCTCCCACTCTCTTCTTAATATACATAAATGGAGTTGTACAATATTTCAAGGATTTCCCTACTGATGCTCCAACTCTAGTGGGGACTAGCATCCTGCTACTGACGTTCGCGGACGACACCCTTATTCTTTTTAAGACCAGGCAGGGCCTCTAGTGTGCCCTGTCCAGATTTGAGGAGTTTTGTCGGGACCATAATCTTGTTGTCAATATTGACAAGACCAAGTACATGGTCCTGACGAACTCCCCAATGGCTATTGGTGTTGTGCGAATGAACGAGGGAATTTTGGAACAAATGGAGACTTTTTCTTATATGAGCATTTTAATTGACAGAAGGGTAAGCTGGAAGCCGCAGATAGACTGCCTAGCTGTTAGGCATGCCAAACTCACAGGGGTTTTGATGAAGGAGGACAGCCAGTCTCATACAACACCTATAGCACCGGCGCTCCAGCTCTACAACTACAAAATTAGTGCCTCGCTACTTTATGGGGCTGAGTAGTGGGGTTTTGTGAATTTAGACTGTTTAGCCACGGTTCAGAACAAATTCCTACGATCAATAATTGGTCTCCCCCAATCTACCCCATAAGTACCCCTGTTTTTGGATTTTGGGTGTCATTCAATCAGGGATGTGGCACACTACAGGTTGGTTGCCTATTGGAGAAGGCTTTGGGTGACCCCAGAACTCACATATTATGCCCTGGCTTTGGTGGAAGTCAGGGATTTGGACAGGAAACCGGTGTCGTTCAGGAGTGTTAAAAATACACTATCAGTCATGGGGTTGAGCCACTTGTGGACCTCCCCGGCTGACAGTATATTTCCATCCAAACTGTAGTTTTAAGCTGCCTATGGGACCATGGTTAATATGAAGTGTATTGGGGTCTCCCCCAGCTCTTCCCTGTCAGGTGTTTTTCTAGCGCGAGAATCAAGAGGGAGAGAGAGGACCAGAAAGCTAGTCCAGATCCCCGGTTTATATGTATGGATATCAAAAGGAGACTAGCTCTAGATTGGGTTAATCTGACATTAATATTATTGATTACTATTAATTACATAGCGACTCAGTATCGTTTTGCCAAGTGGCAGTGGCACCTGTTGGGTGTCTTTAGAAAGCCCTCACCCACCAACCTAGTTGGTGGCATGCTTCATCATCGGGCCCACCCAGTGACACCTAGCGTGTCCCGGGTGTGCTTCGACGCCTGATTACAGCGGAGCAGGTATGTCACTGTGTGTGCGGTGTAGGGTGTTAAGGTATGTGAAGTTAAAACGGCTTGGCGGATGGTCCCTGGGGTGAGGATACTTTATTAAAAGGGCCTCCGTCAGCGGTTAAAATAAGGCTGTGGGACGTTAGAGGCGGGTTACGACCTCCTACGTCCTTAGAGTGTCAACATGTTTCAGGCAGTGCCTTATACTAATCTGGCTTTCTTCAGGACAATAAAATATGTGTGGGTTAAAATAGGGGTTGTGTAGTGTAGTCTATGTGTCTACACGTCCTAAAGTGTATCTAACTGTGAGAGGGGGGATTCCCTTCTCAAGATTACGCTTTCAAGGCTTGTTTTTGCTCCAAGGTTATTGAAGTGGCAGGGTGTGGCCAGGATTTCTGGCCAGCACCAGCGTGGGACCTGTTGTGCCTCCTTCGCAGAACCGGTTCTGCGAAGGAGGCACAACAGGTCCCACGCTGGTGCTGGCCAGAAATCCTGGCCACACCCTGCCACTTCAATAACCTTGGAGCAAAAACAAGCCTTGAAAGTGTGATCTTGAGAAGGGAATCCCCCCTCTCACAGTTAGATACACTTTAGGACGTGTAGACACATAGACTACACTACACAACCCCTATTTTAACCCACACATATTTTATTGTCCTGAAGAAAGCCAGATTAGTATAAGGCACTGGCTGAAACATGTTGACACTCTAAGGACGTAGGAGGTCGTAACCCGCCTCTAACGTCCCACAGCCTTATTTTAACCTTATTTTAACCGCTGACGGAGGCCCTTTTAATAAAGTATCCTCACCCCAGGGACCATCCGCCAAGCCGTTTTAACTTCACATACCTTAACACCCTACACCGCACACACAGTGACATACCTGCTCCGCTGTAATCAGGCGTCGAAGCACACCCGGGACACGCTAGGTGTCCCTGGGTGGGCCCGATGATGAAGCATGCCACCAACTAGGTTGGTGGGTGAGGGCTTTCTAAAGACACCCAACAGGTGCCACTGCCACTTGGCAAAACGATACTGAGTCGCTATGTAATTAATAGTAATCAATAATATTAATGTCAGATTAACCCAATCTAGAGCTAGTCTCCTTTTGATATCCATATAGGTGTTTTTCTAGACCTTAAGCAGGAACCAAACTATGGGGGGTATTGGGATATAATTTAATCAACCCGCGATAGGAAGCTATTCCATCAGTTTAGGCTGGGAACTCTCCCCATTAACACTTTTACATCTAAGTGGGGTAACTCACAATCCAGCAACAGACCATTTTGTATGGACATGACAGAAACATTAGGTCACATCTTTTTTGTCTGTCCCGCTTATAGCAACCCCAGATCTAGATGGTTGAAACCCACCTGTGCCAACTTGGGTACTAGCTCCACCCTAGAGGCTCCTAGAATCCTCCAAACATCAGTGGCTGGACTGGTTGTGGTTGCGGTAGCTAAGTATCTGGACAGGGTATGGGTGCTTGGCTGGAAAGAGATGAGGCAGAGGCACCGGTCCACCCCCTGATAGGCCTCTTGTATTTTGAAACATCTATTATGTATCACCCCATATAGATATGACCCCTTCACTGTAAATGCAGGGCCCCAATTTGAGGCTATTTGTTATGGATTTGTTTTAATGTTTTTATATATATTTATCAATAATTTTATAATGGATATATGGGGTGCTCGAATGGGTATATTGTATTAGTCTTGTTCCATCTCTTGACAACTACAATGAGTAGCTCCACTGTTTTTATGACATGTATATATTGTTTTAACTTTTGTGATTTTATGCAAATCCAAAGAAAGTTATAAATGAAAAATGAAATAAATATATATATATAGATAGAGATAGAGATATAGTAAATATGAAGATAGATAGATAGATAGATAGATAGATAGATAGATAGATAGATAGATAGATAGATAGATAGATAGATAGATAGATAGATAGATAGATAGATAGATAGATAGATATTCACTGAAAAAAATGAAGGTTAGATCAACCTTACAGTTAGGTGAATCTGTCAGTGAGCACATTAACATTTTGAGTATACAGAAAGACAGAAATACAACAGTTATAGTTAGGAACACTAACTATAACGTGTGCAACCGCCATGCACTGCTTATGACCTTACATATTACATCATTCTTGACATGTTCTATGACATCATTTATGAAATCACTTATGACCTCTCAAATTACATAATTGATGACACCATCATTGCCCCCCTGAGCCTTATTAGGCCTTTGGGACTCCATCTCCCCAAGGTCTGTTTTTAATAAAGGGGAGGGGGCAGAGTGACCTTCCTCACAGAGCCTTTTCACGCTCAGGGGATCCCCATTCCCTGGGGCCTGCATTATTAAAGGGGGATGCACTGGTGACCTCCCAGGGCATCCATCATAAACTCATTAGAGGGCCATATGGGGGCTCCAGGGCCCCCCTGGCCCCAGCCAGTTTCCCGCATGCACCAGTTGCGGACATTGCTCCCGCCCTCTGGAAGCAGCCCGCCTACCTGCTTCCTCTAGGTGGAAGAAATATCTTGACTTGTTTCCCTGCCCACATCATTGGAGGCAGGGAAACAGATCAAAAGACTGGTCCCAGCTGGTGGGAGCATTTTCAAAGCTCCCGTACACTGGGAGCAGACTTTGTGTTTGCTCTCACATAGCGAAAGATAAAACAATGCTTGTGCAAGGAGGGAGCAAACCCAGGCTTTCCTGTCCACACCAGTGTGGGCAAAGAAACTGCAGTGTCCAGAGGATGTGCTCCCTGGGACATATCTATCAGTTGCTGGCCCTGGGAGATGAGGGCCCAGGGACGATTGAAGGCTAGTGGGGAAGGGCCACATGGGCCCATCCCCTTCTAGGAGCATTTTGGTCTGGGGGATGGGCTTCCTGGGGCCTATACTGACTCAGGGACGGTATCCATATGGCCTCCTTCTCCTTATTGAATGCAGCCCTGGGGGAAGCTACACAGTGCCTATAATTGAAAAACACAGCACAGCTGTCATTTTGTTCCAGATACTATGGTAGTCTCATGGGAGGGTGGGGATGTTTCATGATATTTTTAGTTTTTGGCCCAGACAGGGCCTCTTTGGGTCCCCATGAAGAATGGGGGGGGGGGGGGGGCAGGGTATGCCTACCCTGCCCCCTTATATATTTTTTTATTTTATATTTCTTCAGTGGGGACTACGTTCCTGAGTCCGGTATTCAGAGAAATCCATTTTTAAATTGGCCTTCCAGCAAGAGTTTCTCAAGCCTCTTGCAGACCCAACTTCCTGATATCTATATTTATTAATTAAGTGTTTATTTCAGATTAAAAATCTATAAAACATACAAAATGTAACATATATTTTATAGGTATGCAGGTACAAAAAAATCCCTAAACATTCTCTTAAAATACTTAAAATAGTTAAAATAGTCAATTATATCCCAATAAAATTAAACACAGAAGTTTCACAGATTAACGTTTTTATCCAATTACTGCTTTATAAATATAAGACAGGACAAATTGTATTGGGGTTTTCCCATCTAGCTGTATATTCTAGTGTGGGCAAGGTCCCATATCTAAACCTTCGAAATAACTGTCTAGGGAGTGAGTCTTTATTAACATCTAGAGAAGGTTCGTACAGAGGGGCAATATTATGGTCAAGAAATTGATCTGTTAGACTCCATGATTTAGTGTTCTTTACTGTTTCTCTCTTAATTGATTGCCTTGATGTCATATGAGTCTTTTGGAGACCCAGAGATTCTCGAGAGCGAGGAATTAGAAAAAGTTTGTTACATAATGCAACCATGGGATCCTCAGATGGCCATTTGGTATTAGAATCTCTGAATGGAGCTCTATAGTGCTACAACTCTTGTATTGACCACAGTCTGTGCCAAAACAGTAATGGTTGCACCTGGGTAGTAAATAAAATGGGATATAATCCCATATCTTGCATAACTGGGAGGGTTGGGGAGCCTTATAGGAGGTATGTTAAGAGCTTGAGAAATGTATTCTCCACTACTGTTAACTCATTAACCGATAAAGGGAAGCACTTTTTGCCTTACTCTTATGTACCTCTTGCAAAGGGGCTATACTAGGAGATTTTAGCTTTTTTTGTAATTTTTAGAATGCCCCGGTCTCTTTTTGTAGTATCAGCAAGCGTTTTCTTACTTCGGTCTTCCATCTAAGATTGTGTGACAAAGTCACCCCTTAGTAAGTAAAATCAGAGACCTGCTCTAGAGAGGTATTATTAACAAGAAAACTCAGGGGCATATTAGCAAGAACCTTGTTACATTATCGCTGAATTAGCGGCAGGAAACTACCACTAAAACGGCGATAATAGGCTTGGTAATATTTGTTATAGAATTCCAATAGAAGCCCAGATTAGATATGCAGGATATCTAACCTGGGCTTCTATTGGAATTCTATAACGCATATTAGCAAGCCCATTATCGCAGTTTCCTGCTGCTAAAACAGCGATAATTTTAACGAGATTCTTGCTAATATGGCCCTAAGTTTAGTAGATTAATAAAAAGTAGAAGACATGGATTTAAGCTGACATATTCGATTTAAAAAAATCGGTTCAGAATTGCTTGCAGGCCTCTAGAGATCTTTGAGATAATAATCATGTCATCCGCAAATAAGAACACTGAATATTTCGTAGAACCAATCTTTGGGGCATCATTATTTTGAAAGTTCAAGAATTCTGCCAAATCATTAATCATTAATAAACAAAGAGAAGAGAGTCAGGCGTAAAATACTGCCTTGTCATACTTTTTTCTCAATTTTAAAAGCTTCTGTTTATTTGTTCCCCATTCCTCCCACACCTCATCTGTGCTGTATTGTTTTTGTGGATTTTTTAAAATTTCTAAGATGTTGGTTAGAACTTCCATGCTTGCAAATACATCCCATAATGCGAGTTTTGGGACAATGTTGAATGTGGAGGACTTTACGTCAACGTAAATGACAGGTAAGTGCATGTTACCTAATAGACCATGTTTTCCAATAAATTAAATTAAATCTAAATTTTTACTTTTGGGTGAAAGCCCGCTTGTAGATTGCTTTAAACATTGTTTGCCAGTGCCCAACCCAAAGGTTTATCCAGGACCTGTGAACAAAAAATCTTTTGAAGGCCATTGATTAAACTAATGGGTCTATAGTTCCTGGTTTCATTTTGCCGACCTTCTTTATAAATTGGAATACTTTCTGCACTGTGCCAGGGCTCTGGTATGGGGCCACCTCTTAAGCCTATCCTCGTAAAGAGGTTTAGGTATGTAGCCCAAATATCAGGTTCTGAAGCATAAAGATCAGAGGGGATACGACCTGGCCCAGGGCTTTGTTAGGTGCGATTGACTTCCACAACCCAAGGGAATCAGTATGAGTTATCTCAAAAGGATCTGCATACCCCATATTGGTACTACACTGGCCTAAACTAGTTCTATCCGTTTGGACACTAGCATTCTCTATAGAATAAAGATAAGTTAAATGCTTGGCCTACTTGAAGCGTTCAATATGAAAAGCAACTAAACTAAGGAACAGCTGCCATACACCAATATAGCCCGAACGTTTTTTGAGTCCCCCTGTTTTGCTGCATATATTAGAACTTAGTCTACCAAGTATTTTGCACTCGTTTAAGTACAGCCTTGAAGTTTCCCAAGGCCTCTGGGATCTCGTCTTGATCTCCTATTTTTATACATCTTAAGAGTAAAGTATTTGCTTTCCTGCTCTCAAAATTATACTAATGATGCTGTTTGTCTTTGTTCCTAGTTTGTTTCATAGATTCCCTGGAAGTCAAATCACTTATTGATGCAAATAACTCCTCATGAACGTTTATAATTTGGCTAGGTGCTACACCCAGTGCCAGACTGGGAACACAAACCAACCTGGCAATACAGCTGGACCGGCGTCCAGGGGGTACTAGTAAGAAGCACTGCTGACACGTTTGTTACAGGGGGACTATATTGCAGCACTGCTACAAAATCGGCCAACAGTAACAAAACAAGCCCCACCACTTGAAAACCAACCCCCATCCATCGGGCCCAGGCTACACCTTCCTCAAGCAGTTTGTTCACTTCATTTCAAACTTTATTTTGGTCATTTACGCCCATGAAAGTACACTGCATACAGTACAACATTGGGAAACTGAGTTAATAAAAAAGAACATTAGATGTGCCACAATTCACCCCAAAAAGTGCAAGACAAATCTTCAAGTTCGAGTATATGATAAAAAAGAGGAAATCCACTAAACACATTTCTAAAAAACATCGATAAAACAATGTTTCTAGGTAAAAAGACAATCAAAATGACAAGTAAAATGAATAAAAGTAGCATGGCCAACCTAAACACCCCTTTTTGATGCATTTAATGTCCCACTATAAAATATTGCAATTGCATAGACATTAATACCGATTAATACTACCCCTCATGTCATAAAAATTAATAAAGGAGAAAAAGCACCATTACTGATAAGTGGAACAGTGTAAATTAGTCCCAGCATCCTAAACGTGCTCCACAAATGAATGCAACCGGGCCACACTAATATCATTCTTGCTTGAGCCTGCATCTATCATGCTGTCAGTGCATCATGGACAAGACTAACAATAGTGCCAATAATAATTAAATATACATCATTAACATTTAAAAAAATCAAACATAGAAATATAACTTTCATTTTGCGATAACATTTCAGCTAGACCTAACTTGCAGGCGCCCAGCCGGGAAGCATTGACAATAAAATAAGAACAGAAAAAGATGCATGCAAAATATAAAATGCCTTAGGGCCATATGTATCATTCTATCGTTTTGCGAATTCCGAATAGCGAATTTTAAGGAATCGCTATTTGGAAATCGCAAAACGGTATGTATGTAAATAATCGCTATTTTTTAGCGATTTCCAATAATTCCTTATTTGCGAATTCGCAAGTTGCGAATTCGCAAATAAGGAATACATCCCATTCATTTCTAAGGGCCTCTTGGCCCATAGAAATGAAAGGCAAAATTGCGATTAGCAATTTGCTAATCGCAAATTTTGCGAATTTTCCAGGGTGCAGGGGTGTCTCAAGAACACCCTGCTGAACCCCTGAAAATGACATGTGTGCGCATATGGCGCACATACATGCCCAAAGGGCATGTATGAGCGTCTTATGGCACCTTTTGTTTTAAAAAAAAAATGCTTTTTGAAAAGAATTTGCAATTTACCACCAACTACAAGTTGGTGGTAATTTGCGACATCTTATTCCAAAATCGCAATTTTTAAATATTTCATACATATCATTTAGGAAATCGCATTTTGCGATTTCCTAAATGCTTGTGCAATGTTAAGGAATCGCAAATGTTCCGATTCCTTAACATTTGCGATGCGATAATTTCATACATCGCATTTCACGTTTTTCTTGTCGCAAACGCTGCGAATTTCCGATTCGCAGCGTTTGCGACAAGAAAAACGCTTCATACATATGGCTCTTAGTGTGTTATCTTGGGAGCCCAACTTCAGCTACACGTAAGCTTCATACAGCTGTTGGCTGCCACATTCCTGTCAGGACATTCCTTCTAATTATCTATGCGTGGCTTAAAAATGTAGCCACACTGCAGCCGAAAAGTGGTCTTGGGTCCGATCTAAGGATACGCAAGGCAATGTGATGCTCCTCAGTGCCTAATTGCTGGCATACCGATTTTAGCCACTTAGCCCTACGTGTGGATTATGCCTGACAAACCAACATAGAAGTAAAAGACAATATCCCAACAGGTATCAGTTCAAAGACAGTTATGCATGTATGCTGAAAGCATTACAGGAACAGGAAACAAGGAGAATCAATTGGTTTTTCCAAAGGTTGTTATTCACCAAAATATATCAGACAAAGTTACATCAGGCTATCCAGTTAAAGCAGCACTGCATAGAGAGAATCATGCATAGCAATATATACAAGTGGATATAAGTGATGACGCAAGTGATCAGAGTGAACAGCGTGGACGGCGCAAGGCGAACAATGGTGTAAATAATATACAGTGGTGGCTCAAAGAATAACAATTTACATCAATTGCATTCATTATTTTCCATTATTTCGTGGAAGAAATACGCCTAAAATTGCGCTGTGGTGTCGACGGCGTTTCGATCCTCTTGACTAGGGATCGTCTTCAGGACGGCGTTGTCCAATTTGTTGAGTGCTAGGAGGCACCACCCGGAGTCTCGGGTGCCAGGAGTTGCGGCCGGGACGGCTCCGTCTCGGAGAATGATGAAGAGCAGAGGCTTCCTGACATACTTCTAAGTGGGTCCGGGGGAACAATCAATCAAATGAAGCAGCACCTAGTTAAATCAAGGGAGGTGCTGGGGTAAAGATACAGGGCAGACGTGGCAGCCACAGCAGGCGTAAGACTGACACAGGCCCTTTCACATGGGGCTTGCCCCATGTCAAAGGACACATTGCTGGAGTTGCGTCACTTTTGTGACACACTCCAGCAATGCATCACTTTTGCCCCATACAGATACGTCAGAAATACTGACGTATCTGTAAGTCCTTGCGCAATGATACATCATACTGTAAATATGACGTATCATTGGTGTCGCAAGGAGGGCGCAATAAAAAGTAACTCATCGCTGATTTCACACAGCGATGCGTCACTTTTCATAAATGAGGTCCAATTTTTTTTTCATTTGCCTTAATCTAGAAATGTCACTACCTGCATCTACTTGTAGAGCAATCAAATGTTAGGGCATACACAGATTCCAATAAAATGTCAATAAACTTTTTGACATTAAGTTATGTTACATGAACAATAAAAGTCATAAATGGTTTAGAATGTTCTCAGACACTTATCCTTTCACTAGGACATGCTGTTAATGTATACTAGAGCTGTAGCTGACATTGTGTGGCATCATGAAAACTAAATGCTCAGTGTTAATGCCAAGTGCACAAAAAAATATTATTGTGTGAACAGACTACCCAAATGTTGTGAGAAGCAGGCACATTGCTGTACTCCTGCCAACAAAAGTGAAACGTCAATAAATTGTTCATGCATTACAAACATTGGTACAATAAAAAGAATGTCAATGGTATCGTCTTTGATTTATTGCTTCTTTGATTAAGACTAACCTAAGATCATACACTAATATATTCCCAAGAATATTCGTTTTTTGTTTTGGAGTTTTCATCAGAAATCGTATTTGCAAACAGGGCTCCATCATCAATCCTTTAACCACGTGTTTTGTTGTTGATTTGTATCTGCCATGGATAAATCAACAGTGCAGTGGAAAAATAAACAGCTTGTTCTGGCTTGAGTCAGAGTTAGTAATGATTATCCATCATGTCTGCAGAAGTGGAAATTGCCTTCTTTTTAAAGTGCTTTCAAAGGATCGGGGACATCACGCTAGTGGAACAAGAGTGTGTTTGGTATCAACAAACATAATTATGCATGAATACCGAAGCACAAATCACATATATTAGAATTATATTTTGGTGAAAATTATTATTATTATTTTTTTTAATTGAAAAAAGAACAGTTTCCACTGTTCAGAGGTCTGTTATAAGGAGGCATACCATGAGATTAGTTATCCAATGGTTTCACAGTTTATAGTTGAAAAACAAGCTGAATAAATATTAGTTAGAGTTTATTGATTATTAAAAATTGAGAGTAGCAGGTCACATAATGCACCTTTGAAGAACATGCATAAAACACTGAAGCAATCTTACAAATCAAATGAATAGGATTGTTTATTTTTGTTATATATCATTAAACATCTGAGGGTGGGGTCAAGGAGGATATGCATATAGCGGGGTCCAAACTGAAGTGACATTGTATGCAAAATAAGAACGGACTGGGATGTGGCTCAGCAATTACCAGTGCCTGAGATTAATTGAAGGATTACATCCATCACTTTTTCGTACACTTTAGTGTGCCACCCTAAGTGGGACAGGTATGCCCAGACATGGGTCCCGTGCACACTGGTTTACTGGAACCAAAATATACCTGGCTTTTAATCCCATAACTAGGGTGGAACTTGTCCTGGGTTGCTTATGATCCGCTTCGGGGAGAACATGGCTTTGCAGTTTGGGCTTGACTGTTCCGGTTGGAGCAGGGTGAAGATGGGTTAAAATGGTATAGGTCCAAACTGAAGTGACATGGTGTGCAAAATAACAGTAGATTGGGATGCAGCCATAGTAATTACCAGCAGCTAAGATAAATTCAAGCATTTCATCCATCACTTTTTTGCATATTCTAGTGGGCCCACAGCAATGATTGTGCCTCCCACTTAAGTAGCCCTATAAAACATGTCTAAGGTCTGCCATTACAGCCTTTGTGCACTTCTAAGCTGCCATTGAGAACTGGATGATTAGGCCATTTTACTTGGACTCATCATCCTTTTTAATACATATAGCTTACCCATAAGGTAGGCCTTAAACAGCCATAGGCCAAGGTGCAGTGTATTTAAAAGTTTGGACATGGACTATTAACTTTTACATTGCCTCGTAGTAAGAAAACCTCCTTAATTAGATTTTCACTGCTGTGATGCCTACCTTTTCCAATGAATAATAGTGGGTTACAGTGTTACATGTAATAAGTACAAACGTTTGATTGGGAATAGGTTGAAATTTAATCTTTGGTCTCACAACAATTTTAATTTCAAATTCTCTTCAATTATAATGTCAGAATTTAAGTCACATCTTTTAAAGTTCCACATTTGGAGAGTTGGCATTTTCTTGTCTATTTGGTGCTTGCAGCCTGTATCTTGGGTCACATGACTGTTATTAATGTAGCAGTTGACATTTGTTTATTCCTCCCAGACAATGAAAAGAAAATTAGGTGTTGGCAGGTTGGGCTATCCTGCCATGATGTGTAGGTTGGAGCTGTTCCCTGCGCCACATACATTTAGAAGGAGCTGCCTCATCCCACTCACAAAGAACTTCACACCAGTCATTTGTCACACTAGACCTCTTGAAGCGGGGCTGAGAGGAAGGAAATGTCAGAACTGACCATGGGGAGAAAACTCTAGAGGTTTCTTCAACTGAAAAGCTGGACCAGGTAAAAAAATAGGACCCTAAGACCTGCTCTTCAGTATATTCTGTGACCAATGAACATTACAGGAAAAGGACTGCCTCATTCCCCAAAGGACTATCCTAATGCTTAAGGTCTGCCTTGTTCCACAAGGGACTGCTACCAAAGGACTGGCATGCTGCTTGAAGCTTGCCTTGTTCCTTAGAGGTCTGCCCTGCTCCTTGAGCACTGCATTTGTAATCAGAAGGCTGCCTTGCTGCTTGAGGACTGCCCTCCTCTCTGAGATGAAAGACTGGACCTGTCATCTTCATTCCAGGCTACCCTGAGTAACTCTAATGGTCAGTTGGGAGACCTCCTGTTCTGAGCTATAGAGACACAACAAGCTACAGAGGCCTCCCTGCAACTGCCCAGCTTACCTGCTAGAACTGGCCCTGCAACTGGACCTCCAACTGGACCTGCCTAAGCCCTGCTGGCCTCTGCTAGAGTGAGTACCTGGTCCCCAGGAAGTCCCTTCCCATGTCCTAGACACTTGGCTGGCATCAGGTGACCTCCTCGTGTGAAATCCTGAAGTTTTTAACTCTGCGCAGCTTTGAGAAGATACCTTTTTCAGCAGGACTAACGTGGTCCCTGTATCTGACCCGTACATAATGGTCAGCATGAACTTGTGACTAAGTCCTGGTCAAGCAGATCAGATACAGTTTGTGCTTTCTCCTTATTTTTTAAATTAGTGTGCGATTTTTCTTGTGTTGGGTTTTCACTTTATTGCTGTTTGAGTTCTGTATATATACTTAACACATTGCCTCTATATTAAGCCTGGCTGCTTTTGTGCCAAGCTATCAGAGGGTTACGCACAGATTAATTTAGTCAGTTTGCGGTTCACCCTGACAGGGATTGTGGTTGTTGCATGAGAAGGGTTCTCACTCCACTCATTTAAAAACCACATTTCCTATAATTCTTTATTGAAATTTCTCTATTTTCCCATATTGATTTGGGAAATGTATTGTGTTGTGTTCTTTACTTTATAACATGAAGGTAATGTTTGAGTTTAATGCACATTTCTCTGTAGAATGTTCTTCTCCATGTGCCATATATACCAAGGGTTGAGCAGAGTTTCACTGAGAGTTGTGATGGGACCTAACCAGGTATATTTATTAAGATGGCAAGGGGCTTTCCAAATTATTAACCCACTTTCTGATATACACATTGAAAAGTATAGCATATGCAAATTATACTGGTACCTTGACAACTTGTTTTCCATGTCCAATATACTTTTGGTTGGCATACTTCACCACACATTTCACCTGATTTAGTCATATCTATTTGTGTGGTAGGTTATGTGTTTCCGTAAGGGCCCTGTTCTAAGATTAAGTAAACTTGTTTGATCCAGTGTAGGATAGCAGATTAATATTTAGGGTGGGTGATGACCTATCTCAACGGATAAAAAAACTTCTTGTCAGGATGAATTCTCCAAGTCTCTACACTACCTTGAGTTCAACCTCTGGTAGCTATGGGGTGTCCCGCAGGGCTCCTCGTGGTGTCCGCTCCTTTTTAATGTTTACTTTACCCCTCTAGCCGAAATGCTATCTCAGTCGGGAACTAAAATGACATCATATGCTGATGACATCCAGATTATCTTTTCCTATAATGAGTGATCTCCCACAACTTTTGACCCCCTAAAAACATGTCTTAGGAACATTGCAAAGTGGATGGATCTCATTTTTTTGAGACTCAACACTGGTAAGACCGAGGTTCTTTTTTTCAACCAACCTTCCCCTCTTGCCTCTAATCTTTGGTGGCCGGAAGACCGGAGTCTTGCCCCTTCCCCTAAGGACTCGGTCAGAAACCTGGGGGTTAGATGGGATAATCGCCTGTCCTTCGCCAATCAAGTTCACACAGTCTCTGCTGCTTGCTTCGGCAAAATCAAAATGATAAAAAAAATTATCAACTATCTGCCCAGCAACAACCGAAAAACTATAGTCCAAGCGCGCATAACATCGCATCTGGACTACGCCAATGGACTATATCTGGGCCTGACAGCAGGTCTGTGCCACAAACTCCAGATAGTTCAGAATGCCGCGGCCCGATTGGTTCGCAGCATTCCACTTAGACACCACATCTCTCTGTATGTGCGGAAACTACATTGGCTGCCCATCCCTAAAAGCATTGAGTTCAAAGCCATGACCCTAGTTTTTCGAACTACTAAAGGCCTAGGACCAGCCTACCTTACTTCCAGTCTTCCTCCATATAGTCACTCTAGAGCCCTTCGCTCCAATACCAAACAGCTATTAGTCACTCCCAGATTAAAAAAAAACGATATGGAGGCAAAACCTCCACCAATCACTGAAACAAACTTCCTCTTTCCCTCCGTCTGATTCAGTCAGAACTTGAATTTCGCAGATCCCTCAAAACTTTTCTGATCTACTAGGATTCCCTATTTTGTTCTCACAACTATCTTCTCATCAGCGCCGGGACACCCCGTTGGGGTAGCTGCGCGCTATATAAAATACACAAATAAATATGGCACAAAGCAGAGAGCCATCACTTGGTGTGATGCATATTGATGCAATATCAAAACATAATAAATTCAAATCCCAAAACAATAAAGATCCCAAACTGAATTAAAAAAAATAGAGTAGTCTTTAATAAACAAAATGACACAAAAACAACAAAAATCAATTAGGGAAACCAGAGATCTGAAGTCTCAAAACATCGACAAAAGCACAAAGCTCCAATGATAGTCTATGGAAGTGGTAGATTGGGACCAAAGCATGATTTGAGGCCCAGTGCAATGGAACACCAAGTGTATTGATCTCTGTGAAAAGTATGGAACTCGCAATTTCGAAAAGGTTTATGAGTGCCACTTCAGAAAGGTGCTTTTTTGATGGGAAGCATAGAAACGTCCCCCAAATGCGATTACAAAAAGGAACATAGGGGCATATTACCAAGCAATTGCGATAATTATCGCTATTGCTTGGTTAGAGACAAAAATTTACCGCTGAGCTGCGGCGATTTTTATCACGGATAAACCTTGGTATTACCAAGGTTCATCGCAAATGCGATAAAAAACGGCCGCAATGCATGAATGTCGCTGAAAAGTCAGCGATATTCATGCATTACCGAGCTAATGCTCTTAGCCATGTTATCCACCTCCCATTGGATAACATGGCTAAGAACTGCTCAGGGCAGGTGTTAGTTTTTGGAGATATTCGCGCTTAGCGCGAATATCTCCAAAAGTTGGTAATAGGAGATAGCGATGTTAGCGACTGTTTCTAGTCGTGAACATCTTGGCACGCCCACTTTGCATGTCATTAGTGATAAATATCACTGACATGCAAAGTGGGGCCCAAGATGGTCGCTATCTCCTACTAGCTGTCGCTAACTGGTGTTAGCGACAGCTAGGTAATAGGGAGATAATTTTTTCTCCGCTTAATTGGCTTTTAAAGCCAAAAAAGCGGAGATAAACCCCCTTGATAATATGCCCCCGAGTGCCTATGTTAGGTGGATGGGTTACTCTGTCACAAACATAACAGAGATCCCATTCGCCATATTACAAGTTCCATTGAACATAATGTACTTGTAATATGGCAGAGTGGATATCTGTCAAGTTTGTGGTGGAGTAAAATGTGCAAAAAGCTATAAATCTGGCCCTTGATCACTTTTTGAGACTATAAATTCTCCCTGAAGGGCCATCTCTGAAATTGTAGCTGGTGCATTTGAACCGAAGAATGGAAACCTGAAGCAGAATTGTCCTGTTGGAGCCCTGGAGCCTGGGCGATTTGGGACTTAATCATTTGTTCAGAGGTGCTGGGAGCATTGACTGAGAGGAATCTAACATGCAATCACACACCTTGGAACTCCCACTGAGATACTTTTTCTGGAGGGTCATGTTGAGTGTTTGTAGCTCTGAGGGAATAGTTTTCAAAAGTTTCCAAATTTTCTTCTGGTGAGCACCCAACCGCAGGAGTATACTTCTAAGGCACCCAGGACCTAAGGGGAGGCACACAAAGCTCTCCGGGTGGCAGCCAGAGGCTAACAGCAAAGTACAGACCAGGTCTGGTTGCTACTGGTCAGCTTGGTTCTTCAGTAAAAGTGCCTCTTGCAGCTTGTTGTGTCCCTTTAGACCCTTGGAACCTACGTCTTTGACCTGAGTATAAGGGGAAGTATGCCCAGTCCTCCAGGGTTCATCTTGGGTCACAGACAGTAGCTCCAGTCCTCTTCTCATCTTCTGCAGCTCCAGAAACTGTTCTAAAGATTATGGCTGGGGAAGCCAGTTTTATGCTTTGCACAAGCTAGGGAGTGGGGAGGGTGTCTGGGCCCTCTATCTAATCGGGTAAAAGCTCCAGAGGCAACCCCATCCACTTTTTCAGCTGTTCCTCTTTGCCCTACTGAAAGCAATTCCACAGTCAATCACTCTCCGAATCCAAGATAGAAAAACCCTTCTCCCTTTGTGCAGAGTCTGTTCAACCACCCAGGGTAATGATATGTCCTATACTATGTGGTCACTCAAAACTGAGTCTGGGGGTTGCTTTCCTCCTGCTATGTTTGGTGTCAGCAAACTAAGTGTCCCTCAACATTTTCTTGTGACAGGTAAGGCACCCCTTAAAGTTAATGAACACCTTTGATCCCTCCTAACTGGTCTTCCTGCAAGGGGGAGAAAACATCACTCCATACTAAGGTCATTCATTGTCTCTGCTCTGGAGGCAGTTTTCACACCTCACTCAGGGCAAGCACAGGTTGGGCAGTAGCTGAAGAGCTAATGCACATTTGCCTCCATTAGCTTCAGACAGGAGAAAGGTAACGTTCAAAAGTTATATTTCCAATATATTAAGAAAAAACCTGACTTACCATTAGATTGGGTTTTTATAGAATATAAAAATGTGTTTTTGAATTGACTTTGTTTATTTTCCCCCTAAATAATGTGGCCTCTTAGAAAAGTTACTTCCGCCAATGAGGGGTAAGCTAAGTAAAACATGCCTAAAGAAAGAACACAGTCGCTTTACTCCTGTTTATCAGGGGTAAAGCAGACAAAGTAAAGAAATGTCCATAAAATGGTGAAAAATGTACGGTGTCAACACAGAAAAGGCAGATTGCCTACACCTACTATGTCGCTGTACATACCATCTGCATTGCAGCTTCTTTATTAAAAAGAGAACATCAAATCATAAAATCTAAGCAATTGTGGACCAATGTTCAGTGGTCAATACTTTGAAGAGTTAACTACAAGAACTGTTTCACCCAAACCTTTGACTTCATAGAAGAGAACAGTTTACTCTCTGATCACCAAATGGGTTTCCATGCAGATATAGGCATAGAAACCACACGTGAGAAGTGAGAATGATAAAGAATGGAAATGGATAGGTCCACTGCTTTGACACTGAACCCATACATAAATCTAGTGAGACAAGAGGCCTGAATATGAGGAAGTGTGTTCTCATATCTCCAAAGAAGGAACAGCATTGTCTTCTGTTTAAGGTCTATCTCACTTTCTTACTGTATCACAGCAGCTGATTTAACTTAACCTTCATCCATTAGACCAACAACACACCATCATTGAGGTATGACCACTTGTACTGCACCAATGAGCTGCATTTATTCAAAATTGAGATCTTGTCATGTTGGCAATGAAGAAATCAACACCTCATAACTATCTGACCTACGGCACAAGAGACCCTAGCATTGGCAAACTAAGGACAACATTTTGGGCTCCAACCTTTCTGTGATATCTTAAGTGAGCCAAATGTTTGGAAGGTGGTTTATTACCTACCACTATTAACCCCTTGCATGTTGCTGCGATTCTGCGCCTGTGTGGCACTTTTTTTGAGTGGGCGGGGTCATGACAGCCCCCAGCCGTCATCAGCACACGAGCACTGTAGTGCATGACGGCTGGGGCCGTCATCAGCATGCAAGGGGTTATTAAGGCCATAATCACAATATAAGGTCAAGTCAAGGTCTTAATAAATGATTCCTCTGCTCAAATCTTGGTAGCTGACTGCTAGCAACCACGCTTAACTTAGGAGGAAGGTATGTGAAGCATTAAAAAAATACATTAAATAAGCAAGACACAATACACAATTTATAAAAATTGGTTATATATGTATGAACATATAGACATCAAAATGACAAACATCCAATATAGAGGACCAGAGATATCATTTTTTAAAGTTTAAAAGTAAAACTTGTGGTTAGAAGTAAATAATGCTGAACGGGTAAAAAAGGTTGCACTGGACCAGGACAAAGTCCACCCATGATGTGCCAATTTTATACTTACTTCTAGGAATGTGCTCCACAGCACCAACCAAGGGTTCAGATGCTCTGGTTTGCCGCTTCGGTCAACTTATGGATCTTTTTTCAAAATTGCTTAAAACTTCCTCAAACCTCTATAACTTCTTCCTGAAGTTCCTCTTGTGGGTTCAAAGTGTCAGAAACCTCAATGCAAGGGTCTAGAAGCTCTGAGATGGTCCTTAGGATGTTGGGACCACAGTTCCCTCAAGGTACCTGGCCAAATCCTTAAAACTTTGCTGGATGCACTCCAGAATGGGGACTTCTTGGGACTCTGTTTCCTTTGTTGAGTATGCTGTCATACAGCTGAATCCTAATGACTGAAATCGGGTGAACCCTCACCGTTGTCTCCAAGAGAACACCCATCACTCCTTTCCTTAACGTGAACATTATATTTAAACTTGCCATTTGTGAGACACTCTGGTACCTACACTACTTTACTCATGCTCCCCACATTCCCATCCATCAATTTCACCACCTGGCAACCCACTCTGACAATATTCAAAGGGTCGGAAAACTTAAATTCACCCAACCTGAGCAACTCATTCTTCCTCAAACGCACTCATTTCCCATGTCCAACCCAGTTACATCCCTCCTAGATTTGTCTGCAACATTTTCCAATGTTTCATTTTCTGAGAACCTTTTGTCCACACGATTTTTATCCTAATCTTTCCTTACATCCTCTGTAAGATCCAACCTCCAGGCGTGCTTCATATTACAGGGAGGAGGCCTACTTCTCATTTTCTCAAACTGTGACTGAACAATTAACACTAAATATTATACCTAACTTTTAGACAGACGAGTTGGACCTGCTATGTAAAATATAATCCTTTCCAAAACTCTATTTTGTCTTGATATATAGAACTCTTAACACCCATAATTTTCTTTTGCGATTTATCACTTCTCGCACACTCAATACACAAACGTACCTTGCCTTCTACAGACCTGTCAACACCAGGAGCCCACAAATCTCTTCTGATCTTTCTTTTTATACAACACATACCTGGATGTCACTCATGAACCATTTCCAAAACTGTTCCTCTTAGAGATTCAGGAACAACTATTTGTTCACCATGAAACAAACCCCTTTTATTTCAGAAAGTTCATCAGCAATGTGAACGTAGGATAATATGTATTCTCCTAAATTCCTCTTCCTAGGACATTTGGGGCAGATTTACAAGCCCCTTGTGCCACTTTTGCGTCACTTTTCCCATCATAAAAATGACGCAAAAGTGGCGCAAGGGCCTTGTAAATCTGCTCCTTAGTTTTAATGTACCCTAACACCATCTGCATTTCTGCAGCCTATGAGCATGGCTCTCCTAATTGAGACTCAGAAATGCACCCACATTACACCTCATTAATAGATATGACCTTTTCAATTTCCTCATCTTGAACCCTACTATCCTCCAATTCACCCACCAGTCATCGTGACAAGCAGACTGCTAACATATTCCTGGCAACTGTACGTTTTCCACATGGAAATTAAATTCTTAGAGCTATATTGCCACCTGTTCACTCTTGGTGTGGCCCTCCTACAGCCACTAATAGTGAATAATATCACTGGAGGTTGATGGCCTGTAATTACTATGAAATTAGTACCATACACATACTTTCCTAAGTACTCTATGTCCCACCAGCATGCTAAAGCTTCTTTTTCTAATGTGGAGTACTTCAATTCTGCACATCTCAAAGGTCTTGAAGCAAATCCCAAACTTTTCAAACTGCCGTTGTGATCTTGAAAAAGAAATGTAGCTGAAGAAAAGGGTAAATTGTCTACTATGGCAACAGTAACTACTTCAGGAGACAATAGCGGTACAAATCCTAGTGGGTCTTTGATGGGCACCCTGGATAATTTTCTTATACGGGTGTCGTCAGCTTTGGCAAAAGATATTGAACTGACTGAAAAGAGGCTATCCTTAGAACCTCTCTTCGACAAGCGGTCGTCTATGGGAAGTTTGTCTGGCATCAGGTCCCCTGTTCTTAATGAGCCTGACCCGGATGATAATTTATGTTCTTTGTAGGATGAAGCCAGTAGTTCTATCTCCTACACAAATGGGCATGCTGCATCCCGGAACAACAGCTTATAGCTTCTATAGGGAAGACCAAGCAAAGCATTCCCCAGAAAAAATGGCTTCTCCTAACATTAAGACCAGGTCAGCAAATATTCCAAAATAAGGTCCGGGGCATCAACCAAAGGGAGCCGCGACGGAAAGCAAACGGCTAGGGGTGCAAATACGAGATCAAGCTACGGGCATAAAAGGAAAGAAAGGAAAAGAACGGGTGACCAAAGAGAAAGTTTTATCTAATACCACAGACCGCCCTAAATCACTGAGACCAGCTAGCAAAGAGACAATCCCTCTGTTAAGTACTAAACGTGAATTACCAGAGGAGTCAGGTGCCTTGTTTTGGAAAAAATTGGAATCTGTTCTTGAGAAGACAATTCACCCGATACATGAGAGGCTGGACTGTATCGAGACTAGACTGGTATGCCTGGAACTTTCACTGGCATCAGCCCAGAAGCTGATGGGACATCGGGGCAGTGGTACAAATTGTAAACAGTCAATCCCGCAAGGTCAATCTGCTGTGGGTGTAATGTCCAACTGTCTGCCAAATGGTAGTAGTAGTATAGTAGTAAATAAGCCGGAAGCTTCTAGAGCTACTACTCCATTATCTAATGCTGGAGGGGTTAGTCAACTGCCCAGCTAGTCAGGGATAAAAATGTGGCGACTAGTAAACCAGCAAGTCACGCCCGCTTATCATCTAGTAACTCCTTAGCTTATGTGGTACCTAATGCACCTACTGTAGAACTTCCCCCTGAATCTGCCCCTTACATGGTTATATTGGCAGGGGTTCCACCACTAGATCAGGGTAAGAGGGAGACACATATGGAATTAAAAAATAAGTGCACATTCTGGCTTAATGCTAATCGGCCTTTGCCAACCCATATTCGGGCAAAGATGTTATCCGTTAGAAGGGTTAACTGGGTCGGCAGGAGTGTAAAGACAGTTGGGGGGGATTGTGTTATTATTAACTTTAGGGACAGGAGATGTGTAGAACATATCTGCAATTGGCCACAAATAGATCCTAGATCCCGGATCCAATCGCTCCCACTAACTTATTTTTATGTTTCAGCACAGGATTCACACAGAGAAATCCTTTTATGGAACGAACAATCTACTTACCCCATTGCACGGAGTCTAAGATTATATAATAGGTTCTCAGCCTTGTAGGGATTGGAGGAGTGCGATTGACAGCAAACACAGAAAGGAGAAGATAGTATGACCACTAAAAGATCATCTAACGTAAATGTAGCTGGAAGTGAGGGGCAAAAGAATGAAAGTGCAGGATTAGCTGTGGGTGGGACGAGTCCTAGGGAAAATACTAGAACTGGTATTACCCTTCGAAAAGCTGAAAACGATCTCCCTCGGTTTCCTGCATTTAGGAATAGTCCTCCACCTATTAGTGCCCCCAATATGATGCCACACTCTATCCCACTTTAGTAAGGAAAGTAATACATGGGGGACCACAATCTATAGCTTACCTGACTTCACTGGTGTCATGGAACTTGGCTGGTATGGGGACCAAATTAGTGTCACCATGCTGGCTAAGTTTCATTGACAAATTTGACATCTGTCTTTTCCAAAAGACCTGGGCTGTTGAACCGGTATTTAATCCAGGTTACTTGAACCTCTATATTCCTGCTGTGAGAGGGCAAAGGGGACATCCAATGGGAGGAATGGTGATTTGGATTAAACAACATCTAAGTTGTAATATTCAATTACTTCCAATCAGGCATCGTGACATTATTGCAGTTAGGTTTAGCTTTCCGGGGGGCCCAAAAATTGATATTATTAATGTGTATGCTAGAGGTGTCCCAGGCGGTAAAAAGTCAGAGGTGCTAACGGCATTAGAACTACTGATTGAATCCCTGCCAGATGGGGTACTGCTGTTAATTGCGGGTGATTTCAATACAACCTTGGAACCCCTAGGGCTGGAGGATGTAAACCTGTCAGAAGAGGAAGACTCTAGATGGGGTGTTCCCCAACTTGATGCCAGGTCGACAGTTAAATGGACTGAGGCTGCTCTACATTTGAATGGGTTTTGTCTTGGTAACCAATTAAGGGCTGCAAATGGTCGGAATTTGTCCGATAGGAAGGGGGAAAATACTTATGATAATGGCACAAGGTCAAGTAAAATTGACTACATACTTGTCCATTTGAAGCACTGGCACACTTTGGTGGATATGGAGGTGAAGATCCGTGCCAAGAGTGATCATAACCCTCTGACAGCATTATTTAGGTTAGGCCAGGAGGGAGTGGTAAATAAGTTTGAAGAGAAACCATTTTATCAAATGATGAGCGCCATCTTAAGTGGTGTAAAGTGATTAACCAACCAGAAACACTTCATGCCATAAAAATTAGCCTCAAAACGGTACTTGGTAAAATTGGAGTAGATGCAAATAATGGAACCAAGTATAGCCCATTTGAGGATGATCACATTGAATTGTTTAACAATCTTAAAGCCCACTTTTGTAAACCTACTACTGCCAGGGTAAAAGCAAGGAAAAAAGTAGAGAGGTGGCATAACAGATCATGTAGGGAATCTCGGGCTGGGCTGAGCTTAGCATTATAAACAAGGAATTCAGTGACAATAAGAGCCGCCCGGTGTAATTATAGGAAAATGATTTGTAGGGCAAAAAGAGAATGGGATGACCAGATGTGGCAGGATCTCAAAGGAGCATGTCAGTCTAAAACCAGAAGCTATTTTGGGATACCTATAAATGGGAAGGAGGTGGGTGTACGGAGAGCCCGCAAAATAATGTTCCTCAAAACTCCTGGGTTGAATACCTTAAGCCCCAGTACGCTAGCATAGAAGGCAATTTAAGCGAGGCAGCTCCTGGTTTTAAATTTTATGAAGGGATTGCTTTTAGCTTAGGGGATGTGGATAGAGCCCTGAACTTAGTAACCGAGGGGCGAGCTCCAGGGATGGACTGCATACCTGCAGATTTATTCCTTAGTGATAAGGAGAGATGGAGATTATACATCGGTTATTTATCTAATACTATTTCCCAGGGGATGGCTGTTCCCAACTCATGGAAAGGAGCAGAAATCGTGCCTGTGTATAAAAAAGGGGACAAGTCCCTAGCGGGCAATTACAGGCCTATTAGCCTGATCGATTCCTTACAGAAGATAATGGGTCGACTGGTCCTGGGAAAGATCCAGGACTGGATGGATGAGGGGGATATCCTTAGTCCATTGCAAGCCGGGTTCCGCCCTAGGACCAGTACGATAGATCAGGTTTTTCAATTTATTGTTATATATTGGCGAGTAGTTGTCCTAGAAAAAGGGGTATTATATGCGGTATTTGTTGACCTAAGGGCGGCGTTCGATCTTGTACCGCGAGGGAAACTTTGGCAAGTACTGGAGGAATTAGGTATGTCACTGGAATTGTTGACGTTGATTGTCCACTTACATGAGGACACTTATGCTAGGGTCAGATGGGGCAGACAGGGTGAGGTTACAGATGCATTCCCGGTCGAGCGGGGAGTGAGGCAGGGGTGCGTTATGGTGCCAACCCTGTTCTCACTCTTCGTGAACGGGTGGCAGAATACCTCTCCCTGGTCCCGACTGATGCCCCGATGATGGCTGGAGAGTGCGTCCCGATCCTTATGTTCGCGGACGACACTTTAATAATTTCGAAAACCCCAAGTGGACTCCAAAGGGCACTACAGCGCTTTACGGATTTTTGACGTTTGTGCGGGTTGGAAATAAACACAGCTAAAACAAAATTTATGGTCCTTACTGAACCTAAACGCCCTAAGTCAATGAAACGGTTTAAGGGAAGTATATATATGAATAATTGCCCGCTTGAGCAGGTTGAATCCTTTACTTATGTAGGGGTCAATCTACAGAATGACATGTGCTGGAATACCCAGTATTAAGGCACAAACAACAAGCGGGCATTCTTCTTAAAATATATGTCTTCCTTTACTAAACCTATGAGATCATTACTGGAAATTTATGGGATGAAAGTTTTAGTCTCTGTCCTTTATGGCGCTGAGCTATGGGGGTTCTCAAATATTAAACAGCTGACACTATTGGAAAATGAATTTCTGAGGAAAGCTACTCATGTTCCCCAAAGTACCCCACTAGTTCCTCTGTTTTGGGATCTTGGTAAAAGATCAGTGCAAGATTTGGCCATGCTGCGTCCAGTATTATTCTGACGCAGAAAATGGACAACTGAGGAATTGTTTTACTATGCTAGGGGTCTCAAGGAAATTATAGAGAAGGACCACTTTCATAAAATTAGCTGGTTGAAAGCCATTAGATCCCTTCTAGGGAGAATGGGTTTGATTGATCTGTGGGATGATCCAACCTATGCTGTCTTCCCTTCTAAGGTAGAAATGAAGAGGATATATTGGGAGATGATTATCTCAGAGAAATGTGCCATGAGCTCCTCAACTCAACTCACAGAGTGCTTTCTTGAATTCAAGGCCTATCCAGCATTGGAACCATATTGGGATGCATTTGAGAAACCATTAGATCGTAAGCTCTATTTCCAATTTAGGGCAGGAACCCTTCCCATAAGGTCATTCACCGCAAGGTGGGCAGGGATCACTGAGGATAAATGCCCTAATTGTAAGGACAAGAAAGAATCTATAAGTCACTTCTTGTCCTTTTGTCCTTCATATGCAGCACCACGTGATAAATGGGTGAAACCAATATGTTGTCTAATTGGCTTACGGAAACATGATGAGGCATTGAGAATATTATGTACCGATCCTAGCCTCCCGATTGCTATTGCTATGGCAAAGTTTTTGAAATCGGCATGGGTAATTCGACTGAAAGAAGATTGTCAGGATTTAAGGGATGATGTTTTATACTATGATGTCGGGTCTGCCCCTAGTGTAATTAACTGAGCCTATGTGATAACTAGATGAACACTGGATATATCTCCCATCCCCTATTTTTAAGGAAAATTCGACATTAACTTTGTGGTGTTTAATTACTTTTTACGATTTTTTTATATTTATATAAAAGTTTTTTTTGTTTTAAAAAGGATTTTGTATTGTAAAAATGCATGCTTGTGATGCTTTTATGACTAATTTGTCGAATAAAGTTTGAAATTGAAAAAGAACTGCCCCAAAGCCCACATTACTTGCATCTGTCATGCTAGCTAACTAGTATTTGTTGTTAAGCACCACTAATGTCGACGCCTTAAAATAGCTTTTTCTTATCTCCTCTAATTCTGATGTGCATTTGCCTTCTCAAAGAAACCTTTGATATTTGTCACTAATTGTGTCACTAATTCTCTCATGCATTTGGTTCTATCATATAATAAGGGAATACATTTGAGTTGTCTTCAGCAAGGGCCATAGAGGACCTTAGCTGGTCTTTGTCACATGGTTGTGACACACTTTCAATAGCCTTAATTAGACTTTTATTGGGTGAAATATCATGTTTCCTAATGGTACAACATAAATAATCTACATAGCCCATTTCAAATTTGCATTTGCCCATACTTAACGTTAAACCATTCCTTTCCAAAATTGATCGGCAGGAGATTTTGGACTCTCGGAGATTCTGTCGTAGTTGGGGGAGGAGTGCAGGTGAGGGCAGAGGTGAGGTGTTCTTTGGAGACTTCGTTCCAGCTTTGTATGGGAGTTGGTGCGTATGCTTGTGTGCAGTGGGTTTTGTAAAGGATACATGGATGCAGTGGTAGACTGTCCAGAGCAGTTCCATGATGTGGCTGAAGCAAATGTTGTTTCCTCTGGCAAATATGGGGTCAAGATAGTGGACACAAGTTGCTCCAATCCTATGTTTGTGAGGTTCTCCAGGAGGGTGGTGGTGCTGGGATTGCGGTGGTTGGTCAGGTTGAAGTGCAGGTCTCCGAGTAGTATGTAGTTCATAGAGGTCAGGGCGTGGGGTGCAATGTTCTCGGCGATAGCTTTGGTAAAGGGAGTGCGGGGTCCAGGAAGTCTGTAGGCGAGTGTTCTGTGGAGCGTCGTTCTGGGGTTGGGCTGGATCTGGAAGTGAATGTGTTCCATGGGGGCAAGGCATCATCTCAGTTGGGGGTAGTCAGTAGGAGGGAGCTTTTGTGGATGAAGGTGAGGCCTACTCCTGGACGGTTGGGGCGGTCTTTTCACAGTATCTTGTATCCATTGGGGATGGCGGTTGTGATGTTGGGTGCGGAGTTGCCGTTGGTCTAGGTCTCTGTGAGGAATGTGACATTGGGTGTCTGAGTGTTGAGGAGGTCCCAGATTTCTACAGTGTGTCTTTGCAGGGAGCATACATTGAGGAGGATGCAGCTCAGTGGCTTGCGTGCAGTGGCGTCTGGCAGGTTCGGGGTAGCTGCCGGGGTCAGGAGGTGGGTGAAGGTGCAGCAGTAGTGTCGGCAGGAGAGCAGACCTTGGATGTTGCTTGGCGTCGAAAGCTGGCAGTTGTTGTTGTGCCCGAGGTTGTGTGTCTTGAGAGTGCTGGGGTTGTAGTGGCGAGATGCCAGGGGACCAGGGTCTCTGGCAATAGTTGTGGACAGGTCACGGATGGGCACAGATGGGCTTGCCATTAGCACCCCAGCGGTGGGCTCGCTGTATGCATCCACTGCGCGACCACGCAGCTGCCGCTATTAAGTAGGGGTTGGGGAGGGCAATCAGCTGGGAGGTGGGAGTGGGAGCGACACTCTAGGGAGGGGCCTCGGGGCAGCAGTTGCAGGGAGCATTAGGGACCACAAGAAAAATGCAAAAAGGACATACACAGAGCGGACTAGCAGAAGAGCAAACTCTTCCACTAGACCACCAGGAATGTGGCGCAGGCAGGAGCCTGCGGGTGGAGGAGGGCCTCAAACACCTATCTGGCAGGGAGCTCAGCGTCGCTAAGGGCAGTCCCATAATGGTGATGCGAGGGAAGAGTAGTGACTCTGACCAGGAGGTCAGACATCTTGCTCTTCCTGCCGCACAGTGGCTGCCATTAAGTATGGGTCAGGGGAGGGCAATCAGCTGGAGTGGGAGCAACATGCTGTGGGAAGGGGCCACAGGGCAGCAGCGGCAGGGAGAATGAGGGAAAGAAGGAAAAGAGAAGGGCAAATAGAAAGAGGTAAGGAAAAAAGGAAAAACACAGATGAGAAAGGCAGAACACAAAGGCAGACACGAAAAAAGGTAAAGGGGACACAACAAGAAAAAGGCATAAAGAACACACAGAGAGCAGACTAGCAGAAAAGCAAGCTCTTCCACTATACCACCAGGGATGAGGCACAGGCAGGAGCCTGTGGGTAGAGGAGGGCCTAGAACACCTACCTGGCAGGGATTTCAAGCAGCGCTAAGAGCAGTCCCACAATGGTGGAGCTGTGCGGGGGAGGGCAGTGAATATGATCAGGAGGTCAGAGGTCTTGCTCCAATGCAATTCACTATTGCAGCCTGACGTAATTTCAGCGATTCCTCATGTTAGCCCATGGATAGAGCAAACCTCACAGGTAGTTAAAACACACATGGATAGAGCAAACCTCATAGGTAGTTAAAACACACATTGATATTTGCTTTTCACCTACCACTTGCTTCACCCCTTAAGAAGTACCATCAGGGTACACTTGTGGAAGTGAACGTTATTCCCAGTGATTTAAACAGGCCATCCTGATTAGATGTGCAATTGCGCACTCACAGACCTGCAATGGCAGGTTTGACACATGTTTAAAAACACTGACAGTGTGAAGCACACACCAGCAAGCAATGGCAGGCTGGACACATGTTTTAAAACATTATAGGCGCAAGTGTATACACCGGCCTGCAATAGCAGGCTGGAAGCCGTTTACAACCACCATAGTTGCAAATGCACACACATACCCCTGCAGTAGCAGAACTGACTTATGTTTAGAACCCTCAGGTAAGCACCACTTCCTAACATGTGTAGGAAGAGCGTACACACTTTCACACTGCATTTACTGTGGAAAAGTGCCCCAGGCCCTAAGACCACCTAAAGAGAATAAGTAATACCTGGAAGGTGTCCAATATAGAGTACTGACCCACTAAGTATGGAAAACCAACATCCTACCCGGGTAGTACACACTCAGGTATACCTATCCGACACTCACCTACCCCAGTTGGTAGTCAAAGCCCCCCCTACCAGGGTTGGCTAATGAGTGACACAGGCCAACCTGAGCATGAGAGATTTTTGAGAGCCTATTCCGGTGGGTGGCACAATCAATGAAGCATCCCCCTAATACTCAGTGTAGCACCTGCCCTAGTTAGGTGGTGTAACCTTTTACAGGGCACTCACATGTACAACACCTAAACCAATCAAGTGAGCATGCTATCCTGGCACGTGTAGAAATGGTGCATTCACTTTCCAGCTTTAGTACACTGGAAAAGTTCCCAGAGTCCTAAAGTCATTAGGCAAAAAGCAGGAGGACAAAACACAAAAAAGATATTGAGAAAATCCCCTAAGAAGGGACATGTCCATCAATGAATAAACTGAATTATTTTATTAACCAATATAACAAAATTGTATGATGTAATATTACGTACTTCTCATTATTTCCCTGTCTTAATAATTTGTAAAGAAATTCTACTGCATATTGTACATTTAGGAAGGAGAATAATAATACTAGATTAATAGTAAATGCAAGCGCATTTACGAATTGCCGTTGTGCTAATGCAAATGCACTTCCATCGAAATGATGCTCTTGGTTTTTACTAATGAAGTGCACTGTGCATTACAAATGCTCTTGTTTCGGATCTAAGCGTAATTAGCTAGTAGGCAAATAAACATGTTGCAAAACAGCTGTTTAAGGTGACAAGAATTGTGTCTTGGATGTGCATGTCATCCTTTCGAGATTTCAAGTGGTACTTTTAATTCATATGCTGATGGGCCATTAGTTCTCATTAATATGAGTTTGAGCACTTAAGAAAGACAAATAAGTACTCTACTTAGCTCTGGGCAAACTGCCTAGAGATATTTTATATATCACTCTCTATTCAAATGGAAATTGCCAGGGCATTTAGGAACGCTATGGCTTAGAAAATGTAATTGCAGGTATATGAAGTTCCTTGAAATAATTTGCACCACTCAGTAGAGAAGTTGTTAAATTCAAAGACATCCTTCAGAAGCATCGTGCGTCATATTCAGACTGGAGCAGAATAGTGAGAATATTAATGTGCAGTTTTTGATTTCCTAATTTGTTGAGCTTTCAAACATTTGGCAATGTATTGTCAGTAATATAAAAAAATTAGAATGAATCTAGAGGACGTATTGCACTGATATCAGCCATTTTGATTTCGCACGTTGTGTATAAAGTCAGAAACAACGAAATCATGCTAAATTATTAATATTGAAGTGAGCTCACACTTATTGAGCATATCCATTAGTCTGAGGGACGTGTACTAAGGACTCAATATGAGTATATTTTCTTTCAAATTCAATTCCAGGGAAAAACCTTTTTTAAAGTATATACTTTCTCTCTATGACCAGGATTTATTTCGGTACACCAAAATGCATATGTTTTTCACAAGTCACATAATGAATACCCGACATGCATGCATTTAATCTGTTATCACTTCTGCCCTCCTTCATTTTGCTACTCAAATAATAGCTGTGATAAAACCCCACCTCGTTTGTTGTAGCAGCTCAAAAGCTGTAATGTGGAGTACACATTTTGCTGTGGCCCTGCACATTCTAACCTTTCAAACCTCAAAACACTGCTTAACGTGAGGTTTGAAATTCTTCAGATCACTGACAGAATATCCGCTGTGTGGACTTAACATTGTGTACAAAATACCGAGGACTAAATATGTAGAAGGTGAGTGCAAATAGGTGAGTATAGATTTACTATTCTTAACTCAACATCTACATACATATATATCAACAAGGTACATTTAAGTGGAGAATGATATAGTGAAACTTCGCTTACTTATAGAAACTGACCTTCAGGATATTTATGCCCTTGAAATTCTTGACACATTGTTTTGGTCCATGATGTTTCTATATCCAATTTTCTATCTAAATACCGGCTAGGTCTGAACATTAAAATCTTAAAGGGTCTGTCTTTAATGATTTGTAGAGTCAAGGAGAACCAGTCTAATGCTGTGGAACATGCCTGGGTGTTACTAGAAGCAGAGCTCACAAGAAAACAAGGGTTCACATACAAAAGGCTCTAAACATGTCATGGTTCATTTGCAGAAAAGAGACTCATATCGTATGATTATGTCTTCGCAAATAAAAGAGTAAAACACCGGTAATAGTGAAATTGACACCATTTCTCACTAAGTGAGAATATGAGAATATTATCTCACCAAAAGCATGAGTAGGAGTATAGGTCTGGCAGCAAAGAATTAGCTGACAATTGGTCATTGAAGGAGAATGTCGATTCTAAGAGGTTAATTATATGGAGTATCTTGATTTTATTAATGACAGGGAGGCTAGCACTATGCATAACCTTTTATTTACCACTGATGAGCAGCATTTAAAACCTTCAAATTGGAGATCCACAGAGTACATAAATTCATAGCGTTCCAATCCCAGCCTCTTTTGTTTCTCTTCCTCAAACGAAAACATCTTGTACCATCTTCATCCAACTCTTTTCCAGACTTACCTCACTGAGACTCTGAAATTTCCCCAAAAATCCATTTTAAAATAATTTCTTAGACAGCATCATATAAACAAACCTTTTGTTAATATTCCTAAATATACTTTAAAACACAATTTCTTTACTTATACTGTCTTCTTTTCCCACCTTAACCACCTCCAAGGGTGTGAGGGAGGTATAATGCTAGCCTCATTGTCTTTCATAAAATCACGATGCTCTATGCCGTTAAACTCTGAGAATCAACGTTTTATGTCAAGCCAGGAGGATAGCGTAATGCATGTTTAAAGTCCTTTAAAACTATGTCTACAACACACTCAACTGGTCTGAAATAGAAATTCATGAAAAGTCTATCATTCAACCAATTCGATGCTTTCAAAATTTCACTTAAATTTCCACTTGCATTAAACACCTTAGATGCCATTGTGCCCTCAAATTGAATGCACCTTGGATTTATCCAGATTCACATATGATTCATGCATTGCATTCTTTCCCTATCTTGCTATTATTGCTGTAGATACTGCTCCATGCGGCTTCACATAAGAGATCAGCTGATCTCTGAACTTGCTCACTCTTGCCTCATACTCCTTAATGCATCTCATTACACACAATTTTGGATGATCATCAAACATAGAGTTTGCTTTCTCACTTCGAAAAACACACCCTGTGGTTGATAAAACCTACCTATATTCTCCGGGACTCCTACATCTAAAGCCATTTTGAATTAAACCACACACAATAAAGTGGCTAACTTCCATGTAAAATGTTTTGTCGTCAAAATCCTGCTACATTGCCATTTTTCAAACAACGGAAAAATCAGAACATCCCAAAGAGTATTGTACCTTGCACCCGGTGGATTTTTCAACTAAATTCCTTTCATAATTCTACAGACTAATTGTCCCCTACCTACGGACAACCCATCAACCAGATTAAATTGCTGACCTATTAGATTTGACAGTCCTATAAGTCGAACCTTTTTATACAAATCTGCCTAGAAATTTGGAATTATAATCTCAACTGCCTCAATGGGTTAAAAATCCCTGGCCACCCACCAACGTACCCAAATGTTCAATGCACTTGTATACCACTTTCTTGTTCCTGATGCCCATGACTATGCCCGGGCAGAGAACTCCGCTCCGCCCGCGAAGTGTGCAGAGATTAGCACACTGCGTGTTCCACGGAGAACACGTAGAAGGTAAATATCCACACACTCCGCAACGGAGCGAAGTTGGACAGCCCCTTTCTCCACCTCCCCAATATTAACAATTACTTCTACATTAATACAATTTTTATATAAAACACTGACTTGTACCGCGGCGTCCCCAGGCTGCCCTCCTCCTCTTCCTCACCGTCTGGGTAATCCATGAGAAAATTGGGCATGCGTGAGTGCCAGTGCATTTTTCGCAAAAAATGCACAGGAGCACGCGCAAGAACATTTCCGGCGAAAAATGCACATGTGCGGCTATGCGGGCATGCACAGTTTTCTCAACTGCATACATATACAATATATACAACATATACAATACGTCCAAAATATACTCCTCTGTTCAGAAGCAGCAAAACAAACATGGATGAGATTTGAACGCTAGGGATTTATGTACTCAGTGGATGTTCTATTGCTCTGACTTTATGCTGTTCTATTTGAAGATTTTAAGTGCTGCTCAGAAGTGGTAAATAAAAGGTTATGTACACTGCTATCCTTCTGTCTTGACATAAAATCAAGTCTCCCTGCAAGCAAGTTGACAAGATCAAAAGGAAAAACGTCTCTATCACTAAACATTATTTATAGAAGTTGTACTCACTATTTTATGACCGTTTGAAATCTACAAGCGATTGTAGTGTAATGGTCAGCACATCATCTTTCGAAAAGTTGAAAGAAATGGAGCCATTAAAACAGAAACGGCGCAGGAATTGTCAATGCTCTAGGCAATAGAACTATTTGCCTTCTTGACCACTCTCAAGTACTGGAAAATATGTTTGGGACATTTACAGATATTTTCACCATGAAAAGGAGGTGTCCCTATGCGTTTGCTATACCTCTCTTTATGGAAACACCTACCCTGCAAGAAACAGAAAAAGAAGTAGAATTCAGAAGTAAACAAATGCACCAAAGCACAAGTAGTTATTTTATAGCTGGTAAAAAGTTGGGTTAGGTTGAGCTGGGTCCATGATGGCAGGAAAAATGTAATTTAAACATATTTCTTCAAATTTATGATACAATTAAATGACTTATAGGCAAGAGAAGAGTTGAAGAAGAATAGCGTTAGGAGACACAGATTTTAGGCTGTTAAAAATGAAAAATGTAAAGTATTCCAATGTATAACTATGGCCTAAACCGGACAGTGCAGAGAGAATATATTTAGAGGTATCAGATCATCTGAGACTCATGGTGGTAGAACCACTGCAGTCTATCTGAAAATCGTGCAAGGGGCAAGTTATTTCTGCAGTACCTAAGAACATCAGAGGGATTTACTTTGGACATAAAAACATTTAGATGGGCTGCCAACTGTGGATCAGGCAAACTGAAGTTGTGGTGGTATATAACTGAGATTTCTCCTTTAGATATTCAAGTGTTTATCTGATACATAACTGCTTAACCAGTTTCAGATGTATAGTATGCCGACTTTTTTTCATTAGTTTTAGAGGTTGATGTTTAAATGGTTATTACATTAAATGACTCTTGTTGACAGCATTCTTGCAGAGCTCAGGACTTTTTCCCAAACCCACAGTCCTGAAACTGAAAATCACGTTGGCTCACTACTTCTTTACCATGAGTGAAGAACATATGATGTTCAGATTAACTCTCTGTAGCCTATAGGCTGACTTCCTGCAGGGGTGATTGGCTAAATGACTGCACATCTATTTGCCTACAAGTTTATGTTATTGTTGTTGATCTGTGCCAGAGGAGCTAGCTCTGTGTTAGTATTAATGATGAATGACCCGGTTTGTGTTGCATTCCCATATTTAACAAACCTGGTAAACCCAAGAATGCGCCAAAAAGATACACCTCTCCAAGGAAAGCATAGCATTTAGAAATATCTTTATTTCTCCTCGTTTTTACCCCTTTCTATATGCACACACAGAAAGCAGAAAAAGCCTCTCAGGATTGTTTTGGTGCAGGAAGGCGGGGGCGAAGTGAGAAGGGGAAATCGACAGACAACGGAATGGGAATAAATTGAATAAATAAATAACACTCATTCCGTTGTCTGTTGGCTTCCCCCTGCAGCCCTCTGCCCCGCCCACCGCCCCACTGTGCTTACCTGTGCCAGCCGCCGCTGCTGCACCCAGAGTAGGGCAGAGAAAAGTGAATATGCTTAGGTCACTGTTGTCTTTATTTTACCTATATCAGCCTTTTCACAAGCTTGAAGGATAGAATGAAAAACATATGTTTGTTAAATGTTCTCCGACCACAGAGATCGGAAGTCATTTTGGACTGCTGGCCTTATTTAACATAGATTACGTCTGTTGAAAGAACTAGGAAGGAAACCGTAATGTAAGGTTTATAGGCAATTGCTATAATCCCACTAAGAAAAACATGATAAAATCAGGCGACGTATGTATTCCGTTGAGAAAGCAAACTGATAAGTCCAAGCAAAACGGCTTTTACTGGAAAAAGAATAGAAACACCCTTTGGCAATACCTGTAAATGTCAAGAAAATCTGTATTAGGAAAGTATCGGGAGAAAAGGTGGCAGAAAAAAGAAGAGCTGCGTTGAGGCAACATCATGGTGCGTAGAATAGGCAAGTCAATATATAGTAAGGTATGGTCTCTTTGTACCAATTTACATTTTAAATTAGCTATTTCAGATGTGTATTTATTTTAAAGGCCCCTCCTTGCTCCAACTCTATGTGCCGCACTTGCTTGCTGATTTATTGAAATACTGCCACATATGTTTCAGATATGTACAGAAAATAACGTGATCAGTACTTCGTGCATAAAATTATTCTGAAGACTTGGTAAAATATGTCCCTGATGTACAATATGGAGATCGCTTTGTTAATGTATTCGAATGTGCCACAAATCTAAAAATTTGCAGGATACGCCCCATAATGTCCTAATAGGTATAAAGGTAGGTGAAGTTGTTTCTCCAGGAGACATATGAAAATATGTTGAGGCCAAACAAGCAGGAACACTACACACATTGCTAAAAATGTTTGTAGATTAATGGAACAAAAAAAGGGTTGGAATTAAATGTAGGAAGATGTTCGGAAAACGATTCAGTGTAATTGCTCGATGTGACTACCACAATGCAGAGACACTTCATGATTATCTATCTACACTTGTGTTAGCAATAGGATGAATAACATTGAAACTTATAAGAGTAATCCAGTTACAGAGAAGCAACATTTTACAGATGCTGGAAAGCTGAGGAAAGTATATATAGTATCAAGTGGTTTAAAGACTAAATACTGATAACTTTCAATCCACAACCAAAGTTATCTTAGTACAGGTTGACAATTAATTCTCCATACTTAGTGGATTATTTATGAGAGGCTTCATCTGCAGGAGTTCATCTGCCACAAGTTGCTGCGTGACTTACTCTGTGCCAGGGATGCATTCCATGGACATTGCAGTGGGGTTTCCCACACAACACCCATTTATTTTTACGCTGCCCTAGATTTACTTAATCACACTAATCTGGGGCAGGGCCAAAACATTATGCCTTCCCAGAGCAGGCATAACAAGGAGAACTATTTTTATTTCTCCTCGTGTTTATCAAAGAGGAAAATGCATTCTGTGGCACAGAATTGCCCCTTCCTGCACAAAAATAATCCTGCATGCAAAGCAGACACCCTTGCATCATGGTGCAAGGGTGCCTGTGTTGGGGCTAGACAGCAATATGGTGCTTTCCTGCCCTTTCAAATTGGCATGGGGGCAGCGCAGCAAGAAACCTTGCAGCAATGCCCTATGCAAATTCCCCAAAAATAAGAGCCTAAATTTCATTGATGTTTGAGATTCATCTTAGGTAAATTGCAGCTTTTCGATAATCTAGATGTTGTATCAAGATATTCATCCACCCTACCGGAAGTGTGTCCCATAGATGATATTTTGATCTGGAGAAGGTCAGGCAACATTTGCAAAATCAACACCTGCAACACTTTGTTGAACACGTAAGCAAAATGTAACCTCCTTTCTTTTGCTAAATTGCAGGAGTAGAAAGTGCTTGGTGAAGCACCTCCAAAGTTTAAACTAGCAACTAAATCATCCAAATGGGTATTATAGATCTGAAATGTATTCAAATATCCATCACACATAGACAGTAAATACTAAGGACGAGCATTGAAGTAACTGTAATTGACAAAAATGAAATTTCACAACAGAAGTATCGGGATCTCACAATTATATTTTTATAATTTTTAAGTACTTTTATATTATGCTTGTTTCCTTTCTCATGTTAACTAAAATGGAGGCCATGTCTGAAATCATTAATATAACTTAACTCGTAATGAGTCTTGGCTTCTTTTTTGCCAGCCCTTTTAAACTGACTTATTTGGGTGAAATCAGCAATGTCTCTCCCTAGAAAGGGTGCCTTGGCTTGTCTTTTTCAACCCTTTAATATTTGTTAATCTTATTTTGTGCGGTCTTTGTTTTCTTCCCTTTCCTGGTGCGCGGTCCGTTGTACATGGCTCTTTGCCCTTTCTCCAAAGGATGCCCCCATTCACATATTTCCTCATGGGGGCCAAACACTGACAATTCTAAAGTCACGGGATTGTGATTTGTGAAATTTGGAGTAGAGTGCATGTATTGCTGACCTCTGTAAAATGTCGAATCAAGAACATTTTCACTTTTTATTGTATCCAATATACTTTCCATTCATTTTCCACGATCATTCCACCACTTGCAGTTTTCATCCTGTACTTTAGATTAATTTACCATCATCTTGTCTTAAATTTTGTTACTAAACTCACTTGACGAAATTTGTATCTTTAAGTGGAATAGGAGAGAATAAAACAGGGATAGTTCTAAATAAACAGTCTCTGCAACATTATTTGCATGCATGTCTTACATGTTATTTTATGTTATATGGTATTTGTAAAGCGCAATTTCACTCCAAGGAGCATCATGGCACTGAGCAAGTTGCTAACAGACAGGATGGCTGAGACTAGGAAAAGAGATTTCAGATAAGTGCTTTACATAGCGCATCAGGTGCCGTAAAAATCCACCTTTTCAGAGCTTTCCTGAAGAGGGTTTCTGATTTGATGAAACGTAGGTGGTTAGGCAGTTGGTTCCAGGCTTTTGTCCCTAGAACTTCCATTGATTTCCCCCCTTTTGAGATGTATCAGAAAATAGGGGGTTTTCGTAGATTAGCATTCGAAGATCTGAGGGTTTGGCATGGCAGATAGCGTGTAAACCTAGGCCGTAGATAGTGTGGGCCTGAGGAATGAAATATTCGGACGGTAATTATGAGGATCTTGAAAAAGAGTCGTTTATGGATAGGTAGCCAGTGCAAAGCCTTTAGAGCTACGGATGCAGATGAGTGCCTTGGCCATTTTAAGACTAGTCGGGCTGCAGCCCGCTGTACCATCTGAAGCTTGTGTAGGACCGACTTATTGGCTCCTGCATAAAGGCTGTTGCAATAGTCCAATCTTGAAGTAATTAAGGCAAATGCCACTGCCTTTCTTGCCATACAAGGAAGTAAGTCAAATAACTTTTTAAGTGACTTTATTAAATGGAAACAGATGTTCTCCTTCCCTAGTGGCGTAATTTTAGTTTTTTCGGAGTTGCATTTTAAGTGGTTAGTTTTCATCCACCGGAAGACAGATGTAACACATTGTTGGAGATTTTCTTCCACCAGTATGGTATTTTTATCTAAAACTAATATTAGCTGCATATCGTCCGCATAGGAGTTCGTTGTGGTGTTAAAGGAGGATATCAAAGTAATCAGAGGGGACATATAGACATTAAAGAGTGCAGGACTGAGGACAGACCCTTGTGGTACCCCGGAAAGAAGAGTTTTTTCTGCTGACTGATAGTTTCCAAGAGTGAAGACTTGTCTTCTGTTTTGTAGAAAGGATTTAAGCCAGGCCAGGGCAAGATGAGAAATATCATGTGACATGAGACTGTCGAGGAGGATGACATGAGAAACCATGTCAAAAGCAGCTGACATGTCTGTGGTGTCCTGCGCTGATGGTGACCTGGGGCCTAGAAAATACTATCAGGCGGACACAGGAGCTACTTTGGTGGTTAGTAGCTAGACTGACCACGCCCAGGCTTGCCGGGCTTTTATTAGCAACACCCACGTTACGCTCACGTAAGGGTCAAACCAAACTCCCCTTACGCCTGAGGGGCAACACACATCCTGGACAGTGGGAGGGGGCGTGTGCTGCAGTGGTACACCCCACTGGCAGCAACACTACATTCCTCCTTTACCTAGGGATGAAAAAAGACAGAATAGGAAAAACAATTTTCAAACAGTTCAATAGTCCTTCAGGTCAGCAGACCCTGCTGTGAGGGTTGGTTGCGGGGCGCAAACCAAAAGTCCACTCAAAGTCTCTGGGTCAGTCTCTGCTCCACAGGCGGCAAACATAACATTTCAAAAACAAACAAAAGAACAGTCTTACTTCTTCTCGGCGGGGTCTGCCATCTCGGTCTGCTCAACGCCAACACTGTGCCACAAAGTCACGATACCTCTGAGAGGGCTTGGGACAGGGACGCAGGCTGTATCTTGATTGGCTCCGGCTTGCTCTAGCATCTTAAGTTCAGCTTCCACCTTGGGTCGGAGGTGGAATGCAATCCGCCTGTGCCGGAGGGCCACAGGGGCCACCGATTGGTCTATGTGGAGTCTGACGGGAGGACCACGTAGGCACCCGATGCCGTCGAACAGCGAGGAGTGGTCTGCCACCAGGTGATCTAGACCTTGTGCTTGTACTGTCAGGGCGAAGTGGATGAGCCCCAGTTCTCGTGCCGTCTTGCAGCCTAGGAGGAACCCTGACCCTTCTTGGGATACATAGATCTTTGTCTGCAGCTGCGTGGAGTTGTGAGATACCGTCGTCCGGAATACACCGCAGAGGCGCAGAGGGCGTCGGGTCCCGTAGGCGAATACTTGCACTCTGGTGGGGTGAAGCATGGGGGCATCCTCCAGGCACCGGTACACGCTAGCGGCCATCAGGTTGATCGTTGCGCCGGTGTCGATGAGGGCTCTCACTGCTTGACTGTGGACATGGACGGTGCACATTGGTTCGTTTGAGGATGTGGCAGCCAGGGTGTTGAGCATGCGTACCACGTGGACCGACGCGGCGTCTTCCTCATCGTCGTCCATGTCGCTGCTGTTGGAGGTATTCGGTAGTGGCGCTACCTGTCGCGCCTTCCTGGGCGGGCCGCTTTGCTTCTTACGCTGCGATGACAGACAGACACTTGCAAAATGGTTGGCCTTCCCACATGCACTGCAGATTTTACCTTGGGCTGGGCAGGCGCCTTTGTGTGGGGCGGCACCTCCGCACCAGATGCAAGAGCGGTCGCGGGAAGGTTGGGGGGGGTGGTCCTTTTTCTGAGGCCTTGTCCGGTTGTCCGGACGTTGTGACTTGACTGCGCACACCGGTTCGGTCTTGACCTTGACTGCTGGGCCTGGCTCCATGTGGGCTGCTCGAGCCTTGGAGAGCTCTTTCGAGCGACCTAACGCGAGGATGTCGCGCATGGGCATGGCGTCTGTTTCCAGCACTCTCTCTCTCAGCTTTAGCGATGAACACCCCTGTATGAATTGAGCGCGAATTTCGTCATCCGCGTCAGGGAGTCTGCACGTGCTGGCTAGCTTCTTCAAACGTGCGTAGAAGACATCAACTGATTCCTCAGGGAGTTGGCGAGCTTGACGGAGCAGGAACCGTTCATAGTCCGCGCTAGTGAAGGGCTCGAAGTACCTCGTGATGGCGTCTCGCAGGGTGGCGTAGGTGTGTGGCGGGTCACCTTCAGTAATGTCCTTAGAAATGTCATGAATCGCCTCCCCTCCCAGGTGTAGCAGCATGGCGCGCCGTCGCGCTACAGCAATATCAGCCGCGATGAAGTAATTTTCCAGGCGCTCAACCCACTTGCGCCATCGCGTAGCCTGTGAGGGAGGGGTCCCTGTGACGGAGAAGGGCTCAAGAGGAGGCACATTGGCCATGGTAGCAGAAGCAGGGCGCTGCGGGGCGTCTTCGTGCTCCTAGTATGCAGGGAAAGAGGCTGTGCTGCTGGGACGAGATCCAGGAGAGTGGAACAGGCTGCAGTCTGAAAATCGCGCACACTGGCAGGCAGGGGGCGCTGTGTGGTGGCCTCGGTATTGAGCAGAGGGAGCAGGCACTCTGAAAATGCACGTAGGCGCCGGTCCGCCGGAAGCGTGATGAAGAATAGGGCCCGCGGGGCCGATGACACGCCAGATGCGTGAGGGCAGCGTCGGTGGCGCGTACAGCGCATGCGCGGGAACACCGGGGGTGTCGCGCTGGACTGGCGTCTCCGGAGGGCGCGAAGGCCGAGGCGCTTGGGCCGCAGGGGGTAACGGAGCACGCTGCTGCCCGTACCTGAAGTGACTCCAGTCACGCCGACGGATGAGGCTGATGGACGGCCCCGGAGACAGGCGGGGGCCGGGCAGGACTGCCGGAAGGTAGCGCGGGCCGCCGTAGGCGCGCAGGCGGGGCCGCCACTGCAGCAGAGCGGGCCGGGTGAGTCCGGCAGGGAGAAGCGAGCGAGGCCGCTCTGGGTCGGGCTGCGGGGGCAGCGGGGGCGCTGAGAAAGCGGCGCGCTGGTGGTGAGCACGCGGTGGGGCCACTGAGACCACCCTCGTCGCCAATGTGGTGTCCTGCGCTGATGGTGACCTGGGGCCTAGAAAATACTATCAGGCGGACACAGGAGCTACTTTGGTGGTTAGTAGCTAGACTGACCACGCCCAGGCTTGCCGGGCTTTTATTAGCAACACCCACGTTACGCTCACGTAAGGGTCAAACCAAACTCCCCTTACGCCTGAGGGGCAACACACATCCTGGACAGTGGGAGGGGGCGTGTGCTGCAGTGGTACACCCCACTGGCAGCAACACTACAATGTCTAATAAGACCAGCACATCATTTTTCCACTGGTCTAAGGCGGCTTTCAGGGATTCAGTGGTGTACAAGAGGGTTGATTCTGTAGTGAGTTGAGGCCTCAAACCTGCTTGATTGGGGTGTACGATGTTGGCTCTTTCCAGATAGGTCATTCGTTGAGAGTTAACTTGTGTTTCGGTACTCTTACTAAGACATGGAAGTAGAAAGATGGGTCTGAGATTGGTAAGGGTGGAGGGATCCACAAGAAGTTTATTTTGGAGGGGCTTGACGGCGGCAAGTTTCCATTCATTGCAGACTTCAGCTAGTAGTAGAGGGGCATTTATTATATTATTAATAACTGGGTTGACAGTATCTATAATGGCTTGCAAAAATAAAGGGTGACAGTGGTCAAACGGAGAGCCTGATTTCACTGCGAGAATATGCTCAGGGGATTGTCCTAGACTAATAACTTGGAAAGCTGTAAGTGATGGTCTATTAATATCTATATCTGGATCGGTGGGTGGAGTAACATGCGGAACAGAGGGAGCACGAAAATCATGTTGTTGTGAGTGAACATTTTGTTCAAACAGTTATTTCTTTGCATGTATCTCTAATGTTTGCACACAGTAATTACTGGCTAACAGGACTATCCCTCTAAGTGTTTTCAATCTGAAACACCGGCTTTGTTCAGTACTTGCACACTTTTCTCACATGGAATATTGGGTTGCCCTGTCTAATCCATACACAAGCTTTTAGGGCTCTTTAAGGTTACAGAAGTTGGAGTTAATAATTTGGCCACAATATAAGCCCAGGCTAGCATTTTATAATGTAGAATCCATTTTGTCCTTCTGCTTTGATGAGCAAAAAGTATGCTTAAGTTCTATGCAACCAAAATGTATATAAAGATCCAGACAAATGTAGAGGGGAAAGCATGTTTCCTGCAAAATAATGAATAGTCACACAAACAAATCACAGAATGTATTTTAATAATTTGCCTACACAAATATCCCTAATATTTCTTAACATAGGCATGGGTAAGACGCTGATTTGCCACAATTGCACTTGTCATATTGAATCTTCAAGTGTGTTCGCCTGCACTTTTGTTAGATTTACCACCTAGGACTGTTAATATCAATTCGCAAAGCACCACAGAAACATGAATGATTTCTGCAGCTCCCAAAGGAAAGCCGATGTGTTTATTCCGTTACCATTGATTGAGACAAAGGTCCAAAGCACGAAAACATCAATGAATGTCACATACGTAACAATAAAGGTTACACATTCTCCTGTTAAGAGAAGGTAAAATGCATAATGGCCATTGTTTTCATGAAGGAGCTCTCCTTCTGACAGAAGTCAATATCTGGCTAGCATGAGTCTATCAATACGAACAAGCACTTGCTTTAAAAACAGAGGTCGATTCGAGAAGCAGATGATGGGAACTATACGAGATAACATCTTCCACAGACTCAAGGCAAGGGATATTCTCAAATACCGAATACTTACGTGAAATATTGAGTCGATGAACTAAAGTCTTAAATATTGTGCATTATAATGCCCCTTTATTCCACTGCACTACATCACTGTAGAATAAGAGGCATTTAGAGAGTGTGGTGTGTCACAAAGATGGACTATTGGGTGCTTATTTATGAGAGCCCTGCATCACGTTTGCACCATGTAAAGTGGTACATGTGTGATGCAGGGCTCTCAATTAGATTTATAATGCCACGCAAAGCCACCCTGCCTGGCTGTAAGTGGCTTCATGAATCATGAATCGTGAGTAAGGTGACGCAGCGCAAATCGCTGTGTGGCCTTACTCTGCACCCAGAGATGTGCAATGGGTGTTATGGAGGGTTTTTCCATGCAACACCTATGGAAGTTGGGCCTGCCCAGATATATAAACTCATGTAAACCTTGGAAGTGCCAAATCTGTATGCCTCCAGAGGTGAGGCGTAATGAGGTAACATAAGTTTATTTTTCTTTTTGTTTTTTGCTCTTTCTATTTGTGCTGATTTCTGCAGCCTCTTAGAATAGTTTTTGTGCGGGAAGGTGCCCCTAACTCACAAAAACAATCCTGCATGCAACAGAAGCACCCTTGCACCATGATGCAGGAGCCGGCATTGCTTTTGTGCATGGGGAGCAGCTAGCATGCTGCTCCTCATGCAGAAAAGCAATCATCTTTGGTTTTTGAAAGAGAGAGAGGAGTGGTGCCACGGCCGGGGTGACTGACTACGGAATCTGTGGATCCTGGTTCGATCCCCGGGGCCGGCGGCAGATTAGCCCAGCACCATGTGACTCTGGGCAATAGCTTGCTTAATCTTCCCGACGGCCCCCAGCGTCTAGAGACCCCAACAGGTGATGATTTGCGCTTTACAAATGAGGATTATTACTCTCTTTCAAAAACCAAAGCAATTGGCTATGGTAGGGCAGGAGCCGCGAGGTTCCCGCCCTACCATAGCAAACAGCAGTGTCCCGGGGGTAGGCACTCTCGGACACTGCAAGAGCTGGCCCTAGGGGGTGGCGGTCCCCAGGGCCACTACAAGGCTCCCCTCCCAACCCTTAAAAACCCCGGGAGTGGTGGTCCCCGGGGCTGGGGGGTCCGTCACGGACCCTCCTATATTGAATATTAGAGCCCCGGGGAGGTGGTGGTCCCTGGGGTGTGTGGGGGGGCTTGAACCCCCTCACACAGGTTTTTTTTATATTTTTAAGAAAAGAAGCCCCGGGGGGTGGCGGTCCCCGGGGCTTGGGGGCCAACGGGGCCCCCCATTATTAAAAAAAAGAAACCCCAGGGGGTGGTGGTCCCCGGGGCTGCTGGGGGGCCGTGATATAACTCGAAAGCCCCGGGGTGGCAGTTCCCGGGGCTGGGGGGGGCCCTCTGGGCACCCCATTATAATAAACTAAAATGGCCCCAGGATTTGGCCCCCTGGGGGCTAATTACCAAAAAGCGGCTTCTGGGTTTGTTTTTTTCGCGGGATACGTGTACCTATGCGTATCCTGCGAATTAGAAAAATAAAACATTTTTTGCCTTGGGGGGTTCTTGTGGGACCCCCAGAGCAGGCCTAGGGGGGTCAGGGTGTGTCTACCCTGCCACCTTTTCACGTTTTTCGTGTTTCTTTTTCTGTTTTCTTGTGCCTCGGTTCTACCAAGGCACAAGATGGCTGCCAACGCTTCCTGGTTTGGAGTGTTGACAGCCAATTAGCATAAAGCTTGTTCTCGGGAAGATACACGTACCATATGCAAACCGTATTTGTCTATAGATATATCTATGATTTTACTTTTGATTTTCCCAGGAACTACTGAACGGATTTACAACATTTTACAAAAAGCGTAATCGGCGAACCAAACTCTACCTTTTTTCCAAATTTGGTGTAATTCCGTTCAGCAGTTCGGGCTGTATGCGTGTCTAAAGGTCCCTATGGAAAATTTCATGGGGAAAACACGTTTTGGGATCCCCTTTATTTCTCGCTTGACGGATCACCCCAAAACTTTCAGGGAAGGAGCGGAGCACCCCATCTTCTTGGAGAATTTCGTGAAGATTCATCAACCGGCACCAAAGTTATTCCAAATAGAATGTTGCAGATTTCCTATGGAAAATAGGTCCTAACTATAACTACCTACTGACGACTGCCATTAGGTAATATATATATAAGGAGCTCACAACATTGTCACTGGTGTTAACATATTGCCCTCCGAGTAATTTTAATTATGCCTGTACAAGATTGGATCTTTTTAAGTATACAAAGAAGCTGAAACTAAGGAAATTCCACTTATTGAACAAAAAGAAAATAGGGACTGGCACTGGTCGAAGGGATTGAGAAATAACAAGCTCCCCGGGTGTCCAAGTAGGAGACTATGATTTATACTGTGACATGCAGGATTTGCAAAGAGAAGGGGCCACAGAGGAAAATGATTCTGAGGATATATTAACTTTAAGAACCAATACCCCAGGCTCAACGGACTTTAAACCTAAGTCAACGTTCAATCCGGTGCTTACACATGACAACATCGATGTCTTTAATGAATTTGTGACAACGCAGATTAAGGATTTACACAAATCGACCTTGGCCAATGCTAGGAAACATCACAGGCAAAACAGCGCTTATGGCAGCCTGATGAAAAAATTACAAAGTAACAACAATGTAATTATAAGGCAATCAGATAAGGGCGGCAATATCGTCCTCTGGCCGAAGGACATGTATATGGAGGAGGCCATGAAACATCTTAATGACCGGCAGTGCTATGGCAGAAGTGATTGGCCCTTAGTAAAATCTGCGTGGAACACATTCAACTCCAACTTGTTGTCATGGAAATGCATGGGCTTGTTGAGCGGGGATGAATTCAAGTTCTTGAAAACCAATTACCCAGTGATCCCAGTATTTTACTTGATCCCCAAGGTCCATAAGGACCCAGCGAACCCGCCAGGGAGACCCATTATATCGGCCAAAGTCAGCATGCTGGAAAATGCATCCCGATATATAGACCACTTTCTTCAAGAATATGTACAATCACTTCCATCCTACTTTCGTGGTACAGGGGAATTTTTAGAGAAGATCAAGTTGATCAGATGGCAAGCAGACTATTTATTGATAACGCTTGATGTGACTGCCCTATATACGAGCATTAATCACTTGGATGGGGTTCGAGCAGTGGAATATTTTATGAGAAAAAGATCAGTCTCGATGCTCAGTCACAACAAAATGATTAGCAAGATGATAAATTTTTGTTTATGCAATAATTATTTCTTATTCCAGAACATGATTTTCCAGCAATTGAGGGGCGTGGCGATGGGGGCCTGCTTCTCCCCGAGTTACGCGTGCTTGCACATGGGACTGTGGGATGAGCAGGTCCTCAGGACCACGTATGAAGAAACCTTGAGTAACAACATAATATCATGGTATAGGTACTGTTTGTAATGGCTCGAAATCAAGCGCAGAAAGTTTTATTGCAAACATTAATGTAAGTAGTCTGAATTTAAATTTTACAGGTAACATAAGCGATTCAGTAGTAAATTTCCTGGATGTGGAGATTTATGTAGAGGGGGGCAGACTGGAAACCAGGCTTCACGGGAAGGAGACAGCCGGGAATACAGTCCTGCATGCCTTAAATCACCACCCAAGTCACTTGGTCCGCAGCATCTCCTATGGGGAAATGCTGCGGATCAGGCAAATCTGCAGTACGGAACTAGAATGCAGGAAGGCCCAAACTAGCAGTAGGAGTAGATTTCTAGCTAGGGGGTACTCAGTTGGGGTGGTAGATAGAGCAATCGCTAAGGCCAATCAGATCAGTGGTCAGGAACAGCAGGGGGTGGATAACTCGGTGAGTCAACCTAGCCAGACAACAGGCCCAGACCAGCCAAGACTTATCACTGCTTATAGCAGGCAGCATAAACAACTACACACTATCTTCCGTAGAAATTGTCCCATTGTCAAAGGGGACCCTATCATTGGAAGGACCTTGTCAAATAAACTGGAAATTACATTTAGCCGAGCACGCTCAATGAGTGACATGTTGGTGAAGAGCAGCCCAGAGGTGGCCAATAAGACCCAATGGCTCCATACCACCAAAGGCTTCATCAAATGTGCTGTGTGTAGGCAAGTAAACAAGGGAAGAATAAAACATCATATTTGACCCCATTTAGTGATATACCCATCCCAATAACCAAGAAGATAACCTGCAAAACAGACTTTGTGGTTATGTGCTGGAGTGTGTGTGTGGCCTGCGATATGTAGGCAGCACGAAGTTGCCGGTCCACAAACGCATACTCCAGCACATTCGCGCGGTTGGCAACATGGATGAGTCTTATCCGGTGGCAAGGTATATCAATGCATGTCACAACAGTGACATGAGTTGTCTGACATGCTATGCCATTGATACAGGACTGCACTACGCAGGGGAGGTGACAGGGAGGCCCAGTTGAGAACATTGGAAACACAGTATATTATCGAACTTAATACCAAGACCCCAAATGGGCTCAACATGGGGGAGGATATGTATACTTGCCTGGGATGAGCGCCATTAGGGAGAACTGTGTACCCGAGAATTAACTAGGGGGCCCCATATGATCTGGGGGAGAATTAACTGTTACTGAGTCTTAAATTTTCATTGAACATGAAACCGAGCTTCTTTAAAGGGTAAAAGAGAGAAATATTACCATCACTAAGGAAGGCCCTTTAGATTACCATTTAATAACATAAAAAACAAAGTAAATCACGTAAAGGGTTACACTATAGGGGATGGTTCTCTTTTCTTTTTTCTTTCTTTGTTTCTGTTTGTATTCATTATGATATGATTTGAATGCATAGCATCAGTTGACCTAAAAGGAAGGGGCAGTTGGGACACGACAATTCCAAATGACGCAGCAGTGCCGACGGTGGTAATACCAATAAAGCCAAATCAAATAACGTTGCCCACTGGGGCTATATCAAGGATGCCAAAATGCTGATATGACAGGTTTAAAGCTGCTAATTGTTGCAAATTTTGCACTAAATTAGAATGCCATTTTTTCACTGAATACCTTGCAATTTTGCACACATTTTTCATTAAGAGTGGAGTTTGAATGTTTTTACCAAAAAGTATTTATACTTATTCATACATTTTGTACATCAGATGAATTATTTATATTTATGTGTTTTTACCGAAATATTTATGAATTTTAATATTTACGGAATTTTGAACATATATATATATATATGAAACCTTCGAACATGTCAAGCAGGAAATGATTGTGGCATCTTAAATGAGAGGCAATGTATTAAACATATGATTGCACTACGGCGGGTCATGGGGAATGAAAAAAATGAAAAAAAGACGAAACAAAAACGACAGGCTTTTTTCTATGTCCTTAGGCCCGGGGTCAGGTGACTAGCACATGCACTGTATAATAGGGTGAGGTTTTTCACTAACGTCATGTGATCAAGGGCTCAAGGGCCCGAAACGCGTCATGGCGGCAATTGTGTTGTACACAGAATAAATTGATGCAAAGTACCTGACTGGGTCCGTGTCTGTTTCTTACCAGCGGAGAACTGGAGGAGTGAAACAGAGTTCTTCTCATATATATAAATATATATATATATATATATATTTACCCACCAAACGCCCTTGCGCTCAAGTGTGGCACTCGACATCGTCCCATCAGTGTTAGCCTCTTTGCAGCCTGCCAGCCTTGCGCCCAGGTTTTTCAATTCATGCAGCTGACGCGTTTTGAGGCAATACGCCTCTTCTTCATGAGCTTGTACATGGAAGAGCAGAAACAGCACCTGTATTATTATTGGTTTCTTTTATTGGACTTGCCTTTAGTGGGCGCGGTTACCAGTTGCACGTCTTTGGCATGCTGGTAATCGTAGTCTCTTGCAGGTGAGTTCGTAGTTAATTCCTATAGTAGGCTCCGCTCCTCCATGGGATTGAAAAGCAGTAAAACACCTTTAGTAGGAAGGGGCTTTGTGCGGGCAGACAAATTGATGCACAGGAACGGTGTGCTGAAACCGGAAAGAGCATTGTCCTCCGTAGCCTTTCCATCCAAGGAAATGGTGCTCCACTTGATAAACGAGGCTCGGGCAGCCCCGTAATTTATTTACCCACCAAACGCCCTTGCGCTCAAGTGTGGCACTCGACATCGTCCCCTCAGTGTTAGCCTCTTTGCAGCCTGCCAGCCTTGCGCCCAGGTTTTGCAATTCATGCAGCTGACGCGTTTCGAGGCAATATGCCTCTTCTTCATGAGCGTGTACATGGAAGAGCAGAAACAGCACCTGTATTATTATTGGTTTCTTTTATTGGACTTGCCTTTAGTGGGCGTGGTTACCAGTTGCACGTCTTTGGCATGCTGGTAATCGTAGTCTCTTGCAGGTGAGTTCGTAGTTAATTCCTATAGTAGGCTCCGCTTCTCCATGGGATTGAAAAGCAGTAAAACACCTTTAGTAGGAAGGGGCTTTGTGCGGGCAGACAAATTGATGCACAGGAACGGTGTGCTGAAACCGGAAAGAGCATTGTCCTCCGTAGCCTTTCCATCCAAGGAAATGGTGCTCCACTTGTTAAACGAGGCTCGGGCAGCCCCCTAATTTATTTACCCACCAAACGCCCTTGCGCTCAAGTGTGGCACTCGACATCGTCCTATCAGTGTTAGCCTCTTTGCAGCCTGCCAGCCTTGCGCCCAGGTTTTTCAATTCATGCAGCTGGCGCGTTTCGAGGCAACACGCCTCTTCTTCATGAGCTTGTACATGGAAGAGCAGAAACAGCACCTGTATTATTATTGGTTTCTTTTATTGGACTTGCCTTTAGTGGGCGTGGTTACCAGTTGCACGTCTTTGGCATGCTGGTAATCGTAGTCTCTTGCAGGTGAGTTCGTAGTTAATTCCTATAGTAGGCTCCGCTCCTCCATGGGATTGAAAAGCAGTAAAACACCTTTAGGAGGAAGGGGCTTTGTGCGGGCAGACAAATTGATGCACAGGAACGGTGTGCTGAAACCGGAAAGAGCATTGTCCTCCGTAGCCTTTCCATCCAAGGAAATGGTGCTCCACTTGTTAAACGAGGCTTGGGCTGCCCCGTAATTTATTTACCTACCAAATGCCCTTGCGCTCAAGTGTGGCACTCGACATCGTCCCATCAGTGTTAGCCTCTTTGCAGCCTGCCAGCCTTGCGCCCAGGTTTTTCAATTCATGCAGCTGACGCGTTTCGAGGCAACACGCCTCTTCTTCATGAGCTTGTACATGGAAGAGCAGAAATAGCACCTGTATTATTATTGGTTTCTTTTATTGGACTTGCCTTTAGTGGGCGTGGTTACCAGTTGCACGTCTTTGGCATGCTGGTAATCGTAGTCTCTTGCAGGTGAGTTCGTAGTTAATTCCTATAGTAGGCTCCGCTCCTCCATGGGATTGAAAAGCAGTAAAACACCTTTAGTAGGAAGGGGCTTTGTGCGGGCAGACAAATTGATGCACAGGAACGGTGTGCTGAAACCGGAAAGAGCATTGTCCTCCGTAGCCTTTCCATCCAAGGAAATGGTGCTCCACTTGTTAAACGAGGCTCGGGCAGCCCCGTAATTTATTTACCCACCAAACGCCCTTGCGCTCAAGTGTGGCACTCAACATCGTCCCATCAGAGCTTGAACTGCCTCTTTGCAGCCTGCCAGCCTTGCGCCCAGGTTTTTCAATATATAGATATATAGGAGCGCTAGAGGAATTACAAAGGAGGGATAAGGTGATGATGCAGTAACAGCGGCGTCCGAAGAAGGCTGAACACGCCGAAATGCATTATGCCAAAGCTGTTCTTGTGAATAAAGGTGTTTCCTGACATGATCCCCGCTGTGTCCTCTTGACTCGCTCTCCAAAGAAGTGGTCTTTCCTTGAGCTTGCCAGCAGTGCGAAACGAGGACCCGTCCTGGGCTACGTCTGGCAAATGGACTATGTGCATCAAGGGATTGATGGTCCCAGGATCGCCTCAAGAAACAATCACGCAAGTGGCTGCTGCCAATGGCAGCCTGTGACTGCACGGGGAGGTGAGCATGATTACAGTTCACCTCACAGCCTGGTTAGGTTCTATTTTGAGGCTCGGGCGTAGGGGACTGGAGGGAGACATTTGAACACTTTCAATACGTCCTCACCTGCTGCTACACGGCCCCTCCCTTGAGAAGCATACTTCAGTAAGATCCAGCTCCCGCACTTACCTGAACTGATGCACACTGGGAACTGTAGGCTCACATTTGACTGCAGCATCCCTTTGCAGTTGGGTCACCTGATCTCCCACCAATGGGAGCGCTAGAGGAATTACAAAGGAGGGAAAAGGTGATGATGCAGTAACAGCGGCGTCTGAAGAAGGCTGAACACGCCGAAATGCATTATGCCAAAGCTGTTCTTGTGAATAAAGGTGTTTTCCTGACATGATCCCCACTGTGTCCTCGTGACTTGCTCTCCAAAGAAGTGGTCTTTCCTTGAAGTTTATCGCGCTTGCCAGCAGCGCGAAGCGAGGACCCATCCTGCAAGCGTCCTGTGCTACGTCTGGCAAATGGACTATGTGCATCAAGGGATTGATGGTCCCAGGATCGCCTCGAGAAACAATCACGCAAGTGGCTGCTGCCAATGGCAGCCTGTGACTGCACGTGGAGGTGAGCATGATTACAGTTCACCTCACTGCCTGGTTTGGTTCTATTTTGAGTCTCGGGCATAGGGGACTGGAGGGAGACATTGGAACACTTTCAATACGTCCTCACTTGCTGCTACACGGCCCCTCCCATGAGAAGCATACTTCAGATACTTCAGTAAGATCCAGCTGACGTACTTACCTGAACTGATGCACACTGGGAAATGTAGGCTCACATTTGACTGCAGCATCCCTTCGCAGTTGGGTCACCTGATTTCCCACCAATGGGAGCGCTAGAGGAATTACAAAGGAGGGAAAAGGTGATGATGCAGTAACAGCGGCGTCTGAAGAAGGCTGAACACGCCGAAATGCATTATGCCAAAGCTGTTCTTGTGAATAAAGGTGTTTCCTGACATGATCCCCGCTGTGGACTCACTCTCCAAAGAAGTGGTCTTTCCTTGATGTATATATTATATATATATATGTATATATGTATATATATATATATTTAAATATATATATATATATATATATATATATATATATATATATATATATATATATATATATATATATATATATGTATCAGGGCTGGTACCTGCATTCCCAGCATCAGTTCGCCAAATCCTCTGAAGAGAAGGCGGGAGCCTTCGAAACGCGTCAGGAATTCCACGGCGAAATGGGACTGAATCACTTTCTCTTGAGCTCCTCAGCTATTCAAGCATGCTGTGGCAAGAAAGGCGAGTTCAAGTTTCTCCCCGCGTGTGTGGCTGTGTCTTTACACGCGAGCGTTCATATGTGGATGGAACCATCACCATCCTTTTACCGCACCCGCCAGAAGAGTGCAGCAGCGCCATGATGGAAACGAGCGAGCAGAGCCCCTGCATACACGCTGAGCACCGCCAAGCAGCCTCAGGGTAGGAGCCGACCAGGGCAAGCATCCAGCTTGCTAGTTTGACGGGCATATATCCGCCTACTACTCCGCTATGGTGAGGTCGCTTGGTTGGCGAGGGGAGACCACTCGTCCGCCTTGATCCACACATGGGGCGCCAAGACTAAACAGGACTACCAGTCCCATCAGGCACTGGGACATTTGGACTGCCCACCAGGGGCGTGCCATGATCATTATCAGGGCTGGTACCTGCATTCCCAGCATCAGTTCGCCAAATCCTCTGAAGAGAAGGCGGGAGCCTTCGAAACGCGTCAGGAATTCCACGGCGAAATGGGACTGAATCACTTTCTCTTGAGCTCCTCAGCTATTCAAGCATGCTGTGGCAAGAAAGGCGAGTTCAAGTTTCTCCCCGCGTGTGTGGCTGTGTCTTTACACGCGAGCGTTCATATGTGGATGGAACCATCACCATCCTTTTACCGCACCCGCCAGAAGAGTGCAGCAGCGCCATGATGGAAACGAGCGAGCAGAGCCCCTGCATACACGCTGAGCACCGCCAAGCAGCCTCAGGGTAGGAGCCGACCAGGGCAAGCATCCAGCTTGCTAGTTTGACGGGCATATATCCGCCTACTACTCCGCTATGGTGAGGTCGCTTGGTTGGCGAGGGGAGACCACTCGTCCGCCTTGATCCACACATGGGGCGCCAAGACTAAACAGGACTACCAGTCCCATCAGGCACTGGGACATTTGGACTGCCCACCAGGGGCGTGCCATGATCATTATCAGGGCTGGTACCTGCATTCCCAGCATCAGTTCGCCAAATCCTCTGAAGAGAAGGCGGGAGCCTTCGAAACGCGTCAGGAATTCCACGGCGAAATGGGACTGAATCACTTTCTCTTGAGCTCCTCAGCTATTCAAGCATGCTGTGGCAAGAAAGGCGAGTTCAAGTTTCTCCCCGCGTGTGTGGCTGTGTCTTTACACGCGAGCGTTCATATGTGGATGGAACCATCACCATCCTTTTACCGCACCCGCCAGAAGAGTGCAGCAGCGCCATGATGGAAACGAGCGAGCAGAGCCCCTGCATACACGCTGAGCACCGCCAAGCAGCCTCAGGGTAGGAGCCGACCAGGGCAAGCATCCAGCTTGCTAGTTTGACGGGCATATATCCGCCTACTACTCCGCTATGGTGAGGTCGCTTGGTTGGCGAGGGGAGACCACTCGTCCGCCTTGATCCACACATGGGGCGCCAAGACTAAACAGGACTACCAGTCCCATCAGGCACTGGGACATTTGGACTCCCACCAGGGGCGTGCCATGATCATTATCAGGGCTGGTACCTGCATTCCCAGCATCAGTTCGCCAAATCCTCTGAAGAGAAGGCGGGAGCCTTCGAAACGCGTCAGGAATTCCACGGCGAAATGGGACTGAATCACTTTCTCTTGAGCTCCTCAGCTATTCAAGCATGCTGTGGCAAGAAAGGCGAGTTCAAGTTTCTCCCCACGTGTGTGGCTGTGTCTTTACACGCGAGCGTTCATATGTGGATGGAACCATCACCATCCTTTTACCGCACCCGCCAGAAGAGTGCAGCAGCGCCATGATGGAAACGAGCGAGCAGAGCCCCTGCATACACGCTGAGCACCGCCAAGCAGCCTCAGGGTAGGAGCCGACCAGGGCAAGCATCCAGCTTGCTAGTTTGACGGGCATATATCCGCCTACTACTCCGCTATGGTGAGGTCGCTTGGTTGGCGAGGGGAGACCACTCGTCCGCCTTGATCCACACATGGGGCGCCAAGACTAAACAGGACTACCAGTCCCATCAGGCACTGGGACATTTGGACTGCCCACCAGGGGCGTGCCATGATCATTATCAGGGCTGGTACCTGCATTCCCAGCATCAGTTCGCCAAATCCTCTGAAGAGAAGGCGGGAGCCTTCGAAACGCGTCAGGAATTCCACGGCGAAATGGGACTGAATCACTTTCTCTTGAGCTCCTCAGCTATTCAAGCATGCTGTGGCAAGAAAGGCGAGTTCAAGTTTCTCCCCGCGTGTGTGGCTGTGTCTTTACACGCGAGCGTTCATATGTGGATGGAACCATCACCATCCTTTTACCGCACCCGCCAGAAGAGTGCAGCAGCGCCATGATGGAAACGAGCGAGCAGAGCCCCTGCATACACGCTGAGCACCGCCAAGCAGCCTCAGGGTAGGAGCCGACCAGGGCAAGCATCCAGCTTGCTAGTTTGACGGGCATATATCCGCCTACTACTCCGCTATGGTGAGGTCGCTTGGTTGGCGAGGGGAGACCACTCGTCCGCCTTGATCCACACATGGGGCGCCAAGACTAAACAGGACTACCAGTCCCATCAGGCACTGGGACATTTGGACTGCCCACCAGGGGCGTGCCATGATCATTATCAGGGCTGGTACCTGCATTCCCAGCATCAGTTCGCCAAATCCTCTGAAGAGAAGGCGGGAGCCTTCGAAACGCGTCAGGAATTCCACGGCGAAATGGGACTGAATCACTTTCTCTTGAGCTCCTCAGCTATTCAAGCATGCTGTGGCAAGAAAGGCGAGTTCAAGTTTCTCCCCGCGTGTGTGGCTGTGTCTTTACACGCGAGCGTTCATATATATATATATATATATATATATATATATATATATATATATATATATATATATATATATATATATATATATATATATATATATATATATATATATATATATATATATATATATATATATATATATGTAACCAACTGGCGGTCACCTGTAGGTAGTTATAGGTAGGGCCTAGTTACCATAGGAAAATCGCAACATTCTATTCCCAATAACTTTGGCGCCGATTGACGAATCTTCGTGAAATCTTCAAAACTTATGGCCTGCTCCGGTGCGCTCCTATCTTTAAAGATTTGGGGTGATTTGTCAAGGGGGGGTGAGAGAGGCCGCGATATTTACCGCTACGCTGCAGCTGCTTGAATACCCTGGGGCCGGCCGCCTTCCCAGTAAGCTGTATTAGGACATTAGCAGGGGCTTACATTGCCTCACGCTCCTGGATGTTCCCCTGTGGTGTGCCCATCTTCGCGAGAGTGGAGCTGCATTGGAGGAGCGGGCCTGGCAAGAATTGGGGTGCCGCAGTCAGCCTATCCTGCTGATTGTTCGATGTGCCTGGCACTGTTGGAAATGTTGCGCGGTGTGCTGCTGGGGATTGTCGGCCGCTGAGAAGGAGCTGCCGTGTGAAATGTGTGCTTGCTGTGAGGAAGCACGTGGGGCTGGAGAAGAGCGTGTTTTCCTAATGGTCGCGCCTCTACACCTGCTTGCTGGGCAACTGTAAGTACCAGACAAGTTGCTGGAGATTACCAGACTATATGTGGCTGGGACATAATATGAGTGCCTTCTATCTATCCTAGGAGCCCCCAGGCACAGTCCAAACCTGTGTGGTTAAGTGGACATTTTGTGTTACTTTGACTGTCATTTTGCTTCATATTGAGTTGGTCCCAGACATTGCAGACCACGGGATCAGCTAAGTGACGTACTACGGCATTGTTGAGCCACATCTAGATATGTGGAGATATAACCTAAAGATTACACATCCTTACATTTGTCTGACTGCTGTGGAAGGGCGTTATGGGGAAGCCGGAAAAGAACCAACCACGCTTAAAGTTCGAACTGCGAAAGGGTGGCAAATCATCGCAGAATGCGGCCTCTGATTCAGAACTGGAGGTGTTATCGCAGGGTCCCACACCCTTGAAAAATCATTGGCTGCCATACAAGCTAGCTTACAGGCCATAGATGGGAAGATTGAAGCCCTTAATGGCAGAATGAATCATTTCTCAGCAAAGCTTGACAAACAGGCTGCAAGGCTTGGAGAACCAGATCAGCGAATCACGGACGCAGAAGATGGACTGCAGCAAGTAGCGTCTAAGACAGCGGACATCACGGAGATACTTGCAGTAATACAAGCCAAGAATGAGGACATTAAGCACGCTCAAGACGTAAAAATATCTGCATTTTGGGCCTTCCTGAGTCGACAAATGTGGGGCGCCTGGAGGATTACATGGAGGCAATGCTGCGTGATATTTGTGGCAACGGAGAACTATCACCTCTATTCGCAGTTGAACGTGCTCACCAATCTCTAGTAGCCAGGCCGCCGCCCGGCTCCCCGATGAGGCCTATAATTGCACCATTATTTAACTTTCGAGATCGGGATACTATCCTGCGTGTGACAAGACAGCGAGGCACTATAACCTATCAAAACAATGTACTGTCGTTCTACCCAGATTTCACGGCAACGGTCCAAGCGGCTAGAAAGGAGTTCCAGAATGTTAAAAAGACCTTGATCAAGGGGCAGATCCCATATGCCATGCTCTATCCTGCGCGGCTGCACATAGGCGAAGCGGAGGGCGGTAAAATATTCACGACACCCAAGCAGGCGATGGAACATGTAAAGTCTCTAAACGACAACAAATATCACTGGACCACGCATCTGACATTGACGACTGAATAGTAAGGGGGTTGGGAACTCATAACTTATACCTGTATGCACCCCTGTGTTGAGATCAGTAGGTGGAACTGACGTGGCTGTGGTGCAGTCACAGGGGGCAGAACCTATGTTATATATCTTCACATTGTATATGGACTGGCACAACCACAGCCACTACTTATATATACAGGCTGGGATTTTTGGTCTTTCTAGAGTGGGGATGGGTGTATAAGATTCTCTGGCGGATGTAGAGTTTGCTCCCCTTTTGTTTGTGTATCACAGATGTCGATTGATGCCTTTCATGTAACTCAGATATTGGACTGGATGGCTCTAATGGTGGGGTGGGGTTAGTGTGATGGCGGCCCCCTCCCTATTTGTCTGGGAGTGGATTATGCCACTACGTTCCCCGATGGGTATTCCCCACCAGATGTATTTTCTGATTCTGTTATTGTTGGGAATGGTATTGTTTCAGGGTCAGGTCTTTGGCAATGTTGGGCTGCTGAAGTAGGTGGGGGGAGGATGGGGCTGGTTTTCTTTTTGTTTTAGACACAGGTGCTACAGTGGGTGGTGTACTGCTAAATTGCAATGGAATGCTTGCATGTCTCAATGTACTAAGATGTCTGTATAACATGTCCTATACCTGTTTACGAATGAAAGGGGCACTGTATAAATGCATAACCTGGAACGTCCGTGGGCTAAACTCACCTAAAAAGACGAGGCAGGTACTAGCTCACATGAATCGCCATGGGGTGCAGATTGCACTGCTGCAGGAGACGCATCTGAGTAAATTCATGGAGGGAAGCATAGTGCGCAGATGGGCGACGTAAAATCAGCGATGAAAAAACTGTGGCGCTTCCTCTAGCAGAATCCCCTGTCCCTCCTCCCTTGAATCACCCCTCCCTCACATTCTGCCAACACCAATTGCAGAATGCATTCCACCCCACAGCGTTCATCCTTTAGCATTGAACAACCAATGCCATTCCAAGACAGCTCCATTAGCAATGAGTCACAGTGTTCTCTATATACAGATAGGGCATATTATAGGTCTACAACTCTTCTTTTCCCAGGCCTCAGTAAAATACTCCCGCAGCTCACCAGTGTGCGGACTGAGCTGACTTCAAGACACCACTGCTCAATTAGTCATAGAAGGGTTTCCACTTCAGATTGCACAGCAGATATACTCCATTCATAATACTAATTAAGTGTTCCATGACAAGTACAGTCCATAATCTATGGTCCCATTGAGTCAGACTCTGCCTATCTGCAGTTGTTCGCAATCACAAATATTCATGCCATTCATGGGTATTAAGCCTGGCATCCTTGGCGTGGTTTCCCCTGACTTGTTGCCTTCAGACCGCCTATTTTTGCTGACTTTAGGTTTCTATGCAATTTACCACTGCTATTCTGTCAAAGTGCTTGTGCTCTCTCCCTAAAATATGGCAACATTGGCTTATTCTCATCCAGCACATCTAATATACTTATAGGTTCCTTGTAAAAGTGCACCGTACGTGCCCAGCCCAGGCTTGTAAATGAAATGTTAGTGGTAGCTCTGCAACAGTGATTGTGCCACCCATTTAAGTAGCCCTTTGAAAATGTCTCTGTCTTTCAACCTAGCAAACCAGACCTCTTACCAGGTCCAAACCTTCCTTTTTAGTAAATATGGTTCCCCCCTACAGTAGTCCCTAGACAACCCCAAGGGTAGGGTACAGTGTATTTAAAAATGTGGATATGTACTTTTAAGTTTTACATGTTCGGGTAGTGAAAAACTCCTAAAGTTGTTTTTCACAACTACAAGGGCTATATCTCCAAGGGATAACATTGAGAATGTCTTATATATATTTTATAAGTGTAATTTCCAAATGGGAAGCTTTAACTGGTTCAAATTTAGTGTCTCTGGTATCAGATTTTAAAACCTCAACTTATGGTCAAGTCGGAATTTAAATGGTATTTCGGAAAATGTCCCTTTTAGAAAGCTGGCATTTTCTTACCTTAGCCATTTGGTAGCTGTCACGCACACAGAAAAGTCAATCAATAAATCACCCAATCGGTTTCTGCATGGTGTGGATTATCACCCCAGGAGGTATCCACGTGTGGTGTCTGGAGCCTTAATTGAAGAGCCAGGTCTTCTTGAAGTTGGCAAGTGAGATTGAGGTTCTGGGGTAGAGCATAAGGTTGTTCCAGGACTTGGCAGAAAGGTAAGTAAAGGAGTGACCTTCATTGTGGTTCCACTGGATGCAGCGGATGTGTGCAAGGGTGAGGGAGGAAGATTTGAGTTGTGTGGTTGGCTAGTGGAACATCAAGTGGGGATTGATGTAGGAGGGTCTGGCGTTTTGGAGGGCCTAGTCATGGGTCAGGAGCTTGAACTGGCATCTCTTCTGGACAGGGAGACTGTGGAGGTTTCTGAGCTGGGGTGATGCTGGTCCATTTGGGGAGGTTGAGTTTGCTGCGGTATTCTGTTTAGACTGTAGTCATTTGATGAGATGAAAGATGGCGCCAGTGTATAGAGCATTTACATAGTCCAGTGGACAGGGGGAGAGGGTTTGAGTCATTGTTTTCCAGGTAATGACGGGGGTCAATCTGAAAATCATACGAAGCACGCAGAGGGTGTGGAAGCAAGAAGGAAGCCACTGCGTTTTCATGATGCCTCCTGGAGAGATGGCTGTCCAGGACGATGCATGGGTTGCTGGTGTGGCTGGTAGGGGTAGGAGAGTGTCTGAGCCCAGTGGGCCACCATGTCTTGTTGGATAGGCAGGTGTTCTTTCTGAATATGAGCACTTCCGTCTTGTTTGTGTTGAACTTCAGGCAGTTGATCTACCCAGTCAGCAACTTTGGTCATAGCATTTTGGAAGTTGACTCTGGTTGTGGTGGTGTGTTCTGTGAGAGATAAGACTAGTTGGGTATTATCATTGTATGACATGATGTTGAGTCTGTGGATGTCTACTTGGTCTACCTTATAGCCATAATTATCTGGGGAATATGCACGCTTTCCATACATTTGCCCTATTCCAATATGGCTTCACTGTATACTTGCAGGCACTAGTTACTCCATTGCTCCATCTAATTGAGTATAGACCTCCATCCAACGTGGCTTCAGTGTCTCCCAATGGGTTTTAGCCGGTCAAGGTTGCATGGGCAATGAAGCCCAGGTGAAGGCAATTATATTTTACTTTGAGTATTTGGCAGGACTTCGGCTTCTATATAATATCATTCATTGAGCCTTTATGCACTAGCGGATCATGCACTTCGCAGAAGGGCCCCCGGATTTATGTTTTTAGGAAAAAAATAACATTATTAAGTACCAACCAGGGGGTGCAGACCTGTGAGTCTATAGGAATTCTTAGTAATTTCATTTTGGATCTTCTTTCATATTTTGTATTGTTATCTTTTTTGTCGTTTCAGATTCAAGTCAATGCATTTTTAGTCTAGTATCTATTGAATTTAAAAGTAGAGTATTCTTTGAACCTTTTGACGTCTCATTGTATGGTATCATTGTAAACCTCGGCTGGTGTATACATGTAAGTTATGCACTATTCAATTCACTTTATGTTTATAGTGGTCTGTTAGATAGCCCTAGGTCTAAATCCTCTCCCACACATTTGTGTCTCGCTCATTAGTATCATGCTCTCTACCGCACTGAGCAGCGTAATTTATATGCAGGAGCTGGACAGTTTTTATGTTTAGGTAAGCCTCCTTTGAATTACCCTTTTTGTCTGGATTAGAACTAGGTGTGGAGGTACCCCATAGTTTGAGAATGACGAGAGCAAGATGTATTTATATGGATTTCTTGTATCTCTGCTATAGAGTCTTCTCAGAGGTGATTTATAATGTTGTGTCTTCTCTTATATTTGCCTCTCTCTATTCTACAGCTATTTGCCTCGTCATTTTCTACGTTGTGGTTTGGAAGTCAAATTCTTCCTTTCTTGTGACATTGTGTCCAATGTAAACAGTTTTTCATGTTCATTTGGAAAACAGATATAGTGTTCTTACTATTGCATCTATAGTGTCTTATTTTTGTCTTATTATATTTTCTATCTCTGGCAACTTTGGTTGGCTAATTTTATCACTTGGTGTGGTCACATTATCAGGGTTGCTGAACAAGATTGGTTGTGTCTTCCTATTATTTCACAAGCTGCACAATATTGGTTGGGTCTTTTTATCATTTCATACACTCTGTGGACTGATTTACTCTTGACCATTTCCTTTTTTCCTCTCTTCATTTTCCGTTTATAATAATATTATATTGCATATTTACGATATGAATTGTTGTTACCACAGACTGATTAAAAAAGTTCACTCCATATTGAGCCCCTTACACCATACATACATCGATAGTGTACGAGTCATAGATGGATGTATTGATTTTCTCTCAGCACTCTGATGAAGGAATTTTTCGAGTGTATCAAATTTCTGAAATGCGCTTCGGCATTTTTTTGTTTTTTCTGTTGTTTGTATTGAAAATTTTGTATTACATCTTTGTATGTATGTAATATTGTGTTCACGTGATGTGTTCAGCTTTTGTATCTGTTCTGTTCTTTGTTTGTATCTTATTTCTTTCTTTCTCTTGTTGATGTGTACATTGTACTTCACTGTTCCTCATCTTTTTTCTTGGGGCTCTCTCTAGGTTGAAGTGTTTATGATATATATTTTTATACATATTTGTGATTTCTGAAAATGAAGTTATAAAAATGACGTGTATATTTTTCTGATAATACATTTTGATAAAATGTGGTCTATGGGATTTGTAAATTCCTGGATGCATCACCATGTTTAAAAAGTAACAATTAGGGAAAAGTATTTGTTGTTATTTATTGCATTTTCCCTACTTGCTTCTCCTTACTATTTGAACCACCACGGACCCTCCTGTGTGTTTTGTCATTTTGGAGTCTGTGGATGCAGGCAGCGTCATCCAATTAAGTCATGTAGGTATTAAAAAAAAGTGAGGATGAGGGAAGACTCCTTGGCTGATGCTCTTGGGTTCAGAGGCGGAGACTGTTTGGCTGATTATTTCTGTGTGTGTCCTATGAGGAAGGAGGTGGGCCACTTGAGGACATTTCCTCTGATGCCTCTTTGGTGGGTTTGGTTATAAAGGTGTGGTGTAAGACTGTGCCAAAGACCACTGAGAGGTTGAGGAGGATCGGGTCTGCAGTATCATCACAGTTGAGTATTAATCTAATGTTATTGGTTGCAACTATTAAGGCGGTCTGGGTGCTGTGGTTGGAGTGTAAGTCGGACTGGGTGGTGTTGAGAAGGGTGTGTCCTTCCAGGTGCTCTGTGAGCTGGTGGTTGATGACTTTCTCCAGAACCATGCCCAGGAAGAGGAGAAGCGAGATGGGGCAGTAATTTCTGAGCGTATTGGGGTCAGAGGAGGGTTTCTTCAGGAGTGGTCAGAGCGAGCCGCCACAAGGTCTTCTCTTTGCCCAGCAAGCATTGTCTGTGAACGTAAATCGCCACCGCGAGATCCCAGCCCATCAACTGCAACACATGGCCTGCTTTTCACACACCACCGACCATTGCCAATGACGCTCTCCTTGCTCTGTTTGAACTTCTGCCCCATGAACGGGACTCTTGGTACAGAATGTAATAAGGTAATACTTCAGCTGGACTAATATGGGACTGCATCTAACTCGCACTCCATCATGGTTGGCCTGAGCTTTTTGGTTGGACCCGAACCAAAGCAACAAGATAATCCCGGTTAGCGTTTGATGCCTGTGAGTACTATTTTTCAGTTTATACTTTAAAAATTCATAACTCTGGTTCTAGTGATGAGATTTATGTCAGCTCTATTGTTCTGACCTAGTGTGAAACCTTCTTGCAGGCTGTTTTCATTTTTTTGCTGATTGAAGTATTGCACAAATACTTTAAACATTGCCTCCAAAGTTAAGCCTGACTGCTCTGAGGTAAGCTACAAGAGGGAGAGCACGGGTTAATTTAGGGTTGTATGTGCCTTACCCTGACTAGGATTGTGGTTACTGCAAGACCAGGGCTCATACCCCAGTAGATCAGGAACCCAATTTCTAACAATTGGTGTCATTGCTCTGTGGTTTGTCAGTCAAAGGTTAGGATTCGATCTTTGGACGGGAGTGATCCGATCACGCGCAATAACATCGCGGCCCGTGCACTTCGGATCTGGAACCTGAACGTGAGGTCATTGGTCAAACATCACCAGTTTATATATTACCTCATTGAAAAGGACTCCCCCGATCTACTTTTCCTCACCGAAACCTGGCTCCAGGACCCGGATGCCGCTATTCTTAATCTTACCTTTCCTCCGGAATATACGGTCTTCACACTGAATCGTGCCACGAGAGGAGGTGGCATCGCTATGGCGCTAAAATTGTGCTTCCCCGCGGAATGGAAAGCCCTTAGGTTGCCAGCCTGTGAGAGCGCCCTTTTTAAAGTGTCCTTTAGTGATCATTTCACGCTGAGCGGCATCCTTATCTACCGCCCTCCAGGCAATGACACAGCCTTCAAGACCGCCCTTGCCGATATGGTAAGCTCTCTAGCACCTAGCTGTTCGAACTTCAACATCATTGGCGACCTTAACATTCACTTTGACCGCATGTCATCCGCAGCCATAGACACTTTGCTTACAGATCTTGAAGCACTGCAACTTGTCCATCTTGTAACACTTCCCACTCACACTGGGGGACACATCTTTGATCCCTTCTTCTCCACTTTGGAGAGAATGAAGGTGTCCAACCCGATCCCGGTTGGCTGGACCGACCATCTACTGGTGGAAGTCTACTGTCCCATTGATAATATGCCATTCAAACCTGTGGATAGGCTGATTCTTAAAAGACACTGGCACAAGCTCAAACTTGAGGAGTTTTACAGGTTACTGGAGCAGAAACCCTTGAGCCCTTTTTTGGATGTGGAACGAGGATACGACCTGTTTCGCAAATGGATTTCGGATGCCCTTGATTCCCTTATACCTATGCGCTGGTCAAAATGTCATTCCAAGGTACCTAGCCCGTGGTATAATGACTCTCTTGCCGAGCTTAAAAAAAATCTGCCGGAAAGCTGAGAGGGAATGGAGGAAGTCCTATGACCGCAGCCTGAAATCCTCTTATTTTGCCAAACTGAAGACCTATCATAGGGCAATCTGTAGAACTTGGGCCGCATTCTATGCCCAGGAATTCCAAACCAGTACCAACCCCTCTAAATTAATTTTCAAGGTCCTTAAAGACCTTATGAATAAAAGAGCCACTTCGGCAGAAATATGCACCGACTCTCATTGCGAGAGTCTAGCCTCCTTCTTTTTGGAGAAAGTGCAGGCTATCTACCGAGGATTTGACCTGTCTCTGCCTGATCCAGAGCCAGCTGGCCCGAACCTCTCGGGCTATGAGACTCTGACCTCCTTGCCTGACTTGTCTATGGAGGCTTTTGACAAACTGAGCCTCAGGATTAAATCAGGCTCCCCTCTGGATCCGCTGAAGCCAGCTCAAATTAAGTTGCTCTCCCCCCTGTGTCGGGTCCCGATACTTACCTTGATCAACCTGTCGTTGTCTACCGGAATGGTCCCCTCCGCATGGAAGCAGGTGGTAGTCACCCCAGTTTTAAAGAAGGCAAATGCAGACCCGCTCTTGCCTGAGAACTATCGCCCCATATCTCTTCTTCCCTGGACGGCCAAAGTCACCGAGGCTCATGTTGATTCCATCTTGACTGACCATCTTGCTCATAACCATATATTAGATCCGAGTCAGAATGGCTTTCGGCCGGGACACAGCACCGAGATCGCTTTGCTCTACATGACCGAGCATCTGCGTCTGGTGCTCGACTCTGGGCGGACGGCGGCGCTCTTTTTATTAGATCATTCGATACGGTGTCCCACCGTATTTTGATTCAGCGCCTAGAGGAAGCTGGAGTAGCAGGGACTGCTCTTCAGTGGTTCCGCTCGTTCCTTTCTGATCGTTTCTTTAAGGTGGCTATAAAACCCTGCCAGTCCACCTTCCATCCGTTGAACCTGGGGGTCCCACAGGGCTCCTCGTTGAGCCCGACCTTGACCTCATATGCAGACGACACGCAGCTGGCGGTGACACTGAGTGGAGACCCTGAAGTGGATGCCCCCAGATTCCGAGCAGGACTTGTGGCAGTGGCAAATTGGTTAAAAACCAATTGTTTACAACTGAATGCCAAAAAAACTGAAGTTATGGTTCTGAGGAAACATGCGGAGCTTTGGGGAGATCAGTGGTGGCCTCCAGAATTGGGCGTCACCCCCGTCCCTGCTCCCGAAGTAAAGAACTTAGGGGTATGGCTGGATCCGGCACTTACCTTTACGGGTCACACGAAGAAGGTTGCTGCCACCTGTTACGGAATCCTGCGAGGATTAAGGCCAATCCTCAAGTTTTTTGACCCCCCCACCCGGCAGCTCGTGGTCCAAGCCTCAGTTCTGTCTCGGCTGGACTACGGTAGCGCACTGATGCTGGGGGTAAACCAGGCTGAAGCATCTAGGCTACAAAGGGTACAGAATGCTGCGGCGCGGGCCATTGTTAGTCTTCCTAGGCATTGCTCGGTTTCCAGCACTATTTCTGCCCTTCACTGGCTGCCGGTTAGGCAAAGAATTAAGTTTAAAGCGCTTTGTTTGGCCTTTAAAATTATGAAGTTCTCCTCGCCGCCTGCACTTGCTAACTTGCTCACCCCCTATGTTCCTTCGAAGTCCTTGAGATCGGAGGCTCTTCATCTTGCGGTCTGCCCACATTTTAAACTCAGCAGGATGGGTGGCCGCTCCTACCGAGTGCTTGCCGCTGGGTTATGGAATTCTCTCCCGGTGCACATTCGAGCTCTGGATAATCTGTCAGTTTTTAGGCCTGCTATCAAAACTTTCCTGTTCTCTGTACTTGGTTAGCCGTCTTTTTCCTTCTTTCTGCGTGTTATGTTTTAGTACTTGTTCAAGGGCCAGGACGCCCCTTTGCTGGGGCAGCTGTGCGCTGTATAAATAATGTTAACATAACATAACATAACAAGGCCCAGGAGCATCATCTCTGGTTTATGGGTAATTGGTAAGTCAGTACACTTTATAGAAGCCTCAACACCTCCTATCAAATTGTGTGTATGCTGGGCAGATCCATCTTATGCATAGTTCCTCACCAAGGGTTCCACACCCTCTCCAGCAACTTGGAGAGACATTGCATAAGATGCAGCTTATGGGGGTATTATGCCAACCATACCAAATGTATCTCCCTCCCAATAATAGAAGCTGAGGATGAGTAGCTGTCTCTGAGTAGCCTATACCAGCATGTATATGTTTCCGTATTAATAAGAGCTGCTCCCATTCTTTATTATGGCACCACTGCAGGCCCTTGATTGTGAGTAGGAGTTTGCATAGGGCTGGGATTGTTCCTTTCATGCCTATGAGTTTAGAGAGGACTGTTTCAATTGATTTCTTTGCTCTGATGGCTTCAGCCCAGATTGAGTGGTTGTCACCCAGAGGCGAAGTTGGGCCCAATGTAGCCTCTCATTCCCTGGGAGCATGAATGAGGCTTTGCATTGCATAAAGGCTTTGGGAGCTGAGGTTTCAAACATATCAGAGATCATTTTTCATCCCCCATCTCTCCAAGTGCAGAACGACTAGCTAAATGCCTGAATGTAGTGGATTAGGGTGTAGGGAGATGGTAGGATACAAAGCTAGTAAGTTCTACATATCTATCCCAGATTCAAAGGGTAGTGGACTACGGGGTGCTGAAATGGGGACCTGTAGTACCTGACTATTCCTTTAAAGGCCTGTGAAGCCTGTCCATCCATACTAAGTCCCAGAGGGGCCGCCGGGTGATTGCGTGGTCCATCCCACACCAGTTCTTTTCTGCTGCTAAAGTGATCCATTCCACAACCACTACCAGCTGTGCTGCCATGGAGTCGTGAGGGATGCTAGGCATCTTTAGACCAACCACCTTCCTCGATTGGGTTAGGAATGTTTGTGGGAGTCTAGGCTTCTTGCAGACAAAGAACAGTTGCAGTCACTAGGTAGTTTTAAAAGTTGTATGGGTCCAGCCATTTTGGGAAGGCCTGAAATAGGTAAAGAAGGCATGGAAGAATGTTCATTTTAATTGTATTAATGTGAGGAGCAAGAGAGCATCAGTGTGTTCCAAGTATGAAGGTCACTCATAATATTAGCCATCAGGCTTGAATAGTTGACCTGGAATAGCTCTCCTATCGTGCATGTGAGCTTTGTCCCCAGGTGCGTGATGGAGGATTTAGACCATCGGAATGAGAACAGTGCGGCCAATGTAGCCTTATCCACCACACCTAGGGGGTGATTACAATGCCTTTCCGAAAGGCTACGAATCGGATTCGGGACTGGCAAATCAGATTCAGAAGCTTTGTTTCCAACTGACTATGAAGCCTTTCCAGATGACCGATTAAGATGTTCTGACTTTCTGAATCAGTTCTGAATCCAAACTGGACGGCATCACAAAGTCTGAGAATTGTGCATGTCTACGGGCTATGTTTCTGAATGACTCGGAAGCTTTCCGACCGAGCAATTACGATGTCAGATTTGGACTGCCTTTCTGAATCGGTTGTTCTGACTCGGATCCGCTGTCAGAATCTGGTGGCCCATAGCAGGTCCCCCTTCACCCAGGGCCTTTCGAATCGGTCCAGTGTGGGTACCCAATGGAGCCCCCTTTCCAACCATTCACAGTGTGGCAGGCACCATGGCATGCCCACCACAGGGTGCATGGTTTTCCCCAGCCACCCCTTTCTTCAATGAGAGCCCCTGTATTCAGCCATTGAAGTCAATAGAAGTCCGACCAGATCGTATCCGGAAGCATCCGGATGCATCGTAATCAGTCAGTCAGACTCTTCGGATCCGATTCGGTCGGAACGCATTCTCAAACCGATATGGACAGAATGTTTTTCCAAACAGTATTGTAATCGACCCCTTAGTGTGAGATTGAGAATCTCTGATTTAAAAGCTAATTTTATAACCTGAGGATCTATCATATGTTTAAAATAATGTCACCACTTTAGGCAGGTAAGTGCTCGGAGAACTAAAGGTGAGGAGGACATTGTCCCCATAAATTGTGATCTTATATTCCTGTGCCCCAAACTAGATCCCCATCATCACAGGTGACTGTTGCATCAGGCATGCTACGTGTTCAATATAAATTTAACTGGTTTGTCTGTTACTTCTCAAAAGAGAAAACAAGATGAAAAGTGAACATTTAGGGAGCTTTAAGCCATGGGGTCTGAGTACCTGGCAAAAACGATCCTTATGAACATTGTTCCTAAGCCCATCTTATAGAGTGTGAGATGCAGAAAGACCACCTCTATCCTATCTTTGGCCTTCTGTGAGGCTAGTGAGCTTGAATCTCTGGGATATCCCTGAGAGATGCTTTCTCCATCAGGTGTATAACCGCTCAACGGTCATAATGTGCCTTGTGGCCCGGTATAACTCCAGTCTGGTCAGGATGGGCCAGAGTGGGCAGCACAACATTGAGGCCTGTGGCCAAAAGTTTTAAAAATAGTTTTGCATCTAAATTTAAAAGGGCGATTGGCTGGTACGACATGCACTGACAGAGGCCTTTGTTGGGTTTTGGGATGACCGCAACCGTGACATCCCCCATTATCTGTAAGACAGCACAGTAATTAAACAGGTCTACCAGTTTCAGTGTGAGTTTAGCCACATATGGCTTACAAAACAAGACTGAGAGGTAATCTGGGCCTTGGGTTTTGTTGAGTTTCATTGAATTAATAGCTAGACAAATTGTATAGGGTGTAATCAGGCTTTCCAAGGATTCCCTTTGAGTGCCTAAAACTTTAAGGAGATGGACTTAGTCCAGGAAAATTCTCCCATGTACATGATCATTCTGGTATAATGTTTCATAAAATTGAACAATGAATCCACTTTTATTGGATCTCCCCATAAAGGAAGTGCTTTTTTTGTCCAGAATCTCCTTAATGTAATCTTGCCCCATTTTCCCCAGAGGGTCTGGGCAACTAAAGGTCAACTTTGTCTCCCATCACGTATGCTGTCCAAAAAACGGGGGCAGGAAGAGAAATAATTGGGTTGACCCTCCTCAATATTACAACATGAATAAAAAAAGAAACCCAGTAAGATGAAAGACTCGTGATGCCCCCCCCCTCACTGTTGTCTTTACCATAGACTATACTAAAAAAAGTGCTCCCCCATAATTTGTTTGGTCGCAGCATGCCTCGATACATAGCAGATCGGGCAGAACCCCAATGATGAAGTATGCCACTAAGGGGCAATCCTGGAGGGTGAGGGATTTTGACGTAAAACAGTGTTTTTCTCTCATTGTGGAGGGTTTGCCCATCTTGAGCCTTTCATCTTACTGGGTCCCTTTTTTTGTTCATGTCTCACCACATATGCTCATTTGCAAGTGGATGATAGAGAGTTCAACCTTATTTGTATCATACATGCTTAGTTGGCCACCCTCAGACACAAGGGCATGTATACTACGTCTTGAGGGGTGTGACATCTGTTCTGTTTCCAGTCTCTGTATTTCACTTTCTATTTTATGAATCCCTAGTTTACAGACCATAGATTGCTGAACTGTGTCATCCTGTAGTCCCAAGTCCCCTTGTGTTTTCTTCACTTCTTTCAAGTAGACCCTCAAATGTATTCCTCCGCCCCCCTCTGTCCCTGATAGAGTCCCAGACCATGTTTAAGTCACGAGTGAGAATGATATCTTCTTTGCCATCCCCATTGGCTCAACTAAGAAGTCTAGGAGAAAAGTGTCCTGGGCTGCATTCGAGCTATACACCAAGGTTACCATAGTGGGTCCTCCATTTATTGTCCTTACCAATATGACATACCTGCGGTCCCGGTAAACTTTCATAAGGGATATCAAGAAGTGGAGGTATGGCATAAGAAGATTGTGACTCCTTGTTGATTGGTGTTACAAGGAACAAGAGTCCCTAAACATTACATACGAAAATCATTACTCTGGGATAAGAAATAATGCCCAGGAAATATCCAATCAATTCTTCAGAAACTGTTTTCACCCACAACCATCAGCCTGCTCCGTTGTAGGCCACAGTGCAGCCCCATAAGCATGTGCAGATGTTTGGCATCCTGCAGGTGCTCGCCCATTTCCATCAGGAGCCGCCAAAGTCAGGGCTACAAGCCAATGGGCAGGAGATCCCCCCACTCCTCCTTTAACCCCCAGGGGACCTCAAGGCAGGAATGCCTCCCGCTGCAGACACAACAGTCAATACGATTGAAAGGGCCACTCCAGTGTGCAGTGTGGCTGGTAGTTCCTCTGCTCATGGGGGGCTCTGACACACGTCCTAGGATCCCCAACAACTCCCCATATTGCCATGCCTCTCTGCAGTGAAAAGTGAGTTCAGGAAGCTCACGATGTTGGCATGTACTGCGGGAGTGATGGCAGAAAGCGTTTCACCTCTCTGCCAGCTTGCTCACACCCTACTTGCCCCGATATTTTTCAGTGCCTCAGGTCATTTTAACTGGGATAAGTCTGATTAAACTATTGGACCATTAACACTCAGGACAGTTTTCCACATTACTACTCTCTCAATGTTATTGTTTAGCACATGCATGATTATAGTATTATGACAAACAGTGTTACCGTCAAATTGCTACTGTGCCTAACACAAAACACACACATTTGTTTAATAAATTGAGTTAGAATAGACCACCTCCATTTTAAAAGTCACATTTTCTGTTAAAATCAAAACACAAATTATTCATGGCTCTGCTCCATGCAAACAGTTCCTGGTCAGTTTTCATGTAATTGTAAACAAAATATCAGGTTTCTGCAGGAAAACTGATGTTAACAGTAAATAGCTCAGATACACCACCATACTGTTAAAATCGGTACCTTTATTTGTAAAAATATATATATATATATAAAATCAATTGCAAAAGTGCATCATCATCTAGCTAGGCAAACGCTATCAGTGTTGGGAGTGTTTCTCCTCGTTTTCTGGTCCTTGTAAAGATTGCCAGTGCAGATATAACTATCTGTATTATTTCTTCAAATATTTGATCTTCATTGATATTCTTTTTCTTAGAAAATGTACGCTTGCATTTCTTGCTTTGCAATGTTTTAAACTAAAACAGTTATTAAAGTTCAACATAATATAGTATGCTTTCAAAGTGATATAGCATAGTAAAGAACAGAAGCTCATTTCACAGTTGGGGACAATAACCACCCTGACAAAATGAAACGGTTTCTCATATTAATTTTGCTATAGGAAATACATTTCAAAGAAAATTTGAAAACGTGTACTCATTTTAAATAATTAGGATTTCCTCAACATGACTTCAGTCGCTTCGCAAGTGATGTTACCTGTTAGGGCTGCAATGTAGTCGTAATTCAAATATTCATGGTTTAATTATTTGTTTATGTCAAAACTGACATTGTTGGTGTGATATTCCTCTCAACCTTTTGCATTCATCCCCTTATTTGCTCAACTACGTTTTGTTGGATTTATGAATGTCTTTTTTACCTCTGCTAACCAGGGAAAAATAATTTGAGCTCTCAACTTAAAACATGGTGTAACTGGACAACATCTGATTGGCAGATTCTATGTATTTGTGAGGCCCTAGTAAATTGTACTATGGGACTCAGGGCCTGTAAATTAAATGCTACTAGACAGCACTCATTATGCCATACACTAAAGTAGCCTTTAAAAACAAGCCTCTTGTCTGCCACTGCAGCCTATAGTGCAGTTTTAAGCTGCAATTTTGATCTGGCAAAGTAATCCTTTTTCCAGGCCTAAATCCTTCCTTTTTTAAACTTATAAGTCACCCCTGAAATAGGTCCTGACCATTACTCCGGCAGGGTGCATGATATTCAATAAGTAGGACTTTTGTTTTACATTTTATAAGTCTTGACAGTAAATAACTCCTCAGGTCAATATTCCCTGGTGTAAGGCCTATCTCTCCCCTAGACAAGCACAGGGTTACATTCTTACAGTTAATATGTGTTAACTTCAGATTGGGAGCAGATGGAAATATGCTGTTTCCACTCAAATTAATTGTAGTTTAAATTCTTCTTAAAACGTAAAGTTGGATTTTAATTTACAACTTTAAAAATACTACTTTTAGAAAGTAAGCATTTTTCTGTCCAAATCAACAATGTCTATCTAACAGTGTCCTAGGTCAAATGACTGTAAAAGGTGCTGCTCTTGTGGGTTGTGCATTGCTTGCAGACAATAAGAGAAAGGAAGCAAAGGTGAGAGGGAAGAGGGTCTCGCTGTCCTGATTATCCTTTAAAAGGCCTTGCTTGCAGAACAGACAAAGGGATCTGACAACAAGCCTTGTCTTAGACACCCTAGACAGTTTGGAGACAGGTACAGAGAAAGGGGAATAACTGATCAGACCTGTTGTGGTCAGGGAGTTCCCCCACACAACGGCTGCGACCAGGTGTATAAGTGGGTCCTTCAGAGGGTCTCATCAGAACACTCCTGAAGCAGTGAAAGATTCAGAGGAAGGACTGCCCTGCTACCAGAAGTAGTGCTCTACTGCTGAAGGATGGCCTTGCTGTCTGAAAAAGGAGAGTTGGACTTGGTTGCCTTGATACCAAGCCATGCAGAGTGACTTAAAGGGTGAGTTGGCGGACCTCCTATGTGAGTTATAGGGATACAAAAAACTTCCAGAAGTTTCCCTCAAATCTCCAGTTGACCAGCAACAACTAGATCTACTTGGATCTAACTGAGCCCTGCTGCTGGCCTCTGATGGAGTGAGCCCTGATCCCCAAGAGGTGGCCCACAGATCCTAAATCCTTGTCTGGCATCAATATGAACACCTCCTGAAGAAAAGTTTGGGCACCTCATGAACATGAATCGACCTTTTCCTGGGTAGAATCAACTGCAGCAATGAAAATGAATGCAAAGTTCCAGCAGGACCTGGCCTTCACAACAATGGTGGTCGTAAATCCTGACTGGCTTCACAAGACCAGAGTCTCTCAAATCTTCATTCTACAGCAACGACAGTCTGCGACTCTCAACCTGCCCCTTTGTGCCAAAAGCTTTGTCCTCATGGCCCCCACCAACATGAACAGATGTGTTTGCATGAACTTTGACAAGGTAACTCTTTAGCGGGACTAATATGGTCCCTGTATTAAGGGTGGGCGGGCAGCTACGCTCCGTGCACGGAGTGCGCGTAGTGCCGTCTCCTACGCATTTTGCGTAGCGGGCGTAGCCTGGCGGCACTACGCGCGCTCCGCAGATGGTGCGTAGCCGGCCGCCACCCGGCCTCCCTCCCGCCCTACCTAAATACTTAAATAAAAGGATGGAAAGCTTTTAAAAACACTTACCTTGTCCGCCGCATCCCCGGGGCTCCCTCTCGCCGTCCCTGGATTCGCGCCGCCATTTCGAATACTAATGCGCATGCGCGGGCGGCCGCGCATGCGCATTTCTCACGACCATAGCTGCGTCCACTTCAGCTTCAAAATAACTACGACCCACCACCACCCGCAACAGGTCCCCCGCCGATGCTGGAGCAAGATCACCGCCGAGCAGCTCACCGCCTCCCTCAGCCAGAACACTCCCACCAGCACAACGGACCCCAACGAAGCAGCCAGCAACCTCACCAAGTGGCTGACCGCCTGCGCCAATGACCTCGCACCACTAAAGAACCCTCCCAGCAGACACGGCACCAAGAAAACCCCCTGGTTCACCGACGAACTCAAGGAATCCAAGAAGAACTGCCGCACCCTCGAGAAAGCCTGGCGGCTCCACCACACCACAGACAACAGGACCGCCCTCAAGCACGCCATCCGCAAACACCATCAGCTGATCGGCGCCACCAAGACGGCACTCAAAGAACGACTGGACAGCAACACCCACGACAGCAAGGAACTCTTCAGCATCGTCAAAGAGTTCTCCAACCCCAGCGCCGGAAACAACAACATTACTCCCTCGCAAGACCTCTGCAACTCACTCGCCTCGTTCTTCCACCGCAAGATCGCCGACATACACAACAGCTTCGACGCACAGACCACGCACCCTACCACCGAACCAATGCCCGCCACCACCACCCTCTGCAACTGGACCCCGATCAGCACCAAAGACACCACCTGCACGATGAACTCCATACACTCCGGATCACCAAGCGACCTGTGCCCACACCACGTCTTCAACAAAGCTGACGCCACCATCGCACCACATCTCCGAGACGCCATCAACTCCTCCTTCCACACAGCCAACTTCCTGGAGAGCTGGAAGCACGCCGAGCTGACCGCCCTCCGGAAGAAACCATTGGCGGACCCCACCAACCTCAAGAACTACCGTCCCATCTCGCTCCTTCCTTTTCCAGCCAAAGTCATCTAGAAGACCGTCAACAAACAGCTGGCCGCCTTCCTCGAGACAAACGGATCCCTCGACCCCTCGCAGTCCAGGTTTCGGGCCAACCACAGCACCGAGACCGCCCTGATCGCAGCCACCGACGACATCAGAACCCTGATCGACAACGGGGAAACAGCGGCCCTCATCCTCCTGGACCTCTCTGCAGAATTCGACACCGTCTGCCACCGAACTCTAGTGAAGCGCCTCAGCAACATCGGCATTCGAGAAAAAGCGCTGGAATGGATCATCTCGTTCCTCACCGGAAGAACCCAGAGAGTCCGCCTCCCTCCGTTCAGATCCGAGGCCACCAAAGTCATCTGCGGTGTACCACAAGGATCTTCACTCAGCCCAACCCTCTTCAACGTCTACATGAGCCCCCTCGCAGCCATCGCACGCCAGCACAATCTCTACATCATCTCCTATGCCGACGACACCTAGCTCATCCTCTCCCTCACCAGCGACCCCACCACCGCCAGAGCCAACCTACACGAAGGGATGAAAAACGTCGCCAACTGGATGAGGGCCAGCCGCCTTAAACTGAACTCGGACAAGACGGAAGTCCTCATCCTGGGATCATCACCCTCCATCTGGGACGACTCCTGGTGGCCCCCGGCCCTGGGCACCGCTCCCAAACCGACGGACCACGCACGCAACCTGGGCTTCATCCTGGACTCCTCCCTGTCAATGACCGGACAAGTCAACGCCGTCTCATCCTCGTGCTACAACACCCTGCGCATGCTCCACAAGATCTTCAGATGGATCCCCACGGAAACCAGGAAGACCGTCACCCAGGCACTCGTCACCAGCCGACTGGACTACGGGAACACCCTCTACGCCGGAACCACAGCGAAACTTCAAAAAAGACTCCAACGCATCCAGAACGCCTCCGCCCGGCTCATCCTCGACATCCCCTGACACAGCCACATCACCGGACACCTGAGAGACCTGCACTGGCTCCCCGTCAGCAAGAGAATCACGTTCAGACTCCTCACCCACGCACGCAAGGCTCTCCACGACCTGGGCCCCAAGTACCTCAACGACCGCATGACCTTCTACATGCCCACCCGCCAGCTACGATCGACCGGCCACGTACTCGCCACCGTACCACGCATCCGCAGAGCCACCGCCGGAGGAAGATCCTTCTCCTACCTGGCAGCCAAGACGTGGAACTCCCTCCCCACCCACCTTCGGCGAACCCAAGACCATCTCGCCTTCAGGAAGCAGCTCAACACCTGGCTGTTCGAGCAGTAACTTTCCCCTCCCCCAGCGCCTTGAGACCCTCCCGGGTGAGTAGTGCGCTATACAAATGACGTGATTGATTGATTGATTGATTAATATATGCTACTGTCAGACAGAATAGTAGAAACAGCAACACATTTCACATCACAGAAAAACAAAAAAAATGCTTTCCCAACTGGGATACACATACTGTCAGGAAAGCACAAGCATGAGGACACTGAATTGGAATGTAGTAAATATTAGGCAAATGCTTGTTAAGGGAGGGCTATGATGAAAAACAATATTTTAATTAACGTAAGAGAACACAACCTCCCCACCAATTGTAACAAAGATAAAAGTAAGATGCTAGAAAGGGGATTGCTGGTTGGCTGAGGTATGCACCCAGGTCAGACAGGAACAACCACTAAAGACAGGGTAGGCTATATACATAATGAAATACCCTGTGCTCACCTGTTGGTAGCTTGGCACTGAGCAGTCAGTCTTATCCTCAAAGGTAATGTGTAAAGTATTTGTACAACACATACACACACTGAAAGTAACTGAATGAATACACTACAAAAAGATTCCACACAGCTATAGGAAAAACTGAATATTTATCTGAGCACAGCAAGACCAAAATTACAAAAATCTAATCAGTAGAAGTTGAGATATTCATTTTTAATGATCAAACAAAAAATAGTGTTTAGAAGTATCTAGCGTTCAAAAGGTTACTTGATTTCGAGAGGGACTGGTGCCCATCCATAGTTCAGGCCAACTGCAATGGAGGGCAGGCCAGGTACAGGACCCATGTGGGGTCAGTTGACAAAGTACTTTAAATAGAGAAATTCATTAACACCTAGTGCTTGATACATCAATCTTTTCCATGCAGTCAGGTTGCTGCGTTGTCATCGAGCTTTGCTGAAGTGAAAGCAATCCGTTGAAATTAAGCCAAAAAGAGTATCTTCGTTGAATTGCATAGGCTGCAGGTCCTCTGTTTTGGGGCAGCCGCTGCATCAGAGTTGAAGGGCGATGTGGTGCAATTTCTCATGCAGTTGATGCAATGAGTTGCTTTCTTAGGAAAACAGCTGTAGAGCCTACTTCTGAGGCCAGAGTTTGGAGATGGCACCACGGGCAAGGGTAGGATTCACAGAAAGCAGAGTCTAGTAGCACCATAATTAAGGTAGGAGAAGAACAGGAGACCAGCACTCCCTTGGAGATCATTTGGAGGGAATGAAGGTTCCTTCCAGTGCAGTCATTGAGTGTCAGGCAGCAGGGCAACATGCAGGAAAGCAGGCAGTTCCAGTAATACTCTCCAGTTGAGTCTTTTACGCAGCACAGCAGTCCTTCTAACAGTGGTTCAGTTCAAGATCCAGAAATGTCGGATTCCAGATGGCAGGAGATCCATTGCTTATAACCAAAAGTGCTTTTGATGTAGGGGGTGACTTCGAAAGAACTCTCTAAAGTGCACAAAGATCCCTTTCAGCCCAGTGCTATCTGCCAGGCTAACACTGGGGGTAAAACTGTGCTTATTGCAAGGACAGGACACATCCTATTCAGGTGTAAGTCTGATTCACCTGTACCTGCACAGGAAGGCTTTCAGAATGCAGATGAATGCAGTTGACTCCTCTGTCACCTGTGTTGGTGGCTGTCTAGAGGAAATGCACAAAGCATAGCTGTCAGCCAGCCCAGACATGTATTGGAGGCAGACTGTCAGGCACAAAGTGCAGTGAGTACAGACAAATGTACACTTTCTAAAAGTGGTGTTTCTTAAACAGAAATGTTAAATCCAACTTCACCAGTAAGGAGGATTTATCATTGCCATACCAAGCAAATCAAACATGAAAATGCCACTCCTCTCTAATAAGGTATTACTGCTTTAAGGGATATTAAAGGATTCCCAACGTCGGCCTATAAGAGGGGTAGGCCTCACAGTAGAAAAAAACAAAATCGACCTTTTGTCACTACCAGAGCATGAACAACTTAAAGGTACATGTCCTACCTTTTACGTAAAAAGCACCCTGTTCTAAGCGTTACGTAGGGCCTACCATATGGTGACTGGTATGTAGTAAAAGGGGAGTTTAAGGCTTGGCAAATAGTTTTCAATGTCAAGTCGAAGTGACAGTTAACTGCACTCACAGCCACTGCAGTGGCATACGAGAGACAGGTTTGAAATTCTTCTTCTGTGGGTGGCACAATCAGTGCTGCAGCCCACACGTAGCATTTGAAGTACAGGCCCTGTGTATATGGTATACCCCTTTACAAGTGACTTACCAGAATAACAAATATGAAATGCTACTTTGCATTACTAAGCGACAAGGGGGAGTTGCATGGGTTTTCCCATACAACCACCCATGCTTTTTGATGCAAAACCCTATTTACTAACATTACCAGACAGGGTTTAGTGCCAAATATTATTTACGCTGAAAAGCAGGCATTAAAAGGAGAAATGTTTCAATTTCTACTTGGTTTTCCAACTTTGAATGTGTGCTGCACTATACAGTATACATAGGAAGTAGGAAAATGTTTTAAACTTGTCTAGCTATAGTATTTTGTACAGGAAAGGTACCCTTCCTGTACAAAACCAATGGTAGACTATGGCACTATGGTGTGTGCCTGGTGCATGGCAACATAAGTCAGCGCCGGACCTAGGGAGAGGGAGGAGATTGGCATACCTCTGTAACTATGGTGCTCTCCTGCTCTGTCCCTGTCACTCAATGCAGTGCAGCCTCTTTTGGTGCTGCGCTGTGTTGGTGACACCTTTGTGAATATAGACCTAAGTGTAGAATATGCAACAAGCAGCCAGTTTGCCTTTGAAATTAAAAAGTTAATAGCTCTGGCATATGCAGCTGTAGCAGACGTAGCTAACCCCTACAAGATGCTAATAGAACCTTAATGTTTTCATAGAAATTTTAAAAAATCGAAGTTTACTAATGGAATACTACAAAGACACTTGGATTGACAGACTGACGACTCTAGGCAAGGACACCAACCAACCCGAGTTCCAAATACCATGGTGGAACTTCTATGACAGCACCTTTGCTCAACAAGCCAAAACAGTGGGAGGGTGGCACCATGCCTTCCAAGACACACTAGGAGAAACACAACAACACTCTACAAATTCAAAGAAGCCCTTCAAAAAGAATGAGGCAACCAAAATCGATGGACAAAACATTCAATAAACCAAATCATACACAAAAATGATTAAGCAAATCTATGAAATGTACACACTTTGTGAATAACAATGGAGTTCCTATGTAGAAATGATAGGTAAAAAATTGTTATAAACCTTCAACCTACAGATAAACTCACAAGAAAAATAGAACAAAATCTAACACCACAGTTATAGATAAATGTTAGAATTATTATTGCTATAAATCAGTCTACAGCAAAAATGTATTCCACACTAAAGGAGTTAGATATAATATTTACATCCCAACATGCACTATTTTGTGAAAGGTGTTGGACAACAAAGGGTACAGATTTCCTATTTCTGCTCTGACCTAATTGATTTTGGGGGATGTGTTGGACAAAAAATGGGCAACATTTACTATTCTACTGCTATCAAAACCATTTTGGGGAGGGTGTTGTACACTAAAAGGATTACATTTAATATTCCTCTCCAATCTAATGGTATTGGACAATAAAGGGGTTACATTTAATTTTGCCACTCTAATCTAAACCATTTTAGGGAAGGCGTTGGACTCTAAAGGGATTAGAATTATTTTTCCCAGTTGAATCGAAAACATTTCAGGGAAGGTGTTGGACACTAAAGGAGTTACATTTACTATTACCAATCCAGTCTAAACCATTTTGAGGAAGGCGTTTTTACAAAATTGGGTTGTTGGTTGACTAGGGTCAAGCACCAGCTACAATCCCTAATATTTTTAAACTCAGAAAACTGGACCTAAATAACTGTCCTGAAACAATAGAAATATCTAATAACTCCCTCAGATGAGCCCCTTTCTGAGGTTGAGTCTGCCCTGGTGGTACCATCTTACCAGGGTGGGATGAGGTGGCATATGATGAAACATGTCACATTACGTGAGTGAGCCATCCTCATTCAAATCTTGGAATTGCCTGGAGTCTAGGTCAAAAACAGTTAGCAGCACACAGGGAACACACTGGGTCTCTGTTAATGAACTGCTGAGAGAGCATATAGCAGACTTCTGAGGGCACCACACCAATTTGTGCATGTATCTGAATCCTTCCAGCAGCACAGCAATCCTTAGCTCTGGCAAAGTATTCACAGGTCCAGAAGTGTAGGGGCCGATTCACAAAACTAAGCTGAGACAAAATCCTAAACTTACTACTTTTGGTATTCACAGAGGGCATTTAGTAGGAGTAAAGACAGGATTTTGTCTTAAGTTTGGATTTTTTTAAATCAAAAAATTGGACCGTCTGTGTCATAGTTCATATGAAAATAAATTCTGCATTTTTAAATATATCCGCAGCCAGAAGTACTCCCAATATATACTTTTTCTGAGCAGTATGTTCACAAAAATATCCACAAATGGATAAAGGAAGTTAACACACGCTTTAATAATACACATACATAAGATACCTTTTTAAAACTGTACAGTTAAATGGAAAATACAATTAACTTCTATTATTGATGGAACCATGTATTGATGTGATGTACCTGTTAAAACTATAAACATATGTATAGCTTTCAAAAAAGGAAATATTAACTTTTTACTTTGTTTTCAACGTTCACCTAAGTGAAATTTGACACCACTACACTCTTTGTGTTGTGTCATGTTCACGTTATTCTGCACATGAAAAGGCTGTGAAATTGTAAAATCTGAATACCACGTTAATATATAGTTTTAATGTGATGTGGTTGTTTGCTATGTACCCAAGTCTTTTATGTGATGTAAGTGATTTACTTTTTCTAATGGAGCAGTTACTTGCCTAAGCTTTTAACATTAATAAGTAATCAACACCTATCGATAGAAAACAGAGGGTAGATAAAGCAGCTGCACTTACCCATGATTGTTAAAGCGGTAGCTTTTGTTAATTCTTCTTTCATTGACTCAATTACTTCTAAATTACCACCATCTAGATTACATCTATTTATGGTTCCATTTCCTGAACTGATCCAATACAGCTTGCTCTCTGAATAGTCTATTGATAGACCTGCAAATAAATTAATTAGACAAATGAAAAATTACAGAGATCACATAAGGAGACATAATTATACTGTTGCATTTGAAATGTGAACATAATGTTAATTTTGTTTAACAATGGACATTCACGTTCAAGCAAACATTGGGGTAGAATCATTTAAATAGGGCTGGGGTAAACGTGCAATAGGGTTTCTATTATAGGAGCTCTTCCAATATCACATAACAAAATACTTTTTTTGTATCTTGCCTAGAGTGAGAATTTGTCCAATAAGTAGCTGCTTACTATAATGTTTATCGCCAGTACACTGCTGAAAAGGTACATTATGTAAATGCTATGCAATCTGCCTATCATCCTTATGCAAACTGAACGACTAAAATATGTGACCAAATTGCGCTGCAAGGTTGACTAACAATTGTGTCGTGAAAGTTCAACATTTATTGTCCTTCATGCAAGGGAGCGCTCTGTGAAAAACTGTAATGTTGGATTGCTGGAAGGACAGTTAACAGCGCAGTGGCATATTTAGTGAGAGTCACCCGTTAAATGATGTCATCAGCTCATGCTAAATCTAGCTGTTCTGCGTCATACAGACCTTTCCGCTGTGGTGCGAAGCACACTGCACAGTTCAGCTTGGTTTTGGAACAAAGGGACACTCTCCAGGACAAATTCCTAGGTGTATTGACCAGCAAAGAGGTCAGACATGTAAAGCTGTACTTTTAAGGTGAAGCATACATTACGCAAAGGTATACCAAAAGATATATATTTGACCCCTCATTTCTGTCTGTTTTCACTTGTTGCTAGGATTTTTGGCAAGGCCATATCATGATAGTCTTGTCAATCTGTCCTTGAACCAAATCTCACATTTTTGCACTCTCATGCAGCAGACATGCTGCCATCTCCCCTGTATACTTTAGCTGGGGTTTGCATAAAGGAATTTGAGTGCAGTGCAAGGATCAACTTTGAAGGCATGGCTTTGTATATGAAAGTTGATCTATCACCATAGGCACTAGAAGTAGGGTTACACGGGGTGCTGCTGTACCCCCAACATACCCATGCTGGAGTCCAGAATGGCGAATGTTCAACAAAGATGTTTTCAAATGTTGTTATTATTTTGTCACATTTGCTGGGTGTTCAAAGATAGAGTTCACGCCAGGCTATGTCTAATACGCATTTCTTATTTTTTATATATGAAGACTAGTTTTTGTTTTTTCTTTTTTTGACTGCAAATAATGTGTAATGTGAACTTCGTGTCAATCATGCTTAGGTAGTGGAAGTTTGAAAAATAAAGGTTGTGGAATTTTTTTCTAACAGTAGCATTTAAATACCAACACACGAACTGTACAAATTTTTCAAAGTATTTCAGCAGTTAGGATTTTAATAGGATCAAAACAAATCAAGACGTTTTGCTTCAGGTGTGTAAATGATAAATATGTGGTGAAACCCGATTTCCAAACATTATCCTTTCTGTGCCATACGGTTTTATCTGTAAAACTGCATTTCTTTAAAAATGTAGAGGTCATTGCAATGGAAAATTGTGGTTTGTAAATTATGGCGTATTACAACACCGTACTTTAGTAATTATTATTATTATTATTAGATTGTATAAAGCATGTAGCTACCTCTGAGGGATTCCCAGTGCTAGGTAACAGGAAGGGCAGACCAGAAACAAGCAATTTAAAATAGATGTGTTTCAGATAGATGTGGAAGCTGTTTAGAGAAGTACAACTTCTAATAGACTCCAGAGGGTGTCCCAAAGCTTAGGGCCAAGGAAAGAAAAGAAATAACCCCCCCCCCCCATCCAAAGACGTTTAATTCTGGGGGCGGTAAAACATATTGGTGACTGAGTAATATATTTGCAATAGGGTGCTTGAAAAATGCAACACCAGCTACAATATGACCCTATTCTCTTTCTGCTGCTGAAAAGTCGTGGCTCATTTGCTACAGTTTTTTTATTTGTGAGACACTTTATTTTTCACATCCTTATGATGTCAGTGATGTAACACTAAATGCTCCATCCCCACTCTGAAACTGGCTCCATCATCATTGGCTGTCACTGATGTTTGAGGTGCTTTGCTATACTTTACAATACTTTGCTTCCCCTAGCGTCACATGTGCATCAGCTCAAACCTTTGTAAACCATTTGTCAAAGAAAAACAAATTATCTGGCACATACTTTGCAATTCATATATATCATAATATACCCCCTGCAATACAACATAATGTTATCTGAAGTCACCAAGGAGTTCTGTTACCATATGCAGGAACAAGGCCAAAGGCCAAATCTTAAGGTTCAGTATCTGGTTATGGAACTCCAAGGTGACTTGCAATATCGTTATCATGTATGGCACAGGGTGCATTATCCCGCATAATACATGGCTCCACCATAACCTTTCCCACAAAACACTTAAATCCCTGGGGTTAGATTTATCAGTATTTCAAGTTAACTTGCTCAGCTGCATGCAAGGAGGATGGCAGGAATGCACCATAGTTAACAATATTGGTGCAGTTCTGCTCTCTGCCTGTGCTGGCATACAATATGCTGCCCAATACGAATGCAGGTACGCATGCACCATGGACATCTTCCTGCACAGAAACAATCTTTAGAGGCTGTTTCTTCTTTCTAAAACAGTGAGGAGAAATAAAGATATTACTCCTCATTCCACTTCCCCTGGGTAGGCGGACTATTTTGAGGTATTCCCAGGTTTGGTACATCTGGAAATGTGCCAAAATGCATGGATGGATGTTTTGGAATACCCATGCACCATGCATTGAATGCCTTCCCAGGGTAGAGTAACACAACGCAGCAACTTGTGCTGCCTTGAGTTACTCTAGATTTACCAATCCATTCAGGGCCATGCAGGATGTTCTTGTGCTGCTTAATAAATCTTACTTAAGTATTGTGTTGCCCTTGTGTGGTAATATAATATAATGATAAGAATGCCAATATTATATGGCATGTTTACAGACATGAAAAATAAAAATAGAATCTCTAGTGCACAATGAAATACATCTAAAAAGCTTGGAGATATTTCTTACAAGAAGATATTAGAATTATAGTAATGCATGCCCGATTTTTTTTTAAAAAGGTGTAGTAGCTGAGAATGTTTTTTAGAATATACAGAAAAGTCTAACTTAAAGAATTAACTAAGGAGTGCAAAATTATACCTGTTGCCTTAAATTTCTCATTTTTTGGTTATCAATCTACAGCTATTAAAAAAGGAGAGACGAACGAAAACCCACATTTCACTTATGTTCTGTAGACAACTGCTTTATGTATGCTCAAATGATGTCCCTGACTTTCCTTTCCTTTCCTCCAGGTGTATGGCTCTGACAGCATGCATTGTGATGTCAGATCTCAACTATAATAGGTTACAACAGTTGAGATGTGACATGTTTTCTTTATAATCGGTCACTCGGTGGGTCACAAGTTGCCAATTTATAAAGAAAGTTAACATAGGTTTTTCATAAAGAGATTGTAAAATTGTGTACGTGTCTGAGCATGATAGGATTCCCAGAAGCTGCATTTGTTTACATTTCAACTTCATAGGCAGGGATTTTCAGGCGGGCCGTTGTGCCCAGCCGCCTAAAGGGCTCGATCATATTCCCAAATTCCCACTGCTTATTGACCGTGATCTGTGAAATATTGGATCTAATTTTGAAGTTTATCCCTTCTGCTGTTAAAGTTTTCTTTTTTAGAGTCTGAATTAAAATTTCTTCTTTAATTTTATACGTGTTGAAGTTAACCAGAATTCTTCTTGGTTTTGTTGTATTTGGGTGCCGACTGAAAGGGTCTCTGTGAACTCTTTTTATATCCTTCATCAAATTTTCTTCAGTGTATTCTATATGAATAGTCAACTTAATCATTTTTGCAACAGATGACCCTCTATCTTTCCCCTCAGTCCCTTCTGGGATGTTTAGGATGCGAAGATTTCACCTTCTCCGGTTATTTTCTATTATTCCAGCTTGTCCTTCAACAGCACCTCTTTCCCTTTTAGGAGCGTAATTTCCTTAGTATTCGCCATTGTTTGTTGTGTAAGATCTTTCACTGAAGTTTCTAATTGCACTGTCCTACAGGCCCCTCTAATCTCCTTTTGATTTAATTCCGAGGTTTATGAATCTGTTACTTATTAAGTAACTGTATTCGGTCGCTACTGACTGAGACTGAGATTAGGGTCGGAACGCAGCTCTCAAAGGAGACTGATGTTGTATTTGTGTAATTTCTAACTGATTTTCCCTTCTCCCTTTCTCATGAGGAAGCGACAAATTTTCATGGAGTACCAACCCTGTTTGAGAGGAGAGTGGCTCCATCGTTCTAAGAGGGGGAGAGATCTTGTTCTCAATCTGGGCAAGATGAGCTATCTTCAGTTCTTTAGCTCCTTTTGACGTGCCAATTTCTTGTGGCTCAGGATTGTTTGCTAACACTTGAAATCTATTTGAATTTTTGATCTCTAGCCCCCCCCCTCCAGACTTACTCCAGGGGTGTCCCACCTGGATTTTTCAGCAGCAGGGTCTTCGGTACCACCTGAAAAAAGGTTTGTAATGAGTTTCTTTGGGTTTTCTGCCCAAGTCTCCACTTCTTTTACTTTCAGTCTCCTCCTGCTTGGACTTTCCCACTCCCCAGTGGCAAGCCCATTCTGGATCAGGTAGGTTCGGGGGACAGACTCTATTGCCTTATTTCGAACTTTACTCTGAGCACCCTTCAAAGAATTCCTTCCCCCTAAACTTCTCAGTTGGTACCTTCCCTGCAAAGCGTTCCTCTCTGATATCGCCTCCACCTTTTCTTCTGCCTGTAATGCCACTATCTCAAACTGGTCTGCAGTCTTTATTCTGATAAGGCCTTAATGTTCTTTCTTTCTCTGAAAAAAACAACCTGATCTCTCTTTTTTCTTCAATGCTCCCATTTTCAGATCTACCTCTCCCCCAACTTCTCCCCTCGCACCCTTCCCTAATTTTATTCCGACCTGTGTTTTGAGATTCTTCCTGCTTGGAGATTATGCCTGTAGCTTCCGCAAGTACTAATCTTCCTGACTTTTCCCGTTCCAAACAGCCATTAGCCTCAATATAGCTTCCTTCTGCATCTCCTCTCCCCTCACACCAGGTGCCTCATGTGAAGGTGCTGCCTCTGCCCAATCTGCCCTGTATGGAGCACCTTGCCGCTGCCCTTCGGCCACTGCCGAGCTACTGAGCAGCTCAATCCCAGCAGGATTTTGGCTCCACCGCCCCAAATGCCACCAATGGGGGAAGAAAAGGCGAAAAGGCAAAGGAGGCAACACAGAAAGGGGGATGCCAGCTGGAGGTGAAACGAAACGTGAGAAAATGTGGCTCCACAGATGATGTAAGCCTCCTACAGCACCCCCTGAATGCCCCAAACAGCATTGATCCCGTAATCAAAAAACCCAGCAGCAACCCGTCCACATCCCTACAGGGTATTCCTCGCCAGGTATTTACATTTAACTATTTCAGACAATTTTCAGGGGGCATTCTAAATGTACATAATCCTCTCTGTCCTCGGGAAGCCTCTGCGACTGTGTTCCAACCAGCCGCCAAGATGCAAAATTTCCGCAGAATAGAGAAGGCCGAAGAGTTTCTTAAATCTCTGTCGGGTACTGGATTGGAATAGGCAAGGCAAACTATGTCTCTTTTGGTATATTCTTCGTGACGCATTGCTGAAATCCTCCTTTTCATACTTTTCTCCGCTTTCCTTTCTATTAGTTCCAGGAGCAACAGCAGCATTGTTTAAAAATACCCTTTAACCCCTTCCATGCGGGTTAACGATATTGCCCCCACATTGGGGGATGGCAGTAGAAGAATTTCCGCTGCCACTCCCGACCCCCCACGCTTTCCCATAACATCAGCGTGCATGACGTCAGCTCTGATGTCTCAATGCAGGGAATGCCTGGTGCATGATCGCGCACAGCGTCGCTATCGTGCACCAGGAATGCCCCACTAGACACCAGGGATTTACTTAGAAATGCTAAGGAAGCGACCCCTTGGGCAAGTGTCGCTTCTTGAGGGGGACAATACATTTTAGACTTTTCTGCCCCCCCTGGGGACAGATAAACCGATTTTTGGCCATTTCTGGGCCCAGGGGGGCAGAAATGGCCCACTAGAGCCAGGGAATTGTATTTGTTTTTTAAATAGGAAGTGACCCCTTGGGTAAGAGTCACTTCCAGGGGCCCAATTTATTTTTAAAGTATATTCTGCCCCTTCTGGGGTAGATCGTTTTTTTATTTTGTCTTTCTGCCCCCAGGGGCGGGGGGGCAGAAAACCGCACTAGACACCAGGGAATTTGTTTATTTTTAAATGGAAGCGACCCCTTGGGAGAGGGTTGCCTCTAGGGGCCAAATGTATTTTAAATTTTGTTGTGTCTCTTCAGAGTAGGTGCTGGTGAGTGTAGCTGTCTCTTGTAAGTGAATCGTATAGTTTTTGAGTTTATAGATATTTGTGATAAAGGCACACATTTTTTTACTTACAGAATTTGCACAGTGTTGGTTTTTGTTGATTTGTTTGTGCAGTCTCCTTACTTAGTAAACATAATGGCTAGCGGCAGGATTACTGCAGGTTGCTGGTATGCTTTTTGAGTATTCCTCTGACCATGGTTCAGAGACTGACTCTGCATCTGAGGCAGAAGAGCCAGGGGAAGATTCAGGCAGTGAATTTTCTCTCCACATGGAATCATCAAATGATGAAGCTACTCTCAGTGCGGATGAAGCTACTCTTAGTGTGGATGAAGTGCCTGTGTTAGCAGAGGACATTGATGTGCTGATAGTGCGGCAATAGGCATCTGGGCTGCAGCCTTGGACTGCAAGGCTTCCCGTTGGTGTAGTGCAGCAAGAGGCCTCTGGGTTGCAGCTTGGGGGCTGCAAGGCTTCCCATTGGTGTAGTGCAGCAGGAGGCATCTGGGGCTGCAAGGCATCCCATTGGTATAGTGTGGCAAGAGGCATCTGGGCTGCAGCCTGGGCTGCAAGGCTTACAGTTAAAAGTGCTGACATCTGGGTTGCCCCAGGTATGGTGCAGCCAGCATTGCCAGACTTGCCTGGTGTTCCAGGGTGTAGAGTGAATACTGAACACTTTTTGCCAATACATTTTTGTTGTTTATGGATGATGTATTTTTGGCACAGATTGTTGAGCAGACTAATTTGTATGCCAAACAGTTTTTGAGGGACAACAGTGCCAGCCTTAAGCCCCACTCTAGAGCAACCCAGTGGACTCCCACAAATCTGGAAGCGATGAAGAAGCTCTTGGGTGTAAATTTTTTGATGGGCTAGCTAAGGAAGCCATCAATGTCTTGATATTGGTCTGCTGGTCCTTTGATGGCAACTGCTATATTTTTCGGCAGTCATGAGTGATGCTAGGCATTTGCTTCTGCTTCGGATGATGCATTTTGTCAATGATGGTTTAGCGTTGGCACAAGATCACCTTGATTGTGACTGTCTTTTTAAGATTTGGCCTGTCATTGATCACTTTGTTGATCGATTTTCTGAGATATACGCTCCAGGGAAAGAAATAGCAGTGGATGAGTCTTTGGTGTTGTTCAAGGGCCGCTTGGTTTTTAGGCAATACATTCCTAGTAAGAGGGCTGACTATGGAATTAAGCTGTATATGCTGTGTGACAGTAGGACTGGACATGTCTCTAATTTCAGGGTGTACACCGGTAAGGAATCCAGGATTAAACCCCCTGGTTGTCCGTCCACTTTGGAGTGACTGAGAAAATTGTGTGGGAACTTGGTAGAGGATTTTTTAGCAAAGGCCACCATTTATATGTAGATAACTTCTACAGTGGTGTGGGGTTGTTCAGGGAATTGGCCAAAGTGGACTCTGTTGCTTTTGGCACAATCCGCTCTAACCGTAAAGGTTTCCCAAAATAACTTGTTTGTCAAAAGCTTGTTCGGGGAGAGTGCAGTGCTGTGCGTTGCGAGGAGCTTCTAGCTGGGAAGTTTTCAGACAGGAGAGATGTCTACATGCTGACTACCATCCATGATGAAAGCACTTGACCTGTGACTGTTTGGGGTCACATTGTTGAAGTGTGCAAACCAGTGTGCATTTTAGACTATATTAGGCACATGGGTGGTGTTGACAGAGTAGATCAGTGGTTGGAACCTTATGCTGCTCTTCGTAAGGCTTACATTTGGTATAGGAAGTTGGCTATCCATCTTTTCCACTTGGCAACCTTTAATGCTTTTGTTGTATTCTAGAATTCTTGTCCTGAGTAAAAGATGACTTTTGATAAGTTTCAGCAGTCTGTAATAGGCAGCCTTGTTTTAGTGGAACAGGCAAGTGTTCCTAGAGTTGGAGTATGGAGGATGTTGCTAGATTGAAAGATCGCCACTTTCCTGATCATATTCCTCCCACACCCTCAAAAGACTTTCCCAGTAGAAGATGTAGAGTCAGTTGACAAAGAGGTACGCTGAAGGAGAGTCGTATGTACTACCTCAAGTGTCCTTCTAACCCTGGGCTGTGTGTGCCTGCTTGTTTTAGAATGTACCACACGCAAAATAATTTTTAGGAGCATCCATGAGTGGTAAAGTGAACTGCCTAGCCTCTATTGTTTAATATTTTTTGTTCAGTTTCAAGGTTGGCATTTGTGTAGTGTATTTAGTTTCAGATTTTGTGTTAGTAGATTTGTATCTATTTGCAAATTGTTTGTGCTTTTTCTCATTTATACAAAACAAATAATAAATGTGATGGCGGTGTGCGTGGAGTGGCGCTTATCTGGCGGTGTGCGTGGTCGGGCACTTGGTGTTTTGATTGATGCTTGGTTGGAGGTGTGCATGGACTGGCACTTGGCTGGCGGTATGTTTGTACTGGTGCTTGGCTGGCAGTGTGTTTGGACTGGTGCTTGGCTGGCTGGCGGTGTGCGTGGACTGGTGCTTGGCTGGCAGTGTGTTTTGATTGGCACTTGGCTGGCGGCGTGTTTGTACTGGCACTTGGCTGGTGGTGTGTTTGCACTGGCGCTTGGCTGGCACTGTGTTTGTATTGGAACATGAGTGGTAGTGGATTTGCACTGGCGCTTGGCTGGTGGTGTGTGTGGACTGGCGCTTGGCTGGCGGTGTGTGAGTAGTGACTAGCTGCTGGTCACTACGCACATTGCTAGCCAAACACCACTCAACGCAATCCGTGAGCTGGTGTGGTTGCTGTGTCAGGAATGTGGGGGTGTGAAAGTGATGGGTCCTTGAGTGGCCATGTCTGCTGGTGTGAGTGTTGTAATGTGCTGGGCCTGCGGCTGGTGTTGTATGTGTCACACGTATGAAAGGTGTATGAATGGCCTGTAAAGAGGTTGGTGCCTTGCCGTGGCTTTACAGCTCACGAGCTATGAGTCAATGGTTCAGTTTCTCGTCCTTTCAAGTAACAGTACATTTCATTTTTGTGAAATCTCTAGTTAATACAACAGTATATACTGAACCATCACTCACCCTCGTGCCAAATCCAACCAGAATGTTTGTGTGCTTGAAGGATAGATGGTTGTGCATAAAAATGTGTCTTTTCTGTTTTTGTCAAACAGCGTGTACCTTGTCCTTTTTTGTGAATGTTGTAATGTGTTGGTTTCGTGCCTGGTGGTGTGAATGGTCTTGTGTGTATCATCTATGAAAGGTGTGTGAATGGCCTGTAAAGCGGTTGGAGCCGTGAAGTGGCTTTACAGCTCACGAGCTCCGAGTCACTGGTTCCGTTTTTTGTCCTTACAATTATTTACTGTGCATTTCATTTTTGGGAAATCTCTTGTTAATAACATTTTGCATACTGAACCATCACTCGCCCTTGTGCCAAATCCAACAAGTATGTGTGTGTGCTTGAGGAATAGATGGCTGTGCAGTAATCTTTGTCTGTCTCTCTGCCAAGCTGTACATTTTCATCTAAGAATAACCTAACAAATGTAGTTTTTGTTGTAAACTAAACAACCATGGGAGTACATGGTGATGTCTCTCTAGTGGATCCCCACACCTTATCTTACCCACAATGTCCTGCAAACCTCAAAATGTGACTGTGACATTTTCCTTTCATTATTGTGCCAAAATGTTCACACTGCAGAAAGTACCAACCCCCCAGAATTTCTCCAAGTATCCCAATAGAAATGGCACCTCACTTGTATGGGTGGGCTAAGTACACGTGGCAGGGAAGGGCCCGAAACCTATTGATGCAACATTAAAATTACCTATCACAAACCAACCTAGTTTTACAAGGGGTGTCCCATTGGTTTATGGCCCAGGGCTCGTGGCCATCTGGGGAAACCTACCATACCCAGACATTTCTGGAAACTAGACACCCGGGGAAGTTCAGTGAGGTATGGCTTGTGTGGGTCCCCCAACATTCTCCTAACCAGAATCCCCTGCAAAACTCCAATTTTGCTGAAAAATTGACGTTTTTTCTCAAATTTCTGCGTGGGAAAGTTCTGGAATCTGCGTGGATCCACAAATTTCCTTCCACCCTGCATTCCCCCAGGTCTCCCAATAAAATTAGTACCTCACATGCGTGGGTGGGTCAAGGACCTGCGACAGGCTAGGGCCTAAAACCTATTGAGGCGACATCAAAATTACCTGGTTTTGCATGGGGGTCCCATGAGTTTTTGGCCTGGGGCTCGACAGCCATCTAGGGAAACCTACCTAACGCGCACATTTCTGGAAACTAGACACCCGAGGGAGTCCAGCAAGGTTTGGTTTATGCGGGTCCCCCATCATTCTCCTACCCAGAATCCCCTGCAAAAATTACATTTTGCTGAAACAATCACTATTTTATGTATGGGAAAGTTCTGGAATCTGCGTGGATCCACACATTTCCTCCCACCCAGCATTGCCCCGGGTCTCCCAATTAAAATGGTACCTCACTTGTGCGGGTAGGCATAGTGGCTTCAACAGGAAATGGCCCACATCATAATTACGTGATGCTAGGTATTTGCTTCTGCTTCGGATGATGCATTTTGTCAATGATGGTTTAGCGTTGGCACAAGATCACCTTGATTGTGACTGTCTTTTTAAGATTTGGCCTGTCATTGATCACTTTGTTGATCGATTTTCTGAGATATACGCTCCAGGGAAAGAAATAGCAGTGGATGAGTCTTTGGTGTTGTTCGAGGGCCGCTTGGTTTTTAGGCAATACATTCCTAGTAAGAGGGCTGACTATGGAATTAAGCTGTATATGCTGTGTGACAGTAGGACTGGACATGTCTCTAATTTCAGGGTGTACACCGGTAAGGAATCCAGGATTAAACCCCCTGGTTGTCCGTCCACTTTGGAGTGACTGAGAAAATTGTGTGGGAACTTGGTAGAGGATTTTTTAGCAAAGGCCACCATTTATATGTAGATAACTTCTACACTGGTGTGCGGTTGTTCAGGGAATTGGCCAAAGTGGACTCTGTTGCTTTTGGCACAATCCGCTCTAACCGTAAAGGTTTCCCAAAATAACTTGTTTGTCAAAAGCTTGTTCGGGGAGAGTGCAGTGCAGTGCGTTGCGAGGAGCTTCTAGCTGGGAAGTTTTCAGACAGGAGAGATGTCTACATGCTGACTACCATCCATGATGAAAGCACTTAACCTATGACTGTTTGGGGTCACATTGTTGAAGTGTGCAAACCAGTGTGCATTTTAGACTATATTAGGCACATGGGTGGTGTTGACAGAGTAGATTAGTGGTTGGAATCTTATGCTGCTCTTTGTAAGGCTTACATTTGGTATAGGAAGTTGGCTATCCATCTTTTCCACTTGGCAACCTTTAATGCTTTTGTTGTATTCCAGAATTCTTGTCCTGAGTAAAAGATGACTTTTGATAAGTTTCAGGAGTCTGTAATAGGCAAGCTTGTTTTAGTTGAACAGGCAAGTGTTCCTAGAGTTGGAGTATGGAGGATGTTGCTAGATTGAAAGATCGCCACTTTCCTGATCATATTCCTCCCACACCCTCAAAAGACTTTCCCAGTAGAAGATGTAGAGTCAGTTGACAAAGAGGTACGCTGAAGGAGAGTCGTATGTACTGCCTAATGTGTCCTTCTAACCCTGGGCTGTGTGTGCCTGCTTGTTTTAGAATGTACCACACGCAAAATAATTTTTAGGAGCATCCATGAGTGGTAAAGTGAACTGCCTGGCCTCTATTGTTTAATATTTTTTGTTCAGTTTTAAGGTTGGCATTTGTGTAGTGTATTTAGTTTCAGATTTTGTGTTAGTAGATTTGTATCTATTTGCAAATTGTTTGTGCTTTTTCTCATTTATATAAAACAAATATTAAACGTGATGGCGTGTGCGTGTAGGGGCGCTTATCTGGCGGTGTGCATGGTCGGGCACTTGGTGTTTTGATTGATGCTTGGTTGGAGGTGTGCATGGACTGGAACTTGGCTGGCGGTGTGTTTGTACGGGTGCTTGGCTGGCGGTGTGTTTGGACTGGTGCTTGGCTAGCTGGCGGTGTGCGTGGACTGGTGCTTGGCTGGCAGTGTGTTTTGATTGGCACTTGGCTGGCGGCGTGTTTGTCCTGGCACTTGGCTGGTGGTGTGTTTGCACTGGCGCTTGGCTGGCACTGTGTTTGTATTGGAACATGAGTGGTGGTGGATTTGCACTGGCGCTTGGCTGGTGGTGTGTGTGGACTGGCGTTGGCTGGCGGAGTATGTGGACTAGCGCTTGGCTGGCGGTGTGTGAGTAGTGACTAGCTGCTGGTCACTACGCACACTGCTAGCCAAACACCACTCAACGCAATCCGTGAGCTGGTGTGGTTGCTGTGTCAGGAATGTGGGGGTGTGAAACGGATGGGTCCTTGAATGGCCATGTCTGCTGGTGTGAGTGTTGTAATGTGCTGGGCCCGCGGCTGGTGTTGTATGTGTCACACATATGAAAGGTGTATGAATGGCCTGTAAAGAGGTTGGTGCCTTGTCGTGGCTTTACAGCTCACGAGCTATGAGTCAATGGTTCAGTTTCTCGTCCTTTCAAGTAACAGTACATTTCATTTTTGTGAAATCTCTAGTTAATACAACTGTATATACTGAACCATCACTCACCCTCATGCCAAATCCAACCAGAATGTTTGTGTGCTTGAAGGATAGATGGTTGTGCATGAAAATGTGTCTTTTCTGTTTTTGTCAAACGGCGTGTACCTTGTCCTTTTTTGTGAATGTTGTAATGTGTTGGTTTTGTGCCTGGTGGTGTGAATGGTCTTGTGTGTATCATCTATAAAAGGTGTGTGAATGGCCTGTAAAGCGGTTGGAGCCTTGAAGTGGCTTTACAGCTCACGAGCTACGAGTCACTGGTTCTGTTTTTTGTCCGTACAATTATTTACTGTGCATTTCATTTTTGGGAAATCTCTTGTTAATAACATTTTGCATACTGAGCCATCACTCGCCCTTGTGCCAAATCCAACAAGTATGTGTGTGTGCTTGAGGAATAGATGGCTGTGCAGTAATCTTTGTCTGTCTCTCTGCCAAGGTGTACATTTTCATCTAAGAATAACCTAACAAATGTAGTTTTTGTATTAAACTAAACACCCATGGGAGTACATGGTGATGTCTCTCTTGTGGATCCCCACACCTTATCTTACCCACAATGTCCTGCAAACCTCAAAATGTGACTGTGACATTTTCCTTTCATTATTGTGCCAAAATGTTCACACTGCAGAAAGTACCAACCCCCCAGAATTTCTCCAAGTATCCCAATAGAAATGGCACCTCACTTGTATGGGTAGGCTAAGTACACGTGGAAGGGAAGGGCCCGAAACCTATTGATGCAACATTAAAATTACCTATCACAAACCAACCTGGTTTTACAAGGGGTGTCCCATTGGTTTATGGCCCGGGGCTCGTGGTCATCTGGGGAAACCTACCATACCCAGACATTTCTGGAAACTAGACACCCGGGGAAGTTCAGTGAGGTATGGCTTGCGTGGGTCCCCCAACATTCTCCTAACCAGAATCCCCTGCAAAACTCCAATTTTGCAGAGAAATTGACGATTTTTCTCAAATTTCTGTGTGGGAAAGTTCTGGAATCTGCGTGGATCCACAAATTTCCTTCCACCCTGCATTCCCCCAGGTCTCCCAATAAAATTAGTACCTCACATGCGTGGGTGGGTCAAGGACCTGCGACAGGCTAGGGCCTAAAACCTATTGAGGCGACATCAAAATTACCTGGTTTTGCATGGGGGTCCCATGAGTTTTTGGCCCGGGGCTCGACAGCCATCTAGGGAAACCTACCTAACGCGCACATTTCTGAAAACTAGACACCGGAGGGAGTCCAGCAAGGTTTGGTTTATGCGGGTCCCCCATCATTCTCCTACCCAGAATCCCCTGCAAAAATTACATTTTGCTGAAACAATCACTATTTTATGTATGGGAAAGTTCTGGAATCTGCGTGGATCCACAAATTTCCTCCCACCCAGCATTGCCCCGGGTCTCCCAATTAAAATGGTACCTCACTTGTGTGGGTAGGCATAGTGGCTTCAACAGGAAATGGCCCACATCATAATTACGTGATGCTAGGTATTTGCTTCTGCTTCGGATGATGCATTATGTCAATGATGGTTTAGCGTTGGCACAAGATCACCTTGATTGTGACTGTCTTTTTAAGATTTGGCCTGTCATTGATCACTTTGTTGATCGATTTTCTGAGATATACGCTCCAGGGAAAGAAATAGCAGTGAATGAGTCTTTGGTGTTGTTCGAGGGCCGCTTGGTTTTTAGGCAATACATTCCTAGTAAGAGGGCTGACTATGGAATTAAGCTGTATATGCTGTGTGACAGTAGGACTGGACATGTCTCTAATTTCAGGGTGTACACCGGTAAGGAATCCAGGATTAAACCCCCTTGTTGTCCGTCCACTTTGGAGTGACTGAGAAAATTGTGTGGGAACTTGGTAGAGGATTTTTTATCAAAGGCCACCATTTATATGTAGATAACTTCTACACTGGTGTGCGGTTGTTCAGGGAATTGGCCAAAGTGGACTCTGTTGCTTTTGGCACAATCCGCTCTAACCGTAAAGGTTTCCCCAAATAACTTGTTTGTCAAAAGCTTGTGCGGGGACAGTGCAGTGCAGTGCGTTGCGAGGAGCTTCTAGCTGTGAAGTTTTCAGACAGGAGACATGTCTACATGCTGACTACCATCCATGATGAAAGCACTTGACCTGTGACTGTTTGGGGTCACATTGTTGAAGTGTGCAAACCAGTGTGCATTTTAGACTTTATTAGGCACATGGGTGGTGTTGACAGAGTAGATCAGCGGTTGGAACCTTATGCTGCTCTTCGTAAGGCTTACATTTGGTATAAGAAGTTGGCTATCCATCTTTTCCAATTGGCAACCTTTAATGCTTTTGTTGTATTCCAGAATTCTTGTCCTGAGTAAAAGATGACTTTTGATAAGTTTCAGGAGTCTGTAATAGGCAAGCTTGTTTTAGTGGAACAGGCAAGTGTTCCTAGAGTTGGAGTATGCAGGATGTTGCTAGATTGAAAGATCGCCACTTTCCTGATCACATTCCTCCCACACCCTCAAAAGACTTTCCCAGTAGAAGATGTAGAGTCAGTTGACAAAGAGGTACGCTGAAGGAGAGTCGTATGTACTGCCTCAAGTGTCCTTCTAACCCTGGGCTGTGTGTGCCTGCTTGTTTTAGAATGTACCACACGCAAAATAATTTTTAGGAGCATCCATGAGTGGTAAAGTGAACTGCCTGGCCTCTATTGTTTAATATTTTTTGTTCAGTTTCAAGGTTGGCATTTGTGTAGTGTATTTAGTTTCAGATTTTGTGTTAGTAGATTTGTATCTATTTGCAAATTGTTTGTGCTTTTTCTCATTTATATAAAACAAATAGTAAATGTGATGGCGGTGTGCATGGAGTGCCGCTTATCTGGCGGTGTGCGTGGTCGGGCGCTTGGTGCTTTGATTGATGCTTGGTTGGAGGTGTGCATGGACTGGTGCTTGGCTGGCTGGCGGTGTGCGTGGACTGGCACTTGGCTGTCAGTGTCCGTGGACTGGCGCTTGGCTGGCGGTGTGCGTGGACTGGTGCTTGGCTGGCAGTGTGTTTCGATTGGCACTTGGCTGGCGGTGTGTCTGTACTGGCACTTGGCTGGTGGTGTGTTTGCACTGGCGTTTGGCTGGCACTGTGTTTTTATTGGAACATGAGTGGTGGTGGATTTGCACTGGCGCTTGGCTGGTGGTGTGTGTCGACTGGCGTTGGCTGGAGGAGTGTGTGGACTAGCGCTTGGCTGGCGGTGTGTGAGTAGTGACTAGCTGCTGGTCACTACGCACACTGCTAGCCAAACACCACTCAACGCAATCCGTGAGCTGGTGTGGTTGCTGTGTCAGGAATGTGGGGGTGTGAAAGTGATGGGTCCTTAAATGAGCATGTCTGCTGGTGTGAGTGTTGTAATGTGCTGGGCCCGCGGCTGGTGTTGTATGTGTCACACGTATGAAAGGTGTATGAATGGCCTGTAAAGAGGTTGGTGCCTTGTCGTGGTTTTACAGCTCACGAGCTATGAGTCAATGGTTCAGTTTCTCGTCCTTTCAAGTAACAGTACATTTCATTTTTGTGAAATCTCTAGTTAATACAACTGTATATACTGAACCATCACTCACCCTTGTGCCAAATCCAACCAGAATGTTTGTGTGCTTGAAGGATAGATGGTTGTGCATAAAAATGTGTCTTTTCTGTTTTTGTCAAACAGCGTGTACTTTGTCCTTTTTTGTGAATGTTGTAATGTGTTGGTTTTGTGCCTGGTGGTGTGAATGGTCTTGTGTGTATCATCTATGAAAGATGTGTGAATGGCCTGTAAAGCGGTTGGAGCCTTGAAGTGGCTTTACAGCTCACGAGCTATGAGTCACTGGTTCAGTTTTTTGTCCTCACAATTATTTACTGTGCATTTCATTTTTGGGAAATCTCTTGTTAATAACATTTTGCATACTGAACCATCACTCGCCCTTGTGCCAAATCCAACAAGTATGTGTGTGTGCTTGAGGAATAGATGGCTGTGCAGTAATCTTTGTCTGTCTCTCTGCCAAGCTGTACATTTTCATCTAAGAATAACCTAAAAACTGTAGTTTTTGTTGTAAACTAAACACCCATGGGAGTACATGGTAATGTCTCTCTTGTGGATCCCAGCACCTTATCTTACCCACAATGTCCTGCAAACCTCAAAATGTGACTGTGACATTTTCCTTTCATTATTGTGCCAAAATGTTCACACTGCAGAAAGTACCAACCCCCCAGAATTTCTCCAAGTATCCCAATAGAAATGGCACCTCACTTGTATGGGTGGGCTAAGTACACGTGGCATGGAAGGGCCCGAAACCTATTGATGCAACATTAAAATTACCTATCACAAACCAACCTGGTTTTACAAGGGGTGTCCCATTGGTTTATGGCCCAGGGCTCGTGGCCATCTGGGGAAACCTACCATACCCAGACATTTCTGGAAACTAGACACCAGGGGAAGTTCAGTGAGGTATGGCTTGCGTGGGTCCCCCAACATTATCCTACCCAGAATCCCCTGCAAAACTCCAATTTCGCAGAAAAATTGACTTTTTTCTCAAATTTCTGCGTGGAAAAGTTCTGGAATATGCGTGGATCCACAAATTTCCTTCCACCCTGCATTCCCCCCAGGTCTCCCAATAAAATTAGTACCTCACATGCGTGGGTGGGTCAAGGACCTGCGACAGGCAAGGGCCTAAAACCTAATGAGGCGACATCAAAATTACCTGGTTTTGCATGGGGGTCCCATGAGTTTTTGGCCCGGGGCTCGACAGCCATCTATGGAAACCTACCTAACGCGCACATTTCTGGAAACTAGACACCCGAGGGAGTTTAGCAAGGTTTGGCTTATGCGGGTCCCCCATCATTCTCCTACCCAGAATCCCCTGCAAAAATCACATTTTGCTGAAACAATCACTATTTTATGTATGGGAATGTTCTGGAATCTGCGTGGATCCACAAATTTTCTCCCACCCAGCATTGCCCCGGGTCTCCCAATTAAAATGGTACCTCACTTGTGTGGGTAGGCATAGTGGCTTCAACAGGAAATGGCCCACATCATAATTACGTATAGCAAAACTACCTCTTTTTGATGGGGGTCACCTGAGATTTTGGCTCCGGGCTCAGCGGCCATCTTTGGAAAGTACTAAACCTAAACATTTCTAATAGCTAGATACCCGGGTGACTCCAATGAGTTATGGCTTGCGTGGATCCCCCAACAATTTCCTACCCAGAATGCCATGCAAACCTCAAATTTAGCTAAAAACCCACATTTTCCACATTTATTTGTGTGGAATCACTGTGCCGGCACACATGTCCAACCACACGGCGTTCCACTTAGTGTCCCAAGTAAAGTGATACCTCACTTGTGGGGGTGTCCAAAGCAGAATTGGCTAAAAACATATATTTCTTTTAAAAATGGTGCACTTAGTATTCTTGGTGCTATACTCTAAATCGCTATGTTTTGGGCTCTTTCTAGCCACAGGCCTTTGGCTCACCCACACAAGTGAGGTATGTATTAGAACATCCCCATGGCTTTTAAGGAGGAATGGATTAAAAAAATCCAGTCAAAAATCACCAATTTCATATGGGCCTCCAAATGTTTTAGAATTTTGTGGAAAAATGATAAAGGAAGCTTATGAATGCCAGATCTCTCCTATGATGCCTGGCTTTTTCTTCTGAAAGCAGGAAAGATGTTGTCCAGTACAGTGGATAGTTCTGATATAGGTAAAATATTCAGAATAATGCTGTAGGATGTGAAGGGGGGAGAGTTTGCCTTTATGCAGAAATATGGAGATCCACGTTTTTTCAAAAAAGTGTGTCTTAAGACTTTAGCTGGTTTTGCCGAGACATGGTACAAAGTTAGGAGAGGCTCAAAACGTAACTATTACAGTGGAATACCTGGGATTCACCGGGATCCCCGGAGTAGCCTAAAGATTGATTGGCTCTCCCATTAAAAGAAGCAGGGATAATAGCGTGGGGCCAATTGATGACTGATGGAGCCTTAATTTCTTGGGAGGATGGTCGGGAGATTGTCAATAATCAACTGTCCAGATTTAAATATATGCAACTGAAGAGTTGGAATCTCATTGTTGGTACCGATTTGGGACTATCAAATGACTTGGAAGCTAGCTTGATGGTCAAGGCAACCCGGAAGAAAGAAGTGGCAAACCGGTATTGGCTGCTAGCAGAACTCGCAGTCGAGGACTTCAATTTACCATCAAAATTGTGGGAGGAGAGCTTGCCGGGAAAGTAGTTGAAAGATTTATGGCAAATATCTTGCGACATGCATACTCCACAGTACATTCTGCAAATTTAAGGCAGAATCACTTATTTTGTCTCCAAAGGGTATATTGGACACCTTATAAGCTATCCAATATGGGAAAGGGCACTATACCAACGTGCCTAAAGTGTGGAAAGGAAAAAGGGGACAATATATATATGTTTTTGGAATGCCCTGAGATGCAAAGCTTTTGGTTGGATGTGAGTAGTATTATATATGACGTACTTGGAGAAAGGCTCCAGATAAGCAACTCTCTTGTTTTTTTTGGGATTAATGTACCTCTCTCAAATAACGTTAAAAAATTGATCTTTTTTTTATTTTGCTTGCCCGGAGGAAAATATGTAAGAACTGGATTAAAGCTATCCACCTGAATAAAATAGAATGTTTGTTGGCAATAAAATACATTACAATACATTTATCGATTGGATCGGGCTTAACAAAAACAAGAGAAATTATTTTTGGCTCCCATATGAGGATTGGGAAAAAAGGAAAAATACATTTGTTATATGTATATTATCCAATGATTAGGCCTCTGTACCATACTGCCTAAACATTCCTGGGGAGGTATCTCTCATGGAAAGGCATAACAAAGCCTCTTATGATAGGAGATGATGAACGAGGTGCAGAGTGACCCTTTCCGGATTAAAAAAGAGAACTCCGGTGGGTGCTAATCAAAAGGGAGACCCCCTAAGGGCAATATATTATCTTTTGTTAATCTGGGCAACTGAGGACAATTAAAATAAAAAAACGTTAAAAAACAAGCTTCGTAGGCACACTATCATGACACCTTAAACATTCAGCATGATGTATAGACATTATTGTACAAATGTCACACCTTATTATTGCCCAGTAGGCGACTTCACTATCTAAATAACCTAAACAACTATGGCCCAGCCATCGAAATGCCAACAAGGGCACTGTTTAATATATTTATGAATTAATTTCCTCATTAAAATCAGAGGAGCTCGCTGGTGATACTTTGAGGTAGTGGTACTTTGGCATTCCAGCGCAGCTGATTCCTGTCCTCTTCACGAGGGATGTCCCAATCTATACCCTGAAGGGCTGCCTGATGACACTTGCCCAATCTAATGGGAAGCTAGGTCATCTGACAGGGATTTTTTGCATGTCACCCACCCTAGGCCAAACTAGTTTATGGAGTTTAAGATAGGAGCACACTACATTACACTGCATATATGCTGGCATATATTATTTGTTTCAGCATGATGATGGAGCTATTCATTCTCTCCACCATTCTTATATTGCTAATTATAGTGATATGTTTAATTCTATTACTAATTGCAGCATAGGTATTTTACTCAAAGATCTCACTGCTTCAATAAATAATCATCCGCAAATTGTGTATTTCTTGAGTGTTTTCTTTGGGTATGCATGGGTGTCTAAATGAAAAGGTTCTAGATCTGTTACCACAATTTGCTTAAGGGTTTGCAAGGTGCACTGTGAGTTAGCAGAACTGCGAGCTAAAATATCCTGAGCGTGCACAAGGTATCAGTCAGGTGCAATCCTGATGTCTATGTTATTACGCAAACGCACAGTTTTACCAACATAAACTGTACAACAAAGGTCTGATAGTACATTTTCTTTTTTTGTGTAAATAATTAGACCTGCCTTGGGAGATTTCTAGGTGAAGACAAAGATGAGTGAAAGGGAACAAAGATAATATAATTTAAAATTTCTGTTGCAAACAAACAATTTGCAATAAAATGTATCACTGGAGCATGATCCGTGACATATTTCTGTAAAACCTGGATGGAACTAGCTAGAATGTAAGTTACATCTATCATCATTAATTGCTTGCTGACTTTCCCATTTTAAATAGTCTTCCTCAAACACTCCCAGCTGGGAGCTGTCTGGCATTGAAGGAAAATGCTCTTCTATGCTGACTGCATTGATAAATTCCTGAATGTATGACAGAGGAGTGGGAGAGGCTTATCCACATCTTCATCTTGAGCATCTGATACTAGAACAGTACTCTGAGAGAGAGATAAAGTGTCTAGCTTCTTGCTGACATCAAATGATAAAGAAGGCCATAGCCTAACAATAAAACATGGTACATAGAAGGTTCTGGAATAGGAAAAGGCATGTCCTGCCACAAAGAAGGCCATTGGACCAGTTACATTTGGCCATTGTTCATACTTGAATGTGTTAAACGTCTGTCTTGTGCCTGTAGAGTGAAAAATATCCTGATAGAAAATAATATAGTTGCAGCTCTGCAGAATTAACAGGGACCATCTGGCACTGTACATATTGGCGTAGATCAAACTAGAGTGGTGGTGAACGCTCAAGCAACTTGAAAAATGATCCAGCGTCTGCGGAAGGTTTCCTGACATTTTATAGTGTTTGACAGCATGAAAATGAAGTTGCAAAATCTGTTGGTTAGGTAGAAAATATAATTTCTGGTGCCAAGCTTCTTGAAATAGAGACAATACCAACATCTTCACTTTAGTGGTTTTCCAACTTGGAGCTCTTTGAGCTTACAGCAAGAGGAATACGAAACTGATGCACTCAATGCTACAGAACCCTTTTTATATGACAGATTGCATCCTCGCTAGTGTACTGCCCTGCCAGGCTAGGCACTCGCTAATAAGTATGCCACACACAAAGAGTTACTTTACATGTCTTTATTCCGTGTCGTATAAGTCAGAACTCAAAATTCTAATACTGCCTTCAACTCATCCCTCCAATGCTTACATCACAGGCCTATGGTGTACAGTGGGAAACAAAAGAGTTCCAGTGTTCTTTGATGGCATTACACTATATCTCCCATTTTGTTAAATAAAAAGTCAGAGCTTTCAAAAATAGGTAAATAAATACATAAGTATTTATACAAATAGGTAAATGAATAATTAGGCAGATACACAAACAATTAAAATTCTCTGAGTAAGCATTTTTGGACCTAAATCACACGTCCTGATCGGGTCACTGGAAACCAGGAACTGGCAGTTGAAGTGTCAGTGATCTGCACAGGTGCAGTGGAATTATCAGCAGTTACAGAATCAATATTTGGTGAGTGATGGGCTGCATGCTGAAAATGAGAGGAGTCTGTCATACGGGACTACCCAGGACGCTGGGAAGTCACAATGGGTCCTTTGGTGTTGGTGATAGTAAATGAAAAGGTGATGTCCTTTACATGACCTCTGTGGTCAGTATATATTTTCCATCTGCTGTTTGCAACCAAAGTCTGTAGTGTGAATGTCTTCCTCATTCTTAGATCTGAGGTTGGTCCATTGGGTATCTTGGTCATCATGGCTCTTCCAAACATTGGAGTTGCAGGTCTTTCCCCTGAGTGAGGGGTTGAACAGTAAGCTCGGAGATTAGTATTTAAAACAGCTTTTAGATCAAGCTTCTCCAATGCAGCTCACTGAACAGGTTGCTTTAGAGTACTCATGAACTGTTCTGCCAGGCCATTGGCCTGGGACCAAAAAGGAGTGCTTTTTAGGTCTCGGCCTGCGTAGGCTGCACATGCGCAGTCTCGCTGGGCGAGAAATTATGTCTTAGAGTAGGGAGGTAAACGAGCCAGCTCTTCTCCATTGGCTGGCTTCCTAAACGCCAGCCAGCCATTCGAGAAGAGCTCTGTCTGTCCCTTTAAGCACCGTCTGTTTCGGATTGAAGGGCGTGTTTTTTGCTGTCCTTTCTATCCCTGACGTCATCCATCACTTAACAAAAAACACGTCCCCTAGTCTGAAAAGGACGGGGCTTATTCGCAGCTGCTGCCACCAGTTTGCTTGTTTCCTCCCTCGCCGTTTTGTTTCATTTTTGTCCTTCTTTCTCAGCCTGTGGTCCCTCACCCACTCCTATCTCTTACCCTGTCACCCCCTCCTTCGCTTCTGTCTCATCCTGTTGCCCCTCCCGCCCCCTCTTTCTCACCCTTGCTACCCTTCATTCACTTCACCCTTTCTCCTCTTCCCGTCCATCAGTCTCACCCCATTCTGCCTCTTGTTATATACGCTTTTGGACATTTCATTCCCTTATATTGCAGAGTAACTATAAAATGGTCCTTTCAATATTGCTTTCACTGCCACTTGTTTTATATGGCCATGAAGTGTTTGTGTTTCATTTTTGCGAGGCAGCATGTGAAGGACGGGCAGTACCCATCTGCATGTTGTGTCCTAGGCGTGGGTGTAAGTTGTATACTCAGGGCTGTGTTGGTAAACTGTGTGAATCTGGCTGGCAGCTTGCAAAGTGAATTTTTAGTTCCCTGATGTATGCTATTGTAAAGGTGTCTTTATGCATCGCACAATATGTTTTCCTGTGTAGCGAATATTGGAAAGCAGCAGTACCCTGCCGCATGGTATTTTTTGTGGCGTTGAAGACGTGCGAAATAGAAATACCTTTTGTTAAAAGGAAGTTGGTTGACCTGAAGTATCCTTTGGTGTTGTGATTGGTAGTTAAATGTTCCACCTGTATACCTCTTGTTTGATTCTTTATATTGAGATGACTTAGAAAATCTTTAAATTCTCAACTATTGAGGTCGTTCTTAAACTTTAGTACTGCAGGGACACCCTATGTCACAAAGATGCCATCTACTTTTTTAAATAACCTTTTCATATGTAGTGGATAAAAGGCCTTCCACCAATGGAAAACTGAGTGTTCATCAACAATGATTAGAAGAGGATGTCTGTTCTCAGGAGGACCAAGGAAATCAATACCAATTCTCTCCCGAGCATTGTTGGACCCGGCCCTTTGGGCAGGTTTACCCCTAGACTTTTTGCTTTTTCCTAGCCTGTTTCTGGAACCTGGTGTTGGTGATTCTAGGCCTCTGCGCACTTTTTTCACTGTGGTACAGTGTAAAGTGCTTGAGCTCTCTGTATGAAGAGTGAGTGACCTGCCCTCCCATAGGAATGAATGGGGAATATGTATGCCCATGGTAGTTCCTGTTGTGTGGGGAGTGCAGGGGTCGAGTTTGATATGTGTGAACTCGTGAGAATGAATGCTGCAAAATGATGTATGCAGCATGACTGTGTCTAGTCTAGAAGTACCACTTTTGGAAGTTGGCATAATTGTGTAAGTTGGTGCTAGCGTGTGATTGGCTGGTGAGTCTGCCCAGGAGTGCCTGGACCTGCTGGTGGATGGACTGTCCGGTTTGAGTAGGACAGGGTCTGCAGGGTCTGCAAGGCCCCAGAGGAGGGGGTCTGAGTCAGCCGTGGATGAAAGGCCCCTCTGCTGTCAGGGATGGGAGGAAAGAGCGTCTGGTGGTGCCGGGCCGTGCCTGTCGGCCACCCTGCTAGCTCTCCTTCCTGACGGCTCACTGTCACCTCTGGCCCTGAAGCTGTCAGGAAAGACGTAAACCAGAAACATTCCAGCACTCAGGGTCCCTTGCACGAAGTACTTCAAAGGCATTCCTGGCTATAAGAAGGGGATGAGTCTCCTTCCAAGTTGTTCTTGTTCTGGCTCTTGTGGCTGACTTGGATCTACCCGGGGTGGGCGCTGCCCAGCCCCTGGGTACCTGGATTCCTGGACTCCTGGGGGACCCTTCTGCCCTGCCTGGGCTGAAGGGGGGACTTGGCTTTGCCCCTGGGGAAGCTCTGGGACCTTGGCAGCATGGAGAAGCTGCCTTTTTCTGAGGAGAGCGCTGGGGTTGATTTCTAGCGCCTGGAGGTGCTGTGCTTCCCCCTGAGCGCCTGGGAGCGCTCTGCCTGCTGTCTAGCGCTTTGGAGCGCTTCATTTTCCCCAAGCGCTTGAGAGCGCTTTCTCAGGACTTTCTAGCGCTTAGGAGCGCTTTTCATGTTCATTTGGAGCGCTGGATGCGCTGAGGGTTCCTGCCTGGATTTATTTAATTATTTCCGAGTGCCCACCTCGATCTGCCGCGGAGAGAAACCAACCACGAAGGGGCCGCGACCGGATTGGCCGAGACCCGAGGAGAGGAGCGCCCTGATTGGCCGCTGGTCCGGAGAGTCGCGCTCCGGTTTGTCAAGACGCCTGCAGAGGCTCTGGCGTCACTGGGGGCTCGCCGAAGGAGCCGCGATGGGATTGGCCCATCGCTCGTGACCGGCTGCGAGAGGAAGAAGAAGGCGCCGAGACGCATGGCGGCCGGTTAACAGGGCTCCCGTGTGCCGAGGGAGCCCTGTAGCGCGAGAAGAGATTGCCCCGGGAGCCTGGCTGGCTCCAATCTGCGTCCCGGTCCCGAGACGGGGGACCGGGCCAAGCGAGGAGAGTCTGGGAGGAGCCGGAGCTCCTCCGTGGCCGCCGAGCCCGCCCCCGTCGCACAGGAAAGCCGGTGAGTGCAGAGCGGAGGGGGCGCGAGGCCCTGGCTGGTGCCTGCCCCTACCGCAGCCGGCGAGAGTGAGCCGCCGCCCGGAGGAGCCCCGCCCCAGAGCCCGGTGAGTAGGAAGGGCTGGGGGGGGCTCCGTCCAGCCTCTGATGGTGCCGATTGAGGCACAGAGTCAGGGCGGCCCCGATTGGCAGCGGGTCGCCCCAACAGTTGAGAGCCCCAAGAGGGGCAGGGGGGCATTCTATGTCTTTGAGTTCCCCGAGTGGGACTCCAACGAAGGGGGCATATCGGGGCATATTGTCGGTGCCCGTCCCTAAAGGGGCCCAGTTGTGTCGGAAGCCACGAGGGCTTCAAGGGCGGCCCCAGTTGGCAGCGGGTCGCCCCAACGTCGTCTAGAGTCCAGTGAGGCTCATGGGGGCATCCTTGTTTTAAGAGCCTGTATGGCTCCAACGGTTGGCATCATTGTTTAAGAGCCTCTGTGGCTCCAACGTCTGGGGGCATGTGCTATGCCCAGAGCCTGTGTGGCTCCAGCAGTGGCGCAGTTGGCGCCTAAGGGCCAGTGAGGGCCCTGGCGCAGTTTTATTGTTCTCCAGGTGCCCAGCACTTAGTGGGCACCTGCCACGTTTAGGTTTTTTTTTTAACTTTGAGACTGGCGCTGCATGGCAGCGCAACCCTGACACTGAGACTCAGGGCGTCTGAGCCCCAACAAGGCCGTTGGCCTAGGGACTGCCACAGGTGGTGGCTTATGTGAGTTTGCGCAATGGTATGGTTATTGCACCTCTGAATGTGATCTTTTGCATCATGTGTTATTCCTGCACCTCTGAAGGTTTTTAGGCCTCATGTGATTTTTGCGCTATTGCTTTACTCTTGACACCTCTGAATGTTTGATGCATTATGTGTCTTTCTTTTCATGCGCTGCACCTCTGAATGTTTAGTCATCATGTGTCTTCTTGCGCTGCACCCCGGAATGTATTGTGATTACATCATGTGCTCTGTCCTTAACACCGCTGAATGTGTAGGTCTATACATCATGTGTTTCTTTCTTTGCTACTCCTCTGAATGTATATTCATGCATCATGGGTAGTGTGTTTTGAGCTATACCCCTAAGTGGATTTCATCCTTAGGTGGTTGTTCTTTCTAGTACAGGTGGTCCTAGTGAGGTCCTGGGTACCTGCGTGACATGCTCCTAAGGTGTTTTAGGGTTGCGTAGTGTGTACTTACCTGTTCCCAGTAGTTACTGGATGTGATTCATAACTGTTACTTTGTGCTACAGTGATTTTATATGCTTATTCTAATTTCTGACAAGTATTTCTATTTCGGAAAGTGTTGAATATGACAGTGGCCCATGTGGCCCGGTCTGGTGAATAATCCCATGTGAATATTGCCCGTGCCAATTGGCACCATGTATATGTGTGATTTTATCTGATGTGCTTTTACAATACAAAGGGTATTTTTATAATAACCTTGTGTGGAGTCTCTTTTGTGGTGTACCTAGTATGTTGTTGCTATTGTGCGCTGACGCAAATGCTTTACACATTGCCTCCGAGTTTAGCCTAGACTGCTCGTGCCAAGCTACCAAGGGGGTGAGCAGGGGTTATCTTGGCGTGTGACTTCCTTGCCCTGACTAGATTGGTGGTTTCTGCCTGGCTTTGGCGTCAGCCTTAGCCTACCAGAAATAGCCAGTTCTAACATTGGTGGGTCAGCGGTGTGGATTTGGACTTGTGTTTGCGAAGTGCCATAGCGACAACTTGCTACATTACAAAACTCTGCAATTGTTTTTTTTCAGATAGTCACATGTTTGGGATTATTGTTTTGATTTTTTTCCTCAAGAGTGTCATTTTCAAATGTGTTTCTGCGCTTTATGTTTAGCGGCAGATGAGAGAAAGTGACAGGGCGGGACGCCGGTAGAGGGGGAGGTTCCCATAGATTAGGAATCCCTTGCTGGGTCCAGTGTCCAATCCCAAATCCTATCCCCATGTGTGTGTGTGGGTAGATAGGAGAGAGAGGGAGTGTGAGGAGAAAAGACTAGCTCAGGAGGGTAGTTGTTCCCTGAGTGTAGTGTGTGTGTCTGGATTCCCCAGTGTGGTAGGATCCAGTGGTGGCAGCTTTAAATGTGTCCAGTGTGTTAATTCCCATTCCCCGCTCCCAGAGTTTGGTACCTGTGTCACGTGTGGTCAGGTTGAGTGATCAGGGGTAGTAAAAACTGCCTTACCAGTCCGAGGGGGGGGGAGTGTGCGCATGAGTTATGTGCTGAACTGGAGGAGTTGGTGTGAGTTTTCTTTTTGTTAAAGAGCTTGCATGAGAGGTGTACCTCTGGTGGTGTGCATGAGGTCCTGCAGAGGAACTGGACAAGAAGGTGGATGTCTGGCGGTGTGCTAGATGTCTTGCAGTGGCATTAGGGAGTGATTCTAAAAGCAGTGGCTTGTGTATCTGATGATCCTGTGTAGGTGAAGAGGTTCATGTGTAGCCCAGCTAGATCCCAGTAGGATGGTAGGGGTGTAGGGGCTCACGTCCTGTCTCAGTGGAGGCGGAGTGAGTGTGGGACGGTGTGTCCCACGTTGGCCTGAAACCTTATCTCAGGGCCCGGAGGGTTCCCTAAGGGAGCGCCAGGTCAGGGGCCTAGGCTGTACATACAAGTCATTTGAGGAGGATTTTCCTGTGTCTAGAGGACGGGGAGTGTCTGTAACCAGACCTCCGGCGGTCCTAGTGTTGGGCAGTACCGCTCCTAAGTGGAGGGTGCAGAAGTCCTGGCTCGCTGAGCATTTGACCGTCTAGAGTGCTTGACAATTAGTGGGGCCTCTGGAGGTTGTTCCCCGAGGAAGGGGGAAAGCCAGGTTGGGGTTGTGGCCTGACCTGGGAGGAGTACTGGAGGAAAGTGTGTCACTGATACGCCGCTGGCGTGTGCTCTGTCTAGCCTTGGACATACTGAGAATCACCCTGTGATAGGGAGTACTGAAGGAGAGTGTGTCACAGATACGCCGCTGGCGTGTGCTCTGTCTAGCCTGGGACATACTGAGAATCACCCTGTGATAGGGAGTACTGGAGGAGGGTGTGTTGCTGATACGCCGCTGGCGTGTGCTCTGTCTAGCCTGAGACATACTGGGCCTGTAGTAGTGGAACTGGAAGGGGGTGCAGAGGGATGGTGTCCTTACTTCTGACCCCGGTGCAACCTGAGGGTTTAGATCTTAGGTTGGGAGATTAGGAAACTTCTAGGTCAAGAGGAATCTCTGCCCAAGTGGACCAGCTGAAGAGACTGAGGGGGCTGCCCTTGCTGTGTGTTCTGGGGCTCACCTGCAGTTTGTTGTTTCCACTAAGGTAGAGGAAAGGGGGCTTTGCGGTGTGCTGTGTCCCCCCACCTGCTTGAAGAGGAACTGTGCCGTGTGCTTTGTACCTCAGAAGTGAAATAGTTTCCAGGTGGTAGACCAGTGATGGAGTGAGGTCCTGATCTGGTAGGAGAATTGTGTTCTGGTGAGTGCTTCTCTGTGAGGGTGCGGAAACCCAGAAGTAGAGGTAGGGTGGGGCATGCTTACCCGAGACCTCTGGTCAGCTTGGGGGTGTGGACCCTAGGTTGTTGGATCAGTGGTAGTTGTAGCTACACTGAGAGAGAGAGTGGAGATTGGCTATTGTGTGCCAGGGGTTATTGCCCCCGCTCTGTGGATTGGTTAGGACCTGTGATTTGGATGGTCTTGGCTGTGGATGACTAGGGAGTCCCAGTGGGGTGTCCTAGTTGTGTCAGAGAGTTATTGTTTAGAGGTAACCAGGTAGGTTCAGAGTGGCGAAAAACCAGAGGGTTGTCCCTGCCGGGCAGGTCCGTGTCCGTGGTTTTTGTCGCCCAAAGCAGTGAAGCCCATCAGTGGAGTGATTGCTCTACCCTGCGTTTTGGCTGGAAGGGGGCTGTGTTGGACCCGGCCCTTTGGGCAGGTTTACCCCTAGACTTTTTGCTTTTTCCTAGCCTGTTTCTGGAACCTGGTGTTGGTGATTCTAGGCCTCTGCGCACTTTTTTCACTGTGGTACAGTGTAAAGTGCTTGAGCTCTCTGTATGAAGAGTGAGTGACCTGCCCTCCCATAGGAATGAATGGGGAATATGTATGCCCATGGTAGTTCCTGTTGTGTGGGGAGTGCAGGGGTCGAGTTTGATATGTGTGAACTCGTGAGAATGAATGCTGCAAAATGATGTATGCAGCATGACTGTGTCTAGTCTAGAAGTACCACTTTTGGAAGTTGGCATAATTGTGTAAGTTGGTGCTAGCGTGTGATTGGCTGGTGAGTCTGCCCAGGAGTGCCTGGACCTGCTGGTGGATGGACTGTCCGGTTTGAGTAGGACAGGGTCTGCAGGGTCTGCAAGGCCCCAGAGGAGGGGGTCTGAGTCAGCCGTGGATGAAAGGCCCCTCTGCTGTCAGGGATGGGAGGAAAGAGCGTCTGGTGGTGCCGGGCCGCGCCTGTCGGCCACCCTGCTAGCTCTCCTTCCTGACGGCTCACTGTCACCGCTGGCCCTGAAGCTGTCAGGAATGACGTAAACCAGAAACATTCCAGCACTCAGGGTCCCTTGCACGAAGTACTTCAAAGGCATTCCTGGCTATAAGAAGGGGATGAGTCTCCTTCCAAGTTGTTCTTGTTCTGGCTCTTGTGGCTGACTTGGATCTACCCGGGGTGGGCGCTGCCCAGCCCCTGGGTACCTGGATTCCTGGACTCCTGGGGGACCCTTCTGCCCTGCCTGGGCTGAAGGGGGGACTTGGCTTTGCCCCTGGGGAAGCTCTGGGACCTTGGCAGCATGGAGAAGCTGCCTTTTTCTGAGGAGAGCGCTGGGGTTGATTTCTAGCGCCTGGAGGTGCTGTGCTTCCCCCTGAGCGCCTGGGAGCGCTCTGCCTGCTGTCTAGCGCTTTGGAGCGCTTCATTTTCCCCAAGCGCTTGAGAGCGCTTTCTCAGGACTTTCTAGCGCTTAGGAGCGCTTTTCATGTTCATTTGGAGCGCTGGATGCGCTGAGGGTTCCTGCCTGGATTTATTTAATTATTTCCGAGTGCCCACCTCGATCTGCCGCGGAGAGAAACCAACCACGAAGGGGCCGCGACCGGATTGGCCGAGACCCGAGGAGAGGAGCGCCCTGATTGGCTGCTGGTCCGGAGAGTCGCGCTCCGGTTGGTCAAGACGCCTGCAGAGGCTCTGGCGTCACTGGGGGCTCGCCGAAGGAGCCGCGATGGGATTGGCCCATCGCTCGTGACCGGCTGCGAGAGGAAGAAGAAGGCGCCGAGACGCATGGCGGCCGGTTAACAGGGCTCCCGTGTGCCGAGGGAGCCCTGTAGCGCGAGAAGAGATTGCCCCGGGAGCCTGGCTGGCTCCAATCTGCGTCCCGGTCCCGAGACGGGGGACCGGGCCAAGCGAGGAGAGTCTGGGAGGAGCCGGAGCTCCTCCGTGGCCGCCGAGCCCGCCCCCGTCGCACAGGAAAGCCGGTGAGTGCAGAGCGGAGGGGGCGCGAGGCCCTGGCTGGTGCCTGCCCCTACCGCAGCCGGCGAGAGTGAGCCGCCGCCCGGAGGAGCCCCGCCCCAGAGCCCGGTGAGTAGGAAGGGCTGGGGGGGGCTCCGTCCAGCCTCTGATGGTGCCGATTGAGGCACAGAGTCAGGGCGGCCCGATTGGCAGCGGGTCGCCCCAACGGTTGAGAGCCCCAAGAGGGGCAGGGGGGCATTCTATGTCTTTGAGTTCCCCGAGTGGGACTCCAACGAAGGGGGCATATCGGGGCATATTGTCGGTGCCCGTCCCTAAAGGGGCCCAGTTGTGTCGGAAGCCACGAGGGCTTCAAGGGCGGCCCCAGTTGGCAGCGGGTCGCCCCAACGTCGTCTAGAGTCCGGTGAGGCTCATGGGGGCATCCTTGTTTTAAGAGCCTGTATGGCTCCAACGGTTGGCATCATTGTTTAAGAGCCTCTGTGGCTCCAACGTCTGGGGGCATGTGCTATGCCCAGAGCCTGTGTGGCTCCAGCAGTGGCGCAGTTGGCGCCTAAGGGCCAGTGAGGGCCCTGGCGCAGTTTTATTGTTCTCCAGGTGCCCAGCACTTAGTGGGCACCTGCCACGTTTAGGCTTTTTTTTTAACTTTGAGACTGGCGCTGCATGGCAGCGCAACCCTGACACTGAGACTCAGGGCGTCTGAGCCCCAACAAGGCCGTTGGCCTAGGGACTGCCACAGGTGGTGGCTTATGTGAGTTTGCGCAATGGTATGGTTATTGCACCTCTGAATGTGATCTTTTGCATCATGTGTTATTCCTGCACCTCTGAAGGTTTTTAGGCCTCATGTGATTTTTGCGCTATTGCTTTACTCTTGACACCTCTGAATGTTTGATGCATTATGTGTCTTTCTTTTCATGCGCTGCACCTCTGAATGTTTAGTCATCATGTGTCTTCTTGCGCTGCACCCCGGAATGTATTGTGATTACATCATGTGCTCTGTCCTTAACACCGCTGAATGTGTAGGTCTATACATCATGTGTTTCTTTCTTTGCTACTCCTCTGAATGTATATTCATGCATCATGGGTAGTGTGTTTTGAGCTATACCCCTAAGTGGATTTCATCCTTAGGTGGTTGTTCTTTCTAGTACAGGTGGTCCTAGTGAGGTCCTGGGTACCTGCGTGACATGCTCCTAAGGTGTTTTAGGGTTGCGTAGTGTGTACTTACCTGTTCCCAGTAGTTACTGGATGTGATTCATAACTGTTACTTTGTGCTACAGTGATTTTATATGCTTATTCTAATTTCTGACAAGTATTTCTATTTCGGAAAGTGTTGAATATGACAGTGGCCCATGTGGCCCGGTCTGGTGAATAATCCCATGTGAATATTGCCCGTGCCAATTGGCACCATGTATATGTGTGATTTTATCTGATGTGCTTTTACAATACAAAGGGTATTTTTATAATAACCTTGTGTGGAGTCTCTTTTGTGGTGTACCTAGTATGTTGTTGCTATTGTGCGCTGACGCAAATGCTTTACACATTGCCTCCGAGTTTAGCCTAGACTGCTCGTGCCAAGCTACCAAGGGGGTGAGCAGGGGTTATCTTGGCGTGTGACTTCCTTGCCCTGACTAGATTGGTGGTTTCTGCCTGGCTTTGGCGTCAGCCTTAGCCTACCAGAAATAGCCAGTTCTAACAAGCATGATGTGGCAAGTCTTAATTGTTCAAAGGGTTCTGATTGACTTAAGATTAAAGACAGTTGCATATATGACCAGCCTATATTTTTTTCCAACCCTTTCATTGAGATAAGGATACCAGACTTGGCCACGGAGCAGTCTCTCGGTAGCAACTATTCCTCAATGTCTCTCTTGGGCGACATTAATTACTGGTTGCCGGAAACTGACAGAAATAGCAATTTGTGTACCTCGCAGAATGAGACTTTCTGGAGTCACTGAATGTTCGTCCCTTACATTTTTGAACTTCAAATACTCATTGTCATTAGTGAAAGGTCTGGAGTTCTAGTTCCATGATTGATGAGCAATAATATCTTTTAATCCTAACATGTCACTATCTAGGCTCGTGGCAGTGGTAATTTGCTTCACAGAAGCACAAGTTTGAGTGCTCGATTTTGCAATATAAATCTGTCTTAGATGGGTTACCAGGGCACAGGAATAGTACTCGCAAAAATAATCAGCTGGATTCTAATATTTCCCTGGATGGTGAATACTTGCATAGTTGTCTTCTTGCTTCCGTAATGTTCAATTTGAAAAGGCATTTAAGTTTTGGGATTGCCAAATATCGTCAATCGTGATTGATGATCATAACATAACATAACATAACATAACATAACATAACATAACTTGTGTATTTGTAAAGCGCACGTTCACCCGGAGGTATCTTGGTGCCGAATTACATATGTTTCTTGTTACCCAACTCAATGGTACTCATCATCATTAACTGCAGTGAAAGGCTTTCTGTGTAAGAAAACATTCAAATATTCACAAGCCCAGACCACTAAATACTTTCTTTCTCAGGTTGCGAGTAAGCACATTCTGTTTGTGGCTGTCTGCTGTGCAGGGATTGTGCCCTGCCTGATAGGGCTAGCGTCAACTGCAATCTCAGTATGTAGGTTGGGATCAAAGTAGGCAATTTCAGTGGTACTCTTAATGGGTTGCCTGATGTATTGGAAGCTCACTTAACCAATAAAAAAAATACACTATTTTTCATTATTTCTTGTAACAGTGCACTGACTGTATCAAAGTCTTGCATGTATCTTCAAAAGTAACGGGCAAGCCCAATAAAGGATCGTAAAATAGAAATGACTTGTGGGGAATGTGCAGTAGACAATGCATGCACTTTTGCTGGATCAGGTTTCATATCCCCAGAAGAAAAGATATGGCCAAAGAATTTCGAAGTTATTCTTGAGAAATTCTTATTTGTCGGCATTCAGAGTTAAGCCTGCATTGGTCAGCAAATGATATACCTGCATGAGAGCTTTGTCAGGTTCTTTCTGTGTGGCTCTGAAAATTAATATGTCATCACTACAGTTAAAATGCATTTATTACAGGCGGTACGATATGTTGAATGATATTCAGCGATTCAGAAAAGGGGGTGGTGATGAACAGAGTGTCTGAATTAAGCAGACCACTCTTACCCAGTCCAAAGATCAGGGCTTGATCCATCACCGTTTTTTAGCTCACTGCACCATCCCAGCTCAGAACCTGGCTATATGCAAATTAGTCTGTCCCTGGCCCAGTGCATCATGGGAACAGGGCAGACCAAACTACCAAGCCAATTCTTATACTGGGAAGGAAACAAGCTACCGGGGACCGGTTTCTGGCATTTCAGCCGTCTTCGGCCCGGCTTGCTTGAATCCTGATGGTGCAATGAGCAAGGGACTCACATCTGAGTATACCCTTCCACGCTTATGGTGGGCAAAAACGATTCAGAAAAGGGGGTGGTGATGAACAGAGTGTCTGAATTAAGCAGACCACTCTTACCCAGTCCAAAGATCAGGGCTTGATCCATCACCGTTTTTTAGCTCACTGCACTATCCCAGCTCAGAGCCTGGCTATATGCAAATTAGTCTGTCCCTGGCCCAGTGCATCATGGGAACAGGGCAGACCAAACTACCAAGCCAATTCTTATACTAGAAAGGAAACAAGCTACCGGGGACCGGTTTCTGGCATTTCAGCCGTCTTCGGCCCGGCTTGCTTGAATCCTGATGGTGCAATGAGCAAGGGACTCACATCTGAGTATACCCTTCCACGCTTATGGTGGACAAAAACGATTCAGAAAAGGGGGTGGTGATGAACAGAGTGTCTGAATTAAGCAGACCACTCTTACCCAGTCCAAAGATCAGGGCTTGATCCATCACCGTTTTTTAGCTCACTGCACCATCCCAGCTCAGAACCTGGCTATATGCAAATTAGTCTGTCCCTGGCCCAGTGCATCATGGGAACAGGGCAGACCAAACTACCAAGCCAATTCTTATACTGGGAAGGAAACAAGCTACCGGGGACCGGTTTCTGGCATTTCAGCCGTCTTCGGCCCGGCTTGCTTGAATCCTGATGGTGCAATGAGCAAGGGACTCACATCTGAGTATACCCTTCCACGCTTATGGTGGACAAAAACGATTCAGAAAAGGGGGTGGTGATGAACAGAGTGTCTGAATTAAGCAGACCACTCTTACCCAGTCCAAAGATCAGGGCTTGATCCATCACCGTTTTTTAGCTCACTGCACCATCCCAGCTCAGAACCTGGCTATATGCAAATTAGTCTGTCCCTGGCCCAGTGCATCATGGGAACAGGGAAGACCAAACTACCAAGCCAATTCTTATACTGGGAAGGAAACAAGCTACCGGGGACCGGTTTCTGGCATTTCAGCCGTCTTCGGCCCGGCTTGCTTGAATCCTGATGGTGCAATGAGCAAGGGACTCACATCTGAGTATACCCTTCCACGCTTATGGTGGACAAAAACGATTCAGAAAAGGGGGTGGTGATGAACAGAGTGTCTGAATTAAGCAGACCACTCTTACCCAGTCCAAAGATCAGGGCTTGATCCATCACCGTTTTTTAGCTCACTGCACCATCCCAGCTCAGAACCTGGCTATATGCAAATTAGTCTGTCCCTGGCCCAGTGCATCATGGGAACAAGGCAGACTAAACTACCAAGCCAATTCTTATACTGGGAAGGTGCAGATGGTGCAGTGAGATAAAAAATGGTGATGGATCAAGCCCTGATCTTTGGACTGGGTAAGAGTGGTCTGCTTAATTCAGACACTCTGTTCATCACCACCCCCTTTTCTGAATAATATTCAGCAGCAGAAGATACACCCAAAGCCAATCACTCATAGCGAAATAGACCACTATGCGTAGAAAAGGTTGTAATGTACCTTCATTTTTTTTCAAGCTCCAATTGGTGATATCTTTTACTTAAGTTAAGTTGAGAGAAAAACTCTCCACTATTCAGTTGAGTTAATATATAAGCAAAGTGCAGCCCTGATTTATCTCTCTCTCAATTGCCTTGTTGGCCTGACACATGTCAACTAATATGAGTACAGCTCCTTTACTCTTTTGGCCACTATTACAATGGAATAAACCCATAGTGGCAGATCTGTGGAGCGTTCAATGATGTCATGTAACGCATTAAGTTCCTTTTCAACAGTATCTTGCAAGTGAAACACAAGCCATCTGGGACTTTTAGCAGCAGCACAAACATCCTAATTTATGTGTACATTTATAATCATAGTTGAGTTTTCCTAGCCCGTGAGATAATCAAAGAAATTTACTAAAAGTTTCATGATAAGCCTTCATATTGTGCGGTTCCCAAAAATACATAAGACCTGCACTTTTAGACAACAAAAACTAAGGGATTATTGGTGTCTAGACTGATTCCGGACACCTCTGAAGGATATGTTAGCCTTTAGACCAGCTGGCTCATAGTGCCACCAAAAGCCCCCTATCCTTACCAAGGAGCGAACAGTTTCTAGCAACTATCAAACATGACGACCCTTGATCCTTCAGGGATCATGGAAATAGTACAGTACGTTTCGCTCAGTTAATTGTGCTCACTTAGTCTCAGAGACATACACAGAATAAACTATGGGGACATTTTCAATAAGCATTTATTGAACCAGCTTCATTCCAGTATAAAACATATTTGGTGCAACAATCATTAGACAGAAACAAATGTATGAAGTTCTAAGCCCCAACGGAGTAAATAAAAAGTAGAATTCTACCATGGTGCTAAAACTGTGAATATATGCAGACATATATTCATGACAGTAATCAAGCTTACTCCTACGATGCAACCCTATCTAAGTGTACCTAAAAGTACCAAGCATGTATGTGGGTGTAAAGCCAAGAATCCCCTAAGAAAAAGCTAACCCCAATAACTGATGGGAGGGAACGAAGGACGGTAAGTAATGATCAATAGGAGCTAGCTACAGTAATGGCGCTCATGTTGTGTGTGTCTCAGAAAAACAAATTAGTTTTTATGAAGGCCCTCATCCACCAACCTAGTTGGTGGCATGCTTCATCATCGGACCCCACCCGAGGCACCGAGTGTGCCTCAGGTGTGCTGCGACATGTGTTTACAGCAGAGCGGAAAGTGTTAGGTGAGTGTGCAGTGATGGTGTTAAGAGTGAGGTTTAAAAACTGTCATAAGGGTCCCAGTGTCCAAAGGATAGTTTATTAATGGGCCCTTGGCAGTGTTAAAACAAGGGTATTGGATGTGGTAGGAGGGACTTATGGTCTCCCACGCCCGGTGTGGTGAACTACTTTCAAACCTGAAGGACATAAACCCTGTTACACAGTGTTGTAAAAGAAAAACCTATTAACCACAGCAATAATTTTGCTTATATGTGAGTAAAAACACAGAGTCTGCTTTCACAGACTTAATTTCATTTTACCAAATATTACAATATTCTAATAATGTCACGGGTATCACAGTACACTACAAACCACATATACAAAATATTTGTTTAAAAAGGATTTTTATTCATTTAAATTATAATTGAGCCTCCCTATGGGTTACAATCTAAAAAAATATATACATGTCTCTTTATCTTGATAAGACAAATATAATTCGTTAAAAACAGTCGATGCGGCGTTTCGGTGTACAGTAGAATATATCCACCTTCATCAGGACGAAACAATTCTTATATTAAAATCTTATTAAATTGGGTTATGGTTAATCAATTTCATAATTCCCGGAGCATTCAAAGTATCCACATCTATGTCGACTATTTACTTGGTGCCTTTTAAAGCATCTGACAACTCCCTGTTGTGATTGTACGTTGGAGCCACCATCTTTTGCGTACTAGTTGCGGTAATAAACTGGATAATGATGATAAAAGCCCTGAATTTCAGCTTGACCATATCATTTATTTTCTTTGGTTCCTCATTTATGGATCAACGTGTTCTATCTGGTCACTTTATTTCAATTTTGACCAGGGGAACTGATAAATGGAAAGCGGCCTCCCTGCTCCAATGTTCAATTCCGGAAGTGTTCGAAAAGGAACTCTTCCGGAATTGACGGTCAACTAGTTTCAGCCAGGCCTCGTATTTAAAAACTGGCTTTCTTCAGGACCTATGTGCGAGAGGTGATAATAGGAACTATGGGCTAGATGTAGGTAATTTACAATTACCGATTCGAAAATACCGAATTTTACTGATTCTGTATTTTCAAATCAGTAATTGCAATGTAGATAAAAATTCGGTAAAAAATATTGAATCGGTAAGATTCGGTATTTACCGAATCGGTACTTACCGATTCAGTATTTGCCATTCATTCCTATGGGCCTGGAAGCCCATAGGAATGAATGGCAATTACCGAATCGGTAATTACCGATTCGGTAAAATTGTGTAGTCAAGGGTGGCAGGGTGTCACTTTGACACCCTGTTGCACCCCTGATTAGTGCTGGTGTGCACATGTGGCATACATACATGCCCTAAGGGTATGTATGTCTGTCACATGGCACAGGTGTAAATGCACATTTATGCATTTACATAGGAATTCTTTATTTACCACCAACTAATAGTTGGTGGGAAATAATGAATTCTTAAAGCCTAGAAGCACTGTTTACAGTGCTCCCTAGATATCATTTACTGATTCGGTAAATACCGAATCGGTAAATGATGATTCAGTAAATACCGAATCGGTAAATACCGATTCGTTATTTACAGAATCGGTAAAATAGCCACCTACATAGGAAATGGCTTTTACCGGTCGGTAACGGCCGATTTTGGCCATTACCGACCGGTATAAGCCTACCTACATCTAGCCCTATATGTGTTATATGCGTTCCTATGTGAAGCACTCGCTAAGGTGCATTAACTGTAAGAGGAGTATTCCCTCTAGGTTTGTTCTTCCAGATTTCAGAAGGCAAACTTCATGAGTCCCAGGCGGGGATCCGAGACAGGGTTGCACTTTGGCATTATCTCAGGACCCGCTGCTACACCTCTTGCGGTCAACAAGGAACTTCATCGGTGGGTACGAAGGACCCCATCTTGGTCTCGGGTTGAACTAGATAGATATTTATTTTGCTTGATTAATTAAAATCTTTGCAAATACATAACAAATACATTTCCATTGTCCACAGATAAATACAGTTAAAATCAATTGAAAACCACATAATATAAAAACAAGGTCAGCAATTGCCTATTCCTAATTTACACAATTTAGCTGTTTTTAAAGGAGATTCTTGTAGGCTCTTACATCTCAAATAGTACTAACTGACAGTAACTGCCACAACTTGTCAAGTCGAATGGCACAACTTAACCAGGTCCATTGTCCAAGTTAGAGGTTTGATGATTAAAGTGCAAGTACAACTAAAACAAGATAGGGAGGTAATATTACATTTAAAAAGCATATTAGCATGTTACTGGTAGCAACAGGGTTTTAAGTCTCTTAGTTGCCATCAAAAAAAAATGTTGTTAGCCGACAATTGAGCTGGACGTCAATGGGTTAAAGCAAAGCTTCACTGCCTGCCTACATGTCCAGATGCTGTAATACCTAAAAAAAGGACGTAACGAAGTGCATCTTATGTCCTTTAAGTTGGGGCGGTTGCAGATGACATGTATGATGTCTTCCTTCCCACTTAGGCATAGACGACAAGTCGGAGTGCCTCCTTTTCTTTCCCATAGTGGAAGATGCGGTTTGATTGCAATTACCCCCAAGCGCAATCTTAGAAAGTTTTCCTGCCTGCTTATCCTAATTCCGGCACTCAAGTAGGCTTGGGGTTTTGGCCTTACATCGTCACTAAGCACTATCCAGCTGTGTGCCTTTTTAGTAAGAATTACTTTATCTTCTAACACTGATAGCATAGATTTTGTTTTTCTCACTGCTTTTTTAAAGGATAAATGATCCACTGGAACGCCCCAGAGTTAGGACAGGCCTAGTAACTCAATGGATTCAAACAAATAATCCCTTGCTGTACATTTTTCTTTATTGTGCAAGGCTTTCCAAAGGTGGGAATTTAAAGATCCTGCAACAGCATTTCAGATTTTGTGCCAACATTTAACGTAGGTGCTCCTTCTTTCCACCGCTTGTCTTTGAATCCCGAATTCTAGCCGGATTTGACCTGGGGAGATATATTTAGGGAGATGGAAAATAGCTCTTCAGAAATTGGCGATTGTGACATCTAAAACTTCTGTATCTTTACCTTTTAGGGCCTCACTCCTGTATGTCAATGTCCGCAGCAATTTAGCCCTCAGGACCTGTAAGAAGGGATCAAGCGTAAGGTCGTGTAGCCGTCTCTTCAGTGACTTCAGTGATAAATACGTTGTGGTCCCTTTTCTTCGCATGGCCTCTAACTGAAGTTTGAAAGAGTATTTGTCATCCATTAATGTTCCCAGGTATTTATAGCTTTGTACTTGATCCAGATGTTGGCCATCAAGGAACCAGCTATTGGTCTTCTTTTTATGATAATTGACTGCCATATTTTGGTCTTATAGAGGTTTATTTTAAGAGAGTTCCAGTTAAAAAAACTGCTTGTTGTATTTAATAGGTGCTGAAACCCAATAGGTGTCCGACTAATTAAAACCAAGTCGTCAGCATATAGCAAGTTTGAGATTAGCTTGTTTCCCAGTTTTGGAGCATGGGATGCACAACAGTCCAGCTCCCCAGGTAAATCGGCCAAGAAGAGATTGAAAAGGATCGGGCGAGGACACACCCCTGCTTGAGGCCTTTCAAGGTCATGATTCATTCTGAGATGTGTGACCCTGCGCCTAGTTTGACCCTAATCCATGTGTCTTTGTGCAGCTGTTTTAGCCATTCCAAAAATGTGTTTGGTATACCCCAATTTTCCAGTTTTTCCCAAAGTTTGGAACGATCAACATGGTTGAACACGGCTGCGTAGTCAATGAAACACAGGAAGAGAGGCATTTTTGATACTTGGCTGCATCCATTAACAACTTGAGAGCCAGTATATTAGTTGTAGTTCCTTGGCCATATAAAATCCAGGTTGATGAGTGGGGATAATGAAGTTATCTAAAGCCCAGGATGATAGCTCCTCCAGGATTGTTCCGCTGTAGTATTTGGCGTCTACATCAAGAAGGGCAATTAGTCGGTAGTTATTTGTATAATTTCTTTTGAATTGTTTAAAAATTGGGCTAATGATTGATCCTTTCCAGGATTCCGGAATGGTGACTGTGGTGTTTAAGCCCTTGAAGACTGGTAATAGAGCCTTGCTCCAAAATACGGTGTTGTGTTTAAACAGTATCGGTGGGATCCCGTTTGGGCAGGGCCCTCCCATGTCTCTACCCTTGGCTATTAAGCCTTTTCTGTTTTTCCGTGGGTGCATAACCTTCCTCTTCAGTGGAGACTAAGTCGCCAGCCGATAGGGACCACTCTTGCTTATGGATGCTAATACTGCTGACCAAGTAAGCTTTGGTGGTACGGTTTTGTATCACATTTCCATTGTTAGGGGGTTCAATGTCCAGTGCCGCAAAACCTGCACCCTTATTTAGTTCCCCTCCCTTGTTGTTAAAATGGCGGGAGAGGTACTCTACCCAGTCAGCCTCTGTTATAGTGGAGCTAATTCCTGGTTTGTACAGTCGTTCTAGCTTGTGGATTGTTTGCCAGAACTTACTTAGCACTGTTGTGTTGCTTGGCATCATGCAATAATTTAGACAATGTTTCGCCGTTCCTTTGCCTTATTTTTCTCCACTTCCTCCTTCTCAGTAGTGCCTTTGTTTGTCAAAGGGTCGACTAAAGCTCCAGGATCCCTGGTGTTTTTCGCAAATGTTGAAGGGTATGATTTGTGGTGTGATTGAGGTTCTTAGTTTCCGGGCTGAAATTCACTTTTGTTAGTACGTCTGAATGTCTTAGTTTAGTCCCGGTCGCAAAGTTACCACTGAAGGTCTTAATGAAATTTGCCCATGCTGTTACTATTTTGGTTCCGGTATCTTTTTCTCTCTGAAATAAAGTTTTTAGCAGAAGCCGATAAGGCTTCAATATTGTTAACATTGCACCTTAAACACTTTAGATTAGAAATTTCTTCGATTTCAATCGAGTTCCAGGTGTCTAATGTGGCAGCTGGCCTTGCCTTTAGCAATTCCTCTTGTGGGAGGAGATCTCTCTGGACATTACCACCTATTTGAAAGGTTTCTATTTACTCGAACATGGCTAGTGTTACAAACGTATAATCTAAGTAGGAGGATGTTTTTGAGGAGTGAAAACTAGCAACTGGTGGATTATCCTCCAAGAAGCGGCCATTCAGTGCTCTTCAATTTAAATGTTCTAATTCTTGTAGCAGATATTTGGCCCATCTTGAAGGTTTGCTAGGGTTTGCTTGGCCCTGAATCGGTATCCCCCAGTGATGTAAGTTCGTGCACAGGGCCGTCGTCCTGGTTTGTCCCAAAAAGGTGTAGATTGAAGTCACCAGCAACGATTATGCGATCATTGTCTTGCTCGTTCATAATCCATTTTATTTCATTTGACAGCTCTTACAGCTTTTTTTTTACGTTTGGTTTGCACGTAAATGTTAATTATTATAACTTTTTGTATTGTGTTGTTAAATTTGAGCTTTATCTGTATTGCAAGGACTGCCTTAGGTGGTGTGCTTTTTGCATCTGTGGGCTTTATTGAGCCCATTGTGGTTATTGGAGCCAGAATCATTAATCCCCCAGAACATCGACCAAAATTAGAGTCTTTTGTTGCTGGGACGAAGTAGGAGGAATATCCTTGGAGCTCCTTGGTTTTCTCCTCCCAGGTTTCCTGGAGAAGTATTAAATTGACTGTTTTCAGGTAGTTTACTACTTCGTAATCGACCAATTTGGCTGCCAGGCCATTGATGTTCCAAATACAGGTTTTAATTTAACCTTGCGCAGGTGGCTCTATCTGAGGGGTATCACACTCTTGTCAATTTGGACGATCTATTAATATTGTGCGTGGTATTTGTGACCAAGCTTCCGCTCCCGCTTTTGAAGTTGGAATTAATGACCCTCTCCTGTAATTTAGGATGATCTATTAATATTGTGTTGTTATTTGTGACCGAGCTTCCGGTCCGACTTTCAAAGTTGCAATAAATGAGCCACTATACAGGCAGTGAGTTTGTGATAGTTTTGTCTGGGACGATGATTCGGGCTTTTAAAAATGGAGTCAGGTAAAGAGATTTCAATTCGACTTCCATTTTTATGCTCCATTGTTTGAACGTACTTTCCTCTTCCTTGATTTTGCACTTGAGCTCCATTTTGTCCTTGTCACCTCCGGGCCCAGGCAGTTGTTATTTGGAAGAAATTCTATGGAAAGTAGGACCAATGAATTTAGGTTTCCCAGGCTCGGTATGGAATTTAAGAGTTGTAGTACGTTCCCTCTGTTTAATATATCTCTTCCCCGTAATTCATATTCGGGAATGAGAATAATACTGACCACTTCTTCGGTTGTATTTTCTTTGATTCTGTAATTAGGGGTTTCGTCCTGTGGGTGAGGCCTTGGTTGCAGCAGGTTGTTCTGTTCTACTCCTTGAGTAGAAGATTTACGAGAAATTGGTGGGAGGGAAGATAGAGACTTGATATTGCTGAGGGAGCAGCTTTGCTTTACAGGGTCCTCCGTCAATTTTTTCTGATGGTCCTCATTTTTTAGGCTACATTACATGGTGCCCCCTGGGATTGATAATTCTTTATGCATTTCGGAATTACTGAGTTTTTTACTATTAATATTGACTCCTGCCCCTAGATCATTGTTGATATGTTCCTTCTTGCTGGATCATTTTCTATTACTTTTAGCTGCTGCCTCTCATTCACTGTTAGGTTCTTTCTTCTTACTGTGCCCCAAGGTGACAGCCGTAATTGTAGGGAACTCTGTGGTGGAATGATCCAACCTGCCCGGCAAGGCGGAACAGAACTTGGACCTGGTTTTGTCAACATCGGGGTCTGGTTCAACCATAATGACGGATTGTTTGCTCAATGTGTTTAAAGTAAGAGATAGTGGCTTCTAGTTGCGTCCCTTACTTTTTTGTTTATTACGAGCTTTCCGAGGTGTAGGGTTTTTATTTGGAGGGGCCATTTTTATTTGGGCCATTGTTGACGTTGCGTCACTGTCTGCAGTAGTGTTGGAAGAGCTTGTTGCTGTTGGTTAAATTTTTTGGGGTTCAGAAGAGGCGGTCCCTATCTTGTGCTGACCATCTGTAGATATAACGAAAGTGGCAATGTCTTTAGCTTGTCAATTATTGGTGCACAGGTGCATTCAAGTTGGGTGGTTTGATTGCCGTGGAGCGCTTCTTGTCCGAGCCTAATTAGGTTATTGAACTCAGATTTTTTTTTTGTCGATCTCGGACGCGAAGTCGGCCAGTGTCTGAAGGACCATAAGTTGTAAGTCTTTTTTATGAGATTGATATTGTAAAGCTGTTGTTGAATATTACATTGAGTTTAAAATTGCCACCCAAATTGATTCAGTGGGCGTAATGTTGCTGAGTTTGCTTTTGTGCAGTGGTGTATTAAATGAAGCAGGAGATGTGTTATTTTGAGCAGGTTTTAAATTATATGAGGCAACAAGTTCCTCCTATTCCTTTGAGGCCAGAAAGGACAAGTCCAGACTTGATATATGAGAGTCTTCATAGGGAGACACACGTGTGGCGTTTTGATGGCTTACTAGACAGAGAGCTGTGGGAGAGCTCTGGGTAAACTAGTGCATCCGGTATGCCTGGCTTTAATTTTTGCTGCTGAGATGGAGAGCTGTTTTAGGAGAGAGCCATTCCCAATTGGTCAGTAAGCTGGTTCTGGGGCATACCCCCTAGTGTATCGGTTCCAGCTCTTGCCCCTATTTCCTCTTCAAAGGTACTTTCGGCTATCCTGATATCAACGGTGCTTTTTGGTGTGATCTGGCCATCTGTCGGAGGTGTGTTCCTTTGGACGATTTTGTTTAGATATTTTCACTTGGTCACTGAGTTGGTAATGTGAAGTTTGGGGTTTGGGTTCAAATAATGTGGTGAGTGGCATAGGAGGAGCCTGGTCGGCTGGCTGGTTGGTTAATGATTGTTTGGCTGGTGTGTTGGTCCAAACTTCTCTGGCTGTAATGGCGTCGCAACCCCATTACATTTGCGCTTTTTGAATAGATTGCTGTACCCGGACTTTCAAAAATGTGATTTCATGTAGATTTTATGTTGGAAGGTGCCTAGTTTTTTACTTTGCGGGTCACCGTCAATGTTTATAAGGGCACAGTCCTCTTGACTTCCTTGTATTCCTTGTGTTCCAGGTAATCACTTCTGGTTAGCTAGTTGATGACAAGTTGATTCTCCCATTCTTAACTTTGTGCTGACGTCATCCCCTTTGGTGGGAGAGTTTGTGCCAGAGCAAGTGCTGGTAAACCCCATGACTGGGATCATTTCTGCGAATTCTATGTTTTTTTTTCCAGCCTTGGCCCACTCGATTCTTCATTATTCGCTTTTACGCTTCCTTGTTTTGTTTTGGACTTGGGCCTTGACTTTGACTTGGGCCCGATCTCATGATTAGCTCTGTGGACCATATCTGGTTAACACGTGGTGTATTATAAGTTTGAGTGTGCTGTGTAGATGAAAGTTTTCAAATGGAAACAAGAGTGTTTACTGCTGTCCAAATTGCTGAGGCTGCTAGACACTGTTGTTTCTACACTCCACACACTCCTCACACTCTTCCTTGGACCTGGGGGGTACCAGCCGCAGGGGTGGGGTACTGGCTGCTGTTCACATTCCTCTCCTCCATTCCTGCTGCTCTCTAGGCAACCCCAACTTCCCATCAGCAATCCAGCAATCCAGTAGTCCAGCCTTTACCCCAGCCCAACTCCCCCTGATGTGCACAGTGAGCTGCACTACACTGCACTACACTACACTCCTAGACCAAGGGGCCCAAGAAGCTGATGAGGGGCTGGCAAAAGTAAAGCTGGTAAAGCCCAAGGTAGGCCAAAGTGGTCAGGGAAGCCAGAAGGTTGTCAATTGTTTGAAGGTTCGCTACCTCCCTCCTGTGTTGAGGCGCAAGCCAGCCGTGGCCAAACCGTCCCACCTCCTCAACTTTTCTACGCTGTCACGCTGGTGTCATCACCCAGCACAGCCACAGACCCGCTCACCCCTATACTGTGGGCGTTAGAAAATTCGAGGCCGTTTTTTGACAGGAAAAGGATGGGGGCTGCTACAGATGGCAGTGGGGCTGAAGAGAGCTGGAAGCAAAGCAGAGCAGCGCAGCACAGCACAGGTGGCAGGCAGGCAGGAAAGGCAGTTCAGCCCGAGGCTGCTGGTGGGCTGGAGTAGGCTGCAGTGGCTGAGTGGCAGGACTGGGAAGGAGCACACCCACAGCCCCCGCTTACCGCTAGCAACCGCTAGCCTGCACCGTGCCGTGTAGCCCATAGTTTCGGGGTCCGTTGCCGGGGGTCGTGGTGTGTTGACCGCAGGTGAGTTAGGCTGCGGGGGTGGCAGCTCTACAGTCCGCTATCTTCAGTATTGACTCGAGAACTCGAGAATTCGGCGGAAAGACAGGAGCCGCTCCTCTACGCTAAGCTGCTCAGCTGTCAGCGGCAGCAGAAACTGGAAACAGGAAAACCATGGAGCATGAGGGAGTCTCCAGTTGGACACCCCACAAGGGATGTCATACCACGGCGTGCTGGAGATCCTGCAGGCCAGGACTTCAGTGCTTGTGCTAGTGATTACGTAAATGAGCCTAAATCAATATCTGCAATTCTGCAAAGTAGTTCTTTGTCCTATGATGAAGATGACCACAGTATTTTTATAGGGTATCTTAATCCTGTTATGTATGTCATGTGTAGGTGACTTTTCTAAGAAACCTCATGCATAATAAATTAGGCTAGTTTCAAGAAAACTGATCATTTACTCAGCACATAACTGGGTAAAAGGTCAGTACTAGAACCCTTATGCCGAGCAAGGCAGGACAAATGTAGGTGAAAGGTCATTTAGCTATTTAGGCATAGATTGGGGTACATAACAATATTGTAGTTCACTAATATCAGTCCTGTATCAGCCGCAGTATTAAAACTCAGCAAACAGGCAACTGATGTTGTTCCTGTAAGTACATGATTAGGTACTTGTACCACCTTTTTCTTGTATTTCATTGCTTCTACAAAGGATCCCTCACTCTTTAAGTGTGTTAAAGTAGCCCATGTGTATACTTTTGTTTTTTACTTAGTAAGTTGTAGTAATGGAGATTTATTCTTTTATTCCCCCCAGTCATGATATTTATTGAAGCATCACAGTCAATTATGAATGGTATCAACCACCCCTTTATTTTTAGAGTTATCTTCAGACACTGAATGAATATGTTTGGTGCTTCTCCTAGTGCATTTTTTTCACTTAGAGGTTTTTCTCACATTTGACCAATCCCACATGTGCATGCCTTTCTAAGGTAAACATCGACATTGCACAATTATCATTGTCACTTTCACTTGAAACTGAGAATGAGGAACTCTTTGACGATGATTTAGATAACAACTGACTTCGTTTAGTGATTATTTGCCTCAGTTCGTGTGAACGCTTGGCCTTGTGGGAGAGCATCAAACATCATCGAGGGAGCATTCGGTCAGCCATTTTGTCAAAGGCCGTGATCCGCTTAATTTTCTCTTTGCCCTGCAAGTCACAATGACATTATTTGCTTCACCACAGCTGAAGCATGTTTGTCCAATAGTGGGACATTTACCTTCGTGCGGAAATGAAAATCCACATCTGTAACACTTTCTCTTTTTTTTGTGGAGACATCACCTTGTGTCACGCAGCCTTGTACTTTGGATTACTTTTCATGCTCAAGACTGACACTCTTTGGACACCACCAGCCTCCATGTCAGTCGCTTGATGATCTGCGTACTCTTCAGCACTAGCAGCCTTGAGAAATTGTTCTTAACTCAGAGTCTCCTTAAGCATCTTTGTCGAAAAGAATCTGGCAGACATCCATCAGTTATTCTGATGTGGGTAGCTTACTCATCACTAAATTCATTTAATTTACAGTGCTCACCAGAACATCCAGCCTTTCCACAAACTCATCGATGGCCTCACCTGGTCTTGGGCATCTAGACTGAATATGTATCTTTTATTATCCACATTAGGCACTGGTTTAAACTTGACAATCAAAGCTGTTTTGATTTGTTCAAACATCACAACGCCTTCTTGTGGTATCTTTTTCGCAGCTTTTTTCACTCCTTTACTAGCCAGGCGCTACACATACTTTTTAACTTTTTCATTTATTTTCAAAAATCTCTATCTATGCCATCCATCTATTGCCACAATAGTGTTTCTTGGCAGTAAAAATTGCAGTTGGTGTTTTAAGAATGCATCTTCGGGTATATACATTGGTGGACAGTGATGGTCTCTCATGAACTTCTTGTGAAACTTGATTAAGCATAGTTTCTCTAACGCCTTGTGATATTCTGGCATTGTGGTCAGCCTTAACAACTTTTGGAGCTTGTATCTCACACTGGCTCTCCATTTCAGATTGTGGTAGACTAAGGAGTTGTTCTGGGACACTATCCAGCAGCTTTGGTGGTGGATTGGCTTCTTGGATTTAGCAGCTCCATAAGTGCTTTTATTTCCAGATGTTTTACTCAGTTACTGGCCACCGACATATAGACTTTCAATCAACCAATAACTTTTATCTCTTGCATTCCATTTCACGTCGGCAACAGAGGGTGCTATGCCCCATTACACTGCACCATATAGTCTAGCATTTGTTTTTCATTTTACCAAATTTGTCAAATAATAAATACTTCATTTTTCTAGAACTTCTGTACACAAAATCCAAATATGTTCATATGTGTGCTGTTCTGCTCAATGTGTTGTTCTCTTTCAATCTTGCATTGATAATTTAGGATATTCATTTCTTAAAAGTGTTGGTGTTCAGGCATTGTTGCACATGTACCAAATGGCCTCTGTTAGCAATATCTTGCTGCTTGAGCCAAGCTAACCAGGATAAGCCAAATTAACTTTTAGTTGGCATAATGTATGGGCTTTGTGGGAGTTCAGTCATAGTTCACCTCAAGAATGTTACCCTCATAATTTTAGCTATCATACAGTTTGAAACATGTAAAGATATACATCTTTCACATGACCTGCATCTGATTAACTAATTTCAAGCAAATAGATCTTGGTCTTCAATTTGATCAATTCCTGTTTGTTAAGAATCTGAACATAACCATTGCTTCTTGGTTTTCAGAGGTATCAAAGGTCAAGATAGTCTTTCAGACATACTTACAAATCTAGTGTGACTGCTTGTTTAGATGACACCATTACTGTAAACGTAGATCTTTCCAATTCACTATAATAATAACTGAAGTTACTCAAAAAGGTGGCTAGCCATCTACCATTAAAACATATACTCAACAAATGTGTCCGTCATGCTCTGACATTGTTCCATTTACTTAAAAGGCACAATCTTCTAGTCAATGTTCCTGGTCATTCATAACGCACTGTACTCAAGTGAGACCCATCTTCTTTTCAGTTAAATCGAACTCCTAAAGAACAATCCATAATGTTCCACTGTATTGCTGCTGACTATTCTATTGCCTATAGGCAGCTGGACAAGACCATTTCAAGGCTGTATAAAGTGGCCTTAGTAAGACAATAAAAAAGACGGCAATCAAAATGTGACTTCCGAGCTAATTACAGTAATGAAAGTTAATCAATTTGTCAGCCATGCTCTAGTATTGTTTATTTACTTCTGGCCTATCAATTCAAAATCAACAAGGTAATGGGCCTGAATAATAAGGAACAGTATCCAACCTGTTGATACTTATTAGAAGTCAAATCTAGCTTATACAATTTGTGGTATACATTTAGATATTTCTCAGTAGTGTTGGTGTCTTTCCTCCTACCAAAGGATTCTGGGCCTCATTTACAATATTTTCACACAGGGCAGCACAGCATGCCTTCCTGATGCACTGCCATGTTTCAAAATAAAAGGAAAGGGATGTTACCACATCTACAAGATACAACCCATTCCTGTCCTTCTACCATGTGCCGGTGCACAAACAGCAGCCGTGCACAGGCACCCTGGCGTCATTTTGCAAGGGTGTCTTTGTAAATATGGTGAAGCCCATTGCGCTGCTGGTGTGCCTATAAAAATTACGCACCGGTGGTCCAATGTGCTTTTACTGGTTAGGTGCACTTTTTGGAACTTACTTCTAGAGGGACAATGCAAGGATACAAAACACCTTGAGTGCCGTTTTTGGATCTTTCCAAGAACCCGTCAGGTGAGTGTTTGCCCCCTTATGTAAACACTGTGAATAGACAATTTATGTGTAGATATACCCTCATACTCTTACTGTGTTTTGTGGCACCACAATGACACAGACATGTTACTCATGCAACTTCCTGGGGTTTAGCACACTTTTGCACTGTGTCAGGAGACCAGGCTAACTTTTTTGCAGACTGCAACATTTTGCAGCCTCTCTCTGGCCCCCTTAGTGATATTAAAAAGTGGATGTTTGACATGCTTCACAGTTTAGGGATGGACATTGTACGCTAGTGTGGATGACAAAGCACCCCCTAGACAGACTATTGAAGTCAAGGGATTGACTCTGCAACTTGCCAGTGATAATACTGGGGACCACAATATGCGTCCACTTGTGCAGCCACTATTTTACACAGCACACAATACGCACCAATGCTTTGATGCATCATTTGGCATTATGTGACTGACAATTTCCCCTTGTTCTAAAATGGCCCATGGAGAGAAAGCCTTGTTTTTATGCAACAGTGATGAACAAGAAATAGTTGAAAAGAGTGTAAAACTTTGGGGCATACGTACCAGCCCCTATTGCCATCACAGCATCACTTTTACGGACGTTGTGGGGGCGATAGGGGCTGCGCCTTATGTACAAGGCAGCGTTAAGCCACTTAACATGGCTTAACGCTGCCTTGTACATAACGCACCCTTTCACGTTTTGGTTAGCGTGAAATGGCTGTGCAGTGGGTGTTGTGGTGGGCGTTCCACCGCAACACCCAATGTACCTGACGCTGCCCCCATGTACAAGGGTGGCGTACATCGGACACAGCTTCAAAATTAAGGACAGGAAACTCCTGATCATAATTTGGCAAAACGAGGAGAAATGCATTATTTCTCCTTGTTTTTGCTTTTTCCATTGGTGCTGCCTTGTGCAGCACACATGGAAAAAGCAAAATGTCATGGTTTGTTATGTAAGGAAGGTGTCCCTTCCTGTACATAAACAAACCTTTTTAAAAAACGCCATTTTGTAACTTTCATTTGCGCTGTATGAAGCAGCACACATGAAAGTTACAGAATTTCATTTTAGGATTGTTTATGTGCAGGAAGGGACACCTTCCTACACATAACAAATCCTCCCCTGCACACAGACACCCTTGCACTATGGGGCAAGGGTGCCTACGTTGGTGCTAAGTTGTTAAATGTAGCACCATCGCAGGGGCAAACGCAAAGCTGCACCACATTCTTGTAAATATGGTGCAGCCTTGCGTTTCAGAAGTGGCGGAGCGTGTCGTTAAGCCAAGGAGGCAACCAACATGCTCCGCCATTTCCTAGTACATATCCCTCCTTTTTCTTTCTCAATACGTGTATAAGGTCAACCATTGTGAAAATAGTGACAGGTCATCCTGTTATCAACAGACACCCTAGCTTCAACTAAAAGTAAAGCTTGCAAATATATCACAAAGGATCTCAGTGTTGGCAACTGCTCAAGTCATGTCATCAAGTCTTTCTGACGTAAAATGTTATATTACGTGAGGTGTAGTGTGGCGTGGGTAATTTGTCATGTGTGACGTTTTATCTTTCCACTCATGAGCTAAACCAATAAATGGGAGGTGCTGTACGAGGATAGTCAAGTCAAGTCAAGTCAGAGAATTTATATAGCGCACTACATACCCAGAGGGTCTCAAGGCGCTTAGGGAGGGGAGGAGGATTACTTGTCAAATATCCACGTTTTAGGTTGCTTTCTGAATGCTAGGTGGTTCTGGGTGAGGCGAAGGTAAGTGGGGAGTGAGTTCCATGTTTTAGCAGCCAGGTATGAGAAGGATCTGCCTCCCATGGTGGTCTTGATGATGCGAGGTACAGTGGCGAGGGCTTGGCTGGAGGAGCGTAGTTGGCGGGAGGGGGTGTAGAAGGACAGACGTGAGTTGAGGCATTCTGGTCCGATGCCGTAGAGTGATTTGTGTGCGTGGGTCAGCAGTCGGAAGGTGATCCTCTTATTGACGGGTAGCCAGTGGAGGTCTTTCAGGTGGCCAGAGATGTGTTCGTTGCGCGGGATGTCTAATATGATCCTGGCTGAGGCGTTTTGGATTCGTTGGAGTTTCCTCTGGAGTTTAGCGGTAGTACCTGCGTAGAGGGTGTTTCCGTAGTCCAGTCGGCTCGTGACCAGAGCATGGGTGACTGTTTTTCTGGTTTCGGTGGGGATCCAGCGAAATGTTTTTTTGAGCATGCGGAGAATGTTGAAGCAGGATGAGGATACGGCGCTGACTTGTCTGTTCATTGAGAGTGAGGAGTCTAGGATAACGCCTAGATCCGTGCGTGGTCTGTCGGGATGGGTGCTTTTCCAAGGGCTTCCGGCCACCAAGAGTCGTCCCATGCAGAGGGGGATGTACCTAAGATGAGGACTTCTGTTTTATCTGAGTTCAGTTTCAGACGGCTGTGTTTCATCCATTCGGCAACTTCTTTCATTCCTTCGTGTAGGTTAGTTTTGGCGGTGCTGGGGTCATTGGTGAGAGAAAGGATCAGTTGAGTGTCATCCGCGTAAGAGATGATGTTGAGGTTGTGTTGGCGGGCGATGGCCGCGAGGGGGCTCATGTATACGTTGAAGAGGGTGGGGCTGAGTGAAGATCCTTGTGGTACGCCGCAGATGACTTCAGTGGCCTCTGATTTGAATGGAGGGAGGCAGACTTTCTGGGTTCTTCCGGATAGGAACGAGGTGATCCATTCCAGTGCTTTTCCATGTATTCCGATGTTTCTGAGGCGTTGTAAGAGGGTGATGTGGCAGACTGTGTCGAAGGCTGCAGAGAGATCGAGGAGGATGAGGGCGACTGTGTCTCCATTGTCCATTAGAGTTCGAATGTCGTCTGTTGCTGCGATGAGGGCGGTTTCAGTGCTGTGTTTTGCTCGGAAGCCAGACTGTGAGGAGTCGAGGGATTTGTTGGCTTCGAGGAAGGTGGCGAGCTGATTGTTGACAGCTTTCTCGATTACTTTGGCCGGGAATGGAAGGAGCGAGATGGGGCGGTAATTTTTGAGTTCGGTGGGGTCCGCTGTGGGTTTTTTCAGAAGGGCGGTGAGTTCAGCGTGTTTCCAGCTTTCCGGGAAGGTGGCGGAGTTGAAGGAGCAGTTGATGACATCTCGGAGGTGCGGTGCTATGACGGAGTCTGCTTTGTTGAGGATGTGGTGAGGACATGGGTCTGTGGGGGATCCTGAGTGGATGGAGTTCATCAGGCGGATGGTGTCTTCAGTGGAGATTGGGTTCCATTCGTTGATGGTGTTCAAGGAGGTAGAATGTTCAGCATATGGTTGGGCGGGTTGGTCTCCGGGTTGGTTGTCGAAGCTGTTGTGGATGTCAGCAATTTTGTTGTGGAAGAATGAGGCTAGGGAGTCGCATAGGGCTTGAGAGGGGGTGATGTCGTTGGAGTTGGCTGAGGGGTTGGTGAATTCCTTGACGATGTTGAAAAGTTCCTTGCTGTTGTGGGCGTTGTTGTCAAGTCGATCCTTGAATGCTGTTTTCTTGGCCTTTCGGATTAGTTGGTGGTGTGTGCGTTTGGCGTTTTTGAAGGCGTCCTTGGTGCTGGTGGTTGGGTCTTTTTTCCAGGCCTTCTCAAGGGAGCGGCAGAGTTTCTTGGACTTTTTGAGATCATCGTTGAACCATGAGGCCTTCTTGCTGCCAGGTTTGTTTTGACGTTTTTTCAGTGGTGCTAAGGTGTCGGCGGTGTTGGATAACCATAGGGTGAAGTTGGCGGCGGCTTGGTCTGGGTCGGAGGAGTGGGCTGGGGGGTTTAGAAGAAGCGATGAGGAGATCTGGTCGATGGTGATTTTGTTCCAGTTTCTCTGCAGAGTTGGTTGGAGGTGGTTGATGGGTTTTGGCTTGTTGTAGGTGAAGTGAACGCAGCTGTGGTCAGTCCAGAGGAGATCCGTAGTGTGGCTGAAGGAGACATGTTTGCTGGAGGTGAAGATAGGGTTGAGTGTATGACCTGCGATGTGGGTTGGGGAAGTGACCAGTTGTTTAAGTCCGAGGTTGGCGAGGTTGTCCAAGAGGGTGGTGGTGTTGCGGTCGTTGATCTTTTCAAGGTGGAAGTTGAGGTCTCCCAGAAGGATGTAGTCTTTGGAGGGGAGCGCGTGTGGAGTGACGAAGTCTGTGATGTCTTCACTGAATTTTGCGCGGGGTCCTGGTGGTCTGTAGAGGAGGGTGCCTCTGAGTGTGGTCTTGGGGTCGATGTGGATCTGGAAGTGAAGGTGTTCGGAGTTGGCGAGGTTGGCGTCAGAGCAGGTTGAGATGCGGATTGATTTTTTATGGACGATAGCGATTCCTCCTCCATTGTGGCCGGTGCGGTCCTTGCGTGTGATCTTATAGTCTTCAGGGATGGCGATGGTGATGTCTGGGGCGGAGGAAGCGTTCATCCATGTTTCTGTTAGGAAGGCGACGTCTGGAGAGATGGTGTCTAATAGGTTCCATAGGTCAATGGCGTGCCTGTGGACCGATCGGGTGTTGAGCAGGATGCATTGTAGGTGGTTGGGGTCGGGAATCTGAGGTGTGTTCGTAGCGGAGTTTAAAGATTAAAGCGAAAACAAACTACCTTGTTTTCACATTTTCCAAAAGCCTCTTCCTTTTTGCCTCCATTAACTCCCCCATAAGAATTTGATATAATCCCAGAAATAAAAAGCAATTGCAGTGTCTTTCATAAAGCATCACAGAAAACATCTATGAGCTTCATCAGTTTTTACTGCTTTTCTTCCTGCTTTCTGTAATGATGCATATTCTAATGTTCTCACACTGCTGGTTAGCAAGTTTTTACCTCACTTGATTTATTACCAGTGACCAGTATTAAAGACCACTTGTCAACTGACGTTCTTAAATCTAGTCAAAATAATAGACTGCGGTCAAACTGCACGCAGGCAGCATTTGTTTTCCATGAATGTTTCTGGCTCTTTTCCATGCATTCCTATTTGCCTGCTACCGATAGCTCGAACATGGTAGGAGAGTGAGAAATCTAGCTCATCTATTCTGACACACTATTACCGCGACTGTTATTTCAGTGCAGTGCGGGTGTTCTTAAGAGTGGGTGGGGCCGCGTCGGCCGTTGGCCGTTCGGAGCACCAGCCAGGTAGTGCTCGTGACGGCCAACGGCCGACCAGAGCATGGAAGGGGTTAACACATGCTAATTAAACACATGGGCAATACATATATTTCCAAATAGTCCAGGGTTTTCAATGTGTTAACTATGTTTTACTTGTATTTTATTTTTAAATAACATGCTCTTTCGGGTTCACAGCCTTCTGTTATTGTAAGAGATGTTTAATTTTCGAATAGCCCCCTTTGTTGAACCTTGCAAAACTATTGGTCGTAGCATAAATACATTGCTATGCTCAATTGCTCAATTGAAGGTTAAATGAAACAAACATGAGTTTGTTAAGCCCTGAGGAAGCATGACATTTGCTTGATTGCTTATGGCCACTACCTGTTTTTTTCAGAGGAAGTGTGTGTGTTTAGACGTGAATTAAAGAGTCTGGTTTTTAGACACATGCAGTCCAATCGCAAATAAGAAAGCGATTTGAAGGGTGCCAGGGGTGTCCAAAGGACACCCTGTAGCACCCCTTAAATGCACATTTCAACAGGTGTTGCGCACACACATGTCCAAAGGACATGTGTGTGTGTAACATGCAACTTAGAAAAATGCTTTTAAAAGCATTTTTCTAAGTTTTCGCTATTTACCGCGAGGTTTGACCTCACGGTAAATAGCGGCCGAAAATTGCGATTTCGTAATTTTAAAATGTTTCAAGAATAGCATTTAAGGAATCTCTAATAGAGATTCCTTAAATGCTATTCCTCGCAAAATTGCGATTTTCTAAATAGCGAATTTTGCATTTGGGATGATGAATCCCAAATGCAAAAATTGCACTCGCAAAGGGCCAGATTCTCAGAATCTGGCCCTTTGCGAGCGCAAATATGATTGATGAATCAGGCTGTTAGTGCTGTAAAGTAAATAGGAAAAAAAATTGCTGCCGATTTGCGTCACTTTTATGACGTAAACATAGTGCAAAATCTTACTAAATCTCACCAGGAATCTCTTCTGAGCAAGTCCAAAACATACATTTACTTGCCTTCATTTCCACAGTCTTTTTAAGATATATACCATGGAAGGATTTTCTTTTGTACAGAAATGTGCCATTATTATTCATTGCAAGCATTCTGTATAATATATTCACCACAGTGTTAATTAACACATTAGAATCAACTTGCTTTATAAACAGCTCTCAGAATCTACGACAACCGAAATTAGGTAATACATCTTAATTCAGAATGTTCCATTTAACAACAAGTTACTCAAAACATTGCATGCTCCACAAAAAAAAAGATATTTATCCAACTGAACAATCAGAAGGCTGCACTTTTCACTGGCTCCTTGTGCATTACGCACTGAGGATATTATCGCGCCCTTCAAGATCAAATATACATTGCATGACATTACTTTTCAAAGTATAGTGTAAACAGAAGTGTTGTCAGACAAAATAAAAATCACACGAGGAGAAACAAGCACAAGATTCCCTTAGCCACAGATATAGGAAGGTCATATTTTGAATATCATTCAAAACCTATGAATTATTTCCCAGTTTTTGTTCTCAATCTTACATTTTGTATTGTGTTTCTTATTTCAATATGTACGCGAATAATACATGAAAGTCACTATCGTTCCCAAAGCAGTGAGAAATAACCATAATATTCTTCTTTATCAAAAAATGTGAAACTAGGTTGTGCATGTTAAATACACATCTAGAGAGAAGTGAGTCACTTCGTTTTCAAATGAGCTTGAATCTTCGTCTGGCTTCTGCATCTGAGCGCTCAAATCTATGTCAGGAGACGAGGTGTTAAGGCATCCACACACTGATTAAAACGTATGACAATTTGAAAAGTTACTCTTCGTCTTGCTCGTTACCAGATGATCAAATAATTCAATTACAAAATGGGAATGTTGTGTTGTGGCATGGATTACATTGTTTCGGTTCATAGTGTAGAGTAGATATTCAAAGGATTGACATATATAAATCTACCAAAGGGCAGGATTTGTTTCCATTTATGTTGCCAAATTGCCCAGAAGCATTTATATTTTTCATCACAATCTGATGTAAATGTAGTAGTCTGATTTACTCTCGGGACTACATTTGTACAAACCCAAATAAATACAAATAACCACAGCTAATAATATCTCGATTCCTTCTTCATATCCATAAGGTAGTTGTCATTGGCATGTGACACTCCAGATGTGCGTAGTTTGGATAGCTATGTGGGAATAATACATCAGGCAACAACATTTCAAAATATCTGTTCCTTGTTAATATGAATATCATTGGGCAATCATGAAAAGAGGTGCATTCAGATCAAAACAAGCACACATTTCTCCCAGTTGGGAGTGTAGCTATCATTGGGGCAACAGTTGCAGTGGCACAGGGTCACCAGACTCTGTGGTGCCCAATTAACCCCCATTATGACTGTACTACCTACTTTGGAGTCTAGGTGGGCCAATTTCCATGAATGTAATCATTGTGCCCTTGCTAGTGAAACATGGCTTTACATGGCCATATAAATATGCTTTGGCACATTCCGCCACCAGAACATCAAGAAAGTGACAAGCCGGCGGCGCAAAAGTGCTGGTTGCTCTTTGCTAATCATTAGCATGGAGTATGTTTAAGGGCCAAATGTCAATCCACATGGCATTCATGGGAATGACATAGATGCATTTCAGTAAAACTTCCCATTACCTTTTCTGACTCACGTTAATTACAAATTAAACATATGACATATAAGTGAATGGTGTGCAGTTATTACTGCCTATACATTTTGACCATCTAGGTCATTGCATATCTTTTCCATTATGCAGGTCTTGCACTGAGAATCACTATCTTGAATACCATATTCTAAATGTTGTTATTCAGTGACATGATATAGCAATCATCGGAAGCAAAAGGTATTTCCCGCTATTGCCACTTCATAAAGGAATTCCAGGCTGACATGACAGGCTCTCTGAAATCCTGTCAGTGCTGTGCTGAGGAGCAAAGAGCACAGCTTCTGGAAAAGAGGGAAAGGTGAGGCCAACCACAGAGAGTGATGGGGTTGGTTGATAGGTGGCCAGATGTAGTAAGGAAGTCCATGTTATGTAGGCCCGCCCTCTATTATGCTGTACCCTGGGGTAGATGTTGAAAGCAGGGGAAAATGATTTGGGGATGAATCATAATATTAAATTATACATGGCTCAAAAACGGAATAACTTGGATGCTTTTCACCTCAGGGTTCTCAGTGACATCATAGACCAACTCGAGTATTGCTCTCTTTGTCTTTTTGAAGTCACTCAAATTCCCTTGGTAAAGAATGACTACATTATTCACTCTTAACCATGTAATATTCCATGTTCTATATGAAACTCACAAAAAGCTAGTAGTGTGAATATCAGATTGTAAATCCTGGTATACCCTTATATGAGAGTAAGATTTTAATAACTACAGGTAGACCCGAGAGGCTGTCAGCATTGTACTGGGTTCTCTGAGGCATATTTACAATTACCGGCACATCCCTGCAAATTAGCAGGGATGCGACAGTAATTATGCGCCATGCCTCCGCCGCCCATGATGCGCCGCATACAATGCAGCGCATCATGGGGTAAAAACGGCACAGATGCGTCACGCATCTGTGCCGTAAAGGCGTCGCATTGCTGAAGTTGTGTCGCATGCGCGACGCAGCTCCAGCAATGCTCTTGGGGGCCCATTCTACTAATGCTGCGTCAAGCCTTATGCCTGCTTCAAGCAGGCGCAGGGTTTTGACGTAGCATTGGCCTAAACGTGACTGAGTGAAATCTTGTAGATTTCACTCAGCCACTTTTAGGAGGCGTTCCTGCGCGGGAACGCCCCCCCCCCCCCCATGCACCGGAATACCTCCTTAAGGCGCAGGGCTTTACAACGTGACGCATCTCCCAGATGCGTCACGTTGTAAATAGCCCGCACCATGGCGCATCTTTTGCGCCGCCTCTGCATCACAAAAGTGACACAACGGCAGCACAAAAGAGGCGCAAGGGGCTTGTAAATCTGCCCCTCTGTTTCTATAAAGAGCAGGGAGCACAAGGTAATTCCAGCAGTGAGTGTTTGTGCACATAGCATCACAGGTTACACATGGAAATCGGAGCCCCTTCATTCTTTTTATTTTTCGTCCGCATTGTGCCTTAAATTAATTTCACTTTGGCTGTATGATTGCATAGCATAGCGTAGTATTGCCCCAATCCAGTTTGGTTTGTTGCCTGCAGCCATCTTTACGTTTGTTGTTGTGCCTCCCTGCCCGGACCTACACCCCGCCCTCGGCCTCCCAGCTGACCCTCCCTCCCACTGAATCTCATGGCCCGACCCTCCGCCATCTCCTCTGTGACTGTCCTGATCCTTCCAGAGGCGGTCGCTCCCCCACGCAGCTCCCCACCCCGACTGCAGTGGTATCGTAGCGCCTCGCATGTAATTTGATTGCTGCCTCCTCGCATTGCTCCTCTTATTGAACTGTGCTGCTCTTATTCATCCGCGCTGCCAAATTGATTTAATTTAATTAATTAAGACTCGCACACGCTCATCTGTGACTGTTTGCTGCCGGATATTAGAAAGCTAGAATTTTGAAGCGCTCAGTCAGCGAGTCCGCATTGTGCCTTAAATTAATTTATTTCACTTTGACTGTGTGATTGCATAGCATAGGGTAGTATTGCCCCAATCCAGTTTGGTTTGTTGCCAGCAGCCATCTTTACGTTTGTTGTTGTGCCTCCCTGCCCGGACCTACACCCCGCCCTCGGCCTCCCAGCTGACCCTCCCTCGCCCCTCCCCTTCCACTATCCACATATGACAGATGCTTTTGCGCGTAGTGGTCACGCACAGCGGTCGCGCCCCATGCGCGCCGAAGGTGCGCCAAAGGTAAGCCCTTCTACGCCCGTCCGCGCCTGGACCGCGCCCAGCGCCAGACCCCCTGGCCCCCGCCGTACCCAGCCCACTAGATTCACATATGATGCTGCAACTCTCCTCGCCCTCAACACCGGACACACACCACAATGCTGCGAAGCCACCCCAGGACGTACCAACGGTCCATTCGCCTGCCACACCGGCAAGTTCACCTGCTTCAGGACCCACACCAAATCAACTTCCTCCAAACACAGCTCCGACTCTAACCACCTGAAGTGCATCCTGCTGAACACCCGCTCGGTCCACAGACACGCAACTGAACTCTGGGACCTACTCGACACTGCGTCACCGGACATCGCCTTCCTCACAGAAACATGGATGAACACATCATCAGCACCCGACATCGCCATAGCCATACCGGACGCGTACAAGATCATCTGAAAAGACTGCACCAATCAAACAGGAGGAGGCATCGCCATCATCCATAGGAACACCATCAAAATCACGACCAGCTCCGACGACAATCTTGCAACCGCCGAACATCTCCACTTCCAGATCCACACCGACCCTAGGACCACACTTAGAGGCACCCTCATCTACAGGCCTCCAGGAACCCGTACTCAATTCAGCGAAGACATCACTGACTTCATCAGCCCACATGCCCTCGCCTCGGAGAACTACATTCTATTAGGAGACCTCAACTTCCACCTTGTAAACAAACACGACAGCAACACCACCTCCCTTCTGGACAACCTGGCCAATCTCGGACTCAAACAACGTGTTGACACCCCCACCCATGTAGCCGGACACACGCTCGACCCTATCTTCACCTTCAGCAAGCACATTTCCTTCAATCGCACCACAGCTCTCCATTGGACGGACCACAGTTGTGTTCACTTCAGCTACAAAACCACCTTGACCCACAACCCCCCACAACATATTCCTTGGAGAAACTGGAACAGAGTCACCTCCAACCAACTCCTCACATCACTCAACCAAAACCCTCCCACCCTCTCATTGGACCCAAACCAAGCAGTCACCAAACTCAAGCAATGGATCAACCACAGCGCTGATGAATTAGCACCCCTGAAAAAGCACCAGATCAAATCAGGCAGCAAAAAGGCTCCCTGGTTCAATGATGACCTTAAAAAACCCAAGAAGCTATGCCGCACCCTAGAGAAAACATGGAGAAAAAACCCAACCACCGACAACATGGCCACCCTCAAGGCAGCCACCCGCAAACACCACCAACTGATTCGATCCACCAAGAAATCAGCATTCAAGGATCCTCTCGACAACAACACCCACAACAGCAAGGAACTTTTCAAAATCGTCAAAGAATTCACCAACCCCACCGCAGCATCTATCGACATCACTCCCTCCCAAGACCTCTGCGATGCGTTATCCTCCTTCTTCTACAACAAAATTGCCGACATTCACAACAGCTTCGAGAACACTCCCTGCGAACAACCCTCCCCACCCCCCTCAGATCCTACACCGCCAACTAACAACCTCAGCGCCTGGAACCCAATCACCACTGAAGACACCATCCGCCTAATGAACTCAATCCACTCTGGCTCGCCAACCGACCCCTGCCCCCACCACATCTTCAACAAAGCTGACTCCATCATCGCACCCCATCTCCGTGATGTCATCAACTGCTCTTTCAACTCTGCCACCTTCCCAGAAAGCTGGAAACACGCCGAACTCAGCGCCCTCTTGAAGAAACCCACAGCAGACCCCTCTGAACCTAAATACTACCGACCCATATCCCTCCTCCCTTTCCCCGCCAAAGTCATGGAGAAAGCCGTCAACAGCCAGCTCGCCGCCTTCCTTGAATCCAACAACTCCCTCGATCCCTCTCAGTCCGGATTTCGAGCCAAACACAGCACCGAAACCGCCCTCATTGCAGCGACCGACGACATCCGAACACTACTGGACAACGGAGAAACAGCGGCCCTCATTCTACTCGACCTCTCCGCCGCTTTCGACACAGTCTGCCACAGCACCCTTATACAACGCCTCAGCAACATCGGCATACAAGGAAAAGCCTTGGGCTGGATCATCTCATTCCTCGCCGGGAGAACTCAAAGAGTCCGACTTCCCCCATTCAACTCAGAGGCCACTGAAGTCATCTGTGGCGTACCACAAGGATCATCACTCAGTCCCACCCTCTTCAACGTTTACATGAGCCCACTCGCATCCATCGCGCGCCAACACAACCTTAACATCATCTCTTACGCCGATGACACCCAGTTAATCCTTTCCCTCACCAAAGACCCTAACACCGCCAAAACCAATCTTCACGAAGGCATGAAAGAAGTAGCCGAATGGATGAAACATAGCCGCCTAAAACTCAACTCAGACAAAACGGAGGTGCTCATCCTAGGATCTTCCCCATCTGCCTGGGACGACTCTTGGTGGCCTTCCGCTCTAGGCACAGCACCCATACCCACAGACAACACACGTAACCTTGGCTTCATCCTAGACTCCTCTCTCTCGATGTCCAGACAAGTCAACGCAGTCTCATACTCCTGCTTCAACGTACTTCGTATTCTCAAAAAGATCTTCCGCTGGATCCCCCTCGAGACAAGAAAGACTGTCACCCATGCACTGGTCACGAGTTGACTGGATTATGGTAACACTCTATACGCCGGAATCACAGCAAAATTACAGAAAAAACTCCAACGCATCCAAAACGCATCAGCGAGACTCATATTGGACATCCCTCGCCAAGATCACATCACCGGACACCTAAAAGACCTCCACTGGCTTCCCGTCAACAAGAGAATTACGTTCCGTCTTCTCACCCACGCACACAAGGCCCTCTACAAACTAGGACCCGAATGCCTCAACACTCGACTGTCCTTCTACACACCCACCCGCCAACTAAGATCGTCCAATCAAGCCCTCGCCGCAGTCCTGCGCATCCGAAAATCCACCATGGGTGGCAGATCCTTCTCCTTCCTGGTGGCCAAGACCTGGAACTCACTCCCCACTCACCTCCGCCTTACTCAAAACCACATCTCCTTCAGAAAAGAACTTAAAACCTGGCTATTCGACAAAAAATGAACCCCCCTCCCCAAGCGCCTGGAGTCCCTCTGGGTGAGTAGTGCGCTATACAAATCCCTGAGCTTGAACTTGAACTAAGATGGAATGGCCATCGTTTGGAATTTAGAAAAGCCCGATGATCTACATGAATGTGAAAATTCCAGAACATCCAAGGCAAATCACGCCTTGGAATACCACCTTCCCAAATCTTGAGAGAGATTTATTTCTGCAAATTCCTGGTAGCTGGTACATTCATAGTTTTAGTAAACACATTTGCAACTAAAAAGAATCCTCTTATGAATTACTGAAAGGAGCAAGTCGAGCAGTAATGGTAATCAAAGTACACTTACAGCGAGAACCACCTTTGTGAATTGGACCCTGTGTTCAAACATGGTGTTTTCAGTTATGCAGTGCGTCTCAGAATTTGTTTTGTTTCCCTAAATTTATTTATTAACTTATTCAGACTTCATACTTTCACAACATGTGAATCAGAAAAAAAGTTTAGTAAAACAGAAAGGTTGGGCTATGTCCACATTTCATTTCATGGAGAAAAACGCGTTTCCCTTGGGCTACTTGGTTCATCTGCTGTAGGTAAGTATGCTGGGTTACTTGACTCGCCTGCTGTAGGCAGGCTAGCTATACCTAATGTGTGAATGGTAACAGCACAACCAAGAATCACTACAGTTAAGATATGACGAACATAAACGTCCACACCAATTTTAGTTAGAAGATAACCTCAAGCTAAGCAAAACATTTAAAACATGTTAGGAAGATGGTATTTGCATGAAATATAAAAGCAAAAACTAAATTGCTACAAGAGTACAAAATTAGAAATGAGAAAATAAAGCAACAGAAAAAATATGTCTTTATTATAAATAACCAGGTGGAGCAGCACGTCCCAACATTTCTTCACTGAAGGAGAAATCTCCACTCAGCCATCCATCTTAGAGACAGGCTGGGAGGGCTGGTAAAGTTTAGGAGGGTTAGTGAATAGTCAGTTACATTGAGTTGATGCCCTGCCCTCTTTAGGCAGACCTCTGCCAGCCATGTTATGGAGATGTTTACCCAACTTTGAAACAATTTGAAATACTTTAAAGTGGTTTCCATAAAGTTCTTGCCGACACCGTTGTCATTGTTTCATAGCAGTACTAGTAATTTGTGTTTTAACAGCACCCCATAGGTTAGCTAGGATTCTTTCACTTGCTGCAGATATCTGATCTTAGCTTACAGAATGCTTCAGACTTAAACTTAGAACTATCTTGTTCCATTAATTTATGGTGCTCTCTGGGCAGAATCAGCCAGGGGTAAATTACTTTTTCATCTTTCCTGAACAAAGCTCACTCAAACACGCTCCTTTCATAGACAGTTCTTTCTGGCAGATAGGGTCCAACTAGCTTCATGAACCAGATCAGAAAACTGATACCTCAGATTTATAGCAGGTGCTAGTTGCACAGGGTCAAAGTAGAAGTAACAACAACAAAACTTTCAGTTTCATCCAACAGTCAGTGAAGGGACTTTTGCTGTATGGATGGAGGCACCGGATTCTGCTTCTGTATCCCAAGAATGGTCTATAGTTGACGTGTTACCAAGCAACAGGATCAAGCATATCAATAGTGTGTGACCTTTAATCTGTCTGTAATACATCCCCAAACACCTTCCTCTTTGCTTTATTGGAACAAGCATTACACAGGTAGGTGTCCCTAAATCAATTTGTGAAATAGTCAAAGCAACACCCTTTACGCTTCAGCATGATGATGTCCGGTGGCTAGGGTTACCCAGGTTCTCCAGGTATGCTGTGTGTTCCAAAATCCAAGACGGAGAGGGGAAACATTCACCCTGAGGGGCATTTCTCTACTTCCTAACTCCACCCACTAACATTCATTTCCCAAACTTTTACAGATCGCTCCCCACACCATTCCCCTTCACAATGTAAGGGGTACTATTTGCACTGAAGTGACTCTAGTTCAATGACATCTTTACGGAAAGAACCAAGAGTGGCCTCCTCCCTTCCTTCCCAAAAGTTTTGGCACTACTTCAAGCCATTTATACTCACATCATCTAGACGATTGTGAGTGATCTTTGAAGACTAGGGCATGAGGCTACTACACAAAATGTTAATATGCTTGTGAGAAATGGCGTTGTTGGTTGACTAGGGTCTGAGCCTAGTCAAGCAAGAGCAACGACCCCTTGCAGGGTGAACCACTAAAAGTAACTAAATTAACCTGTGCTTAAGCCTGTGGAACTTGCCACACAAGTAGCCAGGCTTAACTTAGATGCAATGTTTAGAGTATTTATGCAGTACAGACGAAGAACTTGCCTGGGCTACTCCAGCTCCAATTTTTCCAGATGCCATAAAAACTGACAAAAGCGGAAAATGCTACTCAAACTAACTATTAGTACTAGTGGAGTGTTCTTAAATGGTAGGCTTAATGGGGATACACCGGCAAGCTATACAAGAAAAGGAGTTCATGGCAGTTCCATATTAGACTTCATACTAGGCAGCCATTGCTATATCAAAAATGTAAATATTTAGTCTCCCAATTCTCACCCGATAGAGACCATGTAATACTCCATCTGATTCTTAGTTTAAATTTCTCGTTGTCTGCTTTATAGTCGCTATCTTGTATGAATGGTAAGCCAGTCCTGGATTCAAAGCAGGGATGCATAATCTGGAGTACCGCAACCATAACCACAATCAATAAAGAAAATTCCACTCATCAGCATTGGGAGGTAGATCATACTCTCAGTCCCACCCAAAAATTTGAGCAGATTTTGACTGCCATCGTAAATAAACTACACGAGAAGGCTCATAAGTACAATATCTCAGCCCAAAAAGACTACAGGAGGAGAGGATATCTCTAAAAGACTAAATCTATTAATCAGGCGCCAATTTATCAACTTTTCAAGTACAAGATAAGTAGAAATAGCTAGCTTGAAGAACAAATTGCATCAACTTGCTAAGGTAAACAATAAAGCAGCATCTGACAAACGTTGGATAGATCTACACATGGCTGCTACTAAGAAGAACTTCAAGCAATTCTGGCATTTGATTGCTAAAGGAATGGGTAATTTCAAATCCCCAATAGCAACACCGATATTCAAGACTGAGTTTGAAAACTACCGTCTATACCTTTATAAGTCTAACTCAGAGTATATGTGCAGCAGGGATGCATCACCTACCCCGAGCCCTTCTGGCAGGATTAAACAACTTTTATGTACCCCCTCAGAAAAACAAATCGAGTCTTTTATTAGGAAAGTGAGTGCCTCTGCAGCCATGGGTCCGGATATGATACCAATGAAAGTGCAACAAAGTGACTGTGCAAAATGCAGTGTGTTCTTGGGGCCCCTTTTTCATTAATGCTACGCTACTGCTCAAATCCCTTATTCATGGTCAGGGAGTATCATTATTCCAATATTAAAAAGGGCACTCGATTTAACCCGGCCAATTATAGATAAATACACTTTTATATGCTTCAAGGAAAATATTTGCAGCAAGTATCCTAGAGCATTTAAGGGACTAGGCCTTCTCTAAAGATGTAATCCCAAAGTTTCAAGCAGGTTTTTGTCCCAATCACTCAGTGATTGATAACATAGGTATTTTAAACTCTTTCATTGATAAGCATGTACAATCCAAATCGCAAATAGTATATAGTCTTTTTGTTGATTTCTCGACAGCTTTCGATGGAGTTGATAGACCAATCGTCTGTAGAAAATCAAAGAAAATAGGGAACTTAGATCCACTTTTGAGTCTGAAAGTAGCATCTTCGCTCCTCAACTTGGTGCAAAGTTCAGATGGGAGAAAACAAAGGCCTGACTCATAAGATACTTACGCATAATGGCCTAAGGCAGGGCTGCCTTCTAGCCACCTCCTGTTTTCGCTTTACATAAGCGATCTTTCAGAGATCTTCTTAAGTATAAGAAATTGTCCTCAAAAGTAGCCAATGAAAAAATACATGCGTTAATGTACGCCAGTGATTTTCGACCTTACCACGCACTAACTAGATATACAGAAATATATTTTCTAAAGGTAAATATTTCTAAAACAAAGGTAGTTCCCTTTAGGGGCCCGAAAGGCCACCTCCACTATAATAGACAACTAGACAGAACTAAAATTGAGGTAGTGAAATCATACACCAAACTCTGCCGTGTCTTTTTCAAATATTGGAAGTACATTCTCATGAACCAAAAAGCAGAAGCACACATTTCGCCATAAGGAAATGTTATAACTATTCAGGCAAGAGGCATTTTCAAGCACTTTTTGAAAATTTTCAGGGCCGAAATTGCACCAACAATAACCCACGCCATACAGTATATCCCTATAGCCAGATGGAACGCTCTGCATATCAGTGCAGGTAAATATCTGCACAAAATTAATGTTAATAAGTCAAGCTGTCCCAGTACAGATTATTCAGTTGGAATCATAAGTGCATTTTCAATAGCCTAAGCAAATACAATTAGATGGGCTTTCAAACTTCTGAGATACGAAAGCTTTAGTACAGGAAATAAAACACATTTCAAACAAACCTTAAGACTGCTCTACAATACTTCCAGTGTACCGAATCCTTTCTTCAGTCTTGGACTCCAGCACACCTGAAACACTTTCTAAAAAATGTGAATCCCCGTTTAAGTTTCGACCTGAATAAGGCATATTGTCTGAAATTATCTCATTACAAAGCTATCACTACTACAATCGAGTTTAAGTCCCTTCAGCAAAACACAACTTTTACCTTGGAACATAAAATTAGGAGATGTATTACTATGTTACGATTAGGACTTCTTCCTTTAAAGGTTTTTACAAGACACTGGAACAACCTCGATCACGATAGTGGGGAATGTGATAAACAGAAACCAGTTCCTAGCACATATATTATGGTTATGTTCTAACAAGGAGGTGGTAGGGGCTCAAAACAGTTGTATAAAACCTATAGGGGCATATTACCAACGATTAGCGATATTTATCGCTAACTAGGCTTAGCAACGATTTTTTTATCACTAAGCATCACCGGAAATTATCGCTGAAATAACGTGCTATTAGCTACGTTTATCTCCAAAGCGATAATTTTTCCGGCGATAGCGTGAATATCACTGAGAATACAGCGATATTCACGCATTAGCGACTAAATGCTCTTAGCCGTGTTATCCACCTCCCATTGGATAACATGACTAAGAACTGGTCTGGGCAGGTGTTAGTTTTTAGCGATATTTGCGCTTAGCGCAAATATTGCAATCGCTAAGCCTGCATTGCTAATAGGCGTTAGCGACGTTAGCGACTGCTTTCAGTCGCTAATGGGTTGGGAACGCCCACTTTGCATGTCATTAGCGATAATTACCGCTAACATGCAAAGTGGGCCCCAAACCGCTTGCTATCGCCGCAAAGCTGTCGCTAACATCAGTTAGCGACAGCTTGCTAATTGGGCGATAGTATTATCACCGCTAAAGCGGCAAAAATAGCATATCGCCAGCATTGATAATATGCCCCATATTTTTTAGACATAACCTTTCCTCCTCCACAGATTTAATTGCTCTTTTTAAAAATCCACTAAATGAATTTGTGTGGTATAAATTGTATACATCTTTGAAATGCGTTTTATTCTTGTTTTAAATATGTGCAATTTTCATATTAAGTTTTAAAATATTTTATAAAATAATTTTATGTTTAGAAATGGAAATATGTACAATTGTTGATCTCGCAAGAGATCTATATCACTAAAATTTAATTGAAATTGCAGCACAAAAAAAGTAGTTAAGTGAATACGCAACACAAAAAAAATCCCAAACAAACTTAGAAAATATATTATATCATAATTCATTATTTTACATCAAAATGACAAGAATACAATGAGTAAAACCGGAGTTATTGGTTTGTGTAGAATTAAGTGTAAATAGAGCCAAACAGCACTAAGAGCCAACAAGGTACATCTTGTTGCGCTAGACCGGGACAGAGTCGAAAGTTCAGGCCAATGGCAAAAGAGCTCGGGCCAACTACAGGGAGCTGGTTTGGCATGCTGAATAAAAATACCTTAATCCGGATTGCATCGACGACAAAGATCCTGTCAACGAGAAGGATGAAGCCGAAGTGATGTGTCGATGTCGAAGCGATGCATCAATGTCGATCTTCACAATGGTGATTAGGTGCTGATCCTGGTCCCTGCAACAGCGAAGATGCATAAGATCTAATGAGCTCACGGACTGTGATGCAGAGTTCTTGGCATCATCGTCATGGCTGCCGTCAATGGAGATGCGAAGATCTCGAGATTGGGTGAGCATCATGCAGTGGTGGTTCCACAGTGATGTGTCAGCGTCGATCCTCACAGCAGAGGCAATGTTCGGGTTCTGGCCATGCACCAGGGGCAATGTGCCAGTACCAATTCGAGCAATGGTACTGGTTCAAGGGTGGAGACATGGGTTTTAGTAAAGCAAGCACCTTAGACCGACTTCCAAGGGTCCAGGACAGTTTTTTCACCCAGACAACAAAGAGGATGTGGGATGCAGCTGAAGCGATGTGTTGATGTCGAAGTCATGCATCAGCATCGATCCTCACAGTGATGTTGAGGCGCTGGTCCTGATCCACACAGCAGCAGCAATGCATCAGCTCCAATGAGCCAAGGGACTGCGATGCAGAGTCATTGGGGTTACTGTCAAAGCTGCCGTTGATTGAAATGCAAAGACCTCGAGCTGGCGTGATTGTCACCCAGTGGTGGTTCTGAAGGGAAATGCGTCAGCCTTGATCCTCACAGCAGAGGTGATGTGCTGGCTTTGATCCCGCACCAGGGGCAATGCGCTGGTACTAATTCAAGCAATGGCACCAGTTCAAGCGAGGATTCATTGGTTTGGCTGGAGCAAGCACCTTAGGCCCACTTCCAGGGGTCCAGGACTGGGATGGCAGGGTAAACTCACAGATAGTATAGCCCAGGTGCAGCTGCAGGAGAGTTGTAAGTATGTTATGCCCCTGAGACTTCAGATCAGGGGTCTAGCCACCTCACCCTTGGAGTCACTCTGAGTTCTGGGGGTCAAGTGATGCAGGTCCAGTCCTTTTCACCTAGATCAGGAGGGCAGCAAGGAGCAGGTCAGCACAGCACGGAAGTCATTTTTTCCAGAGCAGCAGTCCAGTAAATTGGCAGTCCTTCAGAAGCACAGCAGTCCTTCTTAATGGCAGAGTATCCACAGGTCCAGAAGTGTACTGAAGTGGTAGGGTCTGAAGTCCAGTTCTTATACCCAGTGGTGCCTTTGAAGGAAGGGGGTTTTCAAAGAAGGTTGTTTGTAGTGCACAACGGTCTTCCCTTCCTTGGCTCAAGACTCACTCTGTGGGGGGATTATGCAGCCCTTTGTACGTGGACAGGAAACCACCTATTCAGGTGTCAGTGTGGGACTGTGCCCACCTCCTTCCGCCCAGGATGGCCCATTAAGTCACACCTAAGCTCACACTGTGAGAGACTGTCTAGAGGGAATACACAAAGCCCTGCTATCATTCTCCCCAGACAAATATAAGAGACAGGCTGCAGGCACACAGGGCTAAAAGCAGGAATATGTTAACTTTCTAAAACATAAGAGACAAACAATTGATGGACGGAATGCAGAACAAATCAAAACATTCAGTTGGACGGATATGCACAGATGTGGGTCCCATGCTCTTCATGCCACAGGAGTCAACCTATCTTGGCTGATGAGGGTTGAAACCTCGAAACCGGTCCTAGGATGCTTGTTTCCAGTTCAGGGAGGACCTGGCCTGGCAGTTCAGGCTGGACTGTTCCCATTGAGAGCAGGCTCAAGACTGATTTGCATATGGCTGGTTTCAAACTGGAATGGCATGGGGTGCAAAATAACAATGGATTTAGGCCTAGATCTCTGTACTAGGGTGAATGCATGACATTGTTCTGTTTTCTGTCCATCGATTGTTCTTTTTGCATTTATCACCCCGAATGGAACGGGAAGGCCCAGACATGGGTCCTGTGCTCTTCATGCCACTGGAGCAAGCTATCTTGGCTGATGAGAGGTCAAACCCCGAAAAAGGTCCTAGGATGCTCGATTTCAGTCCAGGGAGGACCTGGCCTGGCAGTTCGAGCTGTGCTGTTACCATTGGGTGCAGGGTCAAGACTCCTTTGCATATGGCTGGGTTCAAACTAGGATGACATGGGGAGCAAAAACTGATGGATTTAGGCCCAGATCTCTGTACTGGGGTGAACGTAGGACATTGCATTCTGTTACAAAATTATTCTTTTGCAACTTTGTAAAAATGACATTTTCAAAATTGTGATGATAAATTCGACTTTGACATTAAAGAGTACTCATCATTACATGTCCATAGGTAACAAACATGATAGATCTGCTCCCTCTCAATTAGGGATTATAGCTTGTTAAATGTAATGAGAAATCCCCAATGTTATCTTATGAGAGTGGTAGGCCTCAGAGTAGTGAAAAACGAATTTGGGAGTTTCCCACTATCAGGATATGTAAAAACTAAAAGAACATGTCCTACCTTTTACTTAAAAAGCACCCTGCTCTGTGTGCTACATAGGGCCTAGTTTACAGGTGTCTTAAGTCTTATGAAAGGGGAGCTTAAGGTTTGGCAAGACGTTTTAAATGCCAAGTCGACATGGTAGTGAGACACTGTCTTCAGGCTTCAATGGAAGGCCTAGGTCATGTTTTAGAGAGCTACTTAGGTAGGTGGCACAACAAGTACTGTGGGCTCAGTAATAGCATTTACGGTATATGTCCTGGGTACATGGTATTCCACTCTACAAGGGAATTATAAGTAAATTAAATAGGCCTATTAGGTATATGCCAATCGGACCATGCTCAGGGCAATGACTACAATCATTTTAGCTCTGGTTAACAGTGGTAAAGTACACAAAGTGCTAAGACCAACAAAAATGTAGTCAGCACAATTGCTGGCAAGCAGGCAAAATGTTTGTAAGAAGACCACCCTAAGGTTGACAGGTCCAATAGTGTTTTATGTAAAAGCTGATCTCCAGACAGAAGTATAAAATAGGGTTACAAGATTGTCGGGAGCTTAGAGTGTCCAGGCAGTAATCCAATAACCCCAGGAGCGAAGCCAATGCCTCAGCGATTCCCAAAGGTGTTTCCCTCTCTGTGTTACAAAGAACACAACAGTGAGGAAATAACAACTCCAGAAAATGAAAAGACCAAGGACCATATGTCCGCAGCGGGAGAGTCTCAGGCAGGAAGGGTGGCTAGACTCAGGCAGGAGAGGCGTTCAATAACTGCAATCGGGATAGAACAGAACACAGACACAGAGGTTATCTAGCAAGGAGTTGTATATGCATACTACTTTCTTTGTAATCCGCCCCTTACAGTGTGCTACCCCACACTTACCAGGGTCATAAAAGACGGGAAACTGAATGCCTTGGTCTCGTAACAAAAATACTTCGGGATACTTCTCCCCAACTGGAGGGAAGGTCCAGTCCTTCCACAAATTAATCCATCAAGGAAATAACTTAGAAAAATCTTAGAGAGCAAAGGCTTTGAGAAATCCTTCCTATATTTTCAAGATTTCCAAATGTGCTTCTCCTTAATAGACGCGTGAATATTCATGTTGTTTAATCCTTATATAGGTTTGTAGCAGCTCGCTGTTGTAAAACTGTCCCACATACCAGGCATGGCAACAAAATGCAGCAGCGCTGTGTAATCTGTTCCACCTGCGCTTTGAGCTTTTTGTGTCTCCAGTCGTGGCAGCGTAATGGTCTCGCTAAAAAGACGTGAAGAGCTTGCTGGCAATAAAGTTTTCACCAAACTTGAAATAAAAAAAGGAAAGGCGTACACCTGTTACTCCACGGGAATGCAAGGTTTCATTTGATTAAATGAGGACAAAGTGCTACGCGGCATGAAAAGGAATGGCGGTGTGATGCACTGTAGTAAGGTCCAAGATAGGGAAATCACGGGGCACAGGGATTCCCAGCACACAGGGGAAGTGACGGAGAACTCACACGGGAAGGCAGCAGGCTGCTACTCACGTAAACTGAAGCTCACAAGAATCAGACACCAACGCGGTAGTCTCGGCTGTAAAGGACAAAAGCTTGACTAGGCGGCAGCAGAAAGTTAGAGCGCTCGCAAAACAGGGATACACGGAATCCAGAACTGCACAAACCAAGGTAGGGAAAGGAAAGCCAAGCGTCGCCATTTCCTCTCAGGAGGCTTAAGAACCTCCTTCCTATCAGTTGACCAATCGCCAGGAAGTATGGGACAGCACACTTTCCAACCCCCTTACTGATGCATTATAGTCCTGGTAGTGCTTTTGGGATACGAGGTCTAACAAAGGTGATCTAAGGTAGGCTACTGTAATTGGAACAGTCACACCATATGCAACACCTCAAACATCACAAAGCAAAAAAGCATGCGAAAAATCGAACAGAAGTGACTGTTTCAGGCTAAATTTATTTTAGAGTACAATTTTGATGCTGGGATTTTCAAAATCAAGGATACAAATCAGCATGCTCATGTCTAAGTAACCTAAGCCGGTAATTTTAATGGCCCTATCTCCAAGGGGGCACTTAAAAATGAAGTGCAATGGTGCTCTTCCTCTTCTGGCCCACCCAGGGGACTCAGTAGGTCATGGGCATTCTGGAGTAGTATGTGATAACTGCAGTGGGGATCCAATCAGCACGTAAACTTACCTTCTAGGCTCCCTACTCTTGAGATGTGGTTCTGAAGCTATGGTGATCTGCCATTCGCAAACACCACCCAGGAGGGGCTGCCAGTGCCAGCACATAGTTTCAGGACGCAGGACACAGACACACACACATGCACACACGCAAACAGCTCACAGACACACAATTAGGCAGAAGTGGACGTGTGCATTGCTTGCTCTTAACCACTCATCTGCTTACACCGCCCTTTCCTCATGGTTACACCTCTTAGACCCCTCAACCTTTCAGCCATACTCATATTGCTCATATGTAAGTTACACAAGACTTGTGCACATTGCACATAACGAACAGACTTTTATTAATAAAGCCTAGCCTACTTGAGTTATGGCATTCAGTAGTGGCAAGTCGCAGCAATCTACCCAAAAGAACACGGTGAATTCCTCGCTTGCAAATAGATAATTGATGGCTGTCTGTTGTAGCACCTTGTTTCCAGACAATTTTCTACAATTAAGAACTCAAATTAAGAAAACTGCGCTAATGGCTTTTAAGCATATGGTTAAACATGCTTTCTCTGTTGCTAGAACATGAGGTTAAATGTGCAACCTTAATTCGCATAGATTTTTTTCTTTTCTTCCTGTGTGGCCGGGAACTGCGAGTTCACATAAATAATGGTTATGTCTTCAAACGGATCAATACCGCCTGTGAGAAATTGCAAAACCCAATTTTGTGTTTGGAAACTGGTGGTTCTTGTTGTGGCATTGATCTGTAAATAAAACACGTTAATATCTGGACATTCAAGAAGAACAGATTATGCCAGCCATAGCAGTGAATATTTAATAAGGTTGATTCTTCATTCAAGCAATCAATATCCGACAGAAGCTGAACAACTTTTCATGCACTGGAGAGCCTCCCCGCCTCACTGAGACGTAATATCATGGCCGTCGAAACAAGGACAGATGGCTGTGCCTAGTTCCCATACGCAACATCCCCACATATAGAGGTTGTGCAATATGTCTTTACATCTCAGTCTCGCGTCCGCGATATGGAAGTGTTATCACTTCAATTTGTCTTAATTTTCAAGTGTGGAAGGAACCAGTATTGTGAAAGATTGCATGTGAAACCACACGGCATAGGTTATCCTAATGTGTTTCTGCCTAGACATCACACATTGCAGCTTGGCGGATGTAATGCCTTCTGTGACTTGACATAGTTTATATGGATTTGCCCTCCTGTCAAAAAGAAATCTTCAATTATCATCATGTTTTTTTTTTCGATTTAAAAATAGAGGAAGAATGGAAGTTCCTGTTTCCTTTGCAGCATGCAAGAATTAACAAATATATACATGTTATTGCATTTGGAATTTATCAACCGCCACTCCAGGATTATTCACTTAACACGTTTTACGAAACATTACAAATGTTCTGCCACCTGAACATGTCCAATTGAAAGCGTCATTTTCTTGGACAAGGGAAATCTGCTCTAGTACTGAAAGTGAATTGTGAAAGGCAAGACAGTTATCCTGGAATACCGCGGAACCAAGTTAACAACTGGGTGGATGAGATATTCTGTTGACTTTTTTGAGGTAGAATCTCTCAATCAGCCTAAATATGTGGGCAAAGATTGACTAAAGCTTAAAACTGTTGCAACGTGATGCAAAGTGACACAAATCGATGCACAACGACGCGTTGGTACTTTTTCTTGCATACATTCTGCACTGGAAAGGTGCCCTACTCTGAAGACAGAAAGGGCTTATTTATGGCATTTTGGTGTACGGCAGCTCAACAAGGCACCTTGTTGCGGTGCCCTTTGGCAAAGTGAAAGGGCAAGAATGCACCGTATTTAAGCAATACAGTGCATTCCTGTCCTTTCTCCCTGTGCTGGCACCGTTTCTGCAGCCTAGCACCAATGGAGGCACCCTTGTACCACGGTGCAAGGGGGCCTCAGTTGAATGCAGGATTGTTTTTGTGCTGGAAGGGACACATTTCTGCACAGAAACAATTCTAAGAGGTGTTTTCCTCTTTCTATGTTTGAGTGTGTAGCACACATGGCAAGCAGAAAATAGTAAGCAAGATAAGCAAGTTTCTCCTTGTTATGCCTCACCTCAGGAGGCATACGGATTTGGCACTTCTCCAGTTTTACATCACTTTGTAATTCTGGGTCAGCCTCAAATTCCATGCGTGCTGAGTGTGAAAACCCAACCAAACGCCCATGGAATGCCTCATGGGCACAGAGTAAGTTGACTCAGCGATTTGTGCTATGTCACCTGACTCATGATTTATGAGGAAACTCAAAGCCACACAGAGTGGCTTTGCGTGGCTTCATAAATCGAAATGAGAGCTCTGAGTCATGCATGTACCACTTTGTGTCGTGCAAAAATGGCCTAGGGCTCTCACAAACAAGCCTGTAAGTGATTTTCACTGCTTTGAATTAAGAAGACATTACTGCGGCATTGATTGGGTGGATTAGTGCTAACACAATTTTGGCTCAGATCCGGCTCTAATTAGATAGTGAGACTGGGTTTTGCATCAAAATATAACAGCTTCTTGCTGCAATGGTTCACAAGGAGAAATGTTTTTATTCCTCAAAAAAAATACATTGCATGTGTGCTGAAGTGCAAAGCTTACATCCAATGCATGTGATCCTTCTGAAATGTGTCTATGCAAAGTAAAATTTACTGGAAAGGTGTGCTCCCAGTCCAAATCCTATGCCAGAGTGTGTACACTGACTCAGACAAGGAATGGCATTGCTGTGTGTATATTGTATAACATATGTATACATATACACAAGCATGTGCCTTATTGATTGTTGATTTCTTGTCGTCTTTCCTCTTTCCAGCCCTATTCATCATGTGTCTGTCTGCATGGTACTCCATAAACAGTCTTTAGAATGATGGTTGTAGTGCTGCATTGGTGAAACATTTGTAAATCACCCCATTTTGTTTGATTCTATCTGTAAAAATCATACAGATCAATAGGATGATTAAGATTTTTTTTCCATGTTTTTTTGTTATTATTCTCTGTCTAGTGCCAGCTCTGTTATTCTATCAATTTTGTTTGTACTGGATTGCTTCAAGTCCTATTATTTAGCACATGTAAGCAATGGTGATGCAACAATTTTCAGAGTGGAGGGCTGCCATCAATGCCATATCACTGAAGTCACAGGTATTCTGGAAAATCCATGTGTCAAACACAGAGCAAGTGGTGCAAACTGTCTGGACCCCATTCAGAGGGCCACAGCACAAGAAAGAGCTACTGTGACCAACTGCTTAATTTGAGCCCTTTTACTCCAATGTCCCGGAGCCCGACCTACTATGGATCCCGAGTAACTGGGCCATGTAGCCCTTCAACACTAGACTCATAGTGGTACCGTGGGTCGAGCACTCCACAGCTTTCCGGGTGGAGATTTCAAGCAATCATTCAGGGGTTTATATAGCGCACTACTCACCTGTGAGGGTCTCAAGGTGCTGGGGGGGGGGGGGGGGGGGCAGCTCCGGATCAGTAAAAAAAACAGGCCTTGAAGCCCTTCCTGAAGGTGCGCAGGGTTGGGGAGTGTCTGATGTTCACAGGGAGCTTGTTCTAGGTCTTGGCTCTCCCGCCTGTTCTGTTTTTGCGGATGCGGAGGACCTCTGCCAGGGCAAGGTCGGTGGAGCAGAGGTTCCTCTTGGGTACATGGAAGGATACTCTTTCATTGAGGTATTTGGGTCTGATGTTGTAGAGGGATTTGTAGGCATGGGTGAGGAGTTTGAAAGTGACGCTTTTCTTGACGGGGAGCCAGTGGAGGTCTCATAGGTTTTGGGTCATGTGTTCGTGACGCGGATTTCTGAGGAGGAGTCTGGCTGCGGCGTTCTGGATGGTCTGGAGTCTGTGTAGTGGAGTTCTGTTGATTCTGGCGTATAGGGCGTTGCCGTTGTCCAGTCTGCTAGTTATGGGTGCGTGGGTGACTGTCTTTCTGCAGTTGAGAGGATCCACTTGAAGGTCTTGCAGAGGATGCGCAGGCAGGTGAAGCTAGTCGGGTTAACGGCGTGGATCTGGCGGTTCTTGGAGAGGGGAGAGTCGAGGATGATGCAGAGGTTGCGTGCTTGGTCAGTAGGAGTGGATGGATTCCAGAGGGCGGAGGGCCACCAGGTGTTGTCCCAGGCGGAGTTGCAGGATCTGAGAATGAGGACCTCGGTCTTCTCTGAGTTGAGCTTCAAGCAGCTGTCTTTCACCAGGCTTCCACTCTCTTCATTCCTTCCTGGAAGCTGAGTCTGGTGTCCTTGGGATTCTTCGTGAGTGATAGGATGAGCTGGAAGTCGTCAGTGTAAGATACAATGCTGAGCCTATGCTGTCTGACGATGGGGGCGAGGGGGGCCATGTAGATATTGAAGAGCGTGGGACTGAGTGATGAGTCTTTGGGTACTCCGCAGTTGTTATCAGTGGGTTCAGAGAGGAAGGGAGGGAGTCTGATCTTTTGGGTTCTGCCGGAGAGAAAGGATCGTATCCAGTCGAGGGCAGCTTCTTGTATCCTTGCATCGTGAAGTCTGGCTGCAAGGGTACGATGAGAGACAGTGTGAAGGCTGCAGAGAGGTCTAGAAGGATAAGGGCAGCGGTGTGTCCCTGGTTGAGTAGCAGGCGGATGTCGTCAGTGGCAGGTTAATTGGGTCGGCCTGGGGTTTCTTGAGGAGTGGTTTTACCTCTGCCCGCTTCCAGTAATCTGGGAAGATGCCGGACATGAAGGAGGCATTGATGGTCCGTCCCAGTTCGGGTGTGATGGTGGCAGCTGCCATGTGGAATATGTGCGGTGTTAGGGGTCAATCGGGGCTCCTGAGTGGGTTTTCTGCATGGTAGTGGTGATGTGTTTGACGGTAGCGAGATTCCAGGTCATGATGGTTGGCTTATTGACAGCTTTGGGGAGGATGTGTTGTGTTGCGTCGGTTTGTAGATACAGGGGAGTTAACACAGACTCACAACTCAAAATAAGAGCAACAATGAATGAATGTCCAGTCAAATACTTGTTTTTATGAAAAAAGAGTATTTATATACAAACACAAAGTAAAATACAACATTTATAAAGAGTACATTAAGTCCTCTGATGTCAGGGCTCTACTGTTTTATCGGTGGGTCCCTGAGTCTCATTCTCCTCTTGCTAGCAGTAGTGGGTATTCCACATTCACAATAGGTGGCATTCAGGTTAAGCCCCACTAATTGTCTGAGTCTCAGGAGCCACACACTGACTCATTATAAAAGTCATAAGTGTTCCAGCACCAAAGTGCTATATTGGAGTCAAGATCCCCTGTGGCTATCTGGCCCGTAAATCGGTCTTTCTCACATCAGCAACATCTGAGTGTCTTGAAACTCTAAGCAGGCCATCTTCACAGGTTCTGAAGCCGCAGTGGCTGTCTTCGGTAAGTTTCTCACACACAACCTAGATGGGGCAATAGTCGGGTGTATTTGAGTTCCTTCCACTGTCCTGTAGAGCCAGTGGCTGGGAGAGTCTCAATTCTCCCAGCCACCTCGAGTCACAATGGCTTCCTCCTCAATGATGGTCTCGACCAGATCATGGTCCTTGCTTTGTCCTTGTAGCCCCACCTGCATATGGGATCACCACCTCCACTATGTTCACGAGCCACAGTGCAATCATCATGACAGTGTAATCATCATGACTGCCATACTGGTTTCTCGCAGTGCAATTGATATTGCAGCATTTCTTCGCAGCAGCCCCACATGGCATACAGGGTTGCAGACTTGTCTCCTCTCGTGGCCAATGGCCTTAATATCACAGCAGCACTTTTCATGTTGGAGCCCCTGGCATATGGGTTGCTGACATATAAAATGCAAATGTGAAAGATCCAATTGGTGCAGCAACGGTCATGGCTCACTTCACGGTGGCCCTCATCCAGCAAAAGGGTATCATCAAGATTTCCCTGCACATGGGCAATCACCCAATCGGTGCAGCAGCCTTCTCCTTACACCTCGCTACAGGGATCTAATCAACAGGATTCCCCACTGGACCTCGCTCAATCCACTGCTCTCCTCTTCATCACAGGGCACACTTTTCTTGGCATGCAGGCATTGGTGCTTCAGCTGAGAGACTGGCAGACCTTAGCCCCCCAGTTCTGGTCACAGGCAGGAATCTTGTAGAGGTTCTCCTCACACTGCCCAAATAGCTGTTTGACAGTTGGCTATTTCAGAGGCCATGAGCTCACCTTCTTAATGTCCATTTCCAGACACCAAATAGCATTTAGAGTATGAGTTTTTAAAGTTTTTGTCAAGGGTCTGTTTCCTTTTGAATTGTCCTCTTCTCTGCCCTCCCCTTTCTCAAAAAACAAGACCGTCATAGCAGGAGCGACTATGAATCTGATTGACTAGAGGTTTACACCTGGATATCATCTACTGTGATATGCGTATCAAAAGGTTACTCCAGGGCCTCAGCCTTACTCTTTATGATTCTCCTGTTAGCCCAATCTCTTTCCCAGTGGCCTTTCTCTCTGAATCAAAGAGCATTCTTTGCAATCTATTGAAGATCATTGCTCTCCCTTCCTCTAGTGTGTCCCACCCAGCTCAGAGGAATGAACAAATCCATTAATCTGTCTGGGGGATTCCTCAACCTCCTCATGCTACTCCAATTTACCCTGTGCCTCTCAAAATGGAACCCAGAATCTTCCATGTACTGAACCATTCACAGGCACACATACACGCAGTAAATGCAAAGAATATATGCACTGCACAGCACTACATCCTTCATGTATTGCACAATTCACAGGCACACATACACCCAGCACATGTATATAACATACATGCACTGCACAGCACTACACTCTCTCTGCACAGTACCGTTTGCAGGCACACGTAAACCCAGCACAAACATGTTCAGCACCCATGTACTGTGCTGCCCTCCACACCAACCGATGTAGGCAAGGGTGCAGAATTTTTTTTAACTTTCTTTATTGGTAGTTTTCCAGTAGTACAGTGCATAAGAAATGACTATCAAACAACCAGACAAGGTTCTCACTTCATGCATCATCTTAGTTACAATGAGGTGTATTTTAATACATACCCCAACGTGAGTCTTGCACAGTGCTTGTCCCAACACATAGCCCAGTGATATTAGTTGGAGAGGGAAATTGTGTTGGCATACTGTCAGACTTGGCCCTTCTGGCAGGTTCACCCCTAATCTTTTTGCTTTTAATATATGATCTGTGTTAGTGATTTTTGGTCTCTGCGCACTTTTTCCCTGTGTCACAGAGTAAAGTGCGTGCGTGTAGTGAGGCTGGCCTGCCCTCCCAGAGGAATGCATGGGGAATGGCTGTGTCCAAGGTAGTTCCTGATGCGTGAGGTGTGCAGGCTCGAGTTTGATATGTGCGTACTCGTGAGATTGAATGCTGCGCAATGATGTATGCGGCGTGTATGTGTCTAGTGGGGAAGTGCCACTTCTAGACATTGGTGTGGGTGTGTGCAGTAAGGGTGCTGCCGTGTGATTGGCTGGGCCTGGCTGGTGAGCCTGGCTCCAGGAGTCTGGATGGGTCTGCCCGGTGGTGAGAGTGGAGATTAGCATGCTGATGGCTGGGGAGGAGTGCACCTGGGTCCTGAATAGGGCTGGGTTTTCCCCACACAATGCTGGCTCCGCCCCCTGTGATGCGTTTTAACGACCCTAGCCCTGCCAGTGAATAGAGTTTGGGGCTGAGCACATCAAGGGTGCGCACAAACCAGCTGCAACTAGTTTTTCCCCTCACCCTGAGCAAAGACAAAGGATTTCAATGTATAAAAATGGGGCTGTGTCCCCACACAGTTTGTTCTCTTCCAGGATTCTGAGGGGGCTGCTGCTGTTGCTGGGGACAGGAGGACCCCCACTTGGATTGCCTCCCTGCCTGGAGGCCCAGTAAGCTGTCTCTGGGCCCAGCCTTGCCCCCTGCCCACCTGAAGAACTTTCCTGGAGCTCCCCTTTGCTTATAGCGCCTGAGAGCGCTGTACTTTCCTTCTAGCGCCTGAGAGCGCTTTATTTTGGCCCCCAGCGCACAATAGCGCTTTACCTTGCCTTAGCGCTCAGAGCCCTTTAGTTTTACTCTAGCGGCTGCCCACGCCGCATTTTGCCGATTATCTGCCGTTTTTATGTCCCGTAGCGCTAGGAGCTCTTTCTTTTAATTATTGCCAAGACGTCCTTCTTAATAAGGGAGCCCACCCTGTAATTCATAGAAGTTATCGCTGCCCTCCGCAGCACGCGCTGCCATTGGCTGCAGCAACTACCCGGAAGGCAGGCACTCCCGCCCGTAACAGTAGGTTAGGATGGAAAGGCACCAGAGGACTGGGAGGTGCGCGGGGCTCCCGTGTGTGGAAAGGAAGCCCTGCGCCTTGAAAAGCGCCGCCAGCGAGGCCCGAGGAAAAGGAGCCCCGCCCGCAGCCCCAGCGAGACTGCCTTCAGGCCCAAGAGAAGCGGGTGAGTGGGGCAGCTGTTTCCCGTGTGGCGGAGGGGGCGTCAGGACACACTGTTGGTGCCTGCCCCTCCCCTCCAGAACAAAGGCCGGTTGTGTTCGAGCCTAGGAGAGGCTCCGGGGGCATTACCTGTTTCAGAGTCCCCTGGAGGGGGACTCCAACGACTGGCACATTTTCTTTATGTAGAGCCACGAGGGCTCTGGGCTCATTTTCTTTATTTAGAGCTCGAGAGGCTCAGCGGCGGCACACTTTGTGTTCGAGCCCCGAGAGGCTTCAGGCGCCACCTTGTTGTTGTAGAGCCTAGCAAGACTCCTAAAGGCCACATTCATTTCTTAGAACCACGAGAGGCTCAGGGGCATTCTTTGTTCTAGAGCCCAGCGAGGCTCTTGGAGGACGCCAGTGCTGTGGTTAGAGCCCCGAGGCTCCCACGCTTTGTTTTGGCCCCATTTGTGTTCTTGAGCCCACGAGGGTCCAACGTTGGCCCCATCACTGCTTACAGCTGCCCAGCACTTAGTGGGCAGTGGCCACGTTTAGGTTTGTTCTTGGCTGCCTGCGCAGCCTGCCCTGACATTTTGGACTAAGGGCATTTCAGACCTTGCAAGGCCAGTTGGTCTGGGGGACAGTTCTAGTGTTGTGCCTATGTGCACCTTGCACAATTTATGAGAGACTTGCCAATGTGATTCCTGCGCATCTGTTCTTGTTACACCTCTGAATGTTTTTATGCTTCATGTGTTTTGCTTCCTTCCCTTTGCTATGTGTTTGATGCTTAGGTGATTGTTTTCCTTCTATAGGTCCTGCTGTTAAGGTCCTAGTTCCTGCGTGATTTTCCTAAGGTGGTTAGGGTTGCGTAGGAGGTATTTACCTTTACTAGTAATTACTGGTTGTGTGCTACATGTACTATTTTGATGCTACAGTTATTATATGTTCTATGTACAAGTGTTATACCTACAAAGTGCTAATTACAACAAGTGCTAATTCTGAAAAGTGCATACCCCTGACAGTGGTCCATGTGTCCCTGTCCTGTACATAATCCCCTGTAAATTCTGCCCGTGCCTGTTGGCACATCGTAAAGTGTGTGTTTATCTATGGAGAAGTGTGGCTCACTGGTTAGAGCAGGCAGACCCTGAAGCAGAGGTCAGACCCGGGACCAGGGTTCAATTCCCGACGCGGCAGGGTCTTGAGCTCAAATGTCCATGGACTCGATAATTCTCGCTTCGGTGCCTGACCTAATCATGGGTTCACACTCTGCAACTCTGGGCATTAAGCTTGCTTAATCTCCACAACGGCCCCCCCGCGGCGGGATGCCTGGCTTTCACCTTGGGGATGCCCTGTAGGGGCTATCTCACAGGGAAAAGCCAGGACGGGTTCCCAAGGCAAGTGCGGAGATACCCCTTCGGGGGTCGATTCAGGCGCTATATAAGAAACATAATAATAATTATAATATCTTTTAATGTGTTTTACTATAATACAAAGGCTATTTTTATATAACCTTGTGTGGAGTTTCCTTTGTGGTGGGTCTTGGGTGTTGTTGCTGGGTGTGCGCGCAAACGCTTTACACATCGCCTCCGAGATTGGCCTTGCTGCTCGTCACGTTACCTAGAGGGTGAGCAGGGGTTATCTTGGTGTGTAACTCCTTTGCCCTGACTTAGAAATGGTGATCTCTGACTGACTTTGGCGCCGGCCTTGGCCAGCCAGGGATCCCGTTTCTAACACATACTATAGAATGAATCCTCCGCACCACATCTCCTAGTCCTTCATGCCAAGGATCATCTGTGGGAGGAGGGGCATGACCCAGCTCATAACTGGGGAATCCCACTCCGGAATGGCCCTCAATTCATCCAGTGGATATCAGATTGGGTGTCCCCTATAGGTGTTTCAAAGGGTCTATTGAGGGTCAGGCTCACCCTCATGTTAACCCGATCATGCCATCAGGTAAGCCTGGAGAGTGACCCATATATCCTGTGGTTGAGAACTTGGGAGCAGTAACTCTGTATAAGTGGTCAGCTGATCTTTACAGTAGATCAAATCTTGCAGCCATTCCTTAAATTTGCGAGCACGTCCTCTCTCCCAATTGCATGCAACTTGGTTCTTAGCCAGCAGGAAGCAAAGCACCACATATCTTTTGAAGGACACTTCTATATCTTCTGTGTACCCCAGCAGTGCCACTAATTATGTGAAAGTTAGGGCTTTGCCAATCATTAGGGTTAATGCACCAGCAACATCTCACCAGTGCCCTTGTATTTGGCCACACTCCCAGGTGAGATAGAAGAATTCCACCCCACCATCCCACACCTGGTACATCTATCATCAGAGCACAGGTTATATAATGATATAGTCTAGTAAGTGTGTAATAAATCTGATTTAGAAATCTGCAATGAATGATTCAAAGTCTTCTGCTTAGGGCTAGGCTTCCTGTCTGTTGACAACAGTATTGCCATTGTTTGTCATTGAGTGGTATCTCCAGCTCCAGGTCCCATCCAGAACGAGCAGTCCCAGTCACCCTATGAGCCTGGAGCTAGGCTGAGTAGTATAACATTGAAACAATATATTTTGTGGTCAGGAATTGTGTCAGTACATGAAGGTTGTTGAGTGTAGGGGGCTCCTGTGTGAAATCAAGAGTGACCGCTTTCACCTTATGACACTGCTTGATGTATAGAAATACTTCCAGGGGTGTCAGCACTTTTACAGGTAAGAACTCATCACAGCTAATGAAGAGTCCGCCTGAGTACAGACCCCCTATGTACTGCCTTATGTAGTATATTCTTACATGCTGTCTCATGTGTGACTGGGAATAATAAATGATAATATAATGGAATGAGCGGATAATAGAGGACAGGTCTATCACATCTTTTGGCCAATTTGTCTCATGCCGCTGTCATGCAAGCAATAGTGTCACCTGCAATCCCCGCGGTCCGTGACCTCACACCCAGATACGCAATGTGGGAAGGGGATCCATGTAGCCATGTTCTATGGCTAGATGAGGCCTGATTGGAGTTGTTTTATACCAATATGCAGCAATGCGGCCCTACACACACAAGAAATAGAACTCCTTTGGCAAATGGTTGTGTGAGCGCCTCCCATTTCAGTGTCAGTTGTGTCCCCACCTGCCAGTTTTATCAATTTAGTTTCCAATGATTTGAAAAAATGGCACCCCTGGCGTATAGGGAATGTTGATGAACAAATAGAAAAATTTTGGTAAGATGACCATTTTCATTAGGGAAATACGCCCCACCAAAGACAGACATAGGGAAATCCAAGGTGAGATGCTGTCTGTCACAGCATACAAGGTCGTGCCATAATTTGCATGTATTAATTTGTCCCTGTCCACGGTGATCAATATTACTAGATAGCATTGTTCCGACTCACACCATACCTTCGGGCTGTCTGGGCAATACTGTTTTGTTGCTGGAGTTAGGGGAAAGATCTGGGATTTCTCCCAATTGATGTGGATGGTGAAAGCCCACCAAATTGGATGAATTCACGTAATATCTTATTTAAACTTTCCTGGGGGTCCCTGACATATAATGTGATATCATCAGTATATAATGACATCAGTATATGTCTGGTAGGGTATCTAAGAGCATAGTTGAAGTGATGCTGTCTCAGTTTAGCTGCCAGTGGCTACATTGCCAACACAAAAAGTAGAGGTGGTAATGGTAATAATCCCTGCCTATTTCACCATGGAGTGGAGAAGGAAGAGAGCAGGTCCCATTTATTTGTACTTCCACCGTCACTTGACAATACAGCAGGGCAATCCAAGATAAAAAAGGATGAGGAATGTCCATTCGCCTGAGCATGACAGTCAGATAATCCCACTCCAGGGAGTTGAATACCTTGGTAGCATGAAGGAGCACCACCACTGTGGCCAACTCTGGGTCTATGTCCTGCAGGAGTGTGAGTGGTGTGCACAAATTATGTGATGTGGTCTATCCCGGTATGAATCCTGATTGGTCATCCCTAACCAGAAAAATCATCAACTTGATCAAGCGATTGGCCAGCACCTTTTCAAGTATTTTGACATTGAAGTTGATGTGTGATAAGAGCCAGTAGGATTTGCAAAGCTCAACCAATTTACAAGGATTGAGGTAGGCAATAACCTTCAACTCCAACATCGAGTATGGGAGGAGGCTAGTCTCCTTCATTTCTTCATAGACCGATTTCACTAGCGGGAGAATGTGGAGAATGTATGGTTTATAGAAGTCCTCCAGGAGCCGGTCCAGTCTGGGGGCCTCAGCAAATTGTAATTGTATGATAGCCTCCCTGATATTGTCTTCCTCTATGTTTGCTGACAAGAACTCTTGCTGTGCATCGCTCAGCCAGCTAATGCTACATCTTCTAAATATGCATCCATGTCTACCGCATGTGTCCTGCGAGATGTGTAGAGGGTGGAGTGGCAGTTGGAAAAAGTGCTTAGTGTCTCAGGCGTGTCCGTGACTAGTGTACCACCAGTGTTCTCTAATCTCAAGTGTGTAGTTTGAGAGCCTGGGTTTGCATGTAATTCCTACCAGCACATGACCCCAGCTTTCCCTTTCTCCCCAAATCCTGGCTGTAAAGTATTTGCCATGGAAAAAGCATTCACACTCAACATGTTGTGTTAGCCAGTGAGTGCCTGCTTATTTTGGCACCAATCCCTGACACTGTTGATGTTCCTGTCTGCCCCTCCAACCTCTTGATATCAATTTCTATCCTCTGGAGCATGCTACAGATTGGGCGCAGAACTCCACCACTTTTGGCAATACAGGTTCCACGTATGGTGACTTTGAAGGCCTACGTCCCACATTGTGCACAGCTCAGGGACAGAGTCTTTAATTCTCTAAAAAAAATCGAGGATCTCTTGCCTCAGTTCCTCAGGGAATGGCACATCAAGCAAAACCTCAGGGGACAGCCTTCATGACAAGTAAGATGAGGGAATTGATGGAGGGCTCAGCGTGAGCAGGACTGGGGAGTGGTCAGAATAGGTTTGTGCTAGATGAGTTTCCTCTCGTACCGAAGTGCTCAATCCCTGACCAACAATAGTATACTCTTGAATGAATTGTGCCCTCATTTTCTTGGGGGTGGAGCATTCGCCACACATCCAATAGGTATACTCTTCCATAATGTCCTGAATATGATGGTTAGCCAAGGGGCATTACTGCCACTCTTGGGGCAGTAATGGGTCAGGGATGGGATCTATTCATAGTCAAGTTTAATGCAATGTTAAAATCACCTCCCCAAATTAAGTATGCAGTCCATATGTCCATGTTTAGACCACACAGTCAGTCAAAAAAGGGGGTGTAATCAGTGTTAGGCCCATAGCAGTTAATGATTGTTGTGGACATTGAAGCCAGTCTCCCCCACATCAGAGTATAACAGCCCTGGGGATCACTAAGGGAGCCCTGTGGAGTATATGGTGTGCCCTTTCGATAAAGCATGGCTGTGCTACCAGCTTACTCTGAGTATGTTTCAAATGTTCTGTGTGGCATCCATCGGGTTGCAAAGTGGTGTGGGCATCATATCCCATATGCTTCTCTTGCAATGATGCAATATGGGTGTTGTTTCTATCCAAGTAAGCCAATATGTGACGACTCTCATGTGGGTTACCCATCCCCCTAAAATTACATGTCAAGCAGCTATTTCTAGCTTGGACATTAGAAGTAAGGGTTTGTTGAATTGGTTCCGGGTCAGCCATCCAAGCTGAGTCATGCAATCGCTACTGTTTTGTGACAGTACCTGCGTGATACATGCAGGTATGACCTCAAATACATGGTTAACGAATGTGGATGATGTGCACTGAATCACATGTATCACATTCCCAATGCCCATCACCTCCCACACTATTGGCGGCTCAAACCCAGCAGGGAATAGATACTATCCCACCCAATGAAGAGAAAAGTTAAAACAATCATGATGTACTGCATTGCACTTTCTGGCATCGAGAACTGGGAATTGAGCCGAGAGAAAAAGAGGAAGGAGGAAGATGAAGAGAACAGCATCAGCGGAGAGATAAAAAGGAAGTTATGGGCAAAGAGGGATAGGAAGACTTCAGGCTATTTTCCAGGGATGACTCAGATCTATATGGTGCGTTAGAGGGGAGTAGTATAGGAGCAAGTGGAGTGGGCAAGGGTAAGCGGGAATGTACAGAGGGGTCAGGGTAAACAGAAAAGTAAGTAAATGAAGAGAGCGGTTAGATGATAGAAGTAATAGTTCAGTTAGAATCAAAAAACACAGAGATAAAAAAGAAGAGGAAAGTTCAGTCGGGGTATCCTTTAACGATACAAACAGTAAGACTGTTGGTTTTCCTTGAATTAATAAGGATGTCCAGAGCAACATGTAGACATCCCATTATGGAGTAAAAGTCTGGCAGTTTGTCACACTAAGTACGTTTCTGCATGCCTCTGACATCAGCGACATGTTTTGAGCATATTTTGTATTTTCTGGACAGGAAATGCCTTTCTTCCCTCACTCCAGTGTTGTGAACAGGGCCCTTTGTGTCAGGAGCAGTTAGACAATCAGGCCACAGTATTTCTCATCTTTGCATCTTTACCCTGGCTAACAGCGGCGAGGAGGGTATCGATTCCTATGATGTGCGATTTGCCGTGGAGGCACAGCTTGATTTGCACTCCATGAAATCACTAACCTGCTGATGGCTTTTGAAAATGTAAGCTCTACCCTAATGGATGAGGTGGAGGAACGCAGGGTATAGCATTGCATACTGAATGTTGGCTTGCTGAAGTTTTTATTTAATGGGCAGGAAAATCCTGCACACCTTTTGCACCGCTTTAGTAAAGTCAGGATTCATGAGCTCACTGTTCCCTTTGAAGTAGAGCATGTGTTTCTCCCTGGCTAGCCATAAGGCAGTGTTCCTATCCTGGTATTTTAATATGTGGGCATTAATTGGCCTTTGTGGTGCTCCAGGTGGAGGCCAGGTGGAGGCCAAGTGATCAGCGAGTAGAGGTACTGCTCCACTATAAGCCTCAAACCTTGCACCTCAAATAAGTGCTCTACAAATTCCTCCATTCTGGCCATGTTGGCAGACTCAGGAACACCTATAATCCGTAGATTTGTTCTGTGTGATCTTGCTTCTAAGTCCTCATTTTTAGCAGATATCACTTTTAAAACGTTTACTATATTTAGAAGTTGTTCACTCCTGTGGGAGTCAGCCTTCAATCACAATGATCCTTTGTTCTGTCTCAGTTATGCAGCCCTCCTGTTGTTCTAGCTTTTGGCGTCAATCTGGGAGCACATGGTATCCATTTTGGATTCAATGGAGGTGGGGCTCTGCTGCATCGCAAGAAGGAGTGACTTCATATCAGTGCCGTCCATATGTTCTTCAGTGGGGAGGTCTTCATGGCTTGTCTGATCTGCGCCACTGCTCTGTGCCAAAGTTGATCTGCAGACGTCAAACTGGAGCTTGGTCTTCGTACCATCAGTTTAGCCTATGTCACTGTCTTTGGTGATGCTTCTAAAGATATGGGGTGAGGGGGCTATGTAACTAGTGTACCTATTCACACGCATGTCAATTAGGGGTTGTTAGAAATGGGGGTCTCTATCTGGCAGAGGTAGGTACTTTTGACCAAATAAGGACCGTTGCTTCTAGTCAGGGTAAGGAGGAAACACACTGTAGATAACCCCTGCTCACCCCCTTTGTAGCTTGGAGCGAGCAGACAGGCTTATCCCCAAGGCAATATGTAAAGTTTTTGCCCCAACACCCACAGTAACACAGTGAAACACCACAAATGGACACCAGACAGGTTATTAAAAAAATTGAGTTATCTTTATCTGAATTTAGGCAAGACCAAAATGACAGAAGTTCCAAGATACACAGTGATCCTTCTTTAGAAATGTCTTTGATAGGGTTATAGGTAAGGAAACAATAAATAAGCTTGTAAGTTCTGACTTCTGTAGGTTAAAGATTGAAAATACTGTCCAAAATATGCACCAACTACTTTAGATAGGAAAATAAAGACTGTTCCGATACAGGCCCCGGTACTGCCACTCCTCTTAGGGCAAGTTCGGGCCACTACGGGCACTCGGGCAAATCCCCTTGCTGCCAAGATCAGAGGCAGAGAGCCGACTCACGCAATCTCGCACCCCGCCCCCGTTGGCGACACACACACGCTCCTTAGACTTGACCCGAGCGTTTACCTGGGGGGGGTGCAGTCTCTCTCTTCTCCTCATAGGCAACAGCTGTTCTTTGTGGTGGGGTCGGGTTGCTGGGCTATGCCACGCGCTTCCATCGAGGCTCCTCTTCGTGAAGAGCACCATGTTGCCAGGCAACACCACACACTGGCGCCGATCACAGCATGGCTTCCCCCTGATGTCAGCAGACTTCGTCCGGCGGCGGTGAAATGCACAGCACTCCTCTCCGGTCAAGGGCCGGCGGTGGTGAGATGAACAGCGCTTACGGCTCTTGGGCTGGTGGCGGTGAAATCAAGAACTTAGAGCTACTCTCTGGATTATGGGCCGGCGGCGGTGAAACAAACAGCGCTTTTGGGCTCACGGGCCGGCGGCGTTAAAATCAGGCACTCTTGCAGGTCATGACCACGGGCTGAGGCAATCACAAAGGTATCTCCACTTCACACGGGCTCTTCGCAGGATACAAGCTGGGTGCAAGCACATGCACACAGCAGAGGCAAGACACTTTTTGGAAACGTTTGTATCCTTGAGTTTCAATAACAGGAGGCCAGCTCTTCTCAGGCCCTTTGAGACTTGTCCCTTCATCACACAGCACACAGCAAAGTCATTAGCAAGCAGGGGGGACACAGCACACAGCAAAGTTCCTTGTCCTCTCAGCAAACTGCAGGCCAGCCCCAGAGCACACAGCATGGGCTGTACTTCTCCTCAGTCTCTTCAGGTGTTCTTCTTTGGCAGATCACAAAGTAGTCTACTTTTACAGGGGTTTCACATCTTACTTTTATACCCCAAAAGTCTTTATTCTCTATGTGGTTAGGGGTCCTGGACCCAGCTCAAGCCAATTTTGGTTTCAGTCTGCCAGTGCACAACTTCTTCCTTTGTGAATGTGGGACAGGGTCTTCAGATGCACCATATGAGATGGAGCCAGCATTGTGGAAGGCAGGCACAGCCCTATGCAGGTCCAGGTGCCTCTCCTCCCACCTCTCCAAATGCAGATCGGTCTATGCAGCCTAGTGCTGACTCACCAGGAATCCTGAGCCACCTCAGCCCCTGTCACTCTCAAGCCAGACAGCCAATCCACAAACAGGCAGAGGCACACAGAATGGTTGAAAAAGAAAATATCCCCTTTCTAATTTAACTAAAAGATGTATTATCAAATTCTGAGTTCAAGGGTACCAGACTCCTATTTCCTATCTCACTCCTATGGGAAGATATGCAAGTAAACATGTTACACAACATTCTTCATTCTGTCCTATGCGCAAGATAGCGTTTCAATAGTGAAAAACAAAATTGGCAGCATTTCACTATCAGTACATGTCCTACCTTTCACATACACTGCAACCTGTCCTGGGGGTACCTTGGGCCTGATATAGGGTTGTCCTATGTGCACAGAAAGGGAAAGTTATGGACTTATGAGGTGAAAATGGCAGTTACCAACTGCGCGCAGGCACTGCGGTGACAGGTCTGAGACATCTCTTTGGGGTTACTCATGTTGGTGGCACAATCAGTGATGCAGGCCCACTAGTAGCATTTGACATAGCAGCCCTGGCACACTTAGTGCACTTTACTAGGGACCTACTGGTAAAACAAATATGCCAATCATGGATAACCAATCACCATAACAATTTATAGAGGGAGTGCTTGCACTTTGACACTGATCAGCAGTGGCAAAGTGCCAAAGCACCTAAAACCAGCAAAAACGAAATTCAGCATAGCATCAAAACCATAGGTGGTAGAGCTCCACTGAGGTCCGTTGGGGCTCTGCTGCACAGGCATCTGCCAGGCCAGGGTTGTTTATCACTGGTGTCACTGTGGTACCACCTCACCTCACCTCATCTTGTGTGTGTGTAATTTCCAGTGGCTCGTTCTTGGCTGGGCAGTTGGTGTGGCAGCCATTTAAGCAGGTGAGTAGTAAGGAGAGCCACAGAAGTAATGAGAATGTTCTGAGGTCCTTGACCTCTTTTTAGGTCATTCCCCACATGGGGATATCACAGCATTGAGCATGTCCTCGAGTGTACAATGGGATTGACAGGGGCCACTTATGTAATTAACTACTGCTACAGTTAATTGTGTTCTTACTCAATATGTGTAAAACCAAAGGGGATGATGGACTGAGTGTTGAACAATGCAAGCACTCACCCGCAGTCAACTGATCTAGGTTTAATAAATCATCATTCTTTAGCTCACTCCACCTCCCCAGTTCAGAAATGGCCATATGCAGTCTGAACCTATGCAAGGTGAGGCCTGTATACAGAGCTGCTGCCCGGACCGACCAGTGCACCCCACAACTTGCAGAGACACAGGCTGTGGGAGAAGGACAAGGCAAATGGAAGCTGTTTGCCTGGTGCAAGGACAGTGGGTGATGCGGGAAACTTCTGCATGCCTCCCCTGGACCAGGGCGGTGCCTGCGAGTGGGCCCAGCAGGGGGACTGTGGATGGGAGGACGCTTTTTGCGGGGAACCTAATGATAAGGCCCAGGCACCGTCCAATGTCCTGCCATTTGCGGTGAGTGTGAGAAAGGGCACAGGGTCATATTTAGTAATGCAAACCCAAAGGGAATGTTTGCCCTAAGTTGGCAGGGTATGCCCAGAAGTGGGTCCCTTTCTCAATTTGCCACTGGATTCAAGCTAGCCTGACTGATGACAGCTGATTAGCCATAAACCGGTCCTAGGATGCTTGATTCCGGTGCAGGGAAGACATGGCTTGGCAGTTCGGGCTGGACTGTTCCCATATGGCACAGGGTCAAGACTGATTTGCATATGACCATGTCTGAACTGGGGTGGTGTGGAGTGCAAAAAAACAATGGATTTAGGTCCAGAGCTCTGTACTGGGGTGAATGTATGACATTGTTCTGCATTCTGTCCATCAACTGTTGTTTTTGCATTTGTCACCCCAAGTGGGACGGGTATACTCAGACGTGAGTCCCATGCTCCCCACACCACCGGAGTCAAGCTATCCTGGCTGATGACGGCTGATAGCCAGAACCCGGTCCTAGGATGCTTGATTCCGGTCCAGGGAAGACATGGCTTGGCAGTTCGGGCTGGACTGTTCCCATGAGGCACAGGGTCAAGGCTGATTTGCATATGGCCATGTCTGAACTGGGGTGGTGGGGAGTGCAACAAAAATGATGGCTTTAGGCCCAGATCTCTGTACTGGGGTGAATGTATGACATTGTTCTACATTCTGTCCATCAACTGTTGTTTTTGCATTTGTCACCCCGCTTGGACGGGTATGCTCAGATGTGAGTCCCATGCTCTCAACTCCACTGTAGTCAAGCTATCCTGGCTGATGACGGCTGATAGCCAGAAACGGGTCCTAGGATGCTTGATTCCGGTCCAGGGAAGACATGGCTTGGCAGTTCGGGCTGGACTGTTCCCATGAGGCACAGGGTCTAGGCTGATTTGCATATGGCCATGTCTGAATTGGGGTGGTGTGGAGTGCAAAAAAATGATGGATTTAGGCCCAGATCTCTGTACTGGGGTGAATGTATGACATTGTTCTGCATTCTGTCAATCAACTGTTGTTTTTGCATTTGTCACCCCGAGTTGGACGGGTATGCTCAGACGTGAGTCCCGTGGTCTCTACACCACTGGAGTCCAGCTATCCTGGCTGATGACTGCTGATAGCCAGAAACTGGTCCTAGAATGTTTGATTCCGGTCCAGGGAAGACATGGCTTGGCAGTTCAGGCTGGACTGTTCCCATGAGGCACAGGGCCAAGGCTGATGTGCATATTGCCATGTCTGAACTGGGGTGGTGTGGAGTGCAAAAAAACGATGGATTTAGGCCCAGATCTCTGTACTGGGGTGAATGTATGACATTGTTCTGCATTCTGTCCATCAACTGTTGTTTTTGCATTTGTCACCCCGCTAGGACGGGTATGCTCAGATGTGAGTCCCATGCTCTCAACTCCACTGTAGTCAAGCTATCCTGGCTGATGACGGCTGATAGCCAGAAATGGGTCCTAGGATGCTTGATTCCGGTCCAGGGAAGACATGGCTTGGCAGTTCGGGCTGGACTGTTCCCATGAGGCACAGGGTCTAGGCTGATTTGCATATGTCATGTCTGAATTGGGGTGGTGTGGAGTGCAAAAAAATTATGGATTTAGGCCCAGATCTCGGTACTGGGGCGAATGTATGACATTGTTCTGCATTCTGTCAATCAACTGTTGTTTTTGCATTTGTCACCCCGAGTTGGACTGGTATGCTCAGACGTGAGTCCCGTGGTCTCCACACCACTGGAGTCCAGCTATCCTGGCTGATGACTGCTGATAGCCAGAAACTGGTCCTAGAATGTTTGATTCCGGTCCAGGGAAGACATGGCTTGGCAGTTCAGGCTGGACTGTTCCCATGAGGCACAGGGCCAAGGCTGATGTGCATATTGCCATGTCTGAACTGGGGTGGTGTGGAGTGCAAAAAAACGATGGATTTAGGCCCAGATCTCTGTACTGGGGTGAATGTATGACATTGTTCTGCATTCTGTCCATCAACTGTTGTTTTTGCATTTGTCACCCCGCTAGGACGGGTATGCTCAGATGTGAGTCCCATGCTCTCAACTCCACTGTAGTCAAGCTATCCTGGCTGATGACGGCTGATAGCCAGAAACGGGTCCTAGGATGCTTGATTCCGGTCCAGGGAAGACATGGCTTGGCAGTTCGGGCTGGACTGTTCCCATGAGGCACAGGGTCTAGGCTGATTTGCATATGTCATGTCTGAATTGGGGTGGTGTGGAGTGCAAAAAAATTATGGATTTAGGCCCAGATCTCGGTACTGGGGCGAATGTATGACATTGTTCTGCATTCTGTCCATCAACTGTTGTTTTTGCATTTGTCACCCAGAGTGGGACGGGTATGCTCAGACGTGAGTCCCGTGCTCTCCACACCACTGGAGTCAAGCTATCCTGGCTGATGACAGCTGATAGCCAGAAACCAGTCCTAGAATGCTTGATTCCGGTCCAGGGAAGACATGGCTTGGCAGTTCGGGCGGAACTGTTCCCATGAGGCACAGGGCCAAGGCTGATGTGCATATTGCCATGTCTGAACTGGGGTGGTGTGGAGTGCAAAAAAACGATGGATTTAGGCCCAGATCTCTGTACTGGGATGAATGTATGACAATGTTCTGCATTCTGTCCATCAACTTTTGTTTTTGCATTTGCCACCCCGCTAGGAGAGGTATGCTCAGACGTGAGTCCCATGCTCTCAACTCCACTGGAGTCAAACTATCCTGGCTGATGACGGCTGATAGCCAGAAACTGGTCCTAGAATGCTTGATTTCAACATACGAGGTTGGCTTGAACCCTATGATACAACCAGTCATTTGGTCCAAGCCTGTCTGTTTGAAGAATTTGGTCTCCTCAAGCTCCCAATAAATGGCCTTCAATTTCTTTGTTGCAGAAGACTAATATTTTTGTGAGAAAACCAATACTCATATGAATGTATAGAATATAAAGTCTGTTTTACAAAATCCAACCAGGTTAGCTGAACTGGTCCTTGTGATCTTTCTAAAACATCACTTAGACCCACCATGTATTCTACCAGCTTAGGGGTAGACCAAATCTGTATCCAGTACAAAAAAGGTTTCAGGTTCGCTGGAGGGACAATAGACTGAAAACCTAGGTCATGCTTGAAGATCAATGGAATGCTTTGGGGCAATTTAAGGGCTGCTCTTAGAAAAGTAATTTCAGTTCCCGCCAAGGCTTTTAAATTGACATAGCCCCAGAGTTCTTCTCCATATATTGAGGCTGCTATAGCTTTGGCCCTTCAAACCTCAATGAGGGGGATAATTTGGTGAAACAAAGTCTCATTTGCAGATATTTGAATGGCTTCCACCCTGCGCTTTAACATAAGGATACTTTTGGTAACCTGGACACCACAAATCATTGCACTAGGGAGACAAATTCCAAGATAATCAACATCTAGCACTTTCCCCAACAGCTCCCCTTCCAACATTGGTGACCCTCTAAAGCCTCTATGAGAGAGGATAGACATATATTTTATCTTACCTGCATTAATTATCAGACCGTGATTTTGGCAGAATGTGTGAAACTTACTCAAGAGAGTCTCTAGACCCTTAGGGGTTTTTGATACTAATACATTTTCATCCGTAAAAAGTAAAGCAGGTATTTTTGTTCCCCCTAGAACTGGAGAGTTATTGTCACAACCCAAAAGGTATTTAATGCAGCCATTTATAAACAGCAGGAACGATGTGGGGGGGGGGACTCATCCTTGCCTGAGTCCTTTTACAACCTTAAAGGGATCAGTATGTTCCTCATTTGTACCCCATCTAACTTGTGCAAAGCTGTCATAGTGGAGCCAGGTAAAGAGGTTGAGGAGTCGGCTAGAAAGCCATTGATTACATTGTTTGCGCCATAACATATCTCTAAGGGACAATCTCGAAGGCCGCCTTGAGGTTGACAAAAGTGACACAGAGGCTACCCCTTTTCATAATGACTTCTTTCCAATGTACAACATCTAGCCAGAAACTGTGTTAACATTTTATTTTAATTGATAGACATCAGGAGCTGACCTAATAAAAACTTGGATTTTTTATTTACTGGAATCAATGTGACTTATTGGGCAGTAGTTAGCTCAATCAGACTAGTTATTTCTTATGCATAGGAATAATCTCTGCCCTTTTACGTGCAGTTGGTAGCTCACCTCCTTCCAAAATGGCATTAAAAAGCCTGAATTGTAGGGTGCCAAACTGCCATTTCTGACTTAAAAAGGTCCACCGTGATTCTATCTAACTCAGCCGAATTTCCTGCTTTCTGTGATCTTTGACCTCAGTGAATGCCCATCCAGCTTTAACAGAATCTGGTTTAGAGGAAATCTTGCAGGGTGTAGGAGTCAGCTTAAAACCATGGATATCAGGGTTATCAAGGTTTCTAACGGTCGGAGGGGAGCTACTATATAAAGATTTATAATGGTTCACTCAGTCTTGTGGAATAATATGTCATTCTGGTTTCATCCTATTTGCCCATTTTAAGGTTATTTTGTAGTCTGCTCTAGCTGACTTTATATTATGTGGGACCCCTCTTTTAAAAGCACGAAAGAGATTACTCTTGGCTGACCTAGTAACCCGATTGTATCCTGTAGCATCTGACTTCTGGTGAATTTTCCTATGCGGGGGGTCTAGTAAGAAAGTCATTTACAGTTTCTTACACCGTATGGCATGAACGTCCATAATCTTGTCAGGCGTTACCTTTAAGTCAGCCATGCAGGACAGAATGGAAACCAGGTCTTGTTAAAGTGAAACATACTTGGACCCATTGTCCACAAAGCTCTCCCACTGGGATCTCCTCCAATCATTACTCACCCAAAGGACACCTCAAGTAAATTGATGGGTCCTACTCCCCCCTTCGCTGATTCCACAAAGGGAGAGGCAAAAAGTGAAGTGGTTGCTCTCATATGTAGATAGGGCTTCTAGATCAATAATACTTCCCGGAATGGAATAATTAGTAGAAACTAATCAACTAGAGATGCATCTCTAGTTCATATTTAGTTCTAACATTACATGCCTTCATATGGTAACTCTTACAAAGATCCAGGATTTGCAAGGCAACCTTTAGGAGCAAGGTTAAGAATGGATTTGAAATGTGTGGTCTCTCTCAATATTGATCTTACTCTCCTGCTACTTCATTATGGTGTGCAGATGGTGGGAAACATACTATGAAATCCCCAGCCATGATCACAACTGCTTCTTCCTGTGACAAGGTGGAGATATAATCATTTAAAAGATGGAGGACAGGAGATCAAGCTGATTTGAAAATACTCCTACTGGATACATTCGAAGTACAATGTTAGTAGTATATGAGATGGAGATCTCAATGCCAAGCATATGAGCAATGTTGATAAATAATAGGCTAAGTTGCTACTCCAATGAAATCCTAACCGCAATTTGTAAGCCACCAGAGGGTCTACAAGGTTTAGACTTACATGTTGGGACAAGGAAGGTGTTAATGCCCTGCCTATATCAGGGAGAAATCTCCCAAGTTTCTTGGGACATGATTGTCAGCTCTTCCTATAAATTCCCCCAGTCCTCTTGTATCAGGTTGCTCCCCAGCCAACAAACATGTTCCAAGAAATCATTGTCAGGTTATTAGTTTGTGTGGCATGCGTGTCTGGGGGAGTTGGACTTGACTGGCAGCCACCTCCGCTGCATGCTATAAACTTTCCTTCGAGTGTTGGAGCGTACCTCTCTCTGGTTGTGCCTTTGATGAATTGTAAAGGTCCTTGGGCCCTCTGGTTTAGGGGCCCATCTTTGATTTCCCCTGATTGCACACTTCAACATGCAGGTTGATGTTTGAACTATATGTGGTTTTAAGAGAACATACAGATATTTCACTGGAGAGGGGATATTGAGCTTGATGCCTCATTCTTCAAAAGCAGCCCTTTCAGCCCATACAGCGTTCCACTGAGCCATTATTTTCTTAATTGTCTTGGTCATGTCCCTAGTTGAATATATCAGAGGCAGTCTGAATTTGACCCAGTCCAAGTCCGCTGAGGTTATGTTATGTATTGCAGGGATGTTAGAAAACAGCAATATGTTTCCTCTGCTGAGGGTGTCCATAGAGCCCTTCATAGTGTATCGAGGAATAAAGAGCAGTTCTAGATGAGTGCACCTCTCCTCCTCATACTGGTGCTGGTTAAGATCTTGCTGCTCATTCAAAAGAGCTATAGTGGGGCCTATGTTGGTGGGGCTGGGCTGAGGATGTTGCTGACAAAATAAGGCTTTGCAGCAAATTGAGTCCAATAGGGGCCCTATATTTTCCATATACCATGAAGGTCTCTGTCTTCTGAGCACAGAGAGTGGGGGTATGCTCCAATATGTCAGTGGTCTCTTCCTCCTGACTACTTGGCATTCAGTTATAGTTTTGTAGGTTGGTGTACCCCAAGGATTAGAGTCTGGTGATTACAGGATCTCCCATTCTGATTGGGTGCCTTGGTTTACCCGTTTGCTTTGTATACCTGGTGTCCTGTCTGCTCCTGTCAGTTCACTGCCCCTGTCGAGGGGGGTGGGGGTACCTTGTTCTGACAATCCACACTTCAACAGTTCTGCTATTCTGATTTACTTTTGCACCGTCTGGCCAGAAATATCCAGGGTCCCCCAGTTCTAGATTGTCTCCTCTGCTTCAAGTAATACAGGTAAAGCAGAAGGAACTGTGGTGGACATGTAGATGGAAAGCAGGGGCTAAGAATTTGTCTGTGTTAGAGGGGCAAATATAGGTAAGAGATTGCCAGGACTCGTGGCTTCTCATTCTTTATCTCTTCTAGATGTCTTGGAGGGTGCTGTGTTTCTTTTTTTTTTAGCAGGCTCTTTTGTCTGTTTCTTTAACCTTTTGTTTGCCCTTCTTTTCAGGCAGGAACATAAGAGAGGGTCAGGACCAGTTCCGCTTTCAGATGCCACTTTTAGCTCTATTGCAATATCCACCATGTCACTCATCACAGTGATCCTTTCCTTAAGCTCCCCATGTTATCTGATGGCTTGGTAACTGCACAACATGTTACCTGTTTCTGTGTATCAGGAGCTTGATGGGACACTTCCAAGGGAATGGCTGTTTTGACCATGCCATAATTATTTAGGATAGTCATCCTCCATTGTAGTGACATTTAATAGCTAACCCTGAGAGGCTTTATTTGATGTGAAGTTCTTGATTGTACCGGCCAATTTTACATAAATCTCTGGTAATGTGCTAAACTAATGTTCTAAACTAATTGATGATTGCGGAGCATGGGCAGGGTTTATCATGAGGAGTTTTACCTCGGCTTCCATGAACCAAGTTGTGCAAGGTGAGTTGCCAGTGATTGAATCAGACCAAATTGTAGTTTCATTTTGCTTGACTGCCAGAGTAATGTCCTAGCTCTTGTGTCCTGCATGGCTCTTATTGCCACCATCTCTTGGGTATGTGGTGTGGCCTGTGGAGTCAAAACTTGCTCAGTGGCTTTTCCACTGGTCCCCAAGCCATCAGCTGTGTTTGCTCAAGTGTTTTGACTATTCGAGCTTCTATGTTAGAAAGTGAACGATCCATCAGGAATGCTAATTCCTGGTCTGTGAAGCTGTTTCTTCTGGGTAATGTACAAATGGTCTTAAGGTTTTAAGGTGATTCATTTGTTTGAGGTGATGATGCTGTGTGACTCATCAGTTCTGGGATTCAGTCCAAGAATTGATGAACTTGGGCAGTGGTCGAGATCCTGTTTGAACTTAGAATTTCACTTGTGATATCTGTGAAGTTACCTGTTTTAAGGGAAGGGCAGGGGTTGACAGATGGTAGTGCTTCTCCTGTTTGCTCCTGTCCATCGGCCAGAGCTTCTTTGAACGTGTGTAGAGGGGGAGCGGGCTTTAGAGAAGAATCTGTGGTAAGATCTACATTTGACTCACATGACCTGAAACTTGGACATGGTTTAGATGTGCGCATACTGTGCATGCTAGGAGGCGCAACACAGGGGTCATCTTTGCTTAACAGTGTTGTGGCTACCTTGGGGGTGCTTCGCAATCTGTTGATTCTTTTTACGTGATGGATGCTTCCGTTTTACCATTTCTAAGATGTTACACTTTCGCTGGAACTTAAGAGAATTCTTAGCTCCATGGGATCTGACTTAGTGAATCTCATTAACCCTTGCTGTGCCGCCTTGCCTCCTGAAATACTGTAACTTTGTTGAGCCATGAGCCTGTATCAAGGGGACTTTGCAGATGAATGGGTACTTTGCAGGTGAATAGGAAGGTACATGCAAGCTGAGGGGGCAGGAGGCAAGGTGGGTAGGACAGGAGCTCCTGTACCCTGTTCCTAGATCCAGCAAAGGCCTGCAAACCACCAGGCTGCCACCTCTGGCCACTGACTAGCTCTTGCTGCCAGAGACAATAAACCAAGCCCCGTCTGAGCGGAGCTGGGATAAGAGGGTTGGTCTTGTAGGTGCCCTGAGGGGTTGGTGTCAGTATCACCTCCTCTGAAAGAGAAGTTATGGAAGGATGGCTGGAAAAGGCAGCAACCAGGGAGCACATTGCGAGGCCAAAAGGCAAATGCCGCTGAACATCAGAGTCAGATGCGCTTTTTGGAGGTGGATGGGGAGGTGTGGGGGCGTGTTCCCAAGCGTATGGACATGCCTTGTCCTCGGCGCGGCACAAGCTGCACCGTCAAATTAACGCCCGCCTCCGCACATACGTTGGGGAGGCCACAAGTCTAGTGCCTGCCCACTCGCTGACTTTCAGCTCCTTAAGTCTTTCAGGCCCTACCAGAAAACATCTCCTGTTCTTTCCCCCTTTCTTTTCTCTCTCACCAGTGGCCACCAGCCAGTAGTCGCCTACTGCCCATACTATTTCACACCTAAGGATGGGGGAGGGCAGAGCAATAGCAGAGCCTGACATCAATGAGATACTGGTGGGAACCCCAGAGACTGAGTGAGACAGAGAGGCTGCAGCTGTGACACGAGCCTCCCGCAGCCTCCACCAGGGAGCTGCCTACACCAGTGCACTGACACCTGTACTATGCAGCTCCACTGCCTGCCACAGCCCGCTGTCGTCCTTCCACAACTTGCCCTCATGCTCCTCTCCCCTCCATCCTGCCCTGCTACACCATGCCCAACAGCTTCTGCGTTTGTGTCATGTGGCTATCATTGAAGTGGACTCTTAAAATTGGCACTAAATTTACATTGGACATGAAGTTTTGCTGATGAACCTATATGAAGCTTGTGGAAATTGTGTTTCAGTGAATATTTATAATTTGCGCATCACATAAGTAAAGGTTCTTGATTTATTTTGATCATATTAAACATTTGACATCGTTTTGGCTTTCTTTCAATTCCCCTGGAACCCAGAAATATATTCCCTCGGTTCACATTACAAAACCCTTCAGCTTTCTCTGAGAAATGAAAATGAACCCCAGTATACAGAATAAGCACCACGTTGTCAGAAGACATTGCCTGACATTTGACATCTGTTTTTGAAAGCCCAGTAAATGTGACACAGTAAAAAAAACATAAATATCTCTGGAGTAACTTAGTAACATAGTTTCTGTATCAATGTTGTGTGGTTAGAATGTAGAATGATTGCATGTAGAATTGTTGCATGTCATCAGAATGATATCTTTGTAGGACTCTGGTATTATTCTCCACAGTCTGAGGTCGCCCTGCCACTACGCTACATGCACCTTGTAACCTGTGAACTCAATAAATGAAGAATCATCTAAACAGCATATAAGTGTGATAACTACAATCTCTTTATTGCTCGCTCATTCTCCTGGAGTCCAGCATGGTTATTTTGGGGCGCTGCGCACCTCCCGCATCCTCCTTTCAGGTGCCCACTCCTGTAAAGTAACACATTGAAAGACTTTTTTCATTATTCAATTGAGGTGCAAATGGGAAGTATTTCCTTAACAAGAATTGTTGCGTTTTTCAGATCATTTAAACCTTCACAAAGGTTGTAAAGACTATTTTCTGTAGTATCTAAAATATCTGAGCAAAGCTTCTTGGATAAAAGAAGTTAGAAAGAAACTTCTATTAAGCAAACATTTGCAAACTTTCTCAAATTTACAGAGCTTTAAAGGCACATTTTAAATTTGACTACAAGACAGGAGGGGACCACTTTGCATTAGTTATTTAACGCCACTCCACACACCACTCTAAAGACCTTTTACATCATAAAGAAAACATTCTAGAGCAGAACATCCCTTACATATAACAAGTCCATATACATAACAATCTGCCTCTTTTAAATATCACTCCTCGCATATAAATACCTTCATTTCTATTGATCGTTAATAGCTTTGTATTATCGTGGTTTGCTGTATATGCTTGTTTCTTATGTATAAGCTGCATTGTTAACTCTGTTTCCATCCTTAGGAAAACACCTGCCACTTAATGTTTTTCCTAATCTTTTGCTTTTAATGCCTTTTCTTTTTAGTGCGGTGCCTGTTTCGGATGTAACTATTTAAGCTATACCTCTCAGAGTGTACAACTTCTTGTTCCCTTTTCCTTCCACACCGCTCTCTCCCCATGGGGCCCGGAACACAAAGAGACCTGCAGGGTGTGTTCAAGCGAATTTGGGAGCCGCAACTCTCATTACCATGGGCAACCGTGTGTGTCTACCAGTAGGCCAAGATTCAACAAACAGGCTCCGCAGTAAGCCACATTCACCTGACACGTATAAGGCAACAACGTGTCTGGTTAAGAATAAAGAAAAGCGCTGGTCAACGGCCAAGCGCTCAGCGTGCTATAATCTTTGTCTAGGTTGCTTTTAATACATCCCAGTGGGTTTATGGGGTCCCTAGAAGACAATGTAACATCACAGTGACAGTTGATATTTTGCACCACAATCAGCTATCTGCTAGCAAGGAGTTACAGTTCCTCATACCGGCACTGTAATTGGGTGGGAAGTTAGCGTTTGCCATTAATTCCCAAAAATGTAGATAATAAGCCTCTCCCTTATTAAAGGTACAGCCTACAATTTGAAGGTTAGTGATAAGAGACCCTCATTATTACAATAACAATGTCAGATTTGGAGTCAGAAAGCCATGATACATCTCAGGCAAAGATCAATGAGGTACTAATCAAGAAACATATTCAGCAGGAGATGCATACCTGTGCATGTGAGACCCTTGATCAGGTTATGGCCAAATCAAGGTGTGTGGTGTATGATAATGAGTCAAACTCTGGGTCTGTCTCAGAGGGAGACTCCGAGTTTGGAGAAAAAGAAAGTAGGAAATAGAAAACTTAAAGATATATTGGGAGAAGGGGTAAACTCCCTAAGAGATTGGTAGAACCAAGCACCTCACAGAAGACGGGAGTTCCAAGCACCTTGGAAAGAATGGGAAGTCTAAGCACCTTCAAGAGCATGGGTGTCCTATGTGGCACAAATATGAAAGGTGTCCAATGCAGCACATTGGAATCAGGTGCCCACAGTCACACTCAAGAGATTGAGGTGGGATAGGAAGAACAGGAAAGTAATGCACCCATAAACGAGTATGTTCTATACCTTATCCAGGGGAACTTTGAAGAAGACAAGCTCTTTAGCAAGGATGAAGCCACTTCTACCTGCAAGTAAATAGTTAAGGACCAGTTGGGAGAATACATTTTTCCCTGCACAACAGTAGACACCTCAGGAGTAGCCCTAGGACCATGAGTGCAAATTCATCTAGCAATGGATAAGGAATCCTCTTGAGAGAGAAGCACGTAATATTCTATAGGCTGAATGTTCAAGGTCTGTAATACATGAGAAAGAGTGCCTTTCCCTTAACCTAGATTCACACTTCCTTACCTTTATCTTTAATCTAAGAGGTCCAAAGGAAGTGGCTTGAATGATGCTTTAGTGCTTGTTAGGACAGCTTCCTAGACATACTCGCAAACCAGGCAAGGATCATTGACATGGCTGAAGAGGCACACGTCAACTAACTTCCATTAGGCATAAACCTCCGCAGAGGCTGGAGCCAAAGAGCGTTGTTGGTCTTTCTTGGAATTTCCAATGCTGGCCTCAGTGCCGAGAGGCATAGAGTAGTATTTATGAAAAGTAATCCCAAACTCAGAGACCTAGCTGGGAGAGGAGTCTCTGTGAATACCAAGGGTCTTCTCTTTGGCGAGGACCTCATCAAATGCCTGAGCAAGTACGTGGCCACATTTGCTGCCCTCAGCAAGGCCCATTCTAACCTGCTGATGTGTCATCAGCCCAAGTGTTTTTGGAATGTGGAAGAGGTCCCCAGAGGTCCCATTTCCATAAAGTTAGTCAAAAATGGTTTTGACAGAGAATACCAACCAAGATCCACCACAAGCACACGTCTGCATCATGCAAGGGGGTACAGGTCGCATGGAAAATGCCCAACTTGTTACCAGGGTCAGTGCAACTATTTCCCAGACTTCTTCTTTCCTGAGAGGAGTGGGAGGTCACCTCAGAATTTTTTACCCCGGCCCTGGAATCAATTATACAAGACCCTGAGTGCTAGAAACTGTGCATGGTTTCAATGTAGATTTCCTGATGGAAATTAGTGTCGACCACAGATAAGCAGAGTGTGGTGGAAGAAGAAATAAAATGTATTTTCCAGAACAGAGACATTATATAAATTCCCTTAGATCACAGAGTTTTCATATGTACCCTTGTGGAGAAAAAAGACAAGGCGTGAGATTTTAACCTGTTCCTTGTATACAGCCATTTCAAGATTGAGGAATTCCACGTCTTAAGGAAAATGCTGCTATAAAAGGATTGGTTAGTAAAGTTGAACCTGAAGGAGGCCTACTTTACCATGCAATAGCTAGGAAGTGTCAGCGCTATCTTCAACTCATGTGGCAGGGCCGTCTTTACCAATTCTGCGCTCTCCCATTTGGTCTCTTACCTGCCACTTGGTGCTTTACCATGGTGATGAGAGCTGCAGCTGCCTATTTCAGGGAATGAGGTGTGCCATTATGTAGGGGAGGGGAGGGATGCTCAGCTGGGAGGCAGGAAACAGGTGAGGAAGAGGGAGGAGCCAGGTGGGGCAGCAGCGGTGGGAAAAGAGAAGCGGAGAAGAACGAAGGATACAAGTAGGAAGCCGTTTTAAAAAACAGGAAGCAGATAACAGTGCAAAACACAATCGAGAGCTCAGATGGACCACACAATACAGATAATGATTACAGCTACAGCAGAATGCAGAAATGAATGCTCAAAAAGTACCACGTCACAGCATGGCAGGGCAGACACTGGCCTTGAACATCCAGGCTGGGGGCTCAGCAGTGATGTGGGAGGTGAGGAACTCCCGGGGAGAGTGCAGGCTTGTGACCGAGGTCAAGGTCCTACTAGCGCTCCCTCGATGCAGGTGCCATTATGTAGATGATGGGCGGGACAGTCAGCTGGCAGGCAGCAAACGGTGAGGACAGGGGGGAGGGGCTGCGAGGCAGCAGCGGCAGAAAAAGGGAACCGGAGAACAACGATGGATACAAGTAGAAAGCAGTTTAAAAAAACAGGAAGCAGATCACAATGCAAAACACAATAGAAAGCTCAGATGGACAACACAATACAGATACTGATTACAGCAACAGCAGAAGCCAGAAATGAATGCTAAAAAATTACTGTGTCGCGGCACGCAGGGCAGCCACAGCACACAACAGGGCAGACAGCAGCCTTGAACACCCAGGCTGGGGGGAATATGACTCCTTACAATGAGTACTAATACCATGCGCCATTACAATGCGGGTATTCCTACGCGTTGCAATTACAACATGCCATTACATTGCATACTTTTACCACGCATATGCTTGTACCACGCATACCATTACAACGCAAAGGCATGTGTGGTAAAGCTATACTCTTGGTGAAAATATGCAATGTAAGTTATACTACCACGCCCTGCCCTAAACCCTAATTTAGTACTCCTGCACGACCCTTCTTGAACCCCAGTGCTCTCCCTAAGTTAAAAATGCCCATCACGACCCCCTGACACTACCCTAAACCCACCACTATCCTGCACTACACACACCACAGCACTACCCTAAACCCTAAAACACTACCTCCAGCACGACCCTCAACCCTAAAACACTACCCTGCACTAAACACACACCACAGCAGTACCCTAAACCCTAAAACACTACCTCCAGCACAACCCTCCCGAGCCCCCCAGTCTGGTCCCTACACTGAAACACTACCCTGCATAACTCCCGACACTACCCTAAACCCTAAAACACTACCCTGCACTACACACATACCACAGTACTGCATTAAACCCTTAAACTCTACCTGCAGCACGACCCTCTCCGACCCTCAGTCCGCTCCCTACACTTAAACACTACCCTGCACGACCCCCCAACGCTACCCTAAGCCCCAAAATACTACCCTGTACTACACAGACACCAGAGCACTACCCTAAACCCCTAAAACACTACCTCCAGCATGACACTCCCCGACCCCAGACAAGTCCCTAAACTGAAACACTACCCTGCACAACCCCTACACTACCCTCAACCCTAAAACACTACCCTGCACTAAACACACACCACAGCACTACCCTAAACTCTAAAACACTACCTCCAGCACAACCCTCCTGAGCCCCCCAGTCTGGTCCCTACACTGAAACACTACCCTGCACGATGCCCGACACTACCCTAAACCCTAAAACACTACCCTGCACTACACACACACCACAGTACTACATTAAACCCTTAAACTCTACCTGCAGCACGACCCTCTCCGACCCTCAGTCAGCTCCCTACACTTAAACACTACCCCGCACGACCCCCCAACGCTACCCTAAGCCCCAAAACACTACCCTGTACTACACAGACACCAGAGCACTACCCTAAACCCCTAAAACACTACCTCCAGCATGACACTCCCCGACCCCAGACAAGTCCCTAAACTGAAACACTACCCTGCACAACCCCAACACTACCCTCTACCCTAAAACACTACCCTGCACAGCACACACACCACAGCACTAACCTAAACCCTAAACACAACTCCCCGTACGACCCTCCCCCGACCCCTAGTCCAGTCCCTACACTTAAACACTACCCCGTACAACAATTGTAGTACAACAAGATATTATTCTCTCTGGCCCATGTGGACAGCCTATCTAGCAGAATCCTTCTAACAATTTTCACCCCTGAGTCCAGTAGAGAAAACGGCCAATAAGGATGGATACTGTCTCTATTCCCCTTTTAGAACACTGGAACAATAATGGAGGTAGCCCATGAGGCTGTAGGGCCGGACCTAACAGCCGCATTTATTACAGGGGTGAATACCGACACACAAAAATCTATATGGGACATATAAAGTTCGTAGGGAATTCTATCAGGCCCAGGATCCTTGTTTCAGGTCATACCATGTATTCCCCCCTCACTTCACCCTCTGAGATAATCAAAGCTGATGTGCCATTACCTATCCCAGATGGAGTGACCTTAATGGTGGGACCCCCAAACATACCCTCGAAATGGCTGACCGAATAATTCTTTGTAATGTGGGCATCCAGTGCATCGGCTGCTCCCCCTCCAGTAGTGGACTATTGACGATGCACCAAAACTTGGTGCTGCTCTTGAGAGTACTGGCTTCCAAGAGCTTGCTCTTGGCATCCTCATTCAGGGATTCCTTGCATGCACAAAGGGCCACTTTGTAATGCGATCTATATGTTCTAATTAAAACATTATTTCTAGGGGTGGCATGCAATGCATTTTTAAGCGTCCTGGCAGCAGAAGATCAGCCTAAGTCAAATCACCTTGATACCCTCTTGTGCTGATTGTTGGACAAAGGGACCGATAATTGATTGGTGCTAGCATGGGAGATAGATTCAAAAACTTTAACAATTATCTCGTCCATCTGGGACTGAGCAGCCATGCAGATATGGATCTCATTCTGACAATTAGCTTGGAGAGATGCAAACAAGGAATCAGGAGTGATTTGTGTCCATTTAAGCCTTCTTCCACTATCAGTTGTCCGCAGTGCAGCACCACCCCCACTCCCCTTTTTCATGCTCAATAAAGGCCAACAGGCTTTAAGACAGCGAGTTGTGTTTGGTAAAAATGCTTGCTTTAATACTAAAATCAGCTATCAAATACAAAAGAGAGGTGGAAACAAAGATGTAATCAATAAAGTTGTCACCACCTTTCAACTTAAACGTGGGAACGATGACCTTCTGATCTGGGTTCAATTGGCCCATAGCTGATTGAAGGTCAAAATCACATGTTAGGGTGTTCAAGTGTATCCCTGACCTCTATGTTCAAAATGTACTGAGAAATAACAGGGACAATTTGAACCCCCCCCCCGCCTGCTTTGCGATCTTTGATCCCTGCATGGATGAATATTAAAGAAGTCTCCCATCATAATGATGTTAGAAGTGTTACGGGTGGAGCTGATAAAGTTAGTCAAAAAGGTGCCCAAACGCATTATATTTTAAATCGTCAGGAAGAGACGCAGAAGCATTATAAAAATTCAGGCGCAATAAACTGCTAGGTCCTAAAGAAATTAACAATGCCTGCAGACAAGGGTTATTTATGCTCAATTCAACAATGTCTCCTTTTAACCTTAGTGAAACAAAGTCAGTGAGACCCCCCTTTGCTCTACCCACCCTTAAAGGAATTCCGTGGCCTGAGAAAGACTTGTACCCTTTCAAAGGAGGGGAGTTATCAATAACCAAGGTCTCTTGCAAACAAATAAGGGCAAACATTTTAACAAAACAACACCATTCGGTAACTGTGTGATCTTGGGGCTTATTTCAAGAAACTGTGGCAAATGTGGGGCCCTCTAGATTTAGACTCTTTGCAAACAGGCTGATATTTCAAATGAAGAATAATTACAGTTGGATGCCAGACCCGGGTGCTTTGGCAATGAACGTCTTCCTTCAAACCTGAAGAGAAGGGGACCAATGCTTACACATTCCCACCATGATTCAGAGTTCTTCAGAAGGTTAGGCTAAAGGGATGTCCCCTTATCCTGATAACTCCCTATGTGTATTAAAAGAGTGGTTTCCAATGATTTGGGAGCTAGCTGGCAACATTCAATTTTTCTTTCTGCTGTAGAGGGCCTTTTGAGAGACACAGGTGGATGGGAAGGTCCTCTGGTTCAGACAGGGACTTTAAGCCTTCTTAGATACACAAATGAAGAGGCAGACAAAAGGCATTCCATACTGTTTAAAAGGTAATACCCATATTAGTAAATACAAAAAGTCCATTCCAAGTGCTCTTTTCTTTTTAATTTCTGATTTTTCTTCTTAATGTAGTACCAAAACACTGGCAGCCAACATATGTTTCATCCTATGGACTTTTTCAAGGCTGCAAACAATTTATGAATATTTAGAAGCACATCTTCACCTTCACCTCCGCCGAGGCCGCTGGCCACGCCCACTTTTAGGCCACGCCCCCCGTCCCCACAGACTCATACATTAATGTGCAACTTCAGAAAGCGCAGCGGACGAGCGCAGCGGGCGCGCCGTCTGCGCGCCGAAGGCGCGCCTAAGGCGAGCCCGTCTGCGCCCGTCCGCGACAGGCCGGGACTAGGGGCTAGGACTCCTGGCCTGTCACCCTCTGGTCCGCTACATACCTACTCTAGGGAAACTCTGATTAAGTTCAGGTCACCACCCTGTACTTATTGCACTATATTGAATCCTTCCCACGTCCCTTCCATTTGTCCAGCCTGTTACCTTCCCCTTACTTCCCTTCCCTCCCTAACCAATATAGCTTCATCCGACTTCCCTCCTGCATGTTCCAAACCCATATTTACAGACCCTTCTTCAACTCGGACAATGATTAGCCTAAACTGCAGATCCTTAGTGAAACATAAGAGGGAAATATTTGACCTCCTTGTCTCGGAGGAACCTGCAGCTTTATTCCTCACTGAGACATGGCTAAAAGACCATTCCGGCCCAGACATTGCTGCTGCTCTCCCTGATAATTATACCTATGTCGGAAAAAACAGAACATTGAGAGATGGCGGAGGAATAGCTATAGTTTATAACAGACGGTACACTTGCAAATGGGAAGACATTGTACTGCCTAACTGTGAGGCTGGTCTCTTTAAGCTTTCGCTGTCTCCCAATTTTACCTTTTCCGGATTGCTTATTTATCGCCCCCCTGGATCAGCGAGTGCATGGGCCACCACTCTTCCTGAGCACATAGCACCTTTTATCCAGAATTCCACTAACTTTTCAATTCTTGGTGATTTCAACCTACATCTTAATGATCCCTGTTGCTCCATTAGTAGCAACCTTCTACAGGACCTGGCTGCATTAAATATCACCCTACATAATTCGGGTCCCACGCATATTGCAGGACACCTTCTGGACCCCATTTTCTCCAATCTAAAAACTATCGATTGTGAGACCTCACTACCAATCTTATGGTCTGACCACTTTATGGTAAACTTCACCATTACCATTGGTCGCCAACTCAATATCCCTCCTAAACCTACTGAATCCAGACCTTCTAGAAACTGGAACAAACTAGACATGAATGAATTCAATCTCTATCTTGAGCACACTAGACCTCACATGGAAGGTAATTGTACTGAAGCTGCTGAGGCTATTAACGCCTGGCTAGCAAAGGCTGCAGATGCATGCCTACCCCAACGCATGCAAAAACATAATCTTCACCATCCGCCCGCACCATGGTTCACAGCTGCCTTAAAAATAGAAAAAACTATCTGTAAAAATCTAGAGCGCAAATGGCGAATAAAATATGATCCTGGTTCCAAGCAAATCTACAAAGCTGCTCTATCTAAATACCACTCTTTATGCAAAAATGCTAAAGTTGAACATGTCAACATAACCATCCTCAAAGCACAAAACCGCCCTAAAGCTCTCTTTAAGGTAGTACAGAGTCTATCGGGTGCATTATGTCAACCCAAACCACCATGCTTAGATACTGCACAATGTAATTCATTGGCCGAATTTTTTATAGCCAAAATAGATACCATCTACTCCAATTTTGAGAAACCTGTCCCCTTTCACTCGCTGTCTTACTTACCCGCCCCTATCCTACTTTCTGAACAGCTGACACCAGATGACCTGTCTCTTACTTCAGGTCAACTAATCCCTTCCACTCCCCCTGAACCTACGATCATCTGTGATTCCAGAATTCCCCGGGAAACCAGTTCTCCTGCCTCTCTCTTGATCGATACGTGGGAGCCATTTAACATTACGACTCTCTCTGACATTATTTGCAAAATTAAATCCGGTTCTCCACTGGACCCCCTTCCTCCCCATATACTAAACAGACTGGATCATTCCTCTCTTGCACTTATTGTAGATCTTCTCAATACCTCCCTTAAAACAGCTTCAGTACCCCCTGCATGGAAACATGCAATGATATTGCCCCTGTTAAAAAAGACTAATGCAGACCCTAGCATTCCATCTAATTTTCGCCCAATCTCACTTCTTCCGGTGCTTTCTAAAATCATGGAAAAACACATCAACTCCCAACTGTCAACCCACGTTGAAGCAAGTGGATTATTACATCCATCTCAATCCGGGTTCAGACGTGGCTTCTCGACTGAATCCACTCTGCTAGGGGTCTCCGAAAACATCCGGTGCCGAGTTGATAAGGGGGAAACCGTGACACTCATTTTACTTGATCTGAGTGCCGCATTTGATACGGTTTCCCATCCCATCCTTATCAATGCCCTCAGATCATCTGGAATTATCGGCACAGCTCTCAACTGGTTTGTTAGCTTTCTTTCAGATCGCACCTTTCAAGTTTTCTCCTCGTCCTCTGCTTCTCAAACCTTCACATCGGCGTACGGGGTGCCGCAGGGTTCCATCTTGAGCCCCTTGCTATTCAATTTGTACGTCAGACCTTTGGCTACTATTGCTGAGCAAGCTGGGCTCACTATTTACTCGTACGCCGATGATACCCAGGTTATCTACTCCCTTTCCTCTGACTCTCACTCCCCCTCCTCTTCCCTCTGCACAGGACTGAGCAACATCGCAGCCTGGATGTTGGACAATAAACTGCAACTAAACGGGGGAAAAACAGAGGTTCTTCTGTTCGGTCACAACACCACCTTATGGGGACCTCGGCAATGGCCTGTTCAAATGGGCCCTTTACCTACCCCATCCAAAACAGCTCGCAACCTCGGTGTCATTTTTGACGATCAACTATCTATGAAGAACCATGTGGTCAAAACTTCATCGACTTACATCACTATCATCAAGTGGTTGCGAAAAATCATTTGGATGCTTCCATTGGACACTCAGAAAACTGTGGTCCAGGCCCTTATCACCTCGAGACTGGACTACGGGAACATCCTTCTTCTGGGAGCCAGTAAAGAGGTGACGCGTAAATTGCAGACAGTCCAGAACATGGCTGTGCGACTCCTCTGCAAATTACCTAACACTTCCTCAACCTCCAATGCCCTTCGCTCCCTGCACTGGCTCCGAATTGAAAATCGGACAAAATTTAAGGCCCTTTGCATCATTCACAGAATAAATTCTGGTCTAGCTCCACCTTATCTCAACCCCTTGGCACAACTGTACCAACCCCCTCGCAATTTACGATCTTCTAACCAACACTTACTTTCAGTTCCTAGAATTAAAAAAGCCAGAATGGGTGGCCGAACTTTTGCCTGGCTGGCCCCCTCACTCTGGAACTCTCTCCCCCATCAGACACGAACAGAATCCAACTACCTTAGGTTCTGCAGACAGGTAAAAACCTGGCTATTCAACATCTAATAGTTCTCTTCTGACTTTCCCCCCTCACCTTTTGGTTTTAGCGCCGGGAAACCTACGGGTAGCTGAGCGCTTTAGAAACTTAATTATAATAATAATAATAATAATAATCGATTCAATATATGCTTAACTTAAAAACACCATCATCAGACGTGCGCCTCTAAAAGAGATGTAGATCTCAGTTAAAGACTAATATGATAATTCTGTAACCCAATGTATGGTGTTGCAGGCACAAAGTAAGGGTGTTCTCCCCAAAAACAAAATTCAAGGCAAGGAAGGAAGGAGGAGAATTAGAAAAAGTGCAGATCCTGTGTCCTTATTGGTGAACATAAAAAAATACTTGATGCGATGGATGTCTCACCATCATGCTAGCAGACATGCAGGGTGAGTCAGAATTTCTCATGGGAACTGTTTCTTACCCAAACAAAAATGTATGGAAGACAGACCAGCAGGTCTGCACATAATAAGCCACCAGTTTCAACGAATAGCAGGCTCTCTATGCGAAGAGCTCACAAAGAATCTGTAAAGCAGACGATGTGAGAAAGAGACAAGAATTACATGTGGTAAAATGGAAAGTACCCATCTTTGCTAAATAGTAACACACACAAGACCATTAGAGATGCCACTACTTTCGTTGGTCCGAGATAGATAGTTTCTAGGGGGAGTCCCTAATCCCCCACGGTATGAAGTCAAGTACTCACGCTGCAAAAGCAGAACCATCCCCACTGAAGAGCCTTCTTGCTTGGAGGCTATCATGAGATCTTGAGAGGTTTTAGGCCTTTTGGGAGGAGCTGAGGAACTCCTTGAGGAGTCCTGGGCTCCATGAACGTGCTGTAGGTATAACGGAATATGGAAAATGTGGGTAATTCGGTGCTTGGAAAGTGTTTTGGATCTCTTGGAGGTTCCTTCAGTTGAGGTGATGATTTTTCTGGGAGAACAGTTAAACAGGGACCTTAACTACAGGACAATAAACTGCTACAGGTCTGTAGTATCTGCAGGACACAATCTAGTCAATGGCAGGAGCATGGGAAAAATTTTCCGGTCTCTTGAGTACTTAAAAGTATCAGGTTAAAGAGACTCTCTGGACCAAGGTGTGAGACCCTAAGGGATGTACATTTAGTTTTATGTATATTCTCCTCTTGGCCTGGTATTAGATATTTCAACCTAAAAAAACTTTCTTTGAAGCTGGCTTCCTTACTTAAGATGTTAAAGATTTTGAGGTAAGTAACAGAGTATACAATGCCTTTGAGTTAACCTTTGAGATTATATGGAGAATGAAAAAAAGGGCTGATACTGTCTTTTATCCAAAATTGCATTCTTGCAAAAAATTTAATGTTGTGAATTGCATGAAGGAATATGATTCCAGGATGAGTGAGTTTTGGCCGTATGGTACTGACCAACTTCTGTTTTCCTTTGTAAAACACTTTCAAGAGGTTACCAGTGCAAATATTGCAAGATGGGGAAAATATATGATGCGATTAGCTGGTGTTGATTTAAAGAAGTTTTGAGCTCCTTCGATGAGGGGGGCTATGGCTAGTCAATCTTTCTGGAATGGTAGCTGATGAGAGAAAGAGCAAGTTCCGTATTCAAAAAAGACAGATTGTTATGTGCATGAACTTGTTACATGTAATTGATGTTCTGTCTAGAATGTTTTCTTTACGATGTCAAAGGTCTTTCAAGTGCTGCATGGAGTAGCATTAAAGGACATAATGTCGGTCTGAGTGTATTCTATTAAATTCAGATTCCCTTCAGCATTTAATTTGGAGAATCAATATTTTATTGCCCTTTTCTATCGAACTGAATGTAAGCTTAGGCTAAAAACTAGAAAAAACAAGTACCTTTTTATTTCAAGATGATCATAGGACAAGCCTGGTGAAAGAAGTGATTCACAGGATGGAATTGTAACTGAAATATGTAAAAGAAGGAGGTAGACTGTCTGTTGCCCTAAGAACTTGGAGTATTTAGGGTCAGACCTGCACTGAGGACAGATGTATGATGAATGCCTGCCTTCCAGTTTGAGTCTCAAACACATGTAAAGATAGATAGATAGATAGATAGATAGATAGATAGATAGATAGATAGATAGATAGATAGATAGATAGATAGATAGATAGATAGATAGATAGATAGATAGATAGATAGATAGATAGATAGATAGATAGGAAACATTGTAGGATATTCGATCCATCACCCCAGAGTATTAACTTCTTGATGTTATTGGTTTTACAACTTAACTTGTACGCTTACTGAGACACACACTCTCATTGATATTTGAATTCAGATTTCCACTTTTAAAACCTTTTTTACACTTGAGATAGCACCTTCAATTAATTGTTAACCAGAAAACATTAAAGTGACTTTTGGTTTTCGTAAAATGGAAAGATTTCTTTTTTAAAACATTGAGTAATTGATTAAACCTTCTTCTGTAACAAGAAAATAGCATATTATACGAACGTTACTCAATTTAGATAATAAGACTTGAGTACAAATTAATGTATGGTATGGGATCGCTTAAATAAGCAGATAAAAATGAAACCTATATGCATGAGATGAAGGGGCCCTCCTATTAAAATTTTTTTTATGAGATCTACATAAACAATCAGTCAAATATATGTATTTATAGTAACAGTAGACCATTCGAACATGTATTTAATTGCTATGCAGATGATATCATCCTATGGGAAAAAATCCTTACTTGCCTTCATTGTTTGCTTAAAACAAACACTGTAGGGTGTATCAAATAAATGAGGACAGCTAAATTAAGAAACAGTCATTGCCACATATTTGGACTGACAGGTTTCTTAAATAGTTGAAGAGCTGCAGCAGTCCTATTTTACCACGTTAGACCATTGTAAATGGTTACATATCGCAGAAACTGTAAAGGCATGTGCTTTTGGTTCAAATTGTTGTTGAATTTGCTCTCATACTCAAACGTAGTCATGAACCACGCACAAAAACAGTCAACACAGAAATAAGGCAACCAAACTACAACACATCATTAATATTAGTATTAATGCAGCATAAATCCCAGCAGCCCAAAAAACAAAAGAATACCCCCACAACAAAATATCATGGAGAAAAAAATATATATAAGAACATTTTTGTCAATCATTACCACCTACATCAAAAAACCTACTTTCACGATACAGTGGTAAAATGTGTTTGCACCACAAACTTCCTTAATTGACCTTCAAGGACATGAAATAGAGCCATTCAAATTCATGAGCAAATGAAGGACTATTTCTTTCAGAGAGGTTAGGTAAATTTGTTAAATATTAGTAATAACGGGTGATATGATGATGTTATAAAGAAAATAAAACTACGATTACTCAAGTCAACTTGAAGCAAAATACTAAAAGCTGCCTAAGGATTTCATCCTAAGCTTCTATCTGGATTCTTTTTAGAGGATATAGCAATACAGTTCTATTACAGTGTGTGCTTTGTAATAAATGCTGATATTTGTATTAAAATGCTACAACATTGCATTGCCAATGCCCAATTACCACATTCTATTGTTTTAACAGTTGTAATAAAGAGACAGAACAGAAACATTGCCACAGACTTCCCATTTACAATAAAAGAAATGTGTTTAAGGAACACTTGTTATGGCAAAGTGGATGTTGATTGAGCAAAACGCTAAGGTTAGAAGATGTGACAGCACACACTCTCCTATCCCTAATAACTGTGTCATTCCTTTTCCCACCCTATGCTTTGCAACAGCCTCCTATTTTCTGCTGAGAAGCTATGAAAGGAGAGGAATGAAAACCTGAGAATATAGCAATGTGTTGATGTGTTCATTACCTCGGCCACCAGATTGATTAAAAGAGTATGTGCAATATTAACTAGTTCCACCTTGGTTATGCAAAATCAACAACCATATAGCTAGCTAAACAGATTTATACCATTCATTTAAATTTCCTAACAAAAAAAGTTTTCTACTGTACATCATACATTCATTTAAAAGACTAGAAATGTAGCACCAATATTTACCAACTGGATCTTTTTGATTCTGATACAGAATCTTGCTGTTGCTTCCATCCATATTTGCCATATTTATGGTGTTCCCATCAGTCCAGTACATTTTCCTTAAAAAAGAAAAGAAATTCCTTTTTAGACACCAAACATTTCATAATAAATTGATATATACACCACCGGAGGCCAGTCTTTCACATAAAACTTGGTCCTGACGAATGCTGAGCGAAATTGCATTTACTACAGCAGAAACATGTTGACCGTTTATCTTTACTCAAGGACACAGGTTTCCTAATACAGAACCTAGCTTGTCCGTCCACACTGTTTTTAACCAATACGGGTTGACCTTTATTAAAAAAACGTATAGGCTTCAACCTTGTATTTTTTAATTGCACTCACAGTTAATTACACATTATTAGTTTGAGCACTGTTGCACTCAACACTATCCTGCTCCGCTGTAACTCAGGCGTTGTAGCACACTGGGAAGGCATTCGGCCACCCCAGCGGGGACCCAATGATGAAGCATCTCACTAGTGGTGAGTGAGGGTCCTTTTATAAGGAAAGAGATTTTTCTCTTTTCTTTATAGGCACAACTGGGCATAGGCTGCTTTCAGTAGCCGGTGTTTCCTTATTGGTTTCACTAGTTGATTGATGGGGGCTATTATTAACCAAACAAATTAAGGTTGTTTTTGTTACCTTATTATTTTTCACTGAGTTACTCCTTAGTTGTTTACAAAATATTGCTTGGGGTACAGGAGTGTCGACTCTAGCCCTCTCTCTCTTGTTGATTCTCAGCATATTTATGAAATATGCACACAAAGCAGTATAGCAACTAAAGTTGCTGCTGCTTAAGTGAATTTCTTAATTTAGCACACAAAAACTAATTTAATTTTATAAATGCAGAAGTGTGAGTTAAATCCCAAATCCATGGGTGGTTGCCTGGGAACACCCATGTACTGCCAATTGAATGCACCATTGTCATTTGCTTGTTACATTTTGTTACTGCTTTCAGAGAAACACATTGTGCAGAAAAAGCTTACCTTCAACCTAGTGCATTGTCACAATTTATCATCAACTTGGTATGGCTCCTTAGTGGAGGCAGTCGAAGTTACCAGAAATCACAATTTTCTTATCCCAATTTGAAAACAAGTATATACTTTCTGCTAGTCTTTTAACAGAGTGACATAGTTCAAAATGTGTCAGAGATTGGAGGATTTTGTGTACTTTGTTATGAGCCTTTGTTTCTGCTAGAAACCCATGTCAACCTGCTTACCTAGAACAAATAACCACTAAATAGGGAAGCTCCTGTATATTGTGTTGAACACCCTCTGCATGGTACTAGGTAACATCTTGCCGGCATCAAATTGCTTTCTCTTTCACTAGACCTGATAAAGTCATATGATTTTTGTAATAAGATCCTACTTTTGTAATGGATTCAGCTGTACATCATTTAATTTTCAAAAAGACAAATGATAGATCTTTACAATCAAAGTTGTGCATTAAGCATGGCATTATAATATTATCAAAAGTTTGGGAAGGAGGAGAAAGGAAAGCATTCAATAGTTTAAGATTCAAGGAACAGACAAGGAAACCAGGGGAAGTTCAGATATGATAATAAATATTTTAAATCATTATCATTCAAAATTATTTCTTGAGATCTTGAAAAAATAAAATATACTCAACATTTCAGATATGAGAAAGAACCTTCTGAGAGCTATTTGAGACAGAACGGAGTACTCAAATATACATTGATCACTTTTGAAGACTGTCATTTCTCCAAATGATGCTTACCCATTTTAAATGAATAGATTCAATATTTTGAAATGTTAGGAAATTCAATTTTAGTCTCTCATGATCAAGAGTTAAACAGTTTAAAAGCTGTGTGTTCAATAATTGCTGCATTTTAAATGTTATTGGTGTTTAATGAAGAAGTATAGTTTGGCTTTGTTTCAAACAATAATTAGTGTGCCATAAATTCACTAAAAGACTACCAATACCTTGCTAGAGCATTGTGAACAAACCAACATATGAGTACAAGGTACATCAAATAATAATCATCACAGAAAGCATAGCTAGTGGCTTGTGATGGTTCCTTACATATAAATGAAAGGTTACTGGTCTCTAAAAGACCTCTGATGCTGTGTTTGGTCAGATAAATTGCTTATAATTATTATTATTTTGAAAGACGTCCATCTGTAAAAAAGTCATCCTCCCTAGTTAATTTACTCTGGTCAGAAGGGCTGCAAGAAGCTGTCCTTTATAAATACTTTTTAGAACCCATAAATTACCCAGGGGGTGCATAGTATTCTGAGCAGATGAAAAAGATAGTCAAGACAAGAATGCCAAGTAAATTGTTTCACTGTTAGAATTACAATAGTACAATATTTTTATATGAAAGAAATTGTCACCCATAAGAAAAACAAATTCTGAAGGTCTTTCATCATAGACCATCTGCTTTTCAGAGATGTCCTCAAAATATAAGGTAGCCCCATTCATATTTTTGCAGGCTTTTCCTAGACTGGATACAATTGGAAGACTTTCCAGTGCTCGATGGGCAACTGATGTCAACCACCAATTTCTGATAGGTTAATTTTAATGCTGAAAAGCAAAAACCTAATCACAAATAAATCTATGTTAACCAGTGTTTTTTCCTCTACAGGACATATGCCACGAGAATGGTGTTCCTATATTTTCTAAGCTGAAGTAAGAAGATGTTGTCTTTTTAAGCCATGCCAACTTATACACAAGGTGCTTCTGACTCACTAGATACACTGAGCCTGATTCACAAAGGTCTGATCAAGTCTTAAGCAAGTCTACTCTTTTCAGTAAGTTTACTACTTTTTGTTAACAAAGTACTTTTTGTAGTAACGTACACTTTTGTAGTAACTTACGCTTTAGTCCAGCACTACCCAAGGCCAACCTCTGCTACTACAACACCCTACCTTAGAAAATAATGAAGGCGAGAACTTAAAATAAAATCCCATAAAAAATATGTTTAATTTATTAAATTACTTAACATAGTTAAAAATATAAATAGATACTAATGTTAAACAAATATGTATAGCAATAGTACATATTTATGACTTAATTAGAAAATACATGTTTTCTAATTAAATATTAAATATTTATAACTGTATATATGTTTTAACAGTAATTTATATTTTTATCACTAATACTACTACACACTCCCATAAAAAGTAAAGGATTTAGGGTCTTAAAATGAAACCTCATAGCAAACAAGATGAAATTCAATAAGAAAGTATGTTTATTATTTATTTGGAAAATATTTCAATAATTCTGTAACCAGGATGTTTTTTAGCCCATCAGTTTGATTGTTACTCTACATGTGTTTGGTGACTGTCGTACTACATTCCACATGGGGTAATTTACTTTAACACCTGCACAATTTGTGAAAATGTGTTGTGACTTAACAAAAAGACAAATATGCCAATTAACTTAGCCAAATGTGTATTATAATTGCAAGAAAAGGCAGATGCAGTGAAGGCCGCTTAAAATCCGTCACTTTCCATAGGTATAAAACTAAAGCTATATTGGTCCATAAAAAGTAAATGAAGGTCTAGAGGCACAAGCATAATAACAAATATAATATGCTTCTGAGCTTAGTAATTAAGCCATTTGCATCAGTGCTAAGGACTCTGCTAGAGTTTCCCTATGGATTAACCCTTCAACCATAAACTAGACAATAAAGATTACAATTGACCTTATTGTCTAGTCATCTGTTTTATACATATATTTACTGTGCATATCTGAGTTTTGCAGGTTGGTGATCGTCTATGAAGTTGAAGAGTTGCAGCATGTGAGTCTGGAGTGTGTTTAAGCTCGTGGTGCAAAGATTTTGAGATGAGCTTGTGTTCTTCTTGATTAACTGGAACAGAAACATACAGATTCTAATTGTATGCCTTCCAGTGTAAGGAGGTTTGCAGTTTAATCAGAAAGACCTTTGACATCTTGAAGGAAATGGTGGTGATATGTGATGTATTTGGACTTAAACCTTCACAAATGAAGTTTTGAACCTAGGAATATGGAGTGATCAGTGCCACTGGTGGTAAAATAGATACCCTGCCACCCCCACTGAAAATGCATGCTCCTTTGAATAAGAGAAGCTTTTTTTTTTACCAAAATCCTTTGTGCTGATCTCTTGCACTGTCATGCAAAAGTGTCTTTAAGAATTCAATGTACAAAGGAGAAACGCCTTTCCACTAAATGCTAAATCCAAATCTCAGTTGACAGTTATTTTAAATTATTAACTGTGGAAAAAATAATGTGTACTGACTGCTGTTTATGGCACTGTCTATAAAGACTATAAGAGATTTAAGTATCTGCATTTACATTGTTTTATTTGTTTCATGCCATGTGACCAAGTGTCTGATTATGAGTTATCACCACCAAACCTGTGATGGAGGTGTGGTAGTGGTTGGTTATTGCAGCACCAGTGGTCCGACCGTCGTATTACGACTGCGTTGGTCGGACTGTTTAGGCCCGCTGCAACCACCAGGGATCCAATATCCCTAGTATAGGTGTGGCGGTCTTGAGGCTGCAATTTGCTTGGAGCTGCCACTGTGGCACTGCCAAGCGTATTATGAATTTCCTCACTGCCACAGTTTTCATGGCGGTGAGGCTGCCATGCGAACTGTGCTGGTGAGGAAATAAAGCTGCCTCAGGGGGCACATGTTGTCATCTCCTTTCCTACACAACATCGACTTTAGAGTCCATGCCATGCAGAAACGGGCTTTGTCATTCCCATTGTAAAGCCCTTTTAATAGGCACACCTTGGGAATGACAAAGGTCCACCCTGCCAGACCATGAGATTACTCGTAATCTAGCGGGTAGCCAGCAGCCGAGTTTGGTGGTCTTTAAGCGAGGTGCTGGTGTAGCAGCTCCCTCCAAGACCGCCAAACTCATAATCTGGCCCAAAATCATATTTATGTATGCCTAAGCAAGAGTCACTCATCAAACATATCCATAATTAATATGTTTTGGTGGCTGCAGCAAACCACAACAAATGCAGATTTATTCAGTTCAAGTGCAACCGAAGAATTCAAGTGTTTTTTCCTTCCCTGAGATTTTTAATCATTTACAACATCATAAAGATAGGTTATCCTGTTGGAAGACTTTTTGTAATTTGTTCTTATCTTTTGAATCCCATATTTCAACTCTCTTGGCTGGACTAAAATGTAGGTGTCCTAGGACCATTGCCACTCACTAGGCTACTCTCCCTTGATCCATCTGGATTCCTGAGAATACCAAAGAAGTAAAGGCATCATTTTAATACGGTATTGTTTCTTTGACAATAAAAATAGAAGTTTATATCTTTTTACTTAGAAAAACCTGTATAGACCTGTGGGATCAAACACATTTTAGACCAGTATCCTAGAAGCCCATTGTGGCTAAAACTGATGCAAATGCAGTGGAAGCATGGTTGTGAGATGCTATGATACCATAGGTATTTGGAACTCAAACCTAACCATTGTACATCATTTCTGAAAGCCAACGGGTTATATCTTGATGGCTATAATATATTGGTGTTCTGATTGTCCACCTTTACAAACTTTCATTGGCTCAGAATTCAGACAACTAGATGGTGTTAGAAAATGCCATCACTTATCTGAAGCATGAACGAAATTTTATTAACGTCTTGTCTTCAAATGATACATATAAAATTCAGTGCATATCCCACCAGTTTTTTACTAGGAAACTCTTCCCATATTTTAAATGCCAGTGAGTGAATAGATGAACATTTTCCATTCTGTCAGTCGGTTTTGGGTAAGTCTTGCAGTGTTCACATGATATGTTTCCAATCACATGGCCTACTGAAAAGGCATTAAAACTTTTTTTTACATCAGCTGTAGTTCGAAGTAATCTTTTGGGCAACATATATCACTGGTCATGCCCTACCACCATAAAGTTTATAGATGCACACATAATTAACATGTTTATCAATTATTCATTTATAGCTGTAAAGGATTGATGAGCTGACCCTTTTGACCTTTGGTGACTGCGGCTTACAGGGCAAGAAATTTAGCCATAATGATCAAATGTCCATCTTTTGGAGTCTATTATTTCTCATATGCATCCTTATAAAATTAAAGCTTGCAGTTTGCTATGTTATTGAAAGATAACAATTGCTCCATAATTTATGGCTTCATGCTCAAATGGGATGATTAGAAGTGACGGTATGAATCAGTAAGTCTAGGGAAAAAGTGGCATGATTAGGAGCCATCACATTTAGTACATTTTTTGTTACTTTCATGACAACATGTAACTATTGATTTTGAACTGGTATTTGGAAATGGTGAGAAAGTTTCAACAACTATAGAGTAGGTAAAATATTAGATAATGTTTTAGCAAAGTTGATCTTCAAATTCTCAAATAGGATTCTCTGAGCAGACAGTTATAGGAATTTTACTTGTCTTCTCAGCCAAATTATCCAGAAAAGTCTGAGACACATTGAATAATGCCGCAATGATTTGCCTATTCTTTTTGGACTCTGCAAAGTTATTTAACATTTTGCGTGCTATTTTTCTGGAATATTTAGGCACTTCAGCCTTTTAAGAAGTTAAGTACATCGCATTGCATGGTAAGTAGTTGGCTAAACCCAATCATTATCGATTACATCTAGGTAAAGTTGAGGTAAACATGCCCACATTCTGTGAAAATGGAATGAATACAAATGCCCTTATGGGCTACTGTGTAGTTCTGCACCTCAAACATTACATTTAAAACATGGCATTGTAGCAACCCCTTCAACCCTGAATTGGAGTAACAGGCAAATGTTAAAGGACATTTTTTTTAAGCCTAGTTCCAAAATGAACAAAGTGTCTTGAAGCTCATGCGGAGTACGTGCTTAATGAGTAAAAGAGAGAGTAGGTAAGTGAGTTGCTTACAATACTTGTGCAATAACAGAAATTAAAAAGCTATGTTTTCTTTCATGCATAAAATACCTAAATGTATTTTCATCATTGTTGTGATTTACTCAGTACTATACATTTTAATTCATTATCTATGTTAAATATTTGGTGACTATTATCCAAAGTTGATTTTTTTTAAAGTGGACTCTGCTTGAGCACTGGCAAAGCCAGTGAACCCTATTTCAACATATAGGTTAATATATTTTATAGCCATTTAATATATTTCAATATATATCAGTGCAACATATTTTAACTCTGAGAATAAAACCAGAGTCCATTTTAGTCAGTTAATTTATCTGTTAAGGAATTACTTAAAGGTGTTATTAAATTATCCAATGTTCTTACAGTTTTTTCGGCATATAAACGGTTTTAGGACTTTGACAAAGGAAGGCTTCTTTTGATTACGTTTTGTATCAGTGTAGAAGAGTTGACAAAACTGCTTGCATTTGCACATTACCAGATTTAACAGAAAGCTTGCTTAGAAATGATGATGTACGCTGAGGCTTTATTAATTGACTAAGGATCTTTTTATTTTTTACTGCTAAACCGTGGTAATTTAATACCAGCACCACTCAATAAAAAGGAAAGCCTAATAGCATGGGAAATGACCATGTGGGATTGATATTTTTGGTTGTAACACCAAATTGAATTTATTGGTCAACATGCATTGAGCAGTTGATAAATGTATCCTAAGGCCTGTGGGTGGAATGGGGGATGAGAGAGGGAGACTGGGGAGTAAAGGAGGAAGATGGTTGAGTAGGAGTTTAATGGAAAAAGTATTTATTGGCAGGGCATTGTATGCTATGGTTAGCCACCATAATACCCCAAAAAGACTTGACAGAACTTTGCTATATGCTCATATCACAGAGAACATCAAGCAGTGTAAAGTGAATGACATTCATTTTTGCCAAGACAAAAGCGCAATACAAGCAACATTCAAAATATAATCCTGTATATGCCGTTCCCTATCCCTACCAGCATGAAGCATCGATATTTGATGACATAAGTGCTTATAAAAATTATATTTTGTGAGAGCACCCAAATGTCAGATCAGGCTTAAAGTTAATGGACGACCTCTATTCTTCGCTTCTTCAATATAACAAAATTAGCATCTTAAAAGTTCAATACTTGCTTAGGTTGTCATTACTCTCATCGCTATAGTGATATAAGTAAAGGCATCCACATTTTCAATTACATAAATGCCCTCTAAATAATTTGAATGTGAATAATACAAAATCATGATTTTATTGTCAGTGAAAAAGTGTATTCAGGCCAAATGGTGGGTGGCTAGAGTGAGATTTGAAGTTATTATGTCATACATTTATATAGGGATGAACTATAACCATTCATTTTCATGGGCAGAACACTTTGAAATAATGTACATAAAAAAGATTGAGTACTCATTGGACTCTAAGAGAAAAGCTATTACACCAAAAACAATATCAATTGTGACTGGATAGACAGATTTGGTGTTCTTTGAAGGAACATTTAACAAAAAAGCATAATGCTGTAGTAAATAGAATTAAATGTACTAAAACTGGCAACAGCAAACATTAGAAATTTGAATTATTTTTGGACAATAAGTTAATAACTCCACTGGAGAATAGTAGTCCTATTGTGTCCATTAGTCAGATTTTTCACGAAATAGTGACAATATTTTGTGCTTCAGATAAAAAAATCTAGAAATTATTCAATATTCTGTGAAATTGAAATCATTTAATTATGTACCAGAATCGCTGCACTTGAGATTACATGGTGAGATCATAAAATTGTGAATGGCAGTAAATAGAGTGCAGCTTTTACTGTTTTCCTCTCAAATCGAAGAAGTGGACACTTCCTTAATTCATCACATAATGCTCCACTAGCTAGACACTTTTCTCTTTTTAAAACGTTTCTATTCATGCCTGTCACTGCAGGATAATCCCAATGAGTTGTGGATTCAAGAGTGAAGGACAACACTGCACCAAATTAAGTATCTGTCAGCGCCAAGCTTTTATAGCATAAATGTGTTTGCACATATACCCAGATCTGATGTATGCGCTTTTCCTAAAATCACTAAAATTGTACAAGGGAAAGAGTTAGACCCAAAATTCATGTTGCTTGGTTCTAGAAGCAACACATTACTAAGCACGTTGCAAGCTTTCCTGCTGAAGAGTAATAGAGCCTTGAAGTGAAAGACGGCTCATTTATCTTGACGCCAATAGTTCTGTTCTCTGTCAAGCCTCCCATAGATGGTTCTCAATTTTCTTAACAAGAAACGACTCAACATAATAATTTCTGGAGTTAAATTAATTTGCCAAAAATTCCAGAATGTCTTTTTCTTTATTATACCGTCCAGGTTTTAGACCTCTGCAGTAAGTATCCATCACTGAGTCTCACTCACTGTAAGCTTTAATTTATAATGAGTTAGAACTTTAATCATAAGTGATCACCTTTCAAAAGAAGCTCCATGGATGGAAAGTGGTGATGAAATTCAAATGCACATGTATGGAGCCTGAGCCAAGTGGCGTGCTGTCTTACTGCACACAGATGCAACTTTAGTAGCTGGGATCCTGAATGATTGGTGGCATAAGAAAGCATTATAATGCAAATAAAATTCCAGGAAGAAAAGTTACCTTTCTTTCAGACTGTGAATCTGGAATGTCAAAACTGTTTTCCTCTATGGATAAACTATGCTTAACTCATAACGTTAGGTTGATGTGAAGTAGGAAGGCAATTTCGATTTCTTTTGTTAACTAGTTTTGAGTCTGTAACACATATCCATACTTAGATTTATTTTCTATACATTCATTTTTGTATATTAAAATAATAGTATTCAGGCTGTGAATGCAACTGCTTAGCCAAGTTAATAACAGCTGGCATTGCAAAGCCTCCTCCTGAACCACAGATTTATCATGGAGTATTAGACTTTCCTGGGAGAGGAAGGGACAGGAAGGAAATTGTAAATTGCTGCTTCCCTCTGACAAGACTGTTCTGGACACCCCCACAGTAAACAGGGGCGTGGTAGGCAGACCTCTGGCTCCAGTAACCATGAAGGTTGTCATCAAGTTCTTAGAGAAAAGAAGCTAGATCAAACTTGAATCCTCGCAGAATGGTGTGAAAGTAATTTGGATGACCACGGGGATGACCACGGGACTGCCACTAAATCAGCGGCAGTGTGTGTCACTCTGGATCCAATCCATAGAACTTCCCCACTTCAGTTTTTAAAAACAACAGATTGAAGATCCCTTGAGAAGAAGAGAAACTGTAGAAGAGGAAAGAGGTGGGCAACTTGCTGATGAAACCCTACAGAGAAAGCAGTCAGGTTAGCCAGGGGAATGTATGGCGTTGTTGCAGGAGGGCAGGTCTAAAGCTCTTATCATCTAAATACTGCTACAGAAAAGAAGCAGAAGTGCACACAAACAGTAACATGTTACATCCTACATATTATATCCAAACATTGGGTGCAAAGAGACCCTACTAGCTTGCTCCTGGGGGCAGGGATGCATCACCAGGAGTACAACAAAAGACACCCCATTGAAATTGGTCCAGCGGGGGTCACAGCCATCTTAGTTAAAAAAGAAAAACACTTGTATGTACACTCTGTAATTGCCAGTCATGCACTGAGAATCAAGGTCCCCACTGAGATGGTTTGATCCCAAGCAGTTTCAAAAAATTTCTGCTTGGAGCCTGTAGACAGGTGGGTCCCAATACAGCAACAGTTAGGCAACAGAGGACTGTTGAGTTGATTCTACAATATCCACCTTTGATTTGGGGACAACTACAACATCTTTTTTGCTTTGGGAGACCACACCACACCTGTGAGGAGACACATTGTAAGGAAGGGATCTCCCCAGGTCTGGATATGTGTGTTACACACTGTCACTTATTCTTGCACTGAGGAAGGAACCATGGGGAGAGCAGGAGCAGATATTTTCCCCTTGGCTGGTACTAGCTAGTGCCGATGGAAGAAATACTAAGGACGAGACAGCTTATGGGACTGCTCTGTGGTCCCTAAAAAGAGATGCAGCACTCTAAAGGAAAGGTCTTAGACTTGCATTGGTTATAAAAGACACCTTCAGTGGGACAGCCCCACAGCAAATGGATCGCTGGGAATCCACCTGAGAACACCCACTAAGCCACAGAAAGGGCCTACAAATCTGCATATTGGCTCAGGCAGTGCCTGAAATGACATGGGCATCACCAGATGTGATTTTGAAGATCATGTAGGGCTAGCAGAAACACTGGGCACCTACCGGAAGAGTTCCAACTTACTTTTTAACAGTGGCCCTCTAAATCTGCCAGTGACCCTGGGAGAAGTTATGGGGATTTTCAGACATTCTGAGGGGTAACCGTGTTATGTGCACTAGCAGTGCTTGAAGCCACTGAGTTTCTGTGTTCTCTGTCATTGCACAACAACCTTAATTATAGAATTAAGACTTTCATTGAGCTCTTTACTCTTTTTGGAATTTTCTATTGTAACATTATCTACTGCTATGGACCCAATTTATAGTTTGGGGGAGATGATACTCGATCGCAAGGGTGACAGAGTACCCTTTCAGCCAAACTGAAGATCCACCCACCTCATTTAGAGCAGGCAAGACAATCAGTATGTTGACAGCAGAGACTACTTCATCTTCGCCACTGATATACACCTTCAACTGTCTGACAGATTAAGGGACTTCAGAGGTTCAGCAAATTGTATGGCCACTCTATTTAGATTGAGTGGAAAAATTGCCAGTTTTCACTGCCTGTCGCAACCAGGTAAAATCTGAATGTACGGCACAGGGAAATAGGTAAAATTACCCCCACTCCCCTGGAGAAAACTCTCATTTTGAGGGGGTTATTATTTATTTATTTTTTCAAACAAAAAAATCCACTTTACGATTGAAAGTTTGCTGCATGGCTCCATCACATTGATGGAACCGCCTGTCAAACTTTGAATGCATTTACAGGAACTGTTGTGACGGAACCCGGGACCCTTTGACCTGGATTCAACACTGTTACATGAAGGCTGATGATGTCCACGATGATGCCCTTCAGCGCACTTTAAATAGTGCACTGCCCTTGCACAACAAGCGTAGGCTGCTGCTTAGCACAATTAGCAATGGCAACTGAAATCAAACATACAACTACTATCATTAGAGGTCTACTACAAGTCTGTGGATGTAGGAGGAGATTTTGGCAGAGGTGAAATCAAACTGCCCATAATACCTTTTTTGAAGTAAGAAGTAGTCTCCTGTATTCATGGAACAGGAGCGACCAACGCAGGTAAGATTGGTGAGCCGGGTTGGGGGATTCGACAGATGACCACGAGGATAAATTAAATAAATAATACATTTTTGCTCGTCGTCGTCTTTCGAAATTCACCCCATCCGGCCCCACTGCTCCAGTGCTCTTACCCGAACTGGCCGCTTGTGAAATGGAAATCTCTTTTCGCAATGGAGCTGAAACAGAATTGATATCGTGCCATTTCTGTGCAACGATACCGCCCTCAGCACCAGAAAACAGCCACGAAAGAAGTTGCAAATGTGGTTCTCGGAGAGGGGCCAAAGTCTGCATTGAAATGAAAGCTATGAGGTCGCCTGCCTCGGGAAGTTACCCTCTCTGACTGATGTAATGTCTCTTATGCTAAAGAGAGGGGAAACTGTTAATATTAATTCAGATTTGGATAATAATATATCACAGCCTATTAACCATCACTTATTGTATGCTACTCCTAAAGCATTATCATTCCAACAAGGACATTTTTAATACAATACGTTAAATATGGCAATTATATGTGAAAATACGTTACCCTCTGACTGGATGAACCGCAAGGCATTGAGGCTTGTCAATTCCATGGATGACTGATGTTTTCAGGGAGCCATCTAACCGAGCCACGTTTATTTGCGTTTCATCAAACTCTGAGCTAATCCAGTAGACATTGTGAGATATCCAGTCAACGGCAAGTCCCCGTATTCCATGGGTTTCTGCAGAAAAGAGACGATAAAACATTATTTATTGTACATGTGTTCTCATTTTGTTTTCAGCAATAATTGTCCTCTTAACTCCATTTGCCTTTGAGTAAAATGGGGTAGATTTAAATCCTTTGACTTCCTGGCTTCTCTTTTGGCACCAGCGTAATTGCTCTTTTACAGCTGAGTTAATTCGAATCCTTAAGCTATGTATGCATCATCATAACACTTGCAGGGCACATTTTATTTGCAAAATAAACAACAGATTTATCGTGGAACTCAAAGAACATGGACGTTGAGTTATGACTGCAGAACCAGGTAAACCGTTTGAAATTCTGAAATGCTTTCGAAATTGTAACTTAGAAATTATGAGAATGCACTTTTTTATCTATCTTATTAACATAAAAAGCTGCATGGTATGATTGCTTACTTACAGCTAGATTCATCAAAGGCCCGTTTTGCGAGTCAGTAATAGCGATTATTAAGGAATCGCTATTACAGACTCGCAAAACGGGATTCATGTACAAATCGCAATTTATTTTGCGATTCCTACAGCTTCCTTATTTGCGATTAGCTAATTGCTAATCGCAAATAAGGAATAACTCCCCAATCATACCTATGGGCCTAAAGGCCCATAGGAATGAATGGGAAGACATATGAATGTGCGAATCGCTATTAGCGATTCGCATTTTGAAATTGCGATTTCAAGGGTGCAGGGGTGTCCAAAGGATACCCTGTTGCACCCCTGAAATGACATTGGACGCTGGTGTTACACACACCAATGTCCCAAGGACATGTGTGTGTGTAACATACAACTTAGAAAAATGCACTTAAGTGCATTTTTCTGAATTTCCGCTATTTACCACGGGGTTTGACTTCGCGGTAAATAGCGGGCCAAAATTGCGAATTTGCATTTTTTAAAAGAATCATGAACTGCATTTAAGGAATCTCAAATAGAGATTCCTTAAATGCAATTGCTCGCAAATTTGCTAATTCTATAATAGCGATTTTTGAATTTGGGAATAGGTAGAAAATATTTAAATCTACTCCTAAATTGTTTAACATAGCTTTGCAGCTTGACATATGCAGTTCATATGAAATTCTAGTAAACACAACACAGATAGAGTGACAAGAGGGAATATAGGACAAGAACTAAAACATATAAGGGCAGGGGCCAAACTAACTTTTACCTATCTAAAGGAAGAAAGAAACAAAAGTGCAAACTTAACAGACCAGGGCAATTTAATTTCAATATATAACCCAAACAGGGTCAATAATTTTTTACCAAAACAGTACTATTTCAGTGTTTCACGGTAGGCCTATACTCTACCTGATCACAGTGACAAGGGAGGTTAATGCATACGGGGAATCAATCACTCAATATCACAGCAAGTACCATTCAATGTCATGCTCTTTGGTTTTTCAAGAGGTAGCACAGGGCTATGCTTCCTTGTGATTAGTTCTGACTCAGCAAAGCATATTGATAAAGGAATGGATTCCTATCTGTAGTACACTAGTACACTACACATTGATACACATTGGTATGTTGTGTGTCAATCTTTTAAAAAGAAAGCTGCCTTGGGGTATATTGCACATGCCTTCATTTGGGACATTACAAACAAGACCACTGAAATACTCATGTTTGTGCAAAACAAATATCCTCAAACTATTTCTACAGTTGTAGGAAAGGCAGGTGTTAAATTGCAATAATGATGTTATTATTGCCATATTAAATTAGAAATGTCAGCCCAGCATGAATTTTCCCTTCCAAAATATCCCTCAATCATTGTAAAATTAAAAGAGTGTGCTTCAAACTCCACCTTTTGTTTTCATCTCAACTAATCATAATTGGCCTTTATTATTTACTTCTTGTTTTTAAAGTACATATACTCGTGTTTATCCTTTATTACCTGTTTGTACAGAGGTGGAGAAACCATAGCCCCCTTTCTTTCTCATGTAGACTGCACTGTCTATAGCCCTGCTTTCTTTACTCACACTCACCCTACTAACCATTTTTACAGAACTGTCCTGTGTTCTTCTTTCTCTCTCCCTTTTTCCCATGCTTAATCCTACACATTGTGTTTTAAAAAGTCCTAATTTATTAACTATCCCCTATCCTCAGTATCATTCCAGAGCATCCTTTTCTGTCCAAACCACAGTTTCGTTTTTACCTCTTCTGTGTTTGCCTCCTGGTTGGGTAACAGTACATGCAGAACATGGAACCCACATACCATTTTCTGATTTTGTCTCATGATTCTGTTTTCTGCAGTTACTCATCAACAATACCAGTGGTTCCCAACCTGTTGTAAGGGAACAAGTGGGAGTCAACTACAACTTCTAAGGGGGGGACCACAAGTTCTTACAAAATTAAATAATGTTACCAGATTTATAAACTCTTTGTAGGACCTGGCTCACCCCACAGGGTCTGCCCCAAACCTTTTACCTTCACCCCTCCTGAATTCTGAAATCGTTGTGATGGATTTTAGGACTCTGGGCACGTTATCACTGCTAGGCAGTGCTAAAGTGTTTATGTATGGCCGAGATACCCGCCACCCCCTCTCAACACAATCCCCAAGAATTGGGAAACCGGAAACAGTTCTTGAATTTTTGGAAGGCGGGAAGGGAGTAAACGCTTCCCGGCCGTATTTATTAAAATATGAAACAAAATTAAAACATTAAAATAACAGTTTCATATTATGTACAATTTCATTTCCACATTACGATGTTTGGCTAACCTTAACAGATCTCTAATACAGAGGTTCTCCTAGCCGAACTAACATCCTACAAAACATTTGACTTGAAATTGTACATCCTAACGTTAAGGGCCAACGGCAAGGTCGTAACCGGTGTCAGATCCCTAACCCAGACATACCCCCCTCACTTGTGAGAGGAGCGACCGCACCGAGGCGTACCTCAAGTGCATCTACCAATTTCCCTTTGTACTTGACGGGGGCCCCAATAGACTCGACGCCATTTAACGGTCGTTCGAGGACTCGTATGAGGTGTCTAAAAGGTAGCGTAAACCCCCTCCCGCACCCCACACAACTTACCCATCTGCCGTCGCAGATGTCCTGGCCCCGGGAAATTCTCCAGGAGGGGCCGTAGCCCCTCCTATCCAGGAAGGGGCCTTGACCACCTTTCCTTTCCTTCCGGCGGCCTCTCCTTAGACAGGACCGCCTCCCCGTTGAGGGGCCAATTGGCCACCTCCCCCACGCGCTCCCATCCGTAATGGGTGACGCCCCCTCATAGGGATCTTCCAATTACTGCTCACCGATCATGACCTTACCGCCCGACCAAAATAAATACGACAATTCTATCTAATTTACTAAACAATAAAACGAACATGACTTATTACAAGCATGAATACTGATCGACATTAGTGCAACATTACTTTATTTGCAAAACAAACTGAAAATAACCAATCTTTATTGCATATTCAAAATTTCACGACGATCATTACAACCTGCAAGAAACAGAGTTACCAGATCAAATCTTTACTCAACACAACTAGCTGTCCTCAGGGGCTGGTGGGTGGGTCAAAATTGGCTCTTCGTTCCGTCTCGAGCTCACGTGCAGCGGGGAGGTGCAGCTTCAGAGCACAGGAACAAGAGGATGCTTTCTTGGCTTCTGCTCCTTTTATCCGTCTTCAGGGTGGGCGTAAACCCGCCCCCGCCTGCCTCCGAGGGCGTGGCCGGCCGCGTTGGTGTCTAGGCCAGCCCACTCTAGGGCGGGAAAAAGGCGCGCCCCGGCTACGCCGCTTCGGGCATACCAGCCGAGACACGCCTCCCGCCCAAGATGGCTTCCCGGGGGGATCGTGGTACTCCACCATACGTTCGGGGGGACCGAATGGTCGCCCCTTTCCATTCTCTCCTTTAAACATGGTAAAAGTGGCTTATTCCAGATTGGCATTTTAAATTACTAATGAGACCCTAGTAAAGGGGTATTCCATGTACCCAGGACTTGCAAATTAAACGCTGGTAGTGGACCTGCAGTACAAAGGTGCCGTCCACTGAAGAAGCCTTTTTCAAACATGTCTCATGCCTGATATCGCAACCTGCATGCAGTTTAAACTGTCAATTTGACTTGGCAAAAGAAAGCTTTTGCCAAGCCTAAATCACTCCCTTCATACACATATGTAACAAGTAGGGTAGTCCGAAATCAGCCCATAGGACATGTGTTTTTAGGTTTTAGGTGTTGTGGTAGAGGAAAACACAACCATTTGCTTTCTACTACTGTGGGGACTACCAATTCCATAGGAAAACATTGGGTTACCTTATTACATTTGATACATTTAAAATGTTTGCTTGGGAACAAGTGCAAATTCCATGTTTGGTGTCTAAGACATTTCAATTTAAAATCCTCTTTAACGGGAAAGTCAGATTTCCAGTCACAACTCTGAAAATGGAACTTTGAGAAAGATGGGATTTTCTTGTCCTAACCATTTAGTGTATGTAGCCTGTTTAAGTGTAGGTGGTAGTTAGTCTTTGTGTATTCCTCACAGACAGCCACACAATAGTAAGTCAGGGTTTTGGCAGGATGAGCTATCCTGACTTAATGGGAGGGGCACATCTATCACCTATTACAATTGTACTTCAAGGGCACTGCCCCACCCATAAAGAACTTCAGACTAGCTATTGTGCCCCTAGACATCCTAGGATGAAGACAGGGATGCAGTAAATTCCAAACATGTCTCTGGGGGAAAACTCCAGAATCTTCTTCAATTTCAAAGCTGGCACCAGTTATACAATTAGGAGCTTCAGACCCAATAGTCAATACACTCCTTAACCTGTGGATACTACAGAAGAATGACAGCCCAGCTGATCTGCTGCACTGGACCTGCAACTGGACCTACTGGAGACCCGACCTGCTGTCTTAGAAGGAAGGATGGACCTGCTTCTATCATCTCAGGCTGAAGTGACTGTAAGGGTAGGCTGGCTGACATGCTTTTCTGAGCTACAGGGCCAGAACAATCTCCAGAGGCTTCCATGCAACCGCTTAGCTGTCGTGTTGCAACTGGACTTGACTGGACCTGCTACAACTGGACCTGCCTGATATGCAGTTGGATCTGACTGTGTCCTGTTGGCCTCTACTAAAATGAGTTCCTCATTTCCAAGAGGTGGCCCCCAGGACCCGAACACTTGGTTTGGCATCAGTTGAGCTCATCTTAGAAGAAAAGGAGAAATCCTGAAGCGTTGGGCTCTTTGTGGCTGCAAACTGACCCGTTCACACCAAGCTCTTGCTGCCCATGTCAACCACCAACGTGAAGGTCCAGGAAACCTTAATCTTCAAGTTACAGTGACATCTAGCTATGACAGGCAATGCACATCACACTGAAGTATCGTCAGCCTGAGGTGGCCTCAATCACAGAGCTCCAGCTACGACTATCCGTGATGCCCTGCAGGGTCTTGAAGCTACAGCACTGACCATCTCTGACACCCACGCTGCTCTCTGCGATACAGCAAGGACCATCTGTGATGCTCTCCCGCTCCTCGAGGCCTCCTCCACCTTGATCTGGACTCTTCTTGCTGAACTTTGCGAAGGTAACTTTTTTAGCAGGACTAACATGAACCTGGCCGCTGTATCCAGCCCACACTCTATCATGGCCAGCCTGAAATTGTGACTTTCACAAATACATGCACGAACCAGTAACCGTGACACTTTATGCATTTTGGCCAAACTTACCTTAAATATTTGATATTTCATATCTCCTGTACTACTGTTTAGATTTATGTTGTTTTGTTGTCAAATAATTTAGTACCTATAACTCTATTTTTCTAAACAAGTGTGGGATTTTTCTCATGTTGTGTTTTCACTTTATTACTGTTTGTGAGCTGCATACATTCTTTATACTTTAACTCTAAGTTAAGCTTAACCGCTTTTGTGACAAACTACCAATGGGTTGAGCACAAGTCAAATGATTGAATTTTTGTGTATAACCCTTACAAGGATTGAGGCTATTGCTTTAAAAGGGGCTCACACACACACCCTCAACCAGCAACCTGGTGCCTCAAACTCTTTATAAAAAAAGAAGCAAAATGCAAAATCGAAAATGTTAAAAAAATGTCTGTAAATATGAAAGAATTTGAAAATTAAGTTGGTATGCACAGCTTACCTTGTGACAGTAGATCACATGCATAAAACAAAATAGAGTTTGGATGATTAATAGCTCTATTACATTTTGAAATGATTCTGTGTTTGTGAATTAAATAAAATATATAATTATTTTTGTATTAGTTTGAGGAATGTCTGTATGTATGTGTACTGTTTTGTGGCTCAAATCAACCAAATTGATTAGGCTGGGGCCCCAACTTCTAATAATGACTCAGTGTGGTTACCTAGGTTCCAGTAATGATTAAGTGGGTGGCCACAGAAGTCAAAAGGATAAGAACCGTAGAACTAAACCACTTGTCAAATTGGCAATGCCTGACTTGACCATCAGTAAAATTATACTTGTCAGGTAAGAATGTTAACTGACTGACTGACTGACTGAAGTACTTATAAAGCGCTCGAATGCCGCGGCGTCTTGGCGCTGGATGACTAGAGAGAGTGGTGTGAGGCGATCTTAATGCGAGGAAAAGAGCCAGGTTTTCAGTGCCTTTCTGAAACATAGTTTAGACTTTTATGAGCGCAGTGCAGGGGGCAGAGAATTCCATAGTCTGGAAGCTTGGTAGGAAAAAGATCTGCCACCCCAGCGCTTTCTTCTTATTTTAGGTTGGCAGATTAGATCAAGACTGGCTGATCTCAGCGCACGCGATGGCACGTATCGAGGGAGAAGTTTGGCAAGATCATCTGATCCCATACCGTGCACAGATCTATGGGCCAAACAGAGGGCCTTAAACTGTATTCCACACCTCACTGGAAGCCAGTGAAGTTCCCTGATGACTTTAGATGTTGGGTGACGATAGGGTAAATTCAGCAGAACCCTGGCTGCGGCGTTTTGGATTGCCTGCAGTTTGTTCAGTTGTTTTTCTCCTGTGCCCAAGTAGAGTGAGTTGCAATAGTCCACTCGGGACATTACCAGGGCGCCCATGACAGTTTTTTGCAATGTTGGAGGGATGTAGGGTAGAACTTTCCTAAGGACATTGATGGTATGGAAGCATGTAGAGTTTACCTGGTTAATCTGGGCCTTACAAGAAAGTTCTTTATCAACCAGAAAGCCAAGATTCCTGACCTTTTCTGCTGGGCTAGGACAAGAGCCCGCCTCCGGGGGCCACCAGAGGTTGTTCCAGATCGATGGTTTCTGACTGAACTCGATTATCTCGGTCTTGTCAGTATTTAGTTTTAAAAAGTTAAGGCTCATCCAGTTTTTTACACTGAGAAGACAGTTCTTAAAGCGCTCTGAGGCAGCTTGGATGGACTGGGATACTGAGACTACAATTTGAGTGTCGTCAGCGTAGGACACTAATTATAGACCATGAGATTGAATTAGGGCAGCTAGGGGGGTGACATATAGATTGAACAGGGTGGGCGATAATGCAGATCCCTGAGGGACCCCCCTGGAAGGGAGAATTTGTCAGAATAATGTAGTCCAAGTGCAGATACTTGGGGCTGTATCACGTACGTGCCCCAGGGGCACAATGGGCATATGAGCCTTCTTTGTGTTTCCACTGGGCACTTTTGAATTCCAGAAGGGGCCACAGAATCTTGTGCGTCCCCTTCTGTAATACCGATAGTGCTGGTGCTTTATGTGTGCCTGCACTATTGGTTATTGAAGAAGGGGACCCATAAGCATGTGCAACCCCTTCTCTACTACCAAAGTGCCCCGCGGGCCCCCGCCTGCATTGTGAAATACAGAGTGGCTTCAAATCAGCTGTTCCATTTTTCACATGAGTGCATTCATCCTAATACAGTGCATTTTCCTTCTTTGAACCAGATACACCTTTTAAAAGGTGTGCCTAATGCAAACAATGAAAATGTGCTGTAACTGTGATACGGCGTCTGTTCTATCAACAAGTGTATCCTCATGTAAATAAAAGCAAACCATTTTTATTATTGAATTCTGAAGCATATGATCAGAAACCGATGATTTTATTTATAATCCACGGGAGATGCACAACACGATCAGAAAAGATAACGGTGGTCATGGTCATGGTCATGCTGTTTGACTGTAAATTGTAAATAGTGTGACAAATCAATCAATATTTACCGAGCACATTTCTCAATGCATTCCTAGAGGTAGGCCTGTAATCAAAATGTTAAGAAGGCTGATTGATAAATGAACACATTCCTGGAAGATAATTTAAGGAATGGCCTGTTTTAGATTTTTATAGCAGCTTCAAAATGTAAATCCTGCAAAGTGAGGTTCCCAGCTAGATATTAAACTGCAGCAAGCTGTTCACGCTATGTTCTTTAGTAAAGTGCACTCAGCAGGCATTAAACAATTAAATACACTTTTTATCAGATCAAGCAGAGGATAAAAATGATCTTTCTCAAGATCAACTATTTGTTATTGTATGTCAGGGCACATGCCAGCCACTTGAAAGGGATTTACCAAGAGGAAAGCTTCTAAGAAGCTTCTAAGAAATGCTGCTTCATGCCATTTATAATCCACACCATACTCTGCGAGGAATGCATTAAATGAAAGTGCCACTGTGAAGGGCTATATATTCCATTGAAGAAGGCTATGCCTGTCACCATTACAGTTATTTTTTTATAACTAGAAAGCCAAAAAATAAGAGTGGATGTAAGTTTAAGGAATGAAGTTTAAAATCCAAATTTCGACTTACAGACCATGCTAGAACTATACTCTAGAACACGCTTAAACCATGCAGAAATATTTTCACATAGAAAATAACAGGTGTGCTAAAAAAAACCTTCGTAAATCACACATAGTGAAAATGCGCCTGCTTAACTGTATATGAGAAGAACATGAAGATAATTTTTTTATACCCGGCTATCATACTTAAATGTGCCCATTAGGTTAGACCCAAGCATATTGCTTTCAACTGTTAGCTAAATAGACATTTATTCAGGGCATTTTGCCTAGTACCAGCATTCTCCTAGAGAACCTGCTGACTTCACGAGTATGTTTCCTTAGCTGCATCATGCCATATTAGATCATTTTTACAAAACATTGCAATGCACCTTGCTGTAAATTCATAATGAATAGACTGTAAGAATGAACAATAATAAAGGGGAAACATCCATTACAACGCAGCCATTACAATGACCTACCTTTACAACGCAAATGCCTTTACATCACATTCCATTACAACACATGCCATTACAATGCAAGTCACTACAACACATGCCATTACAACGTATACGATTACAACGTATGTCATTACAATGCTTTATAATGTAAGTAATGGAGATTTGTTTAGTATTAGGGTGGGTATGGGTTTTGGGGTACATGGGAATACTAATTTTTACACCTACACTATCCAACATGTTCTCTACTGATGCACTCACTGGAGTTGGAATAGTAATTTTTACGCCTACACTTTCCAACAATTACATTACTGTTGCCTTAGAAGTATTATGCATTGTAATGGTATGCGTTGTAATGGAATGCGTTGTAATGGAATGCGTTGTGATGGCAGTTTTAAAAAATACGTTGTAATAGCAAGCGTTTTAAAATCATGCAATGTAATGGTAATTGCAATGTAAAGACTGCGTTGTAAAAGCATGCATTGTAGTGATATATATTCATGATATAGATACACATTATGTATGCTCAACTGAAACACCATTGATATATTTGTTTAATCCTGTGATTAGCTATTATATTTCCATGTTTCCTACAATGACTACAGTGACTACAAGTACGGCTGTGAATATTTACCATGTGATTCGGGAGAAGAAGCAATGGAAATTGACAACAACATTAGATTAGCGGTTTCCATTGGAAGAGAAAACACCTACTCATTTTCATTACATTATTGTTTGATTTTATAATAATGAGTGTGCCTACTGAGTTAGAGAGACCCCTTTGCTGTGGGAAAGTCGGTTCCTATTCTTGATCTTTGTTACTGACAGCTATTGCTAGAGGTGACATTATTCTGATTACTCTGATCAATGCTACTGCAATGATCATTATTCAATCACTGATATGCTGACGGTTGCTACTGTAGCTGTAGGTAACTCGGTTTAGTTTTCCAGAACGACCCTTTATGGGAAATTCAAGTCCCAAACTATGCTCCAAAATCTTGCTCATTTCTAAAAGGATCTCTTCATGGGTTTCTCTATGTAGGGTAAGTTAGGTTCTTTAGCTAGTTTATTGATTATCTCTTTTATAGAACACTCTATATTGATCTAAGCTGTTACAAAACAACCTTTTATTCAATATTTCTGTAAACTGAATAAACTTGAATAAAGATGCCAAATCTTTTTTTTATCTTTTAAGATAAAGGTTTTGAAAATGTCTTCAACTTTTTATCATTGACTGAACATTAAGGATCTGGCAGCTGATGATTTATGCATTTCTTGTGTTTTGTTCCAGCTCCATTGGCACCACAGTTGCAAAGGTCCATATGACCTGTAACCACCATCTGGATTTCCAAAAAGAAAAATCTGTAAGTTGGGGTGTTTAGTCTTAAATACCATTTGGCCAATCCTATTAGGCATTAACAATTTATAGCAGCAGAGGATATGGTTCACACCTCGGAAGGAGCATTAAAAGTAGTACCCAAACTATATTCAAATAATCCTTCCTTCCAATTTCCAGAGGCCAGATCCTGACAGCATGGTGAAGCAGAATTAGTGGTGATTACGGTATTGGTGGTTGCAGTTTTTAAGGTGTGAGGTTCAATGGGGGAAAATGTTGTGGTTGTGAGTGTTGTTGCGAGTGTATGAGTGAGTTAAAGAGGCATTGAGTTGTTGAAGAAGAGTAGTTGAGTTTCTGGCTCATTAAAGTCGATAATAACAAATGTTGTAAACTTTTTTGCAGGGAGTTAGATGTGGAGTATGAAGTACCATCACTTCCATCTGTAACATGAGGAGGCAAGCGGTTGTGTTTCAACAATCTTGATTGATGTTAGTGGAACCTTGTTGCACACATGGGTAAAAGAGGGTGACTGGTACGAGGAGCGAGATTGTACATCATAGTGTTTCATGCTGGGATGCTATTCCTGTACAAAAAGAAGGTGAGGAGGCACCTCCTGAGGGTACTCCAATCTATATTATGACTACTGAACATGGATTAAATTCATATTTGTGGCTTCGACAATGAAGAAGGATTATGGAAAATGAGGGTGCTTTACGTTTTTCCAGGTATTTGATATTTAATACCAGATTTCGAGTTCATTTGTAGGGAAAATTGTACAAAATAAAGCCACCACCTCGACCCATGCAGTATCAGGCTTTTCATGCTTGGGAGAAAGTAGCTGGGGGAAAATTAAAGGAGAAATATCTGAGAAGGACAGGAAGAGCAATAAAACATTATGCAAATGCTCAATGGGATGAACAACAGTGTAGATGGAGCAAGGGCATTATTGAAGGTAGCTAGATTATATCTGGCACTTACATCAGTGAGTGCAAGGTAGAGTAAGGACACTGCTAGGCAAGAAGGAGATGAGTCAGTACAGATCTGGGAGACAAGACATTAGAACAGATGTTGTCTTTCCGACCACCCCTGCATATTAGTTTCTCTGAACCAGGAGAGTTAAGTGCTACTGCCAGTCAGACCATAGTTACAGCTCTAGTTAATCCAGACCCATTTCCAATTGAATGACCCTTACAAGCTTTATAAATTGCTTCACCAGTTTTGAGACGAACACCAGCGGCACCTTGAGTGGCTGTAAGTGCACCACCCCAAATTGAGAGAAGGCCAGAAGTCTTAACGAGACCTGTTAGAAATTTACTGACAATCCAAAACACACAGTTAGCTCTGTGGAGACCCCCACAAAAATTGCATTCTCTACCGGATGGAGGAAGAACCCTAGTCTTCATGACTCCTCTAGCTTCTAATGACTTAAGTGTTGATGAAGAGCAATACTTACCACCTTGGCTTGCAGAGATTACTAGAGAGAAAAGAGCAGAAGTCATAGAGCCACCAAAAGAATTAGTGACAAGAAACAACAGATCTTTGGTTATTCCAAAATTGAAAATCAAATTAGAAGAGATAATCAATGGCTGTCTAGTGTTTGATCATCTGGATTATGGCAAAAAACACAAGATGATGGACGGAATGTTGCACAATGGCAAAACATTCACCCCCAGTCACAGATCTGGGTTTAATCCATCGTTATTTTGCACACCAAGCCACCCCAGTTCAGACATGGCCATGCATCCTAGGACCGGTTTCTGGCTATCAGCCGTGTTCAGCCAGTATAGCTTTACTCCAGTGGCTTAGTGAGCACGGGACCCATGTCTGGGCATACCCTTCCCACACAGGGTGAACAGCAAAACACACAAGATGATGGACGGAATGTTGCACAATAGCAAAACATTCACCCCCAGTCACAGATCTGGGTTTAATCCATCGGTATTTTGCTCACCAAGCCACCCCAGTTCAGACATGGCCATATGCAAATCAGTCTTGACGCTGTGCCTCATGGGAACAGTCCAGTCCAAACTGCCAAGCCATGGCTTCCCTGGACTGGAATCAAACATCCTAGGACCGGTTTCTGGCTATCAGCCGTCTTCAGCCAGGATAGCTTGACTCCAGTGGCTTAGTGAGCATGGGACCCACATCTGGGCATACCCTTCCCACATAGGGTGATCAGCAAAACACACAAGATGATGGACAGAATGTTGCACAATGGCAAAACATTCACCCCCAGTCACAGATCTGGGTTTAATCCATCGTTATTTTGCTCACCATGCCACCCCAGTTCAGACATGGCCATATGCAAATCAGTCTTGACCCTGTGCCTCATGGACACAGTCCAGCCCGAACTGCCAAGCCATGTCTTCCCTGGACCGGAATCAAGCATCCTAGGACCGGTTTCTGGCTATCAGCCGTCTTCAGCCAGGATTGCTTGACTCCAGTGGCTTAGTTAGCACGGGACCCACATCTGGGCATACCCTTCCCACATAGGGTGAACAGCAAAATACACAAGATGATGGACGGAATGTTGCACAATGGCAAAATCATCTGGATTATGAACAGAGAAATGAGTTAATCTGCCTGTGTAAGGATATGACTTGAGGGATGCTAAGAAACATGACAAATTGGCAAGGATAGCATGAAGTATAATGTGGATCTTTCTAACAACATGAATCTGCATCATAGCTCTAGGGTTGAGTTGGATGATCAAGCAATAGAAAATAGGAGAATTACAGGAATGCATTTGTACCTTATTGAACTTACCAAATGCATTCTCAGATGGAAGGATGTGGAGAAGTTTTAATTTACATGGGCAAAGACACATGAAAAAAAACAAAAGAGACAGAGAAGAAACAAGATGAACTGATTGGGAATGAGGCAGCAGCATATCCGTTGAGGGAAGTAGCTGAAGGAACCTATGTATATGTGACACGGAATAGAAGCGACCTGACATCATTTGTGAACAATTTTCCAAAATCGAGAGGCAAGCAGTGCAGTGGTATGCACAAGTGGAAAGATTTATAAAGATTTCAGAGGTGTTGTGGAGGGATTTGGATATGTTTCTTGATATTGTGATACCAGCTGACTTTTGGGCAGATTATAAGGAAGCAGTACAGTGGCAGACTTTCAACTTTTTTCTCCACACAAGTTGATGAGTTAATTACCCTCACCGCAGCATGCAGATTAAGTTCTCAAATGAGAGTTACAATCTTTACTGACGGCCTGTCTGTATTTGGCATAGTGCATGACTTTAGGCAATTGGCCTAACGGCTAGGGCGGTCGTCCTCAAATCTGGGGAACAGGGTTCAAGTCTCAGCAACGACGCTGGACATCCTGTGATTCTGGGCAAATCACTTAATACCCCGTGCCTCACTGATTTGGGTCAAGTTTGCGCTATATAAAACTCAGTAAAATAAAAAATAAATTCTTTCTTACCTCCACATGTACCCCGATTCGGAATGGAGAGCCTGTTAAAAGATTGCTCGAGGCACTCCAAAAACCTTGTGAAATTGCTGTGGTAAAATGTTGAGGACATCAAACAGGCAGTGGGTTCGTTACCATGGGCAACAGATATGCTGACTCCATAGCAGGGATTGCGCACTGACAGCATGTACATTTAGTGGAGGTTTCACAATGGAATCTGAGGAAGAAAGTGCTTTTGCAATGATGATAGAAATAACTGACACTTGGGAAGAATTAAAAAGAGTACAGGAATATGTGCCTGAAGCAGAGCAGAATGGGTGGATCAGGTCAGGCTGCATAAAGAATGCAAATGACATCTGGATTTCAGCAGATGGGATGCCAGTATTGCCTGATAGCTTGTAGTTTCCAACAACACAATATTATCATAGCTAAACACATTTAGGAAGAGATGCCATGTCTTTCAACAGAGTTAGTACAAACCCAGGTTCTGAAACCTTGCTGATGAGAAGTGCAGAAGGTGCAGCTGAACATAGGGAAGAGAGCGCACTTTAGAAGTAAACACATAAGGAGATCAAATGGCCCATTTAACAAGATGCACGTGCATAACGGGTTGAGATATATCCTAGTGATCATCTCTGTTTTCTCAAGAAGGGTGGAAGCCTACCCAACTAGGAGCAATGACAGCCTCATTGCAGCTAAAACGTTGTTATGGGAACTTATACCGAGGTTCGGGATGCTGGTCCTTTTTGAGTCAGACAGAGGAACATACTTCAGCAATGAAATGATGAATATGGTATGTGCTGCTCTACAGATTAAACAAAAGCTGCATTGCAGTTACAGAGCTGAAGCATTGGATAAATGAATGGAACAATGAAATTTAGATTGGCAAAGGTTTGTTCTTTGAGTTCAATGAAATGGGCAGATGCTTTACCCTTAGAGCTGATGAGCGTTCAAAGTATCTCAGATAGGAATATAGGATTATCCTTGCATGAAATTCTTATGGGAAGGGCTATGAGTCTGCCTGCTGTGCCCATGAATGCCCTTGTGAATATCACAGATGATATGATATTGGACTACCACAAGACGCTGGCTGTAGTAGTTCATTCTGTCTCTCATCGGGTGTCAGCTGCTATTCAAGGCTCTAACCAAGAACAGTGCCATACCCTCAAACCTGGTGACTGGGTCATGAACAAGAAGCACATTCAGAAGACCTGTCTTGAACCCAGATGGAAAGGCACCTTTTAAGTCAAACTGACTGTGAACGATGCTGTTACATGTGCTGGAATCCCAAACAGGATACACGCCTCGCACACCAAGAGAGTGAGCAATCCAGAAGAAGTGCTTTTGATCTATGAACTAGAGAAAAGAGCTTTAGTGGTCAATTCACCAATCAAGGGACCACCCAGACCTACAGCACCAGAACCTGCTGAAGCACAGAGACAAGCACAAGGAGAAGAAAGAGGTGAAGATAAGCAAACTGAAGACAAGTGCAAGCGCCTAAGATGACGCAAAGTGGCATGGAGGTCTCAGACCAACACAAAGCAGAGAATGAACTGCATGCTGAAGGCATCTGTGACACAGAACAAAGAGATGAACAAGATCCCAGTGAAGGGACAAGCTCAGGGATAAAAAGAGTACGCCACCAAACAGAGTGGCCCAAAAGTCTAGGGAAGGAGAGACTAATGAGAAGGTTATCCATAGCATGGATTCCAGAAGCAGTGCATGAGGAGAGTGAAACAAAAGACAAAATTGATTTTGATCAAAATATTTGGGTTCTAAGAAGGTCCAGAACAACTTGAGTAACTTGCAGAAGATATTAAGCATCTGGATAGTCTAACTATGTAAATGCAGCAATGAATGTCAATTTGGAAGAGATGTGCATCATAAACCCTGAACTGTTAGAACCCTCTAGAACTTCAGAGATATTATTATTTGGAACGTTCAATATGAAAGATAAAATAGACTTAATAATAAGAAAAACTGTGAATTGTGTCTATTAGATGTTTATTGTTTTAATTGTTTGTTTTACAGAAGACTAACCTAGGTATAAGCAGAAAGTTACAGAAAAACAGGGATAACATTTTTGACAAACACAGTGTAGGGTTAAGGATTGTCTATTAGGGGACTGAGCAACTAAGAAAAAAAACATACCAGCGATGCAACGGCTTTAATTAACATTGTCTAATTAATCCTCCACAGCAAGCAATTTATCTACTGACTCAGAACGATGTGTTGCGTTATAAATACATTTACATTTATCACGGGTGTGGGTTTTGTAATACCAGTTATAACGATCACAATAATACTAATAGGATTTTACGTAACACCTGATTCAAGGCCACCAAACAAAGATTTCCCTAATACACATGTGGACAATTTTAAGGATAGTATTTTTAATAAAAAACTAAATTACAAGTTACAAGAAAGATTATTATTATACTAATGTATATTCTAGATTAATACAATAATACACACACTTGTCGACTTCTGTTTCTAGAGAGGTCACATACTATCACATACCTTTGTCTGACGAAGTTTCATGTAGCATTTTGCTTTCATTCGTTTATAGGTGAGGACATTGCACATATTTCTATTCTACCTATGGTTTAGTAGTAGAAAGAACACCCACAAGCAAAAAGGATGGACACAGCTTGGTATTTTTTCTTTCCATACATGCCTGTAGCTGACGTAAAAGCTTACAAAAGTAATTTAACCCTCATAATGCGACCTATAGAGAAGGCTTACAATATGGCTTTAGAAGAAAGATACATTAAAATGACAAAAGCTACAGACAGAAAGGGAGACATTTTAGGGAATGTAGGGAAGAAAGAAGAGAATGAATTCATGAAAGAAAATGGTTTACACTGAACTCAGAATAGACAGGTAACACAAAGGGGAGGTTTGCTTTTACAAAAGAAGAACACTAAAAAGAAACTGGCATGTAGGGATTAGCTGTCGTGAACACACATTCGAATTGACAGGGGGAACATTGCAAATATTACAGAGAGAGGAAAACGCAGTTCAAGGAGTTTACTACATTTGTGGACAAAACGCTTACTTCCTATTACCTGCTGATTGGGAAGGAACTTGCTATTTAGGCATACTAATTTCAAAGATGTATCAAGTTAAACGTTTAAAAGCATTAGTTTTAAACCAGCACACAGACAGAAATGTAGCACAAACAATTTAGCCAGTTCAGTAGGAGACATATTCGGGGCGGAGATGCAACCTGTAGGAGTTATCTTAAATGATGAGAAGATCAGGAAATTAGCTGCTGTATTTTAACAAAAAGGCAAACAGCACATCTGGACAGCTATACTCTTAATTAACACTGAACTAATAGCTATAAGTTCCATTGTTTTGCAGGGCCCTCTTGCTTTAGATATATTGCTCGTTGAGAAGGCAAGATTCTGTCACATATTGAAATTAGCACAATACTGTGCGTACATGCCAGACGAGTGCAAGGAAACAGAAAGTTGTGCAAACAACATTTCCAGGATAGAAGCTAAATTACATAAACTGGAAACACCTGAAAAGTTTGGGGAAGGACTGAGCACAATTGGATATTGGTTTTCATCAGCTGAGAAGGTTATCCTAAGTGCAATACAAATGACAACAATGAAAATAGGACTTTCTCTAATCTTTCTGTACGTCCTCTTTCTGAGCTGTAAATACTTTATGCGCAAACAACAGGAGACGTTTCAGAAGAAAATGTACAGAGGGACATGAGATTACATGGCATCTTGAATGGCAATTACATACATTCACTCAGATTTAGTAGAGGAATCCAAAGAAATAGACACATCTGAAGACAAAAGTGCTTTTCCAGACTCAACTACAATGTTAAACAACATTTTGTGATGATTTAAGAATCATCAGAAGGTATGAATTTGAAAATCCAAATTTTGACAGACAGACCTTCTTAGAATTGTACTTTAGAATGCATTTATGCCATGTAGAAATCTTTTCACACAGAAAATAATACATTGGTCAAATGTACTTACTTTATAACTTGTATGAATTCAATAGAATACATTCGTTCTACTAAAAGAATAACGTAGTAAATAACATTCAGGGAAAATGTGCTTCCTTAACTGTATATGTGAATAACATGGAGAATATTATTTTGGACCCGGCTATCATACTTAAATGTGCCCTTTTGCTTAGCTCCAAGCCTCTTTCTTTCGACTCTTGCTCACAGCTAAATAGACATTTATTTAGAGCATTTTGCTTAGTACCAGCATCCTGCTAGAGAATGCGCTGACTTTAACCCCTTCAATGCTCATGACAAAACCCAGCTATCATGAGCCATGGGTGGCCTGTGCGCATGACGGCTGGGATCCCACACGACCACGCCCAAGGTTGGATTGTCCAGCACCAGGCTGGAATTTGTGCCCCAGGCAAGGTGTTAAGATTATGTTTCCTTAGCTGCATCATGCCATATTAGGTCGTTTCCACAAAACAATAAACCTTGTTGTGAATACATTATGAAAAGACTGTTAGAATGAACAATAATATAAAAAACAATTTATGTATGCTTAACTAGAATGTCATTAAAATATTTGTTTCATCTCCTGACTAGCCATTGTATTCGCAAATGACAATGTGCACAGCTTTAGCTAAGGTTACAAGGTTCTCATGAGAACTTTGCTCCATGTTTTCAGCAATGGCTGCAGTGTTTAACTATGTACCAGTGTGAATGTCCGTGCCTCGGACGGGCTCAGGGCCAGGCCCGCTGCCTACTGTAGGTATTCCATGGACGAGCTATTAGCCATAGGTAAGAGTGTAGAAGGATCTCCTCAAAATATCCTACCACAGTCCGCTGTAGTGCTGGGTTGTGGACTGATCAATAGCAGATCCCTAGTAAAACATCACCTGGAAGTGTCAGAGTTGCTAAATGATATGGACCTAGATGCCCTATTCATCACTGAGACATGGACTACTGTGGATACCACTGTTGAGTTGGGCCTGTCATGCCCTGAAGGATATAAGTTATTTCATAAACCTATACGAGCAGCCAGGTTTATCTCAGAGGCAGTGTGTAAAGAATTTTTGTGAACACATACAGTAATACAGTGGAAACACTACAAATGGACACCACACCAGTTTAGAAAAGTAAGTCATCTTTACTGGACTTAACACAAGATCAAACAACAAAATTCCACAATACAGTAATCAGAAATAGGACTTTAAAATGGTAGAAATAGCTTAGTTCAATGTAAATGGTAAATGCGACACTTTACTCTCAAAGTATCTTGGATGCGTCATGCAAAACAAACAAAAGGCTGCAGGGAAAGTGATGCCTTGGTTCCTTATTGCAGCGCTGGGGAGGTGATGCGAAGGTTCCGTACCAGAGAGGAGGTGATGCGTCAGTTTTTTACTGCATTTTGATTATGATGCAACAAGATGGCGACAAGATGCAATGCAGCGATCCGATGTGATGGATTAAAATGCCGTCTTGGATGCGATGCGAAAGGTTGGATGCAATGCGTGCACGTGCAAAATCAATGAACTTTGGAGCAGTGACAGGCCCTGCGACACAATTTCTCTGGTGATGCGACGGCGACATCTGTAGCACGCTTCTCCGGTGATGAAACACGCTTCGTCTGCGATGCAAAGGCGAACAGCTGCAGCACGCTTCTTCAGCGATGCGACAGCAACTGCTGCGGCAGTGACACGCTTCTCACCGCTGTGTCGCGCTTCCAGCTCCCAGCGATGCGCAGTCTCTCACAGGGCCCAAACAACAGCAGGCACCTCACAGCAGGTAGAATTCCCAGCAAGGGTATTTAGTGGGAGCTGGGGTGAAGTCTGCTTCAGAACAGGAGGCAAGCTCAGCTTCAAGCCCTTGGAGATCTTCATGAAGATGGTGAAAGTAGCCACTGAAGGTCAACTCGAAACATTGACCTGCGCTGGGGCAGTCTCCTCCTTCAGCTTCCTTGGTTTCTCTCCTCAACAAAGGTTTGTCTTGATTCCCAGAAGTGATTTACATTTCTGGAGTCTAGGCTGCGATATTTATACTGCAAAATCCATTGTTCTGTGAAGGCAGAGAGCGTCTGTACCTTTTTTTATTTATTTTTTTTAGGTTTTTGTAAAGCGCGATAGCTACCCGCAGGCGTCCTAGCGCTAAGTAACCGAGTACAGGTGGGTGGGGCAGGTCGGGGTTATCTGCTGAAGAAAAAGGTCTTTAATTTTCTTCGAAAGGGCAGGATGTTTGGTTCTGAACGGATCGAAAGTGGAAGAGAGTTCCACAGCCTTGCTGCGTTAGTAGAGAACATTCTGCCTCCACTTCTTTCCCACAACCTACCTAGTCAACACCAGTTCTATCCTCCTGGGTACAGCTTCCTGGCAGGAGGTGGAGACAGCCTTGTTTGAGAGCAGACCTGGCTCAGGTAGCTGAAAGGAAATCTCATCCCCCTACTCTCTAAGGGGTGGGTGGAATTCGTGTAATCACTTTATTCAAATCTCAGTGAAACAGTAAAAAATCTCTGCGAACACGCAAACATTCCGTGAACAAGCGGAATCGCTTGTTCGCGATGCTTTTTTACTGTTCGCAATCGCTGTTTACGTGCTTGGCGGGAAATATTTCGCAAACACGCATTTGAGAACGCGAACAAGCAAAACATTTTGCAAAGTCGCGAACGTTGCATTTTGGGCAATTTCGCGTTCTCCGCGGAACGGGAAATTACCCAAATTACCCAAATTCTGCGAACGGAATGGAATTTACCGCCCAGGCCTACTCTCTATTCTATGAGGGCTCAGGTCAATGAAAGGAAATCTCTGCTCCCTACTCTCTATTCAATGAGGGCTCAGGGCAGTGAAAGGAAATCTCCTCCCCCTACTTTCTATTCAGTGCAGGTCCTATTCAGCCCAGCCCTGACCCATCAGACTGCTGGAGCCAAGTCCCTCTCCAGCCCCCTGTGACTCACAAACCAGACATGGAGTACAAAACTTAGCAGAGACAACTGGATGGTTAGGCAAGAAAATACCAACTTTCTAAAAGTGTTATTTTTAAACACAGAATGTAAAAATAACCTTCACTAAAAGATGTATTTCAACATTCTGAGTTCAGGCATACTAAACTCAAATTTCTTCCTTGTTCCCTGTGCCAGTTAGGATTATTAGATGGTATAATCAAATTGCCCATTCTGGTCTATGGGAACAGGTAGCCTTGCAATAGTGAAAAACAGAATTGGCTGTAATTCATTATCAGGACATGCCACACACATCAGGGCATGTCTTACCTTTTACATACCATGCGCCCTGCGCATGTGGGTACCTTGGGCCTACCTTAGGGGTGGCTAACATGTAGAAAAGGGAAGGTTTAGGGACTGACAAGTGTGTGCACTTGCCAAGTTGACATGGCAGTGCCAGACTGCAGTCCACCCCAATAAAAAGCCAAGAAAAAAATAGAGAATTGCATGAGAGAATTTGGAGGCTTCAGTGTGTAGGACGAGAAACTGGGGGGGAACTCAGAAGTCGGATAACAGTTTAGTGAAATGAACAAGGTCAGGGAGGAAATGGGCTCTCATGTGGAAGAGAGTTGGCATAGAAAATGGGGAGCAAACAAGTTAGCTCACTTTAAGATTGGGAGGGATGTGGTAAGCTCTTAGCTTGCAAATCCAAGGTGGTCATTACCAGAAACCTTCAATCAGGACCTATATGTGGAGGACTCAGTGGTGAAAGAGGTGGATATAGAGGAATGGTTAGGGGAAGACCCATTACCGAAGCTTGAATCAGAGAAGACAATTCTTCTTAATCAGGCGATAGGGCAGGATAAGACAAGGGAAGCCTTAAGCTAAGGGAAAGTAGCAAAACATCTGGCCCTTATGGCCTACCAAGTGAGCTGTAAGTGGCCTTAGAAGATACGATCCTTTCAATGTATACTAGATTGATGGATGGTATTTTCTCAGGGGAATGGATGCCCCCACAGACATGGAAAGCAGGAGTAATTAGCATCATTTTGAATCCTAATAAATATCCAAAGCTGTGTGAATCCTATAGCCCAGTAATACCTCTGAAAAATGACTACAAGATATTCACACAAATTCTTGTAAATAAATAAAGTGATTGAATGATTAATACATGAATATCAGTAGGGCTTTCTTAAGGGGCATCAGATGAATGAGTTATGTAAAGGCTGGTCGATTCAATTGATATGCCAACAACACGGAAACTTCCATCTTGATGCTTGATGCTGCAAAGGCATTCAACAAGGTGGGTTGGTCTTATTTAAATACAGTACTTCCGGCAAATGATCTGTAAGAACATTTTTCAGAGTGATTAGCTTGATCCAAAGCGATCCCGATTCAAAGGCTGTGAGAAATGGCAGCCTAACAAGGGAGATCTGTATAAGAATGCGAACTAGGCGGGATGCCCACTGTCACCACTATTCATTAACACATCATTGGCAATAAGACTCAGGAAGGACGTAGGCATTGCCCCTTTCAAGTGGTGGGACAAGATGGTCGCCCACTATGCTGATGATATACTGATTTATACATCAGATCTGAGGAAAGTATACCCTTTTATACAGGAAACAATATTTGGGTACTCTATCAATAATGAAAAAATGAATCATTGCATGGAAAACCCCACAGGAAGATCTTTTAGTGAAGAGCAAGAGTGATTCACGTGCTAAAAGAATGAGATAAGGTGGCACATGTTAACTTCTTTAAGGTGCTGATGGAGAAAAAAATAATAAAAGCATGGATGAATCTCCCACTGACAATATTCAGTAAGTCAAATATAGTTAAGATATCGATACTTCTCAAGTTCACCTTTTCATTTAACTCAGTCCCATTGAATTTCAAAAAGAGTGGCTCAATAAACTGCAGGGGGACGCAAGACGTTTTATTTGGCGATCCTTGGGGGGTATGATAGCATGGAAATGAAATGAGATTTATAAAGCGCAATGGCTACCCTGAGGCCTCCCAGCGCTATGGACAAACAACCAAGGACGGAGCAGGTAGAGTTGAATAAAGTCCCTAAAGAGCAATGTTTTTAGAAGCATTCGGAAGGCCATCATGTTGGGCTCACTTTGAAGGTGAAGTGGAAAAGCGTTCCAGAGAATTACAGGGTTATAGGAGAAGGACTGTCTGCCACATCTGGCTCTCCTTATCCTGGGAGGTAACGAGTGAAAGGCGGCTGTTGAAAAGAGGTCTCTCCTAGGTTGGTAAGGAGTGATCAGGGATTGGATAACAGCAGGAAGAATGGAAGCAAAGAAGAAGCTACACAGAAAAAGGAGGGCTAGAAGTTCCAGATTCTCACTTATACTGCTGGTCCTTCAAGTGGAAGAAGTGCTGGATGCTATTGTCAGCCGCCGGCCAATTCCAGATAGGTCTTTTCTTTTGAGCCATGGATGAGAATTTGCAGCACATGGACACAAAGTGGCATATTTACAATAGATGTGGCGGAGGGTGGTGTTGCAGGGATTCAGTGCAATCACAGTACTAGGCTTGGAATTATGGGAACTTAGTAGATAGGGACTGAGTTATCCACCACCTTAGTACCCATGAGCCCAGGACCGACTAGCTATAATGTCTCACTTGCCCTCCTACTCATTCACAGAGTAACAAGTGATTAGGCACAACAGAACACAGCACTCCCAACCCTCTTAAGAATCGCAGTAGCAATATACACCCTTTTGCTCACATTCTTACTCTTGATCTTATCCACAGAAAGATCAGACAGAGACTCGAGCAAGTTTAAAATATTTATTTTAACTGACGTGCTCTAGCATGCAGTATACATTCCACAACCAGCAGAAAAATGCCTAACACAAACACAGTCAGCATAGCAAGTAGTCCATAAGTCATAAAAGGTGCTGTCATAATGAATGACAGATAGAGCCTAACCTCCCTCCCCTTGTATAGGAGTGAGATGATTATATATTTAAAGATCTCTGGGTGTTATTACAAACACTGTACCTCAGCCTATAGAAGGTAGAGCTACATCACAGGTGCTATCACGCTCTTATCCCTGTAAAGATCCCCTCTAAGAGTTTGTTACCTATCCTTGTACCCTCATATGAGCAAAGTACGTGTTTCCAAACAACAGCTGCATCTGCATGTTTTGTTTAGGTGCTAGGGTTTGACTAGAACAGAATAACAAGGAGCATTGCTGTTGGACCTAGTTCACAATGTTCAGACTAAATTCCAGAAACAAGTAAAGCACAAAACAACAGCATGTTCTATGTGAAAGTTTCAGTGTGGCACAAGCAAAAAGCAATTCGTGAAGTAACGTATTAAAAGTAGCGGGCAGTCAGCAACATGCTTATGCTAACATAGGGAAGAGGACAATGGGCCACGTAACAGCGGTGTTAGCCTCCTTGGTTTAACGCAACGCTCCACAACCTCTGGAACGCAGGGCTGCACCATATATACATAAATATGAAGCAGCTCTGTGTTTTTTCCTGCGCAGGTGCTAAATCTAGCTGCCGTGGCAATGCATGCACCCTTGCACCATAGTGCAAGGGTGACTGCATTGCAGGGTAAGATTTTGTATGTGCAGGAAGGTGTCCCTTTCTGCACATAAACAATCTTTAGATGGTGTTTTGTAACTTCTATGTGTGCTGCTTAACGCAGAATGCATAGACGTTCCAAAACTTCATTTTTGTAATGATTGTTTATGTGCAGGAAAGTACACCTTCCTGCACATAAACATTCTATGGCAGTTTGCTGTTTCTATGTGTGCTGCACCATGCAGCACAAATTTAAACAGCAAAAAAGAGGGTATATATATATAACATTTCTACTCATTGCGCCAGGGTAGAACCAGGTTTTCCCTGGTCTTAATTTTGGTGCTGTCCCATATTTATGCCACGCTTGTAAATATGGGGCAGCGTGAAAATCAATGGGTGTTGCGGTGAAATGCCTACCGCAACACCCATTGCCCACCCATTTCATGCTAAGTATAGAGTGGAAGGGTGCCTTATTTACGAGGCAGTGTTAAGCCACTTTAAGTGGCTTAAGACTGCCTTGTAAATAGGGCAAAGCCCCTATTGCCAGCACAATGCCACATTGTGGTGGCGATGGGGGCTTTTAAATATGCACCTTAGTTTCCTTATTTAAGTTTGGGTGCATTAGGGGCATTTTTACAAGCCCACATCGCCACCACAACTTCACTTTTCACGAAGTTGTGGTGGTGATAGGTGCTCCGCCTTATTTACAAGGCAAAGTTAAGTCACTTAACATGGCTTAATGCTGCCTTGTAAATAAGGCACCCTTTCACGCTATACTTAGTGTGAAAGTGCAGGGCAATGGGTGTTGCTTGGGCGTTCCACCGCAACACCCATTGATTTTGCCCCTGGTGCATATTTACAATGGTGGCATAAATATGGGGCAACAACAAAATTAAGACGAGGGACACCCTGTTTTTACCCTTGTGAAAGGAGGATAAATGTTTCATTTCTTCTTATTTTTGCGATTTCCATGTGTGTTAGGTTGTGCAGCACACATGGAAACAGCAAAATGTTGTTGAATGTTTATGTGTAGAAAAGTGTCCCTTCATGCACATATATAATCATAAAAACATGACGTCTTGCAACTTCTATGTGTGCTGCACAAAGCACCATTTAAAGATTGTTTAAGTGCACAAAGGCATACCTTCCTGCACATAAACAATCTTCCCCTGCAATGCAGACACCCTTGCTCTATTGTGCAAGAATGCCTGTGCTGGTGCTAGGCAGTTAAATGTAGTGCCAGCATGGGGGAAATGCAGGGCCGCAGCATATTCTTGTAAATATGGTGAAGACCTGTGTTTCAGAAGTGGCTGAGCATGGCGTTAAGCCAAGGTGGTTAACACTGCACTCCATCACTTCTATTGTAAATATGCCCCTAAGATCTCCAAAAAGGTGAAGCTGAAAATCCTTGGCATGGAGGTCAACATTTGGATGCATATCATAATGGTAATTATGATACCCTATCACAGAAGGTACACACCTGTTTGGAGCTCTCACCACTCAGCCAAGAATGCCTGCTGGATCAATTAGCTATTGCCCTAAGGAATGGTGAATGGTGAATGGTGAATTTGAGAGATGGAGGGCAGTTTTTTTCAGGAGGGTAGGCTGCTCTCATGGGAGAATGTCTGAGATGTGGGCTAGGGATGTTGACAGAGTGTACCTCTTGGTTGTTGTATACAGGAAAGTGCCCCTGAGAAAAAAGAAGTTGTAAAGTGGTACTGGATATTCTTGGAGAGAGAAGGGACTTGCCATTGCTGGAGATTGTCAATAAATGGTAAGTATTATGTGCACTGTATAAAACTGTTAAAGCGGCACCCTTAAGTGAGAAGCAGCTCTTTGTACGACAGAGAGCATATAGGATGCAGAGAAGGCTGTTGAATATGGAAACGGGGTCAGAAAAGAAGTGTCTAAATGTGGACTGTAAAAAATGGGCCAGAATCGTAGGTAAGGAAATTGAGGCAATCCTACTATTGGTGCTTTTTGAAACTTCAGAGGAAAGCAGGTCCATAGACTCCTTATCAGATAAACGATTGTCCCTACTATTATTTCTTGTTTTACTGAATAGAATGGAGGCCTTCCCTGATTTAGTGGAATGGGTATAATCGGTTCAGTGGGTTGGAAGGCTGGACTGGAAGTGACTGGTTAATGAAAACTCTGAGATGTGGTAATGTGTAGAACAATGGTGGGATAAGTTTGAACATCATAAAATGGAACTCCAAGAGGGAATGGTCTGATTATTAGACCAGAAGTCCATCTTACCAGGGTTAGGGGACCTAAGGGTATGTGTTGGAAAGAACCTCTGCAGGCCCTGACTCTACGAAGCTGATAATTACAAACATCTGGAAAGGAATGAGGTCAGTCAGAGAATGTTTAATTTTTTATCTTAGTCTTTAAAACATCATAGAACCATATTAAAATTAATCACCTGTTTCATATGGAAATTACATTGTACAATGTATACGTATAATTTATCCAGTGCTAAAAAAGAAAAATGCTTTAAAAAGGACCATTCAAAGTCAAATAAAATGCCATTGCTGATGACTGCAAATCTTCCTACGGCACATGTCACATCCAAATATCGTACATCAGTTCATGGATACCACATTTAAGAAGGTTTTTAATTTGTTTCTGCGGTGTATGAAACTTTAAGCAATATAAAAGAATGTGAAAGTTATCACACTTTACAATTACTCATAGGTGCATTTTCTGTCTTTATTTGTCATTATCTCTTTTGTCTTAGTAGTGCTGTGTCACTGGTTTGGACCTATTCTAAATCTTGGTATCTCTATTGCAGGTGTGGGGTTTGTTATTGTGTAAACGTAAGGATACCACTCTTCATTCTGCCATGAATTCAACATACATTGAATAGATGGCTTCCATTTTAAATATTGCATATCCTGATCTATAGTCTTTTTTTATCCATATACAGATTTCGGGTTTTGTTGTACCTATCTGGATTTTTTCACTAACATGTATATCCAAATCCCTACATATTCCCTTCAGGAGCTTTCTGGTGCTCTTGCACACTTCAACTCACTTTGCATGATCTCATATTTAAAAAGCGATGATACTTTAAGCTCTTCCCTTGTCCCCAAGCACATCCAGATTCTTAAAATCCTAGAGGCATATTCTCCAGCCCCTATCGCCATGGGAACTTCACTTTTTTTAAGTTCCCATGGCGATAGGGCCAGTAACCTATTCTCAAGGCAGTGTCAACCCACTTAAGTGGCTTTACGCACCTTGAGAATAGAGCCTCCTTCACGCTAAACTTAGCATAATAGGGGGCGTGCAGTGGGTGTTGTGGTGGGCGTACAACCGTAACACCCATTGAATTAGATGCTGCCACCTATTATCAAGGGCAACGATAACAGATGGCACGCCAAACTTAAGAACAGAAAAATCCTGTTCTTAAGGTAGAGAAACGAGGAGAAACGCCTAATTTCTCCTTGTTTTTAATATTTCTATGAGTGCTGCCTTGTGCAGCACACATGGAAATAGAAAAATGCCATGGTTTGTTTATGTACAGGAAGCTGTCCCTTCCTGTACATAAACAAACCTTTTACAAAATGTAGTTTTATAACTTACATGTGTGCTGCATGAAGCAGCACACATGTTAGTTACTAAACGGCATTTTAGGTTTGTTTATGTGCAAGAAGAGGCACCTTCCTGTACATAAACAAACCTCCCTGCTCGCAGACACCCTTGCACTCTGGTGCAAGGGTCCCTTCGTTGGCATTAAGTCATAAGACTTAGCGCCATTGAAGGGGGAATCGCCAAGCAGCACCAAATTCTTGAGAATAGGGTGCAGCCCGAAGTGACAGTGAGAGGCGTAAAGTCAAGGAGGCTAACGCCTCACACCGCCCATCCCTCGTGGATATGCCCCTTAGTGTTTGCTTGGTAACTTCAGGATGTTAATTCTGTTTCCACTGTACAAATAGGGACCCTTGCTTCTAGTCAGAGTAAGAAGGATACACTCTTTAGATACCCCCTGCTCACCCCCTTGGTAGCTTGGCACGAGCAGTCGGGTTTTATCAAAGTCAATGTGTAAAGTATTTGTACCAACACTCCCAGTAACACAGTGAAAACAGCACAAACTGACTCCACAACAGTTTAGAAAAATAAAGGTATTTTAATCTAAACTACACAAGACCAAAACAACAAAAATCCAACATACACAGTTCAAAAATATGGTTTCAAAAGAGCTCTTAAGGTTGCGTTAAAATAATCCACAGTTGCATCACGTTTTAGCTAACAGTACATTTAGATGCGACAAAAGTTCCAAGTGAAAGCTGCCGCATTGAAAAGCAGGCGATGTGTCACTCCTGAGACCCTGGGGAGGCGATGCGACAACCCCGCTGGATACAGCGGGCGTGTTGCGATGATTCTGGTGCGCAGGTTTTGGTAGAAGTGGCTCCCAAAAGGTACGATGAGACGATCTTCAGGACAGCGATGATCTCAGGTGCGACGACTATGCGCAGCGCAGCGGCGATCTTCTCCTCTTGCGGCCCCTCGATAAGATGGCTCTGTGACGACTCTTGCAGCGACGTGATGCAGTCCGCAAGCAGGCGGTACGACGATCTCACCCAGTGACGAGAGGCTCTGCGACGATATTCGCAGAGATGGTACTTTTCCCGCACCGGAGCGATGCGTTCCGCAAGCAAAGGATGCGTCGGTTCTTGCAACGGCAACAGGCGCTGTGACGATCTCGATCTTCGGGCGGCAGGAATTTCCTCGCACTGACGGGGATGCAAGCGAGCGATGCGTGAAACTTTTCAGAAAGTCTTTAGTATCTTGATTTCCAGCTTCCTCAAGCACAGGTACAACTTCCAGAGGCACCACAACTGACCCAAGCACTCTGGGAAGGACAGAACTCTCTCAGTAGAGTTCAGGGAAGCTAGGGGTGAAGTCCTTTTGTTCCTGGGACTTCTTAACAGGGAGCCAGCTATTCTCAGGCCCTTGGAGATTCCTTCACGCAAGGGGACACAGCACAAAGCAAAGTCCTTCCCCTCTCCTTGGCAGCAAAGCAACTGTCAGTCCACAAGCACACAGCAGGACAGTCTTCATTCTTCAGTCTTCCAGCTTTCTCCTTGGCAGAGGTTCCTTCTTGATTCCAGGATGATCTAATTTTCTGTTGTCCAGTACTTATACCCCTGAAAGTCTTTGTTCCCTTTGTGCAGGAGGGCTCTGAGCCCGGTCTGAACCAGTTCTGGGTGTTCCTTGAGCACTTTGTTTTCCTGGCCTCTCCTTTCCTTTCAGAGAGAGGGGCAGGGTCGTCAGCCGCGCAGCAGGAGGTGGAGCCAGCACTGTGGAAGGCAAGCACAGTCCTATTCAGGCCCAGGTGCTACCCCCCCACCACTCTAGATGCAGATAGAACTATTCAGCCATGTGATGGCCCACTCAGCCTCTGGGAGCCACCCAGCCCCTGCCACAAACCAAACAGTCAATTCACAAACAGGCCAAGGCACATAGAAAGGTCAGAAAAGAGCTGTTCTCAAAAACAGGATTTAAAAAACAGCTTTCCTAAAAGGTGTGTTATAAAATTCTGAGATCAGGGATACCAGACGTCTATGTCCTATCTTGCAACTATGGGAAGATATACAGGTAACTACTATAGCCAGCATTCCCCATAAAAGCCTATGGGCAAGATAGCCTTACAATAGTAAGAAACAAAAATGGCTGTAATTCACTACCAGAGCATGTCACCTGCACTAGTACACGATCTACATTTCACATACACTGCACCCTGCCCAAGGGGGTACCTTCGGCCTTCCATAGGGGTGACCAATGTGTACAGAAAAGGAAGGGTTAGGCCTGGTCAGTGGAGACAATGACCAGGTTGACATGGCAGTTCACTGACTGCACACAGGCACTGCGGTGGCAGGCCTGAGACACCATTTTAGGGCTTCTCATGTGGGTGGCACAATCAGTGCTGCAGGCCCACTAGTAGCATTTGTTTCACCAGCCCTGGCACACTCAGTGCACTTTACTAGGGACTTCTTGGGGATACAAATATGCCAATCATGGATAACCAATTACATTAACAATTTACACAGGGAGCACTTGCACTTTGACACTGATCAGCAGTGGCAAAGTGCCCAAAGCATCTGACCAGCAAAACTAAATCTAGCACAGCATCAAAAATACAGGAGGTAGAGGACAAAAGAGAGGGGAGACCACGCCAAAGATGCCAGGTCTAACAACAGCTATTTCTGTTACAGGTCCCATCGCAACAACTTGGAAACTAGAATGAGGCCCTTACTCTTTAAGAGGTGCCGCAGGCTGCAATTGTCAACAGTTCAAAAAGCAACATAGTAATATATAAGGACCAAATAAAGTTCATGAAAAGGTAAATGTAAGCTAGTATATAAACTTTCTAGAATCAATTATGATAATTAAGTAGAGAAAATAGCTTGAACTATTTTTGAAAAGCAATCGGTGACATTCACGTTCAATTTCAAGACAGAAATGGAGACAAATATTTTGGTGTCATTATGATCTTTTCAATAAAGGTGCAAGAAAGGCAATAGTGAAGTGCCATGACCAGGGATGAACAGATTAATAACTAGGCTGTAGGAAAATACCTCTAGACAACCGTTACTGAATGAAGGGATGTCAGACATGCTTCTTATAAACCCCTCTCCTTATATGGGTGGTATGTGGCGTGAATTCACACATAAAAACAATGTGTGTGTTAAAACTGTCATATTAAGTTGTGTGTTGTTTTTATGCGTGAATTCACACCACATGCCACCACTTGTGTTTGTTATTCTTATAGGCACAATCACTGGAACTGTGAAAGCTTGCACGCACCAATATGGAGCAAACCACCCATATTGACATGCAGCATGGAGAAAAATTGTGTACCCCCGCTCAGAGGAGAGGGGTTTATATCTAATGTTTTTCCATTCATATTTCAGATATACTACGAGAATTAGGAATCGTATGTATTTATACGCATGTTTATATTAGTTCACTCTTTTTCTTTTTACTTATTTTGTTTTTCCTAATAAGGTTTAAATAGGAGTGGCAAACACAGGGCTGGTCCCTGTGTGGTCCTGAGGAAGAGCAAGGGAAGCTCAAAACATGTCGACCATACACTGATTCCCTTCTCATTATAGATTGGTAAACAGTATTTACCCCATTTTTAACCATACCCACCTAGGAGCAGGAATAAAATATTTTAGGCCCACTAGCACGGTATTTTTATTTCATCAACATCCACTCCACTTCACATTGCACTACACATAGTCCTCCACAAAAAGTGCTCCTACATAATTCCGCAAGTCGTAGCACGCCCCAGTTCATAGAGAGCTGGGATGGCCCCAATGATGAAGCATGTCACCGTGGGGAAACCCTGGTGAGTGAGGTGACTCAAGAAAGACATTTTTCTTTCTTCTAGGCTTCTTTCTGACCCCATCGGCCAGTAGCCTTAGCCACGAGCTAGGTTGTAGAACCCATACTTTGGGTTTGTGTTTGATTATACGTCTTTGGAGGGCGACCTAGTTTGTATCCTCCTTCTCCCCCTATTTCATGTACCAATCAATTCACACGAAACAGGTGGAATCCTTTTACATGTGAAGCAGTTTGGAATGGGAAGGAGAGAGTAGAAATGTGGAATAAACTGTGACTATTTTTTAAATTTGTTGAATCCACCCAAAGCACTTCTTTCGTAGCCTACTGAGGATGCCCAATCACTTTTATCAGATTTCTGAAGAACAGGTTTTCTTGAGTTCAACACAATGGGTGCCTATGACTAACTTGAAGATAGTTTAGACTTCCAAAAAGCAGCTATTAAAAATTGTCACATGCCACGTTGGGGTTTGCCAAATGCCACATTGAGCTTTTTCCACACAAAAACAATGTGGGTTTTTTGAGGAAAAAATCTACTTAATTTCTATAGTGTGGGTAAACATGTTAAAACTATTGATTTATTTGGTAACTTGCACGTGCTTGTTTAGAGTCTTAAGGGACAGAGAGAAGATCTTCAGCAGATTGTTGAGTTACTGACAGAGAAATAGTCTCACACAAATACACTTGGAAAGTAATTGTGAAGAACTATTTTGCACGAAATAGAGATTTGTCTTTAGTGACTTCCAATTATATAGAGCCATCTCACCTATAAATGAATCTCTATTTTGAATCTATCCTTTTTGAGCTGGCCGCCAAAGAGAACAATGAGAAGCAATCATGTTATTTCACAACAAAGTACAACAGGTCCCTTGTTAAAAACATCATACCCTGAAGACTCTCCCAATAAAGATAGTGAAAAAGGACAAATGATCACCTTACATTTTAAAACCAGGATGTAAAAGATTTACAAGGTAATGATGAACTGCAAATAAACACCTGTCGAGGAGCTCCGAGATATGGGGGAATTACATACCATGAGATGAGGAGTGAAAGCAGGTGTTTATTCATGGTATGTATTTTTATTTTCTAAAATGTATTCTTCTCTTCTCAAGCTCTGATTACAAGTTGGCGGGAGTTTTCTGACCCCTGCACAAATCCACGTTTGCATTGGAGTTGGATATGTAAGGAGCATATCACACAGGTTAGCTACTGTGTGCCATAAAATCTGCATCCTTTATTAACTTTAGTCAATTTAAGCCTGTGGTAATCAAACAGAGTAAAAGACTAAGGCCTCCATTAGGTGCCGCACCACCGGACTTCAGTATGAGCGCCACCCTAGCAGTGCTGGGACCGGCCACCAGTGGTGCGGCAGTCCCACACTGCCAATTAGCATGCGGTGCCTGCCACCTTGTGAATGCCAATGTAGGGGAGTTCCATGGGTACTCCCAAATGCATCCCCCCACCAACCAACCCACCCACCCCCCTGGGGGCCCGCAACGAGCCACCACAGTAAACTATGCATGCCTTTCCATGGCAGAGTCTACGCCATGGAACGGCATTCTACTGCCCTCATCATAATATGGATGGTAGTGCCTCCAAGGCACTGCCACCATATTATCTACCTTTTCTGCCCGGTAGGCAATCATGACGATTGCATACTGGCGGAAAAGCGGAGGACGGTCTTTCGGTCCGCAGTGGTACCCCCGCACCAACATTTGCATTGTATTCAAATACATTTTGATCCCTGGGGAAGTTAGATTTTATCAGGTGCAATAAGCAGTGTCTCTTTCGGCCATTGGTAACCAGAGACAAAGAATATATTTGCACAATTGCTTATCTTAATAGCATCATAATAAAAAATATTTAAGTGTCAGCTCATCCTTTTTATTATATGAAATCTTGTTTGTTATAGGCCAAATGTTTTCTATTTTTTTAACTGAATTCCTCAAAATAATGTTTTCATAATTAAACAGCCTTTACACCCATTACTTTACTTCTTATCTTTATTAATCAAATAATAGCACCCGACTATGATTTCAGAAGCTTCGGCTTAGCCTTCAGCTTGGATAATTACCAAAACCATTCAATTATTAATGTAAGAAGGCATTCTTCTAGAATGTGTATGTTAGATTTTAGTGTGAATTCTAAATCACCTTTGAGTTTTTAACCTTATTGAACTGTTCTATGCTTTAAGGATGGAAAAAAAACGTAAGCAGCACGTTTTACAGGTTTTTTTAAAAAATTTCTAACCAAGTTTACAAAACAGAAATATAAACACATTTCCCTATGAGTCTAGGAGATACTGAGATACAGAAAATAACATTGCTATTCACTCAGAAAAATATCCGCGCTAATACATAATCAGTTAGAAATTACACACCTGCTTATGAAGTCTCAATATAAACCCTCACCATACATTTGTGAATGATATTTCTTAATTTGTAAGAATACTGTAAAGATTATCAAATTGAGCATTGTAGGGGTCTGTTAAAGACACTATTTGTTTTTAGAAACTCTGAACCCGCGTTTGGGCCCAAAAGAAGGGAGAGTACCTTTAGCAACATATCAAGTCCAAGGGAGGAGGGCTGTGATGCTATTATGACAAGCCACCCACTGAGGGAATAATGTTATACATTAGAAAAAGATAAACAGGAGGGTGAACTAGAAAAAATGGAGCAGACGCTCTATACTCCTCAAAGGTTGTCATTGAGATTGATGAACTACAATGCATTAAAATGCCCATAGTGTAATCTTTAGTGCTTTATAAAACTACCAAATACTTAGGGAATATAGAACAGTACTCCTAACAAACGTATGAATTGACGTCGTTGCATACTTGTAGTCCTTTGTAACCTCTTGGGTTGACCATAGGCACTGTTGTTTTGTGATTGGTAGACATGCAGGTGCTAGCATGTGTGGATTTATAAGGATGCTGAGACGTGAAGCCTGCTTTGTGCTGCCCATTATGTGAAGAGCATGATACATTTTACAGATGTTAACCTGTAGCATGTAGCTGCACAAAATGATGCACGGATTTGGAGGAAGAGGTGTGGCTATGGTGCTGGATGTGTGTCTAGGTGACAAGTGTGATCCACATGTTACATTAAATAAAAGTTGTGTGTTAACGTGTTTTCAAGTTTATTCTGGAAAGTGTGCCAGCTAAAAGTCCTGATAAATTGCTTTGAAATAACCGAGCATATGTCCTAGTAGGGTACACTGACTGCTAACATGGCAGTGGAGCTGTCCTCTGAACACTTCAATGTGGTACCTCTGCAAATGTGTGTCCATTACATAGAAAGAAGGGGAACAACTGATATGATGGGTATATGGTGCTATTTATCCAAACATATTGTAATACATGGATCCATTTAGTTAATGTGAATCATGTGGATTGGAGTTTACAAATAAGTAGATTGGATTTAGGTTAAAAGCCAGACAGCAGTGCTTTTGGTATCAATGTTTCAGTTTCAAGCATTTGCCAGTCCTGATCAGATTGGGAAGGACGTTAGAGTCTGATGTATGGGCTCTACTGGCCATGAAATGCCCACTCCTGTGTTAAAAGCCCAAGCTGAAGGCAAGGGCCTTTAACAAGGGAGCGGGCCTTTAATGACTGGTAGAGCCCGCTTTGGAATGCTCTAAGACTATTAGAACATTCCGCTCCTCGAGGGCCGAACGTTCTAATTTGTAAACAAAGCCCTCATTGTGCCCAAGGGGGTTGAAATCCCCTCGGGCTCCGTGAGGCCTTTGTTCACAGCAACGACTGTGAAAGATTAGATAGTGTTGCTCTAGAGCACTCCAGTGTCTTTAAAGGAGCTCTCAACAGACCAATGTTCGAATAACTGTTATCTGGATGGTAAAATAACTAGGACGTCTATTATAAAGAAGTACACTCTCAGTTTCTCGGCTTAAATTTACCATGCACATGTATAGTACACAATGAGATGGTCTTTACCTCCTGAGATGACTGTGTCCAACCCAGTTCCATTAATAAAGGCACGTTTGATTGTCTGGGTCTTAACATCAGTCCAGTATAGGCGTTCCTCTGCTGCATGGAAATCTACCACAGTGACGTCGTCGATGTCAGGCACAGTGAACGCTGTGATAAAGTTGAAGTATGGGTTGTCTATGTCCACACCTCTTATTTCAGATCGTCTTGCATAGAGAAGAAACTTCTTCATTTCTACAGTAAAACAATACAATCAAAAAAAAATAGTATATTCAACAACTGCTTACAATAAACGTATATTATTTTCAGAGATGTAATTTTACATGTATTATCATAAAGGCTACTTTATTTACTTTTATATACCGCTTTCATGTGAAGCCTGCATTAAGCTGTTCCCAAGCAGGTTGAGTTTTGATGCCAAGCATACAATAAATGGCCTATTCTAAATAAATTGCATTCCTGTTTCTGATGAAAACGTTTATTTTTGGCTAAAGTGTGATCACAAGCATTTCTTTCTCCATTTTGAAGGTGAAAACCAAGAATTGCCCAGCACAGGTGCAGTAATACCGCCCAGAATCCGTAGTAAGAGGTCGAGTAATGTCGCATCTCACAGGACTACTCTGGAAAGGGTCCTAAATCTCAACCTGCAGCACTTAAAATAGGATGAGTGATAATAAATAAAACAGCACCACGACTTGAGATTATTTTTTTAACTTAATCAATAATATATCATTGTATATAAGATGATTTCAAAAGCAGCTCTATTTTAAATATCCCATAGGTACACTGCCCAATGCATTAATGTTATGTTAATGTTTGTGTGAGATTTACTTGTATGACTGATCTATTGATAACGTTTCATCAACCGTATGTTCATCTCTATTATGTGAATAGTTAACACGGCTCTCATAATTAAAACGTGCAACATGTTTTAGTACATGATACCTGACATCATTAAGTATAATGTAACTAGAAAATGATGTCAGAGGCCGTGTGTAAAAACTAATTGGAAGCGACATCTGAGATTTCAGCTTCTGGTGCTCTGCTCCAGGGTGCCTCTTTATTCTCCGTGAATGCAGGTAACTGAGGTTACAAGAAAAAACATTGAAATAAGAAAAGGGGAGAGAAAAATTGAAAGGCACATGGGGAAAAAACAGAAAAGAATTAGTGACATCAGGAGAAATCACCGAATAGAATATGGTCATATCTAAAAAAAAGATGCAGGAACAGACTGAAAACGACAAAGGCACCCTTGTTCGTGGTATTTAGCGGCTTACGGTTGTTAGCGTTGACAAAATTCATGGAAAGTTACTGATTGCGATTTTAAAATACACTTGACCAAAAGTAACTAATTCACCTCGAAGAAACGGAATCAAACCCGTGACCTTAGATTCAGCAGAAATTTGAACGCTCTCTGACTGGAATCTTCTTATTGCGTTAAAATGAACACTTCTCGAATCATTAAAACACTTTCTTAACCAGGAACTCTCGTTTAATTTACTCTCCCAAAAAATCCCCTTACAGTAACTCGTGAAAGAGCTACTAGCCAGTTGCATACTTGATGCAAGTAGCATTACCACTTATTTAGCCCAAAGTATTTTTTTAAACTTTGCTTGAGGTCACCAACATATTGGTGACCTTAAAAGGCAGCCTCTTTCTTCAGCGTCTTTTCATGCATACTGTATTGAAAACAAACCCCCTTTCTCAGGATGTCAATGTAAGATCCATCCGCAGTTAGAGGGGCGGCAATTTCCTCTATCCAGACTGCAAAACGGTTCAGTTCTACTACTATGATTTTATTTATTTAATGTATGATTTTTATAGAGCAGGCAATTGCGAGTAAGAGTGTCTCGGTGATGCAAATGCAGAACATGTGGACACAGAGAGCTGAAGAGACAGTTTATAGGTGGTAGGTGGAAGTAAATTCCGGAGATATGCCACAACAACATAAGAGAAGCACCTGCTGCCATAGTAAATCTTAAAAATTGTAGGTTCTTTCACAAGACAAGATGAGGAAGAGAGCTTTTTATAAAACTTTAGTAATCCCCCAACTAGTTGCAAAAGTCAGGGTATGGTCAGCCTTCTCTCTTATGTGACATTTTGATTTTCATTTCAGGACTCAAGGACCACGTCCCACTGAAGGAAAAAGTCTCTTTTTGCATGATCACTCCTTTTTTGTGGAGTAATGCAGCTGTTTTTTCACTTTATGCACTGGGCCCTGTTAACTATGCTCCAGTGCATGTGCCCTGAACCATAATGCATGTTGAATTGGTTATACTCCTAAATGACATATTAAACTTACCTTGCACACTGTGTAATGTGTGCACTGTGGGGTTGTTTGCTGCAGGGTACTCCGGAATGGCTGCAAAAGTGGGAAGGATTACCACAGGAAACCTTATCCCTATTGGCAATGGAGGGGTAAGGCTACCCTTACCAATAGTAGCACCTACGAGCTAGTGCCTGGGTACCATTTGAAAAACAGAAGAAGGGCTACACTTATTGTTGAGACATGTGAGCAGACTGGCAGGGCTGAACCTACTCCCACTTGCACCCAGGACACAGAAGTGAACTTAGTAGGCTGGCCTCCAGTTAAGATACAGGGTTACAAATTACTACAAGAAGTCTTTTTCCCTGAGGAGCTCGTCTGACCAATTCCAACTGGATTCACATGGGCACTGCTGGTAACTTCTGCAGGAGTGAGTCTTGACCACCAACTACTGTTCCAAGGGTCTTTGGCCCCTTGTCTGTGTCAAAGGCTACTGTTCTTAAAACCCTGAAAATACCTGGGCCGTTGAAACTTTTGCGCTCCAAAGAACTTCTATTGAGGACCGGGCCATACCTGCCAAGTCAGTTCGATGAATGTGCAGTGCCACTGGGCAAAAGATTCAGGGAGCTCTCGTTCAGAAATATTTGTAACCACTGTACTACAGGTGCCAGGATGCCAGCACCCTGACTGAGCACAAGTATCGGAAGGCACAAACACGTGCATTACCAGGACTGATCCGGGCTATTAGATCACTTTGTTTTATGTAATATTTGCGGTTGGAAATTTCCCCTTACTCACCCATACTGGCGTCCCGATTCACAGCATCTTTTAAATAGCTCGCACTTTTGATTCTTGAGATGTGATTTCCTCACCAAGAACTAGCATACCCTACCGGGTTGGAATTATCACCGGCTTTGGGATATCACTGACTTTGAGTCCAGCCATAGAGCCCTGAAGAGTCGGAGAACACTATTTCTCTGATGAAACACATGTCGGCTGGCTGTGTGTCCTTTTGTGTGATGAACAATTAAAGAAATCGAAAACTTCAACGTTGGATTGGTTCCATTTGCTTTTAACAAAGTCGACCGGATGTATTAATATACTGTATGAGTGCGCTGGATTGTTGCTGTATGTATTTGTGTTTGGACTCTCCTTCACAGATTAAGGGGTTGTAGGGTCTCCCCTTTTCCTGTCAGCACCATACCAAATTGTTTCTACCCTCACACTATTACGTTAATATTAGCAGCGAGCCATCACTTCCTGTTCACGAAAACCCTGTCCACTTTACTGCGGCGGAAAAGGTGTCCAGCCTTGTAGAGCCCTGGTTGTTTACAACTTGCAGCCTTATCCCGCTGTAGGAATCTGAGCTATAAAAATGTGACTACGTTCTTCACCTAAATAAGGCTCTGAAACTATCCAGCTACAAAACTACCTTTCATGGGCACAAATGTTGAATTTTCTCCTCTCAGAGCTTTTCCCACCAAATGTCATCAGCTTTATCAGCGCCTTGCCCTGTGGCTATTTAGCCTTGTTGAGCCATTTGTAGCCACAGTCTGCTGCCTTGCCCCTCTGAGAATCTTTGACCACCATTACAGAGACTAATTCTGAAGGTAATATTTCTGACTAGGTCCAACCTTGTATCAGACCCACGCTCCATCACTATCGACCTTAAATCAAGCCTATGTCTCGGTCTAGCATAACTAGAAGACTGAGGTTGGTGCGTAACAGGGTTTTTTTGCTGTTTTAATTTAACATGTTAAAAATTCATATCTCTGGATTCCATTGTTGGCTTTTTTTATTTTTATTTGATGTCAATTTGTTCATTTTATTGCTCTCTATTTTTATAAGCTGGAGTATGATTTTTATTGTGTTGTGTTTTCAATTTTTAACCCCTTCGCTGCGGGGCTAATTTCCCCACAGCGCGGGGGGAGGGGGGCCGCGCACGGCGCCGCTGTGCTCATGACGAGCCCAGGCTCGTCATGCAGCACGGTGCTCGTGTGCTGGTGATGAGCCTGGGTTCGTCATGACCACGCCCGTGCAATGGAACGCTCAGCACAGCGGGGAAATTAGCCCCGCGTGTGAGCGTTCCACGGCTCATGACGAGCCTAGGCTCGTCACCAGCACACGAGCACCGTGCTGCATGACGAGCCTAGGCTCGTCATCAGCACGGAAGGGGTTAAACTGTTTTGCTGTTTTTAAATGCTTTCTACGTCAGGTTAAGCTTGTCTGCTTTATCCCGAAAAGGTTGAACCCAGGGTTTAAAGTATTAAAAGTCGTATGCTGGAATTTTCTCTTACGGTGCCGAACCAAGGACTGAGTGTTCATGACTGAGATTAGGAGGGAGTAGTTTATTGTTTGTGGTCGAAAATTCAGGAATAATCAGTATGGTGAAATACAGCTTAAATTTTCCTCATGGTTAAAAACCTTTCTCGTTGGGTAGTAGGCTCATACTTATTGATAAGTCCCCAACTTAAAAGTATAGTTTTGCCCAATGCAACTTAGTATCTTTATTGTAGCGAGTCTTTTTTGAATGTACAAAATTAATTAGTCAATTGGGAGCTGCAGTGTTAGGGCAGGGTACAATGCACTGGCACATTTAAATAAATCATATTCATCTATATCTATTCACAGAAAGAGAGATATACGTGTTACGTTTCGTAGGGTGCCAGGCATTGACTTCTGTCTGCAGTATCTTTATGCTGTGATATCACGCATGAGGAATGGGATGCTGTGGAAGCATTGCATTATGGTTGGTAAACATTAACCCCTTTGATGCGGGTGACAAAGCCAGCTCGCCATGGGCGTTACCTGCACTGCGCGCATGACGAGCTGGCTTTGTCACGTAACACGGGATTTTTGAAATTCCAGCGCGAAGCGGGAAAACCCACTAGCGCGCATGCGGTTAAAGGTCACAGCTGCCTGGCCATGTGCAGAATTTATGCATCACATGTAAGATAATCGCCTCACCTTTAACAGTGATGATACTTCGAAGGAACCCAAGGTGACGCACACAATGGAGACCTACCTATGCCCATGCTTCTCATCACACGTGGTGCATAATACAATGAGTCCAGCAGCAGGGTGTGTCTCAGTTGCTTCTCGTGTTTACACTAATTCATGCATGATCATGACATTGACTCTCTGGACCACTGGGGACTAGGATGCTGACCTAGATGTAATCAGGGACAAAAATTGCAACCTCCTGCCCTTAAGTGACTCATCAGTTGATAGGTTCTTTGTATGCAATTGAAAATGTACTGATACTTTTCATTGAGGTGAAGGACAAATGGGAAAGACGTTGTGTAATGTACACTGGACCTACCTAAGTTCTATTTGGCACAGTGTACACCAGACATGTTGATGTCCTAATGACCATGAGGTAGTGGTGGGCGGCCATTGCTTAAAGGAGGCCACTTACTTGCAGTGTAAAGTATTAGCAGCAGTGAATGTATTACTGGATATATCTGTGACCTGCTTCTGACTCACAGCGCTGTACAAATCTAACTTCATTCATGCAAGTCGTTAGCTCTGTATTTGTAGACATTTTCTGTTACATATGAGAACAGTCTTTTTCTGCGGCATCCCATTGGCATTGCCTACTTCAGGCAACACTGCTCTTTAATTCATAAAGTTCCACAACTGGTGCCGTGGCAGTACTAAAGCCGTTACTGATTACTCCTAAGGTAACGCAACATAAGAAATAATGCCTCTTTTCTCAGAAGACTCTCAAATACAGGCAGGCCGTGTACTGGTTACTTACTTTCCCAGCTTTTCTTGGCGTATTTTACTGACATCAGGGCATATTTACAAAAAAATGTTGGAGCGTGGACAGCGCCATAATAAGCAGCACCGCGCTCCAACAGTTTTAAAGTCCAGGGATGTGCTGTACTTACAAGAATAGGGTGCTCCCCTGTGTTTCCCCAAGTGCTGGTGCAAAAAGCTGCTTAGCACCAGAGCAGGCACCCTGCTGCCACGTTGCAAGAGTGCCTGCGCTGCAGGGGCGATTTTTATGTGCAAGAAGGAACACCTTCCTGTACATGTGCAGTAATTAATGGCGATTTGCTCCATCTATGTGTGCTGCAGGATGAAGCACACATGGAAAGAGCAAAAAATGAGGAGAAATTAATAATTTCTCCACATATCTCCATTCTAACACCTAGTGATCCATGGCATCAGAATGGCGTTGTTTTTGGGGCTGCCTCAGCCTTGTAAATCTGGGGCAGCATCAAAAAGCAATTGGTGTTGCGGTCGAGCGCCCACCGCAACACCCATTGCATGATCCTTTGCCACAGAGGTCTGCAGCGGAAAGGGGCATATTCACAAGATGGCATTAAGCCACATTAAATTACTTCATGCCACCTTGTAAATATGAGAAATAGAGCTACGCCACCAGAGCTTCAAAATAAGTGACACTCAGATGGCGATAGGGGGTTGTACATAGGCCTCATGATTTTCTCTTTATTATTCTCATCAACATGCCTTTTCTTCATCCTTACTTTTTTGATGCCAGCTTTCATTTTTTTAATTTTGTGGTAATGGTTGAGTTTTCTTTCTTTTAAGTGTTTCTGATTTCGATTGTATTAGAATGTGTACATCCGTATGTAAGCCAACCATTGCAAGTGAGCAGGTAAAAAATAACTAAGAGCGACATACCGTGGCACGTCGTCTTGTCAGCCGACAGCTTCATGAGGTGAGGGCATGAACAAGCAGCACTTCTGTTGAAATTGATCAGGCACAAGTGTGAACAGGGCCCCTTGCCGCTGTCAGCAGCGCATGGATTGGGAGCTGAAATACAACAAAACATTATATCAGCTGCAAGGTGTCAGGTTATTAATCTGCAGATGCATTTACAAGACTATGCTGTGAAATCCACTTAAAAGCTGAGAACAAGTGTTATTCATTCAGACATTATTCTACAAGGAAATGTAAGCTAACATAGCAGTCAGCAAGTACGAAAGCTACACACAACTTTTCTATTGCTGTTATGTTTTTGCAACCAAAAATGATACAAAAGATTGAAAACGAATCTATGGGTGTAAGGAAATAAAGAGAAACTGCATATATCCTTCAAAATATAGTTGCTTTTATTGATGCTTCTAGTAATCATGAAAGGGAGAAAAGTCACAGGTCCGGATTTACTATCGTTTATGCAACTGTATGCAAATGTAGCTGGTGCTCATGTAAAGCGCTCCAATACTCTAGGGTCGAGTTTGCGCTATAAAAAAACTACAAAAATAAATAAAAATAAATGCGGCACTACATAAAAACTGCAGTGTTGCAATGCAAGAATAGAGAAAGTTTCAGTGTCGAAAAACAAGAAGTCACTTACCATTGATGTCATAGGCAGTGGTTGCACAAAAAATGCTAATTTAGAGGGATGGTAAAGTATTTCACTCTGGCACAAGGAGAGGTAGCAGTGTCCAGCATCGACCTCCTACTTGAAAATAACCCTCAAGTACATATTCCCATGCCCTGACACCTAGCAGAGGGCAGAGCGCATGAAATATGTCAGTATGTCTAACATGAGCATTTCACACCTGGGAATATGACTTGTTGACTGTTAGTGCATAGTGTGATGGGGCATTAAGAATTAACTCCAAGCCAGATTGCTGATATTTTAGTTTCACGACTTTGTGTCAAATCCTAGGGAGTTTTTGCTGGCACCTTCTAGTTCTTCTTTATTTTTGGAAATTAGTGTGGGATTGATTTTTTGCAAGATAATGCATTTCAGTCATTTCGTGGACATCAGCTTTCAAAATATCCTCCGTGCGAGAAGCTGTCATTTTGACCGCTTTGGGCCACGCACAAAAGCTTGACATCATGAAAGGACTTATGATAAGTCATTGTAAATGTTGTGGGTAAATGTCTGTCAATCTTCTATACCAAAATTAAATGTAAATTCTTAGAATACCTTGAAGAGCAATTTACTCGAGCTTGCTATTGCATAATTAAAACGTCTTCATCGTTTAATTCAGAATTTTAACAAAAGAGGTTTTGAGGTTACAGTGCGCTGTAAATGCATTCAAAAAACAAAATTGATTATAATCAATTTTTTATCCGAAATTAGCATGAATGCTTACTTACATGCATGTTGTATTGTTAAAGTGTTAAATATAAATAATTAAATAAGAAGGCAAGTAAATGTGCGTGCGAGGCAGTAAATGGCATTCCTTCCAGTCTCTTGCCTAAAATTTCCAGTTTTCCCTTTCCTTAGAAGGCTTACCTGCTGACATATGTATTTAGGCTTGTAGCAAGGATGTCATCATTGTTAACACCTTTGGAGGGCAGATGTTAGAGACTGGAGTCAAGAAGTACACTCCTAATTGGATAGGCACTCATCTAAAAGTGTGGGTATTAATCACAGTTCTACATTGGCATCTGAATTGGGACAATATGTTTAACAAAATAACTAGACAAGTAGGAAAAATCTTCTTTGACACTGTCCTGTCTCAGCAAATACCCATTTGAGCCTTCCCACACACTATCATTATTTAAGCTTATAAAATGATGGTGAAAATCTAGGCAGCACTAACTCAGCCACGGCCGGCAGTGGGAGTACCTGCAGGGCGGTGACGTGGGGAGGGGGAGAGGCAGGGTGAGGGGTAGTAATCTATGGATTACGGAGTTTTACTGGTAAGTAAACATTAAAATAAATAAAACGAATTTCGTTGCGCGCACTGCTTCGCATTTGGGGATGCAGTGCACTCAACGAAATTCGTTTTATTTATTTAAATGTTTACTTACCTGGGAAACTCCATAATCCATACATTACTACCCCCCAGCCTGCCCCTCCCCACGCCACCGCCCTGCAGGTACTCCCACTGCCGGCCACGGCTGCACTCTATCAACTGGCCTTACAATAAGAAATTAGTCTTCGAGGCTGACACAGAAAGAGTGGGAAGACATTTGCAAGAATCAGGTTGGTAGGGCATTTGCATGTAGAATCGGCCTCCCAATTCTGGACAGTCTCATTGGCTAGCAGCAAAACCTAGTTGTGTACCCTTTGTACCCACACATACAAAGCCCTGCACAACACCGGACCAACATACCTGAACAACCACCTCTCCTTCCACGCACCCAAACGACACCTCAGATAAGCTGACCTCGCTCTAGCCACCGTCCCATGCATCTACAGGACCAGAACAGGAGGAAAGTCCTTCTCCTACCTCGCAGCCAAGGCCTGGAATAACCTCTCCCTCTTGGAAGCCCCCACACTGTCCCAGCTCAGGAAGGATCTCAAGACCTTGCTCTTTGGAAGACCCCAGCACTTGACGGATCCACCCCGCCAAGTGCCTTGAGACCCTCACAGGTGAGTAAATGTGCTTTGCAAACCCAGGTTGAGTGATTGTTTTGTACCACCAGGTAGGAGACTATGCTATCCAGTTAAAGAAAAACATTTGCATAATTAATCAATCAAGGCAATTGTTCTGAATAATTTAATACTTAATCCATCTGGGTTGGATTTTGGATACATATGGTTAGAGCCACAATGATAAACAATTTTGGTCAAAATAACTGAATGAGTGGTACAAATATAGCCCAGGTTAACAAATCCTCTTTACTGAATTATGTGCATTTCTATATATGTGGCTACTGATGTAGCATGCACCTAGATGGTATTGATAGAGAGCTGGGAAGACATTTGCAAGAATCAGGATGGTAGGGCATTTGCATGTAGAATTATACATGAGCCACAACAGTGCAAAACTGGGAGACGGTTCAGTTCAAGAACATTGTGTAGTTCTTTTCTAGAATGAAGCCTTTCTGCACTCAGGAAATAAGGGTGAATGTGGATATTATGGATTGGTAGATGCTCAGTGTAATATTTGTTTTTTAATCTTTCCCGAACTAAAGGAGTGATTGAGAAAACCTCCAGTGTTAAAACATGCAGTGCTATACTCTGGGCAAATAAATTGCGAATGCTTATTTCTGGTATGTTTTTTTCTTTTTAACATATTTATCTGCTAGCTGATGATATCCCGATCTTCTTGCATACATTGTCTGCCATGAAGGATAGACATTTTTGATACTGTTATGTGTCCGATACCGCAGTATGTACACAATGAGTGTAAAGTAGTGGCAGATTTAATTTATCTTCAGTGAGGTCACTATGTGGGTAAGGGACTTTAATTCACTTGATAAAAATAAAGGGATGATGCTTTACCAGAAGTGAAAGGCCCATGCATTGTGAATGGTTATGTTATGTGATATCTGATATTTGGATTGGCATTGGCTTACCACTAATCCCTGTCAATAATGCAGCACAGACATTTTGCAATTTCAATGAGTTGAGAAGAGATACATTTGATTTGTGTGTTATTTGCCCATTTTTTTTGGCTTTGTTGAAGTAGATGACCTCTTTATTGGTATGGTTTAGCTTCATATATGTGGTTCACATCTGTGTATGAGTATAGGCAGTATCTGAGATGTTGGGTGTTGAGACTTTTAGCCAGAGTATAATTCTGCCAAAAGTCTTCATTTAGTGACTGAAGCTGCCAAAAGTCTTCATATACTGACTGAAACTGAATGGAAATACTAAGGAGTCATAAAGAATCCACTGGTCTCTGAGAATTGAAGGGAGACAAACGTTTCTTCTGGGTTGTGAGAAATTGGGTTGTTGGGTGAGTGGGGGTTAACCCTGCTCAAGCAACAGCTACAATCCTTGTGAGGGTGAACCACTAAAGTCACTAAATTAACCTGTGCTTAACCCTATGGTAGCTTGACACAAAGCAGTGAGGCTTACCTTGAAGGCAAATTGTAAAATAGTAAAATATTTTAAACACAACATAAGAAAAATTCCACACTAATTTAGAAAAATAGACCACATTTTACTTAATTATATGACACCAACATGACAAAAATCTGATGGAGAGTGGTTCGGATACAAGAAATGGATTGAGCTAGTCAGCGCTTACCTTCGGACTTCTAAGAAATTTCAATTAAAATGTTCTGAGTAGGTAGAATTTTGTCAGGGCATGGCTACAGGTGGTGCCCGAGCAGGATGTGTTGCAGTGAAAATTTCCATGTTCGGACCTAATCTCTTTAAGGGAAATCGAAAAGCACCTGTGGGATTATGCTGAAGTTTGTAGCTAAGAAGGCTCCACAAGAGATAATACCTCTTCTGCGAAGGACCTCTGAAGAGGATTTTCTGCTGCAGAGAAGATTGTAGTGGTACCTGCTGCAAAGTCAGGCCAACCAGCGATGCACCTTAAACAGATAGACAAGCAGGTTGATCCAGGTCTCCTATCAGTTGTCAGAGAAGTTTTCAGCCAAACATTTTCTAAGTCACAAGTTTAGGAATTTGGCTCTCTAGGCACATTTAACACCATTTCAAAGGGTTCAAGACTGGAGGGGTACCACTGGGAGGGTTGAGACTCACTCAGGGTTAGCCCCGGTGTAGCTTCTAGATGGTTGGAGCCTTTTCTGTCCTGAGGTTCTTTTCAGGATACCAGTCAACTAGCCCTTGGAGCCACTCTGGTAGTCCTGAGGTTTCAAGGTAGACTTTGAGCAGCAGAGCACTTCTTCCAGGTGTAGCATAGCAGTCCTGTGAAGTAGAAAGCAGGCCACAACCACAAACATACCTCTGAGAGTACTTTCACAGGTCCAGAACGGGAACTGGATAGTGGGTGTAAGGTTCCTATTTTATACCTGGAGCCTTCTTCAAATTGGGAAGACATTTCTAGTGATTCTCTTCAAAGTGCTTGGAATTCACTGTTTCCCCTGCCCAGGCTAATGCCTGGCTGTAGGCACAATGGACATGTGTGAAGTTCTTTGTGTAACACAGGGCAAGTCTTTTGATTCCAAGTGAGCTGTGCCCAGCTCTGACCTACTCCAGCCAGGGATGGCACATTCAGGCATACCTAAGGGCAGCTTTCTCATTGTTTCATGCAACACAACAAGCAAGCCACCATGCTGCTCTTCACAAGAGGAAAGGGAAGGGGCAGAAATGTAGCTGTATTTACCATTATATTGTGCATTTCTGTCCTTACCTAGCGCTGGTGTACTTTTGGCTGCCTGGCGCCACCGCAATAACTCTTCCATCATATTGCAAGGGTGCCTGCTTGTAGGCAGGTTTTTTTGTGCAGGAAGGGAAACTTTCCTAGCCAAATACAATCCTGAGAGGCATTTTCCTCTTTCAATGTGTGTGGCAGAATGAAACAAGGGGAAATAGAGACATTTTCCTTGTTACATCTCACTTGTCATGAAGTTGAATAGTGTCAGCTTCTTTGCTGCTATGAGGCGAATAGCACTATTGATAGTTAATGGAGGCGGTTGACATCAGATGTGCTAAGAATACAATGTGACTGTATTTTCAATATATATTCAAATGAAAGATAAAAATGTGATGGATCTGTTGTTAGCTTAGTTGTCAAGGTCCAGGGTTCCCTTTGTTAGCAATCTGATGGTTTTACTTTTCTTCAAAACATCTGAAAAGTTGCATTTAGTGATTTTCTAGAGATGAATTGTGGATTTAAATGGGGAAATTGTCTTCTTAAAAGATTGCAAAAGGGATTACTTTGCAATTAGCATCTGATAATGTTCGAAGGGATCTTCTTCTAGGAGCACTGTATAGGGGAATAGGAGGGCAAATTATTATTAATTTTATTATTTTATGTCACTAATGTGCTCTCTCATTCTGTGCATTTTTTCCATGAATAATTTGTTTAGGCAACGTTGTTAGTCCTTTCAAAGATCAACAGATTATGTGGACCATAGATTAGTACTGTATATCAGTGCTTTTAAGAGGTGTTTTCTTTGGTTGGATTCTGTGTAAAAAGTGCACTTGGCCTCTGAGATGGGTTTTCATCAAGTGAACTTTAGTTTCATTAGTTTAGTCAGATCATTTTAAGATTTACACTTATGGATTTTACCTGCAGATTGTGTGTTTACTAGTGAATCATTCCTCTGTGTTTATGAAGAGAGAAGGTTTCTTTTTCTGGTGCAATGTTTCAGAGGTGGCATTGATTGTCCGTAGAGGTGTTGTTCAGAACATCTCAGAGTAATGTTACACATCCAAGATTCTCCAGCTTACTTTGCTCCTCTTATGTACCATTTGTCTTATTGTATTGACACCTCTTTACTTTCAATAAATTTTATTCTGATGCCACGTGTTATCAGATTTTTCTTGTGTGTTTTGCAAAATCCAGAATGAGGTGAGCCAGGGAAATCAGGAGTTGCTGGCTCCAAATGTATCAATGGAGGCTTTTAACTCTGGTTTCTTTGGACTTTCTAGCCTCAAACTGTCCAACAAGTATTCATTTTGTAAGTTGACTTTCTGATCAATATCAATTGATTGTGAGATACCAGTGATAATTGGTGAACGTCTGGGTCCCAACATATTAAACCAGCAAAATTTCTTATACGCCTACTGGAATGTCATGTAGTTCTTCAAAGACAAAATGATTGGGTCTACAGGCTATGTTAGATGTAAACATCATAGAAATAAAGGACTGCTCGTTTAGATAACACATTTCGCAATAAGGAAACACAGGGCTGCTAGTTTTAACATAATAATGAGGTCTCTGCTAGAACAATCAATCAAAAGTTAGGCAGAACCAAAAACATATAACTGTGTAAATATAAAGTATCACCCTCTGGGAACATTAACCATAATGTATACACATCAAAAATGCAAACCGTATCATTAAGGTTCTCACTAGACAACTCAACCTACCATATGGCCAAATCCCATACATTTAGTATCAACAGCAGGCTACAGCCTGTGAGCTGGATTTTTATACTCATGAAAATTGTAATGGTTTTAATTAACAAAACAATAAAAAATGTACTTATGGTCCTGGATGCCAGCAACCATGATGTCAAGAACCTAAACATACATTTCTTGTCTTTGACCCTGTACAGTGCTGAGCTGCCTTTTACACAGACTTGTGCTAGAGAAATGCCGCATGCATAGACATGTTTTAAGATTGAATTGCTGCCCCATGGCCTCTTTATGAAGACTAGCATAAGCCTATTCTATATACAGTAAAATGCAGTCATTTAGCTCACTATACAACTACCATCTCTTTATCTGGGTAGGGTGAGCAACCTTAATGATTTAAAGAACATCCCATAACATGAAAGAGAGGATAATATTTCCCCATCTTGTCTTTAACATTGAGACAACTTAAACAACAGCCAGACTTCATTCCTTTACAATAGAGTTTCACAGGTAGAATAACTGTAGATAAGAGTGAACTATAGCAGCAAGCACAGAGCAGAAGCTTAAAATGTCAGACGGTGTCTGGAATGGTGTCTTCGAACAGCCGCGCTTCCTATTATTGTTAATTATGATCTCATATCTAGCTTTTATTAATTAATTGTTGTAATTCCTAATACGTTTTTTTTAATCACTTTTGCAATTGGTGTGTGTCCAACCACGCACGTAAAGGACTGTCTGGAATTCCATAACTTGTTTTCATTTACTTTGTTCGTCAGACGTTTTAGAAAATTGTTCAGCAATTGTGTTGAAATAGTTGGGTTATTTTCCCAATCAATGTACCACGATTTCAAAATGTGTCAGTTTCCTAATAGCCTCCTCGGTTCTATCATAGTTTTATCCCCGATGAATTTCCTGATCACTCTTGTAATTAAAGTTGTGTCCTGCACTGCACTCTACATTTATTGGCAATTAAAACACCATTAGCATGCAATTACCGGAGAATACACAAACGGTGCTCTTCCAAAACGGTTGGAGAGTGCTGAAACATCACTTTAACCTTTCAAACTGATAATAGGCCTCGCAGTCGGGGCCACGCAGCCCATCTGCGCATCTCATTTGATACTCGTTCATTATACCAGATTCATTTGTAGTGAGAGGGCAGAGAGGTCCACTGGGCACTTGTTTTCGAGTCACACGTATGACATTCAAAATGCCCTTGAAAACATCCAATGTTTTCGGAAAGGCTACGTTTATTTTTCCTTTTCGCATGGTTAGCCTTTCGCTCTTTCTTGGGTTTCATCGTCCTTTCTCATTGCTCGCTGTGAACCACACAACCATCTCTGTATTTAGCAGTGTCACGTGCGACTCGGAAATAGATGTGCTCAAACACGTGGAAACATCCTGGATGAAAGAACAAGACGACAGCTGACACCCTGCTGCATTAACTCCCCGTAACACGGTGCAGTGAAAGAGTGACAGGGGAGCACACATATTCTTACAGCCGCAAACGTGAGAGCTTTTGTGCAGCAGTCAAAACAGAGCAGACAATGAGCTTCAAGCAGCGCGGAAAAAACATTGAATGCAGACAAAACGCCACTTCTGTGAAAGCTTTGTAAATGGTGAACTACTTTCAAGAAGGGAAGCGCCACCGGCAGACCCCACAATGAAAGTCAATATGGAATCTTCCTGCTTCGATTCCCAGGAGGTTATCTCGGGGGGAGCTCGCTAGGGAACCATTGAATTTAGAGAGAATGTCTGAGCATTTATTTCACGCAGAGACCTGTTTTGGATTGAGAGGGAGCGCGAACAAGCATGGCGGAGGGCGAGTCATGAGTTGTAGATATAAAACACTATTTTGATATCAACAAAAAAAAATACATTCGTGCTGTAGCAACACGTGATAGACAAACTATGTTTAATACCTGTAGAAAACACAAAAGTGTCCGCCCGATTTTTGATGTGCAAAGATACTACCGGTATAAGCCTGAAATATGTACAATAGAAAGACTAAATCATAAAAGTTAAATAGGGAGGAGGGAAAACTTTTTTTTGTCTTTGTAGGGCCGGCAATCCATTGAATCAAAACCAGGCAGCTGTCATACTGAACTACCACAATAAGCCATAAGAGGGTTCTACGTTTACAAATGCCTTAGGTATGGCCTTGCTCCTAGGGAAAGGGTCACTCAGACAATAAAATATAATTTTATTGGGACTCCTAAACTAATTGCACCGGACAACAGGGGTGGAAGAGGAGAATGACAATGAAGTTTGTGTGCGTCTTTGCATGTGAATGTGTAACATATAATATGCTCAGGACAGAGCAAACGTGAGAGTAAACGGTGAGAGAATGGAAGATAAAGAGAGACCTTACACACTTTGACAGTAGTAATACCTTTTTTACATCTTCAGCATGTCTGTATTTTAATATTATAAACATCTCCAGCAAGATATGGGCTTCCGCTCAGATAACTGGTAGTAACCCTTAATTCTTTTCAGCAATGTTCAATCAAAAGATCTTTAAAAAAATATAATGTCATCTTGACCATGAGACTAATTAATACATTTCTTTATTCGGCATTTCGTAATAGAAATCCATAAAAGCATTTTGTACACATTATACCATGAAAGTCAAAAATACAACAATATTTACAATAAAAACATGAGACTATTATTATACTTTTTCAAAAAACTTATATAACTATGAAGAAGAGAGTATTATGTTACTGTTTCTTCATTCATGTAACACCATGGTTATTAACAAGGTTGTAAGTACATTGGGGTAAATTGGTGCTGTGATTCTGCATACAGAACAACATTTGAAAGTATCTATTATATAATGAAGAACATAATCAAATAGTGTGTGAATTTTGTAAACTACATTTTTCATTAGGCTTCGATAATGGAGCACATAGCCTAATCATCTTTCAGTTAAAGAGTGGCAATACTGTTAATCAAAAATACCTTTTTTTCCTAAATCGATCCAAATATCATGGTCAGATAACACCTCCTCTTATATCTTTTCCTATTGTATAAAAATAGTCAAATGTGGGGTTGCGCAACTTTTAGGGGAAAATCATAAGCTGATTGATTCATACTTTAGGGAGCTTTATGGGTTCAACAAAGTTTGATCCTGTCCGAGTGTATACTAAGGGGGAGAAATAATTGTAGTCCTATTGTTTCCATTTAATAAAAATGTAAGGCATATTTGATAGACGACATGATCTCACACTGTGTAACCGACAGGAGAATAGGAGATACATAAGACAACACTCAATGAGTGCTCTCATATTTTGCTCTCTTTCAGAAGGAAAGGTTGAAAGTACAAAATATAAATGTATTATCTTCATGGATAAATAACCTGCAACAGTACAGTTTAAGATTTGCATCATACCTTTAAAAAAGATCATTTAGGACTTTGACTGTGAGGGACATTTATATGGAAAACTGTACTTATGTCACTGCTGATTTAACATAGTTGGCAAATCTCACACCGTACCTCATGGTATAGACACATTTAAAATTGATCTTCCAAATTTCTGGATTGCCAGCTTTATTGCAATACAAGGAAAACAGCAACATTAATTATGTCTTAATTGATTCCAATATTACAACCTTTCAAATCAATTTTTTGGCAAATGACTGTTTTGACAGACATGCCATGGCAGAATGATGCTCCCTTTGATTCATGCTACGAGATGATTGGCACTTACCATTCCAAGACAAGGTGCAGATTAATCAGCATTCTAAGGATCTACTATGTGACTCTTGATGTGATTTCACAACCTCACTGTTTGGTAATCATAATTAAAATGGATCAATTACAAATTATGTACTGCACAAGACAATACCCTAGGGAAAGCAATGTGAGTGAGGTTTTTCTATCTTTTCTATAAAATGTTAGTTTGAAACTTTGGCACTGTAGGTCATATCTGTAACTACACAATGTGTACAAGACTTAGACATGCTATTATAACAATGACAACATTCTCATGCACATATAGAGAAACATATGTATGTACTTTCACAAACAGCTTTCTCAAGGCTAAATAGAAGCTCCAATATGAATAGATTGCACCTAAAACAACATTAAATTATTAGTAATATTAAGGTTGTGCAATCTAAAAATCAAACCACGACCAGAAATACATCTTGTCAATAAATGCATGTTTTCAACAATATAATTTCTCAAATTAACTAGTAATACACATTTAGGGACTAATGAGTCATGATAAAGCTGTGAAAATGTGAAGTTACAGGCTGTATAATACAGTTCTAAATGCTCATGTTAGGATGGGGACCTCATGTTTGTTTTAGAAATTAATTAAATTAATGTTTACATTCTTATCAAGTGATCACTCTCGAACACAAAGAGTTAACCCTACTCAAACTAACACACATAAATGTCAACCAAGAACATCGTATTAAGGTCAGTTATATTTAGTCAATCTTGATTTACATTGTTCAATATGCTTTCAAACCACAAATATGACCTAACTTAAGAATTGCTTATCAACATTATGGTCAAAACCAATATCTGCTTTTTGTTTTATATATATATATATATTTTTTTCATATTAGTCTTGCCAACTTTTATGGTAAATCAACACCTCCACACAACTTTCCAAAAATACTTGTTTCATTCGACAAGATTTAATTAAAATCATAAAAAATGAAGAAGGTTGTATGAAATCAGAAGCACAGAATACTCATGCAGTGTGATACGTTAAATATACTGTTCAGGATTGTGGAAAAATTGCAGCTATTATGTTGGAAAGGCAAACCAATTTTTGTGACTGTCACGGTTACAAAGGGCTTATGAACTAGAGGCTGACCATTCCGTACCAAAAAATTAAAGACTTCAAATAAAATCACACATTTTTTAAACATCTGAATCCAAGATGGCATAAGAAAACAGTATGTGAATGAAAGTATGGGAATACTAAGGGAACTAGTATTGTTTAATGTTCTTATCCAGCATGGCACAAAACATGTCATCATTAGTTATTTGAGTATGTAGAGTCTTCTTGAAAGACCATCTTGATTAATAACAGTGGACGTTTTGAACGTTGTGATTGGGAGTGCATGAATTTGAAAAAAAAACGGAATATTACCCTAAACTCTCATCTTATGTAGCAGACACAAATACTGAACAAATTAAAAGGAAGATGCCCAAACAAGGCATGCATTGTTCAAAGTCCTTATCTATAATGAAGGAGGGAAAATATGGAAGTTCGTACATCTTGACTGAGCAAGAAGTTATCTTGAAATCTATAAATAGTAATACAGAAATAGAGTAATAGTTTCCATTGCTAAACTAACTTAAATAAAAATATGAGAAATTAGAATTTTCATTACCAAGGTCACTTATTACTAAATAAAATTATAAAAGCAAAAATATTACATTTGACAAAATGTGGACAAATGACTGAAAAAAAAATAATTTTATATGCACCAGTATACATTGTAAGTTTCCATGCTGTCTAAAAATAATAGAATCTCACTTGATGATTATCGAGTGCTGAAAGGTAATAATTAATAACATTTTATTTCTTAAAGAAATAAAAAATGGGGTCAAATAATAAATATTACCCAAACAGCCATCTTGTAATACAAATATATTCTGTATATGACATTGAGAGGCTTGTAAGATTTTAAAATACCCCCTTAGATCAGTAAATATCAAGATTGGTCATAATAACTAATTTAGAATTATACCTATAATTCATTATTGTGACAGTAGCACAAGTCTCGAGATTTCAATCTCAAAATTCACAGAAAGTTTATGTAAATTATTATTTACCATCTGTGAACAGGTTTCAGTGATCCAGTTTAATTAAATATGAACATGAGTTCCTCCTGTTATACCTGAATATAATGTGGACTGTTCCCATGAGGAGCAGGGTCAAGACTGATTTGCATATAGATGGGTCTAAACTGGAATGGTGTGGCATGAAAAAAAAATGGACTTAACTCAAATCTGTGACTGGGGGTGAATGTTTGATTTGCTCAGCATTTCGCCCATCATCTGTTCTTTTTGCATTTGTCACCCTAAGAGGGAAGGGTGTGCCCAGACGTGGGTCCCGTGATCGCTAAGTCACCAGATTCAGGTTAGACTGGCTGTTGACACATGATACCACGACACGAGTTCCAGGTTGCTTGTTTCTGGTCCAGGGAGTACATGGCCTGGCAGTTTGAACTGAATTGTTCCAGTGGAAATCAGGAATAAGACTGAGCTGCATATGGCTTGGGTCTAAACTTGGGTGGCATGTGGAACACAAAAACGAGGCATTTAATTCAGTTCTGTAGATGGAGGTGAACGTTTCATTTGTTCAGCATTGCGTCCATCATCTGTTCTTTGTGCATTTGTCACCCTACGTGGGAGAGGTATGCCCAGACATGGGACCGGTGCTCACTACGCGATGAGATTCAAGCTAGCCTGTCTGATGAGGGGTGATACCTCAAAACTGGTCCCAGGATGCTTGTTTCGGGTCCACAGAGAACCTGACCTGGCAGTTTCGGCTGGACTGTCCCCATGGGGAGCAGGCTCACAACTGATTTGCATAGGGCTGGGTCTGAACTGAAATGGAGGGGTGTGCAAAAAAGTGATGGACTTGTGTCTAGGGATGAATGTTTGATTTGGCCAGCATTCCATCCATAAACTGTTCATTTTACATTTGTCGCGTGCTTGCTATGCCACAAGGGAGGGCCAAGCCTGGCAGTTTGGGCTGAATTGTTTCCATTGGGAGCAGGGTCAAGGCAGATTTGCATATGGATGGCTCTAAACTGGAATGGCTTGAGATGCAAAAAAACTTTGGATTTAATCCAGATCTGTAACTAGGGGTGAATGTTTGATTTGGTCAGCATTCCATCCATCTTCTGTTCTTTTTTCATTCGTATGTATTCTAGATGTGATAAATGCTTAGGAAATGTGTATGATATCCATATCATTACAGTGTTAGTGATGCACACTGTAGAAAATCTATAGGACAAGTAATATAGAGTGGCTTACAAGTCAAGCCATTTGCACAGCAGCGGTCGGTGGTGGGAGTAGCTGCCGGGCGGCAACGTGGGGAGGGAGTGGGGCAGGGTGGGGGGTAGTAATCTATGGATTACTGAGGATTACATGTAAGTAAACATATAAAAAAAATAAAACGAATTTCGTTGCGCGCACTGCCTTTCCAAATGCGATGCAGTGCACGCAACAACATTCATTTTATTTATTTATATGTTTACTAACCTGTAATCCTCCGTAACCCATAGATTACTACCCCACACCCAGTCCCTCCCCCTCCCCACGTCACCGCCTGGCAGCTACTACCACCACCGACCGCTACTGCATTTGCATATCTGTTCACCTAGCATTAGCGTGCAGATACTCTAACCTACCTCACTAATGAACAATGATAAAAGTTGTACCAAACACTTCACAGCCTTTTCATCTTCAAAATGATAGAAAAAAGAGTAAAAATTTCACATTTTCTATACATGATCATGTCAGTTTAATGTAGGTGATAGCAAGTGCACATTTGCTAAGATTAAAATCTCGCCAATCTTCCATATAAGGATACTCGAAGAGATAGTTTCTGTGTATTCTTAGTAGCTAGTATTGCTAGATTGCACATTAGTATAAAAAACTCACGATTGACTCTCTGCCAATCCAATGTGTGTTCAATCGAGGACCAGATATATCTATTTTTATAAAGCCACAAAAAGAAAAAAAAACTCTTATGGATGCAGTTGGCTCTATTTGAAGAACATCAAACAGGGATCTCCCTACACAACTGAACTCGTGCAATTCTGGTCTAAAAAAAGTAGCAAATCCTATCGAAAATATGAATTGCTGCGCAGCAGGAAACGTACCAGTTTGCAGAGAATTTCATTTAGAGTTCTTGACCTACCCGCAAGAATCTAAAGAGACATTATTGGCCTGCTTGACTTCATTTAACTAAGATATTTCACATATCCCTTGCTCTTGTACTTTCCTTAAATAGTTCTTTTTGTAGATTGCACACAATCGATGATCCCTACACCTGTCTTTCATCAAGATGAAAGAAAATGCATCAATTTTTATAAGAATATTGAGAAACATTCTTATTTATTAAATGTAATTTCATACATATGAATGTATCTCAAACAACTACCAAAAACACACCAGCTGAAGCTGTTAGTGGCTTGCGGTAGAAATTAAATGCATGAAAAATCTGTAGGACGCCACATAGAAAATTCAGTTATAATCCTGCAATACTCAGGAAAGCGCACATGGGAAATTTATCTTCAACAAACCAAGAACAGGAAAATGTACTGTAAAATGTGCAGGTTTTTTGTCTGAAGACCTAATGAAACAGACGGGTATTGATTTGCCCTTTAAGTGCTTAGTGAATCAGAAACCAACTGCCTGAAGATACTTGTGACATAAATCTCCCAGATTAAAGATCAAACAAGGCTGGAAGGTGAAGAGTTTATACAAGCAACAAACAACACCAGGTCACGTATTGACCACCTCCCACTTAAAGGTGAGGATTAACTGTAAATCAATGGACAGACAGGTCGTGGGTAATGTTCAATAGTACTGGTAATTACACATCCCATTCTTGTAATAAAAAGAACATGTTGTCCACTCTTCCGCCACCTGACCCAGATGACACTGCCAGATAATCCAGGGATTTATGCAGGCCCGCTCTGTTTGTAGGTATGCCTTGATTCCTTTATGAGATCCAGTCTGATTCAGGACATGCACAAGAGAAAGTGTTGCATTTCATATAAATAAACGTTGCTGTGACATTTATATTTAAAAAACAATTCTTTATGAATTTGTCATTACGATTCCCCCATGATTAGAAGGATTTGGAATAGTTTTTGAATAGTTTTTCACTCAGTGAAGGATTTACTTTTTAGCAGCTTATTTTAAAGTGAATTGAGAACAGAGAAACAATCTTAAATCCTGTCCAGCCCCGAATTATTTAAATTTGGAGTAACTTTAGATTTTGTCACATTAAATATCAAGGTCTTCATGAATTAACAGTGTGAGAAACTGGGTTGCTGTTTGAATGAGTGAAAACCTCAGCAAGCAACAGCCACAATCCTTGTCAGGGTGAACCTCAAAATGTCACTAAATTAACTTGTGCTTAGTCCTCTGGTAGCTTGGCACAAAGGAACAAAGGCAGTCAGGCGTAACTTAGAGACAATATGTAAAATATTTGTGCAGCAGTTACATAGTAATAAAGTGAATACACAACATAAGAAAAATCAATACTTTTTTTACACCAAAATGACAAAAAAAATCAATCAGTAGAACCGGATTTATGAATTCAAAAATGTTAAGTGTAAAATAGGACCAAAAAGATCAATGCGACAATCGTGGAAGTCAAATGGTATGTCTGACAGTGATGGAGAATGGTTTGAATACACAAAGTAAATTAGGGCCTGTCAGAGCTTTCCTTCAGATTTAGGTGGAGAAAAATGTTTGAGATGGTAAAGTACAGCAAGAGGCGAGGCAGCTGTCCGTGTCAATGGAGGACCACTGGACAGGATCATGATAAAGAGTTCAAAGTTCAGAATGTGTCTCTTCAGTTGGACAAAGTTTTAGGCTGCAGCAACGAGAGCTTCACGATGCTGCATACTCCTCCTGCAAGGAGCCACTGAACATGTTTTGCTGCTCAAGAGAAGAAAGTAGCAACAGGTGCTGCATAGTAACGCTTACTGGTGATTCACCTTATGCGGATCAGCTAGCAGATATGTCCTGGTCTTGTCTCGGTTCTCAGAGCACTTATTGTTAGAAAATGTTTTATGGGCCAAGTTTTAGATTTGGGTTATCTTGGCACCTTTATCACCACTTCCAAGGGTCCAGAACTGGAGAGGCAGGGCTCAATTGTGCTGGATCCAGGTGTGGGTTCCAAAGGGTTGGAGTCTTTTTTGACTGTGAGGCTTTCATAAGGAGGCTTGGCAACCAGCCTTTGGAGTAATTCCGGAACTCTTAGTGTTATATTCCCGAGTTAGGCCCATGTGGTGAGGCAGCTTATTTTATACATAGTCTTCACAAATATTATTTCCAACTGTGACTTTTTGCACATATTTGAAAGCACAACAATGTGTGATTTGTTTCTTTGAAACAAAACTTCTTTTCCCATCTAGCTTCGCGCAACGTTATCACAATGCCCTGAACAAATGTCATCACTTTCTTCATCCACGGGGCATCAGGCCTATCTAGATATCCATAACATCACTAATCTACACACACAATGCAAGGTTGATTTTGTTACAAAAGACAAGCATATCGATAGATTAGTAGAGGAGGTACTTCCACTAACACCGAGGGTCCATGAATGCTACAGGGGCCTTCACTCTATCCCATCAGGTTATGGGGTTGGATCATCCCTTGGGGGGATTCTTGGCTCTACACCTACATACACTCTAGGTAAACTTTGAGTAGGGTCCGCATAGTAGGAGTACCCTAGAGTGCTGCCTTTTTTTAAATGCCTGCATATTTACATTGTTTAGCACCATAGTAGAACTATATCTACTATTTACGCTTTTGGTGCTTCTATTCACATTTATTGCTTCTGTCTACTTATCATCGTATTTTATGCAAGAATATTATTGGTTCAATAAATATTATTGAAAACGTCCCACTGTGTATTCTCTGTATATTTATCTGAAAATAGGTAAGCACGAGTGACTGAGCAAAATGTACTGTACTGTTTATACAATCCCTGGGGTGTTAGGGTTGTCATGTTCAGTGGTTCCCAGAAACCATTTGTTCCCTAGTAGATTATGGTAGATTAGAGGGGCTTATGGTGGCACTGTGCATTAGCTGGTCTACAGGCCAATGTATCCAGTGGGGGTGTCCGGAATCAGTCATAACGCCAAACCCTTAGTTTACGCTGTCCGGACAATGTGCAGATCATATGGATTAGTAGGAACTACACAACATGGTGCTGCTGCCAATGTTGGTTAGGCTCTTTTTTAACAGTCACATCTGAGTAGTTCAATCTTGCTTTCTTAGAGACCCTACTTGCATTTTAACAGGAGACGTACCTAGTGGGAAGGGAAACAAATTCACTTCAGCTGAGCAGGCATATCCTATGCATTGGCTGTAGGTTAATTAAGCTTGGAGCATTAAAAGTTCCCACATTGTGCAAACCATATCTCTATAAAAATTTGGCTAAATACTACTGCTTTAACAATGACCGAACAAATAGTTGAGGATGTTGGAGAACAGTTACTTGGATTAAATATTTCAGAAAATTGCAGACAAGTAGTTACCATGAAATTGTTACAACATAGCCTCCCAGCAAAGGGTGGAGATGTTACCTTTGTAGTTGAGGTACACGAAGCAATCAGAACAGAGGTATTCTATTGTTGGGTTAAATTCCGGCCTGCAGATGCGCACACATAGTTATTTCATGAATTTATTGAAGATGACCCACCTTATGAGTATTTCCCATAAATGGACTCAGAAGTCCCATAAACTTACCAAGAGCACATTAATTGTTTTAAAGGCGGGCCACCCCATATCACAGAACAGGAGAGACTTGGTTCGCTCAGAAGAGAAGGAGGGACTTGGCCAGTCAAAGCATTATACACACCTCATCCAGATGTTGCTGCCTTAACACCAGCAGGAATACGCAAACTTTACAGAGATTATAAAAATTGACGGAAAGCTAACACAATACGTAATGAGAACATTGACAGTCCAACATGTGGGGGCTGCTCAGACTACGCAACCACACATGGCTACTACAATTATTAGCCCACAAACACATTCTGTGTAAGGTTCCCACCAGCTGAGAGCAAAAAATAAACAAAACAAAACACTGTCACAGGGTGGGTCTCCTTACAGGAACACACAGAACAAAAATATAATCTGAGAAAAACCATGACAATATTAGAAAACCTGGCAGGTATCAGTATACTGATACACGTTCCTCTCGTCCTTTCAAGAGACATCCAAAATGCTTTCGGAAAGACATGGACGGTCACAATACAGGTCGGAAAGGAAAGTTAAGCCAAAAAGGGAGAAACATCTCACTTTAAACTAAGGAAAACAACAGGATTTAAAAAGAAGAAGGCAGCTGGGATTAAAATTAGACAAGACTGGGCAACTGAGGACTCTTCTTCTGATCAGAGAATGGGCAGTGACAATGCTAGACAGCCCTGCAGAATTTAAAATAGCTCGCCAGAATCCAATGGATTTTCTGGGGGTAGTAGCACTGAGTGAGCATAGCTTGGTGGAAACACCTGATACAAGGGTAAATGTTCCACCTCGTTTATACAAATCAATGCTCCAAATGGAAGGGAACATACCCAGGAAGGTAAAGGGTCTCTTTTAGGAGAACCTGACCTCTGGTTACGATATTATTTTGGCAGAAAATGATTGGCTACCTGAGTTCATAAAGGACTGCCCAATGGGAGAAGAAGGTATTTTACCTGCTTTCGCCAACCAAGTACCAGAATCAGTCAAAAATTCATATGGACAGGAGTGGGCGTTAGCATTAGCTTCTGTACTTTATAGTCACCTCATCATGAAGTCCTATTAAAATCAATACCTCAACCTCAGAGACAATTCCCGATTTAGTATGTTGCAAAGAAAGGGGCGCTAGGTGGCGCACGACCTTGATGGCCGTGCTCTAGTGAGGCTCTCGCCACTTCGGGCGGAATATCCTCCGTAAATACCATCCTGCATTAATCACTAGATCCTTTTTATATCCCAGTGAGGAGCGGAAAGTTCGAGGAACATAGCGCTACTCAGATGTTGGGGTGATTACGCAATTGAGAAGACTGAGAGCTGCCGCAGTTCAGAGCGGGAGCCTGCGGTGATCGAGGGGTGAGCTGCGGCGGCCTCTGTATGTGGGAAAGACCCTTGGCGTACTGGGCCGCGGCCGTGACGGAAAGAGGAAAGGGAGCGGGGTGGACTGTGCCCAACACAACGAAAGGTACGGCTCCACAGGAACAGTGGCTGGGGGCGCTCAAGGCGCATTGCTGCGGTGGGACTGGAGCAGTTGCGCTGCAGCTGCAGTGCTGCGGCCGGATAGGAGCTGCTTCCCGCGCACGCTGTGTACGGTGCGGGCGGGCCGCACCTGCAAGACAAGGCATATGTAGACTGCGGAGGGAACAAAGGATAATGTGCTGAATGCAGTGAGGGTGGATACCCGAATATTGCCAGCTTTATCATGAGTCCCGCCATCTTGTGGTTAATTAGAGTAGAGCACCGCCATTTGGAAGGAACCCTGGAGACGGAGGCATGCGGACAAGCTACAAGCAGACAACTAGACAGGCTGGTGCAGTGAGACTCTATTACACTACAGATCATGTGCTACTGAGCTTGGGCGTAAAAAACTGGTGAGTGACACAGGCACTGTTATCGACTCTCACCTTGTATGCTGCCATTCGTGAGAGGTGGCGCCTTGCGGCTGTGGCGCCGTGATTGTAGCAGAAATAAAACACTGCTGTGAATTTGATTATCCAACCCGGATTTTAAGTGGTGTGTACAAGAGGAGGTACGGAGAGGAAGAAAGACACTGAGGTCCAACTAGGACATACCACGTCCTTGCCACCACTGTGCGCTTAAAGAGGGGGTCCCGCAATTGGGCGGCAGTGACCTGACGGAGGAGACTGGTCCACGGAGCCCCCAATTGCTGGAATGTTTGGGCACCCATTGTAGGCAAGATACCAACGGACTACGAGCAGCAACGGCCTACAGAAATTGGACATTGCCCTAAGCATAAGCGGTGTGTCCCACTGAGAAACCGACATGGGGCGCACTGATGCAAAGCAGGCTAAACTCACATTTGACTCTCGGAGAACACAGGGGGCCCACTGGGCTGACCAAGGGGACGCACCACCAGAGGAACAGCTGGACATGGACTGGAAAGCAATCCTTTTGGGAATGAAACAGAGTCTATACTCTATAGACGCTCAGATTGACACCATGAACGCCAGGATGGACTCGGTCATAAACAAACTGGAGCAGCATGACCAGAGGATTAAAGAGGCCAAAACCAGGGTGTTGAAATTAGAGGACGGAGCGACGTCCAACAGAGAGCAAGTGCAGCAGATGGACATACTCCTCAAACTAATTGCAGACAAGAATGAGGATTTAGAGGCCGCTCCCGATGAAATAACATCCGAGTCCTTGGCCTTGCAGAGTCCACCAATACGGGCCGGCTGGAAGACTTCATGGAGAAGCTGCTTATAGATCTATTCGGAAGGGAGGCCTTTTCAGCACACCTAATCATAGAGCGTGCTCACAGATCCCTTGCCGCACGTCCGCCGCCAGGAGCTCCCCAGAGACCAATTATAATGCGCTTCCTCAACTATAGAGATAGAGATGCGGTGTTGCGCCTGGCCCACGAGAAGCAGAAAGTCTGCTATGAGAACACCACATTGACATTTTTTCCCGACTTTACGCAGGCCATCCAGGAGGCCCGACGAAAGTTTACGGCGGTGAAGAAGAAACTGCAGACGCAGGCCATACCGTATGCCATGCTGTACCCAGCAAAATTGAAGATAACGCACGACAGAAAACAACACTTCTTCACATCCCCGCAACAGCTGGAGGACTATCTCAAAAAGGCTCGACGTGCTGCATCCAGTGAATCAGAAGCGAGGCGGCGCTCCAGGTCACGGTCTCCCATGGGAAATGTTGAAAGATGGGCTGGACTCTCCTCATCGTCGCAAGAACTGACATAACGGATATATGACACTGAACTGCTCCGAGCTGTTGATGTATTACAATTGTTAAAAATTTAATCACTTTGATCCGCCCGGACGCTCCCACCGTCCCACGGAAGCTGCCAGCCGGGTAGGCTGCAACAGTGGGTGGGTGTAATACAGGTGTGGAGTAGGTTTGGAGTGGGCTCCTAGCGATCCCCGTATGTGGGCGAGCCCCTTTTTTTTCTGCCTCTAGCTAGAGGCAGTTTTTGAATGTATGTTCCTGTTGACATGTTGGGAGGGATTGGCCTACATGCTTGGCAAGTTGGGGAAGCCGATGTGGGGGGGGGAGGAGCTCCTTTGTTGAGGGGAAGTATAGATATTGGACTATATAGAAATTTGATGTGGTACGTACAAATGAGTGATCTTCGAACATATTGGAAATGGCGGACACTGTAAGAGACACCAATAATATTAACATTCTCTCCTGGAATATCAGAGGGCTCAACAATCCCAGAAAAAAGAGGCACATCCTGGGGTACTTAGATAGACATGATATCGGGATAGCCATATTACAGGAAACACAGCTGGTCCCTACATACACCCCTCAATTTGCAACAAAATGGGCAGGATACAGGTGCTATGCATCGTACTCGGGGTACTCTCGAGGAGTTACAATACTGATCAAGCGAGGGATACGTTTTCAGATGGGCAGCTCTGAATCTGATCCTGAGGGGAGATACTGTTTGCTGTGGGGGACACTGCATCAACATGATATCACCATAGCTAGCTATTATGGTCCCAATACTGATGACACTCATGCTCTGCACCAACTATTGGGAAAAATTCAGACACTAAACACAACATATCTCGTATGGGGAGGAGATTTTAATACAGTGGTTGACCTGCATTTAGATCGGTCGAGAGCCACATCTGCACACTCACAACTTTGCAGTGCACGTGGCACAATCTCCTGGAAACCCAACATTTGCTAGACTCATGGAGATATATGCATCCAGGAAAAAGGGAGGGGACACATCAATCTGCCGTACATGGAACCTGGGCTAGATTGGACAACTTCATAGTCTCTGTGGGCATGGTGCACTGGATACACGAAGCAACACACTTGGTCAGGACATACTCGGATCACTCACTGGTAATGGTGACTCTTCGAGCCCCGGCAGCCCTATCCCCATATCTTGGCTAGAGGCTCAACCCTATGCACCTGCATGACCCCGTCTTTAAATCAGAAATGGAAGAGGATATCAGACATTTTTTTTTAAAGAAACGTCGGCTCCGTCTCGAGCCTCACAACGGTATGGGAGGCATTCAGAGTCACAGTATGCGGCTGGTGTATTTCAAATGGGGGAGGTATCCTAAGGGACATTCGTAACAACTTAGGCCGCCTGGAAAAGGAAATTCAGGACCTAGACAGACAGATAGCAGCGAATGCAGGGGATGGGCGATTGAAGGCGGACCTGCATAGCAAGATTACTGAATATAAATCAGTAGCCACCCGGGAATGTAGGTTTAGGAGAAAGCACCATAGGGCACGTATTTATGGAGATGGGGACCGGCCGGGCAAGGCCTTAGCAGCTGCTGTGCGAACGCCCAAATTTGCTAATTATATCACAGAAGTGCAAGATGAGCAAGGGATAACTCACAGGAACCTTCCGGACCAGCTGCGGGTCTTCACTACTTACTATAAGACATTATATACCTCCCAAAGAGGTCCCCCCCTAAATCTGCAGCACTACTTTTAGGACACTGCCTTAGCGTGGCTAGGTGACACACAGCAAAAAATTTATTTTACATTTAGAGTTGGAAGTCGATGAGATCACAGAAGCAATAATGCATATGCAAACAGGGCGGGCACCGGGGTCAGATGGACTCCCGGTTGAATTTTATAAAGCCCATGTTCGCACATTGGCCCCCATATTGAAAGCGGTCTATTATGAGGCACTAGAGGAGGGTAAGCTACCCCAGACTATGCGAGAGGCCCAAATAACCTCTCTCTTGAAACAGGGTAAACCCCAGTCCCAATGTGAGTCCTGCCGGCCTCTGTCACTGGTAAACTGTGACACCAAAGTACTAGCGAAAGTGTTAGCCACCAGGCTGAATCTTTTAATGGAGCGTCTGGTGTTGCCCAATCAGGCAGGCTTTGTCCCTAATCGCGCTACATCTCATAACCTACAAACTCTATTGGCTGTAATGCAGGACATCGACCCCCATTGCTCAGCTGTAGCTGTTTTTTTAGACGCCACTAAGGCGTTCGATTATGTGGAATTGGACTACCTAGTAGCGACACTGCAATACATAGGCATACCACCATCCTTCTTGAGTTGGGTGCAATTATTGTACAGTCAGCCGCAGGCCACAGTTCTGCATAATGGAGGCAGATCTATGCTCTTCTCTGTCTCTAGGGCATGAGACAGGGATGTCCCCTCTCCCCAGTCTTATTTGCGTTAGCAATTAAACCACTAGCTGCAAAGTTACGACAGCGCCATACAAATAGCACCTTGATCTACCTGGCTTGAGAGCTTCTTATCTCCCTATATGCGGACAATATAACCCTATATGTGAAAAATCTGCAGGATAATCCTAACTCAGTGCTACGTGAGATCACTAAATATGGAGCCCTCTCAGGTATACAATTAATTGGACTAAGTCGGCGGTGTTCCCCCTGACTGCACGGACAGTCCAACACCAATAGGACTATCCATTAATATGGGAGATGGAGGAATTCAAATATTTAGGCATATATGTCTCGCGAGACAAAGATACTTTTTTGCGTACCAATTATGGGAGGGCTATTGATAAAGTGACGGACAATATAAACAAATGGATAAAACTACCTTTGTCCATGGCTGGACGCATATCGCTTCTAAGGATTACGGTACTGCCGAAATTCCATTATTTATTTATTAACAACCCATAACACCCTGGTAGGATATTCTTTAATACGCTCAGAACACAAATGGTTATACTTATTTGGGGAGGAGCTCAGGCGAGACTCAATTTGGATACGTTAATGCTTCCATATTGGCAAGGTGGGTACGATGTCCCTAATTTCGAGCAATATTATTACTGTGCGCAGGCGCATTTTGCTGCTTACTGGTTCCATCCGCCCCCCCATATGCCACATCTAGCTGTAGAGGATGGACATATGGCTCCGGTCCCTCCGGAAGGATACATCTATGTCCCTATAAAGGACCGCGAAAGAGACCCGACCACAGTAGACTGCACAGATTTGGGGACACCGTTTACTGACGAGCAATGGGATGGAGGATGCCACCAGACTGAAGCAATTACAAGTAATAGTCGGTTACTTTTAGTCCACTACAAGTTCCTGCACAGGTTGTACTATACACCAGCTAAACTCTGTAGAATCTGACTGAGACACTCAGAAAGATGTGTCAGGTGTGGAAGGGAAGGGGCGGATTTCATGCACCTCGCATGGTGGTGCCCCAAGGTAGCTACATTCTGGGAAGAAATCTTTGCCACGATGTCTGAAATGTTGGGGATACAGCTGAGTCCGTCGCCATTGATAGCCTTACTGGGCCTCATCACGACTGTGGTCACCGCCCACAAAAGGTATCTGGCGCTGGGTATGTTATTGGCAAAGAGGCAGGTGGCGTATAGATGGGGACGAGGGCGAGCCCCTAAGTTTAAGGACTGGTTGAGACTACTCACTACTTGGCAGAAGCACCTGCATGACTATGCGCAATTACTGCCAATGAAATCTAGGCCTAAAGATATCTGGAGTCCGTTGACAGCTTATCTACTAGAGCATCAAGATCAGGACTCAGAAGAGTGTTCGGCAGGAGAGGAGGGGCTGGAGGTAGGGAGAGTACCAGATTAAATAACATGTTGGCACTGAGTGTAAGTAGGTAGCCACTGACACAAGTGGCAGGACAGATGGAGGGATTACTTGCGACTTGTGAAGTTATGCATGAAAGGATGTGCTGCAGGCATACAGCTGCGGAGATGGCATACAAAACTGTGGAGTGGGTGACATCTCGGACAGTGGTAATGATGAACTTTTCTCTATAGAGGATGACGAGTCCAAGGAGTTTCTGACACTGTATCCAGAGAAGAACAAATGGCTGGTCTTTGAGACAATTTTGTGATGGAATAATGAATATAGTGCTGCTTGGTCATGAGCTGGGAGAGGGTACGATTATGAAACGATGTACTTATAGTGTGAAGCATATGTATTACTTTGTACTGTAACAAAGTCCAATAAAGCTTTGTTAAAAATTAAAAAATTAAATAAAAATTATGTTGCAAAGAAAAAATTCAGGGAGATCCTAGATCTACTTTAGTAGCAGGGTGTGATAGAGAATTGCACCTGACCTATGAATAATCCCTTTTTTCCAGTAATGATATCTGATAATTCATATTACCTGGTCTTCGATTACAGACATTCAAATGCATTGACACGCACATTCGTAGTACAGAATATACATTGTGCCACACTAATAAATACCATTCTGCGAAAAAAATACAAAACACTAGACATCAGAAATGTATTTTTGTGCCAAAATATAGCACCTGGATGCAGATAAATGACAGGATTGTCGGCGCTAGGCTCCGAAAGCCAATTTTGTTGTTTACCCTAGGGGTATAAGAACAACCCCGGGTTGTTTTCAGCCAGGGTAACATAGTTACTTCATAATTTTGACACAGAGGCAGTGTGCTATGTAGATGACATCTATTGGATGGACGATAAATTAATGGAACACTTGTCTGGAGTGAGCCACATAACTCTTGGGTTTGCCTACTTAGGAAACAAATTTAATCTAAAAAAATCTAAAATTACCCACTTCAGTGTCCTATTTTTACGGTACAAATTGTCAAGTAAAGGCAAAAGCCTGTCTGCACAATTTTCAGAGAAATGTGCACTGCTCCAACCTTTGACAACTCTGAAAAGAACACAATCCATTTTAGGATTATTTAATTCTGGCAGGACATATATTTTGGATTACGCAGAAAGGGTGTAATCTTTCTATGACTCAATTAGACCTGATTTTTCAGTGCACCATTGGACACAAGAACATACTGATGTACCACGTTCCTTGCAAGCTGACATGATAGCTTCCAAACATTTAGACACACATCAACACAACTAAATTGGTGATCTGCGTAGTCACTGGACTAACCGGGTACACCTACATCACTTTCAATGAAGGCGATTTAGTACCTATTGCTTACAAATGACATTTGTACAGAAATGCTGAAATGCTTTTTGCACCAACAGAAAACATACTTATAGCAGTACAGACTGCTGTAGTGAGAGAGCACTAGCGCAGGGGAAATGCATAAGTGTTGTGACTCCGGTACCAACCCTATATGCCATTACAAAGGCAAGCTTTTGGAATGCTAAAGCACTGCAACCACAATTAATTTAATGTGCTAACTCTCTAATTGCAACAGATATTGGTTACAGATTTGATTCCACATCACAAACAAAGGCATTTCTGCGATACAAAGAAGAATGTCCTCTGCTGAATGAAATTATGCTTCTAGATTGATATGAAGTATAATTTATACCAATGGATCCCCCCAGCCAGCCGTAGGTACGAAACAGCAATATTCCATGGCATGCACAATTGTAATAGGACGCATGCAGGATGTAAAGTTTCTTCCTGGGGAAACACACACTCACTCTTCAGGAGACTGTGCGGTGAAGCTTGCGAAACTAAAAGCCCTGTTACTGGCACTAGAAAATACAGATCATGAATTCTCCACACTTATGGTGTGTGATACTATATACTGTCTCTAGTACTACGATGAATAGTTACGTTATTTGGCCAGAATGGATTTAGGGATTCTAAAGGTTGCACAGTAAAGCACAAGATGCTCTGGGAACAAGTGGCAAAGCTGAAAGAAGGCTTGCCGCGGGCTCATGTTTTTCATCCATTGAGTAATAAATATGTTGGTTTTGACATTGAAGGGAATCATTTGGCGGATGGAGCCACCAAGGCAACAGTATCCACTGCTGCCGTTGCTGCAATCACTCACTCTTGCACAAGAATAGACGGAACAACTATGATAGTTGTCAATTCCACGTGTAACAGCTCAGCCCTGCCGAACGGCTTTCCACTCAACTACTCTTACAAGTTACATGTGAAAAACATCCTGTATGCTTAAATTTCATGAGTGGGGGATAGAGTAATCCCAAACACTGATCACAGATTGGGATTGATACTAGCTGCACATGATGGTCTGGGTCCAGCACATGCAGGGATCTCTGCCATAGTTTCACCACTAAGGCAGCGCTATTGGTGGCCAGGTCTTACTAAGCACACCATGGACTTTTACCTCAAATGCGACATCAGCCAGCGGATGAAGGGCTCCATCGTAGCATGTCCAGCGCAAATACCTTTATTGATCACAGATAAACCTCTTGTGTGTGTCTATTTGGATCACGGCAGCCCCTTACACTCTGATGGGCTGACAAGCACATCTTGCTGGAAGTGGATTCATGCTCTAGATTCCTGAGGGTTTGGCCCCAATGCTCAGCTGATGCTCTAACTGTTATAAAGGATTTGCGAGTCTTTATCGGCACATACATAATTGACACACTACATTCTGACCAGGACCCGCCATTTAGCTCCCTGGCTTACAAAGAAGCAATGGGGAGATTTGGGTGTGGCCTTGCGGTACTCCTCCCCCTATCATCCTGAGGGAAATTGGGTAGTCGAGAGGAAAAACCATTACTTAAAGCAGTCCTTAACAGCAAGGGTATTAGGCTCAGGTGGCAGTTGGGTCAATCAATTATATGGAGTCCAGAGGGCACTTAATAACATGGCAAAAAAATCCCAAGGGTGTCATACACCTTATGAGCTTCTGTTTGGGGTAAGGATTTGGGTACCCGACCTTGATAGTGTTGGCACAGTGGCAGCTGAAACTCCATTTGACCTCAATGATTGTTTGGATGTTTTACAGGACCTTAAAGAATAGCAAACTTTACAAAGCAATGTCGCAGTCAAAAGCACCACCACTGGGGTAGTGAAAATGTGTGTCCCAGAGATTGGGAACCTGTTCAGAAAGAAAATTGTGGACAAGAATGAATTTGGACCATCTTACAGAGTGCCAGTACCTGACCTAGCTATCGATGGAATGAGAACTGTCATTCTGCCCCTTGCCAGCTGCCGAGAGATGATGTTTGTCTCAATTGATCTGCTCAAAACATACTTTATGTGGCCGATTCTCAACAGTAGGCCACATGGGCTCCTGGGTAGCTGCCACACTCCTCTTGCTACTGTAAAGGAAGTCCAGATGGAAGCTTTAATAATGACTGAAGACTCCACTTTACAAAGAGCAGCTATGAACGACAATGAAATGATGCTTCTCCCTGATGACACAGCTACAACTGTACAGTCAACAAGTACAGAAATCCAATTTGAAAAATGTACAGCGTCTATGTCAACATACCACAGTTCGAGCCACCAGACGGCGTCTGGCTATTTCGTGTACTCTGACGACTTCTCATCAGATCCAAGGTAATCTGAGCAGCTGACACTGCCTCTCCCTTTCAAACTTCGAGTTTATGCTTTCTATCTTTGGCTGAAAGTGACTTAATTAATTGTTCCCTTGATGGATTCATCTGCGGATTACAATAGGCTTACTTTTTCTGGTATTCTGGATTGGTATAGTAACTGTCTTTTTCCTACTTCTGAATTGCTGCTTTCTCCCAGAATGCTCTGCAGAATAACTTGTGAACTTGGTTTTTAAACCATTCATCACCCTGGTGAACATTACAGCAGTTCCAGTTCCTGAAGGAATTGTATGGGACAGCTGTATATGATGTATATGGTCCAACTAAACTTTTAAAAATGTCATATTTGTTCAAAACTTCTCTAAATTACATCATCACCTCTAGTACTTTCTATGATGGTTGCAACATTGAAACTGTGAATAATTTCCTTTCAGATTTAGAGCAATCAGCTGCATTCAAATGAGGACTTGTTAGATAGTACAAATATTGTTGGAAACATGTTCTGTTACCAACATTATGGTCACAATGTTTTACATAAAGCCAGTATCCCACGCGCTGTTTATAATTACACACAGTGGGAACAATGCCCAACATTCCCAAAAGGTAGTTCAAAGACTTTTGTACAAAAGTTTGCTTATTTTTCAGGTTTTAACACATCAGACCCAGCCTCATATTACTATCGGCTTGCACCTACAACGGTAAAGATAACAATGCTAACAAACACCAAACTGATATACTCTGCTTCCTCTCCCAACAGTCTGTACAGGGTTTCAACTTTTGGAAAGACACAATAGAAACAAAGTCTATCCGGGAGAAAAAAGATTGGCAGGTTCAGGGGACAGAGGCTTTATTAGGAACGTGCCTCATACCACATCAAATGGCTTTCTCGAACAAGACAGAGCAATAAACTTCATGACTATGTAGCAAAAACAAAGGATTTGAACACACCACATATTCCTACATTCTCACATTTCGATAATTGGCAGAACTTTACACACTTTACTGAGGATACACTAGACACCATGATACAAAATGGTTCTTTCAATCCATCAGACCCCATCTGGAAGGGTTGGTTGGTTTGGCCTATGAAGGGTATCAGTCTAGATTCCTGGGTAACAATGAAGGCTTTAGGATCAATATTCTTGATCAAAGATATGTACAGACAGAACACTCAGGGGTGGTGATATCATATAGTGTTGGGAAGTTATGCCTAGATTGGCTAAAAACCTCAACACTCTTCCAGGTAAAGCAACACTTGTCCCTTCTTTCTGTTGACATGGATCTCAGGGATTTTTAGTAGGTCACCGAAATCCTGTCAAAAGTGCTTTTTGTATAGAATATACAATGAGATGTGGAAGATTTCTCAACAGGAAGCTGCAGAGAGATTGTGCATGATCAATAGGGTTAATCTAGAATTGACTTTGGCTGTGGTTGACAATGGTATGACCAAAATATCATCCAAAATCTTTCAATGGGCAACATAGTGTTTTCCACAATTGACATAATATGATAAGACAAGTCTATCTTACAACATGGACAGTCACAATTACGGTCTTAAGTAATGCTGAGCTGGATGTTCCAAACATTACCTTATGGCCACATGCCATGGCTGTGAGAAGTTAGCCTGGCATATGCTGTCCACTTTTCTATTGGGCGCCCTGCACCAGTCCAAACGACCCTTAATAATTGTAGGTTTAAAGACAACCTATATAGAAAGCTATCCTAGTGGCAGCTGTGGAGAGCAGCCTTCAGGCTAAGTCTTGAAGGAATGTAAAGCAGCTTGTTTTATCAGTCTATAATCTCATGAATGACCAAATGAAAGGAGAACGACACCACATCTATAAATAAAAAGTATATGTATTTACTCTAAACACATCCCTCTAGTCTCTTTATGAGGCTAGAGGCAAAAGTACAGTCAGTAAACTTAATTAGCACAGCACAATATACGTTGAGACCTAGGGGCGTACCAAACCATATATTAGGAAACTGGTATAAGAACCACAACCAACATAGAAACAAGGCCTAGAGCCTTCAGAACCGCTAGGGCCACCAGGAACCACCCAAGGTAGTGACACAGGGGACCCACTGGAGACGTGTGCAGTGTCTAAACACAGCCGCAAATCATCATTAACTTCTATTGCGAAAGTCGCAGTTTGAATTTTAAAGAATAAGGACACTTAGAAGAGTACTTGGAGCAAACCCCTTTAGAACTAGGAGGTTCTAGAGTCAACACCCACGGGAGCACCGGAGTACTCGAGTTACCTCACCCAGGGAAACCGGGTGCATATGTGTCTTTTCGTGTCGGGTTTCATCGTCGATTTCAATGGTGATCTGATGCAAAATGGTGCTGGAGACCAAGTTTAAAGTGTCCGGGTGGATCCAAAGGTGGATCGGAGATGTGAAGAACCTGAAAGCAGAGGGGACAGAGTCTGGGTCACTTGTCAGTCACCAGGAAGGCAATGAGTGAATGCCCACCGATGTCGGGTGATTTCAGGTGAAGAAGGTGAAGCGTGACTCTTCAGCCAAGAGGACCAGGAGGCAAAACGCCAACCAGGAAAGCAAAGATTGACTTTGGTGGAGACCAGCAAGGTCTGAGTGACTCCCAACTCAGTGGGTAGTCAGGGCACATCTGGAGCAACCAGGGAAGCCCAAAGGAAAGAAGAGTTACCTTCATGGGAACCTAACAGTTGATGGACCAGGTATCGCAAAGGAGCCTCAAGCAGAAATGCTAGAAGCGGGCTCACGGAACACTCATGGAGTGTAGGCTCACACTCGTCAGTGCAGATGATGCTCAGGGCTTGGACTACAAGTAGCCTAATGCACAGCTTCTGGAAAGCTCGGGAAGTTGATGCACTAGCAAATGTGCATGGTGTCCAGGAGTTCCGGTCCCACATCACTCGTGAGGGCTGCAGGTCTCAGCTTTGCTGGGATCTCGTGGTAGCCCTCAGAATTCCGAAAGTCTATGTCCTGAGTCGCAAATACTTTGGGTTCCAGTGGGAGCCTCGGTAATGCAGACCGGCAAGCTGCTTCTTTGGTGCCTCTTTAAACAGGGAAGTCACTCTTTGACTCCAAGGGAGATTCTTTCCTCTTGTAGTCTTGTAGAATGTCGAAGTTCCAGGATATATGTTGCAGAGTTCCGTCCAGGTGTAATCTGAAGTTCTAAGGACTGGGGTCCCATACTTATACTAAGTTAGGGGGTTGGACATGCTCTGGGGACCCACCTATGGGAGGGTCAGGTGAGAGGGGTGGCTACACCCCTTTCTGTTTGTCCAGTTTCACGCCAGAGTAGGGGCTGAGTGCCCCTGCAACCGGTTTGAGCTAGGGTATGCACAGGGACACCAATTGTGCCCCGAGCACTGTCTGAAAAGCATTCTCTGAATGCACCCACCTAGCCCCAATACACTAAAGCCTGTCTGGGAGGTGGTTACACCTCCCTGTGACAGGAAACCTATTGTCCAGGCCTCCCCTGCTGGAGTTTCATCCAGTTGCAGGAGGTCATACTTGTGTCTGTGGATGCAGAATCCATTTTGTGATGCTAGGGCTCTTTTAAACTATTACCGGTTAGGTATGTGTGTATATGTCTCTCCCTCTAGAAGGGTGGAATTCTACCCCCGCTGCCAGGACTGGTGGGGGGTAGGATTCAAAAGTGTTTGACACTAAACACTACATGTTTCCATGCAGCCATTCCAAAGTTAGCATTTACCGTGAGGTTATAATCCACTTAAGAGTATATGTTCCGGGTGCATCACAGAACAGCCTCTGAGAATTGATTCTGAAAGCTGCAGAGGGGTGCTGCTCATGCATGGGCACCCTCTCACACAAAACCAAGCACTCTGCCTCCAGGATTGATAAGGCCTGCCATAGGAGTGACTTATAGGTTTATATGTGTCAGTGATTAAAGGTAGATATATGTAACCAATATCTTAGTAAGGGGTGCATGCACCACCTTACCCAGTAGCAGACCTGTGATGACATTTTGGAAGGCTTCCCAGGGGTGGCATAATACATGCTTCAGCCCTTGGTCAGGCCTATAGGGTACCTATGCCCTTGGTACCTAGGGTACCATATACTAGGGATTCACAAGGGTAACACAGTAACCAATCTGGAGTGTACCTAAAGTACATGCAATCATTTTAGAGAGGAAGCAGCTAGGCTGGGGTCCTGAATAGCAGGGCCCCAGCCAGACTAAAGTCGAGAAACAGTGAAATACAAGCAAAAAGTGGGAGTAACCATAGTAAGTAGATCCTACTCTCCTACAATGGCATTACATCAACAGTACGGATCTGTTTTCAACGTACAATCTAACAGAAAGACAGATATCAATGGCATGTAGAGATGTGAAATATACCATGTTGCCCATTGAAAGATCACCATAAACTGACTGGATAAGCCATGGTTACATCACCCTACCAGTCATGACCTTTTAATTCCAATATTGTCTCCAATGCCAACAGGTAGGCAGATCTGAAGTGCTAGGGGACAGATATGTGCAAGAGCATTGAGAATTACTGTTCAGATATAGATGCAGGAATGGGAACCCAGAATTCTTTCTTAGCGGCTCCAACTGTGAAGTTGCTTTAAGTGGCTCCTCAGTTTGCAAGTATATTTCCCTCCACAGGGCATGCAATGCCTCAATGACAAACTTGACTTGTTATCTGAAGGGTTCTCCAGCTGCAGTGATTCATCCTGTATTCAGGCTGCTCTCAAATGGGAGCTATTTGCTGCTGAATGATCAGGGTTGCTGAGGAATGGTACCAGGCATTGCTTATCTAGTGACGGTTAATTCCATGGTCATTTGTACTTTTTCCACCTTCCCGCACAGTTAGGGAGACAGCAATATTGCGTTAAATAAATGTTTCCAACATCAAATTTGACTCCCTAAGCAAACTGAAAGCCATACTTTTAAAGAAGGATGTGGCTTTAACTTCAGCCATAGAGATGTTTGATTTCCAGGTTGCAAGGTCCTCATCTGAGATACAGACACTACTCTACTCTGCTCTAACCTCTTGCTGCATTTTGGGGACTTGGTCCATCAAATCTTCAATATGTCTGATACGAAAGGAATTGTGAACTTTTTTTAGTGTATCAGCTCTGGTTTGTTTAACACATTTCTGACGATACTCTGAGTAATACCATCTTTCATACACTCTGTGTTGGGAAGCATTTTTGAAGGGCTCCAGTTTGTCCTGCTACTTGTGGCTGAAGTACTGATTTTTTTCTATCTGCACCTCAATAGACATCCCAGTTCAACTCGGAATGGAGACAGAACTGCTACAGCTGCATTGCTGTGAGTGCATAATACACTGCTTCAGCACACCTCAGCTTCAAGAACTAAATGACCACTGGTTCTTGTTGTTCAGCCCAGTGTGGCTTGACTGCATCCAACCTCTGCCTGCTTTGCTGCCACGAATGTGTCCTGGGTACATGTCTCGGATCAGAATTGGTTTCAACACCATAAATAAAAGTACTAATGGACCCTTTAATTGCCCATGAGTATTGCTGTCCCCAGCATATGCCATTGATGAAGAACGCTTTCCTCGAGCTGCCCTGGAATGCTTCAGCTCCTAGTGATGTGAACAACAGCTCTGCAGACAACTTGTGGGACCTGACGCCTCCATCAGCTGCTACTGTGGGTACTGGCTGGAATCCTCTTTGCTCCACAAACTTGCTAAGAGGTGCACCTCTGGGAACGTCTGCGGATGTGGGCTACAGCATTGTTGTGTCTACCACTCGGAACACATAAACAAGTGGCTTTTTTTCCATGTGGGAACAATTTGGTCTCTTTTTAAACAAAATGTACCAAAACAGCTTTTTCTTTTTCTAGGCACTATGGCTTTCTGAGTGCTTGGGATCTCAAGTGATATAATGGCCTTTTAAGACTTGTTATATATTTTATTGGGAAGCCCACTCTTAGATACATTTAAGAGTAGTTTTTTAAACATTTTAAAAATCTTCAGCAGTTTTTTATAGATATCTTTTAGATCTTGACCATTAGTATAAGGAGTGGGTGTTATATGAGCCTATGTAGTGAGGCAGCTTACATCTTCCTCAGGAATAATATTTCCAGCTGTGACCTTTTTCCACAATTTTGCATGCATGACAATGTTGGATTAGTCTTGCTAAAACTAAACTTGTTTTCACATCTACCTTGTGCAACATTATCACAACGCCCTAAACATCATGTAAAAGGTCTTATTTGGCACTATTTGCAAATGTCGCCACTATCTTCATCCAAAGGGCGAAAGGGCCATCTACATATCCAAAACATCACTAATCCATGCGCACAGCACACAGCTGCTTTTATTATACAAGATGAGCATCCCAATAGATTAGTAGAGGAGGTACTTTCGCTGACACTGAGGGTCCTTACATGCTAAGGAATCACCATGCAGCAGTCTGACATCTTGTGAGGGTTGTCCAGTTTGTGACAAAGATGCGGTCCTCTATCCCATCAGGTAATGGGGTTGGATCATCCCTTGGGGGGATTCTTGGCTCTACACCTACACACATTCTAGGTGCACTTTGAGTAGGTTTACATAGTAGGAGTATGCTAGATTACTGCCTTAAATGTCCACTATGTATTCTCTGTATATTTCTCAGAAAATAAGTAAGCATGAGTGACTGAGCGAAAGGTACTATACTTTTTCCACAATCCCTAAGGGGTCAGGGTTGTCATTTTCAGTGGTTGCCAGAAACCATTCGCTTCCTGGTAGGTTAGGGGGCTTACAGGGGCACTGAGAGTTGGCTGATCTATAGGCCAAAATATCCTATGTGGGTGTTGGAATCAGTCTTGACACGAAACCCTTAGTTTATGTTGTCCAAACAATGTGCAGATCCTATGGATTAGTAGGAACTATATGACACTAGGTTTAGGCAGAATAGTAGGCCTCAAGCAGTAGTGCAGTCTTCTCAGAGCACGGGCCAGTCTTCATACAGTAGGGCAGACCTCCTAGTGCAGCAGTGCAGTCCTCTGAAGTACACAACAGACAGGCCACAGGAAGCAGGGCACTGCTCTGAGAATACTTATGCAGTTCTAGATGTAAACTGAGGAGAAAGGAGAGTATGTAGCCTTACAGCTAGAGCGGTCAACCTCGAAGCTGGGAACCAGGTTCGAGTCTCAGTAACGACGCTCAGCATCCTGTGATTCTTGGCAAATCACTTAATCTCCCCATGTCCAATTGAAATTAATATGTTCAACTGTAACAAAACTGGCGCTCAGTTAAAGTGCTCTGACATCTTCGGGTCTAGTTAGTACAAAATAAAATGTCCAAAGGTTCGCTTTTTATACTTTGTGGCAGCTTTGAAGTAAAAGAAGGTTCTGGAGTTCCCTCCAATAAAAGTATCTGCAAATTACTGCCTCTCTGCCGTGGTCCCAATCAGTTTGCAGTCACAATATGTTAGTGGGAAGTTCTTTGAATGGGAGAGAATGCATTTTCTTTGTGCACAGCTCTGCCCCCCTGATACTGCATTAAATGGCCCATTCTGCCAACACACAGTCACTCTATTGGGTGGCTGTCTGGGAGCAAAACACACAGACCAGCTACAAACTAAATCTAGTCATGTGACACAGGCAACAAGCAGCAGGCATCCAATGGTTAGGACCAGAAAATGCCAACTTTCTGAAAGTTCAAACAAAACAAGATGCCAGTACTGTGCAGAGCTTTACCAAATGTCAGTGAACAATGAATCAAACAATTGGACCACTCAAGTCCTCCAATTCCGTCTGTATAAATCTTTCAATTAAATTGTTTTTTTAGAAAAATTCTTTAAAGAGCATTTTCATTTTACAATGGAACAAGATTAGATGTGCAGTTTTTTTGCAACCTAACTTTTACATTTTTCAAAGCAAGAAAGGGGGGGAAAAACTAAAGTTTTTTTGGGAAAAAAACGAGAGACAAAAACTTCTTATTACAAGCATACAATCACATTACCACATTAATTCCGTGATACTTTCATACACATACTCAAATCATTCACTCAAGTACCATCCAAACAAAAATGGAAGTGGGGGGTTGGAAAAAACAGGTGAATAATGCAACGTGTACCTCACCTAGATTTGGCAGAAATCTATATTTTTTGTACCAGTGGGGTACTATTGAATCTCTATTTTACATAAAATTGTATAAAGTATCACACAGGCCATCTAACAGAGTTATAAATATTTTGATTTTGGAAGACACAAAACAAAACAGATTGGCAACTACAAAACAAGGTTGACGCGTTTCGAAACCCCTGGCTTGTGGGGGTTCTCCTCAGGACCGTAGAAATCTCACAGTTCAATATCTTATTTGCATGGAACCCCAATTGATCGTCACGCTTGGCTGTTTTCTTTTCCCCAATACGTGCTTTGTCTCAGTTTGACAGTGTGAATGGTGAATGAAAATTAAACAGAGGCAATATTTGCTCTGTCAATGGTGAGATGTGGTTCTAAAAAAAGAAGCGCTTGCCTTACACTTGATTGCGTTGAAGTGACTTCCAATTGGGAACCGTGGCTTAAATGGTGATGTGTTAACTAAGGATTTACAGATTTAATGAAGGCATGAGACGATGGGCTGGGATTATTCTAAATGCAATGAAAACCCTGGCACCACACAGTGTAATTACACCGGGGCAGATGGGTGGAAAGTCAGATAAATAAAAGCAAAGCAGCTTACTCACGAGATAAGAACAAGAATTACAGCCCTGTTTAACAGAAAAGCTCAGAGCGAGTGAAATCAGATAACACTTGTGTGAAATGCTCTTAGACAAAGAAAAAAAACCCTAAAGCGCTTGCTATCACAATATTACTTGTAAGGCTACAAGTAATTGGTGGTGCCCCGTTGCAGGTTCAATTGACAAAAAAGAGGAACAAATAGGAAAGATTGACTACTTTGATGCAAAGCTTTTAAAAGGACACTTGGAGAAATAAATGGAAAGCAATGGGTGGGCTGTAAGCCCACAAAGCCTACACAACACGCCTCAAAGACATTAGATAACCAAATTTAACAAAAAGGTCCTGTCAGGTGTTCTCATGAGCCAGTTTGGTTCTTCTGAGTTAGCGTCTATAATTTTTAAAGAGATTGTGTCTGGTGAGCTTGTTTTTGGTCCCGGGCTCGACGGCCATCTAGGTAAACCTACCAAATGTAAACATTTAGAAAAAACTAGACACCCAGGGGATTCCAGGGAGGCATATCTCCAATGGGTCCCTCAAAGTTTTCTTTAAAGAAAATCACTTTTTCCTCACATTTCCTACCACTCAGCGTTCCCCTTGGTTTCCTGATAAAAATGATACCTCCCTTGTGTTGGGCCCCAAAGCAGAGTCTGCCTAAAACATATAAAATACAAAACGGAGGGGGGAACCAAAGTGTGTCCAAAAAGGCAATTTTTTATACGTTTTAGGCTGACTCTGCTTTGGGCAACTACACAAGTGAGGTATCGTTTTCCTTAAGAGACCGAGGAGAATGATGGGTGGTAGAAGTTTTTTGCTGGTGCGGTGATCCTTCACTTTTCCAACACAGGCATGTCAGGAAATATTTACTTTTTAGCTATATTTGAGGTTTGAAATGGATTCTGGGTAAGAAAATGCTGGGGGATCCATGCAAGTCACACCACCAGCCAATTAACATTCCACCCACACCAACACACAAGTACTAGTTCACAAACACAGCACCAGCCAAGCACTATACACGGACACCACCAGACAAGCACCATCCAACAGACACCACCAGTCAAGCACAAGTCCACACACACCACCAGGCAAGCACTACTCCACACACACTGCTACAAAGCACTAGTCCACACACACCATCAGCCAAGAAAAAGTCAACACACACCATCGGCCAAAGCCCACTACATGCAGATCAACAGCCGAACTCCAGTTCTGGCACACACACACAAACTTTCTGTGGTATCTAGTGATTTTCTCCCCCCCCCCCCCCCCTTTGGTGGCAGATGAGCCTAAACATGCTGCTAATTGGCCCCCACAGGGGGCACAAAATAGCTAAAATGGGTGCCTAAAAAGAGGAGCGACCCTTGACTATGGACCATAGACATATCCCTGGTGCCTAGTAGGCTTTCTACTCCCACCTGGGTGGCAGATTGGATGTAATAACCACCATCTGTCCCCCAGGTGTGTGCCCATTTTTGGGGTGGTGGGATCATTGGCAGGCCCAGTCTGGGCAGCCCCCACCCCTCTTTTCTAAAATAGAAAATCTGTGGTGTCAAGGGAGATTTCAACACCCCCCTGGGCAGCAGATCAAATGTAATAGCCCCCATCTGCCCCTCAGGGGCAGACAGATGGCCCCTTTTGTGTTTGTTGGTGGGGGCTTTAGCATGCACGTTTTGAGCAGCTCCCACACCCATTCATTCCCCCAAAAATGCATTTGTTCCTCTGTGGGCTTTCTGTCCCCCTTGGGGTCATATCGAAGTAATAAACTCCATCTGCTCCCTCCAGGGGGGGCAGAAAGTTTGCTAATATTAGGGTCTGGGGGGGTGTGGAGGCAGTGGCAAGCCCATTCTGGGCTGCCGCCACCCTTTTTTTATTAAAAAAAAAGAATCCCTGGTGACTAGTTAGCTTTCTGAGCCCCTCTGGGTCAGATCAGGGGTAATAGCCCCAATCGTCACCCTTCGGAGGGCAGAAACACTGTCCTTTTGGGGGAGGGGCATTGGCATGTCCATTCTGCCAACCCCCCACCCCTTTTTTACATGGAAAAAAATCCCTGGTGTCTAGTGAACTTTCGGCCCCTCTAGGGGCAGATCGCGGTAATAACCCCCATCTGCCTCCTGGGGTGCAGAGAGGCTGTCCTTTTTGTGTTGCAGGATGGGGGCATTTATCATGCCCATTGTGGGCATCTCCCAACCCTCTTTTAACAATAATCCCTGGTGCCTGGTGGGCTTTCTGCCACCTCAGGCATATCAGGGGCTATTGCCCAGGGTAGGCAGAAAGGCTGTAGACATGTTTGCGAGGCGTGGGGCATTATAAAACCCATTCAGGGTATTAAAAAAAATCCTTGGGCTTTTAGCCCCCCCGGGAGCGGCAGAAAGACAGAATATGCCATAATATACAGAGGGGAGCAAAAGCCCTTGTCTAAGGCTGCTCCACCCTCCGTGGTGTCTAGTGGGTAGATCCCCACTTGGGGATTGCCCTCATTTGGTGATCCCCAAGCAGAGATCCACTAGATTCATACTCCCCTTTCCAATGATACCTCCCCCGTCTGCCTGCGTGCTCCAGGGCCTCAGGAGCCCCCTGAGCACATAGACGTTGAAAGTGAAGTGAGCCAAATTGGCTCATTTCACTTTTATTTTCAATATAATGACATCAGCGCGCCATGCACGCAATCATCATTGCATTGAAAATAATATGTCTCAGAAGGTTGGGGAAGCTCTTCCCCAGCTCCTGTGGCTGAAAAAAAAATACCTATGCTGTTTACAGCAGAGGGATTTATGGGCAGATGTACGACAGAGTCTATCCTAGACACATGAGCACTGTACACTGTGGCACATGATGGATCCATTCCGTCATGCACAATGAACCGGTTAGAGCTCACATGAGTCACTTTATCCTTATCACATTTTCCTTCAGGTCCCTTTGTATACTATCAGGAACTTGAGATGATATTTGAGTGTCAACATCAAACCCAATAGAACATTGCTGCAATTGTGAGGGGTGTGCAACTAAGTTATCACTTTTGCCTGTCTGTTTTTTGAATGAGTGTGGTGGGGGTGGGGAAAGGAGTGGGAGGGGGATGAGGGGTTGCAGGGACTGCAGTGGGAAAAGGATGAGAAGGGAGAGCAGATCACATGCTCAAAGGGAAATACAGAGACAAAATGGGTGAATAGAGCAGGATGCTCAATAGGAGAGGAAATCATGAGATTAGAGGCAGAAAATATGGAAACAGAGCAGAAGGCCCAAAAGCAGGAATCTTAAAAGGAGCAGAAAACGGAAGAACAGACAGAGAAATCAAGAGAAATGGAAAATGGTTGAACAGAGCAGAATGCTCAGAGAGAGAGAACAAGAGCAAAAGACAGGAGGACAAGAACAGACGAGCAGAGCAGAATGCACAAGAGTAGAGAAAAGGCACAGAGAATAGGAGGAAGAGCAGAGGATAGGAGTGTCAGAGCAGAGGATGTAGAGAACAGTCCAGATACAGTTAGGTCTGTGGGGACCTGGACCTGTGCACCTAATGTTCTTTATCTTATTATTTTTAAACTTGGATTATGGTCATTTACTGTAAACAGATTAGCAAGCAGCCATGATGCAGTGAAGAATTACATAGTAATACCTAGGTGTAGGAAATCTGCCTTTGCTGCATGATCACTGTGAATATTTCGCCTTTTTGCTGAATCTTATTTTGCTTACTGTAGAACTCTGCACTTTTCCCCTTGTAAGTGAAATCCCTGTGCTCTGTCTTCAAACATGGTTGAATTGACATAATCCTAATAGTCATTTCTAGCTTACCTATAACTCAATAGTATATGGCACAAAATAATCCCAGGGCTTGTAAGTTAAATGTCCCTAGTGGAGTGCAGTGCCTATTATGCAATCCATTACATGGCAGTGCACATATGGCTTCTAGCCTACTATTGTAGCCTAACTACAGTAGGGTAACAATTGCAATTCAACCTGTCAAAATAAACCCTATTGACAGGTCTAAACCTTCATTCTAAATATTAGTGCGGATGTTACTTAAAATACCTAGTACAATTTCTTGTAGCGTAACAATCTGAAAGAATTTAGTGCTATTTTCTTAGCATGAAATGCACACCACATCCAAAATGGACCCCAGAATTCATTTTGCACTCAGAAAATAGAACTAAATGCAATAGAAAAGAAACAGCTGCAGCCAGCTGGCTCTCGGGCTCTGTTCCTGTGCTCAGGGGTGTGCCTGAAAGTACACAAATGGGTGTAATTTCACAATCTTTCAAAAAATAGCAACACAAGACTAACAGAAAATTACTGAGATTACTCTGGTTACTCAAGTATAATTAAATCCTCACCTAAGCCTAAGAAAGACATATAGAAACATAATGTTATTGTGTTGTTACAGTGCTGCAAGAAAAAGCTATTTTTATTGTAGGAAGACTGACTGACCGATAGAGAAACACAGAGAAGCAATAATAAATATTATTTCTGCTACCTCAGGATAGTAACTAGCTTGAAATATGATTCAACAAATATTTTTGATGTAGATCAATAGCCCACTTAAATGATGATGTCATATCTTTGATGTATATTAAGGATAAGTAACTTTGAAAGTTAAATTTGTCCTCCTTGAAATTCCTAAAGGCTAATTTGCATTAATCTCTAGTCACAACCATCTGAGTGCTCAGGTCCGGATGAGAGATAAAAACTGTTAACAGAAGAGAGCCAATGTCCTGGTTGTGTGGAGGTGTCTTTTTTACCTCTGGCAGGATGCCAATTTGGGCACTACCCAGAAAGGTATTTTATTCCAAAGGGGAATCTTCTGTCACAGGCACATGTTAGATAACACATGTACAGGCCCCTTCCTTTGTTCACCCTTTCAGGCAGGCACGAATCCCAGTTGGAGAGGAGAAGCCACCCGAACTAGTTTGGAATAAACACAGAGCAGGAGCTTTTCATTACACTGGTCATACTTTTGATGGGCACACAAGGTGTATAAGGGGAGAAGTGTTTCACCATCTTGGATTTTAGGATTGAGGAGCACTGTAGGATTGCTTGCAATACATAAGACAGGTACTGCTGCAAAGGTGGGGAGGGTTACCACTGGAAACCTTTACAGCATTGATTAAGGAGGATTGAGGAGTAACACACATGCACAAGATAGTGCCAGACATAAATGAAGCATCCCCTTGGCACCTTCTTCTGAATACTTTCTGCACCTCAAGAACAACAGAAGTCCAGACCTTTAATCTGTGTCCAGAGAGGCGCACTTAATGACTGGACCTTCTCTCAGGTCAAATATGTGGACTCAAAGAAGCATAAAGCTGACCTTTTATTCAGGCTACAGGGATGCAACAGGCTACAATAGGCCTCTCTGAAAAATGCACAGTCAACCAGTTCCAAGTGGACCTGCCCTGGACCCTGCTGATGGATTCTGTTTGAGTGATTCCTGACCCCAAAGTCCTGTGCCTGGATTTTTGGAACCCTTGGCTTATATTAGAGTATAGTCCTTCTGCCTAACTCAAAAACCTGGGACTTAGCTTTTTCAAGACTTTTTGTCTGGAGAACTGACAGAAGATCCGGACCAATCTGTCAATCTACTAAGGGTGCATTGCTGGTAAGACTGACTTTGCCATAGCTTGTCCTACGTTTTCCTCCACACGGGAAAGTCTGTTCCAGCTGGCCTGCTGCCAAGTGGCATCCAACAACATTAAATGCTCTTTGGCTATAGCCTATAGCATTGACTCAGTGGAGGAATCCTTCTTCCTGAAAAGCTTCTAATTCTAAAGATAGAAACTTTACTGGACCAGAAGCCAAGTGATGTCCTATCAACGTCAACAGCTTCTTGGGTGTGAAATCCTGCCCAAAGCTTTTTCTACATTCACTGATGGCTTGATTGAGATTCTAATAGGGGCAGCTCATTGTCATTGACCCCATTTTCAGATCCAACCTCCTGCCCCATTGAAGATTCTACCTTCCAAGAAAATTTCTAAGTATGAAGGTAACACTTTGATCGGGACCATCTCGGTCTCAGGCTCTCAAGCTCTGTTCCTGTGCTTAGGGGTTTGCCTGAAAGTACACAAATGGGTGTAATTTCACAATCTTTCAAAATGTAGCAACACAAGACTAACAGAAAATTACTGAGATTACTCTGGTTACTCAAGCAAAATGAAATCCTCACCTAAGCCTAAGAAAGACATATAGAAACATAATGTTATTGTGTTTTTACAGTGCTGCACGAAAAAGCTATTTTTATTGTAGGAACACTGACTGACCAATAGAGAAACACTGAGAAGCAATAATAAATATTATTTCTGCTACCTCAGGATAGGGACTTGCTTGTAATATGATTCAACAACTATTTTTGATGTAGATCAATAGCCCAATTTAATGATGATGTCATATATTTGATGTATATTAAGTATAAGTAACTTTGAAAGTTAAATTTGTCCTCCTTGCAATTCCTAAAGGCCAATTTGCATTAACCTCCAGCCGCAACCATCTGAGTGCTCAGGTCCGGAGGAGATATAAAAACTGTTCCCAGAAGAGAGCCAATGTCCTGGTTGTGTGGAGGTGTCTTTTTTACCTCTGGCAGGATGCCCATTTGGGCTTTACCCAGAAAGGTATTTTATTCTAAAGGTGAATCTTCTGCCACAGGCACATGTTAGATAACACATGTACAGGCCCCTTCCTTTGTTCGCCCTTGCAGGCAGGTATGAATCCCAGTGGGAGAGGAGAAGCCACCCAAATTAGTTTGGAATAAACACAGAGGAGGAGTTTTCATTACACTGGTCATACATTTTGGTGGGCACACAAGGTGTATAAGGGGAGAAGTGTTTCACCATCTTGGATTTTAGGATTGAGGAGCACTGTAGGATTGCTTGTAGTACGTAAGATAGGTACTGCTGCAAAGGTGGGGAGGGTTACCACTGGAAACCTTTACTGCATTGATTAAGGAGGATTGAGGAGTAACACACATGCACAAGATAGTGCCAGACATAAATGAAGCATCCCCTTGGCACCCTCTTCTGAATACTTTCTGCACCTCAAGAACAACAGAAGTCCAGACCTTTAATCTGTGTCCAGAGAGGCGCACTTAATGAGTGGACCTTCTTTCAGTGCAAATATGTGGACTCAAAGGAGCATAAAGCTGACCTTTTATTCAGGCTACAGGGATGCCACAGGCTACAATAGGCCTCTCTGAAAAATGCACAGTCAACCAGTTCCAAGTGGACCTGCCCTGGACCCTGCTGATGGATTCTGTTTGAGTGATTCATGACCCCAAAGTGCTGTGCCTGGATTTTTGGAATCCTTGGCTTATATTAGAGTATAGTCCTCCTGCCTAACTCAAAAACCTGGGACTTAGCTTTTTCAAGACTTTTTGTCTGGAGAACTGACAGAAGATCTGGACCAATCTGTCAATCTACTAAGGGTGGATTGCTGGTAAGACTGACTTTGCCATAGCTTGTCCTACGTTTTCCTCCACACTGGAAAATCTGTTCCAGCTGGCCTGCTGCCAAGTGGCATCCAACAACATTAAATGCTCTTTGGCTATAGCCTATAGCATTGACTCATTGGAGGAATCCTTCTTCCTGACAAGCATCTTACTCTGAAGATAGAATTCTTTACTGGACCAGAAGCCAAGCGATGTCCTATCAACGTCAACAGCTTCTTGGGTGTGAAATCCTGCCCAAAGCTTTTCCTACATTCACTGATGGCTTGATTGAGATTCTGATAGGGGCAGCCCATTATCACTGACCCCATCTTCAGATCCAACCTCCTGCCCCACTGAAGATTCTACCTTCCACGAAAAGTTTTAAGTATGAAGGTAACACTTTGATGGTTGGCCTCAAACTGTACCCTTGTCCAGTTCAAGTGTGTCCAGTTTCTCGTGTTTGCACTGTGCCTTTCTGTGCCTTTTTAAATACTCTGTATCTTGCCTTCTGGGAGATGTAGAGGGCTTAAACCCCCCACAGCTCAGAAGATACAGAGCCTTTCACAGCAGCTATGCATGTCCAACATTTAGTAGCTGAGGGCATGACCACAGCAGTTAACTCTTAGACATGAACAGCAAGAGCTATGAAATGGACAGCAGACAGTCCCTGATTCTCCGTTAGCTTCGATAAACTGCTTTTCTACACATGGCAGAGATGAGGGAGACAGAAACGGAGGGGAAATCCCCCCTCACTCCTTCTGAGGCTCTAGTAACACTGAAAGCGACAAGAAAAGGGTGAGGAGAAGGCTCATCAAGTGCCCTCATCCACAGCCTTTGTCTCTCTTCTTCATCTGCATAATCTGCATGTCCCAGAGAGGTAGGGGATGGGAGAGACAGAGTCAAAGTATTACAGCATTGCAAAGTGGACAACTGCGGCCCTATACCAATGTTTATAGCCTGCTTCTGCTCAGTGGCATGATTAAATTGGAGCCACCCCCCCCCCCCTCGCGCCCCTGCGAGGAACAGGGAGGGCCTCACCCTCTGGAGTCAGTCAGGAGATCTCAGGCCAGGGTACTGTGATGAGGGGCCACCTTAAGCTGCAGGGGCCAATTTTTCGCTACTGCTTCTGCTCCTTAGTCTTCAATGGAGCTGTCAACACTCCAATGCTCTAATAAAATGTCTATTTTGTGATTCCCCGCTATATATTTAGCATTTGCTCAGCAGCTGTGAATAAGTGACAGCTTTTTTGCATGACGGTGATTCAGAACGTAGTGAGTAACTAGTCTCTTTCTGATTAAACTCACACATTTTTTTCAGTGCTGCTCCTGTCCAATTACTCCCCTTTCCATACATTATTAGACCACTGGCGCTCCATGACACAAAGTGTGGTTAGTGCTGGGTCGTGTCAACTTTAAATAGCTTTTTCCCACAAAAGTGTTTAAACACCGCCATTTACGCTTCTTTGCATCATAAAGTGGTACTGAGCATCACACAAACCTCCACATAAAATGAGTAACTCTGGGGTCTTACTTGCATGCACTTTAAATATATAAATACACACATATATGTTTAAAAAAACATTTTGGGAACTTGACCAATCTACCAATAAAAAGAACGTAATCACCATCGTCTTCTTGTTTAGGAAAATGAACCAAAAATTAATAATGCTGATTACATTTGTCCTTCTTCAAAATTAAATCATAGCATAAAATGAAATGGTGTGACCAGTGAGTGAAGTTTACCTTGTGGCTGGCGGCTTGGGTGATATATCTGTATATCAAAGGGCTGCGCACTTGTTTTTTGTATCACACTGACATTTTGTCCTGTCCATTTATTGGCCTTCGACAACGTGTTTGTCCTCCAATCGGTCCAATAGACCTCATTACCATAGAGCGAAACAGCGAATGGGTGTGAAAGGTATTCATGTCCTCGAATGATCTCCCTCATGTCAGATCCATCGTAGAGAGCCGAATAAATAGCATCAGACCTGCGGGAAGATAAAGCCAATCATCAGAAGCCATCCATACTTACGGCGCCTGCGGGGCTGAGGTGAGCGCCTTCACACCTGCAGGTAGGGAAACCCAATGAGAAGCCGTCCACCTGCAGGGCTAAGGCGACAGCGTTCTGTTGTAATGACAAATGTCGCTGTGAACATCCTGCGGATTTATTAATACCGGACAAAATCAGAAGCCACCGTCTAAAATAATTCACAGTCATAATCACCTGCGGGTCGAAGCTGCACAAGACAGCTGAGGTCTATACACAGCCTAAATTTTTGTTTGAAAATTATTTCTTGGTTTCATTATATTTTTTATTCAGAGACAGCACATTCGGAAAACATTTCAATTAGCTTGTTGTTCAGAAGTGTGATAAAAATCATTATAATCAAGACAAAGAAATGCGAAAAATTAAGAAGAGAACAGTTTCTGCTTCATTTTGCCAACAATGTAATCTGATTTTTAGCATGGCCTAATCACACCTTACGATCGTTAATCTTGATGAGATGCTATGAACATCATATAATGGTGTACATTCATTTACCTTGCATCTGTCCATACAATTCTTTTTTCATAATGGTCAACAGTGAGTCCGTTTGGCCAGGCTCCAGTCTCCATATCTTTGTAAATTATCTTTCTTCCTGCACCACTCATGGATGCAGATTCGATGCGAGGAAAATTCGCATCCCAGTCTGTCCAGAACAGTATTCTGTCGAAAAAGTGCCATGTTTAGAGCATTATTATTATTTTTTTTACATTTCCGACGTGCTAAAGTCAGAGGCACTAGGTAGTGAATTTAACTTAACAAGGTTTATGTACTTTTGCCATTAATACTGGTTTGCATTTGTTTTAAAAAGGGAACACGACTGTAGTACACACAATAATACTAAATATAGACTAACAAATTGTGGTATGCCTATATTTTTTGTATGAATCCATAAACATGACATCACCTACAGTTTCCAATGCAGTACATATTCGGTTGAACAAATATGTGTTAGCATAATTTGGAGAGGTCCAGAAAAGGAAACATGATGCAAACATATGTAAAAAATGTATAACAGTGTAGGAATTTTCATAATTACTAAGGAATCAACAGTTGCACCATTTTATTCTTGTATTACAGTGTTTTCATCTTTTTTCTCTCCCTCGTCACGCAGATTTCAAGATGTCCTAATCAAGTATTTAAACTACTCCTCAATCTCATCTGCACTGATCTTTAACTATGGTCTCTACTTTTGAAACATCCATTACTCTTCCCCTCTTGAGGAGACATCAGACTATGTGGAACCCAAGGTAGAGAAACAAATACTTTCAAGAGAATTGTTTCCTTAATAGCATACAGGATAGGATCAAACATGATATTTGTGACTTATTAAAATGATAGCTTTCCTTTTATTGTGTTTTTTTAACATTTTATACGAAAGGATGTCAGCAAAGAACGGTATATAGTGAATAAGGTTCAAACTTAAAAACTTCCATCCAAGGAAAAACAGATTAGGGTCTATATTGTGGTTTTAACTCTTTTGAAGATGTGATGTCATGTGCTGAATATGTCCTCTTTAAAATCTCTTCCACTCTCACCCCACCCGCCACTGCCCTGCTTTTCACAAACACATAGCAAAAGTCTTAGAATCCCTCTAATCCAATGTGTCAGAGAAAACGTGGTCTCAAGAGCCTGGAACAAGGGGGATGGTGCCTTAAGGCGTGAGTGAATCATTTATGTCTAAAAATATCAACGTTTCCATAAAGGAAAGGAGAGACATCTGAGACCGTTCCTCAAAGACTCCCAAAGATAAGGGGATTTTGGTGTTGGGTGTGTTGAATCAGGTTCGCTGGGCAGAAAGTTCCATTCTTGACATTTATGAAAGTGCCATACCTAGCTACTATGCACGCTAAAATGAAATGAGAGTAAAACATGAATTTCAAGATAATAGAGGAATCAGAACACTGTAGTTTAATTTATTGCAACACTGCGCTGCATCTCCACGGGAAATTAGTGCGGGTATTTTGACTTGTTTAAAAGATTTTAATAGCCTGGAACTAAGCTTCTCATTAAGGAAGCACCGATATTCATCCACAGCATTGGTACCTTTAGCTAGTCCAGCATTTTCAATGGGGCGTTTGCTATAAATCAGACATTCACCCAAAACAAGGGGTGATTAATAATATTACATTTTATTTAGACATCGTTCTTAGAAGCCAACCACTTGCAGTTGAAAAAGCGGAATGCTACCAAAAGAACTACAAGAAAAACATGGATTGCTCAGTTCATAATAATGAGAATTGAGACTTCTGTCATCATGTTAGAAAGAATAAGGAAAGTCTGTAATATCTTCCCAATGGATCTTAAATCAATTATTGTAACCATTTGTTGATCAACTAATCCAATTAGGAGTAGACAAAGCCACAATCCTTCTTGGTTCCGGCTGTCCCTCTCTGATACAGATTACAACATCTTCTGAGATGCCAGGAATTCATGAAATTCACTACTCTGCCAACGGGTAGGATCTCTTGTGCAACTAAAGGGCAACACTGACTCAAGTCAACAGATATGTGGGTCTTTCAAGAATAACTGGGTAGTTTATGGTTTATAAACTACCTTATCATCTTATCACTGTGTCATTTATAAATTATAAATGACACAGTAACAAGATGACATGAAGTTGGTTAGTCTATTTAGGAGTTACCAAAGTCTTGAGATCATGGAGAAAACTAATAGAACCTGAGGAAGAGGGTGAATATCAACAGTGCCAAAATGTCTGATTACCTGTTATTACCTTTTGACTATTCCATTTGGAAATGATCACTAGATTATTCCAAAAAGCATGGATACAGAATTTTCTCTATGCCAAGAAAACTTCCATATGAAAACAACAAATGCTGGCACTGCTAATATTCTGTGAGAACCAGTCTTCTATCACTTTGCATTTCTATGAGAATGTGAAGGGACTACATTGTTATATGCTGGCTAACAGTGGGTGCCGGCACAGGTAGGGACGGGGTTGGGTGTTAAGGGGGGAAGTTTACAGAAAACGGAATAGGTGTAATTAAACAAATAAATACTACCTATTCCGCCGTCTGCTGACTCCACCCCCGCTGCGCCCGCCACACTGCCCCACCGTGATAACCTGTGGTGGCTGCTGCGGCTGGCTAAGGAAAAACTGTTAGAAATGTCTAGTTATGAAACCAGTATGGATCTGGACCCCAACCCTCCCCTACTACCACCACCCCCGCACACTCCATCATTGTTTCTCATGCAGACAAATTGTTGATGTTTAAGAATGAACAAAAACACTTTTTTGCCAATCAGTTCGCCATAAGCAAGATGTCAACCCCAACATTACCTCTACATTGTCCTGTCTTTGAATTACTTGTGAACATTGATTTCATCTTCTTTTATATTCATATTATTTTATTATTCAAGGAGGGGTAGTTTCTTACCTGAAAAAGGGTCACACAAGAAACTGAGAAATTAAAACGTATAAGCCAATCAGGAATAAATCTAATATCTCTAAGCGGAAAGAGGAATGAATACCACATAGTGACCGTTAAAACGGGCCACTCCATAAGGGTCTGACAACCTTCATCTCTGAGTGAGGCATAGAGAGAGAGGGCTGGCCTTGACAATGGTTAATTGTAGTTTGCCTTGCAAACTAGGAATGTCTTGCTGAATCTAGGAGGGATGATACTGCTGATTGTCCTACTCCCTGGAGAGTCCACGAGGAAGGAAAATAGGTAATGAGGCTTGGTGTTGTCATAGTACTGGAAGGGTATATGAAGATTTGAAGCACCATGATCAAAGAAACACAAGCATCAGCTATAGAATGCTCCAAATTTTGAATAACACACACTGGCATTTACCTGATGTACTTTTAGAAAGAGTATTGCAACTATCTGTGCCACAGACCATATGTGAAGCAGGATTTTGTAGAACATACAGCATCAAGTAGGAACCTCATGTTTGCCACCAGAGATAAGGAGAAGGTCAGGGGAACATAGCTCAACTCCCCATGTGATATAGCAAATCTGAAAATTCCACCAATCAAAAGGTGAGGTTTGAAAGGGGGGAATCAAGTGACGCTGACAGGAAACAGGGACAGACCAAAAGAAAGCAGTGCCTTCCAAAGAGTATAGCACAATAGAGTCTCCGGTATCTGAAGCCAAACAAACAAAGCATGGCCTTGTTAAGTCAGGAATTTCCCATGTTCCCTCCTTACACCATGAAAACAAAATCCTATAGACCAGTGGAGGTAGCAAATCCATGTCTCTCTTAAATCTACAATAAGTCCATCCTAAAAATAGGAGAGAGCTCATGTCAATCTCCATGAACACATTTACCCTTCTCTTAGGAAAATGTATACTAATTTGCTGAATATGAGGAGCTAAAGGGAAAAAGAAGCCTTGTGATAGAAGAGTTACATTGTGCCAAAATGACTACAGATTCTCTAGGTGCAGAAAAATCAGCACACATATATATAGGGAGTGTGGATTGCACAAGTCTGGAGGAGTAAAGTTCTACAGAGGTGTAAGTGTACTTTTGTGAATCAAGCCCACAATTGCCAGAAATTGGGTTATTAGTTAGGAAATGAGCCGCTGCCAACCTAATAACCACAGTATGTGGGGGGATCGCCTCTGGAAGTTGTAGTACAGGCATTGGGGAATTCCCTAGAGAAACAACTTTAAAGTTAAGAAAATAACACAATAAAATGCCCAGAGCAATTTACAAAAATAAAGTAATATACATTGAGCAAAAGGAAATCAAAATGGTCAAACACAGATAGAGAGAATCAGAGATGTTATTTTGTTTTTAAAAATAAGGTAAAATACGCGCAGAAAAAACTAAAGTGGCAATATCAAGTTTCAGGTTGTATTTCACTGGGACCTTGGCATGATTTCTTGTGAGCAATAATTAGGTTGGGGCCGGCTACACGAAATAGCTTGTACTGGTCATGGTTTTTATCTTGGCATTACTTTTTGCACTCAAAGACTTGGGCATGGTCCAAAGTTGAAGCCTGCAAAGGTACCTCTAAGCCCAGATATGTCATCACAATTTGCCATTGAAGTTGCTGGGCTTGGTGCTAAAAGCTCAGATCAAGACAAAGTTAGATTTGCCACTGGGATAGATTTGCTGCCTTACCCCAGTTAAAGGTTTTATCTTTGATCACTTTTTCGGTCATCAAATTGACCAGAGTGGCAAGGCTCAGACCTGAGGCTGGACAGGGTTTGACATGGCTGAATACATTTACAGTGAGGACATACTTAACTAATTTTCAATGTTGCAAAATGCTCCAGACAAGAAAACATCAGAGTCTTGCCTACCAAGGGTTTACCTTCCATTTGGATGTACAGCACGTTCTTACACTCATCTGAAGATGGAAAAATAACTAACTTCCACTTTTCTTAAGCTGCCAAGAAAGTTCCTCCTGATCACAGAGGCAGCCATAAAGTCCTCAAGTCTGGCCTTTATGAACCAGGTCTCACTATAGTCACAGGTCCTCCAGGGTTCAATCCTCAAAGTCTGTTAGAGTCTAGAAACCATCCTTTTTTTTGTGTCCCTTGAGAAGGCAAATTGGAGGTTCTCCACATGACCCTTGGAGGGCAGTTCCAATAACTGGGTTCCAGCAGGAGTCATGAGTCTTTTGACTTTTTCTTCCAGCAGTTCAAGGTCTTTTTCAGGTTCAAGAGTGTTTTAAAGAGGTGCTGGTGAAGTGTCAGTCTTAGCCTATAAACGAACAAGTAATTTGAGAATTTCATCTATGCTGTTCTATTTTGTGGTAAACTCCATGCCAATTTATACAGCAATTTCATTCTTGGGTAATTTCAAAATGGCTCCTGGAAGTCGCCACATGGAGGAGCCGTGGTCCTTCCCCTGACACCCTTCCTAAGCAGGTGTGGTGCAGTTGTGTCAGGACCTAGTTTACCCTCATGCCAGGTTGGAAGCCTGAAAGTCAGAGAAGGAACAGGGAATTAATAGTAGCAGTTGCAGTCATCCCAGTTTGGCATCTCTATGTCAAAGAAAGAATGGTTAAATGTGTTCCTTGTTCTGCCAGTTGTTCCCATCTCCTTGTAAATTGCTAATTTATGATATCTGATCTCTCTTTGACAACTCCTCTACTCTCCTGGGCTCATTGGCAATTGCCATTGTCATGCAGGAGAATGATCATGAACAGTGAGCGAAGGATGTGCAATCATCCTTCTAAAGTTGAGCAGAAAGGAAAACTGGTTCTAAACCACCCCAGTAGCAAGAATTTAGGCTTCCATGTACATAGGGTGTTGGTAGATGATTATATAGTTGGCAATGTCTCCTATGTTTGCTGAAGAACTTACTGATGTAGCGAAGGCAAACCATTCGTACCAGTAAAGACAGATTTCCAGAGCAGAATTTAAAGATGGAACAGAAGAAAAACATGTAATAGGAGCATCATAATCACAATATAAAGGTTACAGGTGGTGCTTGAGCATTAATGGTTTTCCAATCTGTGCCCACCTGCATATATTTAGCTCATAGATGAACTCTCATTTTGATAATACATCTAGAAGGAGGGCTAGCACAGTTCCCAGGTAACACATCTAGGGCACAGGATCTCAGCACATGTTGGATTTAAGGTGTGTGGGGCATTATGTTTTATTTGCAGTTGGGCATACAGGAACTGCAGCAAAAAGGGTAGGGTTACCCCCGGAAACATTTCACTTATTGGTTAGTGAGGGGCCAGGAGTCAGCCCCATCCACTGGGCACCCTTGCCCCAGTACCTGTGGAAGGCAGATTAAGGACTGTACTGCTCCTGCTGTTGAGACATGTGAGGAAACCTGAAAGGCTGGAACTCCTTCCACGTGTACCCAGGACAAAAAGAGGACTCCAAGCGTTAACCTCCTGTTAAACTACTATGGGGGCACAAGCTGCTAGAAACCCTCTTCCTGAAAAACCTACCAATTCCAACTAAACCTGCCCCTGACCCTGGTGGCAGCTTTTTCAGCAATGAGACTTGACCCCCCAAGTGCTGTTCCTGAGGTCCTGGGACCCTTGGCTTTCTCAAAATCTACACCTCCAATTGTCCAGAGAAACCTGATACTATAAAACATTTTGGTGCCAAAGAACCCAGAAGAACCAGGACAAACTTGACAAGTCAATCAGATGAAGGTACGTTGCTGCTGGGCCAAAGATTCAGGTGGGTCCTGCTCAAAGTTTTTCCACAGCAGCCAATAATTCTCAGCAGAAGTCACAGAGAAGGTATCCCACCTCATGGAGCCCCGTTTAGCTATATCTTGCAGCTTTGCCATGCTGGAGGAATCTGAGCTCTAATAAAGTGACTTAGGGCCTGATTTACATGTTGGTAGGAAAGGAACTTCATTTAAGCGGCAATGGAGTTCCCTTTACTCTGGTATTTGGACAAAGAATCATATTAGAAATATCATGATGCAGACATATCTTTGTGAAGAATATAGATGTTTCAGGTAAATAATATAATTTTCAATATTATAGTTCTTAGTATCATTTCAATATTAAAATTGTAAAAAATATAATTTTTTATTTATTTTCGTGTGTGATAGTTCATACATTAATTTTAAGTGCTAACATTGATTGTATAATTGTTAATAATATTTTGAAATATAGTTTGTAATTGTAAGTGATTTACAAGTTTCGGATTTAATTACTAATAGTCATTTATATTTTTGTAACAGGTTGCTAGGTTTGTAGGGGTATAGGGTTGAAAGTTAATTAAATATAGTTAAGTAATTAGTCATCAACCTCAGTTAATTGATTAACAAATATGTAAATTGTGTGACAAATATATTTTTTATGTTGTTTATTAGGTGCAGGCTGATAGGTTTGTCGGTTATAGAGTGGGAAGTTAATTAACATAATAATGAATTAAAAATGTATTATTACATATTTAGTAGGCTTTTAATTATGTAAATTGTCTAATAATTGTATTTTGTAAGTTATATATTAGGTGCAGCTGCTGGGTTTCTAGAGGTAAAGGGTGAGAAGTTAATTGATAATTAATTAATTTATTAGTAAATATGAATTAATATTAATGGGTTATTATTAATGGTAATTGTGTTGCATTTTTAAATTTTAGTTAGATTTTATGCGTGGGCTGGTAGTTTTGTGGGGGTATAGTGTGGTAAGCTAATTAATCTAATTTAAAAATCAAAAACAATATTATGTTTTATATATATGTATACATAGACATATATATTTATATATATGTTATTTAATAAAGTTCATATTAAGTGTTTTATATTTGTTATGTGTTTAAAGTGAAGTACTATACCTACTGTTCCACAGCCTGGAGTCAGAATAATACATGTAACCCCTCCAAAGTTCAATGCTTTCCCTACATTGCACGGACTGAAGTGGGAATAGTAAATATGACCCTTTCAGAATGCAACTCATTTTCTACGTTTGCAAAGACTGGAGTGGGAATAGTCAATAAAACCCCTCCAGCGTCCAACGCTTTCCCTTCTGTTGTACAGACTCAAGTGGGAATAGTAAATTTAACCCCTCTGAAGTCCAACACTTTCTTTAATGTTGCGCACACCTTAGTGGGAATACAAAATGGTACCTCTCAAGGGAACAATGCTTTGCTGCTGTTTCATAGACTTGAGTGGGAATAGCAGTAGTAGTAGTAACAAACTTTATTTCAATATATTTCACATATCTTAAAAGCATTACAAACCAATAAAAGCAGTGAAAAATTCATTACATTGTTGAAAACATACATTTCATATTTAAAAAAGCAAACGGATAACACATGGGTGCAGAGCTAAAGTGAATATTTATATAAGGCACAGAAGCCTAGAAGATCTAACTCGCCATGCCCAGCCAAGGAATTTGGCCAGGCCACAAGCAAACAAGGGACAAGGGTCTGATCTTAAAATACGTAGGGCCTCCTTATGTGATCTAGTGCCAAGGCTCCTACAGAGTGGCTTCAGCCATTTGCGACGCGGAGCTGCATAGGCTGGACATTCGAACAGTAAGTGAAGAACAGACTCAGACCTGTTCGCACAAAAGAGGCAAAAAGGAGTCGTTTGCGCCGGTACCTTCCAGCTAGCAGTCAATTTCCCCACTGGTAGTAAGCCCACCCTGAATTTAAAGTATAGGGCCCTATCCCTGGTTTTTGTAATCATATCCAGATATGGTTTGCAGAGGGGGACCTCCTTAACCATCAAGAATTCTACAGTTGTTCTGCACAAGTTGGCCTTGCTGTTCCTGCCATCAGTCACCCAAGTCCAATATAGCTTCTTCAGAATCAGCTTGGGCGGGGCAGATCTATTAGACCAGGCATCCTCAAGGCCCAGGTCAAAAAGGAGACACTTAACTTCTTATAGCCAACGAACCTTGTGCCAACCAGGTGTTAAAAGAAGTTCCCTTAAGCCTTCTGCATAACTAGACAGTTCTGTGACCCTCCAAATGCGTGCCCATAGAGGAAGGGGGCGCAGCCTCGCCAGATCACTAATTGGGCGAGTACCAGCATCTAAGAGAAGCGGAAGAGATGGTGTACTATACGGTAGGCCCATAAGATCTTTATGAAATTCGTTTTCTGAGCGAGTCAAAAAATCTACATTCTGCACGCCCCATAATTCTGACCCATACAAAGTTGCACTCACCCCCCTAGCCCTATAGATGTCCAATACAGGAGCAATGGGTTTAAGTGAAGAGGCGTGTTGTTCTTTCAGAAGGGCCCCCACCACCCTCTTGTGGGTGAACAACATCTTTTGGTGGTGGGGTTTCCAGCTCATGGAATCACAAAGACGGATGCCTAAGTAGTCGAACTCATTTACCCTCTCGAGTGGGACAGAGTCCAAGGAAGGTGGGTTAACAGTCTTCCTCGGGGGTTTAGGACCAAAAACTTGGTTTTTCCTACATTAATAGCAAGTCCCCTGCCATCACAGAAGTTCTTAAAGCTGGTAAGGAGACATTGCAGGCCTACTGGGGTTTTTGAGATCAGGAGGGTGTCATCTGCAAATAGGATGTGGGGATTTTCTTGCCAGCCAGGAAAGGTGCATCTGCTGGTTGTTTAAGTAAATGCTCCACCACTCCGTTAACATATAATGAAAACAGAGTGGGGGCTAACACACAACCCTGGCGCACACCCCTATTTACAGGGATGCGTGGTGTTTTTTGTCCCTGCTCGCCCCACCTGATCTGTGCAAAGTTATCCTCGTGTAACTTTATGAGCATATTAAGTAAATATAAAGGGATACCCAGTGCATCAAGAATACTCCAGGGTTGGCCACGTGGGACCAGGTCAAAGGCAGTCCGTAAGTCTATAAATGCAAGGTACAGACTGCCCTTGCCCAGTACAACCACTTTCCAGTAGATCATCAACAACCGGAGTGTCTGTTCGACGGTCCCCATGCCAGTTCTAAAACCAGCCTGATAGTTGGAGAGTATTTGCTTTTCCTCGACACACTGCAAGACCCTACCTAGGACTACCTTACCAGCCACCTTCTGTGTGGAGTCTAACAGGCTGATAGGGCGATAGTTAGCGGGGTCGTCCCGACTCCCTTTCTTAAAGATTGGGACGACCTCCGCGCCCTTCCATGAGTCCGGGAGACACCCCCTGTACAAGGCAGCATTCAAGAGGGAAGCAATGAGTCTGCCCCACTCTTCTGGGTTAGCCTGAAGTAGATCGCCTGGGATTCCGTCAGGTCCCGCAGCCTTGTTTGGAACCAGGCACTTAATTGTCCCCTCTACTTCCTTGGGCAGAAAAAGGATAACCTCATTGTGGTCAGTGCATTCAGTAAGCGGCTGGACCATCAGGCTAGTAGAGGGACCCGCAGATAGAGAATAGAGCTGGGAGAAGTGGTTGAACCACGCCTCACCGGTTATATTACATGTTAATAAAGAATCTGCGGGTTTATCCCTTGCTCTCAACAATTCCCAAAAGCCCTTTGAATCTTTCCTAGAGCTAGCCGCCTTTAGGTCATTCCAGAACTGGGTTTCATGCTCAGCCCTTGCCATAACTAAAGCCCTTTTGTAGGTTTTCCTAGCAAGGCTCATCTGGCCACCATCCTTGGCTTTCACAGCTTTGATTAGCTCCCGTTTGGAGGAGCGGCAGGCAGAGGAAAACCAACTCGCACTGCCCTTAGGGCCATCTCTTATCTTGTTCCTCATACCAGCTTAGTGGACAGTGAACAATTCACCCAGTGCATTAGTGGTTTCAGAAAACAAGATTTGAACATCAGGCTTACTGAGACTCGAAGAATCTAAGCGCAACTTCACATTGGCCATTATGGATTTTGCTTCTAAAATCTTTCCCTCATTGGCAACAATTTTATTCCATTTCAGCCGCCTGCCACAGTTGGAGGGGCATACTTCATGCGTTGTTCTCCATATGTGTGAGGTTGGATCTTGAGTCATACCCTTCCAGAGAGAGGACAAAGTTAAAGCTAGGGGATTGTGATCACTATCAGTAGATGACAAGACCTCCATATCTATCAGGTGAGCCCAGAGCCTAAAATTCAGGAGTATGTAATCGATCCGTGAGGAGTAGCCCACCCTGTTAAATGTCTGTGCCCCAAGAGAGTCGGACTTAGATCTACCATTGGTTGCCCTCTGGCCATATTCCACGCAGAAGGCGTTGAGGTCTATGGCGCTTTGGGTCCAGCTTCTGATGGGTTTTAGAGTGAGTGGGGAAATGCCTCTCCTAGCATCATCTTCCCAGATGTCTAATATGTCCTCACAGGCAAGTGGTTCGAATGAACAGTTAAAATCCCCAGCTAACAAAACAAGGGAGTCAGCATTACAAGAACCAAGTTCCTCCTCAATTCCTGTGAGTGGCAGCATAGAAGCCCCGCCCCTTGCCCCTCTTACATAGATATTAAAGACTTCTAGCTTCTTTGCCCCCGAACCTTTAATTGATAGTCTCTGCAGGTCAGATGATTTTGTTGGTATGGACCTGATATTTAAACCCAGGGAGATGCTAACCCAAGTTAGCAGGCCACCAGACGGGCGGCCTTTACTACTAGGTGGTTGTACCGCGGGCACAAAGTAGGTAGAATAACCCACCTTGTGGCGCGGTTCCAAGCACAAGGTTTCCTGGAAGAGGCATATTCCGAAGGATTCAACAAATGAATTCCAATCAGGGACGTCAATGTTTCTTGTAAGGCCCGCTACGTTCCAACTAAGCTCCTTCAGTGCTGGGCTACCAGTATCCCCTGACCCTAACATAAAAGCAGACACAAGGGGGTCAGGAGTAAGGCTAGGCTTCCTAACCGTGGGCAGCGGCAGTAGATCCGCCTCAGCTACCCCCCTGGGAGGGCTGTATATTCTCCGCCCCTGAGGGTATAATTGCAGACGGATCAGAGTCAATACCAGCGTTGTTTTTATAGCAGATTGCTACATTCGGTGGTGGTGGTATTGAAGAAGTCTGGGACAAAATACCTGTAGCATAAGATGCCTTTTGGAGAAGGTTACTTGACGCACCCTGCTCAGCTGAGGCCTCCAAGACTGTTTTGCCGATGTAGTGTGTTGTGTCTGGGTTAGGATCTAAAACACTGGTCACTATCCTTCCTATGTCCGTTTCTGTTCTTACTGGTGGCTCCTCCTGCCAGTGGTGCACATAATAGACATAAACTCAGTGTTCGGCAAAGGCGATATATCTTTAGGGTCAGACGGGGGTCCCAGAAACGTAGGGAGTCAATCTACCTCATCTAGGCAGCCAAACCTATTAAAGGTTGGTGCCCCATTCCACCGTCTATTCGTGCCTTGCCAACCATCTCTATCACCTCCCCGAGCAGGGTGTCGGGCCAATAACCAATCCCTCTCATAATTTAGACTGGCCCGAGGGGGATAGAAAAATGGAAGTGGTCTAACTACGATGGATGGATTCTCACCACATGTGTTCCATGAACATATGTGTTGTGCCGTGTGTGGATTTTCAAATGAAACAACAATACAATCACCTGGAATGGATTTGGGTGACGGGCCTATCCAAGGAACCCTTCGTACCATTAGGATTTTACTTCTCAAGTGGTTGGGTAACGGTCTGTTTACATTCAACCAATGGATAACCTTGTTTTTAAGAGACCAGAAATTTTCTTGATAATGGGCCCCAATTTCAGGTACTCCAGCTAACACCACCACATAAGGCCTTACATCTGGGGGGAGATCTTTGTAACTCCCTCGGAAGTTCTCTATAATTTGTGGCCCCTGTGAGATGGTTCGATGGGCCTTAGTATCATTCATCCTGGGGGCTACAACTTCTTTGTGTGGTGCTATTGATTGTGAAGGGGGTTGTTTTAATATCTTCGGTGGGGTATTGGTGACTTTATGGTCATAGACCTTCTTACGTGGTTTAGGGATTGGTTTAATTGGAACAGTGGTGGGTGCCAATGCAATTTTGTCAGCTTCCAATGGAATATTGAGGTTGTTTTCCTTGAGACTGAGGCTTGCTAGGGTTAGGATACTCTTTTCTACCTCTAGAAGATGGTTTTCTATGCGTGAGAGCCTGAGTTCTAGGGGGGTTAGGAGTTTTTTTAAGGTCTCCCATACTATTTTTAGGAATTCCTCATCTTTTCCCTCTATCTCACAAGGGGGTACCCCATTCTTTAAAGTGCTTTTGTGTGGATCATTATCCCCTCTATAATGTCTATTTTGGTGACATCTAGGATTGAGCAATTCTCTTCAATGCTCGGAAGCTCCCCCTCTATAATTTCTATCTTGGTGGCATCTAAGATTGAACAATTCACTTCAACGCTAGGAAGCTCCTGCACTGGGACTACGGCCCTACCAACCCCACTTTCTACAAAATAATTTCTATCATTAGGATAGTGTGCCCTGGCAACTTTGGCCTTCTTCCTGGAGTAGCAGATCTTATGTTACGCTTCCTTTTTTGTACTACTCCCTTGTTGCTAGTGCGCAAGTTATTCTCATGCACCTCATTAGTTGGTGAAATTCTTTCAGGATGTGACCCTAATTCTGAATCGAGAGCTTGTAGGGTGGAACTCTGATTGGGGTGCGAATGGGCCAGCCCTGGAGTAAGAACTATCGCGAGTGGAGTTGTGGCTACGGTATGGTGGACATCAGCCTGTGTGGTAATTAGCCGTAAGCCAGATGGACGCTCGGGTTTTTAGCAGTTGCAATGTGGCCCAGGGATGATTTTTTAGACATAGCAATATCCTGAGACAATCTTCTGGCTGCATCTAGTTCTATAGAGACTCTCTTTTGTATTTTAGTAATTTCGATATCTATGGCTGTATTGGTCCTAGTTATAAAATCATCAAGAGTCCCATTCAGCATCTTCCCTCCTTTAGCAGCCCTACTACGGCTTGCACGTGAACACATGTTTTCTGAGGGGCCTGCCTAAACAATAGTGTCAAAATAGGAGTAACAGAGAAGCAGGGGTGGCGACAAGGGTAGGGCCCAGTCCAGGCTCTCCAGTCCACGAACGGCCTCAAACGGCCCGCCCTTTGCCCGGGCTTCGCTCCGCGCTTCGTCCGCGCACGTCCCGCGTGCGCGGGAAAACTGCTGCTTAAGTACTGATGCTGTGTGGGCGTGGCTTCCGGGGAGAGCGGGCCAGGTGACGTCAATTGGCCTCGCATGGACTCCTGGACACTGGAGTCCCTGCTCTCAGCTCGCAGCCCCGTTGAGCCTCGGCAGCCCCAGGGAGTTAAAGATGGAACGGGACCCGCAGAGCGGGTCCGGCAAACAGTTGTGCCTGAGAGATGATCCGGCGCTGGTGAGTAACAAGGGTCCTTTCCCTTCCATGGTCTCCTCACAGTAGTGCAGATTCCCACCTGATGAAAGGAGGGGGGCTGATTATCACAGATCCGTGCTGTGCGGGCGTGGCTTCCGGAGAGAGCGGGCCAGGTGACGTCAATTGGCCTCGCAGGGACTTCTGGACACTGGAGTCCCTGCTCTCAGCTCGCAGCCCCGTTGAGCCTCTGCAGCCCCAGGGAGTTAAAGATGAAGCGGGACCCGCGGAGCGCGTCCGGCGAACAGTTGTGCCTGAGAGATGATCCGGCGCTGGTGAGTAACAAGGGTCCTTTCCCTTCCACGGGCTCCTCGCAGTAGTGCAGATTCCCACCTGATGAAAGGAGGGGGGCTGGTTATCACAGACCCGTGCTGTGCGGGCGTGGCTTCTGGGAAGAGCGGGCCAGGTGACGTCAATTGGCCTCGCAGGGACTCCTGGACACTGGAGTCCCTGTTCTCAGCTCGCAGCCCCGTTGAGCCTCCGCAGCCCCAGGGAGTTAAAGATGAAGCGGGACCCGCGGAGCGGGTCTGGCAAACAGTTGTGCCTGAGAGATGATCCGGCGCTGGTGAGTAACAAGGGTCCTTTCCCTTTCACGGTCTCCTTGCAGTAGTGCAGATTCCCACCTGATGAAAGGAGAGGGGCTGGTTACCACAGACCCGTGCTGTGCAGGCTTGACTTCCGGGGAGAGCGGGCCAGGTGACGTCAATTGGCCTCGCAGGGACTCCTGGACACTGGAGTCCCTGCTCTCAGCTCGCAGACCCGTTGAGCCTCCGCAGCCCCAGGGAGTTAAAGATGAAGGGGGACCCGCGGAGCGGGTCCGGCAAACAGTTGTGCCTGAGAGATGATCCGGCGCTGGTGAGTAACAAGGGTCCTTTCCCTTCCAAGTTCTCCTCGCAGTAGTGCAGATTCCCACCTGATGAAAGGAGAGGGGCTGGTAACCACAGACCCGTGCTGTGCAGACGTGGCTTCCGGGGAGAGCGGGCCAGGTGACGTCAATTGGCCTCACACGGACTCCTGGACACTGGAGTCCCTGCTCTCAGCTCGCAGCCCCGTTGAGCCTCCGCAGCCAAAGGGAGTTAAAGATGAAGCGGGACCCGCGGAGCTGGTCCAGCGAACAGTTGTGCCTGAGAAATGGTCCCGCGCTGGTGAGTAGCAAGGGTCCTTTCCCTTCCACGGTCTCCTCCCAGTAGTGGGAATAGCATATCTATCATTCACAGATTTTAAGAGTGATTTTAATATTGTTTAAATATATTTAATATTACTTGTTTATTTGTGTAATTATATATATATATATATATATATATATTCCGTTATGACACCCTCCGTGCGAGAGCACACCCAATGACAGGAAGGACCCGGCCAGACTAGGAAGAGTCCTTTATTTTCAGCAGAAACCAGCATGCCCCAAGGAATGTTTCTTTTTGCATTCCCAACGCGTTTTGCAGCTCCTGCCGCTTGTTCACGGGACCGGCATGTATGCGGGCAGATGCGAAGGCAACCAGTCCTATTTCGCCATTTTATCGCCATCAGCTGGGCATGATTTTTCACCAGGCATTGTGGGACCAGTAGTTCCTTTGCTACAATACGACCAATGTTTGGCTCTGCCACGCACACAGTATTATAAAACTCTAGACGAGCCTCCCAAAGTGCAGTCAGTTTCGATTGCATGCTGCCCTATCATTCCGTTTGACTCCGTAGTTTTTTGGAATAAACAGCCCACATTTCTTCAGCGTGGTGATGCAACTCTCCCGACCTGGGCAGGCCGGTAATATGTTCCGTTATGACACCCTCCGTGCGAGAGCACACCCAATGACAGGAAGGACCCGGCCAGACTAGGAAGAGTCCTTTATTTTCAGCAGAAATCAGCATGCCCCAAGGAATATTTCTTTTTGCATTCCCAACTTTATGGTCATAGACCTTCTTACGTGGTTTAGGGATTGGTTTAATTGGAACAGTGGTGGGTGCCAATGCAATTTTGTCAGCTTCCAATGGAATATTGAGGTTGTTTTCCTTGAGACTGAGGCTTGCTAGGGTTAGGATACTCTTTTCTACCTCTAGAAGATGGTTTTCTATGCGTGAGAGCCTGAGTTCTAGGGGGGTTAGGAGTTTTTTTAAGGTCTCCCATACTATTTTTAGGAATTCCTCATCTTTTCCCTCTATCTCACAAGGGGGTACCCCATTCTTTAAAGTGCTTTTGTGTGGATCATTATCCCCTCTATAATGTCTATTTTGGTGACATCTAGATTGAGCAATTCTCTTCAATGCTCGGAAGCTCCCCCTCTATAATTTCTATCTTGGTGGCATCTAAGATTGAACAATTCACTTCAACGCTAGGAAGCTCCTGCACTGGGACTACGGCCCTACCAACCCCACTTTCTACAAAATAATTTCTATCATTAGGATAGTGTGCCCTGGCAACTTTGGCCTTCTTCCTGGAGTAGCAGATCTTATGTTACGCTTCCTTTTTTGTACTACTCCCTTGTTGCTAGTGCGCAAGTTATTCTCATGCACCTCATTAGTTGGTGAAATTCTTTCAGGATGTGACCCTAATTCTGAATCGAGAGCTTGTAGGGTGGAACTCTGATTGGGATGCGAATGGGCCAGCCCTGGAGTAAGAACTATCGCGAGTGGAGTTGTGGCTACGGTATGGTGGACATCAGCCTGTGTGGTAATTAGCCGTAAGCCAGATGGACGCTCGGGTTTTTAGCAGTTGCAATGTGGCCCAGGGATGATTTTTTAGACATAGCAATATCCTGAGACAATCTTCTGGCTGCATCTAGTTCTATAGAGACTCTCTTTTGTATTTTAGTAATTTCGATATCTATGGCTGTATTGGTCCTAGTTATAAAATCATCAAGAGTCCCATTCAGCATCTTCCCTCCTTTAGCAGCCCTACTACGGCTTGCACGTGAACACATGTTTTCTGAGGGGCCTGCCTAAACAATAGTGTCAAAATAGGAGTAACAGAGAAGCAGGGGTGGCGACAAGGGTAGGGCCCAGTCCAGGCTCTCCAGTCCACGAACGGCCTCAAACGGCCCGCCCTTTGCCCGGGCTTCGCTCCGCGCTTCGTCCGCGCACGTCCCGCGTGCGCGGGAAAACTGCTGCTTAAGTACTGATGCTGTGTGGGCGTGGCTTCCGGGGAGAGCGGGCCAGGTGACGTCAATTGGCCTCGCATGGACTCCTGGACACTGGAGTCCCTGCTCTCAGCTCGCAGCCCCGTTGAGCCTCGGCAGCCCCAGGGAGTTAAAGATGGAACGGGACCCGCAGAGCGGGTCCGGCAAACAGTTGTGCCTGAGAGATGATCCGGCGCTGGTGAGTAACAAGGGTCCTTTCCCTTCCATGGTCTCCTCACAGTAGTGCAGATTCCCACCTGATGAAAGGAGGGGGGCTGATTATCACAGATCCGTGCTGTGCGGGCGTGGCTTCCGGAGAGAGCGGGCCAGGTGACGTCAATTGGCCTCGCAGGGACTTCTGGACACTGGAGTCCCTGCTCTCAGCTCGCAGCCCCGTTGAGCCTCTGCAGCCCCAGGGAGTTAAAGATGAAGCGGGACCCGCGGAGCGCGTCCGGCGAACAGTTGTGCCTGAGAGATGATCCGGCGCTGGTGAGTAACAAGGGTCCTTTCCCTTCCACGGGCTCCTCGCAGTAGTGCAGATTCCCACCTGATGAAAGGAGGGGGGCTGGTTATCACAGACCCGTGCTGTGCGGGCGTGGCTTCTGGGAAGAGCGGGCCAGGTGACGTCAATTGGCCTCGCAGGGACTCCTGGACACTGGAGTCCCTGTTCTCAGCTCGCAGCCCCGTTGAGCCTCCGCAGCCCCAGGGAGTTAAAGATGAAGCGGGACCCGCGGAGCGGGTCTGGCAAACAGTTGTGCCTGAGAGATGATCCGGCGCTGGTGAGTAACAAGGGTCCTTTCCCTTTCACGGTCTCCTTGCAGTAGTGCAGATTCCCACCTGATGAAAGGAGAGGGGCTGGTTACCACAGACCCGTGCTGTGCAGGCTTGACTTCCGGGGAGAGCGGGCCAGGTGACGTCAATTGGCCTCGCAGGGACTCCTGGACACTGGAGTCCCTGCTCTCAGCTCGCAGACCCGTTGAGCCTCCGCAGCCCCAGGGAGTTAAAGATGAAGGGGGACCCGCGGAGCGGGTCCGGCAAACAGTTGTGCCTGAGAGATGATCCGGCGCTGGTGAGTAACAAGGGTCCTTTCCCTTCCAAGTTCTCCTCGCAGTAGTGCAGATTCCCACCTGATGAAAGGAGAGGGGCTGGTAACCACAGACCCGTGCTGTGCAGACGTGGCTTCCGGGGAGAGCGGGCCAGGTGACGTCAATTGGCCTCACACGGACTCCTGGACACTGGAGTCCCTGCTCTCAGCTCGCAGCCCCGTTGAGCCTCCGCAGCCAAAGGGAGTTAAAGATGAAGCGGGACCCGCGGAGCTGGTCCAGCGAACAGTTGTGCCTGAGAAATGGTCCCGCGCTGGTGAGTAGCAAGGGTCCTTTCCCTTCCACGGTCTCCTCCCAGTAGTGGGAATAGCATATCTATCATTCACAGATTTTAAGAGTGATTTTAATATTGTTTAAATATATTTAATATTACTTGTTTATTTGTGTAATTATATATATATATATATATATATATATTCCGTTATGACACCCTCCGTGCGAGAGCACACCCAATGACAGGAAGGACCCGGCCAGACTAGGAAGAGTCCTTTATTTTCAGCAGAAACCAGCATGCCCCAAGGAATGTTTCTTTTTGCATTCCCAACGCGTTTTGCAGCTCCTGCCGCTTGTTCACGGGACCGGCATGTATGCGGGCAGATGCGAAGGCAACCAGTCCTATTTCGCCATTTTATCGCCATCAGCTGGGCATGATTTTTCACCAGGCATTGTGGGACCAGTAGTTCCTTTGCTACAATACGACCAATGTTTGGCTCTGCCACGCACACAGTATTATAAAACTCTAGACGAGCCTCCCAAAGTGCAGTCAGTTTCGATTGCATGCTGCCCTATCATTCCGTTTGACTCCGTAGTTTTTTGGAATAAACAGCCCACATTTCTTCAGCGTGGTGATGCAACTCTCCCGACCTGGGCAGGCCGGTAATATGTTCCGTTATGACACCCTCCGTGCGAGAGCACACCCAATGACAGGAAGGACCCGGCCAGACTAGGAAGAGTCCTTTATTTTCAGCAGAAATCAGCATGCCCCAAGGAATATTTCTTTTTGCATTCCCAACGCGTTTCGCAGCTCCTGCCACAATACGACCAATGTTTGGCTCTGCCTCGCACACTCGTCTAGAGTTTTATAATACTGTGTGCGAGGCAGAGCCAAACATTGGTCGTATTGTAGTGAAGGAACTACTGGTCCCACAATGCCTGGTGAAAAATCATGCCCAGCTGATGGCGATAAAATGGCGAAATAGGACTGGTTGCCTTCGCATCTGCCCGCATACATGCCGGTCCCGTGAACAAGCGGCAGGAGCTGCGAAACGCGTTGGGAATGCAAAAAGAAATATTCCTTGGGGCATGCTGGTTTCTGCTGAAAATAAAGGACTCTTCCTAGTCTGGCCGGGTCCTTCCTGTCATTAGGTGTGCTCTCGCACGGAGGGTGTCATAACGGAACATATTACCGGCCTGCCCAGGTCAGGAGAGTTGCACCACCACGCTGAAGAAATGTGGGCTGTTTATTCCAAAAAACTACGGAGTCAAACGGAATGATAGGGCAGCATGCAATCAAAACTGACTGCACTTTGGGACGCTCGTCTAGAGTTTTATAATACTGCGTGCGAGGCAGAGCCAAACATTGGTCGTATTGTAGCGAAGGAACTACTGGTCCCACAATGCCTGGGGAAAAATCATGCCCAGCTGATGGCGATAAAATGGCGAAATAGGACTGGTTGCCTTCGCATCTGCCCGCATACATGCCGGTCCAGTGAACAAGCAGCAGGAGCTGCGAAACGCGTTGTGAATGCAAAAAAAAATATTCCTTGGGGCATGCTGGTTTCTGCTGAAAATAAAGGACTCTTCCTAGTCTGGCCGGGTCCTTCCTGTCATTGGGTGTGCTCTCGCACGCAGGGTGTCATAACGGAACATATTACCGGCCTGCCCAGGTCGGGAGAGTTGCACCACCACGCTGAAGAAATGTGGGCTGTTTATTCCAAAAGACTACGGAGTCAAACGGAATGATAGGGCAGCATGCAATCAAAACTGACTGCACTTTGGGAGGCTCGTCTAGAGTTTTATAATACTGTGTGCGAGGCAGAGCCAAACATTGGTCGTATTGTAGCGAAGGAACTACTGGTCCCACAATGCCTGGTGAAAAATCATGCCCAGCTGATGGCGATAAAATGGCGAAATAGGACTGGTTGCCTTCGCATCTGCCCGCATACATGCCGGTCCCGTGAACAAGCGGCAGGAGCTGCGAAACGCGCAGGGAATGCAAAAAGAAATATTCCTTGGGGCATGCTGGTTTCTGCTGAAAATAAAGGACTCTTCCTAGTCTGGCCGGGTCCTTCCTGTCATTGGGTGTGCTCTCGCACGGAGGGTGTCATAACGGAACATATTACCGGCCTGCCCAGGTCGGGAGAGTTGCACCACCACGCTGAAGAAATGTGGGCTGTTTATTCCAAAAAACTACGGAGTCAAACGGAATGATAGGGAAGCATGCAATCGAAACTGACTGCACTTTGGGAGGCTCGTCTAGAGTTTTATAATACTGTGTGCGAGGCAGAGCCAAACATTGGTCGTATTGTAGCGAAGGAACTACTGGTCCCACAATGCCTGGTGAAAAATCATGCCCAGCTGATGGCGATAAAATGGCGAAATAGGACTGGTTGCCTTCGCATCTGCCCGCATACATGCCGGTCCCGTGAACAAGCGGCAGGAGCTGCGAAACGCGTTGGGAATGCAAAAAGAAATATTCCTTGGGGCATGCTGGTCTCTGCTGAAAATAAAGGACTCTTCCTAGTCTGGCCGGGTCCTTCCTGTCATTGGGTGTGCTCTCGCACGGAGGGTGTCATAACGGAATATATATATATATATATATATATATATATATATATATATTTTGTATAATATCATTTTTTATAGTTTAGTACTTTCTTATATTTATTTAATTTGGTAATGTATTTAATATTTTGCATTTAATTTGTTAATATGTTTTATATATATATATATATATATATATATATATATATATATATATATATATATATATATATATATATATATATATATATATATATATATATATATATATATTCACTGAAAAAACCATAGGTTTCACACCAGTTATAGTTAGGAATTAGCATTTAAAAAACCTATTAAATTCACTGAAAAAACCATAAGTTTCACACCAGTTATAGTTAGCTGGAAATTTTACTGACATAAAACCAATGAAATTCCACGTTATAGTTAGTTGGACTCACTATAACTTGCGCGCCTGCAATGCACTGCTGATGAAGTCACATATTACATCACTCATGACATGGTCAGTGACATCACTCATGACATCACTGATGACACCATCCAGTGAATGTGTGTCTTTCTGAAAAATAAATATGTTTAACATATGTATTTGTAAAGGTTGATGGAAGAATACATTTTTAAATGCTAACTATCCTAGATAATCGTATACACCCCCACTCATGCTGTCAGAGCTCTCTTCCTTGTAGAGGTGCCGGAAGGGATGATTTTCCAGATGGGTGAACCCAGGATTGTAACTGAGTGTAACTTTGTACTTCGGCAACCGGAGAACCCACTTTTTGATTTTACAAAATGAGTGGGGCATTGACCAAGAAGCCAGGTGAATCAGAGGCTTGTGATCTGTGGCTTCCTTGATGGTGTGTAAAAAAGATAACAATGAAAATGAGTGCATGCCCACTTGATAGCTAGTGCTTCTTTTTCAATGTGAGCATAGTGCTTCTCTGTGCTGAGTGCACTACTGGCAAAAGAAACAGGTTTTCAGGCATTCCACCTGGTGCCATAAAGTCTGATTCTTCTGTTGTTTAGTCAACATAATTGATTGTTAGATCTTGCAGGTGAACCTAATTTTTGCTTTAGAATGTCTGTTCTTCCTTCCTTCTTGCCCCCTTCTTCATTTTTGATATCTTAGTAAGTTCTCTCAGTGGGCTGGCAAGGGTGATCCGTTTGGGAATTAATCTCTCACAGTGGCAAAGTCAAGGAAACTCCACACTTCTCATGGTGTTGAAGGGAGGTCCACTTTTCTGATGTTGATCACTTGATATGGATCAAATAGGATACCTACCCTGAAATGTGTACTAATAGAACTTCACCTCTTGGCATTGAAAGTGACTTTGCTTTTGTTGAGTTCAGTCCCACGTCTACAACCCTCTGTATCATGGTGGTGAATCAGCCTGGAGGTTCTTCAATGGAAGAGACATTGACCAGAATGTCATTGTTATCATTTAAGACACCTCGAGGCCTAACAGCATCTCTGACACTGCATTTTGGAATAATTCCGTAGCTGATAAAATCCCATAGTTGAAGTGATGATATAAACAGAGGCCCACATGCTCTAAGAATATAGTAAAGTAGCAACAGTCCTCACTTAATTCCAGTTGGTGATACCCAGCCTTCAAGTCAAGTGTCAAAAACCCGCAGGCTCCATTAAGATTGTGAATTAGCTCATCCTTTTTGGGTAGTACATGTATTTCCCGCCAAATTGCCTTGTTCTGCAGTCTAAACAAATGCAGATGGAGTGGGGCTGTTTGGGCTTATGAGGCACCTACATTGGTGAGACCGAGGATGTGGGGCTTGACACCTACTCAATAACTCCTAGGTCCTCCAGTTTCTGCAGCTCTGCTTCCATTGCTGGGAGGAGGTGAAATGGTATTCACTGGTGTTTGAGGGCAACAGGGTGAGTAGATGTATCACTGTGCAGAGAAACAGGTAGTGCTTGAATCTTTCCTAATCCCTTTAAATGTTGCTCAGAATACACTAGAATGCTGTTGATATCCATGGCATTGATTGCTGTGGCAGACTGAATGAGTCTGAGATATTCTGCAGTGAAGAAACTGAGCAGAGTCTCAATGCTGCTGGAGGCAAAAATAACTTAGAATTTTGTGTTGCAAGTTTTATCTGCACTGAAGATGAGCAGTTCAATGTCCCCTCTAGGGAAAGGCTTTGGTTGGGCTTAAGTGTAGAGCAGGTGCAGGGCAATGAATTGTTTTTGCTCATCATGCTGACAGATGCTCCATTGTCAATTAGGGATGTGACAGGTGTGCCATCCATTGTGATGCTACAGATGGACCTCGGCCTCCCATTGCAATTCACAGCTCCCAATCAGGTAAAAGACAAAAAGTACTGTGTCATCTTCATCCAAATTTGGACAGTCAAGGGAATCCAGGCCATCAAATTCAGTTGTGCAGGCGCAAGTGTGGATGACACAGCTTGAGCCTTTTCACATCTGATGGGGTCTTGAACATGCTGGGGCTGAGCATGATGCCCTCCTCTGCAAACATGATCGAAGTGGTTCAGGCAATGACAATTGGTGCAATCATGTAGTGTATACATCGAAGAGCCACAGTAGCCACAGTGTCTCTTTGTTAGTACTGCATCTGAGTCTTACTATGACTGAGTGAGAGGCGCTTGGTCACATCGTAGCACCACAATTTCCTTTACCTTGATTGCTGTGGGGCTCCCCAAGTCCATCTTAGGCAGATCATGGTGAGCACCATCTTCATCATCTACACCCTGTCATTGAAGAGTTTGTGTGAGTCTGCTAAAGTGAGGATGTCCTCAAGTTTGATTCCAGGTTGTCTGAGTATGTGGCACAACAGAACACTGGATTTTGCAACCTTGGATTAGTTTGCCCTTCACCTCCTTCTGAGGGTCATCGTCGGTCCACATACTGATTACCTCAACGAGCCATGAGTAGAAAGTGTGGATAGATTTGCCCTCCGGTTGTCAGGCCAGGCAGTTTGAAATGTTTAAAGTCAGTGTTCATTTGTGATTGAAATGCTTATTAAGCGCTGCTACCACTTCAAATATATGTTCTCAGAATCAATATCAGGAAGATTGCAAAACGGTGGACTATATCTTCTCCAGCATAGTGTAGAACTAGTGACTTCTTCACATCATCATCTGTGTCTCTTGTGGCTTTAACGTAGTTTTTAAGCCTGACAATCCAGGCACACCAGAGTGGCGCTGCTGTTGCATGGGCTTCAGTTTGCTGAATGGTTGGTGCCCACCCAATTGGCTGAGATGGGCTAGCCCACCAAATAGTCCCTCTGGCTGCTGCAATGAGATGAGATGATTGGTGCTCAGGGCTGCTGACAGAGCCTCTATCCTGAGCCACATGGCTGATGTGCTGCACAGCGCAAATTTCATCAGCAGTGTGAGGGGTTGCAGATCTTGTTCACCTGCACACTGTGTGATGCAGAAGACCTAGTATACTTGACAGGGTATGACGGGCCGTGCCCAGCCTGAGGTGTGGTGATGCAACAGCATGTTACCAGTTGCTCTAATGAGGAAATATGAGGTCATAGCTCATTCCGTCAGGCAGGGGTTTGACAGCCACAGCAGGGAGGTGACACAAGAACTTATTGTAGGCCAGGGAATGATGCAGCTTTGTGCAAGTAATTTTGGACTGCACCACGTAGTACATGCACAGTTTACTGCCCTTTGCTTGACATTACTGATACAAATAACCACTTTGTGATGGTTGCAGGAGTGTGGGATGAATTACTACCTACGCTACATTCACTACAGTAGTTTCGCTTGGCAAGTTTTGTCAGAGGAAGGTCTTCCTGGACTACAGACCATCCTTGTTGCCAATGTGGTGCCACCAGTGCATGGGACAAACTGGAGGTGAGATTATGAGCTTTGGAAAGACACAACTGTCCTGTGTGAGCAGGGAAATTTATTTTATTCAATCTCTGCAATGCCGCATTGTGGATGACATGGATGTGTGTGGCTCACCCCCCAGTACATGGGTTTATCCGGGTGACACACTATGGCACCCTTGCTACAAGACTGGCTGTAATGTGAATTCAGAAAACTAGGGGGAAAACAGAGTGTGCCAGGATAACTGGCAGCAGCAGCATAGATCCTTTAACCTCATGCGCGCTAGCGGAATTCCGCTTGTACGCTGAGATTTTTAAAAGCGCATGTCACGTGACGAGCTGGGCTCGTCATCAGCATGCGAGGAGGCTACGTCATGACGAGCCCAGCTCGTCATCAGCGTGGAAGGGGTTAAGGATTGAAACTGCAGGAAGCTTCATCATAAACATAGGGACAAACAATGGAAAGGAAGCAGGACGGCATAAAGGAAATAACTTGCAAGGAGAAAAGCCTAAGAATTTCCACTTGCAGTGCAGAGGCAATAATACCTTTTTTCCTCCTTTTAGAGGCTTTTACATTAAAAGAGAAGGCGAATAGTCAGACTTGTTGTCATTGTGGTTCTTGATTTAGAGTTCTCAATGTCTCCAGAAGCATTGATCAGTGTATTGTGGTATCTGATGTCCATGCAATCAAGCACAGAATTTCAGAAACTTTCGGAGGGGAAGATAAAGGCATGTTGAAGCAAGAGAACAGTTCCTGGTTGCTACTTGTGATTAATCCTACGGCCCAGTTAGTTCGGAAACTAATGATCGCTTGGCAGTAATTATTCATGTAGCTTGATGCACAAAAAGTGTGGTTGTCTAACGGGGAGTTACAATTTTATGAGTATGTTGTGCCAACTGTATTCCGGGACTACAGCAAGGGTGAGATTTGGGACCAAGGGGAGTGCACTGGGCCTTTCCCCATCGAGAAGGGGGTGAGACAGGGCGGTGTGCTGGCCCCATTCCTTTTCTACATCTATACCAACGCTTTGGAGGGGGATTTAGAGGCCAGCACCATTGACTCCCCTAGATTCGGTAAGAGACAGGCAGTCTCACTCCTCTATGCGGACGACGCAGTGCTTATGGCCGAACAAAGATAGGTGCTAAAGGGGCTTTAGAAAAATATAATGATTTCATGGGGTTAAGAGGGCTGAAAATCAATGCAAAGAAAATCGTTTATGATGTGTGTGGGAAAGGGCGGGCCGAACATAAGGAAATTAAGGTGTATGGCCTCACAATTGGATGTACAAAATCCTTCTCCTACCTAGGGGTATTGCTTGATGGTTCGGGCCTGTAGGGGGCAGACATAAAGTCCAGGGCCTTGCTATTTGAACGCTCTATAGCGGCACTCATGAATTTTGCTAAACAGCTGGTTAAAAGACCACCAGAAATACTTTTAAAAATTTACAAGGCTAAGTGTAGGAGTATTGCCCTATATGGGGCTGGTATCTGGGGGATCCAGAATGCAATGACTATTCAAATAGTCGAAAACAGTTTCTTAAAATATTTATTAGCATTGCCTCAGGGTGTGGCAACATTTAACTGCCATGCTGAGTTAGGTCTGGAATATATTTCCGATCTTATTAAACTCCAGCCAATATTACTCTGGCAAAGGGTATGGACGACGGAAGCTTTGGGACTCAATCGGGACATCATAAAGGATGCGATGGCCCTTGACAATGTTAAATCTATTCCTTGGTTAATGTATGTTAAGAATACTCTCTCTGATTTAAAAAGACCAGAGTTATATAGTAACCCAGTTAATAATCTTGGAATTTCAAGGAAAGACTTGAAAAAATTATGTATGAGTCACTTTGATATATTGAGAAGTTCAGGTGAACTCCTGAAATGTTCAGTCATCCAACACCAAGGGACCCTGATATGCCAGTGGATCCAACCCTATTTATCCATTTGCACTGTGGGTTTCGACCATTTTATATTAACACGGTTCAGGTTTGAGCTATTCTTCCGCTTGGTAACCTTTCCTTTAAGAAACGATTGGTCACGGAACCTGGCACCATGTACCTGTGAAAATATGTCGACACAATCTGCTTTCCATCTAATCCTGTTTTGCAAATATTATAATGTTGAACGCAGAAGGTGGATCAGACAATATTTGAGACAGAACCAATGGCGACAATGTAGACCAGCATATTTAAGTCTATTGCAATTAGGAAGCGAGAAATGCATTATGGTTATGATTGGCTTTTTAAAAAGTATTTTAAAGAAACGGAAATTAATGATGTTATCTGATTGATGTACTAAAAGAGATAATTAGAGTATGTATTATGAATTGCTTTATATCACTGATTACTAATTTAATCCTTTTTAAATTAACTGTTTTTATTAGATGGTGATTAAGTGTTTTATTGCATGTGTATTTGTATTGTGAAGCTTTTATAATTTTATACTTCATTTAAATCGAATAAAGCATTTCTGATTCTGATTCTGAGTCTGTTGTGCAAGTTGCTAAAAATGTCCAAATGAATCCATGAATTTGATAAAATATTATATATATGTTTAAGTTATAACCCACATATTTTATGAAGCAACAACACAATGTAGAACGAATATGGAAGATATCACAAACATGCAGGGTGCACATGTTCTCTAAAGGCTACCATAAAAAAAGATTATTATTGTTTTTAACTTTAGACCTAAAACAAAATTATAACATGAATGTCATATGAAAGGACTGCATGCACAACTCGACACTCACTATACCTTTGTTGTTTGTGCTCAATGTAGCAATTTGTTGTTTAAAATGAAATGCATTAGGAGGTGGTGTAACATTCATTCTCTCGTGATGAGAATAAAATTGAGGTATTGTCAGGTAACACACACTGGGATATATCATAGTGGAAATACATATCTCATGTCCCAATTTTGAGTTTGGTGAGCGAAGGTACTTCTAAAGGATGCACCAAAAATACTTGATAGTTAAGCATAACACAGGCCAAGCAAATCATTAGCTTTGATAATAAAGCACTTACCCATATCGCGGGTCCAGTGCGATGGCTCTTGGATGCTCCATACCACCTGCGATTAGTGTCGATCTCATAGCACCATTCAGTTTAGCCACTTCAATCTGGTCTAAATTACTGTCTATCCAGTAAATGTTGCCTGCAATCCAGTCCACCGTTAGACCCTCAGGAGTGGCGAGGCCATGTTGTACTACCACCTCAATACCGCTAACACCTACAGTGCAATATATAATAACAATGATATGGATCACAGAATGCTAGAACAGTTTAAACAACAGTCTTTTGCCAGAAAAAAACATTGCATGCACCTTGTTTAGTCTGTTTAATCTGGTTGATGGTGGTCTCCTCTGAAGAGAAGGAGGCCCATAACTTTATACAACTGTAAAAGTTTAAGGAACATGTATGTTAAAATAATACTGATAGTTGATTGAAAGGCAAGTGCACTAATGCAGATGTATTTATCTGAAGCATTGTTATGTTGTAGGACCAAGGTTGACGTGCTAGACAAATAAGGATGAAAACACAGGATGCACATGTTGGTAATTGCCTGTGGGTATGTGCATCTAGCCTTTTTTATTGACAGGGCCACATGTTACCTGTGATGGATATGTGTGTGGTAGGTGTAGGTACATCCCCCAGGGAAGGGCTGTCTTCTGATGTGTCCAGTAGGGTAAACAGACTTTACAACCCAACTTTAAGCACATGTTTCATTTCATGGCAAGCTGAACACCGCTTTCCTTAACACGCATATGGCTGAACCACACATATGCATGGTTAAGGCAGTCGGGGGTCTAGCGCCTGCCTGGCAAGGAGTGGAACCAACAGCCGCGGCCTGTGGAGGGAGTTCCGTGGGGCGGACAGGCGGGGGGGGCAGGGTAGGGGTTGATAAACACCGGAATATGGATGATTGCAGGTAAGTAAACAATTAAATTAATAAAACGATTTTCATTGCGCGCCCTGCATCGCATTTTGCAATGCAGGGCGCGCTACGAAATTCGATTTATTAATTTAATTGTTTACTTACCTGCAATCATCCAATTCCGATAATTAAACTCTATCCAACCGTCCCCATAAACAAAGTTTGCTGTAAAACCTACTTTATTAAAACAATATATAATATGGATTATAAACAGAAGTCTAAAACATAGCAGTGCCGCCGCTTGTGCTTACAGCGAGTAGAATGAATAATTGTTTGCAGTAATGGAGCTTTCGGGCCATTTAAGAAGGTTATTCCGGAAACATGTTATATTAATTGTGGCCCAGAGAACGTTTGTCAGAGGGCACCTAATCTAATAGTATAATTGTTTTTATCTTTTTTCCTAGTACCATTGATGATGCGAAATTAATAAATGCAAATGCTTTGTGATCAATCAATAGTTCTTGACGTTTACTAGGCCATTTAACATTACAAGTGAAAATGACATGGTTAAACTGTACTAAAGTACAGCACATCATACTCGAACAACAAGACATCCTATTCTCATAATTATAACTGACAGCATGGTGTGTAAATCAAACTACACAGTTATTTTTTGTTGGTTGACTTACTTTTTTTTTTTTTTTTTTAATATCACATTTGCATTTGTGTACACTGTACATATTAAGGGAAATCACAACTAACCAAGCACTGATATCAAATATAACAAGCACTTGCACTTAATTAATTCATTAATTAAACAATAAGTACTAAGAGATTCAGATACAGGTACAACGTATTATGTATTGTTATAGGTGGTAGTGTTAGTAGATGGTAGCATAGTACTGAGGTTGAAATTGCAGCAGTGGTGATTGACCGCTTGTGGTGTTGGTGGGTAGTTGTGTGGGGCTGAGGCATAAAGAGCAGTGCTGCAATAATGGTGTGGGCTGAGTATGGTGATGGTGAATATGGTGTGCAACTCTGGTGCTAATATAATTACTGTTCTGGTTGGGTGGTGCTAGTGTTCATGGAGTAGTACAAAACTGGCATTTGTGGTGTTTACTATTCATTGTGTGGTGACTAGAGGTAATGATCCTGCATACAGGATTTTGTCACTGTTCTAATGCTGTGCTGAGCGGATTCATGAAATATAGCCACGTTGGTGGTGCACTGAGGGATGCTGACTTTGTGTTCCTTGTAGAATGGTGTTGGGAATAGAGGTACAACACTGAGATAATTATATAATGCTAGGTGACAATGGAACTGTGTTTGTAGTGCAGTGCTGAAAGCTACGCTAAGGAGTGGTGGTGCACTTTGTTATGGAAACCAACGAATACCTACAGGAAGACCACTCCCAGTTCATCATTTAAAATACAGATACCTGAATCAATTTCTTCAGTTCATCATACACACCACAAGGATAAAGCACTTAGTTATCTGTTTTGGGTGTTTAACCCTCTTCAATGCTGTGGACAGGAGGTTCATGTCCTCTACACTATCTTTATAGATTGGAAAATGTGTATTTCTTGTGAACACACAAAAAACTGGAAAACACTGTTGTTCATATCCGTGGACTTCCCCTTTAAAGGCCCCCACCGTGGGTTGCTGGGTAAGAGTGGTATCCTGACATCATTACTCTTTATAGTTAAAGGATGTCTGCGCCTGGTATGTAAAATATGTGCCAGCCAGCTCTAGGCCCAAACACTGCAGTTACTCCTATTCTAAATTCATTGTAATTCAAAATAAAATTCTTTACTGTCTCATAGTGTGTTTTTGTCCATTTTCTGTTAAGTGAGATAATTTGAATTTCACAAGTGGGGGTGCCATTTTGAGTGGGGGCAGTATGGAAAAGCAGAATAGTAGATATGGCCTGGATACTTTTTATGGATAAAAGTTTAGAAGAATTATAAAGAAGTGGACATCGAGGCATGGACAGGAGAGTTCTCACAAGCTCACCAGTAATTGTGGATGCAGGCTGAAGGAAAGAATTGCTCCTTAAGTTGGACCCTCCTATTTCAGGCAAGTGGCTTATGGAGGTAGTGGGTGGAAACAGAGGATTACAGGCTGAATAAATTAACCATTGCTTACACGGGCCCCTTAGGTCAGGTATTCAGCACCTTAACCTACCTGCCTGTGGTGGATTAAAAAAGGCTGAAGAAAGAAAGGGAAATTCTCACAGCTATTGTCTGGTGAAAGGAACTCTACTATTAAGCGTGTACAGACATTATGGGTGGATGTAGGAACTAAGCAGTTGCTAAGTACAATTTTGGAGAGGCTGAAAACAGGATTATGCCAATTGAATAACCACAGTATGGGAGATGGTTTAACACAATATGTTAATTTGATTTAATGTGATAGAAGTAAGACATGTTGTGAATAAAGCAAACCTAATGAGTCAAAAGGGCAAGGCCACGTTATTCGAGTATTTTGCAAGGCTTAAGCAGTGAGTGCCCAAAATATCAAAAATGGCTCGGAGGCTGTGAATGGGAAAGACTGAGCATTTATGAGGTTAATCTTGAAATCTCAAACTCTGAGACAACCAAAAATATTTAAATAAACTGCTCTGTAGTGCATGTGATAGAATAAAGCAAGGGAATTTACTGACTATAATGAAGTACAAATTACATTCCTGCAATAGGTTCTTTCACAACTAACACATATCAGATTATGCTAAATAACAATGGTTGAATGGAGTAATTAGCATAATAACTGAATTGAAAACCTGATATGGGATTACCCTTTCAACTCAGTAGTAGGTAGCCATAAAATAAAATGGAGATTTGCCACTATATCTAAAATAGTATTGGCCTGGATGACCAAATCCCTATCACATTGAGTGATTGTTATATATTAGAAATGCTAACAAGAAAGATGCTAGTGCAAATGATCTAGATTGTTTCTTGACTGCTCTAATACTTGGTTTCTTATCCATCCAGATCTCGCCACTTGGAATATCCTTCCTGTCAGTGTAGGGTCCATATAACAAAATAGAAACTACTGAGTGTAACCTAATTATATATTGATAAACAATCTCAGAAATAAGATAAAACATTACTTCCAGAGCAGGTAAGTAATGTGCCTTCGATCGATGCTGCACTTTTTGTGTCTCCTGATAAAGCCATAAAAGTCAAGTTCTCTATTACCGACAAGGGTAAAAAAGTGTATGTAGTATGGCCATGATCTTACACTGCTCCAAAATCAAGGTCTACCCTCCCACTACACGAGAGCCTCCTCCTCTCTTCTTGAATTCCTCAAGAAGGATACGACTTGGCTTTTCAATTAATTAAACTACCATAGGCAGAGCTAGGCACACACATCTGCTCAGCATAAGGGAGAGTGTGCTTTCCAAATGAACATAATATATATGTGTCAGCTTGCATTAAATCATCAATCAGAGGCTGGAAATGGATGGGGTTTAACCTCATTATACATTTTATGGGCACCCTCTGTGATAACCACAAGAATGCAAGAAAAGAACTAAGGCACTGTCATGAAAGTCTCTCATACAAATGTGGACTATTTGATAGGACTCAAGTCCAAAACCAGGTTACCATTAGCTAATCATACTCTGGAATGTTCAAAATGTCACATTGGAAGGGGACCCCCTCCCCAGCTGCCTTAAAGAAGTGGGAACTAATTAAATGAAGCAATCTTTCAATTTGACATCAGAGAAGCATTAGCACTGTATGCTTCCTAATTCACACTGAAGCCAGAAATTAAAAGCTAGTGTATGCTTCACATTGACACATTCATGTGGATAAAAATGATTTACAGGATGACAAAATAAATATGTTACCACACAAAAATTAAAGTAGCTACATCATTAGACCTGGGGGTGTTCGTTTGAACCATACGGTATTTCTTGGTTGAACCCAGTTTTTCTTGTCACAATCTCTCATAAACTAATCTGAGGCTATGGGAGAATTACCTTGGACTCAATGCTGCACCAAAACATCTATGTGTCCATACTATATAGAGAAAGGATGAGCTTGTGGGCAAAAACATACCTAATACTTTCACTAAGGTTTTAGTTTTGACAACACCATATTGGCAGATTACACTAACCCAAGGTGCCAGAATGAACAACTACCCTCTAATTGTTTTACAAAGATTACAAGATGACAAATTACATATGTTACAGGAACACATAAACTTGAATAAAGTAGCAATGAGAAAGTCTATAGGCCCATATTGGCTCAATTGGAAAATGATGTCTACTGCCATATGTCTGCTATGTTTATTAAGAACAGTTATGACAAAGACATTAGGTCTGACTGATTTATTGTGAAAGCATTTGTTCAAGCAATAGAACTTAATGGGTGGATGCTTATTACTAAGTGTTACACCAAGTATGCATGAATTTTTTACTAGGAATCTCACAGATTACCACGGAGTGATGTGCTTTGGTGTTTTTCCCACACTCTGACAACCTTTGGCAGCTGGAGACTTTCATGTGAAAATCTGTGCTAGGTCCAGGAGGGATTTATTTTCTTTTGCTGACTCTATTTTTGTACATATTTGTGATTTAATGAGAGTATGTCTAACGGCTGCCTTGTTCGAATCTATGGGGCTGATTACTTCTCTCTGTCTGTCATCGTCCCGTGGATGTGGACCCCCCGCCTTCAAGGCGGCGGTTCCACAGGTGGGATTCCAATGCGGCCGCCAACACAGTGGCTGCAAGTGTCATTTTTTCCATTGCAATGTAAAAAAAGAGCTTTTTGCATTTCCATGCACCACGTGGCAGGCACCATGCCCCTGCTTAAGGGGGCCCACTACGGGCCCCAAAGTTCATCCCCACCAGTCTTTCCATGGTAGGTGAACCGTCATTGAAAAGGCTGGTGGGGAAGGGCCCTCCTAATCCCTACACCGGTGCCTGGTAGGCACCTCCACCATTCTGGGGTTGCAGAGCAGTCCGACAGGCAATAGGAATGATTGCTACTGTCGTACCCATGGCGGTCGGGCATTCCGCCCACCAGCACACCACCCACCATCAAAATATGGCAGGCGGGAAATGGTCTCATGATGGCGGTGAACCCGGCAGCCTGTCAGTGGCGGGTTCACTGTCATTGTAATTAGCCCCTTCATGTGACAGCCTGTCGGTGGCAGGTTCACCACCATCGTAATCAGCCCCTGAATGCTTAATATGGTAGGCCTGAGATTCCAGTAGTGACATGAGAATTATGTGTTTTATTTGTTCACTGTGAAACGTAATGTCTGATGCCATAGATCTATTTATCATTAAAAGTTATGATATATGACATAGACAGTAGGTCTGGCTTTTTATTGTGCAAAGCATTCATTACATTATTTATTTGCTTCTTATAGGCTGTAGACATCCTTTTTAGTTACATGGAATATCACAGAGTACTGCGGTAGGCACTGGGTTTGGTGTTAACAACTTCCTGGGGTAGAAGATTTACACTTTTTTTAACCTCTTGTAGAGGCAAATGTATTTTTGTTATACCAGTTGTATATGCATATTTTGTTAATTTCATAATTGTTTGCCTGATGTTTGCCTTGTGACAATGTTTATCCTAAATACACTACGTCTGAGCTGGTAATAGTGGGAGGCAATGATAAAATCTATGAGCTGTAGTTGATTAGCTGGAAAAATGATCTAAGATACCTTCGGTCTGATCAGTTTATTATGGAAATTGCAATGCAGGCAATAGTTCTGACCTATTGTGAAAAGCTTATGTCAAACAACACACGCTGCTTAAGGGTGAATTGTTATCACACTGCATTGCAGACTGAAAATAGATATTTTGCTATATGAAATCTAACAGATTACCATACTAATTGTTAGATTTGGGGGTCTCTAGTTGGCAGAGGTAGGTACCTTTGACCAAATAGGGACCCTTGTGTCTAGTCAGGGTAAGGTGGTACACTCCTAAAATAACCCCTGCTCACCCCCTTGGTAGCTTGGCACGAGCAGACAGGGGTATCTCAGAGGCAAGGCAGTGTGTAAAGCATTTCTGGACTCATACAGGCAGCCAGTGAGAACACTACAGATCGACACAACACAAGTTGTAGTATAAAAATAGGTATTTTTAAATAGACTTGCTAAAACAACAGTTGATGGTCAGAATGCAGAACAATGTCATACATTCACCCCAGTACAGAGATCTGGGCCTAAATCCATCGTTTTTTTGCACTCCACACCACCCCAGTTCAGACATGGCCATATGCAAATCAGCCTTGACCCTGTGATTCATGGGAACAGTCCAGCCCGAACTGCCAAGCCATGTCTTTCCTGGACCGGAATCAAGCATCCTAGGACCGGTTTCTGGCTATCAGCCGTCTTTAGCCAGGATAGCTTGACTCCAGTGGTGTGGAGAGCGAGGGACTCACGTCTGAGCATACCCATCCCACTCTGGGTGATAAATGCAAAAACAACAGTTGATGGACAGAATGCAGAACAATGTCATACATTCACCCCAGTTCAGAGATCTGGGCCTAAATCCATCGTTTTTTGCACTCCACACCACCCCAGTTCAGACATGGCCATATACAAATCAGCCTTGACCCTGTGCCTCATGGGAACAGTCCAGCCCGAACTGCCAAGCCATGTCTTTCCTGGACCATAATCAAGCATTCTAGGACCGGTTTCTGGCTATCAGCCATCTTCAGCCAGGATAGCTTGACTCCAGTGGTGTGGAGAGCATAGGACTCACGTCTGAGCATACCCATCCCACTCGGGGTGACAAACGCAAAAACAGAAGTTGATGGACAGAATGCAGAACAATGTCATACATTCACCCCAGTACAGATATCTGGGCCTAAATCCATTGTTTTTTGGCACTCCATCTTTCCTTTCACAGTGTAGGCCAGGGACATCAGACACACCACAGGAGGTGGAGCAAGCATTGTGGAGGGAAGGCACAGCCCTATTCAGGTCCCAGGTGCAACTCCTCCCACCCATCTAGATGCAGATAGCTCTATTCATCCCTGTGCTGACTCACCCTTTCTCCTGGAATCCCCCAGCTCTGGTCATTCAAACTCCAAACAAGGAATACACAACCTAGCAGAGGCAGGCTTGGATATTTAGGCAAGAAAATACCTACTTTATAAAAAGTGGCATTTTTAAACACAGAATGTTAAAACCAACTGCGCTAAAAGATCTATTTTATCATTCTGAGTTCAGGCATTCCACACTCGAATTTCTACCTAGTTCCCTGAGTCAGTTAGGATTATAAGATGTTATACTCAAACTGCCCATTCAGGCCTGTGGGGGACAGGTAGCCTTGTAATAGTGAAAAACGAAAATGTCTGTAATGCACTATTGGGACATGCCACACACACCAGGGCATGCCCAGTCAACATGGCAGTACCAGACTACACAAAGGCTCTGCAATTGCACACATTACAGGCTGCTTCTGTGTGTGGCACAACCAGTGGTGCAAGCCCACCAGCAGCAATTGATTTACAAGCCCTGGGCTCATGCAGTGCACTGTACTAGGGTCTGACAATTAAACCAAACCAACCAAGAATGGAGTCACTAATCCACACATCAATTTACAATAGGGAGAGCATATGCACTTTAGCACTGATCAGCAGTAGTAAAGTGCCAAGAGTCATAAAACCAACAAAAACAGGTCAGACAAAATACAGGAGGAAGACAGAAATTTCAGGGATGATCCTGCAAAAAGGGCCAAGTCCAACACTAATCAAGCGTTTCTGTGATGGGGACCTCAATGACAAATGCCTGGGATTGAAGGTGCAATGTGTTAATCCATGTTGTACACTTTAGAGAGGTATTTTTCATATTGGTTCACTAATAGTAATAGTACATACATTTGTAATTTTAAGACTGTATGCTTATTGGTTGCCAGGTTATGCTCAATGCAGTACAGATTAGTAGCTTATGGTGACAAGCCAAAGGTAAAAGGTACAGGCTTGATTAGAATATTGGGTGCCAAATGTCTGGCCTGTTAGGAAATGTTATGAAAAAGGCCATAAGTGTGATTTATTTCTAATGAAAGGCATATGGACTTTTGAAATAAAACAGGTCAAACTAAAATACAAACGCACATCTAAATACACACATAAACATACATAAAGAGTCTTTGATTCAGCCCTCTTCTGTCATTGGTCTGTTTTGGATCATTCTCACACTGATGTGAACAAGACAGCATACATTACAGGGCAATCATTGAGACCATTTGAGTATTGGTTCCATTACCTTATGAGTGGATTTTTGGGCTATCAAATATGCACCTCTGACTGAAAATTAGCATGCTTGAGCTTCACCGCTGATGGGCCACCTCTTATTTTTTCTGAGTCCCCATTCATTTCTTTTCTCATTTCTTTTTGTATTTCAAGTATTGCTATCACATACACAAGCTCCCAAACAGGGGGTCTCTTTTTTTGCTGGGTCCCTTATTTGCTCTTCATTTCCGCTGCCATGTGCCACATTCAGCACAGTTACTGCAGCTGCCATCTTGGAATGGTATTGTTCATAGTATAATATTGTGAGATAGTCAACTTGTTGCTTCTAAAACTGGAGTCCATGTTGAAACTTTAATCATTGATACACTATATAATTATAATTGTAAGACAGCTGCCCTATTATACGCTTAATTGTATTTGTTTATTTATTTTGGAGACATACCATCTAGGCAGGGTTGTTTTCCTTTTATCTTGAATGTGATTCTCGAATTGTATTAATATATTATTGCAGGTATGTGGATGAATGCAAGAATCAGTCAGTGGGTAGATGAATGAAAACAGAAGCTCAACAATGAGTGTCACAGTGCATTTTTGATGATGTACTGAGTCACAAGTGGCTTAAGAGGCACATTCAGTAACAGGCCAGACCTATTAACATTGACAATGGTTGTATGAATGATGTTATCCAGTTAACAACATACTAATAAAGTAAAACTAAATTAGATAAAATGTTAAATATGTGTTTAGAGAGTTACCCTATAATTTTTCTTTTTAAGTATTGCTGAAAAGTAACACCTGTGTATGATGTGCAGTATTGCAAGAGAATGAACATTAATCTTACTAGCTGGCCTAAAATAATTATCTACTGTGAAACGTGTATTTATGTGATGGCAATCAGCTAAGGTTCTTAACTGCTGCTTCTATATACAGTAGTAGCTCGCAAAGGTAAGAGCGGTGGGCAATAGCGGTCGGTCGTGGGAGTACTGCCGGGCGGAGACGTAGGAGGGGGAAAGGCAGGGTGGGGGATAGTAAACTATGGATTCCGGCCGTTTACAGGTAAGTAAACATAAAAATAAATAAAACAAATTTTGTTGCACGCACTGCATCACATTTGGCGGTGGGGCAGGGCGGGGAGGGGATTGTGGTGGAATTCGACACACGACAGTATAAGTGATAATAAATAATAAATAAACCACTTACTTTGCGCTTGCCACATCGCTGGGTAAGTGCTTTTATTTATTTATGTATTTAATATTACTCAAACCGTCGTCTGTCGAATTTCACCACCCCCCAACGCCACCCACTCTTACTTGGGCGAGCCGCTACTGCTATAGTACTTTAGACATGTTGGAGAAGAACTTTAAAAGAAATGCAATGCAAAGGTTCTTTCAGTAGATTAATTGAAGGTGCTGTGCCTAGCTTATTGTTCCCAATAATATATTTCAAAAGACATCTCTGAAAAGTTTTGCTAACCACTTTTCAGCTCATTATTTCAGATGCAGAGACAGTAGTCGAGGATGCAATTTGGACTTGTAGCCTGAAAATGTGGCTCACTTTCCCCATCAAGAGTTTTTTTCCAGCCCTTGATAAAAGTTTTTAAAAAGGGTAAAATACAGCTATTTTGTCAAATCATCTCCAAGTGTCATTTTTATCTGCTTTTAGTTGCATTTCCCTTAGTGACAAACTGTTCCGGATAAACATGTTCTCTAATAACTTGAACATCTCAATTCTATTATTCATAAATAACCTGGGTGAAACAAGGAGAGAGAGGCAAGGAGAGCTGGAGAGACAGGCTACATGGGACGTGGAGACATGGAACGAGCAGTAAGACTTTAATTAAACTCCTAACTAACTTGGCAGTAAATATAAATACACAATTTATGACTGATGCTTACTTCAGCATATAGTTCCAAAAAACTAAATTGGACATGAAAGTAAAAGTCCTACAAGATATTGAAAGAAAAATGCTGAATACTCATACTTGCAAAAAACTAGTCAATAGAGACGAATGGGACTGTGTGTGAAACATGTTCAGTGACAATAAATTGTAAATGTTTTCTTTAATTATGAACGAAAACATTTTCAGTTTATGATCGGTTTAAAAACACTGTGTTCAAAACGATTAAGTAACGGAGACAGCGATAACCACAAAACATTTATTAGTCACAATAAATCACTTCTGAAGCAATCCATCTGGAAAGCTAATAAAAAAGAATAACATACCTCCAGATTCGGCAAGTTTGCCTCTGTAAATTTTATCCTCCACAACATCTGTCCAATAAAGCAAACTCTGGTTGAAATGGAAATCCAGAGCAATTGTGTTTCTCAAACCAGGAACAAGCAGGCTATAGTCACGCTTGTGAAGATCAATTCTCCTAATCTCATGCCGAATGGAAAAAATGATGAAGGCCTCAAAAGGATCTGAAACACAATGGGCAACAGTACACTGAGCGCTGTGTGAGGTCAAATATAAGGAATGCAGAGAGAGAAAAGAATCGGAAAAAAAGAAAGTTTGTGCACCTTGGAACTTTCTTTTTGCCAGTGTCTGTTAATTAGATTTTCAACAATCAGTACATTAAGACAGAAAAGAGAATTGCATAGTATCGTTGTCGGTTTTCAGACAGGCTCGATGCAAATATTCGCGCCACATTGTTCAATAGTTGCAGCATTTAGTAAAAGCATGAAATATTATACAGCTAGTGGTGAAAGAAGTCTAAGATAAAGGAGATATTTTAAGGGAAAATACTTGGAGACACCCTGAGCTCAACCTGCCAATATAATAACATGTATTGCTGTATCCATGCCGACTGACATGGAAACATGATGGCGTGCCAGAGATGTGAGGGAGTGACTGAGGGAGAGCGATCGGGCACCACCCAGCAGGACCCAAACAGAGAGACCAAAAAGCCAATGGACTTACAATAGAACTAAACAAACGAAGATCAAAGGAAAGAGGGAACCTCCAGCTGAGTAGGGTTGGGGGGGGGGGAGGGGGGGAGGGGAGATGGTGTCAGCAAGTGTTATAGACCTACAGGGGAAAAAGAGGGTCGCAGTGGGAGAAGGGGCCCCAGTGGGAGAGGACCCCCTTCCATCACTGCCCAACAATGTTGCAGGTGCTAATGTGCTGCCACGCATATGCGTACAAAGAACTAGACTAGATGCCCAAGTTCACAAGCTGTTAGTGTTTTCTACTGGGGCCACTTAGTGGCATAATTGGACTATAATTATTTTTGTGCTGTTGAAGAGATCCAATTTGACTTCAGTTGCATCTTGGAACTGATTATTGGTGCCAAAAGACGAATTTCGTAGCGCGCCCTGCATCGCAAAATGCGATGCAGGGTGCGCTATGAAATTTGTTTTACTTAATAAATTGTTTACTTACCTTCAATTATCTATACTCCAGCTTTTAGCAACCCCCACCCTGCCCCTCCCTCGCCCCGCCTCTCCGCCCCACCGAAACTCCCTCCACGGGCCGTGGCTGGTTGTAAGGACGCTTACACTGCAGGGGGGATTGTTTATGTGGAGTAAGGGACACCTTCTTCCACATAAACAATCTTTAACGGTGATTTGCTGTTTCTATGTATGCTGCAGAGTGGTTTTACCTGGCCTTATTGGCACTGCCCCATCCTTGTAAATATGGGACAGCGTCAAAAAGCAATGGTTGTTGTGATGGAACGCCTTCAGCAACAAACATTTCCGCAGTGGACTGCTGTGGTAAGGGGAATATTTACAAGGTGGCGTTAAGCCATGTTATATGATTTAATGCCACCTTGTAAATATGGTGTCAAGAATAATACCGCAGGAGCAGTGACGCCCCAGTTGTGTTAGACCCTAATGTAAATATGCCCGAGAGTATTGTGACCGCTTTGTCGAGGCAGCTAGCCCAACAATATTTGTCATTTTCGAAAACAAACCTCAAAAAGAAGGGATTGTTTGGCCTCCAGATTTATACAAAGCTGCAAAACATTTTATATCACGTTTGCATGCATTTTCTGTGCACCCAACACATTTTCCATTCATGCAAGGAATTATTTTAAACAAAACTGGAAATCATGGAGTATAAATTGATATTGCTTTTACATTTGCAGTTCCATAAATAAGATATTCTTCATTTATTTTGTTTATGACCAGGCCCACTCTAATAGTAAAAAAATGCCTTTTACTTTCATCAGTTTCTATCAGGGTTCTACGAGTTGAGACATAGTTGCATTAGTCTTTAGTGCACTGTCAATCAGGTTTATGCAGTAGTAGTTAAATACACGGAAGAGATTCACAACCCTCTTAGAGTAGTTGACATGTTTTAAAAATGAGTAAAATAATGTGAATAATGTTAGATTTGAATGTCTATCTTTCTCAAACTATGCAGTGCAGTTTACTTACTGACTTGCTTGATTCAAATTCTATGAAATGTTTTACTTATCACTTTCGAGCATGTATATATATATATATATATATATTCCACAACTCTGAACCACCAGCCATTTCTCCACAACGCCACGGGTGCTCCCTCCACGCACAGTGGAGTGCGTAAACAATCTCCCAACACTGGTTCCAGTTAAGCAAAGAAGAGGTGAAATTATACAATGTGTTAATGAACCAAATTTGTACAAACAAATCATTGGCTATGATAGCATTCTGTTTAAACTCAATTAGGTGAAATACATATTGACAATTCATATGTTTCTGTAACTACCGTTTCTATAAATCTCATATTATCTGTTGACATGATTTGACCTTATACTAGTTCCGTATTTCGAAGCGTGTTGTGCAATTTGGTCTAGTCATTCAATATCTAATAATATAATTGCGGCCGCCCTATTTATTATGTGGATCAGCAAATTAACCATTGTCTATATGGCTCAGTATTTACAGTTATTTACATGATTAGATGAAGCAGAGAGTTTCTTCAGTGTGTGATTCTAAAATTACTATTCTTGTGAAAATACTGCCCTGAATGGGCACGTATTGAATCACATGATGGTGAATGGTATTGGAAGGGGGAACAGATCTTTTGGACAAAAAGTAAGCTGATTTACGATCCCTTGTTAGCACCCTGTATCTATTTTCGGTGAAAGACCTCTTTAAAAGGAAAACATCATCTCTTCTTCGTTATTTAACCCACGCAGTGTTTTTGTTTGCTGCTTAATGATGTATTTAGATTCTAGTGTGCGTAGCTTTCTTACTAAATCTCCTCCCATTTCAGATTTAACAACCTGTTCCAGGATGAAGAATGTGAGCAAATTGCTGTTACTGTTATGTTCTTTTTCAAAGTGACGAGCAACTGGGTAGTTGTGATCCTTATTGTTGATTGCCCTGAGGTGCTCGAGAATTCTTTCTGTTGTGGGATGAATAGTGCTCCCAACATATTGTTTCCCACAGGGACACACTAGGCAATAGACTGTATAGTCTGAGTTGCAATTTAGCAGTTTTGAAATAGGAGTTTTAACCTTTTTTCTGGGTATGATGTAATCTTTCACTTTGTGGCTTTTTTTGCATGCCTTGCATTTCATACAAGGATAAAACCCTGCAACAGGTGTGTTTTTTTCCCTTTAGGTTCGTAATGGCTGTTGACTAGATGATCTTTCAGTGAATTTGCTTTTCTGTATGTCCATAGAGGATTTTATGAAAGGAGCTTTCCAACTACATTGTCTCATTTAAGAATTTTCCAATTTCTTTTAAGAATTTGGAAAAACTTCTGAGAATTTCTCTGTGTAGTTAGTAATGACTCTCACTTTTTGATCTTGAGTTCTAGGTTTGTCTACCAATAATTGACTTCTTTCAGTAGTTTTACATTTGTTTTCAGCTGTGCAGTAGCTTCTCTGATGAAATCTTTTTTTAGCCTGCGTTATGGCTTTTTCACATTCCTGCTGGGTTGAGCAATTCCGATTCATCCGAAGGAATTCACCCATGGGGATATTATTCACTACACTTCTTGGATGACAGCTTCCTGCATGCAGGATTGTGTTACCTGCTGTTGGTTTTCGAAAAAGAGTGGTTTCTAGATTATTCTTTTCTACATAGATCCTAAGGTCAAACTAGAATACTTCCTTGTTACTGATACAGCTGGTAAATTGTAAGTTACAACCATTAGTATTCAAGACTCAGATATATTCTTCAGCCTCGCTCTGTGGACCTCGCCACAAGATGAAGAGATCAGCAATGTAACGTGTCCATAGAGCGATATTCTCCATCCATTTTTTATTGGTACCTGCCCAGGCCACGTGCCTCTCCCACCAGGCCTTGAACAAGTTTACATAGCTGGGGGCGAAGCACGTGCCCATCGCGGGACCCTGTTTTTGCCGATACAATTGTCCTGAAAATGTAAAAAGTTTATTATTCAGGCAAAACCTGGTCAGTTCCATGAGCATCTGATTGTGTTTCTTATATTTCAAGGATCTTTTCTCTAAAAAGAGGCTCATTGCTCGTAGACCATTGTCATGTCTTTAGGGTGTATACAGGTTTGAAATGTCAAGTGTTATTAGCAGAATAGAGAAACAACTGCAAAGGTGCACCACAATTTTCATCAAAACACATTATTGCTAATAAATCGCGGAAAGATGATGTTTTTCTTGTTTTTTCAATAAGTCTTTATTTTCAACCATTAACACCGTATAGCCGACGCGTTTCGTCTCACTGGGACTTCTTCAGGGCTTGTTTACTCAAAAGTAGTGCTTTTCAGTCGACAGTCCACATCGGGAGTCTATGGGGTGCCTTTCCAATTGTCGGAAATCTTTGTAAAGGCTTGTTGTATACGTTTGCCGAGTCTTCAGAGCCGATTAAGGTTAATATTTTATTAGGTCTCGGAAGCTATCAGAAGTGGGTGATGCAGAATCATTATGATCAGTGTTGCCTCGTAGTAGAAAAATATTTATAGATCATTGCAGATACAATTGTCCTGAAAATGTAAAAAGTTTATTATTCAGGCAAAACCTGGTCAGTTCCATGAGCATCTGATTGTGTTTCTTATATTTCAAGGATCTTTTCTCTAAAAAGAGGCTCATTGCTCGTAGACCATCGTCATGTCTTTAGGGTGTATACAGGTTATTAGCAGCATATCCGCTTCCCATTTTGTTCCTTTGGTGATTCGTAGAAAGTCTTTAGTGTCACGTAAATAGGAACTCAAGTCTTTAACCAAAGGAGAAATGAAGTGGTCAATGTGTATGGAAGTGTTCTTCAGTAGACTGTTTTTTGACGACACTATAGGCCGTCCTGGTGGGCATACTTTGCTTTTATGTACCTTTGGTAGGTTGTAAAAAGTAGCTAATTCTGGATGGTCACAATTCAAATAATTGCAGTCTTTCTGGTCTAATATCCCTTTGTTTCTCCATCTTGAAATCAAGTTTGTAAAATCCAAGATGCTCTTGAGATATTGTTGTCTATTGATTGGAATGCAGTGTTCCTTCTTATTCAATTGGGATAACGCTTCATCCTCATATTGCATTTTGTTTACTATCACTGCATTTCCACCCTTATCGGCGGGTTTTATAATTATGGCCTCGTCTTCCTTTAATTGGTCAAACATGTCTTTATACTCTGTGGATTGCATTGTTTCTTTCTTGGGGTGTAGATGATGTATTTTCGTTAATTTGATCTTCCGAATGAATTTATATAGATCTATGCACGTTTGAGTGTAGTCAAAATATGGAGTGGGGCAGAAGGTAAGACCTAATTGTAGTACTGCCAGTTCGGTTTCAGATAGTCTTTGTTTGATAAGTTGATTACTGTTTGCTTAGTTTCATTCAGTTCCATCGAGCTCCTTCTTTGCTGCGGGTTACGATTGGGGTTGAACGCTCCATTTTGGCTTTTTTCCTCTCCTTGCCTTCCTCTTCTTGCTTCTGGGGGATGTGTTCGTGGGGCCGGTCTCTGTCTCAAACCCTGCATTAATTCGTACTCTTGAAAAAAAGAAGTATATTGATTTTCTTCACCACCTTCTTTGTCACTTCGTGCATGTTCTTCCTACAAAATTTCTACCGATGAGTCGGAGGGACTCAGTTGCACCTGAGTTTTAGGCTTTCCAGATTTTAATATTCTGCGAGGCGCATCATATTTCTTTGCAAATTTTATAAATGTGTTCATTTGCATAGTCATAGTTCATAGTTCATCTCGTAGGAATTTGGTTTGTTTCCTTAATTTGATTGTTGCCTCGTAATCAATGAGGTGTTTGTTCATCAACTGCCATAACTCATCACTTTTTTTGTATCTTTTTCCCCACTTATTTTCTTCTCAATTTCCTTAATTTCCTCCTGTAGCTTGATTCTGTCACTCCAAGCGTGTTTAATCAATATTTTGAGCATCCCTTTAGTAACTTCTGTCATGTATTTTGCCCAATCTTGCAGTAATGCTGGGTTAGGGTTCACATAGGGTGAACTATGTAAATCTGCAATCCACGTGGGACACGACCCACGTCCAGATATTTTTGTAAGCTGGTGGCTTTCCACCACTTTCTTATCTCTTTCTCATACGTTTTCTCTAAGGTCACATACAAACTCTTCAGAGTGGCTGGAGCAGTTTTACTATTTTGTCCGTTTTCATGACCCTTTGCCACAGGTGTTCGCTCAACACACGATGGAGTGCTTAAACAATCTCTCAACACTGATTCCAGTTTAGCAAAGAACCAATTTCCAAAAGAGCGCACTCAGAGCCAGTCACGATGTCCAAATCGCCCTATTAATTTGATGCTGCAGAAAGTCAACAAACGCGTTTCGGTGTAGCCGCCTTCATCAGTGTTAACATGCTGAATATATTTATGTGTTTAAATAAAGAAGTGCTATACAAAATTCATGTGCATTGAAAGTGACTGTATTCAAAGTAAACAGTAAAAAAGGAATGAAAAATGTACCAGTTTTTGGCATCCATTTTGTTGAGGTGAAATTATACAATATGCTTATAAACCAAATTTGTACAAACAAATCATTGGCTATGATAGCATTTTGTTTAAACTCAATTAGGTGAAATACATATTGACAATTCATATGTTTCCGTAGTTACCGTTTCTATAAATCTCATATTATCTGTTGACATGATTTGACCTCATACTAGTTCCGTATTTCCAAGCTCTTTGTGCAATT